>NC_134579.1:217939554-219139554 GCF_037038515.1 Microtus pennsylvanicus | reverse complement strand
GAAAGGCTATTGATAGAAACATGGGCCCCTTACCAGTATGTAGCCACTGAAGGAAGCGGGTGAAAGGCTATTGACAGAAACATGGGCCCCTTACCAGTATGGAGCTACTGAAGGAAGCGTCTCTCTCTTCCCTAGCAGCTATTAACTATAAATTACCCATAAATCCCGAGGAAGAGGTGGGGACTCGTGAACACCCTCCTCCACGACAGAATCTTGACAGGCTCAGTTTCACATAGATAATCACAGATGCTGTGGATTCGCAAGAGGGCATTGGCCATGCCCTGCCCAGAAGACTGTTTCACAACATTCCACCTCTTTCTCTGGCTCTTACCCTCTTTCCTCTCCTCCTTGACATCCCTGAGCCTTGGAGGGAGTAGTACAGATGTCTCTTAGTGACTGGTCATTCGACAGCCGCTTGTATTTAGTCTCTGCAGTGACTGCTGCCCACTTTAAAAGGAAGCTTCCCTGAGCACAGCTGAGAGCAGCGTTAACCTGTGAGCAGAAACAGATACTTAGAAGGCAGTTCCCTAGGCCCAGCATGCCCATAAAAACAAAACAGCAACATTAGTTCCTATAGTCTTGGGCTGCAATATGTTATATTTTAAAATACATGAGCATAAATTAGTGGGCGGTCCTTGGGCTTCCCACAGGTCAGGGAACCCTGATTGCTCTTTGAGCAGATGAGGGAGGGTGACTTGATCGGGGGAGGGGGAGGGAAATGGGAGGTGGTTGCGGGGAGGAGGCAGAAATCCTTAATAAATAAATAAATTAAAAAAAAAGAATCACCTGTAATGGGCACTGCAGGAACAGGGGCACATGATTTCATCAAACACAGACATGCAGCCAGCACACTTGTCAGAACATCTACTACCCAGTTTTACAAGGTTTACTGTAAAGGCCCAGAAATCAGTTACTCTGTGTTTTATTTAAATTCCACTATTTGTAGTTCTCAGCAAGAATGTTTGTTCTTAGAGACACTTTCACTTCCAATGACAAGGTTCTAAAGACTGGACTAGGGCGTGATCAGCTCTGTTTATAGCAAGGTGAGGACATCGTGATGACCAGAAACCACCTGCTTCAAAATTTGTTGGGTGTGCCGTCAAGTACATCTGTGCTCACAGAGGGATGTGGGAAGGAGTGGCATCAAGGAATCTTCTAGCCTAGTGCCACATGGGTCTATCCAATAAAGTAAATAAAATATCTGAAGCATTTTTGTTAGAGTATGCTTGGTGATACTTAGCCACGAACCACAGATGATGTAGCCCATAGTAAACTAACTCTTACCAGAGAACTGAGATATTTAAGTGCATCCCAGGGCTGCTCTGAGGGTTCCTGGTTCTTACTGGAGTTCATCACCAACTCCACTTGTCTCAAATATAGTTTCCATTGCTGTGAAGAGACACCACGACCATGGCAGTTCTTATAAAGGAAAAACATTTAATTGGGGTGGCTTACAGCCTCAGAGGTTCAGTCCATCATCATCATGGTTCAGCATGGTGGCATGCAGGCAGACATGGTGCTGGAGAAGGACCTGAGAGTCTTATACCTTGACTGGCAGGCATCAGGAAGTAGTCTGTTGGCTTGAGCATATATGAGACCTCAGACCCCACCTCCACAGCGACACACTTCCTCCAACAAGGTCATACCTATTCCACAAAGCCACACCTCCTAATAGTGCCACTCCCTGTGATCTTCTGGGGATCAATTACATTTGAATTACCACACCACTTATGCAGGGGCCCTCTGTTAGGCCAGGTCACTGGGAGGTGGCTGTTCACCTTCCTGATCCTGAAAGAGACCCAGAAGGTGGAGGAAGGCCTGTGAAGTGGAGATCATGGGAAAGCAGTAGAGGTCATTCCTTGTTTACGGGTTCCTTTTCCATTTTGTGGGGAGGTGGGGATGAGTGGGTAAGTGTGATATGTGTACTCAGGCTAATATGATGACTTAACTAGACTTTCATGCTGACCTGCCCTCACCTTGCTCTTGCTTTGTGTTTTCAGACGGATAATGGACACAGTTCCAGAGATGCCCTCCACTGATGCCCACTCCAGTGATATAGTTGCAGAAAGATACCTGGTTGAGTCCAAGAAGTCCACAGCCCATGTTCCACTTGCTTGCAGCACACAGTACTGTGCTTTTCCTTTAGATGGGAACCATCTCTGTGTGTGGAGCCCCAGGGATCCTTCTCACCAGGCAGGTCACAAACCAAGGGTGTTCTTGTGAGATCCAGGGTCATAGAGACCTTGTCTTGTCTCTTAATTTCTCCCATACTCTGGAAATATTAGCAACCATGGAGTCGACTGTGAACTATGACAGAGCGGTGTTGAGAAACAATCATTTTGTTAAGTTCTTATTTCTACAATATAAATGGGCTGGAATTAACTTACTTTTCTTTTTTGATTTTTTCAAGACAGGATTTCTCTGTGAGCTGTCCTAGAACTTATTCTGTAGACCAGGTTGGCCTTGAACTCACAGAGATTTGCCTGCCTCTCCCTCCTGAGTGCTAGGATTAAATGTGTCTGCCATCCCTGCCTGATGGAATTGACTTTCTTTAAAAAGTCTTTAACGAATATGAACAAGAAAAAGCTCATCCTAACTCAAGGAAGCCTCCTCCATTCATACTCAGCTTGAGCTTTCTTGCTTTGCAGTGACGAATAAAATGTTTAGGAGAAAAGTGTCACCTGGGAAACCATGGCCAGGCCAGGTCTCTTCTCCTACCAGACGCAACGCCATCTTGACTTCTGGCAAAGAGGCACAGTTCCCTCATGTTTTAACTTGATGGGAATGGAATTCCTCATTGTACATTCTGCTGTAGCATCTCTTTCCTTCACATGCCTTTAGAAGAGTCCAGTACCTCTTCCTGTTCACGGCTTACACCAAATAGACCATTTATTTCATCCAGTACTGTTGGTGGAAGTTTCTTTCTTTTATCTGTTTGTTTACTTGTTTCTTGCCATTTTCTGGGGGCACACATGAAAATGGTTGAGTTACAGGAGATGCACAGACTTAATAGATATTATTCGGGAGTTTCTCAAGTGACTATAAAGCTGTGTCTTTGCTGATGGTCAGGGCCACAGCTGATCACACTTGACCCTTTCATGTTAGCCCTGGTGGAATAGCAGTCCCCCGTTACACATTCTTTCATGCATTATGATGCCTACGAGCCAGAGTCTTACTGCATGATGAGTGGCCACTTAGATACACACTTTGCTGGAGTGTGTGTCCAGGGCCTTCCCCTTTAGCTGGATCTCTTGAATTTTTGTTTGTTTGTTTATTTTTCTGTTAGGTTATCTTTTTTTTCATGTTGGTGCGAAGAAGATATTTATAGATTGTTCAGGATGAACTTCCTTTTCAGATAGGATTTATGTTTGCTTCTGGTAGCTTGCCATGATAAGGGCAGGAGTTTCTTTGCTTCTTGTATTTGGTCTTTTTTGGATTCCTATTCTAAGGCTGGATGTTGGCAGCATGATGCTCCTGTCCTAGTGTGTTGAATTTTAGCAGAAATGTGTTTATCCCTCCTCTTATATGGTATTTTGATATGTTCTTGAAAAGGATACATTTGGTTATATTGTATCTCAGTTCTTAGGTCTTTTAATGTTTAATATCTAAGTTTCTCAACTGTGTTTTGTAGAATGTCTGACCATTACTTTTGAGGGAGATTTTCTTTCTTTCTGGGAGTACTAGGAATCAGATCCAGGACCTCATGGATGGTAGGCAAATGCTCTACCTGGGCTACAGCCCCAGCCCTTGGGATGATGTCATTGTAGGACAGGTGCCTACAGGTCCTGTGATCATTTTCTCATGTCTTCAAGAAAAGCCAGGGCTGGAGAGATGGCTCAGAGGGTAAGAGCACTGGCTCTAGAGGTCCTGAGTTCAGTTCCCAGCAACCATATGGTGGCTCACAGCCATCTGTGACGAGACCTGGAGCCTTCCTTGCCAGCAGTACATTGTCTACTTAATAAATAAATCTTTTTTTTTTTTGGTTTTTCGAGACAGGGTTTCTTTTTTTAAAAAAAGCCATTAAGTCTTGCATGTCTTCCGGTTTTCTTGTCTTTCTCACCAAGAATCGTGTGCCATTAGACAAGCCTGTGTTACCAGGAGTGGAGTGTTTCTTGTCCTGTCCAATAATACCCCTTATCCCAAATTGCTTATTGTCAACTTCTGTGCACTTGAACTTCCAAAGGACTGAAGCACCCCGACATCCTGGCCCCTCACCCCATCTTCCATTTGTACGCCTTTCCCTTTTCTTTTGACTATGGGAGTTTGTTTGTCCCCTCTCTCTGTCTACAACAGATTTGCTAATTCTCTAGCCTACAAGTTCTGATTGCTAGTGTCTCTTCCGCACTCATACACACATACATCCCAGTATCCTCTGCTTGTACTTGAGTACTGGTTTCAGTGTCTTGGCACGTATAGTGTCTGCAGCAGTCTCAAGCCACACACCCTACATCCTTATTTGTTGTAGCCAGGAGAGCCTCTGTATCCTGCTGTCTAATGGTCCAAATGTGCTCATCCTCTGCCAGCTCCTCTCTTCTTAGCTGTCAGTATGCACTGAGTATCTTCTGCATCCACTGAGTACTCAGTACACATTTGTTAACGCATAGTAAGGAAGAGAAGCATGAGTCCCTGCCTCGTTGTAACAATTCATGGTAACAACCAATAGTGATGCATCGCATGCGGGGAGTTTTAATGAATTAAAAGCCAAGCCCAGGTTTGAAATTATATTGTTTCTCTATATATTTTCAATGTTATAATCAACCTATTTGTTTTTTAAGCTCCTCACCTTACAAGGACACCATCAGCTGATTACCGCTGTGGCTTTTGGAAATCAAATAGATCCACATCAACTCTGTTCTGCCTCCCAGGATTGTATTATTATGTGGAATGTGGACTCATGCCGAGAGAAGACACTCAAAGGTAAGCAGAGATGGGAAGCACAGCTCAGCAACATTCAGGTGGCGAGGTGCTGGTGACGCATCCGCGTGTAGGGAGAGTGCTCACGGCTTTCCTAGTCAGTCTGTCTTCAGCTCGACACGGTCTAGAGTCATCTGAGGGAACCTCAGGTGAGGAAAAGGCCTCCATAAGATTGGCCTCTAGGCAGACATGAGGGCATTTTCTTGATGGGAAATTGGAATAGAAGGGCCCAGACCATAGTTGGTCATGTGATCCCAGGCGGGTGGTCCAGGGGTATTAAAAAACATTGATCAAGCCATGAGAAACAAGTCAGTAATGAGTGTTCCATCATGGATTCTGCATCAGTTCCTATCTTGAGTTCCTGCCCTGACTTTCCTGGACAATGACCTGTAAGGTGTAAGATGAAATAAACCTTTCATCCCTGTCCTTTTGGCCATCACATTTTATCATGGCAACAGAAGTCCTAATTAAGACACCTTCCATGGAGGAGACCATGGTTTAATCCTAGCACCATGCAGGAGTGAATCGTTTCTACAAGTACCCTTGTAACGTCAGGAGTAGGGCCTTTTACAGTCCCTTCAGTGCTACAGGTATCTAAATAAATGTACCTTGACACCAACCCCGCTGACCTTTGCTGTGCGATATACAAATGCAGAGGCTTGTTGGTATTGATTTTTAGACCTCCAGGGATCCGTGGGCAGTTTGATGTCTTACCTCATTCCTGTGTAGATAACCTCGGTGCTTGCTGTGTTTCATGTTGCAAACACAGTGGCGAAGGGGTAAGGCTTGCTCTCTGCGGGGATGTTTCCCACTTAGGACAGCATGCTTGCACACAGGCGACTTCTGCAGAACTGTGACTGCAGCTGAAGATGGGGAGGACTCAGCTGGGGCTGGGGTAGACACGGAAGGGCCTGGCCGGCAGGGACTGAGGAAGTGTGTGTGATAAGAGCTTTCCCAGCTGAGGCTGATGGCTCAGGTGGGCCCACGTCCCAGATGTGTGTTCATAGGATTGTGTTTAGAGATGCCAGGTAACATCCCAGATGTGTGTTCATAGGATTGTGTTTAGAGATGCCAGGTAACATCCCAGATGTGTGTTCATAGGATTGTGTTTAGAGATGCCAGGTAACATCCCAGATGTGTGTTTATAGGATTGTGTTTAGAGATGCCAGGTAACATCCCAGATGTGTGTTTATAGAATTGTGTTTAGAGATGCCAGGTATCATCCCAGATGTGTGTTTATAGGATTGTGTTTAGAGATGCCAGGTAACATCCCAGATGTGTGTTCATAGGATTGTGTTTAGAGATTCCAGGTAACGTCCCAGATGTGTGTTTATAGGATTGTGTTTAGAGATGTCAGGTAACGTCCCAGATGTGTGTTTATAGGATTGTGTTTAGAGATGCCAGGTAACATCCCAGATGTGTGTTTATCGGATTGTGTTTAGAGATGCCAGGTAACATCCCAGATGTGTGTTTATCGGATTGTGTTTAGAGATGCCGGGTAATCACAGAATTGTGAAACTGTGTGTACCTCAGTGCTGTGAGCGAAGTGAGCCAGGAACATAGCCAGACAGGTTTATGTCTTTGCACAATTTAACAATATTTTTTAGTAATAACGATTTCACAAGTCATGGCAGCTTCAATGGCAGCAATTACCAGACAATCCCTTCTACCCTGTAATCTAATAGAGAAATCTATGCTGTTTTTTATTTTAAATTTTCTACTAATTTTACATACCAACTACAGTTCCCCCTCCCTCTCCTCCTCTTTCTCCCCACTTTCCTCCATTGACTCCTCAGAGAAGGTAATCCCTCCCATGGGGAGTCAACTAAGCTTGGCATATCGAGTTGAGGCAGGATCAAGAGCCCCCCCCCCCCCGCATCAAGTCTGAGCAAGGTATCCCACCATAGGGAATGGGCTCCAAAAAGCCAATTCATGCACCAGGGATAGATTCTGGTCCCACTGCCAGGGATCCCACAAACAGACCAAGCCACACAACTGTCGCCCACATTCTTAGGGCCTCCACAGCTGTTAGTCCAGAGTCCCGAGCACCCACTAGCTCGGGTCAACTGTTTCAGTGGGTTTCCCCATCAGGATCTTAATACCCCTTGCTCATATAACCTGTCTTCCCTCTCTTTGACTGGACCAGGAGCTTAGCCCAGTGCTGGGCTGTGGACCTCTGCATCTGCTTCCATCAGTTACTGGTTGAAGGTTCTATGATGACAATTAGGGTAGTCACCAATCTGATTAGAGAAGGCCAGTTCAGGCACCCACTCCACTACTGCTAGGAGTCTTACCTGGGTCATCCCGTGAATTCCTGGGAATTTCCCTAGCACCAGATTTCTCCCTAACCCCATAACAGCTCCCTCTATCAAGATGTCTCTTTCATTGCTCTCCCTCTCTGTCCCTCCCTCAACTTGACCATCCCATTCCCTTATGTTTTCATTACCCATCCCATCCCTTCTTCCCCACTGCCAGTTTACCCTGGAAATCTTATCTCCCCTTCCTAGGGTGATCCATGCATTTCCCTCTTAGGATCCTTCTTGTTCCTTAGCTTCTCTGGGGCTGTGGATAGACGGCCATGTGTGTTAGAGAAGCTGTACTCAGGCTGTGTGTAGACGGCCGTGTGTGTTGGAGGAGCTGTGCTCAGGCTGTGTGTAGACGGCCGTGTGTGCTGGAGGAGCTGTACTCAGGCTGTGTGTAGACGGCCGTGTGTGCTGGAGGAGCTGTACTCAGGCTGTGTGTAGATGGCCGTGTGTGTGCTGGAGGAGCTGTACTCAGGCTGTGTGTAGACGGCTGTGTGTGTTAGAGAAGCTGTACTCAGGCTGTGTGTAGACGGCTGTGTGCTGGAGGAGCTGTACTCAGGCTGTGTGTAGATGGCCGTGTGTGCTGGAGGAGCTGTGCTCAGGCTGTGTGTAGACGGCTGTGTGTGTTGGAGGAGCTGTGCCCAGGCTGTGTGTAGACGGCCGTGTGTGTTAGAGAAGCTGTACTCAGGCTGTGTGTAGACGGCTGTGTGCTGGAGGAGCTGTGCCCAGGCTGTGTGTAGACGGCCGTGTGTGTTAGAGAAGCTGTACTCAGGCTGTGTGTAGACGGCTGTGTGTGCTGGAGGAGCTGTGCTCAGGCTGTGTGTAGACGGCCGTGTGTGTTAGAGAAGCTGTACTCAGGCTGTGTGTAGACGGCTGTGTGTGCTGGAGGAGCTGTGCTCAGGCTGTGTGTAGACGGCCGTGTGTGCTGGAGGAGCTGTGCTCAGGCTGTGTGTAGACGGCTGTGTGCTGGAGGAGCTGTGCCCAGGCTGTGTGTAGACGGCCGTGTGTGCTGGAGGAGCTGTGCCCAGGCTGTGTGTAGACGGCTGTGTGTGTTAGAGAAGCTGTACTCAGGCTGTGTGTGCTGGAGGAGCTGTGCTCAGGCTGTGTGTAGACGGCTGTGTGCTGGAGGAGCTGTGCTCCTGGTGTCGTGGCTACACCATCCTCTGTTTTAGAAGTGGCTGCACTTCTGAGGCTGTAGATCCGCAGCTGTCTGTGTTGTCAGTGTTGTGAGGTTTTTGTTTTCCCGTGTTCATGGTTACTGTGTTTTAGGTTCCTACATGGATGTTGATGCCTGAATGGTTTCTCCTGGGTAGAAGCTTCTTTCTGGATCACAGCACCAGTGCCCACTTGGCATCTTCCGCTGTATGTACAGATCGTTCCATGTCTAATCTACTATGCTGAAGCTCCTGGAGATGAGAATTTACTTGTATTATGGGTTTGAGGGGAGAGTAACTCCTGGGAGCTGGAAGCTCTCCGCGTGGCTCTGTCTGTACAGGAGTTGGCGCCTAATTGTATTTGGTTCCTGGGCGCACTGAAGGTAGCTGTGTTTGGAGAAGGAGGTGGTTATTGCTTCTACAGTGGTGAGTGTGGTCAGTCTTGCCCTGGGACCCTGCTGGCTGTTTGGCTCCCCACTGTGGTCAGTCTTGCCCTGGGACCCTGCTGGCTGTTTGGATCCCCACTGTGGTCAGTCTTACTCTGGGACCCTGCTGGCTGTTTGGCTCCCCACTGTGGTCAGTCTTTCCCTGGCACCCTGCTGGCTGTTTGACTCCCCACTGTGGTCAGTCTTACTCTGAGACACTTCTGGCTGTTTGACTCCCCACTGTGGTCAGTCTTGCCCTGGGACCCTGCTGGCTGTTTGGCTCCCCACTGTGGTCAGTCTTACTCTGGGATCCTGCTGGCTGTTTGGCTCCCCACTGTGGTCAGTCTTGCCCTGGGACCCTGCTGGCTGTTTGGCTCCCCACTGTGGTCAGTCTTACTCTGGGACCCTGCTGGCTGTTTGGCTCCCCACTGTGGTCAGTCTTGCCCTGGGACCCTGCTGGCTGTTTGGCTCCCCACTGTGGTCAGTCTTGCCCTGGGACCCTGCTGGCTGTTTGGCTCCCCACTGTGGTCAGTCTTGCCCTGGGACCCTGCTGGCTGCTTGGCTCCCCACTGTGGTCAGTCTTACTCTGAGACACTTCTGGCTGCTTGGCTCCCGTCTTCTGACTTGCGTCCCCTCACTGAAATACAGGTTTTTCTTTTTTCTCATCAGAATTCCCTTGATGATCTTACCCAACAATTCATGTGCTGAAGGCTTACCCCTTGTTTCCCTCTGGAGCTCCTCCTAATTCGGCCTCCAGAGACTTCCTGTCAGAAGTTCCTCGTCTTGTCTAAGCACTTTAGATGGCAGGAACTGCCGCTTCTGTTCTACAGAGCCCCCTCTCACCATCTTTCTGTCTGGATTCATCAGAGCTCCGTCCTTCAGTCGCTCAGGTTAGGACCTCAGCTCACTCCGTACCCAATCATTGTTGAGTTCCATCTGTTTTACCTTTAAACCCTGTCTTGCATTTAGTCACCTGTCACACGTCCATAGGTGTTAAAGGCACAAGCTGCCAAATCCTTCTGAATTCTGATTTACTTCTAACCATCTTCTTTTGCCTCCATCTCTCTGTGCCTGTGTTTAATTCTCAACTCAGTAGCCCGAGGGTACTTTCAAAGTTACTCAGTTTCTGTCCAAGTGTTTCCTCAAAGCCCAGCAACTCCTCACCCATGCAGAGAAAGAGCCATGCATGCAGCCCCACCCTCAGCCTGTTGCAGCCACTGCCAGCGTCACGGAGTCCTTAGGTCTGGACACAGGTGTTGGCTGCCCTTGTCCTCCCGCTGCTTGGTCTCTGCCCTCCCCGATGTGCCACGCCTTTATGTGGGCTGCATCACTGGTCCTTGTAACTCAGTCATCTGTTTCGCCTCCTGGGGTTAACTGCTGTGTCTTCTCCTCATGCATGTTAATCTTCCACAGAGGCAGAGGCTGTCTCTTGGGAGCTGATCCTGCAGATGCTGAAAAGATGCTGGAATAGCATGTGTAGCCCAGGCTGGCATAGCATGTGTAGCCCAGGCTGGCATATGTAGCCCAGGCTGGCATAGCATGTGTAGCCCAGGCTGGCATGTGTAGCCTAGGCTGGCATAGCATGTGTAGCCCAGGCTGGCATGTGTAGCCCAGGCTGGCATAGCATGTGTAGCCCAGGCTGGCATAGCATGTGTAGCCCAGGCTGGCATGTGTAGCCCAGGCTGGCATAGCATGTGTAGCCCAGGCTGGCATAGCATGTGTAGCCCAGGCTGGCATAGCATGTGTAGCCCAGGCTGGCATGTGTAGCCCAGGCTGGCATAGCATGTGTAGTCCCGGTGCTTGTGAAAGAAGGCAAATCCTGAGTGAGTGGTTTTGTTTGTGACACGCATGCATTCCTTTCTGTAGCATTCAGTCAGGGTTCTCTGAAGGATCAGAGCTGGTAGCATGAAACATAGAGAACTGGTACAGTGAATGTGTGTGTGCGTGTGTGTGTGTGTGTGTGTGCGCATATGTGTGTGCGCACACACGTGTGTGGAGGGGAGTATCAGAGCACCTTATAGGCTGTGTAGATCAATAATGATTGTTTCCTAAAAGGCCAGGAATCTTGCAATTCAGTCCCTGAAACTGGATGTCTCACCAGTTCCAGTTTGGTGCTGGAGTCCCTTGGAATTCCTGGAGAGCGGCTGGCCTTCCGTCTGTCTTAGAATCCCCTCACAGTGGGCTCTGACAGCAAAGGAATGCCCCGGGAACAAGGTAGATGAATTTGCACGCAGGAGTGAGGGCAAGCAGGCAGAGAATGAAAGTTCCTCTTTTCATGTTCTTTATGTAGACTGTCACTGAAGGTGTGTTATAGACTTAGGGTAAGTCCTTCAACATCAAGTGATTGGATTTAGGGTGGGTCTTCCTTCCTCAGATGGTCCAACCAAGAAAGTCCTTCACAGATGTGCCCCACTGCTTGGGTTTTAGTTGATCTGTAGTCAGATTGACAGCTAAGCTGAGCCACCACATACAGGGTCTTTTGTTTGCCTGGTGACACATCTGTCGTGATTAGCAGTGGTTTCTGAGGCTCAGGGCAGATGGCAAGCACCGTCTTTTCTGGTTAGCTCCATCCAGTCTTCTCTGCAGGTTCCGCATTGTTACCCAGGGCTCTGCAGGCTGCCGTGGAGATGTCACCTTGGCAGTAAGAGCCTCCGGGTTCAGAGTTCTCATAGCACGCTGTCTGCAACACTGGTCAGAGTTGGTCACTGCCAGAGCTGGATGGCAAGGGACACAGGGAAAAGTGCTGGGTTGGTCTGTGCAGCTCTTCTGTGTGCCCGTGGCCATCTGAAGACCAGTTTCTTTATCACCTTGGTCCTGCATTGAGCTGCTTCAGAACAAAGACTGTGCCCACAATCACCTCCCAGCCAGTTGTTCCTCTGCTTGTAGCCCTGGAGCAGAGAACCGTCCAGGACCCATTCTTGTGACATCTGATGACCTGACGCTCGTACCTGGAATTTGCTCTAGGGGTGACTCCTCGAGGGACTGTCCTGGGCTCCCTTTTACAAACAGTGCTCTGTTTGAGATTTAGTCCAGACGATCGTGCTGTTGCAGTGTGTGCTGGAAACAAAATATCCGTGATGGATGTGGAGGTAAGGACGACACACGTGGAGGTGCCAAGCACACATTGGGTGGCACCTTCCAGGCTGGGTTCCTGTTGGTGAGTATTTCACTCCTCCTTCCCTTTTTATAGTGGCAGTTTGGTTTGATGTATTTTGTAAAGATGTGTGTGTGTGTGTGTGTGTATGTATGTGTGTAATCCAAAGAAAACATCTTGATCTTGTAATTGATAAGACACTAGAATCATGTTAATGTGAATTTGTGTCAGGGATATTTTCCGTTGGCACATTTACCAAAACAGTTCTTTCTTGATGAGTCTCCTGCCTTAGGAGTCCCCCAGAATCTGCACAGCCCAGTGCTTCAGCTGTGTACTTGTCAAAACCCACTTCCCTCGGTGGCTCAGACTTCTCCCTTGTTTCTTACTTGAGTCAGTTTACCTAAAAGTGTATATCTCCTAGATTGGGGATTCTAGCCCAGCATTTGTTGGGCACTGGGCTTGAGCATGGGAAAGCGGTGCCAGGTGTTAGAAGATCTCCCTGGAGAGAGGGAAGGAGCCTCTGCTCCCCGAGTCCATGGAGAGTGCCCAATGCTTGGAGTGGCTGTCTTACCCCGTTGTTGGGTAACACAGCTACGGAGGAGCTCTGTCTGCTACGGCTTTCCTTGTGATCTACTTCAAAACTCTCGGGCAAGGAAAGACGACAGCCAAGAACGACGAGGCGCTCATCCTCGGCCCTAGGATGCGTGAGACATTTGGGGATATGAAATGTCCTGGTCACCGTTCTACCGCTGTGAAGAGACACCGTGGCCAAGGCCACTCTTACAGAGACAGCATTTGATCAGGAGCTTAGTCCACTGTCGTCTCAGCAGGGAACATGGCAGCATGCAACTCTAAACCTCGTCTATCGGGGTTGTACCTGTCTGTCTGTGGATCATCTGTAGACCTATGATCTGTCATTATATATCTTTGTATGCCTGAGTTGTCCTTACAGTCTGCATAAGGCATCGTAACATTCAAGCATCTTCCTGCCACTGGACAGGGAGCCCACTGGGACCAGAGCTGAGAGGCAGCTGTGACTCTCAGGTCCTGTTGTTCTCACAGCATGTTGCTTAGGGCTTGTTAGAATGTGAGCCAGTCCGTTTACTTCTAGGCCAAGCCTGGGCTGTGTGAAGTTAAGAATTGAAGAAAGGGATAGCTCACTCCCTAGTAGCTGTTACCACGGTGTCTTGTTATATTTTAGTTACTTTCTACTGGAGATCAGCTTCAAAGGGAGGTAGAAGATAGGACAGGCACATTCAGATAGGTGTGTGGGGGGTAGGCAACAGTGATGGAGAAAACAGATGACAGAAACAGAGACATAAAGGAACAGTAGATGGTAAGTGTTACCTTTACCCTGAACCACATGGGTTGTTGAGAAGAGGCTGACAGGAGAAAGCCACAGAGAGCAGGAAGTCTAGGAGACTCTGGCTCCCTGTTTCCTACAAGGTCAAATTCAGCCTGTTCTCACCTTTCCCTTTCTGATGATGCCCCTGTCTCAGATCTTGGGTATCAGGTTTAACTGTGATATGGGTAGGGTAGGCCCAGATGTGGAAGGAGTGGTATATAAAATGGAGTTTATCCTTTACATTAAAAACAGTGTGTGTGTGTGTGTGTGTGTGTGTGTGTGTGTATGTGTGTGTGTGAAAATGCATGCATGTGCATGCAGGAACGCATGCCATAGCACGTGTGTAGAGGCCAGAAGACACCTATAGAATTGGTTCTCTTCTTCCATCATGTGCGTTACAGGGACAGAACTTAAGTCTTCGGACTCGGGGGGGGAAAGGGCCTTTACCTGCTGAGCCCTTTGTCTGGCCTTGTAGAATTTACTTCAGCAACTCTCTTTTCTGTGGTGGACTGTGATTTCTTGATGTTGATAATTCTAGGAAATTCCTTGAGTAACCTTTGACAAATCCTCCTAGAAGCAGTCTGTGCTGGTGGAGCTGCAGGGACATCAAGGCTCAGTGACAGCTGTGGAGTTCTGTCCCTGGCAAGCACACATCCTCATCTCAGTGTCTGAAGACAGAACCTTTAAGGTGGGCAGCAGGGGCTCTGGATGTAGGGACACTGTGGACATAGGGATGCTGTGGACATAGGATGCTGTGGACATAAGGACTCTGTGGACATAGGGTCGCTATGGACATAGTGATTTTGTTGATGACACTGCTGTTGGATTGCCACTGCTGTGCAAGTTTTTTTTTCTTGTAACACAAGCATGATGGAGCTGAAGACAAGATGGCCCAGTGGTTTAAGGCTCCACTGTTCAGGACTCTGCTCTCAGCAGCCACACAGTGGTGCACAACAGTCTGGGATTCTGATTCTGGGAGAACCAATGCTTTATCTGGCCTCCATGGACACCGCACAGCTGTGGTACACATACTAGTGTGCAAGCCAAGCTCTCATACACACAGAAAAGAAACGACTGCAGTTAAAGCGCATCCCTGAGGAGGCTGTTTCCTCACCCACACGAAAGGGCAGTTTTGATGCTCTTGTTGGGCTGGGTACCCCTTCATGCACTTCCTAGACCTCCAGCAATTAGAGACTGGACAACTGTGGGGACTTTCTCACATTTAAACATAGAGGGGCCAGTGTGTATCTGCAGTGTTTCCAAATGACCAGCAGCAGCTGAGGACCCAGTGTCCCCAGTGAGGATTCAGTAAGAACTAAAGTGAGTTTCAGAAAAAAAACAAAGCAAAATGCCGGTTCACTTCTGAGCAGCCCCAAGTTAGCTATTGTAACTGTGGTTTTACTGTCAAAGGGTGGACATTTATCACTGTCCTAAAAGCTAAAAGTCACACATGTGTATCAAACCACAGAAGTTATGAAATTCATACTATTGTCATTTAAAAATACCCATCTGATAAGACCCAGTGGGTCCCGACTTCCCCCGGGAGTCAGCAACAGTTGGGGCAGAAAGCCATACTTGGGTAAACTATGTTGCACTCAGTTTTATGTTTCAGATAGATACAATGGGGCCTCTTGTTTCACTGGTGATCATGAGAATGAAGAGAATTGGTATTTTGGAATGTCCTTGGAGGTGTGGCCACCATAGAAGGGATAGCAAACACGTGTGACTGTCATGGTTAGAATGTAGTCCTGTGGCTGAGCACCCTCTACATGTGGGGCATAGACCCAGGGACATGCTGGCCCTTCTTCACCGAGTTTCCAGTGAAGTACTGATTATGTACCCAGGGTTTGCTCTATCTTTTTTTTCTTCTTTTTAAAATTGATTTTATTGAGCTATAAATTTTTCTCTGGTCCCCTCCCTTCCTCTCGCCTCCTCTTTTACCCTCTCCCAAGATCCCCATGCTCCCAATTTACTCAGGAGATCTTGTCTTTTTCTAATCCCCATGTAGATTAGATCCATGTATGTCTCCCTTAGTGTCCTCTTTGTTGTCTAGGTTCTCTGGGGTTGTGAATTGTAGACTGGTTTTCTTTGCTTTATGTCTAAAAGCCACTTATGAGTGAGCCTATGTGATGTTTGCTGTCTCTTAGGTGTGTCTTCAGTCCTCCCAAATCCATAGGTAGTCGTCTTTGGAGTTAGGATGTTTTCTGAAGTCTTGGGTTTTAATAGTGCAGTGATTCATCCACTATGTGAATTTTAATTCTTTAATTATTATTTATACAGATTAATTTTTAATTGCTTAAAATTAGTCTATGGTTTAGTAATATTAACACCGTTTTATGTCTCTTAAAGAAATGTCTTTCATTTAAAGGTCTGGGACTATTGTGTGGGATCCTCGATATACAACTCATCCATTTTAACAGGTAAATCAAAGACTCTTAAGTTCTAGCCAAGCAGGCTGTGTGAATAAACTGTCCTGGTGTGACTGTCACTCCAGAGTAGGGGGGCGACAGCTGGAGTCACCGGCCTCGTCTGTATGCAGCCATCACTTCTGACTCCTGTTCACAGTTCCGGGCGCGCGCGCGCGCGCGCGCACACACACACACACACACACACACACACACGCACGCGCACACACACACACGGTGTCTGGGCTTCTCTCTCAGGTAAGTGTGTGGAGTAGGTTAGCTCTCAGATTAAGTGCCTAAGATAGGGTCCCTGTTGTCCTGTGGAGAGGCCCAGAGCTGGCAGAGTTTGGAGGGACACCTCTCTCACCCGTGGCCAGGGGACTGGGCAGCATGCAAGTCCTTGGTTAGCTTGGATGCTTTCGTCCATCCTGTGAATTCTAGGATAATTGTTTCTTTCATCAAATTGTCTTTTTTTGTGGGCAATGGAACTAACACCTTGTACAGAGGAGTGACCAGTTTCTGTGGTCTGGCTCTCTGGGGACCTGAGGCGTTGTGTGTGAGCCAGGGGAATGTTTCACTCGGGTCCCTGTTTCCTCCCTGCGTCTCATGGGTTGATTCTGGGGTTCTTCCCATGGCCCTCCATGTATGCAGCAGTGTTGTGGGAGGGCAGGATGGCTGATGTTGGGAGCTTTCCTTCCTTTGGGATGGCTCATGAGAATGCCACTTACGGAAAACAGATGGCTTGGTGGCCTGCTGGAGTTACTGTTGTAGTTTTCCAGGATCGAGCATTTTTAGGTCAATTACCCACATAAAGAATGTTGTGTTCTGACAGCCTGGAGTTTTCCGCCAAGCTTGGGCATGAAGTGCATTTTCTGTAAGTTTGTTGGGTTTTCCTGAATATAATCTTGTAGAACATGTTGATTGAGGAACACAATTGCAGGCTGCTGTAGACTCACCATGAATGCCATTTATAGCTTAGTTAGGACACACAGTGTTTCCTAAGCTCTGTTTATCTAGTTGTTCCAAATTCTTGATACTTTAGACTACATTCTAAATAAAATTAAATCTTAGGGAGTTCTTTTGTTTATTTGTTTTTTTGTATGGCATCTGTTTAACTGTTTTTATTGCCAAGTCTATGATTTCATTGTTTTTAGCCTACAGGAACCGCTCTGCCCTGTTTAAAATGCTGGCTGAGCTGTACTTCCATCTTCCTGGCTACCGACAGTTGCTCTAGTGTGGGCAGATGAGAAGGGGTAACCAGGATATACCAGCAGTCAGCTGGAGCTCATTCCCACCGCTTTTTTTAAAAAACTGAATCTATTTATTTGTTTTTTAATTTTACATCCTGGCTGCAATATACCCCACCATTCTTATTTGGGACAGCATTCCTTTTTTCTTTCTTGCTCACGAATGTTTCCAAATTTCTATGCATTTATAATTTTGCCTCTTGGTATGAAGATTTAGAGTAGTGCTAAGTCAACTAGAAGATGCACTGTCCATACTGAATGCCCTGTGTTCCCCCTCAGCTTACCCTCTCCTGAGTTTGCTTATCCGTGAAGAAAACAGACAGCTGGTCACTGGCAGTGCGGATGGCCAGGTGAGACGTGTGCCCAGGCCTCTCCTTTGTGTTGTCTCCTGCAGTGTTAGGACTTTGTCCCCCCTGTGCACCTCAGCACTGGGGTGGGGTTGGGAGGCCGTGGGTCTGCAGCACTGACCTCGATCTGCACGTTTTAACAATGCTATGCAGTACCTGAATGCAGCAAACGTTAGAATCACTTGCTCAGCCATTAGCATCAGATGACTTTAAAACTGAAGATATTTATTTTAAAAAATGTAATGTAAACACTTTAGTCTTATTTTATAAAGACACTCGATATAAATATGATGAAGTCGTACATTCGGAAGGTAAGATAGTTTATTATTTTGTTTTCTTCTTCATAAGTTCAGCTGTCATTACTGTGTGTGCTAGGGCCAGTAACATGGTAGAAGTACTCGTGGCTCAAAGACTGTAGCATGTGCTGGGTAGGTGTTAGTGAACTTGGGACCCCATAGGTGACTCTGAATCACAGCCATGTCTGACCTAAGGTTCTGGACAAACTTCCCCCTGTAATCACCTGCTTAGAAGTTGTGCAACTTTCAAAGAGGGGCTAAAAGCAATATTCAGGGCAGCCCAAGTGTCTAGGAGAACCCAGGAGCATATCTGAGGCGGCTTATCTGCTCTGGCCCACTTCCCTTTGGATTTTACAGTAAATATCAATTCTTGAAAGAGATCTGTGTCTCCATATTTTGTTATTGTAGCTGTGGATATTTAGTTTGATGGAGAGTCACCACTATCACTGTGTGGCACATGTGGACCTGAGGAAGAAAAGTGGCACTTTCTCCACTCGAAGAATGCTGGCCAGGCAGTGCAGCCTTCCAGGTGTGCGTCTTGTGCCCTGTAGGCCTCCTGCATGGAGGCAGCGTTTAGAATCACTGGGATCTCCGTGGACAGGGTGGGAGGTCCATAGGTTCTGTGCCCTGGGCTGGAGGCTACATCACAGATCACTGTGTGGAGTCCAAGGACTCAGAGAACGGGAGAACACAAACCCTTGGTTGTCATCACAGCAGGGACCCCAGAGGGCAGCCCTGCAGCATCTGAATGGTGCATCTGTGCAAACTGGAGCGTTGTCCCCAGGTTGCTGCTTCATTGTTCCCATTCCAAATGCTGATCCATCTCCTCCTTCAGGTCTCAGACCCTGCCTCTGCATCCTTGCCCCCTCCCCTAAGCTCCTCCCCAGCTCTGATGTCCAAGCTTGCACCAGCTTGTCCACACCGGTCTCCTCCATGCCTCTCGTGCTGCTCTAGGTCCCTGGTGGGGCTGGCACTGACTTGAGGAGTGACGGCGTCTTTTCTCAGAGAGGCTGAGAGCCGTTATGGCGTGTGTACTAGCTCCCTTGCCACTCTCCTGCCCTATATATTTGTTCCTACACATAGTCACTCCTCCCTTAGTTTATATTTTGTGTGTGGCTTTAAATGATTTTTTTTAAATTAGGGCAGAAATTATTGTCCTATATCTCTCTTTCTCTTAAAATATCAAGCCATGATTTTTGTCACTTGTTTTTTTATAAGCAGTTGCTCATTCTTTACTACAGCCCAGATCCATTTTAGGAATGGTGGCATTGACCTCTGCAATGGCCGTCTCTTTCCCCACCCCTTATAGAATCAATATAGGGTTCTCTTTATTTAGCTTTATTTTTCTTAGTACTCAAAGTCTAAATGCCTTTTTGATTCACGAAACATGCATTTCTGAAGGGTCTTTGCGTCTGTTCTTTTCTATTAGCTGACCGCTAAGAACTTTGTTGTTAGGTAATCAATAATAACTCTGTTCCCTAGAAGACAGTCAGTACCACTCCACACCTGAGGTGGATAAAAGGGAAGAAGCTGAAGCCACATTCCCTGTCCTGAGCCTGGCACACTGTGACCTCTGCCTGCCCGACAACCAGAATGGAGCGTGCGTATGATTAACGGGCCAAAACCGTAGGTCACTAACTTTCTTAAGTGGACCTAAATTCAGATTTGTGAATGGTTAAAGGAAACAAGTGTTGTGTCTCTTATTGTTACTGATTGTAATTGTTCCAAAAATCACATATTTTGCCTGAGATTTGGTAAACTTTGCCGGTTTTCTTTGAGAGATAACTTTTCTAAGCAGATTCAGGCAGATAGAGCCTCTGTAGAAGGACTTTTTCTTGGGTGGACACATCAGTCTTCGCCCACTCTCTGTCCTCCCAGGTGTTCCACACTAAAACTGATCCCAAGTGAGTTTGACTCAGTTATTTCTGAGCATGGCAGAAATATTATGGATTCTTGGGAACACAAGGAAGCATTGTCTCAGAGCCTACCTCTTCCCCCGAGAAAGCTCAGCAGCTCTAGCATCTGCAAATTCAGCTCTAGATGGTAGAGATTGTTTACAAGTGAGGAGAGCTCATTTCACTGCCTGGGCCCTGGGAATGGAGGACTCCTTCCTAGTCCATGCTATGCTGGCAAAACAGAGGCTGGAGGAGGGCTGGTTCCTGCCCTGAGTCACAGGACTTGTGTCCTCTCACAGAGTACTGAGAGTTCCTGCAGGCAAAGCCAGGGCCACACTACTGAACCCTGTCCACCTTGATTTGTCAGGTGATGTGGAAAGTGCTGGATTGTGTACTGTGGGTCTGAGGAGGGGGTGCCTGCTGCCTGCTCTAGTGAGAGGGAGGGGTAGAATGAAGGGACAGACAGTGCGGATGGGAGAGGACAGTTAGTGCAAACCAAGTTTGAATGAGGCTGATTGATAAAAAACAGACACATGTTGGCTTTCTGATGAGTTCTGCCACTGTGGACCAGAGCTCCTCTCTGAGCTTATCTTTATTTTCACAAATGGAACTGGCAGCATGTTGGTGACCTTGTGCTGCTGAAGGGTCAACACTCAGCAGGTCAGAGAGTCTGGAAAAGAGGTGTGGTGTTAGTGGAGCTGCACACACACAGGGGACTTTTCTGAGGGCCAAAGCTTAGTTCATTTTATTTTTCTATCTCCTGCTTGTTCCTACTCTGCTCTTTCTCTTTTCTGTTCTTATTCCTTGTTGTTATCCTTTCTCTTCCCTACATTTTCCTCCTCCATCTTCCCTACGTTCTCCTCCTCCATCTTCCCTATGTTCTCCTCCTCCATCTTCCCTACATTCTCCTCCTCCATCTTCCCTATGTTCTCCTCCTCCATCTTCCCTACATTCTCCTCCTCCATCTTCCCTACATTCTTCTCCATCTTCCCTATGTTCTCCTCCTCCATCTTCCCTATGTTCTCCTCCTCCATCTTCCCTATGTTCTCCTCCTCCATCTTCCCTACGTTCTCCTCCTCCATCTTCCCTATGTTTTCCTCCTCCATCTTCCCTACGTTCTCCTCCTCCATCTTCCCTATGTTCTCCTCCTCCATCTTCCCTACATTCTCCTCCTCCATCTTCCCTACATTCTTCTCCATCTTCCCTATGTTCTCCTCCTCCATCTTCCCTACGTTCTCCTCCTCCATCTTCCCTATGTTCTCCTCCTCCATCTTCCCTATGTTCTCCTCCTCCATCTTCCCTATGTTCTCCTCCTCCATCTTCCCTACGTTCTCCTCCTCCATCTTCCCTATGTTTTCCTCCTCCATCTTCCCTACGTTCTCCTCCTCCATCTTCCCTACATTCTCCTCCTCCATCTTCCCTACATTCTTCTCCATCTTCCCTATGTTCTCCTCCTCCATCTTCCCTACGTTCTCCTCCTCCATCTTCCCTATGTTTTCCTCCTCCATCTTCCCTACGTTCTCCTCCTCCATCTTCCCTATGTTCTCCTCCTCCATCCTCCCTACGTTCTCCTCCTCCATCTTCCCTATGTTCTCCTCCTCCATCTTCCCTACATTCTCCTCCTCCATCTTCCCTACGTTCTCCTCCTCCATCTTCCCTATGTTCTCCTCCTCCATCCTCCCTACGTTCTCCTCCTCCATCTTCCCTATGTTCTCCTCCTCCATCTTCCCTACATTCTCCTCCTCCATCTTCCCTACGTTCTCCTCCTCCATCTTCCCTATGTTCTCCTCCTCCATCTTCCCTACGTTCTCCTCCTCCATCTTCCCTACATTCTCCTCCTCCATCTTCCCTACGTTCTCCTCCTCCATCTTCCCTATGTTCTCCTCCTCCATCCTCCCTACGTTCTCCTCCTCCATCTTCCCTATGTTCTCCTCCTCCATCTTCCCTACATTCTCCTCCTCCATCTTCCCTACGTTCTCCTCCTCCATCTTCCCTATGTTCTCCTCCTCCATCTTCCCTACGTTCTCCTCCTCCATCTTCCCTACATTCTCCTCCTCCATCTTCCCTACGTTCTCCTCCTCCATCTTCCCTATGTTCTCCTCCTCCATCCTCCCTACGTTCTCCTCCTCCATCTTCCCTATGTTCTCCTCCTCCATCTTCCCTACATTCTCCTCCTCCATCTTCCCTACGTTCTCCTCCTCCATCTTCCCTATGTTCTCCTCCTCCATCTTCCCTACGTTCTCCTCCTCCATCTTCCCTACATTCTCCTCCTCCATCTTTCCTACATTCTTCTCCATCTTCCCTATGTTCTCCTCCTCCATCTTCCCTATGTTCTCCTCCTCCATCTTTCCTACATTCTTCTCCATCTTCCCTATGTTCTCCTCCTCCATCTTTCCTATGTTCTCCTCCATCCTTCCTATGTTCTCCTCCTCCATCTTTCCTATGTTCTCCTCCATCCTCCCTACGTTCTCCTCCTCCATCTCCCCTACATTGTCCTTCTCCATCTTCCTTGTAGTTCTCTTCCTAATGTCTTCCCTGATTTTGCTTCTACATTTTTCTTCTACCTCTCTTACTTTTTCTATCCCTTTTATACCTCCTAAGACATCAATTTTCATGCAAGAAAAGATAACCTCACAACCATAAGTTATATATTTTCCAAAAACAAATTAAAATTTTTACACATGAAGAAATTATATTATGATCACAAGTTACATGTCTTTCTTAGAAGCCCACAAGTAATTAAACATTTTTCTTTGTTTTAATTTTCCCACTATAACATCTTCACCCCAAATCAGTACTTCTTTTATAGTTTGTTAACAAAGTTTTAAGCAGGCCAGGTACATGTCAGCAGTTCCTTTGTTCTGGTGGGTAGCTGTTTGCGGTTTCAGTGTCGCAGATTCCTCTTCTTAGTTCTAGTCTAGAGAAACTTTAGAGTGCTCAACTAACCGTCTATTTTTCTCTACACACAATAAGTCATTTAATTTCCTTTCACAACTTTGTTTTTTCAAGGTGCATACCAGGGCCTGTGATTAATTCTGTAAGGTACATGACCAAGGAACTCAGGCCTTTCCTTGAGTGTGGGGACATAATTGATTTATTTGATTATCAGCCTGTTTTTACTACAGGCGGAATGCATGAAACTTCCTTGTTTTTATTTTCCATCTTCTGCAAACATCAGTTCCAACAAAGGGTAACTAACTTCTAGCCTATTTTAATGTTTTTCATATCTCTTATTGGAGCAATTTACAGAATTACCTAAGCCATTTCCCTAATTGTCTTTACCAACTGTCGTAACCACCAATTAAATCATAGGTCTAACTAATCATCATTGCTCTTAGAAAAATCATCTTCATTATGATTTTCAAGTAAATTGTGCAGTGAGGAGTGGGATTTTCCCAGGAAACAACCACACTACACAAGATACAGTAGGATTCCTTCATATAGCAATCACACCATGCCAAATACACCAGGAACACAGCAGCAACAAGCAGGAGGGAGCGCAGCAGAAGCAGAGGGTGTTCTGGAAACAATCTTTTCAGGCTTTGCCCCTTCGAGATGTACCCAGAGCAGCTTTGCTATCCTCTGGGCTGTGTTCCGTAAGCTCCATTGATGCCCGTGGCTCCTCTGACACTTGCCTAGATTCTCACATCACCAGGCTTTTGGTAACTTTGCCACCAACTGCTTTTGACAACTCAGGAGAAGGTATAAACCATGGTTGTCAGAACTGAGCCATGGCCGTGCTCTTACTCTTGGGGATACTTGTGTCCAATAGACAGGGGTGGCTTCTTTGAAGCTAAGCACCTTTCCCAGTGTGACTAGCTGAAGTGTTGGTGGAGACAGCGTTTGCGTTAGTCACACAGATGTGTGTCCGTCCTCACCGTATGGAGGACCAGGAATGCCGGGGGATGCTGTGGCACTAACCTTAAGGAAGACTGTTTGTTTCTTTCTAAGATTAGTTTTTCCTTTGAGTGCACCAAATGCCTGTGGATTGGAAGCTCGACAGCTTTATTCGTATTTAACCCGGCAAGCATTGAATTAGAAGCTGCTTTACATTTCAAGGGTGAGATCTTGAACTCAGTAATCTTTGATGTTACTCTCTTATAACTTCATTTTCTTAAAAAAGATTGATGGGGAGTACAAGTTTAGGGTAGAAAGTCTGAGCATTTGAATTTGAGGATAAGTTTATCAGTGGCCACACATGGCTACCTGCTCAGACTGTCGCTAAGCTCCATGCTGCAGAATCTGAAGGACAGAGCTTCAGTCCAGCACTTCCATCTCCCAAGTACGCCTCTCAGGCCTTTGTCCTAGTATGTCAGGACTGTGTGGGGCCCTCCTCCATCCTGGTGTGTCAGAATTCTGTGAAGCCCTCCTTCATTCACTCTCCTCCCATCTTTGTGTTGGGAACCATGAGGCTCTCCTTCCCCTGTATATCAGGCTCCTAGATGGACCACAGGCTCCTACAGGTTCTTTCCCCGCCGTGTTCTTCTGTCAGTACTGCTGGCAATACTGCAGTTCACTCTGAACACTTGGCGTTGGTCCAGACAACCTACAGGAGGAGCTGTCCTCTCTAGCCCTGGGACAAAGACTTCCCCATGGGTACCCACACTTCCTCCTGCCCAGAAGCCCCAGGCTCTTTGTTCCTCAGTTCTCTTGTGTCTGTTCTTTAGATTCTGGGGCTTGCCTGCTGTTTGTGGCGAGCAGGGTTGCTGCTTGGTCCTTTCCCACAGTTCTGTTTTCCATAACACCCCACTCTCGTTAGGTATTCTAATCTTCTTCTCTATACCTCGGCTGGATAAATGTATGTTCAGCACAAAATTCCCCTTCCCCTAGGCGGTCTTTGCTTCTGGTCCCAGAGGTTCAGTGTCCCTGTCATTTGTCATTTGTATTTCCTCTCCCTTGCATGCTTGTGCTCTGGCCTGTGTCTGGATTCCTTCCCAGCTGACTGTGTGGAAAAGAACCCTTCTCTTTCCACCTTGTATCCCCATCTGTGGGCCTCTGTCCAGGCACACACCTTACAGCACATGAACACTTATGTGGTAGTTGTAGCTAGGCTGAACAAATGAGCGAGCTATTAATCTTCATTTATTCACCTCTCAAATGTTTATTTTGATGAAAATTAAGAATTTCAGAGCCTGAGTGTCCAAGTCGCTGGGTCCTGTGCAGTGATGAGTGAGGCCATGAGCCCCAAGGTGAGTGGTGAGGCTTGTGCAGTGGCCAGTTCTGTCTAACACACTTCCCTGTGCTCTGATATGTACCTCTTCATTGTGACAACAGTTGTGTCTAACACACTTCCCTGTGCTCTGACATGTACCTCTTCATCATGACAACAGTTCTAACACACTTCCCTGTGCTCTGACATGTACCTCTTCATCATGACAACAGTTGTGTCTAACACACTTCCCTGTGCTCTGACATGTACCTCTTCATTGTGACAACAGTTCTGTCTAACACACTTCCCTGTGCTCTGACATGTACCTCTTCATCATGACAACAGTTCTAACACACTTCCCTGTGCTCTGACATGTACCCTTCATTGTGACAACAGTTGTGTCTAACACACTTCCCTGTGCTCTGACATGTACCTCTTCATCGTGACAACAGTTCTGTCTAACACACTTCCCTGTGCTCTGACATGTACCTCTTCATCATGACAACAGTTCTAACACACTTCCCTGTGCTCTGACATGTACCCTTCATTGTGACAACAGTTGTGTCTAACACACTTCCCTGTGCTCTGACATGTACCTCTTCATCGTGACAACAGTTCTAACACACTTCCCTGTGCTCTGACATGTACCTCTTCATCGTGACAACAGTTCTAACACACTTCCCTGTGCTCTGACATGTGCCTCTTCATTGTGACAACAGTTGTGTCTAACACACTTCCCTGTGCTCTGACATGTGCCTCTTCATCGTGACAACAGTTGTGTCTAACACACTTCCCTGTGCTCTGACATGTACCTCTTCATTGTGACAACAGTTGTGTCTAACACACTTCCCTGTGCTCTGACATGTACCTCTTCATTGTGACAACAGTTGTGTCTAACACACTTCCCTGTGCTCTGACATGTACCTCTTCATTGTGACAACAGTTGTGTCTAACACACTTCCCTGTGCTCTGACATGTACCTCTTCATCATGACAACAGTTCTAACACACTTCCCTGTGCTCTGACATGTGCCTCTTCATCATGACAACAGTTGTGTCTAACACACTTCCCTGTGCTCTGACATGTACCTCTTCATCATGACAACAGTTCTAACACACTTCCCTGTGCTCTGACATGTGCCTCTTCATCATGACAACAGTTGTGTCTAACACACTTCCCTGTGCTCTGACATGTACCTCTTCATCGTGACAACAGTTGTGTCTAACACACTTCCCTGTGCTCTGACATGTACCTCTTCATCGTGACAACAGTTGTGTCTAACACACTTCCCTGTGCTCTGACATGTGCCTCTTCATCGTGACAACAGTTGTGTCTAACACACTTCCCTGTGCTCTGACATGTGCCTCTTCATCGTGACAACAGTTGTGTCTAACACACTTCCCTGTGCTCTGACATGTACCTCTTCATCATGACAACAGTTCTAACACACTTCCCTGTGCTCTGACATGTACCTCTTCATCGTGACAACAGTTCTGTCTAACACACTTCCCTGTGCTCTGACATGTGCCTCTTCATCGTGACAACAGTTGTGTCTAACACACTTCCCTGTGCTCTGACATGTGCCTCTTCATCGTGACAACAGTTGTGTCTAACACACTTCCCTGTGCTCTGACATGTACCTCTTCATCATGACAACAGTTCTAACACACTTCCCTGTGCTCTGACATGTACCTCTTCATCGTGACAACAGTTCTGTCTAACACACTTCCCTGTGCTCTGACATGTACCTCTTCATCGTGACAACAGTTCTAACACACTTCCCTGTGCTCTGACATGTACCTCTTCATCGTGACAACAGTTCTGTCTAACACACTTCCCTGTGCTCTGACATGTACCTCTTCATCGTGACAACAGTTCTAACACACTTCCCTGTGCTCTGACATGTACCTCTTCATTGTGACAACAGTTGTGTCTAACACACTTCCCTGTGCTCTGACATGTACCTCTTCATCGTGACAACAGTTCTGTCTAACACACTTCCCTGTGCTCTGACATGTACCTCTTCATTGTGACAACAGTCTTGGTGGTGTTTCATATGTGAAATTATGACTCACTACACGTGGATCCCGTTTGTAAATGTGAAGCTGTGTTTGCGACTGGAGAGTTGGGGTGCACCCACGGGCCCCCAGCCCAGCGTGCTGCTCACCTTCTAAGTGTCCCACAGGCACTGTGCATGCTCTCATCTATGTTTGGAAACAAGATCGCCGTGTTGGACGTCAGCCTGGCTGCCCTGCTGAGCTCCCAGAGGAGCCCCGGTGCCGGGAGAGCGCTTTCCGTGCTGCCAAGGTAAGTCTTTCTCAGATTGCAGTTACGTGCTGCTCACCGCCTGGCTGCGGTTTAGATCTTTTTCAAGTGAAGAAATACTGGAACATTGGCGACACTCAGCAAACTAATGCTCTCTGAAAGGACAAATGTTTTATGCCATGATTTTTTTTTTACTCGAACCTAAATGCTTCATAGTTTAACATAAAATGCTAGTTTATTTCAAAGTAGAGTGCAAATAATAAAATAGCACTTTCATTAAAGCATATCAATATTTTTCTCATAAAGATAAGGACCTTGGTAGTTTTAATTTCCAAATATTGTAAATCTACATTTGAATGAGCTAATCTTACATTGTTCTTAAAAATTTATGTTGCGTTGAAACAGTTCTGTCATATCATTGCTCTCACCGTGTGACTGTTCTTATTTTAGCTCCTGTGTCCTACCAACCTCTCCACTGTATTCTGGAGTTGTTAAGGAAAGCCTTCCTAAGCCTGCCAATAGCAAACGACATGGTTAGTACAACACGCTCTGAAACACACATACATTGCAGCCACCGTCCCTGCAGCTCTGAAACACACGTGCATTGCAGCCATCTCCCCCGCAGCTCTGAAACACACGTGCATTGCAGCCACCTCCCCCGCAGCTCTGAAACACATGTGCGTTGCAGCCATCTCCCCCGCAGCTCTGAAACACATGTGCGTTGCAGCCACCTCCCCTGCAGCTCTGAAACACATGTGCGTTGCAGCCATCTCCCCCGCAGCTCTGAAACACATGTGCGTTGCAGCCATCTCCCCCGCAGCTCTGAAACACACGTGCGTTGCAGCCACCTCCCCTGCAGCTCTGAAACAGACGTGCCTTGCAGCCACCTCCCCCGCAGCTCTGAAACACACGTGCATTGCAGCCATCTCCCCCGCAGCTCTGAAACAGACGTGCGTTGCAGCCATCTCCCCCGCAGCTCTGAAACACACGTGCATTGCAGCCATCTCCCCCGCAGCTCTGAAACACACGTGCATTGCAGCCATCTCCCCCGCAGCTCTGAAACACACGTGCGTTGCAGCCATCTCCCCCGCAGCTCTGAAACACACATACATTGCAGCCATCTCCCCCGCAGCTCTGAAACACACGTGCGTTGCAGCCATCTCCTCTGCAGCTCTGAAACACACGTGCATTGCAGCCACCTCCCCTGCAGCTCTGAAACACAGGCGCGTTGCAGCCATCTCCCCCGCAGCTCTGAAACACACATACATTGCAGCCATCTCCCCCGCAGCTCTGAAACACACGTGCGTTGCAGCCATCTCCTCTGCAGCTCTGAAACACACGTGCATTGCAGCCACCTCCCCTGCAGCTCTGAAACACACGCGCGTTGCAGCCATCTCCCCCGCAGCTCTGAAACACACGCGCGTTGCAGCCACCTCCCCTGCAGCTCTGAAACACACGTGCGTTGCAGCCATCTCCCCCGCAGCTCTGAAACACACGTGCGTTGCAGCCACCTCCCCCGCAGCTCTGAAACACACGTGCGTTGCAGCCACCTCCCCTGCAGCTCTGAAACACACGTGCGTTGCAGCCATCTCCCCCGCAGCTCTGAAACACACGTGCGTTGCAGCCACCTCCCCCGCAGCTCTGAAACACACGTGCGTTGCAGCCACCTCCCCTGCAGCTCTGAAACACACGTGCGTTGCAGCCATCTCCCGTGCAGTCAGCATTGCTGCATCACTTTGGGACTTGAATTTGCCAAAAGATAAATCGATATGGGATGTCCTTCTGTATATGTGCTGCTTTTGTTTGTTGATTAATAAAGCGGTTTGGCTAATGGCAGAGTCAAGCCAGGTGGGAAATCACAACACACACACACACACACACACACACACACACACACACACACACATACACACACACAGGGGGGGGGCAGAGTCGAGGAGACGCCATGTAGCTGCTGAAGGAGAAAGATGATAAAATCTTACCAGTAGGCCACAACCTCGTGGTGATACATAGATGAATAGAAATGGGTTAATTTAAGATGTAAGAGTTAGCTAGAGATATGCCTGAGCCATCAGCCAAGCAGTGTTGTAATTAATAGAGTTTCTGTGTGATTGTTCAGGTCTGGGTGGCCAGAACATGAATGAACAGTCTCCGCTTACAGTAAATCCAGCGTGGCTTCTATGTCTCTCAGATTTATTGCACATTGTCTTCGATTCCACACCCCTGAGTTGGGCATAATTCATAGGAACTCCAGGGCCTGTCTCAATTCTGATGTGATTCCTTGGGGGACTTGCAATGGTGCCTCTGCTGGACCCTGAGTAGTTGCATGGTGTATTATCATATCATGCACTCTTCAGTGTATGTTTCTGAGACATCTGCCAGAATCACATCTTGTCACAACTAGAAATGGGTTCTTGTATTAGCAAGGCCAAAATAAAATTTTATTGGCTATTAAAAAATAGGTTTTGATTGGTTTGTTGTAAACTGTAGCCAACTAGTCCTCATGTTGATTTTTTAAAATATAGTTTAAAATTAGTTTTCATGTTAGAAGGCGGAATTCATTGTGTCCCAGTTTTCTATATTGTAGGAATCATTGCCTACTGATGATCCCTTGTTTTCCTTCATTTTCCAGTGTCAACTCACAGTCCCTTAAAGTCTACTGACTGACTTAGTTAAGAAGATTAAGCCCCTCCCAGTCAGATCCATTCTGTATATATGCCACATCTACATGTTTCCTGCCTTTTACCCCCAGGCTACTGGCTTGGCCTCTTCCAGATCTCCAGACCTGGTTAGATGAGTCACTAAACCTCCCTTGTGTTTCTAGGGCCCCCATCAGCTAGGGCATGCGCCCATTCTGAGGAGTAAGTCATTAAACCCTTGAATTTGATCTGTAAGGCGGGCAGCCTGTCCCTGTTTTCACCATGGTTCTTCCTGGTTGTCCCCTCAGTGGAATTCCTGTCAGGTTGAGTCTGTGTGTTGTCCATTTCTGTGTGTTCTTCGAGCAGGGACCCTGTACTGGCCTGTAGTCCAAACACATTTGAAATACATGCTGTTGGCTGGGCATGGTGGCACATGCCTTTAATTCCAGCACTTGGGAAGTAGAGGCATTTGCATCTTTGTGAGTTCAAGGCCAACCTAATGTACAAAGTGAGTTCCAGGATAGCCAGAACTGTTACACAGAGAATTTCTATCTCAAAAACAAGCAAGCAAGCAAACAAACAGAAACAAGAAAGAAAATAAATGATAAATGCACGGTGTCACTCGTGGTATGGTTTAATATATTTTCCATTGCTTTTTTGCACCTTTTGTCTCCGTGATGAATTTTTGGCTGTTTTTTTTCTTTGGCTTCTGTATGGAGCCTGCATTTCATTAGGTCAGAAGGTCATTTTGTTAGAATCTTCCTGGTTTGGGGAGTCTAGGACAGTGAAATTGCGATGTTAAATGTGTGCTGCTTCTTATGTATCCTGTCACATAGCTGTGAGGAGTGTCATGGAGGACAGGCCCCTGGTTTTCCACAGTAAAATCAGGTCATCTGGTTATACATCGGCACCGCAGTAAGTACCAACCACCACGCCTCTTGCGTCAGAGGCAGAACTGACTGCTGAATACCACTGAGATGGTGTTCTGTGGACAGGGCGCAGGAGGAAAATGTGAGCCAGACCCCAGAGTACACAGTCACCACAAGGGTGGCAGCCGAACAGCCAACTCTTGTTAAATGCCCACTGGCTGTTGATCTCGGCTCAGAAAGTTGGTTGTAGTGAGTGAGAAGCTGGAGAGTGGAAAGTGGATAAAGGTGATGCATGACCTCATCATAACCTGGCTAAACATCTTCAACTTTTTGTGAGCCCAGTCTCTCTGAAATTTGTAGCCTCTTCTCTCTCTCTTTTCTCTCTCTCTCTCTCTCTCTCTCTCTCTCTCTCTCTCTCTCTCTCTCTCTCTCTCTCTCTCTCTCTCTCCCGTGGGCTCCATGCACTTAGAGCACGTGACAGAGTTTTGGTCTCTGTCATCTCCCTGTTGGCCTTCTCACCTTTATCCATGCCCACCCACTCACCTCAGCCTTGAGACCTCACTCAGGCCTCTCCAAGGCCTCTGACCTCGGCCATCCTGTGTGTAACTGCAGCTCTCGCGCCCCTCAGTCCTCAGTATCTTACCATGCCTTTTCTTTCCCCAATGGCAAGAGCTGTGGGTGCTGTTTACCTGTCTATTCTGTAGACCTGTGCTTGGGGCAGTGCCTGGCTCTTTAAACTCTTCATTAAGACACTGATAAACAGATGGCAGGCAGATAAAAGGAGGGATGGATGGGTAGAGAGATGGGTAGAAGGAGGGAGAGATCACAGATGGCGAGAAAGGTGAATAGATAGAAGGGTGAGTTAGTCACAGGTGTGTCCCAACTGTGGCCTACTGGATACAGGGTAGTTACAGGATAGCTATGACCACAGCCAACACAAAACAATATGAGATTTTTGTGTGTTAAGTTTTAAAATTTGATCGAATAAAAGTAGTTTTGAGCATGAACTTCATAGATGACAATATGACCCAGAGAACATACCCCGAATGAATGATGGCAGATAGATGGATTGGAAATTCATACAGTAGAAGAACAAAGCAGCATTTTAATCTGTGAGCTTAAGTGTGGCTTTGGAGGATCCACACTGGGTGATGTGGGAGGCTGTGGTGGTCCTGATGCTGCCCTGGAACTTTGAGCTGAAAGCATTAGATAGGGTCCCTGAAGAGGAGGTGTAGCACTGTGGCATCTCTGGGTCAGGATGAGTGACCATTCTTGGATTCAAGGACAGAAGGCAGCTGAGAAAATTATGTAAGTTTGTACATGTTTAATTTTCCTTATAAATGTAAATAATTGTTGAGAATGATATATGTATATGTGTTTTCCTCCCAGTGGGACTATGTTTTCCCCAAAGACCAACATCAAGCATATTAACAAAAGAACTTCCAAATGCAAGAACAGTCACAAGTGGTATGTAATTGAGTGCGTGCATTAAATAAATCTGAACAACTTAGAAACACTCTTAAAGTGCTCTCTTGATTTTTGAACAGAAATATGACTATATGTGCATAAAAATGAGTACAAATATATCACTGACATGCATCCTTCAAACAAAATATGGTTGTCTCATTTTAGTAAACCTGCTCTTTTTATTATGTTGCTAGTTTTGAAATAGTGAGATTTTGCTAAAATGCAATTGTAGGAGAGTATTGTGTCTTGTGGCTGACCACACCTGAGACACAGTTCAGGTCTCCGTAGTGACAAAGAGGCAGTTGCAGAGCCAAAGTTGCTTCTTAATGTTCATGGCTGGTTCATTGACCTGACGTGCTGTAAACACAACCTGAATGCGCAAGGAGAGTTTGGGGCCTTGGGCTTGCTTCAGGCAGAACTGTACATGGCATATTATGAACATATACTATAGCTGGTGAAAAAGAGATCGTGGACTGCCTAGTGTAAGATTCATCTTCACATATCCCACACATATGTTTGAACAGTGAGCGTTTTTACAGAAATGCTGACTGGAACATGGAGTGCTTGTGATTGACTTGGATCAGTTGCTTTAACCCATATGTACAGTGTTCCTTGATGAGACCGACCTCACTGTATCACTTTCCTGGTCTCTAGAATCATCACTAGTCTATGTCCAGGTCAACTTTAAAATATTTTTGAAGCTTACAAATATGAGCGAGAACATATGATATTTGAGGTTCTGCATTTGGCGTATCTTACTCAACATCTTTCCCTTCCCATGTAGTTTGCTATAAATGGCAGATGTTATTTCTTAATGGCTGGATTTCCTTTTATAAGATTTATTTTAATTTTCGTGTATGTGTCTGTGAATGCATGTGTCCGCAGAGGTCAGCAGAGGGTGTCACACCCACGCCATTGAAGTCACAGGCCAATGTGAGGGGCCGCATGTGGGTGTCAGAGATTACTGGTCCTAGAAGGACAGCAAGTGTTGTCAACTGCTGAGCCCATGTCTCAATCTTTTCCATGGTGCATATATACCACATGTCTTTTCATTCCCGTATTGATCAACCTAGGTTGATCTGTATCTTAGCTGCATGAACACAGACTTGGCCTCAGCTTAGCCTCAGCGAACACAGACAAGCAGGAGTCTCCTTGGTAGTGATGTTATTTCCTCCGAGTCTGTGCTCAGGAGTAAGATGGATCATATGGTAGAGTTTTTATTTTAGTTTTATGAGGCGTCTCCCTTAGTGTGCTCCATGGCAGCTGTTGTAATTCACATCTCCTCAACAGTGGGTCAAGGGTTTCTCTGCCTTCACATCCTGCCCAGCATTTGTTATTTACTTTTTGTTTTCTTGGATGGTAGTCTTGGGTGTAGTGACACTGTAACTCACATCAAGCTGTATTTTTCTGTCATCAGGACACGGGGTCTCTATGTACTTACTGGTCATTGCATTCCTTTGGGGAGCCTATGTTCAGAGCACTTCTTCAGGGTGTTTGATATTCTGGGTATGATTTGAGCCATACATATTGGCATTTTTCTTAAGCATTATTTGTTCTTTTTTTACCTTTCCTGTCAATTTCCACTAGTTTCCTCATCAGTAGGTGACCATGTATTTATAGCATAAGGTGTCTGATCCCACAGAGTACTTACTTGGTGTTCCCAGTGATACTGGGCCCCGAGAGTGACCTGAACCCCGTGCTCCTCATGCATTTTCTCCTATACGGAGCCCTGCTCACCCACTGGGCTGTTTTCTTCTCTGACGACTCTGTTCTATACACTGAGCAAGCCACTTCTTGTACAGTTTTGGCTCTTGTGGGGAGAGGAAGCAAGCAGGCATGGATCTGGAAGGGCCCTGAGGTTTAAGAATGAAATCTCCCCAGGAAGCAGTTTCCAGATACCGACAGGTGTGGGGAAGGAAGAGCGATGCTCGTTTTCTGGAGGCATCACCAGCTCCTACTCAACATGAATGTATAAACAATAGCCCGACCTTCAGAATAGCATCCAGGCAACCAGACAGACCCCTCCGAGGTGACTGATTCTGCCATAACCATGTAGACAGGCAAGCTCATGTCCCCTTCACAGTGTGGGAACCTAGAAGGGAGAGGATGCCCGGATCAACATGCTGGTCAGAAAGTGGATCTTCCTGGCTCAGTGAGTCCTTAGACACAGACTGCCGAGAGCCTCGCAAACTCTGCTCAGCGGAGCCCTGCATGTCTCTGGTTAGGGATGCAAAGTGCATTTCTGGCTTCGGGTTTATCAAGCCATGACTATAGTTAGTATTATAATACCAACCCATAGACGTGTGAAATTAGGGCCTTGGAAGACAGCTTCATGGTCAAGAGTGCTTGCTATGAAAACAAGGATCTGATTTTGAATCCTTAAGCACCCACATGAAAGCTCGAAGAATGACATCTGCAGATGACCGCTGGTCTCCTTATGCACCTGCCCACATGTGTCCCTGCACATGTTTATACTACACACAAACCCACAAAGATTTGACAATACACAATATAAATCTGTTTCAAAGAGCTGTTCATGAGTGTGACTAAAAGATTTTATATAGATTTTGAGCTTTAATAATATAAAAGGATTTATCTCAGTAGAATGAAATATACTTAATTTTTAGTTTATTTCTAATCTCCCTTGAATTTATCTCTTGGTTTTCTCTATGACCTTCCTTGAAGTAAGGAATTCTCTTTGGAGCATTGCCTACCCAGAAATCTCAGCAGGCAGGTTGCAGTGGCTCAGGAGCCTGTTGCTGTGAGCTGTCTGCAGTACTCAGGTAAGCCTCAGAACCATTTGCCCTTCATTCCTGCAGCTGGATTCTGTCCACTGTTGTGGGGTAAATTTGTTTTTGAAGATCTTGGTTATATTGGTCAGGATTCTCTAGAGGAGCAGACCACATAGAATAAAAATAGACATGGGAGTTGAGTGACTTGCAGCCTGTAGTCCAGCTAGTCCAATAATGTCTGTTTCCTGATGGAAAGGCCAAGAATTCAGTAGTTGTTCAGTCCTTGAATCTGGATATCTCAGCTGGTCTTCAGCTGTATTGGGATCCCAGAGAAGTAGGTTCTAACACCAGTGAAGGAATGCCCCAGCATCAGGATAGAGGAACTTGTCAGCAACGGTGAAGAGCAAGTAAGCAAAAAGCAAGAGCTTTCTCCTTTCACATCATTTTGTGCAGGTTGCCACCAGGTGCAACCCAGACTTAGGGTGGGTCTTCCCACCTCAACTGACCCAGACTTAGGGTGGGTCTTCCCACCTCAGCTGACCCAGACTTAGGGTGGGTCTTCCCACCTCAACTGACCCAGACTTAGGATGGGTCTTCCCACGTCAACTGACCCAGACTTAGGATGGGTCTTCCTACCTCAACTGGTCCAGACTTAGGGTGGGTCTTCCCACCTCAACTGACCCAGACTTAGGGTGGGTCTTCCCACCTCAACTGATCCAGATTTAGGGTGGGTCTTCCCACCTCAACTGACCCAGACTTAGGGTGGGTCTTCCTACCTCAACTGATCCAGACTTAGGGTGGGTCTTCCTACCTCAACTGACCCAGACTTAGGGTGGGTCTTCCCACCTCAACTGATCCAGATTTAGGGTGGGTCTTCCCACCTCAACTGACCCAGACTTAGGGTGGGTCTTCCCACCTCAACTGACCCAGACTTAGGGTGGGTCTTCCCACCTCAACTGACCCAGACTTAGGGTGGGTCTTCCCACCTCAGCTGATCCAGACTTAGGGTGGGTCTTCCTACCTCAGCTGATCCAGACTTAGGGTGGGTCTTCTCACCTCAACTGACCCAGACTTAGGGTGGGTCTTCCCACCTCAGCTGATCCAGACTTAGGGTGGGTCTTCCCACCTCAACTGACCCAGACTTAGGGTGGGTCTTCTCACCTCAGCTGATCCAGACTTAGGGTGGGTCTTCCCACCTCAACTGACCCAGACTTAGGGTGGGTCTTCCCACCTCAACTGATCCAGATTTAGGGTGGGTCTTCCCACCTCAACTGATCCAGACTTAGGGTGGGTCTTCCCACCTCAACTGATCCAGATTTAGGGTGGGTCTTCCCACCTCAACTGATCCAGACTTAGGGTGGGTCTTCCCACCTCAACTGATCCAGACTTAGGGTGGGTCTTCCCACCTCAACTGATCCAGATTTAGGGTGGGTCTTCCTACCTCAGCTGATCCAGATGTAGGGTGGCTCATCCTACCTCAACTGGTCCAGACTTGGGTAGGTTTTCCCAACTCAAGTGATGCAATCGAGAAATCTCCCACAGGTGTGCCCAGCTTAAGTTTTAGTTGATTCCAGATGTAGTTGAGTTGACAATGTAGATAAGTCATCACATTGGGACTGATTTTCATAAGCAGTGGTTGGCTGTAGAGTGAGGTGAGGCTCCAATTGTACTTGACGAGAGCCATCACAGGACACTTCTGTCCTTCAGTGCTGCCATGACGATACACATATGTTTTCCATGATGACCTCTTCACACAGGAGCCTGGCAAGATGGCTTTTCATAGACAGAAGCTAGATATGTGACCACAGAGGGATCACAAGGTGGCCGTGACACTGGCCTGTGAGTTGTTTCTCTCCCTCAGGTGGACCCTGTCTCACAGGGAAGAGCAGCGTTGGCCTCCCCAGGTCTGCTGTGTTCACAAATGTACCCCAGTTGCCTTCCTCCCAAAGCTCTTTTATGGGCTCTCACGTTTTTCTTGATAGTGTTTGAAGGGGGTGAAGTGGCCATTTGTGAGTATCTGTGGCTCTGTGAAGGTGCCCTGACCTCCTTCAGATAGAAGTTATGACAGTTTATCACTCTGGATAAAGGAACTCTTCAGATAATTCTAGACAAACACCTTTGACGATTGAGTGTGCACTGCTGTCAGTGAGCATCTTTGATGTTTGCTGTGCTCAAGATCCCCACTTTCCCTGTCGTGCTCTTGCAGCCGTGTCTCTTTGCGTGTCTTCTGTGAGAGGAAGGCTGCAATGGTCCCAGAGACAGCTGCTCTGTGAGGGTGCTGCTGAGGGCTGGCTCAAGGCCGGATAGACCTTGGGAGTCTTGTTATGTGTTCTTTCAGATGCTTCACTACCTGAAAAATGACCGTTTATCTTAATGTTCTCCACGTTAACAGTCGGTTGATCAGTGGGATTTCCATGTTATGATTTTATTGAGCTGTTTACTTAATTTTTTTAAACAGGGGACGGACAGCGGTTGGCCTGTGGCTTAGCTAACCACCTTTCCCTGGTTTTTGATGCTAGCCTTTCTGGAAGACCTGCTGCTTTTTCAGGTATCCTAAATCTTGATGAATAGGAAGTGAGGGAGGGTGGGTGTTGTGGGCTGTGTTTGCCAGCAGCAGATTAATCTCCAGTTTAGTACATAGTAGCTCTTAGTGGGCTTGGGCTTCTGGGACAGATCACTGCCAGCTACTAAACCAGGTATAGCCTGTGTTCTCCCCAGTGCATATGTTCTGTAATACAAAGCAGCAAGCTATAGCTGGAGCCCTTGTGAACATATATATATCTTATAGCCTGGCTATATTCTGCTAAGCCATTTGCCGAAAGGAGCTTCTTTATTCATAAACCAATAAAAGCAACACATATACAGAAGGACTTTCCACATTAATCCATTATAAATCCTACCAAATTTCAAAATAACTTCAATGAAAATATTTTATTAAATTAAACATAGTTCTGTAAAAGTGGACTTCCTTTACTGCACCAAACCATTCAAATGCTATAACTTTCGTTCACAAGGGCGCTCTCTCTCTCTCTCTCTCTCTCTCTCTCTTCCAGCCTGGCTATATTCTGTCCTGCCATAGGTCAAAACAGCTTCATTCATTAACCAATAAAAGCAGCACATATACAGAAGGACTTCACACTTCACTCCCCAGATTCCACCCCTTCCCTACCCACCAAACTTTGTGTCTTTTTTTGTTTTTTAAAACTCATCAATTCTAATTTGTGTTGTTCATAAACTTTTGTATGTCTGGCCTTCCACTGGAGCTTGCTCAGGTCTTATGAATGGTCTCACACTGCTGTGAGTTCACAGGCCAAGCACCCTGCTGATCCTGGAAACAGTTTCCATGTGTCATATACCACCCTGCTCTATAGCGTTTCTGTTCCCTCTGAAAGGACTCCTGGGCCTTGGGAGGAGGGGGTCTCTGCACCCTTTCCAGTTGTGGGTTTCGTGGCAATCACCACCTCTTGAAGAAAGAAGTGAATGTGGTGAAGGTTGAGAGGTGCACTAATTAAGGATATAAAAAAAGTCACTAGGAGTCAATGTAACACTATGGCCATTTATCAGAACAATGGTATTATGTTCTCCCCCAGGACCTGTGACCTGTCTAGCCACAGATTCTTAGGCCTGGTATTGGTCCCCAGGTTTGGCTTTCAACTGATGGATGGGCCTTAAATGCCATCAGAAAGCAGTTAGTTTATCCCCATGACATCCATGCCCTGTTGTACCAGTGGGCATGTCCTGTCAGGCCCACCATGATTGTGGATTTCAGGGTTTACAGCCAGATAAGATTTATGGTTATTTCTCCTTTGCTAGCATACATAGCACCTCACAGGACTGTGAAAACTAGCCATCCTGGAAGAAACTTGCAGATGTTTTTCCCAATCGGTTTCTTTACATTATGTGACTTAAGTAGGTGGTGTCTTTTCAGTGGGGTCTTACCATCAATTTCTGGATGGGAACTAAGAACACTGGCATGGCCTGGAATGTCTGAGGGTCTGTGGGACCCCGGTGGTCACCAGCTCCTGAAGTGGTAACCATTCTGGACATTGGGTCTTTCATTTGTTGGCCTGTGGTAAGGGCTTGTCACCTCCATTTACAGTCTTCTTATTTGTGTAAGTATATATTTTAAGAAGCTTCTACAGTAGTAGGCTTCCATGTAATTCTAATTTCCTGGCCTCTGTAGACATTCCAGATGACACACATACATCTAAAGAATCAGAGAAAACACGACACATTGTGTTTCGGGGTCTGGGTTACCTCACTCAGGATGATTGCTTCCAGCCTCATCCATTTACCTGAGGACTTCATAGTCTCTTTTTTATTAACAGCCGGATAATATTTTATTGTGTAATCATACTGCAATATACATAGATATACAATACTGGAGAACATGGATGAGGAAGTATATCTGAGTAGGATACAGAGTCCTTCGGGCATAGAATGCTGTGGCTAGATAGCATGTGGTAGGTTCAATCCTAGATTTTTGAGAACCTTCCATAGCGCCCACTTTGTGCTCCCGTGAACACACAAAAAAGTGGGCCTTTGCACTTTTGTGAAAAATGCCAGAACTCGACACAAGAGGGCAGCAAAGCCATTTGACATAACTTCTGCACGGTAACTTTTTGCTGTTTTGAAGCCGTTTCAGAGCGTCATCCTACTTACGATTTTCTTCTGGCTTTCCATTTTTACTTTGGTGGTTTTCTGGCTAGCATGCTCCGGTGATACTGATTTACTGACTGCCCTTTGAATTGCAGTGTGCAGTTCTTGTGCTGAGAAGAGCCCGAGTAGGGTCCTGTTAGCTAGATTCTTGTCAGCGTTGCGGTTCCTTACTCTGCAGTTTTCAAAACACAGCCCTCTGGGGCGAAATGTGATGGTTCAGCAAGTCTTGGGTTACTGATACCCCGGTGCACGCCTGCCACTGCAGCCTCCAGCTCCCCATCTGCCTGTTTCCACTGGTTCTCCCAGGGAAGAACTCATGGTGTTGTCTTTGAGTATCTGGCTCCATGAATCCTCAGGCTCTTAGGTTTCTCAGAACACTCAGGCAGCCGTGGTTTCAAGTTTGCCTCATAGAGACGAGGAAGGCAAAGATGGGGTCAGGAGGCAACATGTTTCTTGTCAGAAAAAGACTGGAGTAGGGACTGCATCACTGAAAGATTATGGGGACTGAAGGGCAGTTCCATCTGCCTGTGGGTTCCCTAGCAGGTGCTGTCCACAGGTGTGCTAGCACCTGTGGGTTCCCTAGCAGGTGCTGTCCACAGGTGTGCTAGCACCTGTGGGTTCCCTAGCAGGTGCTGTCCATGGGTGTTCTAGCGTCTGTGGGTTCCCAGCAGGTGCTGTCCACAGGTGTGCTAGCGCCCATGGGTTTCCTAGCAGGTGCTGTCCACAGGTGTGCTAGCACCCGTGGGTTCCCGACAGGTGCTGTCCACAGGTGTGCTAGCACCCGTGGGTTCCCTAGCAAGTGCTGTCCACAGGTGTGCTAGCACCTGTGGGTTCCCTAGGAGGTGCTGTCCACAGGTGTGCTAGCACCCGTGGGTTCCCTACAGGTGCTGTCCACAGGTGTGCTAGCGCCTGTGTAAACCAGCAGCCAAAGCAGTCATTGGCCAGACCAAATGATGAGAGTATTTCCAATCTTCAGTGAAGTCTTCTATTTTCTCCCCTTGAAACCAAAAGAAAAGGCTCTCTCTTTTTTTGTGTGTGTGGGGGATCAAACTCACAGAGATCTGCCTGCCTCTGCCTCCTAAGTGCTGGGATTAAAGGCGTGTGCCTGGACACACAAAGTCAGAACTTCATCTTTAAGAAACATGGGATTTTAGAAAGGCCTTCTCTACAAGCCCCATCAATAGGCCTTTAGTGCAAGGTCATCTGACACTGGGCCTGGTCCACCTGCCTCACAGCGAGAAACTGCATCCCTTCCTCCTCGAGAAGAGGGAGTTGTGGCCTGTTGTGGTGCAGGCAGGCATTCTCCTTGTTCTCCCTTTATCCTGAATACTTAGGTCACGATGGAGCTGTGAGCACCGTCTGCTGGAGCCACGACAAGAGATGGCTGCTGTCTACAGGCCGGGACCGGACACTGAGGGTGTGGTCAGTTCACAGGACAGAACTCATGCTGCTTTTGGTAATGTATCCATGAGCACATATGTCATGGCGGGTAGTGATGTCCCAAGCCGTGGACAGTCACAGCTGTCTGCCTCCCTATAGGGAAGATCAGCAATAGGTAGAATGAGGAGCTGTTTCACTACCAGAGAAACACGATGGTGGGGCAGTTTCTTATACTCATCCACATATGAAATGCATGCATACATAACACATGGGAACACACTCTTGGTGTGTATATGTACATTGACAAATACATTTCATATATATATTTGCATTGGTAATGGTATGAAAATGCCAGCAATACCCATAGTAAAACATGGATGGTTTTATGTTAGTTCACCATCATATCACAGAGGCAATAATGATGGACAAGAGGACTTGCTGAAATGAACTATGTGAAGTTATTTGGAACTAGCATGGGGAAAGAGAGACAGCACGAAAATCTCACTACTGAGATGGACAGAGGAGGGTGCTGGGAAATGCTGCTTCTGCTCACGAATTAGGGCCTAACCCAGGAGTGGTGAGCATTTAGAAAAGTCAGAGGGGCTGACTTTTTGACTATAGTATTTAAACTGGTATTTGACTATAGTATTTAAACTGGTGTTTGACTATAGTGTTTAAACTGGTGTTTGACTATAGTGTTTAAACTGGTGTTTGACTATAGTGTTTAAACTGGTGTTTGACTATAGTGTTTAAACTGGTGTTTGACTATAGTGTTTAAACTGGTGTTTGACTATAGTGTTTAAACTGGTATTTGACTATAGTGTTTAAACTGGTGTTTGACTATAGTGTTTAAACTGGTGTTTGACTATAGTGTTTAAACTGGTGTTTGACTATAGTGTTTAAACTGGTGTTTGACTATAGTGTTTAAACTGGTGTTTGACTATAGTGTTTAAACTGGTGTTTGACTATAGTGTTTAAACTGGTGTTTGACTATAGTGTTTAAACTGGTGTTTGACTATAGTGTTTAAACTGGTGTTTGACTATAGTGTTTAAACTGGTGTTTGACTATAGTGTTTAAACTGGTGTTTGACTATAGTGTTTAAACTGGTGTTTGACTATAGTGTTTAAACTGGTGTTTGACTATAGTGTTTAAACTGGTGTTTGACTATAGTGTTTAAACTGGTGTTTGACTATAGTGTTTAAACTGGTGTTTGACTATAGTGTTTAAACTGGTGTTTGACTATAGTGTTTAAACTGGTGTTTGACTATAGTGTTTAAACTGGTGTTTGACTATAGTGTTTAAACTGGTGTTTGACTATAGTGTTTAAACTGGTGTTTGACTATAGTGTTTAAACTGGTGTTTGACTATAGTGTTTAAACCTAACAGTAGGTGAAAGTGATAGAAACTGTGCTTTGAAGCTTGACCTTTTCTAGGACTACCGACCCACAGATGCAGTGTTCCCTGGCCATGCTGGGCTGCACATGCTCAGTTGGTCTGGATGCTGTATGATCCAGTTGGTGTGGTGCTGTATGATCTGCTAGGCATTGAGTGCACTTCAGCTGCCATAGTCAGATTCATCACCTCACAAGTCACTCCTCTGGGGAGGTCAGAAGGGCAGAGGGGCTGTTCGGAGTCAGCATCCTTTAGGGAGTTCTCAGCAGCCCCAGAGGAAGGGGCGGGCTCTACCAGAGCTGGGCCTGACTGTCCATGAGACACAAAGTTGGCAGTAGACACCTAGAACCACGTTCCAAATCATGTTCTCAATTTCATCCTTGATACCCCATGTTTCATTTGCCCCCGTTCTCCCATTTTCTGAGCTGCTGTGACGAGACGTGTGTTCAGGGTGAGGACAGGAGTGTGAGGAGGGATTGGGGGAGACCGCTACAGTGCACCCCGGTGCTCACGGATGTCTGCTTCACAGGGTCCAGAGTCTTTCTCCAAGCCAATTACTTCCGCACAGTTCTACTACATGGATGCTTTCATGCTGCTGTCTTCTGGCCCTGAACTTTGGCTCCTAAAGTACCACATTGACCTCTGTAGGGATGACATGAGGAGGTAGGTGGCCTCCTCCCTGCCTCTAGCCCTTCTGATCCCGCCCTACCTCTTCATTCCTAGAGACACACACCTTAACATTTTATAAAAGAAGGAAGGTGGAAGTTCCAGTCACTCGCTCCTCGGTTGTTCCTGTGGTCTCACATCGCACCCCGCTTTGCCTGAACCCTTTGGTCCGCTCATCTTTGCTCCCAGCCATCACTTTGCCTCTCCACAGGAGCAGGCACTGGTTCGTCTTAGGTGGCGCTCTGAGGACGTCTCTGCCTCTGCCTCTGCCTCTGTAGCCCCTGTTCTTTAATTATCTTAAGAAAATAACTGTGGATGAATGGAAAGATGGATGCAAGGAGTGTGTGTATAATGTAGAAATGCTGGGAAACTTAATGCATAGTTGAACAGTGATACTCATATTCTGTAATTCAATACAAGCATTCATATATTACTTAGAGGAATATCTAATAATAATGAGAACTTTTTGATATTTAAAGTAAATTATTTTTTCATAAATATGGGTTTATACTAAAATGTCTGGTAGAATATTCATCACTTAAATAAAAAGAGGCATTTTGTTTTCCTTCTATAGTTATCACCTTACACAACAGATTTGGCTTTCCTAATCAGGGGACTTGATAGGAGCACAGGCAACCATGCAGATGCCTGTTAGAATCCATACAATTTCTCGGATGTCGGCCACTGTAATCTTTCATCTTTGTCATTATAGGCAGGACACACCATCTCATCACGGCAGGTATAAATGACACAAGTCAGAGTGAGGAGCTCCTGTTTGTCTGCTGTACCTAGAGCTCGTGCGGTGGGCTGACCCTGCGGTGTTAGACCCATCTTTCATTTTTCTGGTCCAGTGTGGAAACTAACCCAACCCACTCCTTTCATCCCACTCACCCCAGGGCACTGAGCTCATTTCCCTTCTCATCCACCATATCCCATCTTCCCATACCATCCCATCTAACCCCAACCCATCTATCAAGCCCACCCTATATCATCCATACCATCTGATCCCATTGCATTGGATCCCATCCCTCTATCCCATCCTATCTACCCAATCCCATCCTACCCCATCCCATTTATCAAACCCCATCCTGTACCGTCCTTCCCCATCTGATCCCATCCCTCCATCCCAATCTACCCCACCCCATCCTCTCTCACCCCATCCTCTCTCACCCCATCCTCTCTCACCCCACCCCATCCTCTCTCACCTCATCCTCTCTCACCCCATCCCATCCTCTCTCACCCCATCCCATCCTCTCTCACCCCATCCTCTCTCACCCCATCCTCTCTCACCCCACCCCATCCTCTCTCACCTCATCCTCTCTCACCCCATCCCATCCTCTCTCACCCCACCCCATCCTCTCTCACCCCACCCCATCCTCTCTCACCCCACCCCATCCTCTCTCACCTCATCCTCTCTCACCCCATCCCATCCTCTCTCACCCCACCCCATCCTCTCTCACCTCATCCTCTCTCACCCCATCCCATCCTCTCTCACCCCATCCCATCCTCTCTCACCCCACCCCATCCTCTCTCACCCCATCCTATCTCACCCCACCCTATCTCACCCCATCCTCTCTCACCCCATCCTCTCTCACCCCACCCCATCCTCTCTCACCCCACCCCATCCTCTCCCACCCCATCCTCTCTCACCCCACCCCATCCTCTCTCACCCCATCCTCTCTCACCCCATCCTCTCTCACCCCACCCCACGCCATCCTATGCTACACCACCCCGTTCCATCCTACCCATCCCATCCTATTCCACCTTGCCTCACCCCGTTCCACTCCAACTCATACCATCCCCAAACAGAAAGTACTGCCTGCTGTGATTGGCAGCTCCTGTCAGGAACACCAGAAGCTAAAGTAGGGTGATGTGGGTCCCAACAAGGATGTCCGTCATTGGTGAACTGCTCTGTGCCAGACATCTTTGAAGTCACCAATGCTTATATGTTCTGTGATCACCACTATGGCTTCTAGTCTAACCCAGTTTTACTTATGGTGTGAATGGACTTTTCATTTTCTGTTTTTTTTTTTCTTGACAGTATTTGCCTGATTGGGCAGACATAGGCTTAGAAATAACTAATTCAAAATACAGATGGTAGCAGTGAAGAGTAGGGACCAGGGCTTCTAACGGACATGCTTTTACTTCTGGAAGCTGATTGAGGACAAAGACTGGGTTATCTGCGTGGCCTTCTTTTGGGTTCTCTTTTCTTCTGCACACCTCTGCCTGGCCACCTTTCAGGAGAGCCTTCCCTCACCCTACGTTTCCTAGTTTTAACACGTTTTCCCAGACAAAGTGACTTCTTCCTCAGCCACCCTCCTGTGTAACTGAAGCACCGCTTCATCATGGCATCTGTGTGACCATTCTATACTGAAACATTTAATTCTCCAGCCTCCCTCGAGACTTGACTGCACTCTGCTTCTGTATGGTCACCTCTTTCGTGTCCCTTCAGGCCTGGGCCTGCTCCTGGAGTCTGTTGCTCTGAGGCCTGTTCCGGAGTTTCTCAGCTCGGATTCAGTGGTCATCCAGGCAGCTCCCCCCACCATGGTTGGATAACACAAGTGTGTTCCTCATCCCGGACAGTGCAGCGTCTGCCCGGCCTGGCCTAGCTCCTCTGTGCCACCGCTCTGACCCTGTTGACATTCTCTTTGTCTTGTCCTTGCCAAACTATGCTCGGGCTGGGCTGAGAATCCTTGCTGGGCTGGCCTACCAGTTATTTTCCTGAGGAAATTATTTCCATGGTTAAGATCGGGTGTCTATTAAAGCAATACCCGATGCTCGTGTTACCCTTCTGAAGGGAGTGAGGACTAACATTTAGGAAAAGATATCAACACTGTGTAACTGGGTGAGGACTTATAAGGGAATATGTAATTATTTTAGAATTAAGAGACAAACTTGCTTTCTCATAGTTAGGAGTGAGTTATTTTGGGCTGTATAATATACTGTTATTTTCATGACGCATTCTAGAGAAAAAAACCACCCAGAATTTCTGATAGAAAATTGAATAAATTTCCCAAAGGAATATTGGCGTGTCTTATTCACTCGTTCCCTCTGTATTAAAACATATGACTAAGCAATAAAAATGCTTTATTTTCATTTTTATCCTTTTAAATGTAGAATGTTTAGTTGTAGTCAGAAGTAAAAACACTGGTAATCTCTCCCCCTTTCTTCCAGGTATAAACCCAAAAGCAGGCATAAACCTGTTTTCAGGCTCCCGTTAACCAGTGGGGCAGACGTGACCACTCTGTCTGCAGTGAATGACTTTTATTCCCGTATCCTTCCTCCTACCCAGTGGCTGTGCCTTGCACTAAGCATTGCTTTCTGGGCATTTGAAAAGCCTCAGGCATTCTGCTAGGAAAAACGGACAGATAGATGCTTCTCCTTGTGGAATGTGGGATCTTGTGCAGCAATTGTAGGTGAAGTAGCCTTATCTTAATAATAGGAGGTGCCTCCAAGGAAAGACAGTCTGGGTTATGACACAGCATGGTGAGTAATACATAGTCACCTAGTGCATTTTCATAGTAAACTGACCCACGTGCTGTGGACGTCCTTGTCATCTGTCCCCTGCTGTGGACGTCCTTGTCATCTGTCCCCTGCTGTGGACGTCCTTGTCATCTGTCCCCTGCTGTGGACGTCCTTGTCATCTGTCCCCTGCTGTGGACGTCCTTGTACCCTGTCCCCTGCTGTGGACGTCCTTGTCATCTGTCCCCTGCTGTGGACGTCCTTGTCATCTGTCCCCTGCTGTGGACGTCCTTGTCATCTGTCCCCTGTTGTGGACGTCCTTGTACCCCTGTCCCCTGCTGTGGACGTCCTTGTCATCTGTCCCCTGTTGTGGACGTCCTTGTACCCTGTCCCCTGCTGTGGATGTCCTTGTCATCTGTCCCCTGCTGTGGACGTCCTTGTCATCTGTCCCCTGCTGTGGACGTCCTTGTCATCTGTCCCCTGCTGTGGACGTCCTTGTACCCTGTCCCCTGCTGTGGACGTCCTTGTCATCTGTCCCCTGTTGTGGACGTCCTTGTCATCTGTCCCCTGCTGTGGACGTCCTTGTACCCTGTCCCCTGCTGTGGACGTCCGTGTACCCTGTCCCCTGCTGTGGACGTCCTTGTACACTGTCCCCTGCTGTGGACATCCTTGTACCCTGTCCCCTGCTGTGGACGTCCTTGTCATCTGTCCCCTGCTGTGGACGTCCTTGTACACTGTCCCCTGCTGTGGACGTCCTTGTCATCTGTCCCCTGCTGTGGACGTCCTTGTACCCTGTCCCCTGCTGTGGACGTCCTTGTACCCTGTCCCCTGCTGTGGACGTCCGTGTACCCTGTCCCCTGCTGTGGACGTCCTTGTACCCTGTCCCCTGCTGTGGACGTCCTTGTACCCTGTCCCCTGCTGTGGACGTCCGTGTACCCTGTCCCCTGCTGTGGACGTCCTTGTCATCTGTCCCCTGCTGTGGACGTCCTTGTCATCTGTCACCTGCTGTGGACGTCCTTGTACACTGTCCCCTGCTGTGGACGTCCTTGTCATCTGTCCCCTGCTGTGGACGTCCTTGTACCCTGTCCCCTGCTGTGGACGTCCGTGTACACTGTCCCCTGCTGTGGACGTCCTTGTCATCTGTCCCCTGCTGTGGACGTCCTTGTCATCTGTCCCCTGCTGTGGACGTCCGTGTACCCTGTCCCCTGCTGTGGACGTCCTTGTCATCTGTCACCTGCTGTGGACGTCCTTGTCATCTGTCCCCTGCTGTGGACATCCTTGTCATCTGTCCCCTGCTGTGGACGTCCTTGTCATCTGTCCCCTGCTGTGGACGTCCGTGTACACTGTCCCCTGTTGTGGACGTCCTTGTACCCTGTCCCCTGCTGTGGACGTCCTTGTCATCTGTCCCCTGCTGTGGACGTCCTTGTCATCTATCCCCTGCTGTGGACATCCTTGTCATCTGTCCCCTGCTGTGGACGTCCTTGTCATCTGTCCCCTGCTGTGGACGTCCTTGTACCCTGTCCCCTGCTGTGGACGTCCTTGTCATCCGTCACCTGCTGTGGACATCCTTGTACCCTGTCCCCTGCTGTGGACGTCCTTGTACACTGTCCCCTGCTGTGGACGTCCTTGTACCCTGTCCCCTGCTGTGGACGTCCTTGTACACTGTCCCCTGCTGTGGACGTCCTTGTCATCTGTCCCCTGCTGTGGACGTTCTTGTACACTGTCCCCTGCTGTGGACGTCCTTGTCATCTGTCCCCTGCTGTGGACGTCCTTGTCATCTGTCCCCTGCTGTGGACGTCCTTGTCATCTGTCCCCTGCTGTGGACGTCCTTGTACCCTGTCCCCTGCTGTGGACGTCCTTGTACCCTGTCCCCTGCTGTGGACGTCCTTGTACCCTGTCCCCTGCTGTGGACGTCCTTGTCATCTGTCCCCTGCTGTGGACGTCCTTGTCATCTGTCCCCTGCTGTGGACGTCCTTGTACACTGTCCCCTGCTGTGGACGTCCTTGTCATCTGTCCCCTGCTGTGGACGTCCTTGTACACTGTCCCCTGCTGTGGACGTCCTTGTACCCTGTCCCCTGCTGTGGACGTCCTTGTCATCTGTCCCCTGCTGTGGACGTCCTTGTACCCTGTCCCCTGCTGTGGACGTCCTTGTACACTGTCCCCTGCTGTGGACGTCCTTGTACCCTGTCCCCTGCTGTGGACGTCCTTGTCATCTGTCCCCTGCTGTGGACGTCCTTGTACCCTGTCCCCTGCTGTGGACGTCCTTGTACCCTGTCCCCTGCTGTGGACGTCCTTGTACCCTGTCCCCTGCTGTGGACGTCCTTGTACCCTGTCCCCTGCTGTGGACGTCCTTGTCATCTGTCCCCTGCTGTGGACGTCCTTGTACCCTGTCCCCTGCTGTGGACGTCCGTGTACCCTGTCCCCTGCTGTGGACGTCCTTGTCATCTGTCCCCTGCTGTGGACGTCCTTGTACCCTGTCCCCTGCTGTGGACGTCCTTGTACCCTGTCCCCTGCTGTGGACGTCCTTGTCATCTGTCCCCTGCTGTGGACGTCCTTGTACACTGTCCCCTGCTGTGGACATCCTTGTACACTGTCCCCTGCTGTGGACGTCCTTGTCATCTGTCCCCTGCTGTGGACGTCCTTGTCATCTGTCCCCTGCTGTGGACGTCCTTGTACCCTGTCCCCTGCTGTGGACGTCCTTGTACCCTGTCCCCTGCTGTGGACGTCCTTGTCATCTGTCCCCTGCTGTGGACGTCCTTGTACACTGTCCCCTGCTGTGGACATCCTTGTACACTGTCCCCTGCTGTGGACGTCCTTGTACCCTGTCCCCTGCTGTGGACATGCTAGGATTACAGGCACTGGGCTGGCAAAACTCAGCAGATGGCTTTTGACAGGGTGTGAGTTCACAACTCGTGTTGGTGACAGCCACATGGAGGGCTGTGTCTGTGTCTTCATCTCCCCTCCCACTGTGTATGGCAGTTGCTGGTGTATGTCCCCACTGTGGAGGGCTGTGTCTGTGTCTTCATCTCCCCTCACACTCTGTATGGCAGTTGCTGGTGTATGTCCCCACTGTGGAGGGCTGTGTCTGTGTCTTCATCTCCCCCTCACACTGTGTATGGCAGTTGCTGGTGTATGTCCCCACTGTGGAGGGCTGTGTCTGTGTCTTCATCTCCCCCTCACACTGTGTATGGCAGTTGCTGGTGTATGTCCCCACTGTGGAGGGCTGTGTCTGTGTCTTCATCTCCCCCTCACACTGTGTATGGCAGTTGCTGGTGTATGTCCCCACTGTGGAGGGCTGTGTCTTCATCTCCCCTCACACTCTGTATGGCAGTTGCTGGTGTATGTCCCCACTGTGGAGGGCTGTGTCTTCATCTCCCCTCACACTATGTATGGCAGTTGCTGGTGTATGTCCCCACTGTGGAGGGCTGTGTCTGTGTCTTCATCTCCCCCTCACACTGTGTATGGCAGTTGCTGGTGTATGTCCCCACTGTGGAGGGCTGTGTCTGTGTCTTCATCTCCCCTCCCACTGTGTATGGCAGTTGCTGGTGTATGTCCCCACTGTGGAGGGCTGTGTCTTCATCTCCCCCTCACACTGTGTATGGCAGTTGCTGGTGTATGTCCCCACTGTGGAGGGCTGTGTCTGTGTCTTCATCTCCCCTCCCACTGTGTATGGCAGTTGCTGGTGTATGTCCCCACTGTGGAGGGCTGTGTCTGTGTCTTCATCTCCCCTCCCACTCTGTAGGGCAGTTGCTGGTGTATGTCCCCACTGTGGAGGGCTGTGTCTGTGTCTTCATCTCCCCTCACACTCTGTATGGCAGTTGCTGGTGTATGTCCCCACTGTGGAGGGCTGTGTCTGTGTCTTCATCTCCCCCTCACACTATGTATGGCAGTTGCTGGTGTATGTCCCCACTGTGGAGGGCTGTGTCTGTGTCTTCATCTCCCCCTCCCACTCTGTAGGGCAGTTGCTGGTGTATGTCCTCACTGTGGAGGGCCGTGTCTGTGTCTTCATCTCCCCTCCCACTCTGTATGGCAGTTGCTGGTGTATGTCCCCACTGTGGAGGGCTGTGTCTTCATCTCCCCTCCCACTCTGTATGGCAGTTGCTGGTGTATGTCCTCACTGTGGAGGGCTGTGTCTGTGTCTTCATCTCCCCTCCCACTCTGTATGGCAGTTGCTGGTGTATGTCCCCACTGTGGAGGGCTGTGTCTTCATCTCCCCTCCCACTCTGTATGGCAGTTGCTGGTGTATGTCCCCACTGTGGAGGGCTGTGTCTTCATCTCCCCTCCCACTCTGTATGGCAGTTGCTGGTGTATGTCCCCACTGTGGAGGGCTGTGTCTTCATCTCCCCTCCCACTCTGTATGGCAGTTGCTGGTGTATGTCCCCACTGGGTCTTGTGCCAGGTGCTGTCGTCCTCACTGAAAGCTCTAACTGGTAGAGTTGCTCTGACTATTTTCTCTGGACCTTCAGAAATTCCTTACTAATTATCCATTTCTGAGCCTTGTGAGGTCCCTTCTTTTCTTTTTCTTTTTTTTCCTGAAGTGGGTTAGAACTGTGTGCCCATAGTGAGATTGCCGAGATGATCCCTTGACTGAAACCCTGCAGACATCGTACTCACAGCTGGCCGGGACCGGGCTGTGGAAGTTTTTGACCTCAATGTTGGCCGCAGTGCTGCAGTGATAGCCGAAGTCCATTCTCGGCCTGCCCATCAAGTTTGCCAGAATAAAGTAAGTTTGTAGATAGTAGAACTATTAGAATTTTTATTCTAAGCTTAATGTATTTAAGAGTTACACATATATTATGATACAAATTTATAACTACTGCCAGGTCCAGTATTTGCTTTTTCTAATCATCAAATTATACTTTCTTCCTTTGCTACAGATTTCTTAAAGATTTATCTACTTTATAGTATTTTTAAATTGTGTGTGTGTGTGTGTGTGTGTGTGTGTGTGTGTGTGTGTGTGTGTGCCCATGTTCTTGGATGCGGAGATGTTAGATTGTCCTGAAGCTGGAGTTGGAGGGGCTTGTAGGCTATCCAGCGTGAGTGATTGGAGTCACTCAGGTCCTCTCCAAGAGCAGTGCGTGGCCCACATCTCTAGCCCATACATGGACTGTTTGTTCTTTGTCTTTGATTAGTTGTGGATCCATGTAAGTATCTGTGACTGGTGTACAGTCTCGCTGAAGCTGGGTTAGGTCTGGGTGTGTCTGGGTGTGTCTGGGTGTGTCTGGGTGTGTGTGTGATGGTGGGGATGAGTGGCAGTCACGTCCCTTGCAGGCAGTGGTGGTCTCTGCACCACAGACTCTCCTTGCACTGTTGGATACAGTTATCCTCTTTGAGATATTGTGGGTTTTAAAGCTGTCCTCAGATGTGTTGAAAGGCAGAGCTAATTGATAGTCTAACGGACCAAGTCCGTTTCTATTGCAATAGGTTTCTATTGCTGTCATAAAATATCCTGACCAAAAGCAACTTGGAGAGAAAAGCATTCATTTCAGCTTGCAGTTTGTAGTCACATCCTGGAGGGGAGCCAGGGCAGGAGCTCAAGAGAGGAACTGGGAGGCAGAAACTGATGCATAAGCCATGGAGGAGTGCTGCGTACCGGCTTGCTTCCCCTGGCTCTGCTTACTTTCTCTTCTCTTCTTCTTTTTTTTTTAAAGATTTATTTATTTATTATGTATACAGCATTCAGTCTGCATGGATGTCTGCAGGTCAGAAGACGGCACCCGATCTCATTACAGATGGTTGTGAGCCACCATGTGGTTGCTGGGAATTGAACTTAGGACCTTTGGAAGAGCATCCAGTGTGCTTAACCTCTGAGCCATCTCTCCAGCCCTCAGCTTACTTTCTTATACAACTCAGACAACACCTGACGAGGGGTGGCACCACCCACGTGCCTGGGCCCTCCCACATTAACTGATAATCAAGGCACCACCCACGTGGCTGGGCCCTCCCACATTAACTGATAATCAAGAAAACGCCGCACAGACCATCTGATGGAGGTATTTTTTAACTGAGGTTCCTCTTCTCAGGTAATTCTAGTTTGTGCCAAATTTGATGAAACCAAACAAAACAACAATGAAAACAACCAACCAGAGCAGTCCCAAAGTGACTCATCACCTAAAGGCCATCTAAGACTTGTAAGAAAGGCTGACTTTAAAAAGATGTGTGTATGTGTGTGATATATATGTATGTGTTTGTGTGTGAGTGTGTACCATGACACACATAAGGTCAGAGGGAGACTTTGAGTGGCAGTTCTTGCCTTGAACCTTACTCAGTGCAGGGTCTCTCTGTTGTTTGTCCCTGGCCTGCAAGCTTCCAGGAGCTCTGACGCCCATTTTCCTGTAGGCGTGCTGAGATTATAGGCAGCTGTGACCACAGCCAGTTCACGGGCTCTAGAGAGCTGAACTCAGATAGTAAGGCTTGCAAGGCAAACTTTACCCTCTGAGCTATTTCCCTGACTCCTATTTTTTTGTTTATTTTTTAATTTATTTATTTATTTGGCAGGGTTTCTCTGTGGCTTTCCTGGAACTCACTCTATAGACCAGGCTGGCCTTGAACTCACAGAGATCCACCTGCCTCTGCCTTCTAAGTGCTGGGATTAAAGGCGTGCTTAGTGAGCCAAGCTAGTAGGAGCATGGAAGACAGTGGTGCCGAGTGTGATTTGATGAGCCGCGAGGGCCTGGCTCAAGAGATTTCAGGAGAAGAATAATACGTGGCAGAGAGATCATTTTTGTGAGAGTTTCGTGAAGAATGTGGCTGTTTTTTGCCCTTGACCAAAGATTCTGCCTGAGGCTAAAGTGAAGAGATTTGGGTTAATTCCGTTGGCAGAGGAAATCTCAAAACAGCCTAGCATAGATTCTATTGTGTGGTTATTAACACTCATAGTTATAAGATTTATAATGAGAAGGAGCAAGCTTAGCAAGGAAAAACACAAAATGAACAATTTGAGGAGAAAAGGGGCGCCAGGAAGTGGGATGGAGCTAAGTCCTGTGTTCAAGGAGATAAGCTGATTAAGAACTGGAGTAAAGGGAGTGGCGACCTCAGAGCAAGATCCCACCCTGATAATTTCCAACCTGTGAGCAGGCTGTGATGTGAGGAATCTTACTTCTGCTTCCCCGCTGTCCCACAAAGTCTAGTGCTTTCCACCCTGGCAGAAACAGCTCATTCCCCCAACAACAGTGGAACCCAGTGTTTCATATCCATGAATAGAATTAGGATCATTTTGATCTCCGGATGTGCCAACTGGCCTGGCTCTCTTCCCTTGGTAGTGCCACAAGCCCACCCTTTTCTACCCTACCCCAAGCTAAGAGGGTCCAGTGCAGCAGGAACTGAGTAGACCCTTCCTCAAGTCCCCCAGGCCACACTCAGTCTGGGTGTACCTGGTTTTCTGGTTCTTATCCTCCCTTTAGCAGCTAAACACTTTGTGCAGCCTCTCCTGAAGATGCAGCCTCTGATCACGAGTCCGTCATTATTCTTGTAACGGGGCTGAGATAGGGACAACAGACTGTGGATGGTGCGCAAGTCAGCAGGGACAGCGGACCGTGTGCTCACAGATAGGGACAGCGGACCGTGTGCTCACAGATGGGGACAGGGGACCGTGTGCTCACAGATAGGGACAGGGGACCGTGTGCTCACAGATGGGGACAGGGGACTGTGTGCTCACAGATGGGGACAGGGGACCGTGTGCTCACAGATGGGGACAGGGGACCGTGTGCTCACAGATGGGGACAGGGGACCGTGTGCTCACAGGTAGGGACAGCGGACCGTGTGCTCACAGATGGGGACAGGGGACCGTGTGCTCACAGATGGGGACAGGGGACCGTGTGCTCACAGGTAGGGACAGGGGACCGTGTGCTCACAGATGGGGACAGGGGACCGTGTGCTCACAGGTAGGGACAGGGGACCGTGTGCTCACAGATAGGGACAGCGGACCGTGTGCTCACAGATAGTGACAGGGGACTGTGTGCTCACAGATGGGGACAGGGGACCGTGTGCTCACAGATGGGGACAGCGGACCGTGTGCTCACAGATGGGGACAGCGGACCGTGTGCTCACAGATGGGGACAGGGGACCGTGTGCTCACAGGTAGGGACAGGGGACCGTGTGCTCACAGATGGGGACAGCGGACCGTGTGCTCACAGATGGGGACAGGGGACCGTGTGCTCACAGGTAGGGACAGGGGACCGTGTGCTCACAGATGGGGACAGCGGACCGTGTGCTCACATATGGGGATAGCGGACCGTGTGCTCACAGATGGGGACAGGGGACCGTGTGCTCACAGATGGGGACAGGGGACCGTGTGCTCACAGATAGGGACAGCGGACCGTGTGCTCACAGATGGGGACAGGGGACCGTGTGCTCACAGATGGGGACAGGGGACCGTGTGCTCACAGATAGGGACAGGGGACCGTGTGCTCACAGATAGGGACAGCGGACCGTGTGCTCACAGATGGGGACAGCGGACCATGTGCTCACAGGTAGGGACAGCGGACCGTGTGCTCACAGGTAGGGACAGCGGACCGTGTGCTCACAGGTAGGGACAGCGGACCGTGTGCTCACAGATGGGGACAGGGGACCGTGTGCTCACAGATGGGGACAGGGGACCGTGTGCTCACAGATAGGGACAACGGACCGTGTGCTCACAGGTAGGGACAGCGGATGTGGGCGGTGCACAGGTCAGCACTGTCAGCGCATGGGTGCTCGACAGGCAAAGCCAGCGCTGGCCCAGGCAGAAGGTGACATGTCTGTGGGAGGTTTTTTGATTGTTAATTGGCAAAGAGAGCCCAGCTCGGTATGGATCGTACCGTTCACTGGGCTTGTGTTCCTGGGTATATAAGAAAGCTGTCTAAGCATGAGACTGCAATCCGTTCTTGGCTGAGTGAGTGAGTTCCCTGGTCAGGTTCACACAGGAGTTCCTGAGCTGACCAATCAATCTCTCCTTCCTCTAAGCTGCCATCGCCAGTGTTTTATCCGTAGCCACATGAAGAAACTAGAAAACCTGTGAAGGTTTTTTAAATGAAGAAGAAAGATCCGGTGTTATTTTAAAGATAGCAATAGACCCTAAGACTCAATCTTTTCAATCTAAAAATAAATCATTTGATTTAATAATAGTTAATAGATATTTAGCATTTAATCATTTAATAATACATAGCAATAGAAAAGACTGGCCACCAACCCAGTTCAGAGGCATTCGTGTTAATACAGAAGAACAGTGAATCCAACGCTGCCTGTCCAGCTTAGCCACTGGAGGCCTCTCTCACAGCCCTGCTCTAGGTGGTGCCTAGAGACACTCAAAAGAAGCCTCGCTGGCACTGACCACATTGGCTCCTAAGCTTCACGGAGTGAGACTGGCCTACTTCATTCTTACTGACATCTGATGTTTGGGTCAAGTATGACCTAAGTGCTCCTGTGCTTGAACTGGAAGGCCAGCACAAACCACAGCACCCACACGGCTGTGGTGAGTCTGGCCGCTCTGACGTGCTCTGCATCAGTGTACAAAAATGTCAGAGTACAAGCCACGAAACTCACCGCGAGCCTCTGCGGCCTCGTGCCCTTCCTCACATTCCATCACACCCCCTCAGATGTTTACTTTCGGGAATTTAAACGAGGTATTTCCCCATTTGCAACAAAAATCCCAAAGCAGAACCATCTTTTCTAACGTAACACCTCCCATCTAAGAGCCCAGCACAGCGACTCTCAAAAGATGGTCAGTCCACAAGGCCCGGTGCAGGCACACGTGAACAGAGGCCGTGCAGTAGAGCTTAAAGCCTCTGGTCAGTCCACAAGGCCCGGTGCAGGCACACGTGAACAGAGGCCGTGCAGTAGAGCTTAAAGTCTCTGGTCAGTCCACAAGGCCCGGTGCAGGCACACGTGAACAGAGGCCGTGCAGTAGAGCTTAAAGCCTCTGGCGGACACATTTCATGTGAAGACTCCTAAGAGAAAAGAATGCCTTGGGCTATCACCCAGGAAGAGAACAAGCTAGGCCCTGTTTCTTCGTACCCTTGATGCCTTGCAGACCTGCCTTGTAAAATGGAGTTGAATAGCAAATCTCAGAACTCCTTTATGTTGATGCAGACACAATGCTATTTTATTTTAGAGAGGCTGCTTCTGTCTGAGTGAGCTTGGGAGGCAGTGTCGTCTTCAGGTCTTATGTATTGTTTGAGGACCACACTGACTGCATCAGGAGTCTGCTGCCTGCATGGGCCAGCACCAGCTTTGCCCGTAGAGCTACAGTCTGTTGACCGGTTCCACCAGCCTGTCCACCAACCATAGTCTACTGCCCCTGTCCTGGGCAATCCGCCAGTTGAGACTCTTCTGCCAGATAACTCAGGGTTCAACCAGCTTGAGTTTCACAGCTGCGAGGCAGTGAATAGACCAAGTATCAGATTTCCTGACTATAGATGGGGACTGGATAGTTTGTTTGCTAAAAGGACGAAGAGCTGAAGAAGTGTGTAGCTGTCTGGCAGTTAATCCTCAGAGTGTGGATTATCACTGGAATTAAACTGAGCCTTTATTTCCTGCTTGTAAATGAGAACGGCTTCTAGGTCCATCTTATATCAAGTCTGTCGTAACATTTCAGGTGATCTTGACAAAGCAAGAAGCTGGAATTCTTATGAATTATAGTGTGTTTAAAGAACGATTTGAGCCTAGCGGCCCCTCCGATGGTGTTCAGCTGTTTTACACAGCCATTCTTCTCCGGGGGACCATCAGAGTCCTCGGATGTCACAGCCGAGGCTTGCAGAGCATTTGCTCCTGGTGACATGCGGGGTCCTGAGGCCCATAGGACCTTATGTGATTCATCACCAAGGCACCCCACTCGGGTGTCTTAGAGGGTGATAACGGGAAAATAACTCTAAGTGTCATAAAGGAATGCTCCCCATTCCAGATTATGGTCACTACCGAGACACAAACACTGGTGGGTACGCATCTTAGTCTTTTTGTATTTTGCTGCTTTCCAGTTCTGTGGCTCTCGGTGGCATTGAGTATGGAGCAAACAGACATTAACTCCTAAGGTTAGAGTGTATTTGCCTCGTTATCATGCTCGCTGACGTCGTTTAACCTGAGGTCGTGTTCTGAGAGTTACGTCATTGGCCACAGAGTGCACTTACCTAGGTTAGTATGCTATGACATCATCAGGCCGTCTTCAGAGGCCCTGTTTAATGTGCAGTCTGCTATCTACACAGGTTGCTGTGCTATTCATGGAGGTTTAGAGTCCCACTCTCAAGCCATGCATTTGAGAAAGGTTGTGTTGGCTTCTGCCTTTAGATTCCAGCATTGTTAGCTGTTATCAGCCTTTACAGATTCATCTTGGGGTCTGCGAGATGGCTAAACAGGTAGGGCACTTGGGGCTAAGCCCGAGGATGACGTGAGTTTGGTCCCCACGTCCCTCATGGCAGAAAGAGAGAACCAACTCCTGCAAATTTATGCTGTGGCATGTATCCCCTAACAAATTAAATAAGTTGTATAATGATTATATATGTACACACACACACACACACACACACACACACACACACACACATACACACATGTTTTGTTTTTGAGACAGGGTTTCTCTGTAGCCTTAGAGCTTGTAGACCATAGACCAGGCTGGCCTCAAACTCACAGAGATCCGCCTGCCTCTGCCTCCCGAGTGCTAGGATTACAGGCGTGTGCCACCACCACCCGGCAGTTAAATGTTTTTGAAAGCTCTTGTTGACTTTTTGTTTTCCCCACTGAACAGGGATCATCATTTGCCGCCCAGCAGTCCCTGGCGTATAATCTTTTCCTGACCACAGCTGTTGGCGATGGGGTTCGGCTGTGGGACTTGAGGACTCTGAGGTAAGGCCAGCCTGCATCAAAGCTCTGCCCCAAAGGAAGCTAGAGCTGTGCTGGGAACACAGCCTGATCCTGGCTGCAGATAGTACAAGGCCGTGAATAGTCTAGGTATGCTCTGAGCGGACAGGCTTGTGCACAGAACCAGTGCCGACACTCGGGGATGATAAGACCATAGATTCTTACCATCTCTCATCTATGGTCGTACCATACACGTGGCTCCTGAGGGTCAGAGAGGTGAGAAATGGCGTGTGCACTATAGTGCAGCTACCCCAGAGAAGGTTTCTTTCTTTTCCTGCCACATGTGTCTTGCTTACACTGGACACTAGCACTGGGCTCACATAGCCCCTTGGAGCCACACTGATGGTACTTCTCCTTAGGCTGCTTGATCTGCCTCTTATAAAGGCATTTCTATTTAAGCATTAACCTTTATCTTCTGGTATTTACATATATGTGCATATATATGTATATATATATACATACATACATACATATGTATAGTCATAAAAGTGGCCAGTGTTAACATATTTTCATAGTGCACAGATATTCACACAGAAACAACTAGCAGTGTGCCTTGTTCTTTGCTGGTAGAAGAAATAGAAAAGCCTCCCTCTACATTGTATGGTTTAAGTGAGATCTTGCCTACTATTCAGGGACCCTGTTTGGTCTTAACATGCCCCAGGGTACCCACTAGGTGCTGGCCATGCTTTTCAATACCTATGTAAGGAAGACCTTGGCTACTGTTAAAGGGTGCAGACCATTCCTCTTAATAAAATTACATAAATCATTGTCTTTTTTCCCCATGGGTAAGTTTTATGCAGCACTTGATAAGTGGTTATGAAACTCAACCCTCTTACTAGATTGCTACACCTCCCCCAAAGCTATGGGCTGTTTTTGTCCATAATTTACGATTTTAAAAGATTTGTTTGAAGAATTTATAATAACCAAATTATAGAAATTGCTTATTTAATATTTCTCATATATAAAGGTTCATCTGCTCTTAGTTTTGTTATCTTTGGGAATTTATGATTTTGAAAAGAGTTTGAATTATTTTAAAGGTCTCCTTAATTACCTACCATTTAATAATTCTCAATATGAAGTTTTTTTCAAGAATGTAGTTCAGTGGTAGAAGTTTTGTCTAGCCTAAAAAAAAAAACACATGGGTTTGAGTATCAACACTACACACAGACATCAAAGAAAGTATTTTCTTTTAGTTATTAACTTGCTCATTTTGTGAAGGAAAACATGTTGATGTCTTCTAATGTGTCTTAAGATGTCGCAGTCATTTTCTGCCCAGGGCTTTCTTTCTCCCCCTGCAGGTGTGTGCGCTGCTTTGAAGGGCATCCACACCGCTGCTACCCTTGCGGAGTTGCGTTCAGTCCTTGTGGAAGGCTCGTGGGCTGTGGTGCAGAGGACAGACATGTATGTATGTTGTGCTTTTTCTAAGTGTAGGGTTTCTACGTGGTGTTATCAGATAGACCTTGTTGATAAAATAAGACCTGTTTCAAGCCTGACAGTATTTTAAGAGACTCACCCAGCATGAGCACTCCACAGATGGCCACAGAGGCTTATGTTTTACTGAATCACAGTAGCACTTCCATCCGTCACTCGCTTCTTCACTTATTCGTCATCACAGACAGTGGCACACACTCCTGAACGCCTGTAATGTGTGGTGTAGGCTTGACAGGGTGATGACACTAATCCATACAGTGCAGCTCATGTGTGCTAAGGTGCCCTGTCTCTATTGCATTGCGTAGTGAGCTGCATGCTTCTCCCCATGCAGCTGCCACCCTCCTCGCCACATTTCCTCCATGCCAGATCCACACCCCCTGCAGACTTGGAACACAGAAGTCCTAAAGAGTCCCAGCACTGTGGGACACACTGCCACATAGCTGGAGGCTAAGTCCGGAGAGGAGACCAGCCTCTTGTGAGGTCTTGGTGCTCCCTGGCTGGAAATTGCTGGCTCCTTCCTCTTCCTCCACCATGTGTCTCAAATCCCTCTGCCATCTGAAAGGTCACTTAATGAACTGAGGGCTTGTCTTTTATAAAATGTCCTCATAAAAATCCATTTTGAGAGTCACACGAGGCCCAAAAATGGTAGTACCCAAGCAAGGGCCTGGGTCTGACTGAGGGATGCTTACTGGTGCTGCTGGAGGACAGAGAAGAGCCCCAGTGCGCCTCGTTCTGCCCCAGTCCTGCAACATAGTCTCTGAAAGGAGCTCAGGCTCCATGGGAGAAGACAAGACCTTCTGTTCACAAGCAGGGCATCAGGATGGCAAAATGCTCACACGGTCAGCTGATTCCTTCTCTAGGAGGAGCAAAATTAAGAAGACTGGTGGTCAACAAAATCCTAGAATAAACTAAATAGCTTCGAAAAGAAAAGACTTTAAATATGTGTGGCCCTTTATTCATGAGAACAATGGCTCGTTTCTCTGGAATACTGCTCAACTTCATTTTTAGAAGCAGTTCTAAGGTTTAACACAAAGCTCTGAAGACTTAAACACCATTGACTCCACTTCTGATTTTGTCTGCCATCATTACCCACAGGCTCTCTGTAACTGACTCTTTGCATTCAGGTAACAACCCAAGGAAAGTGTGTTCTGAGAGCTCACTGGTTGGCTTTGCATGTGGTACTATAGATCACAGTGCTTCAGCTTTTTACAAAAATGGGTGTTTGGCACTTAAAAGCATCCTACTGTTTCACTGCCACCAAAGGGAGGAGCGCTTTGGTATTCCTTTGTCAAACTGGAATGAAAGCCAGAGCTATCCGCTCCTCACTCAGACAGTGTTCAGAGCAGTGGGGTTTTCAACCACCGCTCATGACCCCTTTGGGAGCCGCACAGCAGATATCCTGCATAGCAGGTATTTACATTAGGGTTTCAAACAGTAGCAAAATTACAGCTATGAAGTAGCCACAAAATAATTTTATGGTTGGGTATCAACACAGCATGAAGTCACAGCATTAGAAAGGTTGACAGCCGTTGTTTTAGAAATATTTCATGGAAAATACTACTATGGTGTATGAAAGAACATCTGCAAACTGCCTGAAAAGTGTGCAAGGGGTCGCTGGAGGCTGAGTCAGCAGAGCGGGCTTCTCTCTCTCTCTCTCTCTCTCTCTCTCTCTCTCTCTCTCTCTCTCCATTCCCTCCATCCCTCCTCCCTTCTTTCCTTCCTTCTTTCCTTTTTTCTTTTCTTTTTACTATAATAAGGACTTGGACATTTGTCAAAGTGAAAAGCAATCCACCCCCTTTGCCTGGTATATAGCAGCTGCTTAGTAAATATAGATGTCTAACAAGTGTAAGTTTTGTCTCTCCTTCATTGTCTGTAGAAATGGGTTTGGGCCTCAGGTCTGACCCGTATGCAGATATACTGAGCACCTGGTATACACCAGGCTCTGAGTTTCATATAAGAAAGGACTCCTACCTAGAAAGACTTCTAAAGTAGGAGAATAAGAAGTGGAAACATGTAGTATAATATGGTTTGAGAGCTACACACATAGTGTGAAGGAGCTGAGATTTTAACAGTTAGTGACCTCCAGTCCTGTCGGCCCCGAACGTCTGCTTGTCTTGTCTCCTAGGCCTACGTGTATGAAATGGGCTCCAGCAGCTTCCTCTACCGTCTCGCAGGACACACAGACACAGTCACTGAGGTGGCCTTCAACCCAGCAGCTCCTCAGGTACAGTCTTCCGGTGTGACCAGGGCCTCTCCAGTTCATACTGTCTTACGATACATGTAAAAGATGGCCAGGTTTTCTTTTGATGAAGTCTCCATGGTATTAAAGAGTGCAGACAGCTGTGCCCAGTACCTGTAATCCCAGTGCTCCAGAGATTGATGCAGAAGGGTCATCCTGAGCTACATATCCATTGCGGGGTCAGCCTGGGCTTTATGTGATCCTGTCTCAAAAAAAAAATCAAAACGAGGAAAAGATTATATGATAGTTTTGGGTACCAGGAGAGGAAATTTGGTAGTAAACTTATTGAGAGAAAGAGAAATATAGATTTCTTAAAGTCTTTAACATTGAGTATGTTTTCTCTTACTGCATTATAAAAGCCATATGTACCCAAAGGCAGATGCAGCTCTGTGCAAGCCAAGTGCAAACACTGTAGACAGAACTCAGAAAGCAAGCAGAAGACAGGTGTGAAAAGAATTTGGGCGCACGAAGGGTACCGCAGAGTTTGTAAAGACACTGTCCTAATGACTGAAGGCCAGGAGGGAATAAGAGTTTCAAACCAGCTGTGTAGAAACATGGATGCTATGGACAATGTGGAAGACTTAAAAATGTTCTGTATCTGCTGACTGAGTCTTCAGGAATGTCAGCTTCACCTGTCTTTCTATAACCCAAGCTTTGATTACGAGAAGGAATCGCGTTATATGTGCTTCAGCCTGACCTGTGTGCAACAGCGTTCTGTTAACCCATGCTTGTCTCTGACACTGAATTGCTGTGGTCCAGGGCCTGCTGGTGTTCCTGGCACATGCTTGGCTTTGACTCTAGACATCCTGTCATGTGATGTAAATCAGTGCTGCTTAGCATGTGGTTGCCGGAACTCTGCAACACTAACCTGCTGGTGCTGCTGGTTACTCCCAGTTCCTTTCTGAGCCCTGATCCTGTGCATTGGAGTTAGGGTTGGGTTGGCCAATTCCTTTGCTTTCTGCTGTCGCATCCACTTAAGCAATTGTCACTTTTTGATGTGTGTGTAGATGTCCCTCTCTTCCCTTTCTCTATGACTCTGCTAGTTTCTTGTGTTTAGAAGCGACACTACTCTGTTGGACTTAGAGTTGCTATGTCTTTTTTATGAGTTGAGGCTTTGTTAAGAAGTATGTTCTTTTTGCCATGACAGACCTTCATAAGGCATCTGTTCTGATTTCTGTTAGGGTCTTGTGCCTACTGACACCATCTGTGAGTTTGCGCATCAGTCCTATTGTGTCTGGAAGATGCTGTCTCCTTGGTCATCCACCACCTCTGCCTGTTACCTTTCTGCCTCTGCGTCTACCCAGGTCCTATTTAGGGCTGTGTGCTCCCAAGTCTTCCACTTTCTTCACACGGTCCAGTTGTGGTTCTCTGTTCATGACCATTGACTGCAAAAGGAGGCAGCCTCTCCCATAAGTGTCGAGTGTGTGTGCAGGCTTACTTCCCTGCTTGACCCTAGAAATTCCAGACCACGTGGGAGACATGGTGACATGAGCTATTCGATATTCTTCAGGTTTTTAACATTCATTCTCCATTTTTGGTGATTACGTAGAAAGCCATCATGAAGGTTCTTATACACCATTGGTGTGGATGGATGCCTTGTCTTCCTGGCCTGAATTGCATGCTTGTTCAGTCTCAGGGTATCGTGTAGCCACCTTCAAGGAAATGGTCATACGAGGTGATACCCAACAGGTCTGAGTGAGGTTCCAATCTCCAGACTCTTGGCTGTTTTAAATTTTGTTAGTCTTTTAAACTTTAGCCAATGAAGTAGATGCACAGAATTGTTTAATTTGCATTTATTTTACAGTGATACTAAACACTTTTTTCATATATTCATAGACTTTTAACTTTTTGTTATTGAGTTGTAGAACTTTGAAAAATGTCTTCTATGTTCTCGCCATCTGCCATATATGTGTGTATATTATAAATAAGTTCACAAATCTCTGGCTTACTTTTTTAGGATATAATGGTATCCTTTAGGGAGCAGAAGTTTTTAATTTTAGTGGGGAGGACCTAGGACTTACCACAGGGCAGGGAACCCTGACAGCTCTTTGGACTGGAAAGGGAGGGGGAAAGGAGTGGGGGGAGGGGGAGAAGGGTGGGAGGAGGGGGAGAAGGGTGGGAGGAGGGGGAGGGAAATGGGAGGCTGGGAGGAGGTGGAAACTTGTTTTTTTTTCTCATTTTCTCAATAAAAAATAAAGATTAAAATATAAAAAAAGAAGTTTTTAATTTTGAGGAAAATCAAAATTTTACATTTATGGCTAGTATTTTCTACAGATTGACCCAAAGGCTGCAAAGATCACCTCCTATCTTCTTCCAGGAAGTTTAGATTTTTAACTTATATTTTGATCAAATGTACTGGTATCTTTTCCTGTATAATGACATTGTAGGAACCTAATTGCTTATGATCCCCAGTATACACCTCTGCTCTTCCTCCATCATGGCTTAGGGAGAGTCTGGGTGAGACTCGGCTGCTTCCTCAACTCTGGACTCATTAGGCGCAAGCAAGGTATCAGCAGGGCTGTGGACTCCTGTAGCTTTAATTCTGTCTGCCTTCATGTTCACCCAAGCTGTTGGTGCGTTTAATTATTTGTATTCATAGGATTGAAGGCCCTAGCTGCTTGCTGGTTATGGCTGAGGGCTACTGAAATTCTCACTGCACAGAGAGACTCCAGCAAAGTGCCTCTTCCCTGGGTACCGTGTTCTGCCCAGTCTAGGCCTCTATTTCATGTACTACCTCGTAAACCTAGCTTCATGCAGCAAAAAATGGTGAGAAGAGATGCCCTGGTTTCTCCTGATCTTGATGGGAAAGGTCCCACAGTTTCGGTTTTTTGTAGATGCTATTTATGGAGTTAAGAAAAGTTCCCTTTATTCCTGTTGGCTAAGTTTTTTTTTTTAATTAGTGTGTGTCAGATTTCCTCAAATGATTTTTTTTTCAATCACTGATGTGATCTTACAATTTTTATTTCTTTTTTTTTTTTAAAAATTGGCATGATGGATTATGTTGATTTTCGAATGTTAAACTAGCTGCATAACTACAAAAATCCTGCTTGTTTGAAATGCATCATCGTTTTCGTACAGATTATATCGGGCTTACTAATGTTTGCTGAGGACCTTTATGCGTGTTTATGACCGGTAGTGATCGGTCTGGATTCTCTTCCCTGTGACGTTGCTGTTTGTGCCGATCCTTGGCTTTGTAAATCCTGGCTCCACAGAATGAGTTCCTGAGCATTCTCCTTATTGCTAGTCCACCAGAGAAATCATAGAGAATTAACATAAGTGCTTCTTTGGGTGTTTGCTAGAACTTTCTAGTGTCTGTAGGAATCTGGTCCTCTGTTTTAGATGATTAATTATTGATTCAGTTTTTAAAAAGAATCATAAGCTTAGTTGCATTTCCTTCTTTCTGTGTGAAGGAAAGGTTGGAGGACTATTGATCGTAAAGTTGTTTGTAGCATTCTTTCATTATTCTCTTAATATCCACAGGATCTGTAGTAACGCGACCTCTTGGTTTCTTATAATAATCACGTGTTCTCTCTTTTTGTGTTGATTTTTCATGGTTTAGTCAGTGGCTTGTCAATTTTATTAATCATTTCGAAATGGTTTTACTGGTTTTCTTCATTGACTTTCTGCCTTTGAGTGTGTTGATTTCTGTTGTGGTTTTTATTTCTTTTTGTCTACTCATACTGGATTTAATTTTATGTCCTTTGTCAAATTTCTAAGGTGGAATCTGGGATTGAGAAGGTCTTTATTCTTTTCTTATATTTGCATTCAGTACTATTAATTTCCCTCTGTGCCTTGCTTTCACGGCATTCTACAATTTTTAATAAAAACATTTTAATTTTTATGTAACTCAAGATATTTTAAATTTTCTTAGGAGATTTTTTCCCCCTGTAAAGTGTGTTATTTATTCTGGGTTATATTTCTGTTACTGATCTCCAGTTTATCCCCATTGTATATGAGTAGGCATTGTATGACTTTTATCCTTTTAAACTGAATAAGGTTACAGTTCTGAATGTTGTCTGTCTTGGTCAGTGTCCCACGCAGCTTTGAGAAGAATGTGTGTTATTCTGTGGTTGCATAAAGCAATCTATAAATTGTATCCAGTTGGTTAATGGTATGATTGAGTTCAGCCGAGTCTATGATGTTCTGCCTGCTGCATATGCCCATTTCTGGTGGTGTATTGGTGAAGCTCCAGTCGAACCGGTGGACTGTCTGTGTTCTCAGTGGCACCAGCTGAACCGGCCGGGCTCTCTGTGTCCTCTGTGGAACGGTGCAGCTCCAGCCGAACCGGCGGACTGTCTGTGTTCTCGGTGGCACCAGCAGAACCGGCGGACTGTGTCCTCTGTGGTACCAGCCGTCTTCCGTCGTGTCGTGTCGTATAGTGTAGGGCTCTGTGAGGCACAAGCACAGTTCACGCTCACTGTAGAGAGTCAGCTTCATCCCTTTATCATCTCTGAGAACTTTCTTGTTTGAGGTGCGCTGTGTCTGAGAAGCGTATTGGCTGCTCCTGAGTCGTTTGGTTAGTGCTGGCATCACATCTATCTCGTAGTCCATTGATTTTAACACCTATGTGTATGTACTTTAAATGCGGTTTCTTGTAAATAGTATGCATCTAGATTTTTATCATGGTTTGTTATTTGTTCCAGTTTTTGTGGTTTTTTTTCCCCCCTCTTTTTCTGACTTCTGTGGCGTTGATTGAGTGTGATTCCACCTCTCTCCTTTCTTAGTGTATCAGCTTTAACTTGTAACTTTTCAGTTCTTACTCCTTTTGGCCTTGTGATGCTCATCCTAAAGTTTTCATATACATTTATAACTAGGTTTACAGACTAGCAAGCTGACGTACAGATCCTGTGAGTGCACAATAACAACGTCCGCATTCTTCTCCATCCCTCCCATTTCCCGTTATTTCACTGACAATTGCATTGCACGGACACCTTCAAATGCACAGTTGCACTGCACCGACACCTTCAAATGCACAGTTGCATTGCACCAACACCTTCAAATGCACAGTTGCACTGCACCGACACCTTCAAATGCACAGTTGCACTGCACCGACACCTTCAAATGCACAGCTGCATTCACACCGACACCTTCAAATGCACAGTTGCACTGCACCGACACCTTCAAATGCACAGTTGCACTGCACCGACACCTTCAAATGCACAGCTGCATTCACACCGACACCTTCAAATGCACAGTTGCACTGCACCGACACCTTCAAATGCACAGCTGCATTCACACCGACACCTTCAAATGCACAGCTGCATTCACACCGACACCTTCAAATGCACAGCTGCATTCACACCAACACCTTCAAACGCGCTGTTGCTCTTCTTTTAAATCAAGTGGGTTTTTTGTTTGTGAGGAGAGGGGTTAGGTCCGTCAATTATTGGAACTTTTATTTTGCCTCCAGTTTCTTCTCCTGGATGCTCATCTTGACATGAATCTGAATTTCCAAACCATTGTCTTTCTGCTGAAAGAACGGATTTCAGGGAAGGCTTTAGAGAGGAAGCTTTGTTGGGAACAAAATCCTCCTCTTTCTCTCTTTTTAGGGGGCTGAGGATGTTTTACTTTTTTTTTTTTTTTTTTTAGAGAATTTCCCAAGGTACTAAATGAGAGATTCCCTCTCCCCTTTCAGTACCTGAAATTCTCTACATCACTGTCTCTGGTTTGCAAAGTTTCTGAGAACTGGCTCGAATTCTTACTCTTTTCTTTGAGGTTCGTTTCTTTCCGGTTTCTTTGGAGAATTTTTCTTTTCTGACTTTTCTTCAGTTTGTAAATGCTGTTCCTACTGTAGTTTTGTTGATGTTTATCCTGCGTGAGTTCTCTGAGCTTCCTGACATTGCTTTAGGGAAATTCAGTTCATCCAAATTACACCTTTTACTCCATTCGCTCTCGTTTCTGGGTATTCCCACGACACATTTGGATTCACACAGCTCATGTTTCCCCACACTCTTTGGATCTTCTGTTCTAAGTGTCCTGCTTTCCAGAATTTATTTATGGATATTCTCTGATTCTGTTGCCCTACTTGAACTGCACATGCATTCTGGCATGCTGGCTGCCTTACTCCTCGGAGCACGCGCAGTCTGGCATGCTGTCTGCCTTACTCCTCGGAGCACACGCAGTCTGGCATGCTGGCTGCCTTACTCCTTGGGCTCTCCCTTAGCAAGTTAATCTTAGTTTTCAAAATTCAATTTGTTTCCATTTTAATATCTCTACCATGTAGAATATGCTTCTGGTGTTGATACATTTGTTGAAATTCCTTTTGGACTTTTGTATGATTTGTAATTTTTTTGTTAAAATTTAGGTGTATAATGTTTAAGTTGAAGGAAGCACTGAAAGCTCCTCTAGCGCTGTGATGAGGTTTTTATCTTATGAACCTGGTCCCTGGGCTCAGCCTTCTCACACCCTACCTGTAGATGGGACAGGCTAGCTAACTGAAGTTACAATTTTTCCTTTCCGGTTATTTAAGCTCTAGCAGCCCCCAGCAGGAGGGGGGCTGTGGTTGGTTGGTTCCCCGACAGCAGGCCTGAGGAGGACAAATGCTCCTAGGTGTTTTAGGAACACCCAGTGGTTCCCATGGAGATGGAGGCTCTCACAGTGGGGCTTCTCCCCTGGAGGTTTGAATCTCTGACTTGTCCTGTTTGGTCTTTGTGAAGGGCAGTGCCGGCGTCCCTGAAGGTACTGGTTTTAGTCACTCTATCTGGGCGGGAGGGGTTCCTTGCTTTCCTCCTTTCTCTAGTAGGGTCACTGCTTTGCCCTGGGTCTTCTCTCTGGGAGCACAGAAAGGGTCCAGGGTTGAGTCTGTTCAGCTCTTTATTAGGACAGAGTAGAACTCCCACATTCCTACTTCTAGAATGAGATTGGGGGTTCCCAGAAGCCCTAAGTCTAAGGTGCATTGTTATAGATACATCTCTATAATGTCTCTGTTACACATCTCTATACATCTCTGCTCAGAAAGCGGCCAACCTGATGAAAAACCATTCCCTCCCTGGCTTTAGAAAATGCTCCTAGTCCTCCTGATCCAAGTATTGCTAATATTTAGAGGTTCACTCCAGCAAGAAGGGAGGCAAAACTTTTTTCCTGAGATGCAGTCTTGGACACATTTCCCAGATTGTCAGTATAGATAACATGGCTCCACACAGAGTCATGGCAAGTGTCACGAGTTCCAATGCAGCATGCCAGTTGTTATGGCTCTGGGGACCATTAGGATGGGGAGGGAGCAGAAGAGACCTCAAGTTCATAATAAGTCTTTCTTATCTTAAGAGGTTGAGTTTGAACTCGGGGGTCATATGAACTGAGGGAGCCTATTATACAGTCCTTCCCCAAAGATGTTGAAGAATAGGATCTGCTTTACTGGGAAGCTAGACAAGGCTGTTGCTCTCTTGGTACTTAAGAGAAATCAAGAAAGCTGTACAATTTGGCTCTGAGGTTCGTGACAGAGCATCATACAGGGAGATGCATGGTTAAAGAACAGGTGAAGTCACTGGGATTCCTCTGCCTGCCAGCTCCACGGGATGTGTCCCTTCTGTCTCACAGTAAAGCTTCCTGCAGTAGCGGACACTGTTTCCAAGTCTTCCCTGGGAGGCCCTCTTGGCTTCCTGGCACTGCTGTCCTGCCTTCTCACTGTGGTCTTCAGACACCTACGCGCCTCTGCCCTTTCTCTGCTCCAGATCCACTCTCTCCCGTCAGACACAAACTCTCCTGCTTCAGGTTCTGGGACACATGTCATAGCATACCAAGCTCCTCTCCCAACCACACCCACCATCTCCAGCAATTCCCCGTGTGTACAAGCCCACCATCTGTTATTTTATTTTTTTAAGTCTGTATCTTCCCCTTACCTTCTTTGTTAGCCGTTAATATTGGAGTACCTCAGAGAGGAGAGTGCAGAAATCGGTCATTATCCAGAAGACACACACCAAAACTCTGGTTTTGTTTTGATTTATTAGATGATGAAGACAGCCCTTTTTGTATTTAATCTTCACCTTGACACTGCTGTGTCCCTGCTGTGTCTAAGGACCTGGGCACCTCAGCATGTGGCATCTTCAGGCTTCAGAAAGGTTCCGAGCCCAGCAAGTCAGGAGGCATGCTCTCATGTGCTGTGGTACTTGGCATTTATCACGGAGTTCACACACAGTCCCTGCTGTGTAGATAACGTATGGTCCTGTTCTGATAAGTCAGTTATCACAAGATGAGCACAGGAGCTCCCATATACCCATAGTGTCATTGTTTATAGCTTCAATTACCCATTGATGAGCCAAAAATATTAGATAGAAACTACAGAAGTGAATAATTTACAAGGTTTAAATTCTTTGTCGTTTTGAGTGTTCTGTGTCGTCTTACTCTGTTTTACCTGGGACATTAGCCAACCCTTTGTCCAGTGAGCCCACTGTGTTCACCACCCACTCATGGGAGACTGCAGTTATATAGTCTGTGGAGGTTCCACAGTGTGTTCACCTCCCACTCACGGGAGACTGCAGTTATATAGTCTGTGGAGGTTCCACAGTGTGTTCACCACCCACTCATGGGAGACTGCAGTTATATAGTCTGTGGAGGTTCCACAGTGTGTTCACCTCCCACTCACGGGAGACTGCAGTTATATAGTCTGTGGAGGTTCCACAGTGTGTTCACCTCCCACTCAGGGAGACTGCAGTTATATAGTCTGTGGAGGTTCCACAGTGTGTTCACCACCCACTCACGGGAGACTGCAGTTATGTAGTCTGTGGAGGTTCCACAGTGTATTCACTGCCCACTCACGGGATACTTCTGTTATATATGCTTGTCTTCAAGTGACCCTTGTTTGTCTTCACAGTGGCCCCAAAGTACCAGAGTACTGATGGTGGGAGTTGAGCTGACCAGAGAGATTTCCCTTTCCATGAGAAGGTGGTGTGAGTCCTTCACAGGACAAAGGCGAAGCTTCTGCTGACATTGCTAAAATCTATATAAGAACAGATTTTCTCTCCATCAGACTGGGAAGAAGGAAAAAGAAATTTGTACTGGTTTTGTTGCTGTACCTCAGACTGTAGAACTCGTGGCCAAAAGCTTAGTTAAGATGGAAAAGTGCCCCGAATTACAGGGCTTTGTGCTAGCTGTGGCTTTAGGCAGCCCCTAGAGGTCTTGGAACAGAGTCCGGTGGATAGGGGGCTCTGGTCCGTGGTTTCCAGAGATCTTGGCTAGTGGCAGCTTTGTGGAGATAGTAAGGAAAACAGGCTGGGGACAGACGGTGTGGAGCCAACCCCCCCCCCCCAGCCGCTGTTTTTATAGCACCCTGAAGGAAATGACACGTTAATTTCTTCATATGCACAGTTGCTTTAGAGAGCTCCATGCAGGCAGCTCTGTGGCCCCGAATGTAAATAGGGGCTTTTGAACCTTGGAGCAACTACCTGCTCATTCTTTTTTCTCTTTTCCTTTTTGGTAATTTAGCTTCTATTTTCCAATTGGTGTTTAACTCTGTTGACTTTGGGTGGGATCCTGGAAGTGTGCAGGAGTTGAGGACGTGCTGCACACACCACAGTGAGGTCTGCTTCCTCCAGCTCTAGGGAAATATCTGCACTGCAGGGAAGGGTCCTCTGTCAGTGAATCACAGGCCCCGAGCCTGCCTCCTAGCCAACCCCTGTAGGCCTGTATCACAGACTAGGACTCTGTGTGTCTGGTATTCACTAAATGCCCTGTACCTTGAGAAGGTCCCTCTGTAGACGGTGGCCTTGGTATTGAAGCCAGCATATAATCAGGGATAACTGGCACCCAGACCTTCATCCCAGTGAAAACATGGTCTCCGCCTGCTGTTGCTTTCTCTCTGTGCAGAATCCAAACACAAACCAGCGCAGTGACTGAGGAGCCCACTGTGGACTGAGGCTCAGGTCAGGGCTGCTGTCCTGGGAGCTCATTGCTTTCAGTCATTGGAGCACTGTGTTTGCACTGAGGGAACCAGTGATTCCTTTCACAACCTCAGAAGATCCAGAGGCCTATTTAGCAAAGCACGTATCTTGCTTGGTGGTTCTACAGTTGTTATTGGACACGTGGCAAGAGAGATGGAGAGTTTTACCAGAATTTCTTTTTTAGATTCCTGTTGGATACATGATAAGCTTTACTTTTGGTATGGAACCTTCTTAATAAGATCAAGGGTCTGAGTGCAGGGAAAGATATGCCTTGCTTCCCGTGCTTGATGTGAAACTCTCATTTAGATGTGTCTAGATCAGCAATTCTCAGCCTGTGGATTGCAGCCTCTTTTAGGGTTGCATATCAGATATCGTGCATATCAGATATTTACATTACAGTTCATAGCAGTAGCAAAATTACAGTATGAAGTAGCACTAAAATAATTGAACGGTTGAGGGTCACCACAGCATGAGGAACTGTATTAAAGGGCTGTGGCCCTAGTCTAGGTGAAGGCTCGATATTTCAGCCCTCTTAGTGATCTGAGAGTGCAGGAAGAGATGTCTGCCAGGTGAGCCATCTGCTTCTATGGTTTGAAAAGTTGTAACAGAGTCTATTCTTTCCTCAAGAGTGACCGCAGAGTCCTTGCTAGTGCTCAGAAGCAAGAGTGACCCTCCTGTGATGGTGACAGTTTCAGACTTGATGACTTATTTATTAGACTTATAAGCTTTCCCCCCTTCTCGCCTTAGTTCCTTAAGCCTTCTTGGGGATTCTCATATAATCATTTCCATGTAGGTCTGCTATCTTTCCTTTCTAATCTGTTACACTTCTTATGAAATGAAATAAACATTTGCTTATTTCTCTCTAGAACTTATACCAGCCAGTATGATACTATGTGTGAATATTTTATTGAAGCTTTTTCTAAAGTTGAAGTAACTGTTTATTCTTCTGAAATTACTGGAACTGTTAATTACAAATACTCCTTGGTTTTTGCTAAATGTTCTTTCTGCATCAATTGATAGGTATAAGTTTTTCCTTGTTGATGTTACTGGCTGTGGTATTTGATATTTAATAAGATAGTGTGATGTTTTGTATATATGTATAACTCAGTGAGCATCCTAAAATATATACATTATGAAAGAACTCTACATGGAGTCACCTAGTAATGGGGAAGACAGAGCTGCAGATGGGTGTCTTTCCTCATTAGAAACATTCGGTGCCAGGAATGGATCACATCTAGTTGAGTCATTAGCTGAAGGGAAACCATGGAAACCCCAAACATAGAAACCAGGCGGTAGTGGTGCACACCTTTAATCCCAATGCTAGAGAGGATTATAAAACAGGAGCAGACAGCTCTCACCCCCAGTTTCATTCTGAGGTTTCCTGGAGGCAGGATCACTATTTTTGGATCATTAATATCAAGTGTTATCGATAAGCATCCTGTTATTTTGTTGTTAAGGTATGAGTGCCCCTCCTTCTTTTGATTTGCTATTCTCAGGTTTGTGTCTTTTTTGGTGTCTTTAACCTCTTCAGACTGAAGTTTTCCTTCTTGTACCTTCTATAGAGTTGATATAGGTTGGTAGATATTTCTTAATTCCAGTTTTATAATGGAATCTTTTTCTTTATACAACTATTGTATTGATAGTTTTGCTGGATATAATAGTTTAGCCTGGCATCTGTGGTCTCTCAGAGTTTGTAGAACATTCAGCCAGGCCCTTCTGGCTTCCGGAGTCTTCACTGAGAAGACAGGTATTATTCGAAATGACCTGCCCTTAACGTTACTTGGTCTTTTTCCTTCTCAGCATTTAATATTCTTTCTTTGTTTGTATATTTAGTGTTTTTATTATTATGTGTTGTGGGGAATTTCTTTTATGTTCCTGTCTGCTTGGTATTCTGTATGTTTCTAATTACCTTGATAGACTACTTCTTTCTTTAGGCTGGGGAAATGTTCTTACATAATTTTGTTAAAAATATTTATTTTCTCTGCCTTTGACCTGGGTTTCTTCTTTTTCTTTTCCTGTTATTCATAGATTTAGTCTTTTCCTAGTGTCAAAGATCTCTTGGATGTTTTGTGCCTCTTCCTTTCTTCTTTCTTTCTTTCTTTCTTTCTTTCTTTCTTTCTTTCTTTCTTTCTTTCTTTCTTTCTTTGATTTAACATTTTCTTTGAGATGTTCATTACACCTACCTTGTTTTTAATACCTGAGACTCTCTCTTTCATGTCTATCTCTTGGAGAGGCTCACCTCTAAGGTTTCTGCTTGACTTCTTAAAACTTTCATTTCCATTTTTTTCTCAGTTTGGCTTTCCTTTAGTGATTCTATTCCTGCTTCCATGTATTAAACTGTTTCCATTTTTCATTCCACTCCTTGTGTCTACACAGACCTCATTAAGTAGTTTATTCATATCCTCTTTAAGGTCCTTGAACATATTAATAATTGCTATTTTTGAAACCCTTGTCTTTTTTGTTTTTCAAGGTAGAATGTAGCTTTGGTTGTCCGGGCACTCCCTCTGTAGACCAGGCTGACACTGACTCAGAGATGCATCAGCCTTTGCCTCCTGAGTGCTGGGGTTAAAGGTGTGGGTCACAAAATGAAACAAAACAGGCATGAATATGTGAAAGAGATTTGTAGGAAAGGGTTGGGTAGATAGGGATGGGCAGAATTGAGAGGGCGAAGCGAGAGCTGTATCCATCTTATACAAGTCTGAAATTGTCAAAGAAAACATTTAATTAATAAAAAAGAGAAATAAAGTAGTAGAAATATCAAATAAATATATGCTCTTCCTGCAAAATAAATTAGCACAATCCAAACCTGGTGATTCTGAGTTTTACAGTGTAGAGTGTGGCCACGCTTGATGCTGAACAAGTTCTGGGTTGTGGATTGGAGTGTGGACTTTCTATGATGGAAGTGAATTGAGAGAAGTGCAATCTGTTGCCAGAAATTTCTTCCTTTGTGTGACCAGTGAACGGTTACTGGGAGACATTGTGAACATGAATCTGATGGTTTGACATAGAGTTTGTTTGTCTCAGCATCCTGAGACTAGACCTGCATTCAACTGTGTCAATTCATGTCTTGCTTTATGTTTATCTTTCTCTAACTACAAACCCTACATATTTTGAAGAAAATACTGATTATATCATTCTGTTTATAAATAATTGAGCAACACTGACAGCTGGCAGAAGATGAGGGCCCATGTTACAGTACCTTTACTGAGAAACAGTTTATATACTCCAGGCTTAGTGTTAGTACCTAGTCCAGAGTCCTGATACCCTTTCTAGGTCACCATTACCCAAGTTGGCCATTCTCTGGGCTACTTGGCATTCTTCTGCCTGTTCTCTCTGTTGCTTTCCTTCCCCTTTGTTTCCTACCCAGCATCTGGAGTTTTCTGTGACAAGAATTCTTATCTATATGTTAGGTTTAGCATTATGTCTCTGGACTAGGATTACATGGTGAATGGGTCTATATTTTATGAATCTACAAGTCACAAGTCTATAGAAATAAATCATTGTTGTGTGTTTGTATAACATATTCAGTGTGGATGTTTCATGACCTAAGGTACCTAGTATGTAAACAAAGCCATGTACACTGGCTTCATTTATCCAAAGCTATAAAAGGAAATGAAGAATCTGTATTGCTTTGTCCTTGATCTTCAGTGGAACTTCAGATTGCGCTTGATTTGCCCATGACCATTCTTCATGGCCCAACTGCAAACTCCCAGAGCCCGGAACATTGCTCACCTTAGAAAGACTCCAGTGTATACGTTCTGCGTGAATGTGCTTGGTCTTTATGGGAGGATTGTGAGGTCCATGTTTTCTAGCATATTCATGTTTTAAGTAGTTGTTTCAGAACAAGGCCAGTTTCATTATTCATTTCTCATGTGTCTACAGAGACATCAGATATGTTCAAATAGATTTTTTGTGGCCACAGTTAGAATAAATTTATAAAAAACAATTGACGTAGTTTGGAAAATATATTCTTGCAGATATTTAATGACTGATACTTTCCAGCCCTTAGAGTGAAAATGGAAATCTGGACCAAGAGGAATTTAAATGGCAAGAAAAGTGGTTTTCTAAACTCAGTGGTGTTGTGCAGTCTGCATGGGAGATACTGGCCCTAGTGCAAGGCTGCAGCTGCCTTCCTAAAAATCCCCCTTGCTCAAAAAGCAAGGTTTATACTTAGAAACCACAAAAGGTTTCCCTTTATGTGAGCGATTATCCCAGAATGTCAAGTTTCACTCCCTTTGAGGATTGTTTTTGTATTGGCACAGAGAACATTTTCCAGGGCTGGAATCTGACAGGCGCTGCAGCTCCTGGGTATGCTGCTGTAAAGTGATCCCCTAGCCGTGTGTGTAGTTACTGGTCTTAATTCCTCTAAATTAAAGAATGTGGGAAGGGCTTACTTGGGCTTGATGGGGACAAGATCTGGGGCAGTGGCTCAGTACTGGCATTTCCCACAGCGGTGTACCAGATATATGCTTCCATGGTTTACAAACAGCCCACATAAATCTGTGTATTGGCGCAGACCCTTTCAAAGCTACCTTTGTTCTCCCCTGGGGCTCTTCCCTAACCTTCCAAGCTTTACAGGAGGCTCACTTGAGAGGATGCCGGACAGTTCTGAAATGTGGGTGGTCATGAACCCAGCAATAGCACATGCTAGAGTCGTTGAACTGAACTTTAGGGCTGAGCCTTGTCAAGTCCTTCTGGGCAGCGCTGCAGCCTCGTTTCCCTGGACAAAGGGAACTACCGCACATTCTTTATTGCTTTTTAATTTCTCTTTTGTTTTCCATGATTATAGTAGATCATAAAAGAAGAAGAGGGAGGAGAATTTATGGTAGATGAGCCTATTCTATTGCTGCAATGAAACACTATGACCAAAAAGCAAGTTGAGGGGGTATAGGATTTTGGATTACACTTCCAGATTGTAGTTTACTGTCAACGAAAGTGAGGACAGGAACTCAAATGGGGCAGGAGCCTGGAGGCAGGACCTGAGGCAGAGGTCATGGAGGGGTGCTGCTTACTAGCTTCCTCCCCATGGCTTTCTAAGTCCTGCTTTCTTATAGAGCCCAGGACCACCAGCCCAGGGATGGCATCATCTACAATGGGCTGGGCCTCCGTCATCAATCACTAAGTAAGAAAATGCCTTACTCCAGATCTTATGACAAGTCACCTGCTTGGCCGTGCCTGTGTTCCTCTCCATGTCCTACACTTTCTCTTCTGGTGTGGTCTCCCAGCCTGTGATGACTCCCCGAGTCTTCAGTTCCCATGTCCATGTCTTCCTCTAGGCAGGGTCCATCTTCTTGACAGTGTTGTAGTGTGCCTGGCTGAGCTTCTTTATACACTTGTCTTCCTCCCGTCTCCTCCAAAATTCCCGGGTCTAGGTGTCATGTGATGTAGACCTTAGCTGAGAAGTTCTGTCAGAATCTTGCACCCCTCCTGTGCAGACCCCTATGCAGCTCTGTGGTATGTCTGTCTACCATTGGTGGCCAAGTCTGAGGTCTCGTCAAAGTAAGGACTGGAACTCTCCCACCAACTAACACGTTATGAAAGAAGATGCTTAACTGCCAATCTCACTAAATACACCTGAATCAGAAAACACACTGAATGCACCTGTATAGAGAAAAACAACACAGTTGAGCTTTATCTGATGTGAGCAAACATATCCCAATAGTGTGACTGTCATGTGTGGGGTGTGTGGATGGACTGACTCTTCAGTGTGACTGTCATGTGTGGATGGACTGACTCTTCAGTGTGACTGTCGTGTGTGGATGGACTGACTCTTCAGTGTGAATGTCATGTGTGGATGGACTGACTCTTCAGTGTGACCGTCATGTGTGGATGGACTGACTCTTCAGTGTGACCGTCATGTGTGGATGGACTGACTCTTCAGTGTGACTGTCATGTGTGGATGGACTGACTCTTCAGTGTGACCGTCATGTGTGGATGAACTGACTCTTCAGTGTGCCCGTCATGTGTGGATGGACTGACTCTTCAGTGTGACCGTCATGTGTGGATGGACTGACACTTCAGTGTGACTGTCGTGTGTGGGTGGACTGACTCTTCCGTGTGACTGTCGTGTGTGGGTGGACTGACTCTTCAGTGTGACTGTCATGTGTGGATGGACTGACTCTTCAGTGTGCCCGTCATGTGTGGATGGACTGACTCTTCAGTGTGACTGTCGTGTGCGGGACGTGTGGATGGACTGACACTTCAGTGTGACTGTCGTGTGTGGGTGGACTGACTCTTCAGTGTGACCGTCATGTGCGGATGGACTGACTCTTCAGTGTGACTGTCGTGTGTGGATGGACTGACTCTTCAGTGTGACCGTCATGTGTGGATGGACTGACTCTTCAGTGTGCCCGTCATGTGTGGATGGACTGACTCTTCAGTGTGACCGTCATGTGCGGATGGACTGACTCTTCAGTGTGACTGTCGTGTGTGGGTGGACTGACTCTTCAGTGTGACTGTCATGTGTGGATGGACTGACTCTTCAGTGTGCCCGTCATGTGTGGATGGACTGACTCTTCAGTGTGACTGTCGTGTGCGGGACGTGTGGATGGACTGACTCTTCAGTGTGACTGTCGTGTGTGGGTGGACTGACTCTTCAGTGTGACCGTCATGTGCGGATGGACTGACTCTTCAGTGTGACTGTCGTGTGTGGATGGACTGACTCTTCAGTGTGACCGTCATGTGTGGATGGACTGACTCTTCAGTGTGACTGTCGTGTGTGGATGGACTGACTCTTCAGTGTGACCGTCATGTGTGGATGGACTGACTCTTTAGTGTGACCGTCGTGTGTGGATGGACTGACTCTTCAGTGTGACTGTCGTGTGTGGATGGACTGACTCTTCAGTGTGACTGTCATGTGTGGATGGACTGACTCTTCAGTGTGACTGTCGTGTGTGGATGGACTGACTCTTCAGTGTGACTGTCGTGTGTGGGTGGACTGACTCTTCAGTGTGACTGTCATGTGCGGATGGACTGACTCTTCAGTGTGACTGTCGTGTGTGGATGGACTGACTCTTCAGTGTGACCGTCATGTGTGGATGGACTGACTCTTCAGTGTGACTGTCGTGTGTGGATGGACTGACTCTTCAGTGTGACCGTCATGTGTGGATGGACTGACTCTTTAGTGTGACCGTCGTGTGTGGATGGACTGACTCTTCAGTGTGACTGTCGTGTGTGGATGGACTGACTCTTCAGTGTGACTGTCATGTGTGGATGGACTGACTCTTCAGTGTGACTGTCGTGTGTGGGTGGACTGACTCTTCAGTGTGACTGTCGTGTGTGGGTGGACTGACTCTTCAGTGTGACTGTCGTGTGTGGGTGGACTGACTCTTCAGTGTGACCGTCATGTGTGGATGGACTGACTCTTCAGTGTGACTGTCGTGTGTGGATGGACTGACTCTTCAGTGTGACTGTCGTGTGTGGGTGGACTGACTCTTCAGTGTGACTGTCATGTGTGGATGGACTGACTCTTCAGTGTGACCGTCATGTGTGGATGGACTGACTCTTCAGTGTGACTGTCGTGTGTGGATGGACTGACTCTTCAGTGTGACCGTCATGTGTGGATGGACTGACTCTTTAGTGTGACCGTCGTGTGTGGATGGACTGACTCTTCAGTGTGACTGTCGTGTGTGGGTGGACTGACTCATCAGTGTGACCGTCATGTGTGGATGGACTGACTCTTCAGTGTGACTGTCGTGTGTGGATGGACTGACTCTTCAGTGTGACCGTCATGTGTGGATGGACTGACTCTTCAGTGTGACTGTCGTGTGTGGATGGACTGACTCTTCAGTGTGACTGTCGTGTGTGGATGGACTGACTCTTCAGTGTGACTGTCGTGTGTGGATGGACTGACACTTCAGTGTGACCGTCATGTGTGGATGGACTGACTCTTCAGTGTGACTGTCGTGTGTGGATGGACTGACTCTTCAGTGTGACTGTCGTGTGTGGATGGACTGACACTTCAGTGTGACCGTCATGTGTGGATGGACTGACTCTTCAGTGTGACTGTCGTGTGTGGATGGACTGACTCTTCAGTGTGACTGTCGTGTGTGGATGGACTGACACTTCAGTGTGACCGTCATGTGTGGATGGACTGACTCTTCAGTGTGACCGTCATGTGTGGATGGACTGACTCTTCAGTGTGACTGTCGTGTGTGGATGGACTGACTCTTCAGTGTGACTGTCGTGTGTGGAAGGACTGACTCTTCAGTGTGACTGTCGTGCGTGGATGGACTGACTCTTCAGTGTGACTGTCGTGTGTGGATGGACTGACTCTTCAGTGTGATGTCGTGTGTGGATGGACTGACTCTTCAGTGTGACTGTCGTGTGTGGATGGACTGACACTTCAGTGTGACCGTCATGTGTGGATGGACTGACTCTTCAGTGTGACTGTCGTGTGTGGATGGACTGACTCTTCAGTGTGACTGTCGTGTGTGGATGGACTGACACTTCAGTGTGACCGTCATGTGTGGATGGACTGACTCTTCAGTGTGACTGTCGTGTGTGGATGGACTGACTCTTCAGTGTGACTGTCGTGTGTGGATGGACTGACTCTTCAGTGTGACTGTCGTGTGTGGATGGACTGACTCTTCAGTGTGACTGTCGTGTGTGGATGGACTGACTCTTCAGTGTGACTGTCGTGTGTGGATGGACTGACACTTCAGTGTGACCGTCGTGTGTGGATGGACTGACTCTTCAGTGTGACTGTCGTGTGTGGATGGACTGACTCTTCAGTGTGACTGTCGTGTGTGGATGGACTGACACTTCAGTGCGACCGTCATGTGTGGATGGACTGACTCTTCAGTGTGACTGTCGTGTGTGGATGGACTGACTCTTCAGTGTGACAGTCGTGTGTGGATGGACTGACTCTTCACTGTGACTGTCGTGTGTGGATGGACTGACTCTTCAGTGTGACCGTCATGTGTGGATGGACTGACTCTTCAGTGTGACTGTCGTGTGTGGATGGACTGACTCTTCAGTGTGACCGTCGTGTGCGGATGGACTGACTCTTCAGTGTGACTGTCGTGTGTGGATGGACTGACACTTCAGTGTGACCGTCGTGTGCGGATGGACTGACTCTTCAGTGTGACCGTCATGTGTGGATGGACTGACTCTTCAGTGTGACTGTCGTGTGTGGATGGACTGACTCTTCAGTGTGATTGTCGTGTGTGGATGGACTGACTCTTCAGTGTGACTGTCGTGCGTGGATGGACTGACTCTTCAGTGTGACTGTCGTGTGTGGAAGGACTGACTCTTCAGTGTGACTATCGTGCGTGGATGGACTGACTCTTCAGTGTGACTGTCGTGTGTGGATGGACTGACTCTTCAGTGTGACCGTCGTGTGCGGATGGACTGACTCTTCAGTGTGACTGTCGTGTGTGGATGGACTGACACTTCAGTGTGACCGTCGTGTGCGGATGGACTGACTCTTCAGTGTGACCGTCATGTGTGGATGGACTGACTCTTCAGTGTGACTGTCGTGTGTGGATGGACTGACTCTTCAGTGTGATTGTCGTGTGTGGATGGACTGACTCTTCAGTGTGACTGTCGTGCGTGGATGGACTGACTCTTCAGTGTGACTGTCGTGTGTGGAAGGACTGACTCTTCAGTGTGACTATCGTGCGTGGATGGACTGACTCTTCAGTGTGACTGTCGTGTGTGGATGGACTGACTCTTCAGTGTGACTGTCGTGTGTGGATGGACTGACTCTTCAGTGTGACTGTCGTGTCGTGACGTGTGGAGAGCCTGACACTTCAGCAAGTCTCCTCTAGAGAGCTTGTGTGTGACACAGGCATCTTCTGCCCACTCAGAGCTCTAACAACACGTCCTGTGCGGCAGTGAACTTAGGAAGGAGGCCACATGGCGGCCCTGGTAAAGCTGTGTCTATGTGGTCTGGGGTAGAGCTCCTGTGTGTGCTGCTTCCTGGGTTGGTGTGTGTCCCTGTGGAGTCCACATAACCCATTCTTCGTGGGTTTTTCTCCCCGTCAGGTTTTGTCTTTTTTGCTGACCTCGGGGTGCCAGCCCCCTGTCAGAACCAGGGTAAAGAAGAAAATCCACGAATGAGGTGATAACTAGGAAAAGTTCTTACCCGTCTAAAGGTTATACGTTTTCTATCTGAGGGGGAAAAGAAGCACAGACACTTTCTGATGCTAACTTTTTCTTTCCTTCATCTTAAAAAAGGTGCTCTCTAAAATCTCTCTCGCTTTCCCTCCTCTCTGCCCCATGGCTGCTGCCCTTTCATCTGCTCCCTCACGCTCCACCCCTACTGCTGCCCTGCTGCCTCCACCCTTCACGCTCCACCCCTACTGCTGCCCTGCTGCCTCCACCCTTCACGCTCCACCCCTACTGCTGCCTCCACCCTTCATGCTCCACCCCTACTGCTGCCTCCGCCCTTCACGCTCCACCCCTGCTGCCTCCACCCTTCACGCTCCACCCCTGCTGCCTCCACCCTTCACGCTCCACCCCTACTGCTGCCTCCGCCCTTCACGCTCCACCTCTACTGCTGCCTCCGCCCTTCACGCTCCATCCCTACTGCTGCCTCCACCCTTTATGCTCCACCCCTACTGCTTCCTCCACCCTTCACGCTCCACCCCTGCTGCCTCCACCCTTCACGCTCCACCTCTACTGCTGCCTCCGCCCTTCACGCTCCATCCCTACTGCTGCCTCCACCCTTTATGCTCCACCCCTACTGCTGCCTCCACCCTTCACACTCCACCCCTGCTGCCTCCACTCTTCACGCTCCACCCCTGCTGCCTCCACTCTTCACGCTCCACCCCTGCTGCCTCCACCCTTCATGCTCCACCCCTACTGCTGCCCTTTCATCTGCTCCCTCACGCTCCACCCCTACTGCTGCCCTGCTGCCTCCACCCTTCACGCTCCGCCTCTACTGCTGCCTCCGCCCTTCACGCTCCACCCCTGCTGCCTCCACCCTTCACGCTCCACCCCTGCTGCTGCCCTGCTGCCTCCACCCTTCACGCTCCATCCCTACTGCTGCCTCCACCCTTTATGCTCCACCCCTACTGCTGCCTCCACCCTTCACGCTCCACCCCTGCTGCCTCCACCCTTCACGCTCCACCTCTACTGCTGCCTCCACCCTTCACGCTCCACCCCTGCTGCCTCCACCCTTCACGCTCCACCCCTGCTGCTGCCCTGCTGCCTCCACCCTTCACGCTCCACCCCTACTGCTGCCTCCACCCTTCACGCTCCACCCCTACTGCTGCCTCCACCCTTCACGCTCCACCCCTACTGCTGCCTCCACCCTTCACCCTCCACCCCTACTGCTGCCTCCACCCTTCACGCTCCACCCCTACTGCTGCCTCCACCCTTCACGCTCCACCCCTATTGCTGCTGCCCTCTGTTCTCCAGCTTTGCCCCCTCTCACAGCAAACTCCAGACAAGTCACATAGTTTCTCCTAGGCTAGGAATGTCACACTGACCCATGTACATAGCTCTAATTTGAGGAGGGTTTCCAGACAGAAAACAATTGGCTGAACCTTGAGGCTGGGGAGTACGTGCAGAAAGGTTTGCTGCAGGGACTTATTGCTAAAGTCACTTCAGGCTCCAGCCTTGAGTCAGTAAAACAACACCTGAAAAAAATGACCTCATGTATTTGTCTCTAGGGACAGCCAGATATTTGTCTCATGGGGAACTGGCTTGCTTTGAATTTGCTCTGAACTCCAAAGTAGCTGTCTGTGTAACAATCTGAGAAATGTAAAATATCTTAGTGTTCTTTCTATTCATCAGAATTATACAGATGGTAGAAATCTGCCTCCTGACCGTGCATAGCTGTGTGTGTGCCCAGTAGATGGACTATTTCACCAGATAAAACACACAAGCAGTGGGAACGCACCCAAAGCTGTTCTCGGAAGACATTGCAGACAGGAGCAGCTGGTTCCCACAGCCAGTGACCCCCGGTTCCACGGGTGGGGTCCCCCTCAGGGAATCATGTATCTGGTGGCTGACTTGTTAGACACTAGTGGTCACTGCTGTGCATTCCCAGGGCCCCCTGCACAGCGTATCTTTGTTCTCTGTTACCCAAAGCCCTAACAGATAAAGGATAATTATATAAAACAGAAAAATACAGAAAATATTTTTTTATCAAAACAAAATTTCAGATTATTTAAAAATGAAGTTTAGATGCTTTAAACATTTATTTAGAAAATTTCACTTTCATTAACAGTAAAAGCATATAATTTCTACTTGATTCATTGTGTTCTGACTTTGAATAAAGATGGCATGGTTTAGTTTTCTTAAGACTAAAGACATCTTATTAAATATATTCATAGGAAAGAAAAAGCGTTTGCAATCCAGTGTCTAGGGTCTGCATACCAATGTTAAGATCAATCTTTACAGGTCATGTGTGCTCTGTCTAGACACACAGCTGCACAGAGAGAGACATAACCGATAGTGATGTGCAAAACAGTCCCTGATGTCATGTAGACCTGTTGTGATTTTCTGTCAGCTCATTTGATGTCAACTCTAGACCATAGCAGAAGAGCAAAACCCAGTGTGTGAGCATTGCTCTCCAGTTCACGAGTTCCTGGCCCCTGGAAGGGCGTGCTTGGTAACTGTTTCACATCAGGTGCACACCACAGGGATGTTCGGTTCAAGACAAGGTGTAGAGAAAGAACCATTATGGGTGAACTCCAGGAGGAAAAAGACAAAGCTTGAATGTTGCTCTTGCTGTATTGCACAGAGCTGTATTGCACAGAACTGTATTGCACAGAGCTGTATTGCTACCCAGCTTTTACCTACACGCAAAAGTGTGGTCTAAGAGTGGGAGCAAGCCAAGAAAACAGGAAGTCCACAACCGAACAGGAGATGGAAGGTCACGAACAAGAAAGCCACTTAAGGTGCAAAGTGGAGAGGGCTCATTCAGCTGTGCAGAGAATTGGAACTAACAAGACAGGAGGATCAGTGCTTCCCTGGGGCTTAGTGTGAAACAAGCCATGGACATGTGAGCAGAAACAGTCAGGAGGGTCCTGTTGAGTGCTGTGCAGAGGAGACTGCTGTGTGGGGGGCGGGAGCTATAAGCGGATGCAGATTCTGTGGGTACAGAGACACTGCTGACCTCAGCAATGCGGGGTGTGTGTCTGCGCGCACAAGCGTGTGTGTGTGTGTGTGTGTGAGAGAGAGAGAGGGGGGAGAGAGAGAGAGAGAGAGAGAGAGAGAGAGAGAGAGAGAGAGAGAGAGAGAGAGAGAAAGCGGGTGTGGTGCTCAAGGAAACCTGTAATACTGTTTAGGGATGTAATTTTTAAATCATAGAATTCACTCCTATGACATGGAAAATTTGGTGACAGAAGCGTTTCTTCTCTTGAATTTGCTTCCTTTGATCCACAGAGCAGAGAGATGGAACATCTTGGGAGGGAGAAAGGGAAGGAGGGAGGGAGGGAACAATCACAGTTCCCAGGACTCTGATCTCCCATCTTAGAGCAGCACTGCTGGATGAGCAGCAAACCCTAGCAGTTTTTGCACACGATGGAGCCAATTATGCAGCGTGAGCGATCCAGGGAATCCATGAGTCAGATCTGCGCGCAGCAGAGGTCCTGTGCGGTCCTCTGCAAACCCGCACCGCGTGGCACATGAGAGTGCAGAGCAGTAGGGGACCCCGGAGAGGCGCCTCCTGAACAAACAGCTTTGCAAGTTACGTGGGAAAGAGGGATAAATGCCAGGCAGGTCTGGGCTCTGCTGCTGTCCTCTGCATGGCCCTGGGGTTCTCCCTGGGGTCTCTAGGGGCCTGTGCAGCGCACGGACAGTCAGCGGCAGGGCGACTGTTTGGATTTCAGCTCTTGAGCCCTGGCCACTTAAGATGGTTCAGATTATGTTTAATGGTTGTTGATCTAATATCTGGCTGGCGAGGATATTTGTCCCTGATGGCCTGGCACAGCTTCCAGGTCTGCAAACACTCATTGCTGTGGCCTCCGGCCCTGAGCACACTGTGGTCACACTGTAGGAATGTGACAGCGGGGCCAGGATTCTAGTTCTGCTCAATTTCTTTGTAAGTGATTTATAAACCCAGCTTAAAAATTTATCTCATGTGAGTCGCAGCGTTTTTGTTACTCTCAGCACATAGGATTCCAGTTACACATCGAGTTCTGTTATCGAGCTGTGCTAATGAATTTTGTGAATTATAAGAATGGCAAGTATGTTTTACTCAAGGGCAAGCAGATTCAAGAGAGCAATAGACTCTGAAGGGAGAAGATGCAGAAACCGTGTCCCACAGACTTGTGCAAGTGTTGGTACCTTTGTGCTGACTGTGGTCAAGGACGGGTTAAAAAAAGGATCCGAGCTGGAACTTAATCCATACAGTTTGGCTGTGACGAAACAATCTATCTTTAATAGAAATTACACATTATTCAGTATTTTATGGAAATATAACCTGAAGTACAAAAAAATTAGTCGGGTTACTATTTTTATAGCTCCGGAGACATCTATTACTGGATTTTTTTTCATTTTTTTCCAGCTTTTAAGAAGAAATAGTACATGTTATTTTGGGAAACAGAGCAAGCATGACAGGTGTGGCCATTAAGTCCACGATTCCAGCTGCTCGGTGACTGAGGCAGGAACTGAAGCCAGTTCGAGTTAGCCAGTTTCAGACAGCGAGGACTGTATCTCAGAGGCAGAAAAGGTCTGAGTTCAACTCCCATCACAGTGAAAGAAATACATGGACGGGGTGTGCACAGAGAGACAGACAGGCAGGAGAGAAAGGGAAGGGGGAGGGTTGTGCACAGAGAGACAGACAGGCAGGAGAGAAAGGGGAGAGGGTTGTGCACAGAGAGACAGACAGGCAGGAGAGAAAGGGGAGAGGGTTGTGCACAGAGAGACAGACAGGCAGGAGAGAAAGGGGAGAGGGTTGTGCACAGAGAGACAGACAGGCAGGAGAGAAAGGGGAGAGGGTTGTGCACAGAGAGACAGACAGGCAGGAGAGAAAGGGGAGAGGGTTGTGCACAGAGAGACAGACAGGCAGGAGAGAAAGGGGAGAGGGGTGTGCACAGAGAGACAGACAGGCAGGAGAGAAAGGGGACAGGGAGAGGGTGAGCAAACACGAGGAAAATCCGTGACATCTCTGAGGCCCTGAGCCTTCCCCCTGGGGCCACTGTGGACGCTCTCAGGTATTTCTTCCTGAGTATGCGTAGGTGTGTATGTGTTTATACATACACATGTCCACAGGAGAAAATGAGATCCAACTGCCAGTACCATTTATTACTCTTGCTTTCCACCCAATATCTTTAAATTTAATTTTAGAATAGGCATGGGGTATAACCATATAAAAGTGAAGTTAATTTTTTTTTTGTTTTGTTTTTTGTTTTTTCGAGACAGGGTTTCTCTGTGGTTTTGGAGCCTGTCCTGGAACTAGCTCTTGTAGACCAGGCTGGTCTCGAACTCACAGAGATCCGCCTGCCTCTGCCTCCCGAGTGCTGGGATTAAAGGCGTGCGCCACCACCGCCCGGCTGAAGTTAATTTTTATATATTGATCTTTGTGATCTGGCTGGACTTGTTGATTGTATGTGACAGTTTTTGATCATTTCTTACTTTGTGTACACATGATTCTATCACCCAAAAAGTCCGTTTCAGGCCTTCCCACTCCAGATGAGTTGCGTTTCTTTTTCCCGATCTCTGATTGTTTGTTGTGTTCCCGATTGTAGCGGACGTTTCCAGGACTTTGCCATTAGTTGTGGGCTTTGCATGCCTGGTGCAGTAGCAGGAAGCCCCCTTTATTGCTAGTCTGTTTGCTGTTTAATTTCTGTGTCATATTTTTGTCCGTTGAGATGATCATATGGTCCAGGCTTTACTCAATTTATTATAGTACATCAGATGAATTTCTTTTCTTTCTTCCTTTTTTCTTCCTTCCTTCTCCTTCCTTCCCTCCCTCTCTCCCTCCCTCCCTCCCTCCCTCCCTCCCTCCCTCCCTCCCTCCCTTCCTTCCTTCCTTTCTAATTTGTGTTGATTGGAGAACAACTCCCATGTGTGTTTGTTTGAATACTTGGTCTCCAGTGGGTGGAGCTGTTTGGGAAAGACTCCTAGGCTTGCTAGAGGAGGTGTCACATCTCTAGCACGCTTTGAGGTTTCAAGGGAGCGGTGCCATTCCCATTGTGATTTTCTCTGCCTCCTGCTTTGAAGTTTGAGAAAAGATTTCTCAGCTATGCCTTTGTTCCCCCATCATGGACTTGAACCCTCTGAAAACGGAATACTAATTAAACATTTTCTTTTGTGAGTTCGTTGGCCATGGTGCTTCACTACAGCAGCAGGGGAGTAGCTAGTGTGATTCTCCACCAGCTTCACTACAGCAGCAGGGGAGTAGCTAATGTGATTCTCCACCAGCTTCACTACAGCAGCAGGGGAGTAGCTAGTGTGATTCTCCACCAGCTTCACTACAGCAGCAGGGGAGTAGCTAGTGTGATTCTCCACCAGCTTCACTACATCAGCAGGGGAGTAGCTAGTGTGATTCTCCACCAGCTTCACTACAGCAGCAGGGGAGTAGCTAATGTGATTCTCCACCAGCTTCACTACAGCAGCAGGGGAGTAGCTAGTGTGATTCTCCACCAGCTTCACTACAGCAGCAGGGGAGTAGCTAGTGTGATTCTCCACCAGCTTCACACTTCACTACATCAGCAGGGGAGTAGCTAGTGTGATTCTCCACCAGCTTCACTACAGCAGCAGGAGAGTAGCTAGTGTGATTCTCCACCAGCTTCACACTTCACTACATCAGCAGGGGAGTAGCTAGTGTGATTCTCCACCAGCTTCACACTTCACTACAGCAGCAGGGGAGTAGCTAGTGTGATTCTCCACCAGCTTCACTACATCAGCAGGGGAGTAGCTAGTGTGATTCTCCACCAGCTTCACTACAGCAGCAGGGGAGTAGCTAGTGTGATTCTCCACCAGCTTCACACTTCACTACAGCAGCAGGGGAGTAGCTAGTGTGATTCTCCACCAGCTTCACTACAGCAGCAGGGGAGTAGCTAGTGTGATTCTCCACCAGCTTCACTACAGCAGCAGGGGAGTAGCTAGTGTGATTCTCCACCAGCTTCACTACATCAGCAGGGGAGTAGTTAGTGTGATTCTCCACCAGCTTCACTACAGCAGCAGGGGAGTAGCTAGTGTGATTCTCCACCAGCTTCACTACAGCAGCAGGGGAGTAGCTAGTGTGATTCTCCACCAGCTTCACTACAGCAGCAGGGGAGTAGCTAGTGTGATTCTCCACCAGCTTCACTACAGCAGCAGGGGAGTAGCTAGTGTGATTCTCCACCAGCTTCACTACAGCAGCAGGGGAGTAGCTAGTGTGATTCTCCACCAGCTTCACTACAGCAGCAGGGGAGTAGCTAGTGTGATTCTCCACCAGCTTCACACTTCACTACATCAGCAGGGGAGTAGCTAGTGTGATTCTCCACCAGCTTCACACTTCACTACATCAGCAGGGGAGTAGCTAGTGTGATTCTCCACCAGCTTCACACTTCACTACAGCAGCAGGGGAGTAGCTAGTGTGATTCTCCACCAGCTTCACACTTCACTACAGCAGCAGGGGAGTAGCTAGTGTGATTCTCCACCAGCTTCACTACAGCAGCAGGGGAGTAGTTAGTGTGATTCTCCACCAGCTTCACACTTCACTACATCAGCAGGGGAGTAGCTAGTGTGATTCTCCACCAGCTTCACACTTCACTACAGCAGCAGGGGAGTAGCTAGTGTGATTCTCCACCAGCTTCACTACAGCAGCAGGGGAGTAGCTAGTGTGATTCTCCACCAGCTTCACTACATCAGCAGGGGAGTAGTTAGTGTGATTCTCCACCAGCTTCACTACAGCAGCAGGGGAGTAGCTAGTGTGATTCTCCACCAGCTTCACTACAGCAGCAGGGGAGTAGCTAGTGTGATTCTCCACCAGCTTCACTACAGCAGCAGGGGAGTAGCTAGTGTGATTCTCCACCAGCTTCACTACAGCAGCAGGGGAGTAGCTAGTGTGATTCTCCACCAGCTTCACTACAGCAGCAGGGGAGTAGCTAGTGTGATTCTCCACCAGCTTCACTACAGCAGCAGGGGAGTAGCTAGTGTGATTCTCCACCAGCTTCACACTTCACTACATCAGCAGGGGAGTAGCTAGTGTGATTCTCCACCAGCTTCACACTTCACTACATCAGCAGGGGAGTAGCTAGTGTGATTCTCCACCAGCTTCACACTTCACTACAGCAGCAGGGGAGTAGCTAGTGTGATTCTCCACCAGCTTCACACTTCACTACAGCAGCAGGGGAGTAGCTAGTGTGATTCTCCACCAGCTTCACTACAGCAGCAGGGGAGTAGTTAGTGTGATTCTCCACCAGCTTCACACTTCACTACATCAGCAGGGGAGTAGCTAGTGTGATTCTCCACCAGCTTCACACTTCACTACATCAGCAGGGGAGTAGCTAGTGTGATTCTCCACCAGCTTCACACTTCACTACAGCAGCAGGGGAGTAGCTAGTGTGATTCTCCACCAGCTTCACACTTCACTACAGCAGCAGGGGAGTAGCTAGTGTGATTCTCCACTAGCTTCACTACAGCAGCAGGGGAGTAGCTAGTGTGATGCTCCACCAGCTTCACTACAGCAGCAGGGGAGTAGTTAGTGTGATTCTCCACCAGCTTTACACTTCACTACAGCAGCAGGGGAGTAGCTAGTGTGATTCTCCACCAGCTTCACTACAGCAGCGGGGGAGTAGCTAGTGTGATTCTCCACCAGCTTCACTACAGCAGCGGGGGAGTAGCTAGTGTGATTCTCCACCAGCTTCACACTTCACTACAGCAGCAGGGGAGTAGCTAGTGTGATTCTCCACCAGCTTCACACTTCACTACAGCAGCAGGGGAGTAGCTAGTGTGATTCTCCACCAGCTTCACTACAGCAGCAGGGGAGTAGCTAGTGTGATTCTCCACCAGCTTCACTACAGCAGCAGGGGAGTAGCTAGTGTGATTCTCCACCAGCTTCACACTTCACTACAGCAGCAGGGGAGTAGCTAGTGTGATTCTCCACCAGCTTCACTACAGCAGCAGGGGAGTAGCTAGTGTGATTCTCCACCAGCTTCACTACAGCAGCAGGGGAGTAGCTAGTGTGATTCTCCACCAGCTTCACACTTCACTACAGCAGCAGGGGAGTAGCTAGTGTGATTCTCCACTAGCTTCACTACAGCAGCAGGGGAGTAGCTAGTGTGATGCTCCACCAGCTTCACTACAGCAGCAGGGGAGTAGCTAGTGTGATTCTCCACCAGCTTCACTACAGCAGCAGGGGAGTAGCTAGTGTGATTCTCCACCAGCTTCACACTTCACTACAGCAGCAGGGGAGTAGCTAGTGTGATTCTCCACCAGCTTCACACTTCACTACAGCAGCAGGGGAGTAGTTAGTGTGATTCTCCACCAGCTTCACACTTCACTACATCAGCAGGGGAGTAGCTAGTGTGATTCTCCACCAGCTTCACTACATCAGCAGGAGAGTAGCTAGTGTGATTCTCCACCAGCTTCACACTTCACTACAGCAGCAGGGGAGTAGTTAGTGTGATTCTCCACCAGCTTCACACTTCACTACATCAGCAGGGGAGTAGCTAGTGTGATTCTCCACCAGCTTCACACTTCACTACAGCAGCAGGGGAGTAGCTAGTGTGATTCTCCACCAGCTTCACACTTCACTACAGCAGCAGGGGAGTAGCTAGTGTGATTCTCCACCAGCTTCACTACATCAGCAGGGGAGTAGCTAGTGTGATTCTCCACCAGCTTCACACTTCACTACATCAGCGGGGGAGTAGCTAGTGTGATTCTCCACCAGCTTTACACTCCTAGTAAGCACGGCTTGGTCATTGTGCGTGGTCCTTCAAGGATGTCCATCATTTTACATTGTATCATGACGTCATCTTCAAATGTTGGGCTGTGTTCATCTCTCCCCGGACACCTAAGGCAGGCAGTGAGTTCCACTTGTTTATTTCATGTTCCCTAGGTGAAAAACTCAGACACAGTGAAGGGCAGTCTTGGAGACTGCCCACATTTTATGAGTTGCTAGCCCTACCTGTCTGTGCTGCTCCCTGTTGAGTTGACCCCTGCTGCTATTTTATTCTTTTTCAGCCAGCAGGGCAGTCACTTTGAGCTCACACTTACCAGCACGATCACACTCTTTTCTGCTCCTGTAATGCTGTGGAAAAGGGACAATAGCCAGAGCTGAACCAGGCCAGGGATTCGGAAAGTGGGCAAACTTGCCCAAGATGCCCGTGCAGCAATGACTCAAAGATAATTTTATTGTTAATTTTCAATTCCAAGAAACATATTCCCAACAACATGATCCCTGTGCAGTCTAACCTAACACTAATATTTTCAGAGCACGGTTAGCAATGGGTGAGTGGTGTTGATGAAGCTTAGGAAGTGGTTCCTAGGCTCTCATCAGCTCATTGCAGGAAACCAGCCCTCATGTCTGAAGTTGGGAGGCCTTCCTTTTACTGTTATTCCCTTCGTTATCTCTTTCTTCTGCACATTATTAGTTCTTTGAGAATGTTGTATAATGCACTTTGATTACATTTATTCTTCTTTCCCAACTCCTTTCAGGTGTACTTCTGCTTCTATACCCATCCAATTTATCTCTCTCTCTCTCTCTTCCTCCCTCTCTCCCTCCCTTCCCCCCTCCCTTCTTTCCTCTCTCCCTTCCTTCCTTTCTTTTTTAAAAACAACCCTCAAGTTCAGTTTTTGCTGTCCACATATTCTTGGATGTGTGTCCATCCACTAAAGCATTGCTGACCTACCAGGAGCTACAAGCAGAAAGGAAACTGACTCTCCAATTCCCACTCGCTATCAGTTGCCGATAGCTCCCTAGCTAGGCCTGGTGCTTCGTGCCTCCCTTCCCTCTCCATGCTGGTATTTTGCCTGGTTTGAGCTTGTGTAGGTCTTTGTACATGCTGTCACAACTGCAGTGAGGTCACACCTACTTCAAGTTTGATTTAGCTTTTTATATAATCTTATATCTTATAGTTAATATAGTTTATATTATTGACTGGAAGATAAAATAGTTCTTTTTTCTTTAACCGTTATCCTTATGTTTTGATTTATTGAAAATTAAATTTAATTGGAATTTAATAACTTAATATTCAACTGAAAAATTCAGAAGTTGTGATAAATGTGTTTTTTCCTGGACAAGTATAAGGTCCTAACAAACATGTCCATTCTCTCTATGGGTTTGCTATAGGTTTTCTCCCTATAGGTTTGCTATAGCTGTGCTCTCTATAGGTTTGCTATAGGTGTGCTCTCTATAGGTTTGCTATAGGTGTGCTCTCTATAGGTTTGCTATAGGTGTCCTCTCTATAGGTTTACTGTAAGTGTTCTCTCTGTAGGCTTACTGTAGGTGTGCTTTCTATGGGTTTACTATAGGTTTTCTCCCTATAGGTTTACTATGGGTGTGCTCTCTATAGGTTTGCTATAGGCTTTCTCCCTATAGGTTTGCTATAGTTGTGCTCTCTATAGGTTTACCATAGCTGTGCTCTCTATAAGTTTGCTATAGGTTTTCCCCCATAGGTTTACTATAGCTGTGCTCTCTATAGGTTTACTATAGGTGCGCTCTCTATAGGTTTGCTGTAGATGTACTCTCTGTAGGTTTATTGTAAGTTTGCTTTCTATGGGTTTGCTATAGGTTTTCTCTCTATAGGTTTGCAATAGGTGTGCTCTCTATAGGTTTGCTGTTGCTAGAAAGAGGCTAAATTCTCACCAGTTTCTGTGGTCACTACTTTTTCTATGTCACTTTTTCCTTTTCTTGTAATACATTATTTGATTTTTCAGTGATATTTTGTAGCTACATTTGATATTTTGAAGTTCCATATTTTATCCGATAATGTCTGTTTTTTTCTTCCCATGAAATAGAAGTTTGGTTTGTTGTAAAATTTCCATCGCTATAAACTTACTAACAACACTTTAAAAATCTCATCAATTTGGCATCTAAGCTGTGTAATTTTCTGTTCTTTAAAAATTGCTTCCTAAGAATCACCTTTATTCTTTATCTTCTGAAGTCTATTGGATATAGTCTGTTTTAAAATTGTCTTTTCAAGCTGAACCTGCAGGTAGGTAAGCCTAATGATATTTTCTTATCTTGCCTCTCATTAATAAGCGTGCAAAGTTCCTTCCATTGCTAGTTCTGTTGTGTTTCCCTTTGATTCTCCTGGACACTTGTAGAGGGTGGTCAGGCTTGCTACAATTTCACTGATACTAGTTATTCACTTAAGAAAGCAATCGTTCATTTATGTCAGTCTGAAAGATTGTCAACCCAGAAAGCTACTGATAGACTGATGATGAAGATTGGTTAACACTCCACCCAGCCAGGCCTCCCACATCCTAACCCAGGCTCTAGTCCCATGCGTCTTCCTGTCTCTCCACACCTATCCTTTCTCCAACCTGCCATAGCTAGCTTGGACCCCACATCCAATGCCCTAGCTTTGTCTGGCCACCCTTACCTATACCACAACCAACCTCTAGGTGTCTGCCAGGACCTGCCCTATCTACCCAGAGTCTACAGGTTTCTCACAGGCCATATGCAACCTTTCCATTCAGCCAGATTTATCCCAACACAATAGGCTTGGACCAGGAAACATAGTTTACTGCCTAATCTCCTCTGTCCACCTGACTTGATTCTACCCAAGCCATTTCCAGCCTCCAGGCCCAACCTGCCCACACATCCTCTTTTCTGCCCCAATCTGCTCCATCCATATCACACTTAGAGCTAACAAAGTGAGTCCACATGCTCAGATCTCATCACAAAGATAGAAACAGTATGAAAGATCAAGTCAGTATTCAACTTCCAAATCTACCAGTCCCGCAGAAAATACATAGATAAACCCAGGATACAGAATTTAAAAAAATAGTAAATGTCATCAAGGAATCCAAGACTTTAAAGAAAACACAAAGAAATGGCTTGATGAAATTAAGGAGAAAGACTTTAAGAAGAAGAAATGTCTGAGTGATGCCTAAGAAAACACAAACGTAAGAGATGTAAATGACAAAGACAGTCTTGAGATTGGAGCTCAATCAAGAGATAGAAATATTGAAGAGGACTCAAACTGAAGTGAAAACTCTGTAGCTCAACTATAAAACTCAAAGGAAAAGCCTTACAAGAAGAATGAATCAAGCAGAAGATAGAATATCAAGACTAAAATATATCAAGGTAAAATAAAGGATCCAGATCAAATAAGCAAGGAGTATGAACAATCTTTAAAAATGCAGGAAAGGAATATGGTAAATGTGGGACACTATGAAAAAAACACCCCAAACTATGAAATATAGACACACAGGAGGGAGAAGACACCTTAATCAGTGACATAGACTAGGTCTTCAACAAGATCATAGCAGAAAACTCCCCAAGCAAGGAAAGACACATCCGTACAGACACAAGAAGCATGCAGAGCATCAAATTGACAAGACTGGAAAAGAAAATTCATATCATAGTTAAAACACTAAGTATATGTAACAAAGAAAGCATTTTGAGAGTCGTAAGAGAAAAATCCAAGTTACAAATAAAGAAAACCACATCAGAATAATGGCTGATTTCTCAATAAAACTTTGAATAACAGAACATGAAGCAATGCATTCCAAGTCCTGAAAGACCTAAAATAGTATACCCAGAAAAACTATCTGCCATGATTAAAGGAGAAAAATTCACAACATAAACAGCCTAAAAAATATATCTCCAATACACCAAACCTAAGGAAAATACAGGAGCATTATTTCAGGTTGAAGAGAGGAATGAACATTCTAGAGAACCCATGAAAAGAAGTATGGTGCCATAATTATTAAAAGACAAATACACTGAGAATACAACAATGCCAAAAATTAGCCACATGGCGGCCACAATTAACACACATATTTCAATAATAACTTTAAATATCAATGGCCTCAATTCTCCAATCAAAGGTAGACTAACTGAATAGAATACACCCATCTGTTGTCTGTAAGGAACACATCTTATCTTTCCACACAGGTACGGTTTTAGAGCAAAGGGATGGACGAAAATACTCCAGCCAATAGGGACCAGGAAGCAAGCCGTTGTCACTGTTCTAACATCTAGCAAAACGGACTTCAAAATAAACCCAGTCAGAAGAGAAAAAGAAGGATGCTTAATTCTACTCAAGGGAATAGTCAATTAAGAAGATAATACTATCCTAAAAATACTTGCACCAAACTCTGGGCACCCAAATTCATAAAAAAAATGTCTACTACTGAAAGACACAGATTAACAATCAATTAATAGTGTGCTAGCCCATTACCCCACTTCCTTCAACAGACAGGCCAAATGAACAAGAATAGAGAAATATCAGAATTAATTGATATCACACATCAAATGGACTTAAAAGTTATCTACAGAATATTCCAGCTAAACAACAAAGAATACACATTATACTCATCAGCATGTGGAAGCTCTTCTAAAATAGGTCACATACTGGGGCAAAACCAAATATTTACAAATTAAAAAATATTTAAATAATTCCTTGTATCCTATCTGACCACAAGGTAATAAAACATAAAACTGACAGCAAGCAAATCTCTAGTAAATACAAAACTCATGGAGATTAAACAATTCATTACTGAATAATGGATGAGTCAGAGAAAAAAAATCAAAAAAGAAATAACCTCTTGGAACTAAATAAAAATATAATACAACAAAACCTCTGGGACACGTAGAAAGCAGTCCTATGAGGGGAATTTATGGCTCTAAATCATAAAGAGCACAAATAAATGACTTAATGATGCAGTTCAAAAAGTTGGAAAAATAAGAACAAACCCAGTCAATGGCAAGAAATAATAAAAGTCAGAGCAGAAATCAATGAGATAGAAGCAAAGAAAGCAGTGCATAAAACCAATGGGTCCAGTGCTAGCTCTTTGAGAAGACGAGCAAGATTAACAGACTGTTTGTGCAACTATCCAAAAGAAAGAAAAGGGTCCAAATTAAGAGACCCCGAAACTTATAGGGAAACTTTACAGCAGACACTAAAGAAATTCAGAATATAGTAAGATAGTACCTTAAAAACCTGTATTCTGTTAAGCTGGAAAACCGCAAAGGAATGAATGAATTTCTAGATTCAGTCAAACCACCAAAATTTAATCAAGAAAAATAAAGAACCTAAACAGACCCATAACAAATGAGGAGACTGAAACAGTCGTAAAAATCTTTACAGCTGGGGGCTGGAGAGATGGCTCAGAGATTAAGAACACTGACTGTTCTTCCAGAGGTCCTGAGTTCAATTCCCAGCAACCACATGGTGGCTCATAACCATCTGTAATGAGATCTGGTACCCTCTTGTACACACAATAAATAAATAAAATCTTAAAAAAAAGAAATTTAAAGGAAAATTAAAAAAAAGATTTACAGCTAAGAAAAAAAGAAGGTAGGGTTAGAGGATTCACAGAAGAATTGTACCAGACATTCAAAGATCTACAGTCAGTCATTTACAATTCATTTTTAAAAAGTTAGAAACAAAAGGACTCTCCCACACTCCTTTTACGTAGCCAGTATCATAGTAATACCCAAATCAGGTAAAGACACAACAATAGAAAAGAAAACTACAGAGCAATATTCCTGATGAACATAGATTCAAAATATTCAATAAAATATTTACAAACAGCCGGGTGGTGGTGGTGCACGCCTTTAATCCCAGCACTTGGGAGGCAGAGGCAGGACGATCTCTGTGAGTTCGAGGCCAGCCTGGTCTAGAAGAGCTAGTTCCAGGACAGGAACCAAAAGCTACAGAGAAACCCTGTCTCGAAAATCAAAAAAAATATTTACAAACAGAATACACATATATATCAAAAAGATTATGTGCCATGAACAGGTTGGTTGTGTACTTATATGTAGGGATGATTCAGCAAACATAAGTAAATAAATGGTAATATATCACATAAATGGACTTAAAGATAAAAATCACATGATCATCTCAAAAAAATACCTTTGATAAAAATCCAAGATGCCTTCATGATAAAAGTTCTAGACAGAGTAGGTCTGGAGGAAACATACCTCAACATAAGAAAAGCTATATATGAGAAACCCTCAGCCATCAACATCCTAAAAACAGCTTGATGCAATCCCACTGAATTCAGGAATAAGACAAGGATTTTCAGCATCCCCACTCATTTTCAATCTTTTGCTCAAGTGCTAGTTGAGGCAACAAGGCAAGAAAAAAATTCAAAGGATAGAAATAGGGAAAGAAGATGGCAAGTTACTATACAGTAGAGATTCTAAACATTGTACCAGAAAGCATCTAGAAGCAATAAACAAATCCAGCAATGTGGCAGGATACAGAATCAACTTGTACAAATCAATAGCTTTTCTACACACCACCAACAAACATACAGAGAAAGAGATTATGGACACAATTCCATTCACAGTAGCCTCAAAGAAAAGAAAGCTTCTAAGAAATGAACTTAATCAAGGATGCATGTTGTCAGAGTTTCTTGCCCTACCAAGTCCTTGTTCTACCCGGCTTTTGTCCTCCCACCAAGTCCCACAGCCATGTAGTCCCAAAGAAATCACACAGAGGTCTATATTAATGATAAACTGATTGGACCATTAGCTCAGGCTTCTTATTAACTCTTATAACTTATATTAACCCATTATTCTTATCTATGTTAGCTACATGGCTCGGTACCTTTTTCAGTGGCATAGTCACATCTTGCTTCTTCACTGTCTGGAGAGGACTGCAGAGGGAGATTCCCTCTTCCCAGAATTCTCCTGTTCTCATTGACCCGCCTCTAGTTCCTGTCTGGTTGTCCCATCTATCCTTCCTGTCTGGCTACTGGCCAGTCACATTTATTTAAAACATAATTGACAGAATATAGACAATTGTTCCTTACCACTATAGAGATTGTATTCTGTCTAGATAGGTAATCTTCAAACCACTTCAAGGATCTGTGGAACACGGCATTTAAATAACTTAGGGTTCTGTTGACATGAGACATGATTGCTCCTGACAGCACTAATCTATTCCTGAGAGAATGTTGAGCACCAAAGACACTCCACTTGGAGCTTGTTTTCTTCTTGGCAAAATTGGCCTTTGGGCAAGGAACTGCCCATGCATTGACCACTGACAAAATGCATGATGTCCAGACAAGACAAGCAGGATACAAGAAAAAAAGACTGTCAAATCTTGCCAAGACAAGTTTTGAAAAATTTCCTGCCTCTGAAAATGGTCTGTAAATTATGCTAGGCCATAGCCAAAGTTGGTTGCTTCAACATTGCAAAATGAGACTTTGGGTGATTGCTCAGGTAGCTAATTGTCTCTGTCATATATTGCTCGCCTTGGACGCTACATGATTGTACTTCCTGCCTGCTCAAGTAATATTATCTCCCTTCTCAGGCCTTCTATGGGGTTGACAGAAGACAGGAAAGCACTGAAACCTGTTATTGTCAAAAAGCTTACTCTTTATTTTCCTTATTTCTGTTTCATGTGTTTCAGTGGTCTCTATGATCTATGTGAATGTTTGTATCATTGTGTCTTGGGCCATTGACATGTTTACCAATAAAAATATCTCATTTTATTTAAAGTCTAGTTTTCTGAGCCATCCCCACTCACTTTGGGTTGTTATTTGCATAGAATACCTTCTTTTCATTTCAATTTATTTGTGGTGCTGTATCTAAAATGAGTTTCTTGTAGACAGCATATAGGTGGACCATTTGTTTTAATACATCCTTCCAACCTTTACCTTTTTGCTGTTGCAGAGCCAATCTGCTTACATTTAAAGTAATTATAGATAAGAAGGAGCTTACTTCTGTACTTTCCCCACATGTGGTTTAGATTTTCCCCTCCTTTCTTGCATATGTTCTTCCTTTGTTGTTAGTCAATTCTTGTAATAAAATGGTTCAAAGTATTTCCTTTTGTGTATATTTTATAGATACTGTCTTTGTAGAGATTACATTTAACCTTTTAAAGTTGACACACTTGAATTTTATTTATACTAGACTAACTTCAATAACACACAAAACTCTGCTTTTTCTATCACTGCTACCCCTGCCTTTTTCAGCTTAAATTTTTATTATTTTGAGGAAGAATATCCATGCCACAGTGGACATGTGGAGATCCGAGGACAGCTTTGTGGAATTTGTTCCCTCCTCCCACCTTTCCGTCGGTTCCTGAGATTGAACTCAGGTTGTCAAGCTTGGGCAGCCCACTAACCTTTTTTCAGTTATTAAAATTGAAAGTTACAATTTTATGAATATAGTGTGTTCATCAAAGTATAAGCCAATAATAATTTTAAAATTCACTTGCTTCTTAAATTATGTATGAAAATGTAGAGTTGCAAATCCAAGTTACAACATTAATTCTTTGACACTAACAATTTTTTAATAATGTATTTGCCTCTTAAAATTAGTTACTGAGGGCCTGGAGAAATGGCTCTTCCAGAGGACTTAGATTCAACTCCCAGCGCCTACATGATGGTGCACAACCCTCCATAAGTCCAGTCCCCAGGAATCTGACACTCTCCTCTGGCCCCCATGGCACTGCGTGCATGTGGTACACAGACATGCATGCAGGGAAAACACCCATACACATAAAGTCTCAAAAATTATAGAGTTCTATTGGTGTAATTGCTCATACATTTGCCTTTATTAAGACCTTTATCCTCATGTGACTTTAAGTCCATATTCACAGTTCTTCATGTCACTGGAAAGTGGGCTCCCTCTAGCGTTCCTTAGAGGACAGGACTAGAGGTAATGACCCTTGGCCTATCTGGGAAGCCTCAATTTCCCCATCACGACTCAAGTGTGTTTACTAGATGCAGGATTCTCTGTTGACAGAGAGAGACCCTTTCTTTTAATCTCTTTAGTCTGTCAGCCACTGAGAGTATCCTGGGTCGTGAGCCACTTTTTTTCTGCTGCCTCTGGGATTCAGCCTGGTTTTGGCTTTTGATATTTACTGCATCATGGATGCGTGAGGCTATTTTAGCTCATCTCGGGAGCCTATTGAGCACAGATGTTTATATATCTTTTATCAATTTTAGAATCTCTTTTTTTTGTCATATTTCTTTAAATATTCTCCCTGATTCTCTTCTTGTCCCTAGAGTTCTTCGGGCACATGTTGGTCTGCTTGACAAAGCCCCATGCATCCTGTGGTCTCCATTTTTATTTTAACTTTTTGTGGAAATAAGATCTTATCACCCAGGCTGTTCTGAAACTCAGAATTCTAAGGTCAAAGCATTTCAGATTCTAAAGCATTAGTGGAATGTGTCTTGGACTAATGAAGTATAAGTATTATACTACTGCAACAGATTTTACTAATTTAATGAGTTTTGCTCTTTGATCTGAAACATTACAACTAATGTGTAAACTCTGTGGCCACTTTTATCCCTGGTTACTCAGTGAATAGAAAATGTTTGGTGGTAATGTAGGGCTCCCCTTTGTGTTACAGCTTGCCACTGCCACCTTGGATGGGAAACTTCAGCTCTTTGTGGCTGAGTGACTGCTGGCCTGAGGATAAGACTGCAGGAAGAAATGAAAGAATTCATGACTTGCCATTGAGGCAGATGGGGCAGTTTTTGTAGGGGGCCCTTGCTGGATTCCCCTTCTGCAGGACTCACCCTCCTCTGAGCTTCCCTTCTCCTAGAAACCATAGCCCATCTGTGCAGTTATTCTTCAATAAAGATGAGTCGGTGTCTGTTTCCTGTTGGTACGTTTGAGAGAAGGAAGGGTGGGGGCCTGAAGCAGCACTGGCCTCTACAGAAGCCGGGTCATCTTATTCTGCACTCTGCAGTTTCTCACTTCATGCATCCTACCGTGGCAGCTGCACTGGAGGGTGCAAGGTGACAAGGATGCCATGGCCTGATACTGTCCACCTTGATGTCCCCCTTTGGTTTCTTCAGGATGAACAAGGCCCAGGGCACAGAAGATGGACACCATACTCAGTTTGGTCTTCTCAATCTCTAGCGGGAGGTTCTTATGATTCCCTTTGGTATTTGAAAGATAAAATGATTCATGTTCTGGGGAATATGTCATGGGTTTGCTCAACATTGGCACATCCATGTGTTTGAAGACATCAAAGCAAGAATGTGGTCGTGGTCCCAAGCCTGGCCACAGAGGGATTTGGCCCAAACCTTCTGGAATAAGCAATTTTTTGTTCATTTTCCCCATTCCCTTGCAAGGCTTTCTTTGCAGATGTGGACCCCATTCTTGTCTCCAGCTTAAAGACTGCTCTGCATTCCAGGCCTGTCTGGGAGGAAGCTGGCCTTTCCTGTCTAGCATGAATGTTCTCTGTGCTGTGCATACACCAGGTGGCTAGTGGGGAAAAGACGAAGTGTACGTACAGTACAGGTGTCTGTGGGTCTCAGGGGCATGCAGGCCACAGGCGACAGCCCCTCAGAAGTTCACTGTCAGTATTACTGCAAAACCGAACTGTTGGTGTGTTGGTTGCCTGACCACATTTTAACCACAGAAATTTCTCGCTAAAGGAGTGAGCATAAAACTATGTCTTCGCTGCCTTGTTCTTTTCTCTCTCATGTCTTTTATTCCCGTTTTTATTGCCGATCAAAATTTGCTCATATTCTAATTAGGATCAACTTTGATTTGTTTTTTCTGTGTAAGTTCCCCTGTTATCCCTGAGTTTGCTGGGGCATAGCTCCATGGTGCCTTGCACGCTGAGTTCATGACATTTGCTGGCACCGAAGAGGTTGAGACACTCCACATACATGGGGAATTTTCTTTTTGGTAAAAAATTTTCCCAGATGAGTAGGTGACCATTTATGGTAGCTGTTGGGGCTCTTAGTCCCTTGGCGCCTGAGGCTTCAAGTCATCTCCCACTTACTGATGCCTGAGTCTTACTAATCTACTTACTGCATGCACTTGAACTCATAAACAGTGTGTTTTAAAAAATTGAGAGTTGAGTGCCCCTTTCTCCTTTCATTATGACATCATAGATTCCAGAAAGACAAGAGCTGAATGGACATAGCACAGGTAGCTCAGACGAGAAGTGATACAAATTTGTCTAACTGCTGAAGGGGGTGTCTGCAGTGTTTGGAGTGATCAGGAAACTGAACATGGGCAGAAAGGATGGTCACTCACATGGGGACAACAAAACAAAATGACGATGAAGATAAGGACTGGACGGCTGTACCTGGGCCTCAACCAGGGAGTCTGGGGAGGGGGGAGCCATCTTGCACTGATTATTTTATGACTCTTGACACTGGTTTATATAACAGTTACATTCATAGAAATGTTATATTCTCCCTGTGAATATTGGAAAAGAGGATCAGCTTATCTCTTTCTAAACACGAGTGCGGGAGTCTGACATCCCTGTGCTGGAGCTGTGGAGCCCCCTGGACAGTCCCACCCAGGTAGGCACCAGTTAGTGCACAGTTTATAGAGGGCTGGGGCAGAGAACATCTTCCTGAAGAGGGCAAGCAGCTCTTCTGTCCTTTGCCTGGCCTGTCGGGTGGGGTCAAAGATGACAAGTCACAACCCAAGAGTCTCCACGTGGGACTGTAGTGTCCCACAGGGAGCGGCCTTGGTTCCCACAGCATCTGGACCACTGAAGTCACAAGGGCTGTTGCCCTTTGAATTACGACAGAAGCTGTTTACAAGAGGAACTTCAGGTTGAGGTGCCATGTGCTAGCACCGCAGCAACTGGGACTTCACGCCTCCAACAGAGCACTGTGCCTAAGACTGTGCCCTCCCCAGCCTTTGTGAGGACTGGGTTTCCTGGGGGACCACCACTCAGGCTGATGTCAAGGACTACTGCTCTGGTTTTTCTCCAAGAGTACAGAAGAGGAGCCGCTGGTGAATGTGAAGTCTGGAAGAAAGGCGTCAGGAGGAAATGAAAACATTGATGCAAATGCAGATTTAAATGACTGCGTTAGTTTCTACCCCAGATACACAGACACCATTTCACCTTTGAATTAGGTAATGGCCACCTGTTTCTCACTCTACTTTGTTCAAATATCATTGTAGTTTTATGAGATGATCTTGTGGTTTGAATCTGAAGTAGCCCCACAAGATAATGTTTTGAATACTTGCTCCCAGGTGTAAGCACTATTTGGGAGGCATGTCCACTCACTGGGCTGCATTTCAGAAAATAGTGCTTTTTGTAGCCTTTTTCTTTTGCCTCAGCAATCTCAAATGTGAGCTTTCTCGGGAATTCCCTGGAGTGTGTCCAGAACCTTTGTATACATTATCCTTCGTGTGAGGCAACGAGTCTGACTGGAAACAGGAGAGAAAACAAGAGGCTTTTCTAGAATGGATGAGTGAACTTCAGTTTCGTAAACTGTAGAAGCCGGTCGCCATCTGTCCGGTCTGTGCAGGACACGTCTTTTGTGTCCGTGGCTCTGTATGGGGGTTGCTGGTGCCAAACACTTAGCACAAACTGCCGTGTAACCAACTAGCTTACAGGTTGAAGCCTTTGAAACGATACAAGCTTTAAAGGCAAACTACTCTACCGGTCGACCAAAAGTCTACAGCCTATGCCTTCACTCCTGCCCTCTGAAGCTGAGGTGGGCTATAAAACCATATGATAATAGGAACAGTAGGTGTTTGGGGGAATGGACATGAGCTGATCATTTATTGTTCTATTCCCTCTGAAAGAGGGCCTTATATCCTGGCCCACTCTAGATAAGATCTCCATGGATTGCTTCTGGGGAAATCTTTCATGTCTAGTTATGTTCTGGCTTCTCTCCTACTACCTTGCAAGCTGTGAGCCCAGCTGAGCTTCTATGTTGGCCCAGGCTTACATTGCTCTCTCCCCAGTGACTACAGTACAATCTGTGGGGCTGTTTGTAACAGGCACCAGGAATGCCCTCAAGGACACTGTGCCAGGAAGGCCAACATTGGTGCTCATCTCCTCTTTCCTGGCTGTTCATCAGTGTCCCAGTGCCAGACTCTTGTGACAATTCAGGTGAATACTCTGTGCTAGGCGCATCCCCTGTCCCAACCAAAGCTGTGCCGCAGAACCTCTAGGGCACTTGGCACGGTTCCTCCTTGCCTTCCTGAGGGGAACAGCCCTGGTTTTAGTCTGTGTCACCCTCTACGGGATTCCCAGTCTGTCACCTAAACCATTTCATATGAATTGGCTCACAAGTATGTCTGTGTGTGTGTGCGTATTTATTTATTTATTTGGTTTTCAAGACAGCGCTTCTCTGTCTAACAGCCCTGGCTTTCCTGGAACTCACTCAGCTCACAGAGATCCGCCTGCCTCTACCTCCGGAGTGCTGGGATTAAAGGTGTGTGCCAGCACTGCCCAGCTGGCTCACATTTTAAGAGCACAGTCCCTACAGTAGCACATGCCACCCAGTCTCTGCCGTAAGCATACATGCCAGTTTCATTGCAGTGACTCGGGAGGTTATGGTGTGCTGTAAGGTTTTAATGCCTGCAAATATTTATAACAGTAACATTTTCAATTTTGAAAACCACTCCTAATCTTTCATGTTATAATCATGATCGATACTATCTGAATGGTGCTGTCTGTATATGACCTGAACACCAGAGTTGTTTGTTCATGACCATCAAACCAATCCCTGGACACTCTTGCTTCTTCCCACTGAACTGTCTGCCAGGTAAAAGCTTCAGCCATGATTCCATATTCAGAAAATATTGTTTAGTGTGAATATATAAAAGTAACTAATATTTGAATTAATATTTTGTAATTTTTACTATGAAACATAGTAGCAAAGGCTTTATTTAATATTGATTTTTGTATCAGGTACTCCAAAGTAGAGTTTCCCTGTGATATTTCCATCTACCCTTCTCCACTTCTTTTCTTGGCCTCTTTAATTAGCCACTTGTCTAATTTTAGTGGAATTTTATATTGAACTATTATTGTCTTTGAAGATATTTAAAGCAATATTTATATCTGAGGACAAAAAGATAAAGCATTTTGTTTAAAAAGTATTATAGTAACTTATATAATCAAAACTAGTTTATCAGAATTTGCCTATGGCTATATAAGTGTGTGTGTGTGTGTGTGTGGTGTGTGTGTGTGTGGTGTGTGTGTGTGTGTGTGTGTGTGTGCATTTGTGTGTTTGAACCTGGGTGTGTCGGTGCCACAGTGAGTGTGAATATCAGATGAAAACCTTGAGTGTCAGTCCTTACCTTATACTTTGTTGAAAATAGGGTCTCTGTGGTGTTTTTCTACTGTATACACCACACTAGCTCGCCCTGGAGATTACAGAATTAACAAATGAATTTAAGATGCCAGTCTGAGGTTACGCATTTCATAGCCAAAGCTATGAGGCCTCGCACATTTGTGAGCTCACTTCTGTGTTTGGGTTAGGATAGAACATGTCCTTTGTGTGACATGTGAAAGATGCACATACAGAACAAGACACATCCAGCCCTCAAAGTGTTAAGTCTGTGAGAGAGGATGCCACCAGGAAGAGGACATAGCCAACCCAGCAGACTGTCCAGTCTGTGACAGAAGACACCTCCAATCCAGCAGGCTGAGCAGTGAACACACTCCAGCAAGAAATACCATTTTCCTGCTGTATTTAAGGGTTGTGCTTATTAGTTTTTGTCAACAGAAACCTAGAAAGGGGACCTCCACTGAGGAATACCTCTCTCAGATTGTCATGTGGGCAAGTCTGAGGAACGTTTTCGTGAATGATTGATATGGGAGGAACCACTGTGGTCAGGGCTACTCCTGGGCAGGTGGGCTGAGCAAGCCTTGAGCAGCAAGCGAGTTATTAGTTCCTCCATGATGCCTGCTAAATAATGAACTGTGTCAGAACGTATGATGCGAATAAGCGCTTTCCTCCCTGTCGCTTTTGGTCAGTATTTTATCATGGCAACAGAGAAACAAGCTATGACAAGGACCAAGTTGCGCACACTTCAAACATGTTAACTTGTAAAGACAAACATGTAAATATGAAGCAAATTTAAGTAAATTCCAACTCCAGAAAATTTCATGTGGTGTGGGAGGTTCCTCTGTATATGTGTTGCTTTTATATGAATAAAGAATCTGCCTTGGCCAGTGATAGGGCAGAGTAGAGCTAGGTGGGGAAAACTAAACTGAATGCTGGGAGAAAGAAGGTGGAGTCAGGAAACACCATGTAGCCCCGCCAGAGACAGATGCTGGGGACGGAACATTATCTGTTAAGCCACAGCCACGTGGCGATACACAGATGAATGGAGATGGGCTAGTTTAGAATGTAAGAGCTAGCCATTATTGTAGTTTAAGCAGTGATTTAAATAATATAGTTTCTGTGTGGTTATTTCGGGAGTCTGGGTGGCTGGGGAACGAACAAGCGGCCTCCAACAACACTCATTTGGTTTCCTGTGCATGCAGAGTTTGTGCTGTGAGTCAAGTCCTAGTGAAAAAAAGGGCAAAGGACCATCTGAGTTGTTCTTCTGGGAGTTTCTCTGTTGTTTTGAAGTACAGATTTTCCATAGTTCAATTCTAATAAAGATCTTTTTGCACCATTTTAGAAATATTAACTGTCTATATCCATGACAGGAAAGAAGTTGGGTTCATTGGTCTGCATCTCTCCCCTTCTTTTAAGGATATCATTTCTGCAGTGTTGTTTTTATTGGTAGGACATGGCACCAGGACATCGGAGGTCAGCCTAGCAATTCCTCTGCAGTCTGTAGTAATTTCTCAGGCAGAGAACGCTGTGTAATTAGTGCTGGTAAGCAGTGGTTCTGCTAAAAATATATAGTTAAGAAATTTTGGCAGCGAATTATGTCTGAAGCACATGGTCAAATAATTTTATCTGCATGGACAGGCTAAAAGCTTCCTTTAAAAACCAAAAAAGGACTGTGACTGAAAAAGCATGGGATAAAACCGGACTCTCTGAATATGGCGGACAATGAGGGCTGCTGAGAAGCCAAGGACAATGGCACTGGGTTTTGATCCTACTTCATGTTCTGGCTTTGTGGGAGCCTAGCCAGTTTGGATGTTCACCTTCCTAGACCAGGATGGAGGGGGAAGGACTTTGGACTTTCCACAGGGCAGGGAACCCTGACTGCTCTTCAGACTGGACAGGGAGGGGGAGAGAAGTGGGGGGAGGGGGAGTGAAATGGGAGGCTGGGAGGAGGCAGAAATTTTTTTCAATAAAAAAAAGACCCTTGTTTAGCATATTGAGATCTTCCCAATGCTTAGACCCTTGTTTAGCATGTGGAGATCTTCCCAATGCTTTGTGTTTACTTTCTTCCACAATTATAGAACACAACACCTACGGACAGCCCCAATTCTCTGGTGATATATAGATGCATCTGTGTGAACCCAAGCCTTGACCCAGTCCCCCTACAAAGCACCACTGTCCCCAGGAGAACTGATCCTGAACTGCAGGATCCTCTCCCTCCTGCTCAGGATTTTCAGCCATGGAGTTCTCCCTAGTGCCTGCCCGTAATCCTAAATGACAGGACTTCTTTCTACTCCCTGGACACCCAGGCCCTTCTGTAGCTTGATAGCTCATCTTCTTACACTTCCCAGAAGGACCCCAACCCCCATACACACCTGCAAAGGCTGCCCTACCGTCCACCACAGCATGCAGCAGGTTCCTGTCGGTCTGTGACTGGGTTTTCCCAGCTTCCCACCAGCCTGTGAACTCTGGAAAGGTGTCAAGGCCATGACTCCCTGTGTCCCTAGCTCCCTTCTGGGCTGGAACTCATGCTGAACTTCCTTCCCACAGTGCCTCTGCTTGCACAGGGAAAGGCCAGAGCTCTTGACTGTTTGATCCTGTTAGTAAGAGCCAGTTCCCTAGGCAGTCCCTTCTCACTGTGAAGCTGGGTTCCTGCTCACCTGTCGAGTACTCCCTCGCTTTCACCCAAAGGTGGGTTCTAGCCATCATCTCCAGCTGCCAGATTCCAGGTGCAGCTGCCAGAGGAGACACCCAGAAATGGGCAGGTACTCCCACTGACACAAAGCCCCTTCCACACATTTCGCAATTCTGTGTCACCCTGGAGTTCTAGATGAGGCCGGTGGGAGTGTCCCACGGCATTGACTGTTCTTGTGTTTAGTTTCTCATTTGTAGTGACAGCAGCTTCCAGGATTCATATTGAGTGTGAAGCCTGCCATTACATACTTGCTACCATTAGGTTCTCCCCAAACTCAAACTATCAAATACCCTCTTTGGCAAGCTTGATGGAGCAGTAGCTAAGTATGTTAATTCCTGATACGCCCACACACAGATAGACAGACAGATAGACACACTGGGCCTGGTGTGAGCCTTTGAAACCCTCAAAGTTTACTCCTAGTGACACATCTCCTCCAACAAGGGCTTACCTCCTAATCCTTCTAATCCTTTCAAATGCTGACATTCTCTGGTGACAAAGCACTCAAATATATGAGCCTATGGGGACCATTCTTATTCAAACCACCACAGATCTTATTAATCAATGCCTGAGGCTGAGGTGGCAGCAGGAAGGCAGCCTATGAGGTTTGTTGTACAGTTAGACATTTGCTCAACACATTCATTTCATTGTGAGCCTCCCAACTCCGGCAGAAGCCAGGGAGGGCCAGTGGTGGGCAGTGTGTGCACACATTGCTGTGCACCGGTCTGGATATGACCATGGCAGGAATTCCCATTCCACACAATCACCAATCCCTACTGGTAATGAAGCTAGGCCTCAGGAGTTCTGTGTACCCCCGTATGTGACATTACAATGCCAGAAGACTCTGAGGACACCTGTGCTGTTGGTTGTTATATACTCTTGATTTTCTTGGCTCTCTTGGGGCTCCACCACCCAGTTACCAAATAAATACACATGGAGCCGTATTCTTACTTACGAATGCCTGACCTTAGCATGGCTTATTTCTAGCCAGCTTTTTTATTTTTTAACTTTAAATTATCCTGTCTGCCTTTTGCACCTGGACTTTTATCTTTCTCTATTTCTATATACTTTTCTGGACTTCTTTCTCTGTGGCTTGCTGTGTAGCTGGGTGGCTGGCCCCGGGAGTCCTGGTCTCCTCTCCTGTTTCTCGCTCTATCTTTGCCCCAGATTTCTCCTCCTATTTATCCTCTCTGCCTGCCAGCCCTGCCTGTCCTTTCTCCTGCTTTGCTATTGGCCGTTCTGCTCTTTATTAGATAAATCAGGTGTTTCAGACAGGCAAAATAACACAGCTTCACAGAGTTAAACAAATGCAACATAAAAGAATGCAACACATCTTTGCATCATTAAACACATTTCCATAGCATAAACAAATGTAACATATCTTAACATAATGTTCTACAACATACCTCCCTCTGTATCTCCAAGGACAAATTCTGGGCCATCATGGAGGTTTCTGTGGGGGCGGCTGCCTCTCTGTTTTGAAGCATTGAGGCTACAGGGCTTGCCTTCTGGTGCATGTCCTTGGGATGTTTGTTATGTTCCAATTCATTGTGCACCTGCTGGATGGTGGGGAGAGTACCCAGCTCTCCTGAAGTCTGAGGGCCAGAGGCTCAGGAGCACAGCTATACTCTTAAATACCAGGGGGAATCATTACTATTATAACTATTATTCTGAAAGTGTATAACATCAGTTGGGATAATATACCAGCTCACTGTGGGCTGAGATTTCTGCCCCACCAGGTCCCACATCCTTTTAGTCCCAAATAAACACACAAAGGCCTACATTAATTATAAACTGATTGGCCTATTATCTCAGGCTTCTTATTAACTTTTATAACTTATATTAGCCCACAATTCTTGTCTGTGTTAGCCCATGTGGCTTGGTACCTTTTTCAGCGAGGCAGTCACATCTTGCTGCCTCTGTGTCTGGGTGACAGCTGCAGACTGAGTCTTTCCCCTTCCCAGAATCCTCCTGTTGTCATTGCCCCACCTCTACTTCCTGCCTGGCTACTGGCCAATCTGTATTTTATTAAACAAGTACAAGAAACAAATCTTTACAGGGTAAAACCATTGTCCCACAGCAAGCTCACCATGATGAATAAGGTTAAGAAACTTTTGGCATGAAGTTGTATGTGAGTGTATGCTGACAGCCATGTATATAGCTCGTGGCAAGTGTAGCAGAAAAGGGTTCGTGATATTTAAGAAGGATTAGCCTCAGAGGTGTCCAAAATGGTCAAAATCCAGCCCCATCCTCAGATGTCTCCCCCTGTGTCTCATTGTTATTTCCTGACCTCTACAAGGTGAGTGTTTCACACTCCCCACCATGATTTCCACTTTACCTCAGGCCCCCAATCACTGGAGTCCATGAACCATGGACCAAAACCTCTGAAAACATGAGCCAGGTTTCCCTTTCCTCTTTTAAGTTGATTTCTTCAGGTGTCTTTGTTCTTTTCTGTCACAGCCATTGGAAACAGATTGGTGTAAAGATATGCAGGAGAAACCCAAGAGGGAAAGCAGATGAATATCTACATAAGGAGGCGTTTGAACTGTAGTCATCCAGCCTGGAGCAGGCATAGGACCCAAGTATCGATGGCCCATTCGTGTGTAATACAGCTGGGAGATGGCAATAATGTGGAAGAGAGTATGTCTGCTGGATCGTCTATGCAGAAGGTCGCCAGAACCAGTGTGTGTGTGTGTGTGTGTGTGTGTGTGTGCGCACATGTGTGCATGCATGCATGTGTGTGCATGTGTGTAAATGTGTGCATGTATGGACATGCACATGTGCATGTGTGTGCATGCGTACAGGCGTGCATGGGCATGTGTGTGTGTGTAGGAGTACAGTGGTTCTCAGGTACAGTGCAGGGAGAGGGTACTCACAAGAACCCCACTGTGTAGTTTATGATGTGCACTCAAGAGAGACTTGGAAGCATGTTCAGCGGGATTCCAGGTTAATAAATGCACTGTCTCTAGGCTCTGAAGGGGCCTGAATGTGACTCCATCTTAACAGAGCAGCTCCATTGTAGAAAACGACCTAAGCCTGGGTCCAGCAAGTCCCCCAGCCAAGTTTAACCAATCAGCTAAACAGTTTCAAACCTGACCTTATAAAGCTAGGTGTGTGTGGGGGACCCAAAGTTACAGAATATGGCTGCTACTAACCATATATGACTAAAAAGCCTGCAATGGGTAAAGCTGTTATTAGCCCTGGTCAATCAACATGTGCTCCCTGTAACAGCTCATTGATTGACCAATTAGAACAAAGATTAGCTCTTCATGCTAAGAATTCCCCAAGTTCCTTGTTAAAGGGGCCTGGGCACCTTTTTCCAGGGTCACCATCGCCATTTTTTGTGGATGATGGACCCATGCATGCTGACTACTCCTGCAGAATAAATGCTGTTTGTGCTTACATACTGTTTGAGTCTGGGTCTTCTTCAGCGAATCTTGGACCCCTACCCCTCCTCTCTGGATGGTGTCAGTCAATCACTTCTTGGACTGAATCTGCCATTCAAATCCTGGCTGGAGTCATCTCAGGGCTCTGTTGTTCCAGGCAGCCAGCCCTCATCCCTGACTCGCAGCTGGACACAGCCAGGCTCTGTGGTGTTTCCTAGGAACTTGGTGTCAGCTGTGTAGCATCTGCAGAGTCCCCTTTCATTCCAGAGGGTCACCATCAGGCAGCCCTTGAGTGAGGGTGCATTGCTGTCATCTGCCAGAGGAGGTCCAGCCACCAGAGCAATGGTCGTATTCTTGTGACAGAAAGTAGCACATGGGCTTCTCAGTGGGACTCTGTAAACATGGATGTTGGAGGGCATGGGGGTGATTCTGTACCGGATCACACTCTTCAATACCTGCCGGCTGAGACTCTTGGGGAATGGTGGAACATTCACACAGTCACACCTTCAACAGTCACACCTATGCAAGGCCTGAGACATTGAGAAGTCTCTGTGTGAGGATGGTGGTGTGGGAAGTTCACAACAGCCTTTTCGCCTCAGTCACCAGAACAGAATGGGAATTAAGGTCAACACTTATCTTCTCCTTTTGTATTTTCCCAGAAAAATCTGTGTTCGTTATGAAAGAGGAAGAGCTTCTTCCTTCTTTCTCTGAGGAGGGAGTTTTATTTTAAGATAAACCGAGCAGAAAAGCAGGCTAGTTTACACATTTGCAGGAATAAAAACTAAACAATTGTCATTTTTAACTTATCATATTTCCCCTTATTTTTAAATTATTTTTTGGGAGTATAATATAGTCACATCATTTTTCCATTCCCTTTCTTCCTTCCAATTTCTCCCATATATTCCTCCTTGTTTTCCTTCAGATCCATGGCCTCTTTTACACACACACACACACACACACACACACACACACACACACACACACCATATGTATAGCCTGCTTGGTCTGTATAATGTTATTTGCATGTATGTTTTTAGGACTGACCATTTGGTATTGGATAACTAGTTGGTGTGCTCTTCCCTGAGGAAGATTGTCTTCTTCTCTCTCAGTATTCCTTACTTGCCTGTAGGACTGAGACCGCATGGGTTTCATCTGTCCGTGTGAGCATGCACGTGAGCATGTCTGTTGCTGTTCTTCTCCAGCTCATGTTTAGGGAGTCATGTTGGTTAGATTTTTATGGGTGTACTTTTGACATTATTAGGAGACACAATCTCACAGTAAATTCCCCAATCTTCTGGCTTTCAAAGTCTTACCACCACCACCACCACCATGGTTTAGTAAAACGGCAGTCATAGGCTCTCCTCCAAGATCTATGAATTCACTAGTCCCAGGTAGTTAACTAGGTTTCCAGTACCAGGCATGGTTTTTCTCTTGTTGATTAGGTCATTAGTTGAATTAGAGAGCTGATGGTTACTGTCTTAGTTAGGTCTTCTGTATTTCTGTAGTTTTTTTCCTCTGGGTGGGGGCTGCCACCCCAGTTTCTGAATAAATACATGGAGGCTTTTTATCATTCTTTATTATATATATATATATATATATATATTTTTTTTTTTCTTTACGTATTACTCCTTGGCTGGCTGTGTGGCTGTGTGGCTGTTTGACTGGCCCCTGACATCCTCCTCTCCTCCTTTTCTCAAGTCTTCTTTTCCTTTTTCTGCTGTTATCTCAAGCCTAGTGCCTAGATTTCTCCTCCTATTTCTTCTCTCTACCTGGCAGCCCCTCCTATTTCTCCCTCCTGCCTAGCTATTGGCCATTTAGCTCTTTATTAGACAATCGGGTGTTTTAGATGGGCAAAGTAACACAGCTTCACAGAGTTAAACAAATGCAAAATAAAAGAATGCAACACATCTTTGCATCATTAAACAAATATTCCAACGTGGTCAACTACATCCACATAAAATGGGAGAGAGCTTGGGAAGGAATTCTAGACACAAAAGAACGTGGTTAAGCATGGCTTTTTGGTAGCAGCATTTTCTCAGGTGGGCTCTGTTTGCTAGAGACAAGTGCATCTCATTTAAGAGAGGCTTCCTGACTCAGCTTTAGCTGAAAAAGCCTTGTGGCTCATTTAAGAGGCTCTGCCACAAAACACTTAAATGGTATTTGTGAATAACCAACAGCATGCTTCTTGGTGGTGGCAGGGACCTTGAAACTCTACAGTGTTGTGCCAATAAGCATGGCTCCCATGCTTATTTCTAGATTCTCAGAAAGGTAAGGAATGGGGTGGATCCCAGCCGTCAAATCCACAATTTTAATCCTAGGCATATCACTTAGCAAATTAAAGATTCATGTGTGTAGTATTAGGAGCGGCAGGGCTGCATCCCCAGCACCCCGGCCGCCTGCTAGCTTATGCCCTGAAATAATTACATGGAAACTGTATTCTTTTAAACACTGCTTGGCCCATTATCTCTACCCCTTACTGGCTAATTCTGATATCCCGATCAACCCATCTCTAATAAACTGTGTAGCACTGGTCTTACCGGGAAGATTCTAGCCTATGTCCATCCTGGGTCGGAGCTTCATCGCATGTGCCTCAGAGAGCAGAGCTATCGCATCTGCCAGAGAGAGGGGAGCAATGCGTCTCTCAGCTCACTTCCTCTTCCTCCCAGCATTCTGTTCTGTTTACTCCACCCACCTATGTTCTAACCAATAAAATGGGCCAAGGCAGTTTCTTTATTTTTTAACCAATGACCTTTCTCCATCACATGTGGTCAGAAAAAAAGAGATATGCAGTAAAGATAGATTCAGATGAAGAAAACCTCTAAACAGTTTACAGTGTGTTTAAAAATATTTGTAGGCTTGGGAGAGAAAAGAAAAAGGATGAAGTCTGTTTTAAAAGAGAAGAGAAAGAGAGTAGTTGGGTGTGGTGGCACACACCTTCAATCCCAGCACTTGGGAAACAAGTGAGGCAGAGGCAGGCAGATCTCTGTGAGTTCCAGGACAGCCAAAGATACACAGAGAAACCCTGTCTCAAAAAAATCAAAAATTAAAAGTAAGAAGAAAAGAAATAGAGTTTAAAATAGAGCCACGTAAAGATGGAAAATACACAGGGAGTCTGGATATTGTATATTATTGTGTTGTCTTTGAATAGTTTGATAGCTAAGGAAGTAACAACAGCTAGTAAAAGACATTTGATTATAAATGCTGCTGGATTAATCCAACATACATATTTTGAAAATACTTTGACTTCAAAATTTAAGTCAAAAAATATGTTACTTTGGAGAAGAGGTTTCGCTTTTGTTTCCACAGGACATGAGAGACTGTGGATTCATTCTGGGCTAAGAAAAAATCAGGGTTGATCAAGGAAGACCCCTGAGACATCTCCAATAGGAGGAATGACCCAGATGTCTGAGTTCTATATCAAGAACAGCCTCAAGACTGTTGACTAAGATGATCAAGACTCACAAAATAGTCCAGTTAGGACTTGACAATAATTCTCAATTTTCTTTAGGTCCCCATGAGATTATCAGTTCCCCCAATCAGCAGGAAGTAGCCTAGAAAACTATGCCTACATTCCCAAAAAATGGACTATGGAGTTTTTCTTTGTTTAGAGTGTTGGCTACAAGTTGTTATGGATAATAGTCAGGAAGGAAACTAAACAAGGGAGATTCGATTCAGAGTTCTTGTTTTGAATAAAAAAGGGGGGAAGTGCCATGGGACAATAGTCTTGCACTGTGTAAAGATTTGTCAGTTGTATTTCTTTAATAAAATGCTGATTGGCCAGTAACCAGGCAAGAAGAATAGGTGGGGTGACCAGGCAGGGCAACCAGAATAGGTGGGGTGACCAGGCAGGGCAACCAGAACAAGAGAGTTCTGGGAAGAGGAAAGGCTGAGTCTGCAGTCATCACAGAGAAAGCCAGACACAGAGGAAGCAAGATGAAAATGCCTCGCTGATAAAAGGTACCAAGCCATGTGGCTGACACAGACAAGAAATATGTGCTAATTTCAGGTGTAAGAGTTAATATGAAGCCTGAGCTAATAGGTCAACAAGTTTATGATTAAAGTAGACCTCTGTGTGTTTCTTTGGGACTGAAGGGCTATGAGACTGGGCAGGACAGAAACCTCTGTCAACAACATATCTTAAACTAATATTCCATAGCAGGTTTCTGTTGCTGTGAAGAGTCCCCATGACCACAGCAACTCTTATAAAGGAAAACATTTAATTAAGGTGATGACTTACAGTTTCCGAGGTTTAGCTCATTATCATCATGGCAGGGGGTATAGCAGCTGGGAGGATGCTCTCTGTTATCAGACGTTGCTAGCTCTACATCTTCAGATGTGAGCACATATCCTGGCATCACTGCAGAAAGCAGAAAAGTGAAAAGGGACTGTTTTCAGGGCATGCGGGTGGGATGCGAGAGGAGCAAGAGAAAGGGGGGATATCAGGGTGTACATGATTTGATGGAGGAAATGGCAAAAGAGGAGGTCCTAACTGTGGAGGGGGAGGGAGATAAATACAGAAGAAGGAGGGAAAAAAACAAGATTTCTGAAAAGAGTCATACAGAGCCACACTCTCGTGTATGAATTTTAGTGTCCCAGTCTTCCCAACCACATCCAATTCTCACTTGATTGTTGCTTCAGACACTGTGCTGGTTAGTTTGATGTCAACTCGACACAAGTTGGGGTCATCTGGGAAGAAGAAGCCTCAGTTGAGGAAACACCCCACCAGATTAGCCTGTGATTGACAATTGATGTTGGAGGGCTCAGATGGCTGTACCACCCCCAGGCTGGCAGTCCTAGGGGCTATAACAAAACAACTGAGTAAGCCAGGACGGGGTCCATTCAGTCATTTTCACTCTCCACCCACTGCATGGCCTCTGCATCAGTTCCTGCCCTGAATTCCTTCCATAATGGGAGAGGAAGTGGAAGCAATATAAACCCTTCTCTCTCCAAGTTGCTTATGGCCATGGTGATTTATCACAGCAATAGAAGCTCCAAGGGAGACCCTATTATTCATTCCTGTCAAATGTCCTAAAGAACTGGGAGGATCTTTTGCTTTAATTGATGATGTAGGTGCAGAAGTAAGTTTGGATTTTGCTTTGTTAAAATTCTCCATCTGAATTAGAATCAAATATATAATAAATATGCTTATGTTATACATTATCTTAACATGCATTTGTCTCCAATGCCACCACCCCTTTGGCCTGGGGCCAGGTCCAACCATCCACATCAACTCTGTCCTTGGCGTATGGTACACATCCCAAGCTCAGTAATACTTGGAGCCACAGGAGCTCCATGTGGTCTCTGAACTTCTGAAGATTCTGTGGACCCCTGCACACATGCGGTCAGTCCAGAGACCTTTCCATGTTCTATCCAACCATACTTGATGGTTTGGCACACCTGTGGTCTCTGATCGTCATGTTCTCACAGACTTAGGGCACAGCCCTGCTTCTAAGGCATGTTCAGCTTCCTGCTAAAGACCTGGCTGGCAACACCACTACACTTGATTTGCTCTGTTTTCAGTTTGTGTTTTCTGATAACTGACTTTTGGTCTCCTCCACAGAAACTGTGCACAGGAAGGACATTTTATGTATGATGAGGTGACATGCCTTCTTCAGGTAGCACCTGCTCCAGTCCGAGCAGAGTTCTTCTGGGACAGAATGGGGTTTTGATCCATCATAATCCGGGCTATCATATCAAGAAGCACGCCTTGTAATCGACTTTACCAACTCTTCTGTACATGTTTTACAGATGATGGTGAAATGACGTGTTAGTGATTTAATGCTGCAAGCTGGGAACGTTTATTAGAGTTGGCCACAGAGGGAACAAAATAATTATTTTCTAAATGCAGTGCCAGGCAGATCCACCTGTCTCTTCCTGTTCACCTCTCTCAGCCTCACATCTACATATTTTAGCTGTTCTTTCCTTGGGATTCAGGTCCCTCTCCAGGCTTTTGACAGAGGTGCCTCTGTGACGTGTGTGTGTGTGTGTGTGTGTGTGTGTGTGTGTGTGTGTGTGTGTGTGTGCGTTCACAGCCTTCACAATGGGACCTCACTCAGATCCCCCTTGGAAGGTGAGAGAATTGGGAGTATGCCTGTAATCTTTGTTTTTTTTTTGTTTATAAAAAGAAACCCAAGGCAGTATCACAAAAGCTCCCATAGGTGGGTGGCATGGGGCACCCAGGGCGCCCCTTTGGCTTTCTCTCATTGCATTGATAGTGTTGCATTGTTGCTGATTGACAACTATTGTTTCTGCGCTCATAAGGGCATGTTGTCAGGAGATTCAGTTGTGCTGATCACCAAAAGCGAGTTTAGGTCTGCTTCCCACGGTCAGCGGGCTGGGTTTGGATGGAGAAATCTCAGCTGAATGGACAGGGTATAAACGCTATTGCTGCACAGACTGCAAAGGAGAGAGAGTGCTGGCTTCAGATCTGGTCTACAGACCTTCTCATGGCCTGTGGAGTCCCCCACCCTCTCCAGCTTTCTGCTACTTGGTTTCACCAATGGCTTGCCTCCTCCTTGCACACATACATGTGAGCACACGTGACAAGAAACTCAAGAACATGGTGAGGTTACACGCATATGTGTGCAGGTAGGTACCCACAGCACATGTCAGGAGACCATGTGCACACAAGAATACGTGGCTGTGAGAACTCACTTCTTTGCTTCCTGCTCTTTCAAAACCAGCTCTGGGTCAGAAGTAGGATAGCCGTGTCATGGAGCCATCATAGCTTGCCAAGCCCGCTGAGGGAGCATGCAAGCAACCCTGGAGTGAGAGGATCCCTCCGTCATCCAGGGGAGCAGGAGAGAAGTCAGGGAGCCATGACCCGCACCCTCCATACGACTCTTGCCCTGTTGCACGAGGGTCAGGGTGCCCTGGCATGTTAACCATCCTTGGGACCTCTGTCTAGCCTTCTTCCCAATGACTCAAAGCATGTGTGCCTGAAAGAATGTGGATTCCACATGTCAGTGTGTCTGCCAGGCATTTAAATCCTAAAACTCGTGAAATCAGAAATTCAAAGGGGACGAGGCCGGTTAATTCCGCGTGTTCCTCTTGTGCGGTGTTTGTGAATATTTTGCAGTCATAACGCATATTTTAAGTGTTGCTTTTCTAAACGTCTATCCCGTAAGACCCAGGTCTGGGTCAAGAGGTATTCCAGACAGGAACTGCCATTCGAGACTTGTGGGGGAAGTGTGTGTACCAGATGTGAGAGAGGGTGGAATTCGTCCATGAAGACAGGGCCACAGGTTCCAGAAATACTGCCTCTGATGGACAGGTCAGGAAAAAGTCCTCCTTCTCCTCCGCTGTTTCGCAGGGACACCATCGACACTCCCCATCATCCCGTGCATGCCAATAACCGTTCACCCCGGTCCAGGCACATCTGTGCCCCTTCCATACCCCTTCTCCCTAGCCCTCTTCTTCCCTCTTAGCATTGGTGAGCATAGGAAGGAGGAAGGGGTCTCAGCAAAAGCTGTGGCAAGGGCTGCGTGTTAAATAACCAGAGACCCGCGTGTGGTTATTACAGTGGCTGAAGCTGAGCCAGTACTTCCTGCCGGGACGGAAGGAGCTCAAAGGCATCTGTAGAAACTTCCATGGTGGTAGGGGGAGTCAGGACCCCAGACCCTGCGTTTTTTTCCTTTTCCTAAAATAGTTTATAAGTTACGACTAAAGAAAAGAGTAATCATAGCCAACTTTATATGGACATACTATGTTGATATATACGAGACCTCTCTCTCTCTTTCTTTCTCTCTCTATCTATATCTCTTTATATCTATATAGATATCGATATCTCTCTCTCTCAGAGAGATAGATAGCTATCACCTAGGGTTCTAATTAATGTCTTTTAAAATAACTGATTCATTTACTTAAATGTAAACCCGGCCTTCCTCCTGTGCCACTAGTGAACAGCTGAGTCCTACAAACACTTGAAAGTTCTCTGAAGCCATAGTCAATCATTAAAATCAGATCTTAAATATTTGGGGGTTTGTTTAACATTACATTTCTGGGGCACAAGGGTAGCTATTAGCCCTGGGCCTTCCTGTTGGAACAAGAAAAGTCATCTGTTGAGGTGATGGTGCCCTACAGGAAGGCAAGATGTTACTTTCCTTTCAAAATAGATTATGACAGGAAAATGGTCCACGAACTGATATACGCCATGCTTCTTCTTTTAAATATGTCACACTGTAAAAATAAGCTGGAGTTGGGAGTCACGGACCATCAGGAGCCAAACTCCTCATGAGAGCACCGAACTGGAGCGGATCCTGTGGAGTCTGTTGCACTTTGGTGAGCCGGCTTTGTCTAATACCACTGATACTGAAAAGGAGAAAGAGGAGGATTGGATGTTCAGGAGGAAAGAGCTAGAAGCTCCTTCACTTTAGCCCAGCACACAATTCCTTGAAAGACAGAGAGCTGCTCACTCCTGCAGAGTGGGGGCTGGAGTAGGGGCGGGGCGGGGGCGGGGCCTCCACTTGACTCTTTCCTCATCTGAGCATGTGGCTAGCAGCTAGCGCACCTGTGTGTTTCTCCCCAGCAGGAACAACCAAGAAGATGTGACCAGTTTTTCAATAACTGAAGTTTCAGACAAAACTGATACACAGTAAACTGTACCCATAATGATAAATAAATGGGCAAAAAGGGGCCTGATGTGGTTTCAGCCTATTCCCTGAAGTGTATTAGTGTTGAGAGACACCACGACTCAAGGTCCCCCGAGCAGCTTCAAGGCACAGAAGAAGTTGCAAGGTGGGTGCCTGGAGCCAGGGATGAAGAGGAACAGGGAGCGCGTGCTTGGGGAGGGAACCTGAGGTGTAATAACGGTAGCTGCACATTGTACAAGTATATTTAAAACCACTGAACTGTGGACTTAAGGATTAAATTTTATTTGTTATTTTAATCATAATAAAAATGGAAGAAATTACAGAAACGCTACAGTATTTAAGAGCCTCAACAAGACTATAAAAGAAACCAGATACCACATTAAACACACACACGCACACACACGGCCTCATTTGATTTGTAGAGAATGTTCAGAAGCGGATCTGGGGACAGTGGATTTCAGGTTAGGGCTTACAGGGGATTGTTGCTAAGATACAGGACATGGAGTTTCCTTTGTGGGAGTGAAAAAAGTCCCCATCCTAGGTAGCAATCACACATTCTGCCTTATGAACTCTGCTCTATGGTGGACTGTCTGATGTTCGTATGCACAGATGCATTGAGACAGAGTGCCGCTCTGTAGCCCACGGCGGCCTTGAATTTGGAGTGCTTTCTGTACCTCTGCTTCCCCAGGGCTAGGATGACAGGCATGAGTTGTGGTAATAGGCTTAAGGGTTATAATTAAGAACTTTATGTGATACATGTATTTCACTTTAACTTTCAGAATTAATGTAATTTAAAAAGTAAAAATGCAAATATCTTTTCTGAATCTTACTCAGTAGCAAATTATTAAAGGCCCAGTTCCCATCTGTTAGCCCAAGTGAAACCTCAGCTTTTTGAGTCCAAAGGCACTAATGACTTAATTAGCAGATGTGGGAAACAGAGGTGAAGTTGGCAAGTTCAGGCCCAGGCCCTCAATTTTAGGGCTGCGTTGTCCCCAGTATTATTTGCCCACCTTTCATAAAAAGGTAATTATTAATTCTTCTGGTTATAAAGATCTGGGTACAAATGCTCTTACCAGAAGGTATTTTGAGAAATAATCCTTATGAAAAATGTCATAAAGTTGGGTGGATGGAAATGTAAGTTTCTAAGTTTTTTGCTACTCATTATTCAACCTAGCTCAAAACTTCTTAGAGAATAAATTCTACATCTGAGGCTTGTCTCCTGAAGGATTGTATTTTGTACAGTTTCTCTTCTTACCTTCATCTATTCCAGCTCTGGCAGCCTCCTGTCATCTGGCAAAGCACTTGCAGAGAACCATTCCTCAAATTGGGTTTTTTGAAAAATTAGTGCCCTAGTCAAAGCTGACTTGTCCCAATAAAAGTAAATCAAAGCCCGAGTTGATATAACCTGTCTTCATTCTGCTTAGCATCTGCATATATCACTGTGTTCTTCCGTGTCAGATGGGCTTAGCCAGTGTGAGAGTAGCCCCTGGGAAGATAGGTTACACTTTTAAAGAAAACAAAATCTAAAATGCTAAAATGGAGTCTTTAAAGACAATTGTAGTAATTTAAGTTATAGTAAAATGATAAGAATCCCATTTCAATCTTAAGGTTTTTAGTCGGTCATTATTCAGGAGTATGTAACCCAACATTTTATTAAGAACTTATAATGTATGCTTTTTAACTTCTTGAGACAATGATTGAAACATTGATGTGCAGGGGGCATGGCTGGTAAGGTTTGGTTTCGGTGTGGGCTGCGGTCAAATGTTCTGTGTGCCTCACGCTGCACCCAAGAACTGCGAATGGCAGATACCCTGTCTTAGCCTCCAGACTTCCACCCCACTGTTCTCAGCAGGGATAAACATTAATCTAAATGCTTTCCTCTTCTACTGCAAAGAAATGAACGCAACTTCCAGGAGATAAGGAAGGAGATGCTACTCAAAGTGTTACAACAACATGGATTCTACTTATAGTGCTAACAATACACATTTCTGGTTTGCAAGGTTCGACTGCAAATCCGAAACCCTTTCAGTTCACTCGGACTTAAGAGATCACCAGATGTGGAAAAATGAGTGTACAGCCCAAACACAGGACAGAGCCTTCCATTTTCTGCAGCCTGCATAGTCCAAGGAAGCAAAATATTTTCCACTTTGTAAAATATTTAAGGCCGCTAGGGGAGAAGTGCTGGCTGCTCCGCTGGAACAGAGAGGCTCTGCTCACCACATGGAAAACGCATCCGGAGACCAGATTTTTCCAGAAGTAACTCGGCGGGCGCTGGGCTCTGGGCGCTGGCTGCTAACCTCAGCAGTCTCAGGAGTGACTGGCCATCTTACAGCCTGCCAAGCCCCTGAAGCTGCGCAGGGATGAGGGAAGCGGTCTCCTCTGTACAGAGACCCATTTACAGCATGGTATGTCTTTCCCGTTCCCCCTTAAGCTGCTATGTGAATGTTTTGGGTTGGTGAGAAAAGTAAGAAAAAACACCATTCTCTTCAGGCCACATTTGTGTGGACCAGAATTTTGGGAAGGGAAGGGGTGATTGATCCACTTATTGGTTCAAGTTTTGATTAGACATCTTATTTCTGTGTTCATTCAAATATCTGTGGACTTGTTGACCAAGTCACAATGCTGACCCAGCCACATACATTATAGTGACCTAGGAGCATAGGTTCCCAAGGAATCCTGGAATCTGATCTGAGCACCACAGGCTTCTAGCTGGGCCATGCTTACACAACCTCTCCGCTTCTTTCTGACTCTACGCTTCCATCTTTCCCTGCTCTGCTAGGGGGAACTTCTGGACCAGGAACTCAACCATTTACAAGATACTTGTTGCTATGTATGGCTCTGATAGGTTGTGTTGAAGGCTCTTGTTTCTTGGAGTCATTACTAATTCAAATGGGGTTTGCCCTATTCTGTAAGAGTCTTGGATATTTTTTTACATTCCTATCTACTATAGTTTTTATTCCGGCTAAGAAAAAAAGTTTGAACAAACCTGTTTGATATTTTAATCATAGCAAATGTTTGAGAGTTCATAAATTATCATATTTGACCTCAGAGTAAAATAAAATAGGTATCGGTAACATTTGGGATTCCCCCCCCCACACACACACATCTGAGATTCTATGCGGATAAGTGGATGAATACTTACCTTTAATATTATATTGGTCAGCATCTTAGTTTCTATTCCTGGGGTAAAACATCATGTCCAAAGGCAACCTGTGGAAAGAGGGGTTTATTTTTTCTTATACTTCTCAGGTCACAGTCTATCACTGAGGGAAGTCATGGCAGGAACTCAAGGGAGCAATCTGGAGGTAGGAACTTAAGCAGAGACCATGGAGGGATGCTGCTTACTGGGTTGCTCAGCCTGATTTGTTCAGCTTGCTCTGTATGCCCTAGGGTCACCTTCCTAGGGATGACACCTCCCATGGTGGGTCAAACCCTTCCACATCCATCAGGAAAATGCCATACAGACTTTCCTATAGGCAATATGGATGGAGGCATCTTCTTCTTCACAGACAACTCTAACTTGAGTCAAGTTTATAAAACCCCAAACAGGACTGTCCGCATCTCTAGTGGGTACCAGTCAGCAACTTACTGTGGGTACCAATGTCACCATGTGTGAGTGGAGCTATATGGAAACCAGTCACCATTGTGTGTCTCCCAGTCAGCATTGGTAGGTGGGTATAAGACAGTGCCACAGTGTGGGTGGGAGTCAGTATTGCTCTGTGCATACAAGTCGGCACCAGTATGTGGGTGATAGCGCCCCCTGTGGGTGATAGGGTCACTCTGTGGGTGGTAGCGCCACCCCGTGGGTGATAACACCACCCTGTGGGTGATAGCGTCACCCTGTGGGTGGTAGCGCCACTCTGTGGTGAGCAAATGAGGCCAGAGAAATTCCCAACATTAGAAAGTCAAACTAGTAAACACTCTAAGAACCCAAACTTTCAGGTATAGACATGCATGGCCATGAAGAAAAGTGAAACCAGGCTCTGGCTTTGATCGTGAAAGGACCTGGTCTCTTTCTTGAGTCGGAACTGACCAGCCAGTAGATTGCAGCTCCACATGTCTGACTTCACGCACAGACCTGTGACAGGAAGATTTCCACCTTTGGGTCTTCTTTGCTGTCTCTCGCTCTCTCTTGCTCTCCAGACTTTCAAGGTTTTATCAGCAAATTATGACATTGTGATCATGATGTTAATAATTCTGATTCTTGGTGACCAAAATGCCCGGCAGAGACAATATAAGTGAAGAATTACTTATTTTGCCTCACTTCTGATTACCTGCTTGAGAATAGTATCACAGAGGTGGGAGCTTGTGACCAAGAACAGTAATTTGTACCATGGTGGACCAGGAAGCAGACAGTGACGGGGACAATATTTTCTTAAGGACCTATCCCCAGCTAGGTCTTATTTACCAACGTTTCTAGAATTTCCCCCAAGTAGTGCCCATACCTGGAAATCAAGTATTCAAAACATGAACTTGTGAGGGACTTTTGATAGTCAAGCCATGGTTTCATCCCTGGTCCCCCAAAGTCTATAGCCTTCTCACAATGCAAAATGCATTTAGCCCAGTTGTGAGACTACATAATAATAACAGTTCCAACATTACCTACAACTCCAAACTCAAAGTTTCTCTTCTGAGGATTAAGATGAGCTATAAAATCAACAGGGAAGTTAATATTTCCAATATAAAAGGTCACAGAGGAAATACTTCCATTCCAAATGGGGACAAATGGAATGATGTCAGGGAAAGAGTCACCCAAAGCCAAGACCAAAACCAAAGAGGCCAAACAGTCATCCCATAGCTTCATGTTTGCCATCTGAGGGATGTGTGGAACCAACGAGTTCCAACATATTTGGGCAGCCCTGTCACCATGCCTTTGCTGTGAGTCTCATGGTGTCTCTCTTCTTGGCTGCTCTACTCAGTACCTACAGCTCTCCGTGTTTCTGGTGTTTACAGCATGCTTGGATCTCTAGCACAGCTTAGGGTTCACCTACACAGCTCACTCACTGTCTTTTCAGGGACTCCCCTGGGGAATCTGAACCTGCCATCCACAGCCATCCTCACAGACCTTCCTTTAGCGTCTGGGGGAAACTTGCATGCTGCTGAGGTTCTTGCATTCTGCATGCCTTTAAACCAGATGCCATGTGAATGACACCAAGCTCTGCCCGCTCAAGCAGTGTTGGGTATGAATGGTGGCATTTGTGGCAATGGGCATCTTAGTATCACTTGGTTTTGAATCTGTGATGACTTCCTTAAACAACGCCATGGATTTCTCAAAGGGAAATTTGTCGAATGAGTTTGCCGTTTTACACAGTGGAGAGTGTGATGTATGGAATGACGCCTCACCAATTCCTAAAACACCCTCAGTCTACCTCTTTATTATCCTAGTGCAATGTGCTTCTCTCTTTTTAATTTACATGTGCTTAAGGTTACAATTTCATTTTTGCTTGGGGAGATGCCAATCAGAGGACAGTTTGCTCTCTCTCCTGTTTGTCAGCTCTCTTGTTTCATGTCCCCGTGGACCAAAGTCAGGGTGCTACATACTAATCTCTCTCTCTTTTTAAATAATTTCTTTATTTTTATTTCATCTACATTCATGTTTTGCCTTCATGTATGTCTGTGTGAAAGTGTTGAATTCCCTGAAACTGGAGTTACAGGCAATTATGAGCTGCCATGTGGGTGCTGGAAATTGAACTCAGTTCCTCCAGAAGAGCAGTCAGTGCTCTTAACCTCTGAGCCATCTCTCCAGCCCCAGGCACTAATGTCTTTAACAATTCTTTGTTCACAACTTTTAAAGTGCTCCTGTTCTTTGTTTTGGTCAAACTGCTTGCTTTACACATTTCGCTTCTCTGCTTTTTGCTCCTGTTTCTCACGGTCAAACTTGCCTTAAAGCAACCAGTAATAACCATGTCACAGCCTGAATGCTAAACACTATTGTGGAATTTCCTATGTCAAATTGATTAACCCATGACTTTTGAATTAAGCATCACAAAATTTGCTGTCTGTGAGTAAAACGTAGACAAGTTCTTTGCCAGAATGTGATGTGATCAGTCTCTAGGACAGTTCCCAACGCAGTCCTTGGTTCTGTCTGAAGCTTCAGAACCTTAGTCCTTTATTGTCCTTTGCATCCACACCCTGGTCCTCTGAGCACACGTTAAGATATCCCCGTGAGCCTTCAGGTCGTCTCTATCTCATGTCCCCACCCTCCTCCGATTTCCTTTTATAAACAGTCTGAAGGCATAACAATGAGACAGGTTTAGTCAGAAGTCTTTGCCACTGTTGTCAGTAACAGTTGCTTGTGCATTGCTATGGCCAAAATACATGGCAGAACCAAGTTAAGGGAAGAATTCTCTATTTAGGATTACATGTTCACAGGGTTCAGTCCATATGTGTTGGGCCCCAGACTCAGCATGGCAGCAGCGGTATGTGGCAGCAGGCAGCTGTTCACATCATGGCAGCCAGGAAACAGAGCACAGTGGAAAGACCCAGGGAGTTTTAGTTATCACCCACAGCAAGTTAACTATGCTAGCTAGATTCCATCTCCTAAAGTCTCTAAAACTTCTAAAAATAGTGCGTCTGGTTGAGGTAGGCACCTGAAACAAGAGTTTGCTGGTGGGCATTTCAGGTTCAGATCATAATAGCACTGCTGAGGGAAGAGTCACACAGCACAGATGTGACTGAAGTCCCCACACTGACAGCCCACACGGGAATGGGGCCTCAGCCCCCATACTGGCAGCTCACACAGGAACAGGGTTCTCAGCCCCAACACCGGCAGCACACACAGGAATGGAGCCCTCACCCTAACAAACCATAGGGAATTGAAGACTTTAGTCCAGCAGCCATAGGGGTCTAAAGACCTCGCCTCAATACTCAGTGGACGGAGGCACTCAGCCAATGAACCACAGGGAATTGAAGGCCTTAGTCCAGTAGCTCCTTGGGTCTGCAGTCCTCACTCTGGTAGCCATAGAATCCTGAGCAGCAACTCAGTCCCTAAGGAAAGGAAGCTCTCATCCCAATAATCTGGGTGACTGGAGCCTCCAGTCCAAAGTCCCTTCAGTGAGCTTACAGTACTTCCGTTTTTGGTTCAGCATCAAGAGAGACCACAACCAAAGCATGAAGCTTAACACCTGAGCCACAGGCTCAGCAGAGAACATTCATGTTTTCTTTGCCATAAACTTTGTCAACCTCTCTGGTTTTAAGCTAAGTTTGATCACACAACAGTCAGTAGTCACGCACATACTGAGTTTCTCTGAAGCTGCAGTGACGGAGATTTCTGAAGGGTGGATGACATTTTCTCTTTTCTTCAATGATACATCCCTATTAGTATTGGGGAGCAAGGTCACACTAATTGTAAGAAAGCCACTGAGGAGCCAGTGTATTCTGGGAGATGAAATTCCAGGAGCTGAGCACCTGGGAGACATCTGGTCCCAGGCCTGGGGCGTGTTCAGATTATGGGTCTCAGTTTTCTCCTGTCATGGTCAGAAGATGTTCTAACTACTACACTAGGGGGGAAAGGAGCTTCTAAGAGAAAACCCCATAGTCTTTCACGGACAGCATGACTTCTGACAAAGTGATCTTTTGATGAATGTGTGTAGAGGAGCCTAGAAGGCACCATACCCCGGGTTTGATCCCCAGGACCACCTGAACTGGGCGTGGTGGCACATGCTTATAATCCTAGCAGACAGATGGGGGTGGGGAGAGGCAGAAGGATCAATGTTTGAGGCCAGCCCACTATGCATAAGACCACATCTAAAAATCAAACCATAAAACAAAATAAAAAACTACCACCACCAATACCAGAACATAAATGTGATAAGTGCATAGAAAGGCAAAGTAGCATTATTTAAGGTCTATTATGAAAAGTTTAAATTAATGTAAAACACGACTAAAATGCGTGAGTGCAGAGGGAGCAGGCAGGTGTTCTCCAACCTGCGGGAAATTATTTCCTGAAAGGGAAACGGCGGTAAATGGTAAAATAATGGATTAGAGTAAAACAGATGTTGACCGTGAGAACGTGGTACACACCAGACTGAGTCTAACATGCTGACTGGTAACACAGAGGGCACATGCAGATGGGTCTCTATAAAGGCAACGTAGCAAGGCTTTGACAGTCTGGTGGGAGACAGGGCGGATGGTGACTGTTGAGCCAACCCACAGTACCATAGAGAAGACCTGGTGTGTGCGTGTGCGCGTGTGTGTGTGCGTGCGTGTGGTCTGTGTGTGTATTCGCAGCCATATGAATTTGAGGTCTTAGATCCAGAGGGAACTTCATGGATAAAATTATTAAGAGAACACTTAGAGAAAATATATTCTACCAAAAATTATATAAAAAAGAAGAAAATATTTTCAACATTCTGACCAAAACAAACATAATTAAAAACAGATCTACTATAAAAATCCCTCTGTCTCCCTCAGTGCTCTAATAAATCCTGACATTAAAGGAGCAACAGGGCTGAGAAGAACAGCCTGATATCAGAGCTGCCCCAACTGGCCCAACCGGGATGCTCAACTGCCCTCATCGGCCAGCCGGGATGCTCAACTGCCCTCATCGGCCAGCCGGGATGCTCAACTGCCCTCATCGGCCAGCCGGGATGCTCAACTGCCCTCATCGGCCAGCCGGGATGCTCAACTGCCCTCATCGGCCAGCCGGGATGCTCAACTGCCCTCATCGGCCAGCCGGGATGCTCAACTGCCCTCATCGGCCAGCCGGGATGCTCAACTGCCCTCATCGGCCAGCCGGGATGCTCAACTGCCCGCACTGCCCAGTTGGGACGCCCAGCTGTCCCCACTGCCCAGTTGGGATGCCCAGCTGCCCCCAATGACCCAGCTGGGGTGCTCAGCTACCCCCCCCCCACTGCCCAGTTGGGGTACCCAGCTCCCTCACTGTCTAGCCGGGATGCTCAGCTTCCCCCACTGGTCAGCTGGGATGCCCAGGAATAGGGACTTGAGAAGGCTGCATGCGCCCTACTGACACAGAGGCAAAGTGTCAGTCTGTCCACCGCTGAATGAGAGTGTCTAGACATATGACATCAGTAAGGTTTTGTGCTGGCAGATAGTTTTAGAGAACTGTCAGTCCCCTGATACAGAATAGAAGGGCTCCCAACAGTCAACGCAAAACCATCAAGCTGACCAGCAAAAAGCATAATGCGTGTGAGGTTTTGTTTTTGTCCATATTGGAAAGTACCAGTTTTGCTTTTTTTTCATTTTATAAATCACTATAAAGCAAGACATATGAGTTATTAACATGGACTCTCACAATTCACTATCAGTAAGAAATATCTTGAAAAACTTGAGCTTCCAAAAATAAAGGTAATAAAAGCTACAACTGTAGCAATAGAGCATCCCACAAAAATGACACTGGACCCAGACAGCTTTGTGGGTCTAGACATCCCACAAAAATGACACTGGACTCAGACGGCTTTGTGGGTCTAGACGAAAATGGTTTTTAAAAATAGGAAATAGTTATAAATTCATGCATGTCTGGGGCCTCGGGAATGTGGGAGAACACAGTGACCAGCTTTACGAAGCAGGTGTGAGTCATTTAAATTCTGGTAAGAGCGAACTCCAGCAAAGACTACGGAACGATGCGCTGAAGAGGGTGGCCGTGCATTACCACACCATGGGTGAGGGCATTCGGCATCAGCAAGTCCAGGACAACAGCTTACCATAGCTTCGGTCACCTTGACAGTGGCTGAGGAAATGTTAGCAAATAATATGATCTTAGCGCGTCAGAGTGGAGACAGATTTCCATCTTGGCAGGGAACGTTCCTCTGACTCCAGTCCAGGGTCACTCCTGAGAATCTGGAGACACACGTTGAGCTAAAGGCCACTTGAGCCCATGACTGAAGAGAATAAGGAAATCAAGGCTGCCAGCACTTTAAAAAGACACTTCTTGGGGAACGGCTACTTATTCAGATACAGTTGGAACCTTTGCATGAGACCAGGGAGACTTTCACATACTTGTAACAGCACAACACACAACACACACACACCTACAGTCATTGCTCATACTCCACACCCCTACAGATAACTGCAGCAGGAAAGATAAAGTCTGTTATACATATAATGTCGTGCATGCTGCGTTGAGAAGTTTTGGATGATGGAAACAGCCCTGTGCTGCCAGGATGTCCTGCTCTCCAGAGGAACCACAGCTTTCTCATATGCTTCAAGTGAAGGTCCAGGTGGCTTCCTATGAATGGAAGGTGATCTGTGGGGCAATAAAACTCACACTGAAAACCAACCTGAAGTAGAAGAACCGGGCCTGTCAAGTCACCAGACACAACAAGGGACCTACTTAAACAGCCACACAGGGAGGATGCAGAAATTGGGCTTGTCAAGTCACCAGACACAACAAGGGACCTACTTAAACAGCCACACAGAGAGGATACAGGAATGGAAAAGTAGTCTAGAAACACTCTGAGGAGCTGACAGGAACTGACTGGGGTATCTGGATGATTCCATGTCAATGGAGGGGAAGCAAGGTTGACCATGCTGCTAGTGAGATGTGTTATTCTCCACCATCAGCTGGAAAATCCTTCCTGGTTATATGTGAAGGTTTGTCTGCCATCCTGGCAGTGGTATAGTTTTAACCTTTACATTAGGTTTCGGAATGTGTGAGAAACTAACTGCTGTCCTGGTTTGTCCTTGTGGTTATAACAAGTTCTTTCATGTGCAGTGGCTTACATCAGAGGCATCCTTGATCTAACAGTGCTAGATGCCTGGAACCCTGGTCCTTTAGAACTAACCCAGGCTGAGAGGTGCTGCCACCTCCCTTCCTTCAGCTCTTCCATGAGGTATAGAACAAGAGGTACTGATGTGTCCCATTGGCTATAAGATAAGAGCCAGCCCAGCACTGATAACCAATACTGGATTCCAGCTTCACAGCTAGCAAGGTGGCCAGGTCTTCCCTGTGCTTGTCAGTCTCTGTCCTTCTCAGCTCATGTGACCTCCTGCATCTGCCTGCCTCTTCCAAGGCACTCACCCATCTCACTAAACTGATCAGTACCTGCCTTAGTTAGGGTTTCTATTGCTGTGAAGAGACACCATGACCATGGCAACTCTTATAAGGGAAACCATTTAATTGGGGTGGTTTACATTTTCAGAGGTTTATAGTCCATTATCATCATGGCTACACACGGTGGCGAGCAGGCAGAAATGGTGCTGGAGAAGGAGCTGAGATTTTAATATCTTGATCTGCAGGCAACAGGAAGTGAACTGTTTCTCTGGGTGCAGTTTGAGCATAGGAGGCCTCAAAGCCCACCCCTGTAGTGACACACTTCCTTCAACAAGGCCACACCTACTCCACACAGCTGCTACACCTGTGGGAGCTATTTTCTTTTAGACCAACACTTTCCACTCCCTGGCCCTCATAAGCTTATAGCTATTTCACAAGCAAAACTGCATTCAGTCCAACTTCAAAAGTCCCCATAGTTTATAACAGTCTCAAACTTATTTAAAGGTCTAAAATTCAAAGTATCTTCTGAGATTCAGACAGTCTCTTAACTGTAATCCCCTGTAAAATAAAAATAAAAAAGATCAGACTTCCAATATATAATGGCACAGGATATACCATTCCAAAATGTGGGAAAGAGGGTGTAGCAAGAAAACATTGGACCAAAGCAAGATCGAAGAACAACTGGGTAAATTCCAGACTCTGCATCTCCATGTGTGATGTCAAAGAGCTCTTCAGATCTCCAACTCCTTTCAGCTTTGTCGATTGCAGCATGATTCTCTTGATCGGTTCCACTTCCTGTTAGCAGCTGTCCTCAGCAGGTCTCCCATGGCTCTAGCATCTCCAACATCTTGGGATCTCCAAGGCTATCCAGGCTTCACCTTCACGGCTTCATGCAATGGCATCTCTGGGCCACCATTTAGGGACACCCCTGCCACAAGCCTGGCTTCAGCAGCTGTCCTCATGAACATTCCATGTTTCTTTTCATCTATCGTTGGTTCTAAAGCCAGAACCATGCAGTTGGAGCTGCCAAGTTCTGCTGTTTACTAGGGCTGGAACAGGGTCCCCTCGTTCAATGACATCTTCTGTCCAGCTTTCTGTCCTTCACTGCGTTAGCTTGGCTGTCCTGTAAAGTGTTAATCTAATTAGTCTTAATCAATAAAAATACAGAATTACATATTAGGGTAAAGCTGAAAGATTAGAGAAACAGAACAGCCACCATGAAACCTCAGACCAAATGGTGGGTGATCCTGTCTCTATGAATTCTCAGACTGAAAGGGGGAGATTCTGTCTAGAAATCCTCAGACTGAAGGGGAGGTCAAATACTCAGACGAAATGGATTCAAATCCTGTCTCCACTCACCTTACATCGCTGTCTCTACCTTCTTAGCTGAGATTAAAGGTGTGTACTTCCTATGCTCTGGGATCAAAGGCTTGAGCCTCCTAGGTGCTGGGATTAAAGATCTGCCTCCACTATTTGGCCTCTATTGCTAACTAGGGGTTAACACTGCCCTCTGACCTCCATGCAAGATTTATTTTCAGAGCACAAACAAAATATCACAGCAGCTCTGAAGCTAGTTCTGTAGACCAGGATGTCCTTGAACTCAGAGATCTTTCAATTACATCTTTACCAGTATTTTTGGTTTTGATGGTTTCCTTCACTACCTAAGCTTGGCTGTTCTGGAACTTGCTCTGAAGATCAGCTGGCCTCAAACTCAGAAAGCTGTGTACCTCTGCCTCTGGAGTGCTGGGAGGAAAGGCTTGCACCACCACACCCAGCGCTAAACTTAATTCCTTTTCCCAACTTGGAAACTTAGCTGGATGGGATCTTTTTTCTGAAGCCACCATTCCCTTTATTCCATTTCTTAATCTGTTTAAGTAGAAAACTCAACCCCTCTTGATCAGAAAACACCTCTCACTCCAGGTACCGAAAGGAAGTGATTGAAAAGCATCCAAGACCCAAGGCTGGTGCATCTGCAGAGAAGGACGGGATGAAGGCAAACGAGAAGCCTCCCAGGAGACAGATCTGCAGAACACAGATGACGGAGCCAAGAGGTCTACATCTGGGGCAAAGCCAGTGGGAAAAGAATGAGCTTAGGGTCTGGAGGACAGAGTGAGTTCCCCAGCCTCATGCAGCAGAGAAGACAAGTGAGGCTGGTGCAGAAATCTTGAAGACTCAGAAAGAGAAAGGGGTCTCTGGAGATTTAGATGCCAGGTCTTTGAGATCCAGAAAAACTGGAGTCACTTTGGACAGTGAACCTAACCCAAAAGTAACTTGGGGTGCCAAGAAAGATGCAAAAGTTCCAAAAAAGGATGAAGACGTTGTATGCACCACAAAGTTAAGGACAAGAAGTCACAAGAATAGCTAAAAGTATGTAGCAAAGACATTTAAGAAGGAAAAATAAATTTAGCCTAATGATGAATTCCAGGGTGGTTTTCATCTTCAATGTAAAGACAAACTGTAATATAATATACTGCCTGTGTTTAAGGAAGGAAGCTTTGAGCTTTCTCCGTTATACTCTCTTCAAACTCCAGTGGAGATCATGAAAGGGGTCACCAGGATCTCAGAGCAATAGCAATGTAAAAGTTTGGAGGTGGGCATGCAGAAGTGTGGCCCTCTGTCCTGCACAATAAAGCTATAAAGTGGACTGCCAAAAAACAAAATAAAAATACAGGACTTCATTCCATTCTACTTCCTAGTCCTTCTTTCCTCAAAATGTACATTTCATTTTTTTTTGTTTCCTCAGGTTGCTCCTTTTCGGTTATAAATATCATCATTAGAGTTAACAGTAATAACCACAGGACAGAATCTGTACTAGTCTGTTTTGAGATTTCCTTCTTCCAGTGGAATTAATCCAAATCTCTTCACTTTAGCCTCTGGAAGACTCTTTGGACAAGGGCAAAAAGCAGCAACATTCTTCACCAAAATATCATAAGAATGATATCTAGGCAACATACTAAAATTTTTCTCTGAAGCCTCTTTAGCCAGGCCCCCACAGGTCAAATCACCCTCAGCATCATTGTCTTCCATGCCCCTACCAGTATGGCTCATGAAGCAGTCTTTAAAGTATTCTCCTGATCTAATCCAAACTCCCAAAGTCCAGATTCCTCCAGGCTTATCACAGGAATACCCCAATCCCTGGTACCAATTTCTGTCTTAGTTAGGGTTTCTATTGCTTTGAAGAGACACCAAGACCATGGCAACTCTTACAAAGGAAAATCTTTAATTAGGGGTTTTTAATTAGAGTTTCAGAGGTTTAGTCCATTATCATCATGGCAGGACAATGGTGGCAGGAAGATGTGGCACTGGAGAAGGAGCTGAGTGTTCTACATCTTTATCTGCAGGCAACAGGAAGTGAACTGTTTTACTGGGTGTAGCTTGAGCATGGGAGACCTCACACCCTACTCCCAATGTGATACACTTTCTTTAGCAAGGCCACACCTCCTAATAGTGCCACTCTCTATGGGGGTCATTTTCTTTCAAACCACTGCTGTACCCTTAATTCCACATTCAACTTTACTCTCCTCAGGTGTAAGAAATTATTTTTGTGGACTACAGAGATCCGGGATGTAGACTTTGGGTACATTTTTATGTGATCCACAGCAGGGCCAGGTATAATATCAGACCTCAGTCAGAAAACCTACCTGGTAGGACCAGTTTCTGTGAAGACCATAGTCGCTTGTCAGGTCTGGATCTGAGGGGTGTGGTCAGAGCCTTTCCTTGTGCCTGTGTGGGTACTGTGACTCAGAAGAAAAGAAGCAATACTGAGCTGAGTTTGAACCCAGGGACTTCTGGGAGAGAAGGCTGGGGGGGGAGCCCATGGGAGATGGAAGGCAAGATTATGGGCAGGGTTCTAGCTGAACTCCTCCCAGAAGCCATCAGCAACTGACTCCATACCAAGAAACAGCCTAGTCTTTTCTCCCATCTGGATATTTGTCTGAACTCCGAGGGGCAGCAGTTACTTCTTGGTTGGCCTGGGTCTTTCTGTTCCTTTTGTCCCTGCCCAAACACCTACAGAGCTAGGGTCTGGAATGTGGATCCTCTACCCCAGCTGATCCCCTCTGGGATCTCTGGCACATAGACTCCAACCAGTGTGGTTCTAACCATGATCTGTTTCTAAGTTACCCCTGAGCAGCCACAGACAGCTGGATGAAGTGTCTGGCTACCTATTGTACAAGGCAGCAACCTCACAGTGCCTGGTTGGGTATCTGATCAATGGCAGACAGAAGTCAAAAGCCTCTGGTGTACTACTTCATGAAAGGCAACTGTGGGCACCTGCTCAGTGTCTGTGGACACCTGCACAGTGTCTGTGGGTACCTGTTCAGTGTCTGTGGACACCTGCACAGTGTCTGTGGGTACCTTCTCAGTGTGTGGGGGTACCTGCACAGTGTCTGTGGGTACCTGCTGTGTCTGTGGGCACCTGCTCAGTGTCTGTGGGCACCTGCACAGTGTCTGTGGGCACCTGCTCAGTGTCTGTGGGCACCTGCTCAGTGTCTGTGGGTACATGCATGTGCGTGTTTGTGGACACCTGCACAGTGTCTGTGGGTACCTGCACAGTCTCTGTGGGGACCTGCACATGTGTGTCTGCGGGCACCTGCTCAGTGTCTGTGGACACCTGCTGATTCTCTATGATAGTAAATGCTGATCCTTGACAGGACCTAGAAACACTGAAGGGGTAAGCCTTAGGGCATTTCTCTGAGTGTAGTAAGAGCTGCGGACTGCGGTGTCCGCCACCTGGCTAGCTTTACCCGAAATAATTACACGGAAACTGTATTCTTTTAAACACTGCTTGACCCATTAGTTTTAACCTCTTATTGGCTAGCTCTTACATATTGATCTAACCTATTTCTAATAGTCTGTGTAGAACCACAAGGTGGCTTACCAGGAAAGATCTTAACCTGCGTCTGTCTGGAGTGGGAGAATCATGGCAACTGCCTGACTCGGCTTCTTTCTCCCAGAATTCCGTTCTGTCTACTCCGCCTACTCAAATTTCTGTCCTATCAGGGCCAAGGCAGTCGCTTTATTTAACCAATGAAATTAACACAAAACAGAAGACTCTCCCCCATCATCTGAGGGCTTATCTAGACTAGATTAATCCAGGTAGGAAAGATGAGTTTAATGTAGGAAGACTCACCCTAAATGTAGATGGTCCCTCTTCATGGGTTGGGGTCCTTGACAGAATAAAAAGGAGAAATCAAAGTATCAGCTCTCATCGCTCTCTGCTTCCTGATGGTGGGTGCAGTGTAACCAGCCACTGCACATTCCTGTGGCCATCAGTTCCATGCCAAAAGGTGGACTGTATCTTTGATCTGTGAACCAAAATAAATAAATTCTACCATCTGTAAGTGGTTTTTGTCAGGTATTTTGTTGCAACAACAACAACAAAAGAAACGAATACAGCCCTCGCTTAGAGAAGCCGCAGGAAAAAAAATCTTAATGTTTGTAGCATAACACACGACGAGGACTGGAGGAAACACTGTGTTGAACCTGATGTAAACACCACATGACGTATGCTTGTATGTAGACCTCACATGGTACTTGTTAAATAAGTAACACTGTAGTGTTCTTTTGTATCTATCAAAATTAAACAAAAATCTTTTCAAAAAAGGTCAGTTATCCTAGCTTAACCTTGTGGGCAGAAAATCTTCTTTTCTGCTTTGAAAGAGATTATATCATTGACCCACCTGTGGCTGTGGTCTGGATCTGGGGCCAGTGTCTCACCTGTGGACGGGGCAGATTCTGGGATCTGTGTCTCCTCTGTGGATGGGGCACTAATTTTCCTTTTCCTTTGGTGAGTGTACCCAAGTGGACATGATGATACGATTAAGCACAATAAATTGCTCCAGAGGGCAACACTTACTGTCTGACAGCCCGAAGCTGGGTATGACTTGAGCAAAGCCCAGTGGATAAGAAATTATGAGTTCAAACCCCCAGCCAGCCGCTCACCAGGCTGTATGCTAAGGAAAGCATCGCAATGATGAAAACAGCTAAGTCCTGCTGCCAAGGAGTTTATAGGCCAGTGGGGAGGTGGAGATGCAGGTGTCAACGATACAGAGAAGGAAACCAAACTGCCAATGACCATGAAGAAAGTGGGGTTTCTCAGCATCTCTGATGGGGCCAGTTCCATGCCCTAGTTTGGGGAGGCCCTTTGATGGCTACCTGTTATATTATGAAACCCACCACAGCCCCAGGTAAGCCTTCTAAGGAGGTTAGAATGTCAAAATGGAGATGGCTGTACTGCGCCAGATTCTTCTAAGGGCTGTTCGCACCCCTGCAGATCTGGGCCGTTTCATCCCTGGGAAATGGTCTTTTCCATAGCAGGCCTTCCTTTCTGACTTAACTTTATAGGGACCTGACATCTTCCTCTCTGCCTGTCCTGTGTTTCTGTGTGACCTCATACATGTACCAGCCACACAGAGCTTCAGGGCTCCAGCTGTGGCATGAAATCTGCTATCCAGGGCTCCATCTTGGTTTCTGAGGCCATGTAAAAGTTCCTAGATGCTCTACTTCACAGGAGAGAAACCACTGGTTCTTCCACTTTGCTAAGTTTGAGATCTCAGATGTCAGCGAAAGCCATTGTAGGTTTGGGATCTAAACATAACCACTGTCTTGGGCTACGAAGATGGCTGAGCACCCAGATGAAGGTCACCTGTCCTTATAGAATGCAGTTCTCTCTTCAGAGGGAAGAGGACATGAGCTTTTTTTTCTGAGCCAAATATCTGTAACCGTGACTGGAAATGAGTTCAGGTTGCCCCTTGTTCCAACATGGAAGCTACCACACGAATCTTTATAGCCACAAAATGAAAGAAAGACTGAAAGCGTTTTTCAAATACATCGGTGTGAACCTCGAGTAGACAGGCTAGGGAAGGCAGTGGGATGTCTGCCATAGGCCCCAGAAGCTACCTGATGACGTTTCTATCTTTTTGGTTGGTGGAAATCAGTGGTGTGCTAATTTAATCTATTCCAAAGGTTTAATCTAGTAATTGAAAAGATGTTAGACACAGACGCTGGCAGTGGGTCCTAAGACTAATAGATTCGGCTCTGGACCTGTTAACATTCCAACTTTCTACAATCTCGAAGTCCTAATCAGCCTTGTAGAATCTACACAAGTGTTTCTCTTTTCCCTGGAAGTCGGTTTCCAGGCTCCAGCCTCCTCCTGACCACCCCTCACTACCAATCTCTTGAGGGCTGCTCAGTACCAGCAGGACACCCTTTGCTCAGGAGCTTGGATTGCTCAATACAGGCTGAGCCCAAAACAAGAATGGAAAACACATTTTGCCAGTAGATAGCATATTTTGAAATAGCTACTTTAAGCATTTGGGGTGACAATTTGCCTGCCGGACTGTTTTTAGACTGTTGTTGTTCCTATTTGTCATCTGATATCCTGGAATAAAGAAAAAATAATAAAGAAAGAATGACAAGAACAGAGTTATCCCAAAGTCCACCGGTTACCACTGTTGCCTCAGTACAATGATCAGTTCTAGCTGGCTCCTGGCTCTCATGTCTGAGATGGCCGCTTGTAACACACGGGAGGTGCCCACCAACAGAACCTAGTGTACTTCCTCACTTGGTATGGTGGCTGGTCTTATATCAACTTGACACAAGCTAGAACTACTCCAGTTGTAAGGCATTTTCTTAATTAGTGATTGATGGAGGAGGGCCCAGCCCATTGTGGGTGGTGCCATCCCTGGGCTGAGAGTCCTGGATTCTATAGGAAAATAGAATAAGCAAGCCATGAGTAGAAAACTAGTAAGTAGCACCCCTCCATAATCCCTCATCAGGCCCCATCTCCAGGTTTCTGCCCTGTTTGAGTTTCTGTCCTGACTTCCTTCAATGATGACCAACAAGACAGCAATATGGAAGTCTAAGCTAAATAAACCCTTTCCTGCCCAAGTTGAATTTTGGTCATGGTGTTTCGTCACAGCAATAGAAACCCTAACAAATACACGTATGTTGCGGGAGGTCCTTCCGCTCCTCTAGCCAATAGCCATTGGGGCATGGTCTCTCTCCCTTTAAAACAGTGGCCACTTCCCTTCTCGCTCTCTCTTACTTCCTGCTCCACTTCTGGCGACCAGACTCCCTTCCTGATTGCGCAGAGGGCTGTTGTCTGGGACGGTGATCTGTAAGTTTTTTCCCCTTTAAATAAATAACCATTCTATTAATCATAATTCTAAACTGGTGTGGGATTGTTTTTGACTTACACCTTCGCCTTCACACGTAGGCTGATCAGAACAGGCAGGGATGTCTGACTGAAGGACACCTACCAGAGAAACCCAGAGGGTCTGGAACCAAGGTTCATAGCTAACTGGTGACCCTGGTGGGAATGCAGTCCACTGCACAGACCAGATAATGACCATGCCGTCAGCCCAGTCTTCAGAGGGGCTGGGTGGCAATGTGAGCAGGGCCACAGCTCAGAGACAGAGGCTTCGAGTTTCCTGGGGAGGAGGCACTGACTGTCACCCTTTACTGCAGTGCATATCTCTTCTGTGTTAGTGTCGGTGACCCTACCTGGAACATGTCCCAAGGTAGTCAGAGGCTGACAGTCACCGATGACTTCTGGAGATGGCTTTGGCTCTCATTTTGAAAACCCCAGAACCCCGCTGAGCTGTTCTTCTCTGCTGTCCTCTGTGAAGGGGGTGGGTGCTGCTGGGGGGATGTTTGCTCTAGGTTTTCCTGGCCTCGTGTGTCAATATTGATGACTGAGACTTCTTAAATTCCATATTCTGGGGTGGAGTAAGGGTGGCCCTCTCACTGCTCCCTATCTTTCTCAAACGTGAAAAAAAGTACAAAGAGAAAGCCGCAAGTCATTTCTTTCTTTGTGTTTCAAAGGATCCTGGGGTGGAAGAGAGAGAGACTATGTAAGGGAGCCCGGGTTCCCTTTACCTTCATTGTTGTCCTCTGTTCCCCCCTCCGCTGTGGTCAGACCTGAGCCTCCTCATCAACAGTGGATTGCTGCCTCTTTAAGTGGGGATTTGAGGTCCAGGAGACATGGGACGTTGGGGCTACATCCTATATAATGTAGAGGTTTGAGGCTAGGGAGGTATTGGACATTGGGACTCTATCCCTTTTAATGTGGAAGTTTCAGACCAGGATGGCATGGGACATTTGGATTGTATACACTGGTATCTGTATATTCCAGGAAGATCCAAGGCTATACAAGGATCAGCAGATCCCCCAACTTACAGAACTAATTAGGAGCAGATTCTGGGACCGAAACCCAACTTGTCTGATGTCCAGTCCCAACGATCCATGGCTTTGACTTCAGAGAACAAATGATTGAAAGAGTGGTATTTGAGAACGTTCTGTTCGGATGCAGTTGGAAAACCATCCCTCCAGTGTGCCAAAGTCACTTCCAGATGTATTGAGAGCTGTATGCAAAGTTGTCCTTGGAAGAAAACTTGCAGCACCTGGGTTAAAGAAGAGTGACAGGCAGGAAGACACTTCACCTCCCCGCACGCGCCCACCAGGATGAGCAGCGCAGGTGAGAGAAAGCAGCAGGGGAGGACTGGGGACCAGCCCAAGCTGCACTCACTCCCCTGACCTCTGAGCAGCACCAGCCACCCATCGGCTCTGGTGGAGGAATCCGGGAATGTCCTCAGATATCTAGTTCCTCTTTCCATCCCTTGCTTCCTGTCAGAGGCTGTGTCTTTTTTAGCAGCCGTCTGTTAGGCGTGAATGATCTCAGCCTTGCCAGGTCCGGATAATTTTCACCTGCTTATCTCTGCATGTATAGAGTATGGGATGCAGCCTGTTGTCCTGCCCTGGGTAGCAGTGTTCAGTGGGGTTGAAGCACCCAACCTGTGAAGGAGAAGCTGAGCAGGCAGCATGTACCCTACTTTCCAGTCAATTTCAGAACCCACAAGGACTGCATCTTCTAACATCAGGAATGTGATCTTGGTTTTAATTTTGACTAGGTAATCAGGATGGAGCGAGCACCCAAGAGACGTCTTACAGTGGAAGACAAAACCCTACAGAGAAGGAAGCAGAATAGAAGGTCCAAAGGTATGCCAGTACCAGAAGAACCACTGCTCTCCTTGGAGATTTAAGATCTCGCATTCATGAACCAAGAACAGGGCACTAGAGAAAAGAAGGAGTCACAGGAAAAGGCTGCTCAGAGATGACCTGGAAGCCCTTGAAGAGAGGCACTGTGGTCCCAGTGTTCAGGGCCCAGTTCCATACGTGCAGAGCCGTGGAGGCACCTGAGGCTCAGCCTACCATGTGTGCATGCTGTAGGCACACACACACACACACACACACACACACACACGCATACACACACACAGAGTGTAAAGACATATGCACATACTCTGTAAATCTATAGGAAGAATATCACTACAGTCAACTAAGAAAGGGGGGCATAAAGTAAGACGCTCTTCATTCACTGTAACCTGATGGTCCTTGAATTCAAAATAAAAATTTATTTTCTGCAATAAAAATCAATAAAAAAGAAAAAACTTATTTTCTGGAAAGAAATGGCTTCCCAAAGCGCACATGTTGGCTGCCAGAACTCACTGGGCTATCCTGTTCTGAGGTGAGAATTCTGCATTGTGTTTAAATATTAAAATGTCGTGAGAGGCACTAGCATTAGAATCAATAGCTAAAGAAAGCTGACATAAAGGATAAAGTAATGAAGCTGTACTCTGAGCTAACATCTGAGTCCAGAGCTATGGAATCTGGGGAACAAGGGGGCTGTACCACACTTGCTATGAGGTTTGTATGCCAGTAACTTTTATTACTTTGGTTGAGATGGGTGGGTCCCATGGATTTTCGGGGTTTCTGAAAATATTTATAATTAAAACCAAACCATCTGAAAAAATAGCCTTAATAGTACTTGCAGGCATTTTCCTGCTTGGTTTTCAAAGCATGGAATTGTTAAGGAAAATTTGATCCATATGTTTGGTTAACATAAGTGTGAAGCATCGGATGAGTATTTTAAGAATTATTTACTGACTGAGAAACTTTGCTTGCCGAGTCCAATTGGAATCTACATGCCATCTCCTTGGGACTCACTCTGAACATTTCTGGTTCCTGTTCCTGTCTTGAGACTGTGAAGATGGCATCTCTGGTTAAGTCCAGAAAGACCCAGGACCTTGCCCATCACTTCTTCCGAGCAAAGGACACTTGTCTTAGAGTTTCTATTGCTGCAACATAATACAGTGACCTAAAAGTAAGTTGGGGACAAAGGGGTTTATCCAGTTTATACCTCTACATTGCTTTTCATCACCAAAGGAGGTCAGGACAGGAACTCAAACAGGGCAGGAACCTGGAGGCAGGAGTTGATACAGAGGCCATGGAGGGTGTTGCTTACTGGCTTGCTCCCCATGGCTTGCTTAGCCTGCTTTCTTAGAGAACCCTGGATGACCAGGCCAGGGATGGCACCAACCACCATGGGCTGGGCCCTCCCACATTGGTTACTGAATGAAAAATGACTTAAAGCTGAATCTTATAGAGGCATTTCCTCAATTGAGGCTTCTTCCTCTCTGATGACTCTAGCTTGCGTCAGCTGATACAAAACTGATCAGTGCAGCACATGTTCCTCTCAAATGTCTGAAATGAAGAACTCTAACTCTCTCTCCCTCCCGCCTTCTCTCCCTCTCTGTCTCTGTCTTTCTCTCTCTCTCTCTCTCTCTCTCTCTCTCTCTCTCTCTCTCTCTCTCACACACACACACACACACACACACCCATACACACACAGACAGACAGAGGGAGAGAGAGGGAGAGGAGAATGTGCTAGTTCCAGTACCTGAGGTTTGACTGACCAGAGTCCATGGGCTATTACTGAGCATAGATGACCCCAGGCTGCATCCATTCTTCTACGTCCTGACTTCCTTTAATCTACTCTCTGACCTTGGAAGCCCTTGGAATATTTATGTTGAGGGCACAGTTCCTTGTTTTTGTCTTTGAGGTTCAGTCCTGCACTGGTTTTTGCCGTCACCTTTCTGCTGTGGTACAGGCACTGAGCTCCACGGAATGGTGTTTTGTCTGAAGCCTCCTTTGTCTTAAGAAAATCAGGATAATCTCAATGCTCAATAGAGATTTGTGTGCAGCATCTGTTTTCACCAGCAAGTGGATGGTGGATAAATGTGCAATATAGACAAGGACCCTGGAAACTCAAAGAGTCAAAACTTCAAGCCCATGGCTGGGCCTCAGGCCATATAAACATCTTGATGTCTTCAAGAAGGAAAGTGAGATCTTGGGGAAAAAAGACTCTTGCTGTCCAGAGAAGCATCAGGCAGTCCATGCAATGTGAGGACAAAAGACAAGGGAAAAGAGGGCTGGCAAAAACCAGAAGAGGCCAGTTGCAGGATGTGGCTTCTTTACTAAGGTCTTGATTGTGGATGTTTGGGTTGTGCGTGGTATCGATAGGAGCCAGCTGCTTGTGGGGAGAGGGGGAGAATGAACTGTGTGTGGGTTAGAACCCTGAGGTGGGAGAAGAGGTAAATGGGACAGCCCAGATGGGCTTTGAGCCCATGATGTATGCATCAGACAGAAACAGGTAGGAATTCCAGAACAATGCAGGTCTGGAAGAACACTGAGACAAACACAAGCATGACACAGGGTGGGCTCTCAGACGCTCGCTGGGCTGTGGGCACCTTCTAAGGAGACAGAAGGGCCCAGAATAGAGGGCAGGATGGGGGAACTCTGACTTTCTCTGTATAGCAGGTGGCAAGAGAGGCTGCAGTCATCATGGGGCCCATGACAGAACAGGGATTAGATCCCAGGTAAACTGAATAACAGAAAGGTTGGAAGCACATTGGTGCTGTGGGACAATGATCTTGTACCCTTTAAAGATTTGTTGGTTGTATTGCTTTAATAAAAACACTGATTGGCCAGTAGCCAGGCAGGAAGTATAGGCAGGGTAACCAGAACAGGAGAATTCTGGGAAAAGGAAAGTCAGTTTGCAGTCGTCATCCAGATGCAGAGGAAGCAAGATGAGAATGCCTCACTGGTAAAAGGTACCAAGCCACAAGGCTAACACAGACAAAATTTTGGGCTAATGTAAGTTTTAAGAGTTAATAAGAAGCCTGAGCTAATAGGCCAACCAGTTTATAGTTAATGTAGACCTCTGTGTGTTTCTTTGGGACTGAAAGGCTGTGGGACTGGGTGGAACAGAAACCTCTGTCAACACATTGGCCCATTTTGTCTGTTGACTACCACCTATATGGTGCCCATCCCAGGATTCTGAGCACTCAGGAATGCCAGGCTGGGGCTAGCCGGGTCCATTTGGAGTTGTTTTCTCCAAGTGAAAGAGGTAAAAAGTTAAAGAAGACACAATTTAGGGTGCTGGACAGAACAAAAGGACCATACAAACTGTGATTGAGATAATGCGTTTTCTGTTCCTTGTGATTGCTGTGTCAAACACAGCATAGGGTTTGCTGTGATAGGATATATGAGCTAAGTATTTAAACAAGTAGTCTTATTGTAAAATAGAGGACTTTCTACTGTTGGGGGACCATCTAGGCAATTGAAGGCCTTCAGAGAAAAGACTCAAGGCCCCTGGGAAAAAGGAATTCTGACTGAGTTTTCATTAAGCCTTAAGACTCAACCAAGACTGTAGCATCAGCATGTCCTGGGTCTCCAACCTGATTTAAGACCTCAGAAACTCCTCCATTTCCTCCCTTTCCTCTCTTTTCTCTGTTTCCTTCCCCCCTTTCCTTATTTCTCATGCAGTTGACAGATGAGGAGCAGGGGGGAGAAACAATGGTGGTGGAGACCCGGAACACATAGGCAGGAAGGAACTGGAGTTGTGTCAGCCAATTCCAAACCCCTCTTGTTCTGGGCTTCAGAAGACCGCCATGATCTGAGAGGACATAGCTTGGAGTTCATTATCCGTGGACACTGACGTTCTGTAGGGAGCTGCAGAAGTCACAGGTGAGAGGGAGACAAGGTATAAGATGTAAGTGCAGAGAAGGCTGTGAAGACAACGGAAGGGTCACTGGAGGTGACAGTGAGGATCCGTAGTGCCTGGGCCCAGGGTCAAGCTTATTTTTATTGTCATTTAGTGGAAGCACCAGGTGTGGGCACTTTTCACAGACAGCAAGAGAGACTATTTTGAAAAGAGAGAGAGCACCAGCTTTGTCATAGCACGAGGGGCTTAGTGAGTGGGTGTCACAGTCAAGGGACAGGTGAATCAAGTAGAAGCAGTCACAGGTGTCCTGGGTTCACGGCATCACCAACATCCAGACAATGACTGTGGGAACACATGCTTTGAAATGAGCCCACAACATCGAGAGAAGGGCCAAAACAAAAGCAGGTCCGGTCAGTGGAAAAAAGGATGAGCACAAGATGCTAATTCGCAGGAGTGGTGATGTCATGAGGAGATGGGCACAGATGTGGGAAGAGCATCTCACAATGTGGTCCCAGCATATTGTGCAAACAACCTACGTGGGGCTCATGGAGCCAGCCAAGGACCCACAGGCCAAGCTTTCCATATTTAACAAGATATTTTAATGTCATCGCCACAATTTCTTTCCCAAACTTTTTCTTGATAAAAGCTATTAGTTAAAAAAAAAATCTAAAACAAGAAAGCAGTTCTGACTTTAAGTGTTCTCCTAATTCCCCAAAAGCTGATCCTGAAATACTCATGTGTTTATCTCTAGTTTTACTGAACGCTGGGCTATCTGACTGCTGGGACAATTCAACGTTTGATTTAGACAAAGGGCTGTCAGCTATTCTGTTTGTTCTGGAATGTGAGCTGTGATTAGAGAAGAATCTTCCCAGTAGAATTAGCTGTCTGTTCAGATTTTCATCACCAGCAATCCGTTTGCAAAAAACAATAACAGTTGAGTGTGTTCTAGGAGACTTGGAGAGGAAAGAAGAAGAAAGTTCACAGGCAAAGCTTGGTCTCAGTTCTGACGCTGAGGCTGCAATTACTCTTCAGGGCAGGAATGTTCCGGGCCTGGCCTGACCATGCTCTTGGCACAAGGCACCATTGTTTATGCCAGCCTGAAGAGACTCTTGAATCTGTGTCCTTTGATTGAGCATTTTTATGATGTCTGCATAAATCACTTCCCTTAAGATAGCATCCCTGGCATGGAACGGGCTCGCCTTTTTATAGGCATTGGCTGTGAGTGAGGACTTCTTTCTCTCTTGATGAACCTTCTGCTCTGATTTCTTTCGCCCTGAACCCCAGGAAAGTTCTTTCTGATGTTTCAGATGCCACCCTTTAACTTAGTTTGTGACTGTTTATTAGACCAACTTTATCTTCTGTTTTTCATCAATTGCAAGAATAAGAAACTGGGTAAATCTGTGAGAAGGACATCACTAAATTTATCTTCTAGTTCTCCCTCACACATTTGTCAGGTTGGATTTAGCCGTGTCTTTCTAGAACAGTGGTTCTCAACCTTCCTAATGCTGTGATCTTTTAATACAGTTCCTCATGCTGTGTTGACTCCTGACTATAAAATTATTTCATTGCTACTTCATAACTGTAATCTTGCTACTGTTATGAATCATAAATTAAACATTTATGTTTTCAGAAAGTCTTAGATGACTCCATTGAAAGGGTCATTTGATCTCCAAAGGGGTCACAACCCACAGACTGAGAAATACTGCTCTAGAAATTTGTCTTATAAATAAATGTCTTGATACCTTTGGGGCCAATAATATCTCAAGGCATAAAAATTACCCCAAATATGGGTATATATCCAAAGGATGCTCAATTGTGCCACAAGGACATGTGCTCAACTATGTTCATAGCAGCATTGTTAGTTATAGCCAGAACTTGGAAACAACCTAAATGCCCCTCGACTGAAGAATGGATAAGGAAAATGTGGTACATTTACACAATGGAGCAGAGAAAAATGTAGAGCTCAATAAAATCAATAATAAAATAAATAAAATAAAACAAATTACCTCAAATAGCGATCATGGATAAATTAGACTTTAGCACATATTTAGAACACATATTTCTCAGAGAATAACCTTAGGAAAGTAAGATTTTCATCCATCTCCACAACACAGAAAGAACACCCACAAATCAACTAGAGGAAGACATTCAGCCACAATAAAAGCTGAGCAGCAAACTCCAGGAACACTTGATCAAAGTAAGTACTCCAGTGGCCAGTGGGCATTTGGGGAAGGGGCTAAGACTTTAGTGGCTAAGACATAACAAAAAAGCCACAGGGAATGGAACTATACCCTCACCAGGATACCTTAGGCTACAGAGGCCTCTACCCAGCGGTTGAGGGCTCAGTGTGGAGAACCTCACCAATCACGAGGGTTGTGAAATGATCTATGATTCCAGCAATATTCTCCACCAATGCTTACTAAGTTTACACATGACCTGTTTCCTGACCCAGACATTCCCTGGGTAGGGCAGGTTTGAATGGTTAAGTCCACAAAACACACCAACAATGTTTACATAAAGTCAGTCTGAAGTGGTTGGCAATCAAGGCTGTAGGCGTGAAACCTGTGTGACCTTGCCAGGAGAGCTGGCTGATAGAATTCAGCGAGCAGCCGAATTAGAGCAAGGGTCATAAGAGCAAGGGTCTTGCGTGTGTATGGGAGCTGGATGCAGAACTTCTGTGGGTTTCATACAGAGAGATAAAATTACAAAGTCTAGAAGAGCCCCTGGGAATACCCATGGGGAATATCTGGGTTAGCTGAGAATTCTCTAGTGTGACATAATTCTACCCCCTTGGAATGCGAATGTTTTTCTTTGGGGCACTGCACAGAGAGGTATATAACTAGGGTTTTTTTTTCTTGTTGTTGAGAAGTTTTTAATTTTTTGAGGATTCCTTCCATGAGTACTATATTTAACATTTCCACCTCTCCCTCTCCGCAGTTAACTCCTCTCAGGTTCCTCTTCTCTCCTCTCACATTCAAGATCTCTTTTCCCTTATTACTATTTTTACGTGTGTGTGTGTGTGTGTGTGTGTGTGTAACCTAAGTCCATTTAGTGTTGCTTGTATGTATACGTGACTGACTTCTTGGTTCAGGTAACCTTTTATAGGGAATCATTCCTGGCATACCGACTATTCCTTCTCAGCAGCCATTGGTTGCCTGTAGCGCTTCACCTAGGGATGGAGTCTTGTGACATGTTGGCATGTCAGCTGTGGTTTCATTGTGCAGGTCTTGTTCAGGCAACTGTGCTGTTGAGGTTTCACTGGTACAGCTACATGCCATGTCTAGAAAACACCATCCCACAGCAAAAAATAAAATAAAAAAAATCAAGAAAACAACTTAACATCCTTAGCAATTAAGGAAGTACAAACTAAAATAACTCTGACATATTTTCTTATCCCAGCTCAGACCAACAAAACACCAACAATAACTGTGACTTAGGATGTGGGGAAAGAGGACCTCGTTCACTTTGGTGGGACTGCAAACTGGCGTAGCCATTCTGGAAATTAGGGTGGAGATTTCTCAGAACAATAAAATGTAGATCTGTCATATGACACAGCTCTATCACTCCTTGCATATACCCAAAGGACTCAAGATCCTGTTCTACCAATTCTTGCTCAGCCATGTGTATTGTCGCCCTTGTCACAATAGGTCATGTGATGGCTTTTCTGATTGTCACCAAGACATTTGGAATTAACTACAACCCAGAGGCTGCATACACCTGTGAGGAATTTTTTCTTAATTATCTGAAGTTAGAAGAAACACTTTAAATGGAAATCTTTTGAGGTGGGAAGATTCACCTTTAATCTTGACCACATCTTCTGAGGCAGCCTCTGTAAAGGACACAGAAGAAGGAATTTTTCTCTTTGCGTGCTTAGTCTTGTTGGCATGTCTATCACTTCACTGGCATTAGAGCCTACTTCTTTGTGATTCTGATGTATACTGAAAACCAGCTGAGACACACTGCCTCATGGACTGAACAACTAATTACTGGATGCTTGAACCTTCTATTGGTAGGCAACCACTGTTGGGCTAGCTGGATCGTGGCCTGTAAGTAATTCTAATACTTACATAATCCCTGTATGTATATAAATATGAATCCTATAAGTCCGTTACCCTAGAGAACCATGACTAACACAGGTAGGGCATAGAAACAACCTAAATATCCTTAACTGATGAAAGATAGTGAAAACATGGTATGTATGCACAATGCAATTCCATTCAGCAGTAAAGAAAATTGAACCATGAAATATGTAGGTGAATGGATGGAACCAGAAAACCTTTTACTGAGTAAGGCCACTCAGACCCAGAGGACAAAACACTACCATAGGCTCTCTTATTTGTCCTGGTTCCACATCTTGAGATCTGGGTCCACAGCCTGAAGTAATGGCAGAAGCCGAGCACATAACTTGGTTTGTGGTGTGATGAGCGCTCACAGTTAGGAGCTCAGATGAGACTTTGAACGTTGCCCTTTTAAACAAGGTTGAAATTATTATTAAACATGGAAAAAGGGCTGGGAGGTTATGGCTTAAAAGTGATGTGTTTGGGTGTCAAATCAACACAAGTGTGGATTTGTGATGACTGATAATTGTTATCAACTTGAGAGGCTATAGAATCACTGAGGAGACGTGCGTGTGAGGAGCTATCCTGATTCCTTGGGCAGCACCATTCCCTGGGCATCAACTCTTGACTATGTAGATACAGAACACTAGCTGACCACCACCAACCATTGACCCTGCTTTCCGAGTGTGTGCAATGCGACCATCTACGTCTCATTCTTGCTTCCAGGACTCTGCTGCCAGGGTAGACTGTGACCACAGCAAACGTGTCCATCCCTTCTTTAAGTTGCTTTTGTCAGGACAAGTTATCAGAGAAACAAGCAAAACAAGTAAGACAACCAACAAAGGGGGCATGTCTGATTGCTAACAACCGAAGCAGGATCTAAAACCAGAGCAGCCTAATAGCATTAACACACACTGATATTTGGAAGACATTTGAGCTCTCAAGTAGTGAGAAGTGTGTTACGGACTTTACAAGAACATTTCTCAGATAATACACGGCTTGTGATTGTCACTGAATTCTATTGTGATTCTCCCTCGAACCCTATCTGCTTTGATACACATTTTGAGGTTTTAAATGGTCTTGGTGAACATGTCATTTTACCATTTAAAAATGCTCTTTTCTATTTATTTATTTACTTACTTACTTATTTATTTATTATCTGGAACCAGCCTCTCCTTACTAGCATGCTTGGGTACAGAATATGAAAGGCATAGATTCTGTTTTTATATTTACTTAGTATTTTCTTTGTGTATAAAGTTCAATTATCTTTGTTTTGAAGTATATAATTGTTTTTAAAATCTAAGAATCTCTTATTGGAATATATATTATATTTTTATTTTAGTACAAGTATTCAATATTGATGTATTTACATTTGCATCTATTATATAATTTTGTTTTATAATTATGATTTTTAATTAATTAGTTAACCTTATATGTTGATGTATGTGCCACATTCTGTGTGAAAGTAAAAATAAAACTTTTGGTACTGGATTCTTACTTTCTACCATGTAAGTCCCTGTGGAGGTCCAAAAATGTGAGCTTATTCCACCTTCCCTGAAGGTCAGAGAGTTTAAGCTTACTCTGTTCTCTTGACAACAAGCGCGGCTACACGCCCTGACCTAGGGTGTGGTTGCTTGCTGTTTTGAACATTAGGCTAGCCCATGGTGGTAGGTCCACTCCACCCTGACCAAAGGTCAGAGAATTCAAGCATGCTTCTGTTCCTTCTTTTGAAATAGGAGGTTTGACTAAGGGAGTAGTAGCCTGCAGGACACTTGGTCTAGGGTGCTTTCACTGCCCCAAGCATCAGATGCTTTTCTTAAGAAATAATGGCTTGATGTCTTAAGTATTGGGGCAAGTAAGTGTTGTGGATGTCCTTTGTATCATGTTAAATCAGTCTTCCACCTTCTTCCCCCCTTTTGCATCTGGTATAAAAGTGTATGGAAAATTAAACATGGGTGAACTCAGAAGTCAGAATTCAGCATTCAGTATTGGCTGAGTTGCCCTCCCTTTACTATCCTGCCTCTGTGTGTTTCTTACCTCTACTCCTTCTACCTAATGTTTAAAACCCCCCTACCATGGAATATATGAACCCGCCATGGCTAGGATTGCAGATGAAGTCATCCCAAAAATGTGGCTCACATCAGGTTGTCAGACTTGGTGGCAAGTGCCTTTACTTTTGTAGGGTTGCTCATCATCTCTACATCACCATTTGGGCTTGTTTGTTGTTTTGGGGATTGTGTAATGATTTTAGAATAAAAATTTTATTTAAATGATTATGGAAAAACTAAATGTGATTTTATAGAAGTATGTAACTATTTTATTATATGTTAAATGTTTTATTCCATATAGAGTAGACATTTCTAATCAAATGGTATATGTGCTTTATGATTGTACATTTCACAGAAAATAAAGACTTCTGAACAGTTTATTCTCATTTTATTTATACTTAAAATCACTAATATGGCCGGGCGATGGTGGCGCACGCCTTTAATCCCAGCACTCGGGAGGCAGAGGCAGGCGGATCTCTGTGAGTTCGAGACCAGCCTGGTATACAAGAGCTAGTTCCAGGACAGGCTCCAAAGCCACAGAGAAACCCTGTCTCGAAAAACCCAAAAAAAAAAAAAAAATCACTAATATGTTTTAATGTCTGGTTGCACAGAGACTGACTTAATAGTCAGATATTTTTTCACATCTGATTCATTGTTCAATATAGCTAAAATGAGACATTTCTTCAGATTAACATTTACAAATACCTGTTATCTAACACGCTTGCATCCACAGTTCATACTTGAATGTTTGTTCCAATATTTCATCACTATGAGATAACTGAGAGGCAAAGATAGTTAATAGTAAATGCAACTTAGGAGGTCTATTTGAGGTCATTTTCTCAATTCCCATAATTTCACAAATTTAAACAGAGCCTAGAATACTTAATAGCTGTCCAGAATTTGTTAACGCTGTGGTGACTACCTACCCAAAAAGCTTCCCTTGACTCCTGCAAGCCTCACACCTACAATCCCCTGGTCAATAGAGATCAGAGGCCACATCCTTGTTCCTGGAAGACATGGGCTATACCCTTACTAAGTACATCACACTGACACACTCCTGCACTGGTGCGCAGCTCCTGCACGTGACCAGTCCTGGAGGTATGTTTCCAGAAACTACTTTGAAGTGTTTTCTGGTTGTCGCCAGTATTCGTGGGGAAGGATAACAGCTGACAGAATGAAGCCCTGTGTAGTTCAGATCTGAAGTGACCAGTGAAGGGCCGCATGGACTGGAGACTGTTTTCCCATCTAAATATGACACTGAAGCTCTCTCTGGGATCTATCTTTATTGTAGTATTAAAATTTCAGTATTTTAATACTGAAAATCAAATCACCTCTAGCTCCTCATAATGTTTTGAGAAAAATATTCTCAAGTAGCCAAGATTGGCCTTGAACTTGTTATGGAGTTGAGGGTGACCTTGAACCTCTGGTTCTTTTGCCTCTGTCCCCTGAGTGCTGGGATTACAGTAATACACCACCACACCTAGTTTCTGTACTGCTGGGAATTTAACCCAGTTTTGTGCATATTCTACTAATTGAGCCGAATCCCCAGCACAGGCATTCGGTTTTTATGAAGGGGCTAGGACTTTCTCTCAACCATGTAAGTCATGGTGTCCAGAACACGAGGGAGCCACGTCTCCTCCTTCACCTTCTCAACTCATCTTCAACATCGCAAATCATATTTTGTTTGAGGATGTGTCAGAATTTAAGGACTTGGCTGTAGTTAATCTCTCAGCTACTGCAGAGGCCCTAATGACAACCAGCTGAGTGAAGAGGCTCAGACTTGGAAAAACAAATGGGTCCTTAGCCTGGAGAAGGCTCCGCGCCACAGCCCCAGTGTTGGGGGCCTTAGGTCAGAGCGGGATGTGCCTGGAAGCCTTTTCTTCTACTGTGGAGATAACCCAGCCCACAGATGCCTGATGCACTGAGGTCGGTCTGAGAAGACAAGAAGGAGGATCCAAAAACATTAAGTACACTTTGCACTGCTACAGTCTCAGAGGACCAAGCCAGCAGAAGAATAAAGTCAGGCAAAGTTTAATATTCTAAAGCCAATATGTTTCTTAATAAGAATATGAGTGGAAAACAAACCGGTTGAGCCAGCAGTCCTCCCAGCCTGCCATCATTTGACTCAGGAAAAATTCTATCCTAAAAATAATATTCGACTCAAGATAAACATGAGCGCGTTCATTTACCCACAGGTGACTATTTTAATAAATTAACTGACTTGGAGAAAGTGAGAGTTGGCCGGTTCAGGTGGAGTGTGCCAGCATCTTTTGCCTTCTAATATCCATGAGGAGCAAAGAACAGGGTCTGGGGAAATTGCTCTGCTCCGAGATTCGTTGTCCAGGTCTTACTTTATTACTCTAATGTATTGATGAAACAGGGTGTACTGCTTTGTTTCTGAGAGACAGCATGGGGCCTCCTCTAAGAGAAGGTGCACAAGAGACTGAACTCAATTCACTGGATTCCTTACCTAAAAATCTTCATGCAAGAACAGCAGACAATACCGCTGATCTGTGATAACTTGAGGAGATGAGGACTGTCCTTATTTCCCCAGAAGAACCAGTCAACAAGACCTGTGGAGTCAGTCATACAATACGGCCGACTGGGGCCTGGAATAATGCTCTTCTCCTATTGACCCTTTATCAAGAGGACAGAGGCTTCTCTTGAGGGTTCTAGATGAATCTGCTGAGTATCCATGTCCTCATATCCACAGCAACTGTGCCTGGTCCCAGATTACCAAATCCACGATGGACGTGCCAATACCTCAGGCAAACAGGCTGGTATTTACAGAGAATCACGCCGTTCCGCTCATCTCTAGATTGCTGACATGATCTGGTGCAGTGTGATGAAGTGTAAGTGGTTGCTGAACTGTGTGATTCAGGGGAGAACAGCGAGGAAAAAGTGCACATGCTGAATAAAAACACGATTAAGATATTTTCCATCCGGTTGGCTGAACCCACAGATACTGATGCCCAATTATATTATTAAGTTGGGTGTAGGTTCCTCTAGGAGGTGTTTTTCTTTACTTCAACTCTTGAAGACAAAGTGGAGGAAGGGGCCCACTGGCTTTGGTGTACCAGCCAGACCCTGGTTTCTTCCAGAAACTGCAGGTTAAGAATTTGTATTTCGTTTTCTGATCATTTTGTGTTGATTTTAACATGATCTGAGAGGAAGGGGTTAAATTCATCTTCGCACAGATGCATATCTAGTTTTCCCAGCGTCAGTTATTAGAAAGGTCGAATCAATTTTGTTTGTCAATATTGACATTAAATTTTTTATTTCTTCAAGATCAAAAATTCATAAGCCTGAAGAGCACATGAATCTATTCATGTCTTCTGATTATCCAACTTTTGCTGGAATGATCTTTAATAAGATTCCACATTTCTGTTATCAATGATAATGTGTCCTGTTTTAGTATATAAATTTATGTAATTGCTTCTTTCTTTTTTCTTTGCTCATCTAAAGGTTTGGTGATTTCAAACAATAAATTTTTGATTCATATTCTTTTGTATAGTCCTTTAGTCTGAATTTTGTTTAATTCTGCTCTGATCATTATTATTTATGAAATTTTAGGTTTCATTTGTTCTTTTATTTTAGTTATTTGAGTTGCATTATTATGCTACTTGAAATCTATTATTGTTTTTTGAGGCAGATGTTGGCGATGTTTGCATCTGCCCAGGAATCTTAGGATTTGACTACACAGCTCATGGCTCAGACCAGTGGTCGGGGCTGTCATCCAGGGTCTAGAGGTCTGGATGCAGGCACACTGTGTACTGCAGACTGACCAGATGTGCAGCAGGCTCATTCACTACAGGAACAAAGCTGCCTCCTGGCTGGCTTGGCCTGTTTTGTGTGATGGTCAGAAGCTGTGTACTGGTCAGCTGTGGAGTTTAACCAGAGACTGCTTGCTTGTTTCCTGACTGCCCAGACCTGCATAATCACACAGAAACTATATTAATTACAACATTGTTTGGCCAAATTAGGTCTATTTTTAGCTAGCTCGTGTATCTTTAATTAACCCTTTTCTATTATTTTGTATTTTACCACAAGGCTCATGGATTGCTACCTCTTGTTTCTCGGGCAGCTACATGGTGTCTGCCTCCTTTGGCAGCTACATGGAATTTCCCTGACTCTGCCTACTCTCTCTATATCTCTGTTCGAATTTTCCACCTTGCTTTACTCTGCTAAGCCATTGGCCAAAGCAGTTTTATTCATTATCCAATAAAAGTTAACACATATACAGAAGGATATCCTACATCAGAGGGAGGCAAAGCTGCCGTCCAGCTGTTAGGTAGGGTGCAGATGTGTGTGAACACATCAGGGCACTCTCTAAGTCTGCCTGCCGGTTTCCTGGGGGACTAACTGGGTTTTGTGACCCATTAGTCCTTGGAGGGTGGCTTTTGTAATTGGCTGGGCTCTGAGCTCTCACGTGAATATGTTGTTATCCTAAGAATGGAAATTCACTGTGACTGCTGGCCCTACGTGGGATATGCTCTAACCATGAATCAGTTTTTTTAAATTTATTTATTTATTAAAGATTTCTGTCTCTTCCCCTCCACTGCCTCCCATTTCCCTCTTCCTCCCCCAATCAAGTCCCCCTCCCTCGTCAGCCCAAAGAGCAATCAGGGTTCCCTGCCCTGTGGGAAGTCCAAGGAACCCCCACCTCCATCCAGGTCTTGTAAGGTGAGCATCCAAATTGCCTAGGCTCCCACAAAGCCAGTACGTGCAGTAGGATCAGAAACCCATTGCCATTGTTCTTGAGTTCTCAGTAGTCCTCATTGTCCGCTATGTTCAGCGAGTCCAGTTTTATCCCAGGCTTTTTCAGACCCAGGCCAGCTGGCCTTGGTGAGTTCCCAATAGAACATCCCCATTGTCTCAGTGTGTGGGTGCACCCCTTGCGGTCCCGAGTTCCTTGCTCGTGCTCTCTCTTCTTCTGCTCCTGATTTGGACCTTGAGATTTCTTTCCGGTGCTCCAATGTGGGTCTCTGCCTCTGTCTCCTTTCATTGCCTGATGAAGGTTAATATTCAGGGGGATGCCTATATGCTTTTCTTTAGGTTCTCCTTATTTAGCTTCTCTAGGATCACTAATTATAGGCTCAATGTCCTTTGTTTATGGCTAGAAACCAAATATGAGTGAGTAAATACCATGCTCCTCTTTTTGGGTCTGGCTTACCTCACTCAGGATAGTGTTTTCTATTTCCATCCATTTGCATGCAAAATTCAAGAAGTCCTTGTTTTTTACTGCTGAGTAGTACTCTAATATGTAAATATTCCATACTTTCTTGATCCATTCTTCCATTGAAGGGCATCTAGGTTGTTTCCAGGTTCTGGCTATTACAAACAATGCTGCTATGAACATAGTAGAGCATATACTTTTGTTGTATGATAAGGCCTCTCTTGGGTATATTCCCAAGAGTGGTATTGCTGGGTCCAGGGGTAAGTTGATCCCGAATTTCCTGAGAAACCGCCACACTGCTTTCCAGAGTGGTTGCACAAGTTTGCATTCCACCAGCAATGAATGAGTGTACCCCTTTCTCCACAACCTCTCCAGCAAAGGCTATCATTGGTGTTCTCCAAAATACATAAAGATCTCCAAAATACATAAAGAAACTAGACCGTAAAAGGGTAATCAACCCAATTATAAAATGGGGCACTGAGCTGAACAGAGAATTCTCAACAGAAGAAGTTCAAATGGCCAAAAGACACTTAAGGTCATGTTCAACTTCCTTAGCGATCAGGGAAATGCAAATCAAGACAACTTTAAGATACCTCATCTCACACCTGTCAGAATGGCTAAAATCAAAAACACCATGAATCAGTTTTAAGAGGGCAGCTTTAGTCACACATAGGTTAGAGAGTCTATAACATGAACCCCTGTCTGGGAACACAGGTCCATGAACTCCAGGCCACTCTCCAAGCTGCCTGGAGACTGTGGCTGTTGCCTCAGTCTCCTGTGGACAGGACTAGCAGAGTATGCAGTGTTTATGGGGATATGGGGAAGGAGGCAGAGGGCTCTCTCGGGTCTGTGGCATCACCCTGTGTATTTCCTTGTGCAGGGCCCACTCCCCTGCCCTCCGGTCAGGGTGCGGTGGTTTATCCTCTGTGGCCGCTTCAGTGCGCGAGGGACAAGGTCTGGTGCTCACTGTGTCAGCCTCCCTTCTGGATTCTGCTTTCTGTCTTTTTTTCTCACCTGACACAGACGCTTGGTCATTTCCTCACTCCGTCCCTCAAGTCAGGAAACACAGCACTGGTTTGGTGTGGGAACCCACAGAAGTGGGTCCATTCCACCTTGGCTAGAGGTCAGAATTAAGGCTGATTTTTACTCTTTCAAGTTTATTCACTTAAGGTGTGGCTGCTAACAAGATATCCTGGCCTAGGGTGTGGTGTCTTGGTGTTTTGGGTATTAAGAAGGCCCACAGAGGTGGCTCTATTACACTTTGGCCAAAGGTCAGAGAGTTCAGGCCTATTCCCGCTTCTTCAACGACAGGACAGTAGGATTGACCCTGGGAGTGAGTGCCTACAGGGTGCTTTCCCTAAGGTGTGGTCTCTGCTTGTCCTGCCTAAACACTAGAGCACTTAGAATACTAAACTCAGGGTATAGTTGCTTGAGGCTTTAGGTATTAAAGAGGTAATTGCTCCATTTGTTCTTTGTAGCATGTTAAATTACTCTTTTGCCAAGATCTCCTGAGTACCTTGGGAGCGTGGGGACCTTGGGAGAGAGTTGAAGGGGAGGGACGAGGCAGGGAGGAGAGCAGAGAAAAATGTAGAGCTCAATAAAAAATCAATAAAAACACTAGTCTTTTGCCTTCTTCCCTCCTTTTTGGAGTGGGGTATATAAGCATATGGAAAGTAAATGTGGGTTGCCCTCCTGACTCTATTATGCATCTCTGTCATTTTCTTTTATTTCTCTGTTCCTTCAGCCTAATATTTCTAATCCACAAGCACGTACCCTGGAATGTGGGAACTCCATCAACGCTAGACCCCGACATCTGATCAGAACCATGGTGGTGCTGCTGTTTCAGTAAAACCTTTATGCTTCTGTCTGCATTTAAGAAAGACCCTCAAGCTCAGGACAGTTTAACTGTTTCACGGTCAGAGACACAGGCCGGATACTTCAGAGATAGTTCCTATTTCCGCACATGGCCCTGTGGCTCCTGCTCACACGGGCCGTGACGAGACCCAACTGTCATTAAAGAGGCCACTCAGTTTAATTGCACAATCAAATTACGAAGAAGAAGAAGGCTATATTTGTGGGTAAAAGGCATCTAAGTATTTGACAAATGTGTGCATGCGTGTGCTCAAATACCTTCTCTCGTTCTGGGGAAGTCATTATGGGCAAAGCAACACCACAGCCCTGCGGTCAAAAGGCAAATGGGCAGCTGCCTGCTGTGTGAGCTCATGCACCCCTGGCCAGTCTGTGATAAGTGCAGGGAGGAGCCAGGGGTCCTTTCCAACACATGATCCGCAGTTTATATCTTTGCGGCAATCCATGTTTAATAACAAGAGACTTCCCCGGGCAGCATGGCCGCTGAGGGCAGCCTGTAATCTCATGAGCTGATTCTACGGTTGTAATTTCCTGCGGCTGTCTCTTATTTCCCTAAATGCTTAGAGAGAAGTTTTCCTTCTTAGTTAAAGGGCAAGCGTAGAAAAAAAATCCCATTCTTTCCCTCTGTGTCACAGCTGAAACTCTGGCTCTTTGGGTTGTTACTTAAGAGACTGTAATTATGGTCTCTTACAGGAGGGTCCAAATGTCCCTGTACCCATGGACTTTAATTCTTCCTCCCAAGGAACCAGAATCACTACATTTCTTTATTCTACCACATTGGTTTCTTAAACATGCCTGTACTCCTGTGGTTTAATAAACTATGTTTAATGAAAATGGAGTTATTTTAAAGATGTCCCCTATGTTCATGATGATGGTGATTAATATGATTATAGGTGTTTCTGTTTTCATCAAGAGTTAGCCGTGTGCATATAATTGTGGTGTATAAGGGGGGTGACCATATAGTTTGTCATACCGGCTGGGGCACTCCGAGTATCATTTCCTTCTGCACCACAGATAAACCCTGGGATATAACCCGGGGCAGATGGAATCACTGTGCTGTGAAGAAATCTAAGTGTAGATCTGGGCTTTTGTATTTTCTTTAAATGTGTAAATATATCACTGCCCAGCTGGGAGGTGAAAGGACCCTCCTGGGAGCAGCCCACACCTGAAGGGGAAGAGCAGGGCTGGAATTTAAGAATACCACCAGTAAAGATCTCCAGTCTCAGGATACCACATCACCCACTACTGGGTAACAACTCTGGGTTATCAGTGGGGTGTATCAGTGCTTGGGGTTCACCTGAACTGGGAACAGAGACATAAGGAGAAGGTAAGACAGAACAGAGCAGAAGCAAAGCCCTAGAGGAGGCTAAAGAAGCAGCACACGGAGAAGCTGAAGACAGCAGGCTGAGACTGGCCTCTAAAGAGATGACTAAGTGGGTAGAGTGTGGGTACACCTGTCCTGCCGGGGGGGCTGTGTGGAACCTGGGCAGGGTCCTGTGCAAGCAAGATTTGTGGAACTCCAAATGTGTTTAAGAATAAAGAATTAAAAGTTGATTATGAAATGAGCTGAGTGTTAAAGATCACAATGTGTTAATGCCCTGCTACATCTTCCTCTTGATTGTCCAGAGATGACTCACTTATGCATGAGCTACTTAACCTCAGAGACCACATTGACATAAATGGCTAAGTCAAAGAACAAATATTTTCAACCCAAATCTTTTCACTGATGTCCAAGAATGCCTAGGCTCATGGATAAAGGGCTTAGGAAAATGTAACTTAACTACTTTTAACTAACAGTGTTTCTATATTAGCAAGTGAAACACACAGTCCACTTACCCTTCCAAGCTACTCACCTGGTACCACATGCGTTTTGTGGGGATTATTTTTGCCCTAGTTGTATGTATTAGGATTAGAATTGTGCAGAGGCCAAGGGTATGGAGTAGAGAAAAAAATGAACGGCAAGTTTGAAAAGTTGACCTCAGGATGCATAGTCCTCCACCCTAGTAATCTGGGCACTGTGGAGATAACAGTATCAGATGGTGATGTGAAGCCAAAAACTATCTTGTCACCTTGTATGTAGCCATTAGAATGTCACAGGGCAGCATGTTACCTGTTTGTGATGTTGCTAGGCTGCCAGTCACACACAAGTACAACCTAGACAACTCCACACAGCATGTGGGAACTGTGAACCTTGCCAAAATTCAAAATAAAGGTAGGGGGAGCTGGGTTTGTCTGGTTCTAACCAAACAAATAAGTACATTCATGAATAAACAGAGGGGAACGTTGGGGTCTCACATATGCACATCTGACAATAACATTTTACAAAGACTCCATTACCACACAACAACTTTTCAGAAATACTTTCAAATACTTCCAATCCCTTTCCTTTCTCTCTCTCTCTCTCTCTCTCTCTCTCTGTCCTCTATACTAGTGTCAGAAGTGGGGTCTGAGCAGCCGTGGGAGAACTGAGACACCATGCTTGGTGCCCTTTGCACCATCAGTTTCCGTGTCTAGACCTTCCTGTCCTGGAGAATCTTCTCAGTTGGATTGTCCGTGTGTGTGTGTGTGTGTGTGTGTGTGTGTGTGTGTGTGTGTGTTTGTGATAGCCTTGTAGACTTCATTTGGGGTTTGATTTGTATAAGGTTACCTTAGCTAAAAGACTTTTTAATCCTTTTGTGGATCTATTCAAGACTTGTCTTTGCGAACCTTTCAGGGTCTAAGGAAGCATCCTCTGGGCTCTCCAATTTCCCGAGAACTTATACTTTGTGAAGACATCAACTCTCTTCTGAAATGTTATTCCCTGGGAGTGTAGGTTTAATACTGCTTGATGTGAATGCCTACTTGGAAATTTTCATGGGAATTTTTATTTTGGTGTTATATATATGTATGTATTTTTTTATTTATCCTGAAAACTCCCCCAAGGGGAAAACAGAAATGGAGCATGGATGGCTGTTACCACCTTTGAGAGAGTCTGCCTTCTACAGGTAAAGTCTTCTAGATGAACTACAGGCAATGGGGGAGCTAAGAGCAGGAGAAATACTCTTCCCCAGGGAAGATTCCCTAGACTACTCAATACCATGGGGTCAATCCTGAGACCAGAGACATACAAAACGCCAGTGTATGGATTGAGCCCGTTGTATTTAGGTGTGCAGGAATTCCCTTTATATTACCATATACAACACACTTATTTATGAATGACAGCAGTGAGAGGAAAGGGGGCTATGAATGTGAGCATGAGCAAGAGGAGATCTATGGGAAAGGCTGGGAGGAGGAAAAGGAAGAGAAAAATAATTTAATTATATTATACTTTCAAAAAATATTTTAAAATGTGTTGGTCTGTAGCAAACAATTTAAGATTTTTTTCTTCCCTGACTTGCAATTTAGAAACTTAAATTCTAATAATACATCTAACTCTATGTCTAAAAACAACAAGAACAAAATTATGTGCATTTATGGGAGGCAGTATAATGAAGACATAAAAATTTTCTATGAGAAAAACAGAATTTTGTCTAATTCAGAATTTTAAAGGATTGTTTTTTAAAACTCAAGGCAGGCAGGAATCATAGGTCCTGCAGGGAGGTACAAAGTTGAAAGTGGAATGCTGTATTTCATTAGGGAAAACTAAAAGGAGAAGGAATGTTTCTGTGCAGAGAGGATTCTGTGAGGCAGAAGAACTGGTTCTCAAATAGGATGACTGACTGGGTTTCCATAACGAGAGAAAAGAGACACAGGGAAGTATTAAAGCTAACCAGGCCTGAGTCGTAGAGGGTCATGAAGAGCAGATCTTAAGAGATCTGATCAATTTGGCCATAAATAGAAAAAATATCTACAGATTCTTCCAAAAGTGAAATAATTGACATGCTTACATAGAATTAGAAACTAATTCTATTTATTTAATAATATTTGCTTGAAATATCTATCTAGAGTTAGTAAAAATTTGGAAGAGTATGTTTTTTCTTTTTAATCCTGAAATCTGTTTTGTTTTGTTTTCAGAAACAGAGAGCCCTTTAATCAGTGCAGCAACTTCTCTCCCTAAGTGGAGATTGTGCCACAGCACATGGGCTTGGGGTTTATAGGGCACAAAAGGGAACTTTGGGAATGAAATGAAATCTGATTTTTTTCAATTGAATCATTTTCTGAAGCAGCATTTCTGTGTCACGGTTTCCAATTAATTTGCAACCTTCTTCTCTATTCAGTGTTGGGAAGTTTTTCCTTCCCTGCTCTGACTGCCCTGGCAGCCTAAGGTTGAAAAGATGATTGGTCTATGATAGCCTAGGTCTTCATCTCTGCCTGCCGCATGCCCGCTCTTTCATAGTTCTCATGATCTGACTACTTCTGAGATCCTGGTGTCTGCTCTACCACCGTCTTTAACATGATGCATGCTTCTCGCCTCAGCTGCACTCTTATTGGTATTTTGGTGGGTTCAGGACTCTTTCCTGGTCACCCCACAGGGGCTCCCAAAAGAATCATGCCCTAGGAACTTGCCTGAACCTCTGGCAAATGGTGTAGAAAACAAAGATTTTGTATTTTATCAAGATAATCTCTGATATGTTGTTATGTACATATACGACATATGTATCTATGGCAAACACACACACTCACACACAGGAAGACATGCAGACACACATGCAAATACATACTTACAGATGCATACAGACTCATACACAGAAAAATATAGACATAGACACACATACACAAACATACAAAAGGCACATATTCAAACATACAAACTCGAACACAGACACATAAAACACACAGTGACACAGAAACATAGATGGACACACACATTCACACACACACACATTCACACGCACACACACACTTATGTGTTTGCTCGCTTGGAAAAATTTAATCTAGAAGAGCTAGGGAGTTTTTGCCTTTATCTGTCTTTTGCTTTGAATTTTTTAGATATCATTGGTTAAATAAACAACTGTTATTTCCCAATAATCTGTATGCCTTTTTAGACCAAGTGCTTTAGACCTTTGGCGGTTTTCCCAGCCTTTCTTGGTATGAATACTGTAATGAAGGCTTCCTGACCTTGTATTTCCCAGCTGGGTCTCTGCAAGCCCCCAGGGAAGCAGGTCTACCTCATGAGATATTCTGAATGCTGACGAGGAAGCTGGCACATGGCTAACGGTGCTAATGAGGGCCAAGCAAGAATTCATTATATGAATGGCAACCAAATTGAGCTCATAAAATATATGCCTTCTTATGACTTTCATTTAAAATACTGCTGTTTTTTGTTTAAATATTTTCTTTGCTAGATTTAATAAATATCTTCTTTCTCAAGCTGCCTACAGTCCCCATACAACTCAAGCTAACTCAACAAATCAAGGTTCCCATACCCACCACCCAAGGGAGAGAGGCAAGGACACATAGGCCTTCAAGGACGCTAGTCATTCTCCAAAACGCAGGCTGCACCAGGAGGATGGGAGACAGGCACTTCTGAACCTGGAATTCTGCCTGTTTGTAACAAGCTTCCCGTGAGCACCTGGGGCTGCTTCCTGGCCAAACACAGGGTGTGAGGCCTGGACCCAGCTCAGTGCCTCCAAGGTTGGAGCAGTCAGGAGACCTCAGAATACTGAACCCAAGGCTCCTGCATCAGGGCTCTGGCTCCTTTACAGTAGGTTCCCCCTTTTCCCCATGGAAAAGTCAGGATAGTATTTCCTGCTGGGATCACTGTCAGGCCCAACATCACTGTGACTGTTCTGTGACAGTGATTGCTTACAGTGGGCATCAATTGGTACAGCAGCCACACCTGTCACCCCAAAAACTGGGAGGCCAAGGGGGTGCATCAAAGAGCTCAAGCTTGGGATTCTCTCTCTATATCAGTGGTTCTCAACAGATAGTTACATTATGATTCAGAACAGTAGCAAAATACAGTAGCAACAAAAGTAATTTCATGGCTAGAGGGTCACCGTGACATGAGGAACTGTATTAAAGGGTCATGGCATTAGGAAGGTTGGGAACCACTGCTCTAGGCTATGAGAGCCTGTGTAGAAAGTGTTAGGTGTAGCATCTGGACATGGGAATGAGCTCAGCAGAGATCACAGGCAGTACCTCAGGACACATGACCTTACTCTGCTCTGGCTCAGACAGCATCAAGGCCTTGAGGAGTAAGTAGCCTGCATCTAGGAGGCCCACTGTGGTCCTGAGCCTCGGGAAGAGTGTGACCTGAGCCAACGTACCTCATCTGTCTCCAGCTTGCTCTGGGGTGGGAAGATACCAACTTCAGGGTTTTCTTGGAAGGCTTGTGAGGAAAGTTATGAAAGAGAAAGTGACAGTTACGATGCTTGCTATAATTGTGATCAATCATGCCTTATCTCTACGCCTATCTTCAGATTCCACTTTAGTGAGTGCGAGCAGCCAGAGGGAATGCCTGAGGAGAAGCTTCCTGCTTGCCACCGCCCTTTCTTCTGCTTAACTCACGGAGGGTTTTTTCCTATTACTGTAAATTCCTGGTCTCTCACAGGACACAGGTTCTGAGAGACCTATTTTCTCAGCCTTACTCCTTTACCCTGACTCCTGCCTTCTACCACACTTTGTGGCAGGGCCTCACCCTCTGACCAGTTTAAACCCCATTCTGCCTGGAAATACTTCTTTTCTTGTGGCCCCAATTCATAAATACAGAACAGAGGACAGACACGCGCTTCCACCCTCTAGTTAGTGCTGGTCATTTGTGCCTAAACTTTATGTCACTTGCTTCGGAATGCTTCCCAGACCTCCTGCTTCTTGGTCCCAAGTATCGTGGATGCTTCTTCCTAGAGTCTACGGCTGCTGTTGGTCTTGATGTACAATTATACGGTGACAGGTTTTTAAAATCTCTTCTTGACAGTGTGGCCTAGTTTGACACTGTGACACTGAGCTGCTCCTAGCCCACCTGGACCAGAGGGAACGCTACGTAGTGTTGGTAAGAGGTCAATGGGCACTCAGTGGGTTCTATTGGACCCTGTCTCTGTCATGACCAAAGTGTTGTGCCTCCACCTGCATCCACACGACATTCCATCTGACAATTCCATCTGACAAGTTCTCTGCTCTTCCCCGAGTTGCTTGTTATGCCCTGCAGACTTGCACAGACAGGCCGGTGGCGGCCGCTCCCACCATCCCCTCAGACTTCTTACTGCTTCTGCACGGTAGCAGCTAGATGCGTGCTAACCTTGTGATCCTCTCATTAAACATGCGAGAAAGCACTAAGGACGTTTCCTAGTGTTCTTCCACAAATACTTTTGTCCAGACAATTATTTCAGAAACTGGAGCATGGGCATCTCCTTGGGAAGCAGAGGCGTGTCTGTCACTGCCTCTCTTTCAAGAGGTGTGGCTGCGTGTTTGGGCAGCTGAGTGGTATGTGTGGCCAGAACCGGCGACTCACGCCTGCTGCTGTTACTGGCAGATGTTACTCATCTTCCGCTGTTGAAGATGGCTTCTGTTTGATAACCATGATTCCCCACATGTCTGGAGATGCGCCAGGCGATTTCTCTTCCTTCAGCTCTGGTACAGCATGGTTCTTCCAGCACAGCTCGGAGCTATGGAAATTTTTAGGGAGAGAAGGCTTCCTGTTCTCAGCCTTGAGAGGCAGTTCGGCAACACCTCTTATAGTCTGATGTCTAATTAAGACAAAGATGTCTGGTCTTAAGTGTGACACACAGCATCAGTTTTCCCAGTTTGCCTCATTAAGATTCCACAGAAAAGCTAGGAGCTCTGTGTGGGGAGAGGGGAAGTCTGGGAACGCTGAGAACCACAGTTGCGGTCAGCTGCTGCGTTGTGTGTGGAGGCACAGTTGCTGTGATTCCAGGAATCCAGAGTGGGCTCTAAATTTACCAGGCACATTCTTTAGAATATAAACTGTCCCTGATTTACAATGGCTTGACTTAGGGTTCCCATCCTCACAATGGTGTAGCAGTAGGAGCCATAAACTTCTCATTATAGGAGCCAAATCCTCACACAAGCTCTGGGGCATGCTGTAAGATGGGCTTTGGGTTAGACGATGTCTCCCTTTGTGGACAAATGCCCGTTCTGAGTGAGCCTAAGGTAGGCTGGGTGAAGCTGAGAGGTTTAGGGGTGCCAGGTGTGATAACTCACCTTTTCAGCTTACAACAGGGATCAGATGCAGCCTCGCTGTAAGTTCAAGAGTATGTATTATTGCAGGGTACGCTCAGCTTCCAGCTGAACCCCAGCTGTGTGGCTCAAGACCTTCTCCACGCACCTCCTCACTGAATACATGCATACACGGGTCTGAGCGAGTCCAAGCAGGTGACATAATGTAAGGCACCCAGTTCTGAAGACACTCTAACTCTATCCTACCATGTGGAAAACAACATGGGGGGAACTTGGGAAATAAAGTCCAGACCATCAAGGTTAACTTCACTTGGTCCCTTGGTTATCATCCATTTAAATTTCAGCCAATGACAGCTTACAGGTGAATCTTAGGGATTCTTTGCTACATGCTTTGAATGACATGTATCTCTACTCTCTTCCTTGATGAAGACACAGTTGGCAGTGAGTTTCCCTCACGGTTGTTGACTGAGTCTCCTGCGTCAGACCTAGGAGGACCCACAAAGTCTCACGGACCCCAACGCCAGAGGTTCTGTCTGATAGCCTACAAGTCTGGGTCCTCAAGGCACAAGACATATTTCAGAAGATGTTCACCAGGCACACTCAGAACTTCAAGAGTCTTAAGGCTCTCCGTGTGAAGTTACATGTTTGGACTCTCTAAGAATTCACCCAAAGCTCCCAAAGTTGTCGCAACACGTCTCTCTCAACAAAGTAGATGCTTTTATGCAGCCCATATTCCAGGGAGAGGCAGGTCTTGTTCAGTTGCCCAACTTTGTTAATTAACTCAACATTGTTGTTTTAAAAACAACCACATTTCAACCATGAAATATGTTAAAATACTTTAAAACAACCACCTAAAATCAATGTTAACATTTTAAATATCCTCTTGAAACTTCTGGTAGCTCCTCACACAAGGTCCTTCCTAGTGAGGTCTTTGATCAATAGAATATTGATTTATAGAAAATACTATCTTTCCTTATTTCCCAAATCCCAAGATGGGCATCTTCCCTTTCACCTATGCGTGTATACACAGACATTTGCTCTCCTGACTTCATAAAAGTCTGGATGAACCCGTGGCACTTCAGGGGAGCAGGTGGCCCACTGCTGTGCCTGGGTCAGGTAGGCGGGAGAGCTAACGTATGTTCTACTGAGCTGGCCATGTTGTCTTTCTGGTTTGGGTTTTCAGTTCTTGCTGATGCCCTGCAAGGTAAACAACCTGGAGGTCTGCCTCCAAGGAATAGAGGGCTTTTCTGCTGTGGGTGTGTGATTGTCCCAGAGGAATGGAGGGACGGGGAGCCAGGGAGCGAGTGCTGAGACTCTGGAGCTGTGCCTTTCGTGTGGAGGAGCGTGGTGGAGCTCTGCCATCTACCAGAAGAGTTTCACTGGTGGGAACCTGGTCAGGGAAAAGCCCACAAGTTCCTGGTGAGTTTTTGGAAGTGAGGAATGTATACCTCTCCCACCACAGCCTGGTCACCATCTGCTTGCCCCAGGAAATGCTAGAGGCTGGGCCAGTGATGGGAAGACACAGGAGAGGACACCTGGGGTAGAAACAGGAACTTGTGACCATCTTGAAGACATCCTGGAGGTCCTAGCTATGCCCTGGGTTCTCTAGGATGTGGGGTTCAGTTCCTCTCATTCCATTGGCTTGTAGAGAATTCTGGGCTCCAGGTGTTCTGGCTCAGGGCTATGAAACTGAAGCTGCTGTTTAGTGTTCTGCCTGCTCTGAGACCCAGAATGGCCATCCTGCCCATGCCTGCCTGTGTCTGTGTTCCTAGGGTGACCAGAGTCTGATAGCTCTTTTTGTTTGTTTGTTTTTGACCTGTCAGCCCATCCAAAGTGATCATGCAGAGACAACAGGGACAAGGCTCAAGTGGCAGAAGTCTTTGGGAAACGTCCTCATCTGTTGACTTCCCTCTCAACAACACTGGCTGGCATCAGCCGTGAGCTGTGCAATGCACTGGATCTGCAAAGAGCCCACATCTCTGGCAAGTGGGGGTGTTCCATTTGTAGCCTGTAGGGCATCCAGAGGCCCCCAGACCTCTGCAACCATGTGGAAGCCCAGATGGTGAGGGCCCCTGGGTTTCCTGGCAAGAGTTCAGGACTGATACACCTCACTGATTTGCAGTAGCCTCAGCGTATGTAGTCCCACGGCGTCCTCCACTGTTGCAGTTAACACGAGGATACGTAGTTTCACGGCGTCCTCAAGTGTTGCAGTTAACGCCAGGGTATGTAGTCCCACGGCATCTCCCAATGACAAGCGTGAAAAGCTGGTTGTGTTAGACTCTTCCATGGTTCCACAGGCTCAGTAATGGGGGGATCTCTCTGGTTTGAGGTCTGTGATGATACTTAAGTAAGAGTGGAGACTCTGGGGTTCATACTGTAAATATGAACAAATGCATAAGTACTGTCCTCTCCTGTCTGTACCTCGTACAAGTATGCTCCACGGTATAGTGAGGGCCATGGCTTCCTCACGAGACTCCTGAGCAGAGAGGAAGCTACATCAGCCAGCCGACCAAACAGGTGCTCCCTGGTCCACTCATCAGAGTCAAATGCCAACAGATTCTTGGGGGAGGGTTGGGTCTCCAGGAAAAAATGGAGATCTTGAGACCGTTTAACCTGTGGATGTCGTCCACATGGATACGTGGATGGCAGGTAGATGGAGGTGTTTCAAAGACCAGAGCCCTATGGGGACTCCAGACTTAACCTTCCCACAGAAGTGACCATGTCCTCTGTGGTGAGGTCCCCGCTAGCCCTTGTGTTTGTATATTTGGTGAGACTGCTCCTATTTATACCCAAGGACTGGTCTGCTCAATGTCAGAGACTTGAAATAAACAGTGAGGTTGATTCCACAAGATGTGTGTCTTCTAAACCAGGCTTGTGCTCTAACTGAAGAAATATTCTAATAAGATTAACTCTTCCTTTTCATGGTTTATGTAGCAAAAACATCAAAAACCATCTGAAGGTATGGAGAACATTCCATTGCTCCAGTCATGAATTTAAAGAAATTCCTTTGTGTGACTTACAATTTGGAGTGGACCAATTATCCATGTGTCCACGATGTAGAAATCCCTCGGTCACTCTCAGGACACTGCATATCGCTGTCATTCGTTGACTGAAGCCAATAGTCTTGTTTATAATTCTCACTGTCATAAAAATCATGCTCTACCCAGGGTGGGGACAGCTGAGTCTTCTCTGGTGTCTCACAGTATGCTTGTCTCTGCCTCCTCTCACCAGATCCTTCAGAGATGGTGGGTCAGCCAGGGGCTGGAGCCATGCTGGCCTGGGTAGAAGACATCACGATTCATCCGGAGTGGGAACTCCCCACTATGACCCACTTTGGCTAGCCTGGTCTCCAGTGGTATCATTCCCAGATCTCAGTAAAGGAGACAGAGTAGGGTTTGCTTCAGTCTGTCGGCATCTTGTTTAGGACATGTTAACATGACTCTTCTTTCCTATGTTTTAGACATCTTTTATCTAATTTCTTCATGCTTCTCTGAGGCCAGTGCTGGTGGAGTCGAGGGCCCGGGTAGCTCGTGTCAGCTACGGGAGCCACGACGGTGGTGGTCTCTGGCTTCATCGAGCATGCTGCCTGTCACCCACAGTGCTGCAGAAGGAGGGGAGGGGATCATACTCAGTCCTCTTTCCTTGTACGGGTCACATGTTTCTGTCTGGTGCTGTGACATCATAGGCCCACTTACTGTCCATACACCTCACATGTCTTGTAAGAAATTATACTTTGGGTTGGTCTCATTAAATGCTGTGTGTGTGTGTGTGTGTGTGTGTGTGTGTGTGTGTGTGTGTGTGAAAAATGGACAAATGAAAGCTATGTTTGTTCTTGACATGGCAGAGAAAGCAGTCGTACAAACAGAAGAAACCAAGACGCTGGTGCACAGTCCTGATATAGCAGCAAGCACCATATCCACATGCAAAACCATGTGCCTTGGGGCCCAGTCAAATCTGCTGTTGATAGCTTAGCTTTTGGCCTGCACAGCTCTGGTTGTGGGTGTCTATGTCCACCCGCCCTCCCCCAGGCAAGAGTTAAGACCACCCGAGTGTGGCATCCTGCCCTGCTATTTGAAGAGACTGGGGCTGATTCTGTGCATGGTCATCACAGAGGATGGTTTAATTAGAAAGTGCATTTTATGCCAAGTGAATGCGTTTACATATCTGTAAATTTAAACCATGCTTTGCGGCTCTATATGTTTACGTATGTATGTTTTTCTACACAGCCCAGTGATGGTCTGGAGACAGACCCAGAGCGGGAGCCCGGGTTCTGACCCTGCTCTGATTGGAAGGGCAGGTTGCTTCTTGCTCTCATTTTCCACCCCTGTAGGCCAGGGCTGGTAGTGACTGCTGCTCTACAGCCACGCCTCCTGCATCTCACTGAGCCCGTGAAGCATTGTTGTGCCTTGTTCTTTAGCTGGGATGAAGCCTGAGTGGTCTGAGAAGGCAGCCTGCAGGGTGGCCCCAAACACGCTCGTGTCTCATCTAGCAGACTGTATCTCCTGTGGCTATGGGGGTTTCTAAAAAGGCCCCTAGTTTCTTTTGCCATTGACTTTAAACTTGCAATGAAAGTCATATAGCATGCAATTGGTAGCTTTATTAATTATAGTTATTGTTACTGTTAGATTTTTGTCTTAGTATACTGGGTTATATAAGGGCATTTTTATGGCACATGTAATATGTTTGGAGCATATTTGTTCCCCTAGACAGTTAGCCTTCACTTCTATATCATCTCACACATACAGGTTTATGTATCCACAAACAGGAAAACACGTAAGTATGTGACCCTCTGGAACTGACATGCTTGGGCTAATATGGTGATCCTCAGATGTATACATTTTCCTAACTGGATCAAGCTGGAATCCTTTGGGTAAACATCCAGAAGTGGCACAGCTGGGCCAGACGACACACACGTGTCTAGCTGTCTAGGGGAATTCCATGCTCGTTCCCATAGTGGTTGGACTGATTTGCATCCCCACCATGGTGTATCAGGTTCCCTTCTGTCCATGTTTACAAGGAGCACATTGTTGGCTTTTAGGGTGTTCATATATTAACTGTCTCCACTATCCATTGAAAAGTCCACAATATTTTATCATCCCCAGTTACACAGACATGCCCAGAGCCCAGGCCCTCAGAGCTGCCAATCTTCTGTTGCTTTGGATTTTCCTGCTCTCTGCAGTCCATTTAAATGTAAGAGCTCTTCTCCTGTGCCTGGTTTTATCTGGCATAAGTTCACAAGGTTCAACCATTTGTAGTGTGTATCAAAGCCCCAGTCTTTTTAAAAGGATGAATGATATTCAACTATAATGATATATCATAATCTGTTCATTGATTCATTGCCGATGAACACCTAGGTAGTTTCCCCCTCCTGACAATTGAGATTCATGCTGTTATGAATATTCATGCACATGAATTGGTTTGATTGTTGATGCTTTTGAAGACTCTCCAAAGGGAATGCATATCTTTAGAATAGACCTTTAAGGAAACAAGACATTATGGTGCATCTCACATGAAAATCTCAGTGGTCTGTAGGTTGTAGACTTGGTCCTGGGCTTTGATGTTCATTATTAAGTACAACTGTCCATGATATCCTGAATCTGCTCTCGTCAGGAGTGAAATGATTAGACATTCTAAAACTCTAAGCATGTCCACCCTCTACTGTGAGTACTTCATCTCTTGCCAGGGAGGTTGTTCTGGGGCCTCAGTGTCTGCAGTAAGTTAAGACTTCAAAGTCATTCCTAACCCACATCCATAATACTGCTTAGCTTTTATAGATATACCCTAAGGTTGGCAGCCTACAAAATCAGATTCTGCAGATATTTAAACAACTTTATCTCGGTTTCCCAAGAAGATTTCTGAAAATAAGAGGCTAGATAAACACACCAAAAGGCACAAACCCATTCATGCTATTTATAAAAATATCATGGAAATGGTTCTCTCATTCTGTATCCTTAAGTAGAGACGAGACACTTACAAAACACCACACATACGAGGCTCATGCCATGGGCCAAGACTCATTTGTTTCAGGTTTACATTTTTCCAAGTAGACTTGTTTAATTATTTCCTTTCAGTTCAGGAGTTCAGAATTGTGGACAGTAATACACACCGTTAAGGAGACATTTAGCAGCTTTGTAGAGAGGGGCTGATAAATAAACACAATTTACTCCATTATCATCTGCAACTTGATGGAGAAGATTTGAGTCACTTGGGAGACCCAAGCCTCATGCTCTGTAACCACATATCTGGGATTCACCCAGAGAAGTCATGATCACAATCTTGTGGGTGCCTGATACTTGCCTTCTTTGAATCTCCGTACCTAACATTGACAAGACCCTCCGAAGGTCAATATCAAGTTCCCCACAACAGGTGGAATGAGATGGGGACCTGCTGCTCTGACCGAGTATTGGTGCTGTGGCATCGGACTTTTGTGTGGATGTCTGGTGACTGTCAGGATGTGCGAAAGAAGATGCCAGCCTTCTCTGGATGGAAGAACCTAACACACCTGGAGGCGGCCACTTATATTTATTGACGGAGACTATTAAACAGAGGGCCCAACACTGATTTCTGTTTCTGTCAGGTGGATGCAAGGAAACAGCAATCACTCGGTGGGGGGGAGGGGCAGTGTGACTAAGGTTCTTGCTATCATTCCCTACAAATCATCTGGTGAGCTTGCATGTGATGGCCTATGGTACACACTACAGAGTAAGTCCTTCTCCTGAGCTTTCTCATCTGTGGCAGAAATCAACAGAGTAACAGCAAGCGATGACAAACTCCCATCTGCACCTTGGTCAGGATACAGTCCAAACTCCCACCTGCCAGATACAGGCTGTGGGGCCCCACTCCACAGGGCAATCGGCTCACTCCACACATCACGTGACCCACCCCATAGGACAGTTAACCACAACAGAGCACGGGCCTCAGTGAAGGACACGGTGTCCTTGTGGAAGGGCACGGAGAAAGACCTCTGACCGCTTCCGTCCTATCAGGTCGTAGATGGACAGGTCCTCCTCAGATGCTGGGTTTCCATCTTGTCGTTCACCGGCCTCCCTGGGCATGGAATTTTATCAGAACAGCCCAAAGAAACTAAGGGGAAACTGGCTGTGGGTGTTGGTGCTGCTGGAAAAAAAAATACTGAAGTTGTGCTGTTGGCCATGGGACAAGTGACAGGCAGAAGTTGGAAGAATCTGAACCAGAAAACATCCACATTGCTCTAAACCTTAGGTGGGCACTGTGAGGAAACACAGAAGACATTAATGAAACACACAACCAAGTCTTCATATCCTGAAGATCAGCAGAATGCCAGTGTGATCTGGGTTGGGACAGCCATCCTTCTGGGGACTCAGATGAAGGTGGAAAGACCATTTTCTGGGTGTTCGGAAGTGAGGGCCATGCTGAGAAAGGAGAGATCTGGAAGGGGGAGCTGGCTGCTGGACACAGACACAGAGAACAATTTGTTCCATGCTCAGGCCCCACAGGAGGACCTGGACGCCAGGATTGTCTACATCTCTGTGGATGGGCCTCCGTGGTAGAAATTGCCCTTTTAAAATAATAAAAATTTTATTATTTTAATCCTAGAGGATTTGCTACAGCAGGAAGTTATTCTTATGACGTGGAGCCCCCAAAAAGGATGAAATATAAAATGAGATTAATTAAAAACAGCTTCTGTTAGTTTGTTTGCTATTTGTAGATTTAAAAGAGCCAGCGCAGAAATCACTTTTACATTTTACTTGACTCAATTTAAAGTACAGGATACCATCTCACATGTGGGAAAACTTCCTAAAGCTAGGTATGAGTACTGTCCTGGATAAAGCAGACTGTAATTCTGAGAAAGGACCATTGTTTTCTTCTTAACATACGGTACTGTAAACTGACATGCCCCTCCCCACAACCACTAAAACCACAGCAACCATTGCTACGTCAAAGATTCTACAAGGCTGATTGACTAGAGCTTGGTGATTGGGTGGAGTTGGAATGTTGCAGATCCGGAGTTAAATCACCTTGAGCTGGGTTAGTTCTCTTAATCACCATTTGTTGCCTACCTCTGTGTCTATGCTAACATTAATATATTCATGATTGTCAAAACCTTTGCAATGTATTAACGTCCACCAACTAACCACTGGTCTTCACCAACTCCATCAAGAACACCTGAGACCTACAGCAGAGATTTCATTGCTTTTCTGCAACCTACCAGATGTGTTAGAAATGTCTATTGTTTGCAAACACATTCATGACATAAGCATCAAAACTTCATGAAACTGCTTCCATGTTGGGACATGAATTTGGTGGTAACCTGGGGCCTGAGCCATGGCCGCTCATATTCACACCAGAATCAACTCTCCTCTTTTGGGGGGAAGGCATGCTTCGTGTTGATAGTTTCATACCTGAAAATTTTAAAGACAAAGATGAATTCTGAAGACCTAACTCTCCTTAGCCCTGTAGCCCTCTCTCCTTGCCTGCCTTCTTCATCTTTCCTCTCCCTCTTTTTCCCTCCCTCCCTCCCTCCCTTCCTCCCTCCCTCCCTCCCTCCCTCCCTCCCTCCCTCCCTCCCTCCCTCCCTCCCTTTCTTCCTTCCTTTACTCCTTTTCTAGTGCTTCCTAAGAGGAAGTTCTTCATTAAATAAAATGATTTTTACAGCTCTTTAAAGATAAACCCAAGAGGAAGGGAGATCCTAACACTATCTATACTGTCCACCAAAGTGAGCAAGAGTCCTTGACTATGGGGTTCCTTCACCCATCTCTAGATCTCTAGGATTTGATGAATAAATTCAGGTCATTGTATTGACCTAAAAACAAAAGTTTTCTTTTGATTTTGTCAAATATTGAGCAGTAATACAAAAAAGAGATGGCCCAAAACAGCAGGGCTGTAAATCTAATTTCCAAAACTATCTTTATTTGCAGCCTGATGGGATCCCATTATACTCCTGAGTGCCTGGTTGGCTCTTCTGGAGTACATACGTAATTAAATCAGCTGGGAAACAGAAACACAAATTTCTTAAATTAAAAATTACATTGGAAATCCTCCCCAGCAATAGCTCACATGGTATATGTAAGATATTCTGTTTGCCCTAAGCACAACCCTTCCCAACTACTTTATGGGGCACAAGGATGTTTCCCAATCACCATGTAGGTCATTTGAAGCTTGGCAATTAGATTGTATCCAAATGCCTCTGACATAAGTGTATAAATACATTTTAATTCTAGCTTGTGTGTTTTCCTACTGGGTTGAAGTTTTTCTTTTACTGGAAAGCTACCGCCTTAGTGGTAGGAAAATTCTGTTAGAAGGAATGATTCCCACTGGAAGCATTCCTGCTGGATGACACAGAGATCATGGAACTCATTTTATTAGATGAGGGTTTAAATCTACTTGCAGCAGGGCCAAGGAGATAGCTCAATCTTGCTGAACAAGCGTGAGGCCTCAAGTTTGATACCCTGCATGGAAAAAGCTGACTGCGGCTTTGAATCCTAGTCCTAGGTGGGTAGAGAAAGTGAAAAAGTCCCTGCAGCTTGTTGGCTAACCACCCAAAGGACATGAGAGAGCTTCAGGACCAACTGAGAGACTGGGTTCCCAAAGAAGTGTCTCAAAAATGTCTTGTGGAATAACACCAGACATTAACCACTGACTTCCACATGCATATATATGTACACATGTGCATGTACGCCTCTATATATACATGTGCCGTACTCCCCCAAACACCTACACACACACCCTCCTACACAAATAAACACACAGCATTTTCACCGTGCCTACCATCTGAAATCCTCTGGATTGATTGAGCAAATGAATGGCACCCTGAAGTGTCAATTGACAAAGTTAACTGTTTCAGGTAGACTGATGTGGGAGTGCTCAGCCTTTGCTTCCTGTCTGCTATGTCCAAATCTCAAATTTCCTCTTAGTGAACATTCTTTCAGCCCAGAGACAGCATTCCTGGAGAATCTGGGTAACAATGAATAACCGAAAACAAGACCAATCAAAGACGAGAGTAAGACCTGGGTCATATGTGCCTCAAATGCACAGCTTTCATGCGCTGGCAACCTCGAAGGGTTTCTGTGACAAACAGGCTACTCATTGGGAAGCAAGTATTAGAGACAGAGCCGATGGAGCCTCTCCCCTGCTTGTGGGGAAGAAATCATATTCTTAGTATGTTTATCTGGCATGGGGCTATGTTAGCCTGCTAGATTCTTGGGGTTACCTGCTGGAAGGAACTCTCCCCTTCCTTCCCTCCCTCCCTCCTTCCCTTCCCTGCTTTTTATAGCTCTGGATATTACATTTTGATTAGTTTAAAAACTGCTTTGAATTTATGAGTGCTGATCTGTTACTGACTAGAGAATCACCTGGCACCAAGCATCCCCTTCTCCCACAGTTACAGGACAGCTCTCTGTTCTTGGCACAGGGCATTTGGGCCCCTACTCCTGCCTCTGGGAGCATGTACCCTGTTGAGAGGAATGTTGGTCTTCAAGGTTGCTTCATACTGGAGGTGGGAGCCTCGTATCCAGGGGAGACACACGTTGCTGACACTGAGGTGCTTTCATGGTCCTGGGCTGGGCTGTGTGTAGATTACAGGCACACGGTCATTGCAGGCTTTTTATTGTCTTTAACTCACAGTCCATAGTGCGCCATGCTAGTAAAAATGGTCAAGAGAGTAATACCTTATTCCTTAAAAGATATGTTTGGAGAGAGAGTCTAATATCTTCCATGATCTATAAATAAAGAAGCTGAACCAAGAACTGCAGTCAGAGTCTCACCTGTTTGTGTGGTGTGTCCCAGGGTCCCTCGGAGACATCCTTCAAATTTGAGATCAGGACCCTGTTGTCTTCCTTGTGATATTGTTGTCTGATATTTCTGTCCTGCCTGGTTCCTGCAATTGTTAAGTCCCAAAGAAATCACACAGAGGTCTACATTAATCATAAACTGATTGGCCCATTAGCTCAGGCTTCGTATTTTCTCTTATAATGTATATTAGCCCATTATTCTTGTCTATGTTAGCCACATGGCTCATTACCTTTTTCAGTGAGGCAATCACATCTTGCTTTTTCTGTGACTGGACAAGGACTGCAGACTAGGACTTCCTTCTTCCCAGAATTCTCCTGTTCTCATTGACCCGCCTCTACTTCCTGTCTGGTTGTCCTGCCTATACTTCCTTCCTGGATACTGGCCAATCAGCATTTATTTAAAATATAATTGACAGAATACAGACCATTCTCCCACATCATGATTATAGTGTACCTTTTCCACTCAAGTCTTATAGTTACCACTTAGGCAAAGAAGTAGGCAGATACTTTCCTAGTCTAGAACACTAAACATTCTTGTTGCTATCTATTATACTGTGTAAAATTGATGCAGGAAGCAGCTTGAAGAAAACAATGCCCAAATTCTCAAAATGGTTGTTTGTAAATGTTTGTTTTCATTTAAAGGTTTGTTTTCATTTGATTATAGGTGAAAAATGGTCACAGTCAATCTCTTTCTAAAAAAAGGGGGAGGATATGATATAGAAATGAATACTTTACATTGGTATGGATTTTGGTCTTTTGATACAAATTTAAGGTCAGTTTTGTTATATGTGTATTTCTAGTCTTATTTAGGGTATTATCTTTATACAACTCATTTAAAATGTAATGTAAATTAAAAATACAGATTAATAGTCATTTATAATAGTCAAACTTGTAGTCATGAGTTAGGTTTCCTAGATATAGAGAGATATATTTCAGTTGTATAGATAGTCCTCAGCACTTCAAAGACCTACAGAATATGGCATCTGAAAGGTTTTAAGAACTTAGACTTTTCTTGATAGTGAGACATGTCTGCTTCTGGCAGCACCAATCTACTTCCAGGGGATGATGGGCATTGAAGAGGTTCCTTTTGGAGTTTGCTAGCCAGTTGGGGCAAGAAACTGTTCTTGCCTGGACTGATTGGTGCTATGCTGTATGTGTATATAGGAATCACAGAAAAGTGACTGCTGAACTTTCCAAAAGATGGGATAGTCCTTCAGGGTTTTTGAGTCACAGAAGAAACTGCCAGACATTCTGTGGTACAGAAGAAAGTGACTGACAAAATACGAATAGAGGTGAAACTGTCTTTCAAATTTCCTGCTTCATGGAAAAGCTTGTCAGATACTATGGGCCTGTAGGCTGAAGATGGATGCCCCAACATTACAGAAGAACTTTGGGTGACTGTCCAGGCAGTGAGATGTCTCTGTCAATTATAGAATTTTGGAAGTTGCTTACAATGCACTTCCTGTTTACTTAAGTAATATTATATCCTTCTGGAGTCTTTGATGGAGCTGAAGACAAATAGTTATAGTTTTCCTTAGTTATGAAAAAGATAAATTAGATATAAAATGTTAGACTCACAAAGATAAAATAGATAATTAAGTATTTTCCTTAATTTGCCAATTGTAAATGGATTAAATAGTGTAACTATAATTCTTGCTTGATAACTATATTGTTATATGTAATTTTACTAAGTGAAAATTAAAAACTTCCTTTTTATTTAGACAGAAAAGGGGAGATGATGTGGGATTTCCTTCTGTATAAGTGTTGATTTTATTAGCAGAGTAAAGCCAGATGGAAAATCTGAACAGAGATTGTGGGAGTGTCATATATCAATCTGTTGATTTCGTTGGTTAAGCAATAAAGAAACTGCTAGGCCCATTTGATAGGCCCACCCTTAGGTGGGTGGAGTGAACAGAATGGAAGGCTGGGAGAAAGAAGCTGAGTCAGAGAGTCGCCATGATTCTTCCACTCCAGACAGACGGAGGTTAAGATCATTCCTGGTAAGCCAGCTGGTGGGCTACAGCAGATTATTAGAAATGGGCTAGTCCAGGTGCGAGAGCTAGCCTAGAAGAGGCTAGATAGAAATGGGCCAAGCGGTGTTTAAAAGAATACAGTTTCCGTGTAATTATTTAAAGTAAAGCTAGCCATGGGGGCGGCCGGGTGCCGGGGACGCAGCCCCACCGCTCCTATTTCAACAGATGGTGCCCGCCGCTCCTACTACTACAAGAGATAGAGATAGATAGATAGATAGATAGATAGATAGATAGAGAATAGGCAGAGTCACCAAGCAGCTGCCAAAGGAGACAGATACCAGAACCTTACTAGTAGGTCACAGCCTCATAATACACAGATTAATAGAAATTGATTAATTTAAGATATAAGAGCTAGCTAGGAATATGCCTAAGTGATTGGCCAAGCAGTATTGTAATTAATATAGTTTCTGTGTGATTATTCAGATCTGAGTAGCTGGAAGATGAATGAAGAGTCTGAAGATAAATGAGCAGTCTGAGCTGTTAGTCCAGACATAGCAAGATGGACATCTTGCTATTCCACAGTTCTTACCAGATTATTAGGCACCAGATCCAACATGACTTTTTATCTGTTTCTGTATATGCAGGGTGATGGACACACAATGAAGAGGAACCAATACTGGGACAACGTGGAACAAGACTTACTTTCCAGCATCATGTCCACTGGAGAGCCCTACCCAACACAAGGTCAATGAGTGGTAAGAATTGAACTGTGTCCATCCTACTGATGTGAGACGGTCCCTCTGGCAGGTCCTGCCTCCTTTTGACATGGTGAAGGGTTTGCCCTTTTTTCCCACCTGCACTGACAAATCTTAATGGAAAAGTATATTTACCCTCTGCTACTGACTCTAAGCCAGGGGTGGAACAATTCCTAAGGACTCCAGAAGTGCATGTGGCTGTGAAATCACTTCTAGAACCTGGCTCATGAGGGTTACATTTCAGCATTGCTGTCACATTTTTTAAGAGTTCTCTTCAATGGTTTCCTGTCTGTCTAGACTGTTTCTTTTTTTCTATTTTTGCAAGGGGTGGTTGTCACAGAAGCCTTCCATGTCTCTTCTTCTCAACTGTGGATCTGCAGTTATCAATACCACTGCCAAAGAAGCTTCCTTACCCTTTGCAGTCAGCAGCATCATGGACCATGAACTCCCACATGGTCTCTGGTGACAGCATTGACCACAGACCTCAGCATGGTCTGCAGTGGGAGTATAAACTATGGACATCAGCACAACCTTCAGCTGCATGTACTGTGGATACCATTGTGGCAGACACATTCTATGGCAGTACAGGCCATGAGTATCAATATGGCCTCTGACAGCAGCAAGAGTCTTGGAAATCAACATGGATTCAAATGGAAGCAAAGACCAAAGACATCCACATGGCCTTTGGCGGTAACACAGAAGAAGGATTTCAAAATGGTCCTTGGCCTCAGCATAGACCATGACCACCATCATGGTCCTCAATGTCAGCACATGCCATGGATATCAACGTGGCCTCTGGCAGCGACACTGATCATAGACATATGCCTCAGTTTTTATGTATCCTACATCCTTCATCTTTCCACTCTCAGGCCTGAGGCTTGGTGTGCAGCAGAGTCTATAGCCCCTCTCATGGACAGGCTGGCTCCTGTCTGAGTCTGAGTCAAAGATGCCAGTGAGACTTTGCCAGCAGCCTTGACAGAATTTCAGAAATGCCTTGGGAGCTTCAGAGATATGCAAAGGGAATTCCTGACTTGGACAGAAAGGGTCTAAATGATGTTACAGCACAGTGTCCTTGTGGTCAGTGGTCCTTTCTCAGCAGTACTGCAAAGTATTAAGCAGTGGGTATTTTAAAATAAAAGATGTCCTCATTATATTGTGTAGAAACTCCAAGATGTTTGTGGGGGGACAGGAGGTATCTGCTTGGATAAGCAGGACTGTCGAATCTTGCCAAGACAGGATAAGATGGTTTTGAAAATTTTCCTGCCTTTGAAAATGGTCTGTTAATTATGCTAGGCCATAGCCAAAGTTGGTTGCTTCAAGGTTGCAAAATGAGACTTTGAATGATTGCTCAGGTAGCCAATTGTCTCCATCATATATTGCTCACTTTGGAAGCTACTTGATTGTACTTCCTGCCTGCTCAAGTAATATTATCTCCCTTCTCAGGCCATCAATAGGGTTGAAGATTAGATAGTCATAGTTACCGTCCTCTTATGATCTAGCCAAACCATTTCCTATACAAGACTTAGACTCTATAAGATACAATGATTATTAAAACATTTAGCCTATGTTCCTTGCTTAATATTGTTTCTGCTGATTGTAATTCTAATCTTATACTTGATATCTGTTCCTAGCGTATATTGTTTTGTATTGGATTTGGAACTCTCTTACTTAAACAAAAGAGTGGGGTGCTGCGGGAGCTCCTTCCGCTCCTTCATCCAATAGCCTTTAAGATACCAGCCCACTAGACTGCTAGACTCTGTCCATGGTTGTGCCAAGGGATGTTGTTTAGAAAAGTGATCTATAAGTTTTCCCCCTTCAATAAATAACCATTCTATTAATCATAATTCCAAACTGGTATGGGATTGTTTTGTGACTTATGCCTTCATCTGCTAGTGTCTGGGCTCTGGCTTTTATAGACTTCAAACCCAGTTTAGCTTTAGGAAGTGTTGACCAGGTTCTGTGGAAGAATTCACACCTGTAGATGGAAGTTTCTGTCCTGCCTGGTCCTGCTGCCATACAGTCCCAAAGAAACACACAGAGGCTTATATTAATTATAAACTGTTTGGCCTCTTAGCTCAGGCTTATTATTAGTTAGCTCTTATAACTTATATTAACCCATAATTCTTAACTATATTCAGCCATATGGCTTATTACCTTTTCTCAGCAAGGCATTCTCATCTTCCTTCCTCTGCATCTGGCTGGTGACCACATCTGCCTTTCCTCTTCTCAGAATTATCCTAGTTTTGTCGCCCCACCCTTACTTCCTGCCTACCTACTAGCCAATCTGTGTTTTTTTTGAAACCAATATGAGTGACAAATATTTACAGTATATCCTAAAGCATACACCAGTCAGCCTCATGAAGACTGATAGGTGTGTACCATGTTCATTACTGGGGGCTCAGGAATGGAATGCGGTATTAATAATAATAATTACCTAAGGATGAGAACCTGATGGCATCCTGTTATATCAGCTAACAACCACCCTGCCCTGGGAGACCCTTCCTACAGTCTCTTGGCTTCCAGACAGAAAACAGGGACCTTGGCAGTGTGGAGTAAGAAAAAGTATTGTGTGGATCTGTGAAGAGATCCTGGGCCACAACTCCCAGTGAGGGGTGACTGCAGGGTCCATCAAGGACAGTGAGGGACAGGCCTCCGTGCCTTCACATCTCTGTATGCTGCCTATTTGCTGCCTCCACATGCTCTCTCTCAGGGACAGTGACCACAACCCACAGGATCTTGTCCTTGAATGCATATGATACGGATGGGCCTTACAGTGGTTTTGCTGACAGAGAACACATTGCAACGCCCATTGCTTCTGAGGGAGCTTTGGTTTTTGAATCTTGTGTTCTTCTGAAAAGTCCATTTGATTTCTTTTAGCTTTCTTGGGTGAATCCAAAATACCTTGGCATCCATTTGTCCACACCAGTTTGGTGAGGGTACACAGAAGTGGAACCTGAGGCAGTGGAAAGCACCCAAAATGCAGCAGGTCATTAGCAAAAATCCAGACAACCTGGCAGTTTCCACAAGGACTTGATTTCAAAGTTAGACTAAGACTTTGAGTTCCTCATTCCTGAGCTACTGCTAGAAACAAAACCTGGGAAGGAATGCCTGCCGTGTGGGGTGAGAAGCCATGCTAACCCTTGTCCTGGAGAGTTGGTTGTTGCTCACTCATGGGGCCACAACAGAACCAGTACCTGGAAATTCCATTTGAGCTTGACCTTAAGAAAACTGTCTATCCATTTGTGATTATCATGGAAAATAGACAAAACAGTAAATGGAACTGAGATTAAAAAGTGAGTGGCTTGTTCCAAACAAGCAGACAGCAGCTGCTGTCACAAGCACCAGGGAGTGGCCTCCATCTGGGTCTCTGTAAGGAAGCTGCTATTTTCCCAGAGGGAGAAGGAAGGGGCCCCACCCTGTGCAAGAGCCTCTTCCTCCTTGGTTGTCTTCACTAGGAATTAGGAATGGGCATTTGTGCTGGCACTGTAGTCAGGGCCTGCGGGAGGGCACGGAAGTGTGTGCACATGTGTCCTGTGGAGGGCATGAAGTGAGTGTTCACATGTGTCCTGTGGAGGGCATGAAGTGTGTGTGCACGTGTCCTGTGGAGGGCATAAAGTGTGTGCACATGTGTCCTGTGGAGGGCACGGAAGTGTGTGCACATGTGTCCTGTGGAGGGCATGAAGTGTGTGCACATGTGTCCTGTGGAGGGCATGAAGTGTGTGCGCATGTGTCCTGTGGAGGGCACGGAAGTGTGTGTGCACATGTGTCCTGTGGAGGGCACGGAAGTGTGTGTGCACATGTGTCCTGTGGAGGGCACGGAAGTGTGTGCACATGTGTCCTGTGGAGGGCACGGAAGTGTGTGTGTGCACATGTGTCCTGTGGAGGGCATGAAGTGTGTGTGCACATGTGTCCTGTGGAGGGCACGGAAGTGTGCGCACATGTGTCCTGTGGAGGGCACGGAAGTGTGCGCACATGTGTCCTGTGGAGGGCACGGAAGTGTGTGTGTGCACATGTGTCCTGTGGAGGGCACGGAAGTGTGTGTGCACATGTGTCCTGTGGAGGGCACAGAAGTGTGTGTGCACATGTATCCTGTGGAGGGCACGGAAGTGTGTGTGCATGTGCATTAAGATGTATGGGAATGCATGTGTATAATGCAAGTGGGAGAGCATGAATGGGCGTAGTGCATTTGCTTGCATGTGTGTAATGTATGTGCTGCTTCAAGCATGATGACAACTCCTCCAAGAATGCAGTCAGCACTTATATCTGATCCCAGGTCAGCACAACTGAGCCTTTGTAGGAAGCTTAAATGTTAACACTAAAATCACTCCCCGTGGCAACGCCAGTTTTCCGCCCAAAGAAGATAAGCATCTTCTTAGGATTAATATGTTTTCCGACCACTATATAAATTTCTGAATTGGTTTTAGATCTTGTATTTGAAACTTTGGGTAACTAAGTATGGCTTCATGGTGACTTGAAATCTTATTTAATAAAGTGTTTTAAACCTCTGACAACCTCTTACAATGAAATTGTAGACAGCATTCTTTTGGTACTAACCTTAGGGTATCTCAAAGGTCTTCCAGGACATCTCAAAATAGTTAAAAAGCTTATCTTTCTAGTGTTTTGTGGCTTAGCTGTCTGGAGGTTGCAACCAAGTAGATATAGACAGAACCCATCAAGCCAGAGGACTTTCTGAGCTACCATTAAGTGCTCAACTTATATTTAATGAGCCTAAAATAAATTGGTCTTACTGTGATGATCTTTGGCAGAAATGGGGATAGTTATGGAGAATAGTGATGTGGGATTCCCCTCTGTATGCTGTGAATATCATTGGTCAATAAAGAAACTGTCTTGGGCCTGCACAGGGAATAGAGGTAGTGAAGGAAAACTAAGCTGAATGCTGGGAGAAAGGAGGTAGAGTGAAAGAGAAGCCATGTAGCCCTACTGGAGACAGATGCCTGAACTTTACCTGGTAAGCCACAGCCTCGTGGTGATACACAGATTAATGGAGATGGGTTAAATTTATATGTAAGAGCTATCCAATAGGAAGCTAGAGCTAATAGGCCAAGTAGTGATTTAATTAATACAGTTTCTGTGTGATTATTTTGGGGCTAAATGGCAGGGACTAAACTAGTGGCCTCCTTACAACAGAATGTATTATGTTCCCTTGGAGAACTGTGGTGTGCCTGGTCGATGTCATTTCCTGGTTCTGTTGTGTTCCTACAGGGTCAATATCTGTAGACTGATCTTCTCCTGAAGCCCTGAAGATTAGAACTGGACAGCTGAGTGGCATTCATCACGGATGCAACCAGTTTAGGAGCTTTCAGACAGGCTGTGCCTCAGCCAGAGCCCTTCACACTGTAGCCAGGCAGATGACTCTACACTCACACCTCAGAACCTGGAGTCAGGTTCTCTGGACTCAGAGATGTCCGTAGTTTTCTCCTAGTGGATAATACCTAGTTGTCTTTTGTTCCCATCATTTGGTTCCAGTGGCCTTGATGGTTGTTGCAGGGAAGGGCCTGCTTGTTCCTTCTGACCGCCCAGCTAGCTTAGCCCCAAAATAATCACACAGAAATTGTATCAATTAAATTACTGCTTGGCCCATTATCTCTAGCCTCTTATTGGCTAACTCTTACATCTTGATTTAACCCATTTCTATTAATCTGTTATATTGCCACGTGGCAGTGGATTACTGGGAAAGATTCAGCATGTCTGACTCTGGTGGCTCCATGGTGTCTCTCTATGACTCTGCTTTCTTCCTCCCAGAATTCAGTTCTGTCTTCTCTGCCTACCTAAGTTCTGCCCTATCAGGGGCCCAAAGCAGTTTCTTTATTAACCAATGAAAGCAACACAAAGACAGAAGGACCTCTTACACCCGTTTCCCATCTCTAGAAGGAATCCTATCTACAGTGCCTGTTATAACCTCTCTGGTGCCCTGTATGCTGTCCAGATTCTCAAATGCAGATTTGCTGCTACAAGCAGTAAGCTAGATAGTTGAGGGGAACAATGCAAGGCTTTCTCAGTGGTCCCATTTGTCTATGAGTCTCCCTTAGAGATAGGGACAAAGCAGCCATACTGGTGACTGAGTGGCTTCTATACCATACCATAGTCTTGGTCAATATATCAAGACTCACAGGTGACTGAGTGAGAACTGGCTGCTTCGCCAACCTTCTTTGGTCAGTAGAGACTCTAGTCTGGGTTGCTTCTTTGAACCCTGCTACTGCCAAATATGAACCCAACTGAGAGGCATCTCACAACTGAACAATTTTGAATCATGCTTCAGCGTACTAGCTAATCTGGTCAGTGGCAGTTTAGGGCAAAGTGCCAGTGGTGCTCATGCAGCTGTTTTTCTCCCGAGTCTTTGTCCCCTGCCTGGGAGCCAGAAGCCATAGCCTCCTCCTGGTTTCAGTGGAGATGTGAAAGCAAATTATGAGTCAAAGCACAGATCATTCCTTGTTCATATAAACCCTTAACTTTTATTTGGTGTCATAGTTCCTTTAATGTTATCATCCAGCTGTTTGTTTTTGTAGGCAACTGTATGGATCTATCTGGGGGTTTCTCTCTCACTTTGGAGAGATCAGGTAACAAGTTACCCCATATCCCTCACTTAGCATAGCCTGGATCTCAGCACCTCACTTGTGTTTCCTAAGCTCAGGGTGAGATAAACAGACCCTAGTGTGCTAACATGACTAATTAGCACATGGTACATGTGGCCATCATGACCTGGTTGTTAGTTTTGCTTTCCTACCATCCTTGGAACATCTTAAGAGCAGAGTACACGCCTTATTTACCTCTCAGTATCATCACCATCTGGTACTGCCCAACACGGAATAATAGGTTCTGATGTGTGTTTCATGCTAATGTTAAAACCATCATCTATTATTGAATCCCTCCCATCTATTATTAAATCTGCTGCATGAGTTAAAGAAACCCACACAAGCTGAAACTACCAAGGAGAAAGAAATTCTGCTATGCCCATTTCCCGTGGTGTCAGTCTCTTCACTCATTGATAGTTAGCACTGTAGGGATGCACTTCTACACACACACACAGTCACACACACACTCACACACACAGATACATAGACAGGTGCATATACACACTCAGAAATACATTTGAGTGTACACACACACACACTTGTATGCACATTCATACACATGCATGAGTAGGCCAACCATGAACCAATGTTCCTTGTGAACTGTTTGGATTTAGCACAGGGATCAGGCTGTGGCTGCAAGATAGCTGACGCTCAAAGTCTCTTCTTTTCATCCTCATTGTTCTTCATCTTATCATGAGTTATGCTACTGAGTGCTTATGAAATGCTGATTTGCTTTTCTGAGCTGCTGGGCAATAGTTCCCTAGGATGAAAGCCACAAACATTCTTTTCCATTCTACTTTTAATATTTCTTTGTGTGTGGTAAAGATTTGTAAAGCATGTGCACGTTTATAAGAACACAGTGAACGTCTCCGCTGGGCGCTCAGTGGGATTTCTTTGATGAGGCTCCATTCACTAACTGTCAGGGCCTGTTTCTGAGTCAAGTCTAGCCCTTTCAGCAGGAGGCTGTCATACGGAATGTTCTGCTGGGGTTTTCAAAACACCCTTGGAGTTTGAGTCAGGCTGGGAGCTTGTTTTCAGCTTCGAAGCCTGTAGGAAGAGGCATCTGTTAGCTGTTCCCACGCACGTGTCTGTCTCCTGAAATCATCTTCTGGAGTTCCACACAGGAAATAGATTGAGCTTAAACTTTGGTTTTATCTTTTTGGAAGTGTACAGGATGAATCATCTCTCTAAGAGATCAAAGTAGAATGTGTTTGGTTAACAGGATGATGGGAACGGAAAATGGAAGGTCTGTTATTGCCACACAAGGAAAGTGAAATTCAGGAAGGAGTCTCCCTGGGCTTGGATAGAAGCCAAGGAGTGTCCGTGATGTCACAGCTAAAGCTGGGTTACCATGGAACCCTGCAGTGTACTGTGCAAAGGGATTGGGTGCTGGGATGGTAAGCCATGGCTTGTCTTGGTGCTAGGCATGTGACTTAGGGACAATTACCTCTGATACTCAGTTTTGTCAACTTTAAGTTAGAGACAGTAATTCCTACTTGACAAGTTCACTTCATGGAATGAAGGAGAAGAAATACACAGATATTGTCACATAATATATCTAAAAAACAATCCAGTTGCCGGGCGGTGGTGGCGCACGCCTTTAATCCCAGCACTCGGGAGGCAGAGGCAGGTGGATCTCTGTGAGTTCGAGGCCAGCCTGGACTACAAGAGCTAGTTCCAGGACAGGAACCAAAAGCTACAGAGAAACCCTGTCTCGAAAAACAAACAAACAAAAAAAAAACAAAAAAAAATAAAAATAAATAAATAAAAAAAAACAATCCAGTTTTGAGGCTAGTGAAATGGTTTAGCAGTTAGGAGTTCTTCCTACTCTTGCAAAGGATTGGAGTTCAGCTACCAGAATCCACGTCAGGTGGCTCACAACCACTTCTAACTCCAGATCCAGGGAGCTCAATGTTCCTTTCTGGCCTCTGGCACTCACATGACATATATTCACACACATAAATAAACAATTTTAAAATAACAACTTTTCCCGTTTTTTTTTTAATGATATATTCTTTTGGGAGCATGATCTCAATACAATGTTCTGAGGTATGGTTCTATGACACACAGAATTAGAACTAATAGGATGAAAATGGAAACAGAACTACACACATGCCCTCCTATATTAGAGAAGTTTTAGAGTGTTGTATTAAAAGTGGAACATTCTAGTTTTCTTTCTATTGTGATAAATACCATGACCAAAAGCAACTTGGGGAGGAAAGCGTGGTCTCAGTTGATAGTTCCAGGTCACAACCCATCATTGAAGAAAATCAAGGAAGGAACTCGAGGCAGCAAGGCTGGTTACAGGCTTACTTTTTCACTCGTTCAGCTAGTTTATAAATCCCAGTTATAGACAGCCGCTACAGTGATGTAGTGCTCAAGGTGAGCTGAATCAGTAAATTAGCAGTAAAGGCATATCCACAGGCTCATCCCATGAAGGCAAATCATCAGTTGAGGTTTCTTCTTCCAGGTGACTTGGTTTTATAGGTTCAAGAAGCAGAGAACCCCAGTGGGAAGCAGAATCAGATCTCACCTTCAAGGCTTTCCTCACGTTCTGTGACCCATTTCTACTAATGAGACCATAGTCTCAAAGACACCACAAACTCTCAAAGCAGCCCCAGCAAGTGAGAATCAGTGTTCAGCCACACAATCCTCTAAGGGGTATTTCACATTCTAACCATAACTACCATTAGCCCATGGCTGTCCTCATGATGCAAAGTACACTCAGTGCAATGCCAAAAGTTCCCATAGTCTTACAAAGCTCAACACTGTTCAAGCATCCAGTATCTTCTAGGACAGATTGGATGAAGACATCCCATTTAGTACCCAGTGTTCCAAGGTCAAGACAATCTCTTAAGTGATGTGGGAGTGATTTTTTTCTAATCTGTTGCTTTCATTGGTTAATTAATAAAGAAACTGCCTTGGCCCATTTAATAGGCCAACCCTTAGGTGGGTGGAGTAAACAGAACAGAATGCTGGGAAAAAGAAGGTGAGTCAGTGAGTCTCCATGATTCTCTCACCCGACACAGCCGCAGGTTAAGATCTTCCCTGGTAAGCTACCTCGTGGGCTACACAGATTATTAGAAATGGGTTAGATCAATATGTAAGAGCTAGCCAATAAGAGGCTGGAACTAATGGGGCAGGCAGTGTTTAAAAGAATACAGTTTCTGTGGAAAAAACTGTGCCCATGTTCCCAAATATTGTTTATAACTGTTCTTTTACATTTAAAGGGGGATATGATATAGATATGAATAATTCACATTGGTATGGAATTTAAGGTCAATTTTGCTATATGTATATGTATTTCTGATATTTACTAAGGTATTGTGATTGTGTAGTTCATTTAAAAATGTAGTGTTTAATTAGGAAATATAAGTTGTTAATGGATAATCATCGATAATAATAAAGCTTGTAGTCATGTTAGTTAGATTTTTTAGATATATAAAGATATATTTCAATTAGATAGGCATTCTTCATATCTTTCAAAGACTACAGAACATGGCATTTAATGTTTCAATAACTTAGGGCTTTTCATGACAATGAGACACGTCTGCTCCTAGCAGCACCAATCTACTTTGAATGGAAGATGGGCATTGAAGAGGATCCTTAGAAAATTTGATAGCCATTTGGGCAAGAAACTGCTCTTGCCTGGACTGTTGCATAAACTGGACATAAAGAACCTGCAGAGAGAGGACTGCTAAACTTGCATAAAGGTGAGATGATCTTTCGGGGTTCCTGATTCATGAAAGTGTCTGCGAGACAATCTGCAGGACACAGCAGATAATGACTGACTGTCTTTAAATTTTCCTGCTTCATGGAAAAGTCTGCTGGATACTATGGGCCTGAAGGCTGAAGATGGATGCCCCAACGGTACAGAGGAACTTTGAGTGACTGTCCAGGCAGCGAGTTGTCTCTGTCATTTCTAGAGTTTTGGACTTCTTGTTTGCTTAGGTAGTATTATATCCTTCTGGAGTCTTTTATGGAGTTAAAAAATGAATAGATAATTATAGTTTTTTTAGTTATGATAAAAGATAAAATAGATATAAATATTGTGACTGTAATTCTTGCTTGATAACTGTTTTGCTATATGTAATTTTACTATGTTAAAATAAAAGCCTTCTTTTTTGTTTAAACAGAAAAAGGGGAAATGATGTGGGAGTGATTTCTTTCTAATCTGTTGCTTTCATTGGTTAATTAATAAAGAAACTGCCTTGGCCCATTTAATAGGCCAACCCTTAGGTGGGTGGAATAAACAGAACAGAACGCTGGGAGAAAGAAGGTGAGTCAGTGAGTCGCCATGATTCTCTCACCCGACACAGCCGCAGGTTAAGATCTTCCCTGGTAAGCCACCTCGTGGGCTACACAGATTATTAGAAATGGGTTAGATCAATATGTAAGAGCTAGCCAATAAGAGGCTGGAACTAATGGGCCAGGCAGTGTTTAAAAGAATACAGTTTCCGTGTAATTATTTCAGGTAAAGCTAGCCATGCGGGAGGCCAGGTGCCAGGAACGTAGCCCACCCTCCTATTACAACACTTAAGTGTGGGCCCCTGCATAATCAGAAGCAATTTATATACTTCCAATACACAATCTCATGGTGAACATTCCCATTTGAAAGGAAAGAATAAAAAGATAGCAAGGAACTATTACTGTTGATTGAGACTGCTCATTCATTTTCTGGCTGCCCAGACCCGAATAATTACACAGAAACTATATTAATTACAACACTGTTTGACCAATAGCTTACGCATATATCTAAGTAACTCTTACATGTTAAATTAATCCATTTTTATTAATCTATGAATCACCATGAGGCTGTGGCCTACCAGTAAGATTCTGGCTGGTGGTTGCCATCTTTCTCTACCTGGAGTCTCCCTTGACTCAGCCTATTTTCTCTGTATATCTCTGTTGGGATTTCCCACCTGGTTTTACTCTACTAAGCCACTGGCTGAAATAGCTTCTTTAATAACTAATGGTAACAAAACATATTCAAAGCATACAGAGGGGAATCTCACATCATGCTAGGCCAAAACAGTAATTATACTCAACAGAGCAAACAATCCTGTACCTCCATGTCTAGCAGCTAGAAGTCATGATGGCACCATATGAGCTTCTATGGGCATAACCAACCACATCTTCATAGCCCACTGTAGAATACATGGACTTACTCTTGGACCAGCTCCATTCTATTCCCAAAGCATGTCCTAATGGACAACATCTTGTGTCCCTAGAGCCCTAGAGTCTTCACTGCAAGGTAGGCTTCATCTTTATAGGTTTACACCCAGCTGTCTCAGAAATTCAATATGGAGAATCTACCCCTGCCTCACATTACCTGACCTCATTGCATTTTCTCTGGAACTTTGCTGAAATTTTCAGTGACCCTGTAACTCTCGAATTCTGCACATTTAAAAACATGAGTGTGGAAGATTCCAAATTCTTTCACTAGTTCTTTAGCTTGGCCACCTTGGACCATAGATGCAGTGGTCTCTGATTGCCTGCAGGGCTGATCCAGGAAAAATGTTGCACTAAGCAGTCCTCTCTGGGCATACATCCCTGTAGCAGCATTCTCTACTTTTAAATGAGAACCTTTCAAATGTGTTTTTATTTTATACTCCGGTGAGCAGGTCTTGCTATGGAATCTTTCTGATTATCCTGGTGCTAAGTCTGTGGTTTCTTCTCTTCCATTCTACCAGTCTCTTCAGTAATTACAGCTACCATGCCTGGAACTACTTTGCCTACAGCTTCAAATGAGCTTGTGCTCCTAAACTACACAGTTTCCACATCTTTCTACTTTGATGGTTCACTATAAACATGAGTAAAAGCAGCTACTAACAACCATGCTATAGTCTGACTATTGTACGGTCTTGAAATTTCCTTCAAATTAATTATCCTATTATTTTTAAATTCAAAATTACTTAGGCTTTAAAGACATGGAAAAACACTTCAATGTTTTGCCAGAGTGCAATAAAAGTGGTCTCTAGCTCAATTCTCAGTAGATTCCCAACTTTGCTATGAAATCTCAGTAGCATAGGTTTTACTACCTGTATTTCCATCTGCATTCTGAAATCCCACTGGATTAGCCCTTTCAACTCAGCTTATAGCAAGAGTGTCCAACATATGGACTTACAGAATTCTTGGGCTTTTCTAGTCTACAGTCTATTGTTCCAAACACTTTCACATTCTTCCAGCACACTGAAGGCCTGTGAACCACCCAGTTAGGCTGATCACAGCAATGCCACTTCTAAGTAGCAATTTTCTGTCCATTACTATCAAGTCCCTGTGACCAAATGTCTCACAAACTGACTGAAGAGGAGCCATTTACTCTGGCTCGTGGCTCATGGGGTACAGTCCGTCATGGTAGTAAAAGCATAGCAGTTGAAATGCCAGAGTCCATGGTTATAACATAGCCCATTCCCATCTTGGAGGATCTCAACTCAGAACCAGAGTAGACATCCCCTTCATGCCCTGTTTCCCCAGTGACCCTTCTGTTAAATAGAGTGCAGTCTTAAATGTCCCACAGTCACTCAAAAATAACACATTTAGCTGGAGAAGAGGAATGCCAATGCATGAGCCTGTGGAGTACATGATGTTGTGTATGTTGACATATGCCATTAGGATGCAACCGCAAGACTTCAGACGGTGAAAAGTGCTATAATTAAAACATTTTTTCCAACTAGTTAAAAGAAATTAAATAAATTAGTGGCAAATATGTAGGAATAAAAGTGATTTAAGATATCCATCAGCCAGGAGGCTGGAAAGACGGCTTAGTGGTTAGAAGCACTGGCTGCTCTGACAGTTCTTAGCTTCCACATGGAGCCCGAGAGTTCAGTTCCAGGGTATTTAGTGCCCTCTTCTTGTTTCTGGGGAGGTAATATATAGAGGGTACTGACGTGTGTGCAGGCAAAACACTGTTACACATAGAATAAAACAAAATAAGTAAAGCTGTTAAAAATAAAGATATTCCAGTCACTCACACTTTGTGGATCTCATTGGGGTTCTAATTTAATCCTTATTATAAGAAAACACTTATGAAAATGAAACTCTGGGTACTAAAAGAGTATTTGAACATACAAATTTACTATTAATTTCAAGGGATAATGAGGATATTTTATCCAATTAAAAATTTTAATGTATAGTAAGGGAAAGCATTTTATACTATTTATAGATAAATGTAATGGTTCTTAGGCTCCTGTAAGGTGATATTGCAGGAGCCATGGGGCCATTCTAGTGCATAGGCTAATAATCCAACAATATAAAATGATGACAAATCAGCTTCTCCATCTCTAACTGAAAGGGGTTAAGATGGAGCTGGACATAATGCCTAGTCTCCCATTCTAAAGCTGAACATAAACCATATGTTTAAAGGTCAAAATACTGTTACCTTGGTATTATATGATATAACAAAATATTCTCTCAACTGTTACCCAGAAAGTGCTATAGACCACTGTTTTCCTGATGGAGAGTGCTGTAGTTCACAGGGCAAGGTTGAGATCCAGAAGAAGGAGCTGGCAAGGGGAACCTGTTAATAACGGCATACAGATCCTCTCCTGCTTGGTCTGACCAAGGAATGAGGCTAGTCTCACAGACTTGACACTGTGAACCATTGATTACAATAATCTGGAAAGTACTTGAGTTCTGAATTCAACCAGGAGATTGTTCTGCTGGAACAAAATGGTGTGATGTAGGGAAGACTGCAGCGCTGCCAAGGTACGCTACAAAATAAACAGCAGCATCCATGAGACACTCAGCATTTGTTTAGCATGCAAAGAAGGCAAAGGCAATCCAATCATAACAGAAAAGACAAGTAAAGAGATTCATCCTGTAATGAACCAGGTGTTTGAATGAACGATGACTCCAGCAGATACTGCATCAAAGCAAATGAACCAGGTGTTTGAATGAATGGTGACTCCAGCAGATACTGCATCAAAGCAAATGCAAGACCATGGAAAGGAGCTCTACAGAGATTGTTGTGGGATAAATGTAAATTACAATCACCCAGGTGTCGGTGGGTACCCGCTGGACTGGCTGAAACAATAGAGCCCTGCGGTGCTGGGGAATCAGATACGTCTGGCGAGAGTGTGGGCATGTGTGATCACAATGAAAGGAGTCTGTTAGTTTCTTAGGAAGTTAAACAAGCTTCTCCCACAGTATAGCCATTCTATTACATATACCCCACAGAAACCAAGACAATAAATATGTTGTTGAGTATATGTATTGTCTGCAAGCTGACATGCTTAAAAATATTCATCATAGTATTGTTTAGAATAAAATTCAAGGAAATAACACTAACGTTTGTCAGGAGGAGGTTTGATAAAGTATGTAACAAGGATTTAATGAATTCTTTTTAATAATACAAAGCAGCAAATTTCGGAGCCTGATAAATGCCACGCTGAGAGTCAGAAGACAGACGGAAGCATGCACAGCACAGTGAAGTTCTGCGCCTTTCAAGTCTGAGGTGCTGCAAATTTGAAAATTTTAATTAAAATGTTTGCCCTGGCAATGCTGAAGCCTGCATGGGCAGCCCGTATACGGCAGTTCTGCTGAACTTGTCCATATTAGGTTTCATTATCTAAATTGTTGAGGATGACAGACCAGGTCTCTTCCTCAAAGGAGCACTAAATCTCATTACAGATGGTTGTGAGCCACCATGTGGTTGCTGGGAATTGAACTCAGGACCTTTGGAAGAGCAGGCAGTGAGCCATGTCTCATTTGTACTGTGGTATACACATAAATACTGACTCTCTTTTGGAATATTTGAATATGATTGGATCCTTCCCAGAAGGTAATTTCTGGGATCATGAAACGTGTAGAATTTGAAAACTGAAATATGTATACCACACCATTGATATTCAGGTTTTCAAAGGTCTGTGGCTTTCAGTTTGGAAAAGGCTGATTCAGTAATCACACATTTGCTAGAAGTTATGGCCATCATAGGTGTACCTGCACAAAAAAGACAGACAATGCGCCAGCATATGTCTCTAAGAAAATGAAACAGTTTTTTTGTTTATTATTATATAAAGCATATTACAGGTATACCACACAATCCTACAGGCCAGGCAGTTATAGAAAGTTCAAATTGAACTCTAAAAGATATATTAAATAAACAGAAAAGGATGATAAATATCCCCAAGAAATAGATGACATAATGCTTTATTAACTTTAAATTTTCTAAATGCTAATGAGAAAGGAACAGCAGCTGCTGAGACATTTGATAGTAAAAAAAAAAAACTATGGAATTAAATCAGCCAATATACTTTAAAAATGTACTGACCTTAGAATGAAAACCAGGACATGTGTTACATTAGAGAAAGAGTTTTGCTTTTGTTTCTACAGGAAAAGAAAAGCTATGGATATCATCAAATTGATAAATATTTGATTTGAACAAGACTCTTAATTAGAATAAATGATAGTTCATTAACCATCATGGCCTTTTAATCTGAACTAACCTACAAAACTAACAAATGCTTTTAATTTGATCAAATATAACTTGCCAAAAGAGAATTTTTCAAAAATTAGGGTTGGGGAAGAATCTTATTTATGCCTTTTCAGGAGAATGAAGGTATCCAGCTAAGGAATGTGAAAATCACTGGACAAATGAGACAACTGAAGAAAAAGAATAAATCATTCAGAAAAAAATGTCTCAAGAAAAAGAGTAACTCTGCCTATTGGTATATCACATTTCCAACAGGGTAAAATTTCATATATCTTCCCAAGTGTTTGTTTTTGCTGTTCTCTACAGACATGTAATGCAAATGGCCTCTCTGCAGTCCCAGTCCAGGTAAATATTAAAGCTGGCCTTGGAGTTGCCCTTTGGCTCTCTTATCCTCTAAATCCAAGCGTGTTGTTAAAAGAAAAATTCACAATTTCTATCTCATATCAGGAGAGCTACCTGGTGTGGGACAGAAGGAAAATAAAAATGAAGGGATCAAAGTTATCAAAACTTTGCTTTCAAAAATTCTACTTCTTCTCATACCTATTTTTGTCTCTATGGTACCTTTCTTTAAATATATGTCTATTGAAATTCAAAGTTTTTATTTTGATATGAATGATGATTAAGTTTTCCAAGACTATAAATATAAAGAAGTTTCTTATACACTAGAAGGAAGCCCTATTTAAAAATCTTCATCATGGACAGTGTAGTCAGTAAAATACTGGATGTTTTCACTCTAAGGTCAGAGCGAATATCCACCCTAATTGTAGGTTCTAATCAGAGAAGTAATATAAATAAAATCCAGATTATAAATTAAAAACTACAGTCTCCATGTAGAATACATGACTCAAAGATAGAAAATCATAAAGAATTAGATAAAATATTATTAGAGTTTAAATGCAAGTTTAGCTAGGTTGCAGGGAAAGTATAAGTATACAAATTTATATCTGTATACCTTAATGATGAGAAACCTGAAAATTTAGTTCTGAAAAGATTTATAGTGACCACAGCAACACAATAGTAAGTATATCAGAATAGATTTATCAAATAACTAAAGTTTAGATGAATTATAAGGCACCATTGAAAGGAGTTAAGGATATCTAAATATAAAAAGAAGAAAAGCTTTTGGGCCAAACAGGAAATTAAGAACAACAGCAAATTCTTTGGGATTGATGCCACCTCTCAACAAAAACTCTTAATATAAATGGACTTAACATTACAATTAAAAGGCACAGACTTGTTTTTTGAATTGAAAAACAAGATTCCATTGTTCGCTGACTTCAAGAAACACACTTCACAGGCAAAGATGCAAACAAACTAACAGTAGAAGGATGAACAATGACAGTTGAAGCAAACATGCTGTGTAGCTGTTTCCTCCAAATTGAAATATTCCCTGTTAATCGGAGGATCATAAGACTCAGGAAGAAAGGGAAACCCACAATATTCAGGAAGCTCATAAAGCTTATGAGATTCAGGAATTTTAGAAAATCATGAGTCCTTAGGCACTTATGTAAGGTTATATAAACAGCAAGCAATTGCAAGGGGAGAAGAGATTTTCCAGTAGAGCTGTCTACAAAATGGACAGAGAGCTCCAGGAATCCAACTTTCATGAGTCATACCCATGCTGGGTGAAACTCTCAGTGATACAGGCATCTCTGAGTCACTAATATACCTGTAAGAAATCCCTTATTCAGTAAGCAACTGCAATAAACTCATTAGGAATGGAATTGACTTTGGTCTATCATCTGAGGTAAATAAATGTTCATTTATTTTTCTTCAGGAAAAGCTAGGCAATAAAATGGAATCGGAAAGAAGATCAGAGTATTTATACATTGATGTGGGAAGTCCTTCTGTATATGTGTTGCTTTTATTGGTTAATGATTGAAGAAGCTGCTTTGGCCTGTGATAGGGCAGAACAGGGCAAGGCAGGAATTCCCAAGGATAGAGAAGCAAAGAGTAGGCAGAGTCAGTAAGATGCTATGTAACCGCCAGCTGGATACAGACGTGCTGGAACCTTGCTGATAAACCACGAGCCTCATGGCAAAATATAAAATAATAGAAAGTGGTTAATTTAACATGTAAGAACTAGCCAATAAGAAGCTAGAGCCAATAGGACAATCACTATTGTATTTAATACAGTTTCTGTGTGGTTATTCCGAGTCTGGGTGGCTGGAAATGAATGAGTGGGCTCCGACAACAATACATAGCAAAGCGGATCTCAAGACAAAATTAATCAGAAGAAAAGGTAGCCAAGGGAACAATCCGCTAAAAAGATGCCCTGAAGAATGGATCATCTAAGTTTATAATAAAACTCTACATGAAAGACTGAAAGTCTGACACAGTAACTAGGTCTCATCAATAGATGCATCAAGCAGTTCAATCAATCAATCAATCAATCAATCAATGAGGTTTCAGTCCATAATGGCAGTTCAAACCTGTGAGGAAAGCACTCAGGAATCTGAGGTAGAAGGATCCTAATCTCCAGGCCAGTGGGAGTTACATAATGAGATCCTGCCACAAAACAAAACAAAATCCTCCTATATAAATAAAATAAAATAAGAGAATGACACACAAAAAAACAAAAATTAAGGTTTTTTTTTAAGTCCGTAGATCAAATGTAACCAACAACTATCTCCAGGATATTCAAAATCAGTGAAAGCAGAAAGCATACATTTCTTTACATTCTGGGGAGGGTTCTCCACGACAGACCATGTATGAGAAGGAGGATACTAAGCCAGAACACATTCTGAGTTCAACACTGCTTCATGATGACTGTCTTGAGCAGAAGGAACACATGCCAAGTTAGCAAGGCCTGGATCTAACAAACCTATAGCTAGCACTCACTAGATGGGAAAAATGAACGCATTTCTGCTGAGTCAGGAAATAAATAAACTTGTCCGTTCACAACACTTCTACTAATGTAGCAAACAAGCCAAAAGAAATAAAGGGCATAAAGAAGGAAGACGAAGTTTTCCCTTTATTGTAGATGATTTGATCTGATCCTGAAGAGACTACAGACTCCTCCAGAAAACTCCTAGATCTGAACACTTTAAACCAAGTAACAGGATATTAAATCAAGATACATAAATCAGGAAATTTTTTATGCCAATAATGAACACACTGAGAAAGAAATCTGGACTTCAGCCCTATTTACAGTGGCTTCGAATACTACTTCCCAGAAGCCAGCACCAGCAGCTAGGCTCCCCACTGTCTCCCTCCTGCCTTTGGGATAGTTTCCTGCTCTTACCACATATCCATGTGTTGTGGACACGTGGCAAGGATCACATCTTTAAAGAAATTATTCTTCTAGATCAATTAGAAGTACAAAAGTACAGGCTTTCTGTCCCCATACTTCGGTGTCTGCAGTGTTCTCTCCGTGAGACACAAGCTTCTGTCTTGTGCTGCCTCCCTTTGCACGTCTCTAGTGTGGGTTGGTAATGAACTCCTTTAGTTTTTATTTATGGCCCCTTAATATTGAAGTGTAATTTTGCACTATGTTAAATATTTCACTCTACTTTTCTGATTCGTCAGACTTCCAGGGGAATTCTATGCCAATGCTTTATTCTTGTTCCCACAGATTAGTTGCCCTGATTTCCTCTGAGCTTTGCTGTTTGGCTTATGATATACCTTGAGTTTGTGTTAATCATATTCATATTTTTTGGTTTTTGGCCTGTGACTTGTTGCTGTCATTATGTCTGGCAGATTCTTAGTCATTTTTACTTCAAACATCTTTTTCTGTTCCCATTCTTTTATTTTTCTTCTTATAGTGCCCTAATTAAACATCTCTCAGACCCGTTAAATTGCCTTAATTCATTCGACATTCTGTTCTGCCCTGATTTCATTTGCTTTCATAATTTCTTATCAGATTTCTTTCCATGAGCAAGTCAAGTTCAGTCTCCTGGTGAACTCCTGGCAGTTTTTTTTTAAAACTTTCCTGAAATGTCTGGCTCTTCTTGGATCACCCTTCTTTTCTTGATTTTTTTTTTCCTGCTTTTTCTTAGTCCCTTGCACTATTAATCAAGGACAGTTTCAGGCCATTATCTGATGATCCCAGGATTTCCTTGCAGCTGTCTGGCAAGCAAGGCCACTTCTTGCTGTTGGTATGCCTTGTAACTTTTAGTTTGTTTATTTAAAGCCTCTCATAATAGAAAAGAAACATGAGATTTCAGTGGGCCATCTTGTGGTAAGTTGGGATGTATTAATGACTCCTAAAACTGGAAGTTCTAGGGAACTGACCACCTTCCTAGTGTCTGGTTTTCCAAGAACTCTGTGCTTGTACAGTCTGGGTCTTATGACTCTAAGCTGTGATGAATTGAATTTGTTCTGGGTCCCTATTAGACCTGTGGATGGGTGTGGCTGTGGGGTTATTTTTGGTGGGTTCCTGGACTGTGGCCTTCTCAAGTGCACCTAGCCATAGTGGCCCCAGGGGCTGGGCCAGGTATGTATCTTCCCATGTGTGGGAATAGGTTCTCTCCAGTCCTTTCCTGCGATAGGAGATCTCGCTGCAGAGATTTCCCTACATGTTTCAATAGAGTTAGTTTTCTTCTCTCTTTGCCAGAAACTTTCTTGGCCTTTAATATGGGCGGCTGCTTGGCTTCTGGGAGGTAAAACCATGGAAGTGTGAATCCCGCCCAAGGCCTGTATCCCAGGGGTCTCTTCTCGGCCGGCTGATGCTCAGCTTCCAGCAATTCATCAAAGTTGTCATGGACTTGCCTCACCAGGTCATGGCTCCTGAGGCCTCCAAAGCCAACCTCCAAGTGGCACTCAGAGCACCTGCCTCGGCAAGCTTCCTGAGCATGGTATCTCCTCCGAAAGAATCAACAAGGTTTGTTTCTAATTAGGCTAAGAGCATCTTGTTTTCCAAGGTCTGAATGATAAGTGGCCCTTGGGCAGAACATATTTGCATAGCCTATTTGAGCAAGAACTTGTACCCACAGATAAAGAATACATCCAAAATGGAACAGTAAAAGCCAAGCAGACCAATTAAGGGTAGCTATCTATCTAAGAGACACTCTGCCCAGTGAGGTGGACAGGTGACAAGACTGTAGCACTCTCTGTCATTAACCTAGGGACATGCTGGCTGAGACAGTGCTCCCCACGGTGGTCACGGTGAGTAGTGACCCCAAGGTGTGGTCACAGATCACTCATCCACACTTAATGGACGTGTGCAATGAGCAGCTGCTGGAAACAGCCCGGAAGTTTCTTGAGAGAGTCAAACAAGCCTGCACAGTGACGGGTTGTTCCCACCAGTCAGCGTTTTCCCAGGGGAGATGCGATCATGTGCCTTGGCAGAGGTGTGGACACGAATGCTAGCAGAAGCTTGATCTTCAAGAGCCAGGAATTGAGGAAGATGTGACTTTTCATTCAAAGGTTAATGGGTGAACTGTGTGGAATGCCACATGGAGGGTTGCTGCACAGCTGTCAAAGCAGGGTTAATACTCCACGGAGCAGCATGGATGATCCCAGTCTTCTCTGTGTGTTGTGGGAGATGCGGGCCTCTTCCCACAGCCCGGCTCCTGGCCGCTTGGCTAGCTTATACCCCGAAATAACAACACACAAATTGTATTCTTTTAAACACTGCTTGGCCCATTATATCTAGCCTCTTCTCGGCTAACTCTCGCACCTGGACTAGCCCATTTCTAATAATGTGTGTAGCACCCCAAGGGGTGCTTACCAGGAAGATTCTAGCCTACGTCCATCCTGGGTTGGAGCTTCATGGCGTCTGCCCCAGAGAGGAGAGCTATCGAGTCTGAGCTCACTTCCTCTTCCTCCCAGCATTCTGTTCTGTTTACTCCACCCACCTATCTTCTAATCTATGAAGCAGTTTCTTTATTTTTTAACCAATGACCTTCCTCCATCATCTGTGTACAGCAAAGCCAGACAGAGTATCATGCAGTCATGATTTCACCTATATAAAATGAGCTGGTCTATAGTGGCAGGAAACAGAGGAGCCATTTCCTAAGGACCCATGGCAAGAGACAGAGGGAAGGGCTCCTTAAGAGGGGAGGTGATGGTTTTGCCCATCATCTCAGAGGTGGCTTCAGAGTTGGAAGGCTAAATACCGATCAAATTATACATCTTAAATATGTGTTGTTTATTTTAACTATATATGAAAAAGATTTAATATTAAAAATAACAAAATTTCACATTCCATAACGCAGTGTATGTGATGTTTCAGAAAGGAGAGAGTGGTCTGTAGAGACACAGAAATCATTGTTCCCTGGCCCCTGACTGAGAGTGGTCTGACTGCAACAGAAGCCTGAGAATCTTTGGAGTGGTGAAATGTTTGTGGAATGTACAACTGAAATTTTGGAATCTCCAGAATATGTATATTATATCTCAACCTGCTTCATTCAAAATGCCAAGTATAATCTCAACCTTTGGCCCTCCAAGTTATTTATTAGTCTTTCAATTACATATTTCTAGGCCATTATGAAATATATCCGTGTTGAAGAAATGTTTGTAAATGTGCGGAATTATGGGAATCTTCCCTTCTGTCAGAAAACTCCACCTTAGCAGCAGTGAGTATAGAAACCATTCAAGCTTCAGAAAATTCACGGGACCAGAGTGTTCTTTGGGCAAACGTCCGACCCCAGTCACCTATTTCTAGTTGTCATCCCGAAAGGAATCAATTAGAACCATCTGATTCAGTTATATTTGTAGCGTGTTTGTATGGGCAACTCCTTTGAATGTTCTAATTGTTTCTTTTTATAATCGTTTGGTAATAATCTCCCCTTTAATAGTTTAAATGTCACGCTCAGACGTCAAATGAGTAATATAAAATATTTGAGCGTATACAATAGCCATGTGTAATGGCCGGAAATGTCCCATTATATCCTTCCCAGGCTGCTCCTACCCAGAGAGGATATGGGTGGTTTTAATTATTTGTTGAAGAACACAAGTCTATAAAATATTAGCTATGATGAAATGGAGAGAATATTTTGAGGCAGCTACAGACAAAACGCTGCTGTCAAGAAGATGAAAGGCTGTGTGAGTCACCTTGTGTAGGGAGAGCCGCCCCCATTTCCCAAGTGGGGAGCTCATCCTCCTCTAGGCAATTGCACAATGGTGTAGCGGCTCACACAGTCCCTGGGGCCCTGCGTGAGCTCATGGTCCATGCTGTGTTGTACATCACTGGGCAATGGCTTGGTGCCAGGTGTCCCAAAACCTAGGAAAGCCCAGACTACCAGAAGCCATTTCCAGAGTGACTGTCCTCATCAGGGAGGGGATCCAGGGCTGAGGTCTGTATAAATATTAATGACTAGTGAGAACCAGTCTCACCCATGACCACGCTTTGTGACAGTCTAATTATGGGACACCTAGAGCAACACCAACAGGCTAATTTTAGGCAGGCTTTTTGAGGTAAACTCTCTACACGAAGAAGGGAAATGCTGTGAAAAATGAAGGAGGTTTTGTGAAGATGAGGCCATGAGTTCATTCTTCAGCAGCCATTCTGCTCCCACAGAGGCACTGAGCAGCGGAATCAGTGGGTACAGGACTCAGAGCGAAAGCAAGCAGGTGAATCAGGCTCCGATAAAAACTAAACACAGAGGAGGTTGCAGCTGGGAGCCAGGCTTCTGGGGCTTGAGCCCCAACAGAAACAGCTATAAAGGCAATATGCAGAAATCTTGAAGACAGAAGAGAGGAGCCATTTCTCCCAGGAGAGACTGAAGAACCAACAAGACACACTGTGGAAATCCTTTTTACTTCCCTCTTGTTTTGCTTTGTTTAAAGCTTGTTAGCCCTGAACTGACAAAGATTTTCCTCTTTGCTGTCTGCTCAAGCTATTCTTAAAAGGGGGCAGGGCAGGAACTCTGTTGAAGATAGCGGAAGGGTAGGATTTTGACTTCCCTATGGGCTGTGCACGTCTGTGGTGACCTGCAAGTCACTCTTCTTGTCCCCCGTGGTCATCCACTCAGCTGCCTTCTACTCATGTTTACCCTGCCTTGCGGCCATCACCTGGACTCCGAGTCTCAGATCTTTGTGTAGACACAGGAGTGTGGTCTCTGTAGTTCATGTGTATGTAGCGAGAAGGCCACGAGAGTCTGTTAAGGGTTCTCAAGAATTTATTTAGGTATAAAATAGGGGTAAACACTCACTGATACAGAACAGTTTAGACACCACCACTGGCCCAGCTGCCTTTGTCCAGTCGTTCTGTCCAGGGGTCAAGGGCAAGGCACCTGCTCTGCTCCAACCACCAAAGAGAGCGCAGGAACAAGAGAGGGCCAGACCCTCTCCATAAGCTTATAAATTGTCAAGTCCGCAGACAAGACCCTGCTGTAGGGTTGGTACTCCCCAAAAGCCGTTGGCTAAAGGGTTCGAAATCCCACAACATGCGTGTGAGCTGTGCTGCGGGCCAATCTCATACCTTGCTGCCCTGGGCTTTGGTCAGGCTTGCTTGTTTCCTGGGTTCACAAGTGTGGCGTCTGCATCTCACAGGCAAATGCATGTTTCCTCTGATGGGTTTGTGTTTGGGACCGTGTTCCTTGGAGTCGATAAATGTGTGGATCAAAGGCAGCTGGGCTCTGCCTGGCTGGATATAATGTCTTCAGAGAACAGGAGCTGCTGTTTCTTGTGTCCTCTCCTCACAAACAAGAGAAACAAACAAACAAATAAGCACTTCTATTTCATTCACAAAACGAGAAATGACGTTTACACAGCACATTAAAAACATGACATGTTTTACGGCAGTCAAGGATTTTAATCTTTCTGTGGTTTCTTACTTTCAGTAAGTACCCTCAAGCCCAAGAAAAGCTTGAGACATAGAGCTCGTAAGCAAATTCACGGGGAATAAACATATTTGTTTTTAAACTTTTGGCACACAGGGAGTGTGAAGATGTGCTCCACAGCTATTGGCTCTCAGGATGCTGTGGCTCAGCCAGGGAGAGACTCAAGCTGGCCCTCACTTCTGCCTCTTGTGTTGATGTGTGGATTAGGAAATGGCCACCCTGGTGGATAAAAGGAGCTGTAGGCTGCGGGCAGGGAGGTAGGGAAGCAGGGAAAATGGAAGCTGATGGCCCACCTAGGAAGGATGCTACCTGAGAGGGGTCAGCCTCTGGGCATGTCTTCAGCACCTGCCTCCATCATCTATAGAAACAATAGGCAGAGGCTTTTAGACACTTGAGAAATGGCGGTGTCTTCCAGCCCTCTGCTCTGCAACCTGGAGTGCAGGAGGCAGCTGTGGCTCTAGTTGCCTTTCTAGTGCCATGGCCCATGTTGTCCCCTCCTCTCTGCATCTGTGACTCCTTCTCAAGGAGGTGTCTCTCAAGTGTACATAAGCACAATCTCCATCTGTCCTTGGTCAGCATGTTCCCTGCCCATGCTATGGACATCCCAAAGAGGACACTGCCCACACTCTGAGTAACTGAGGTCTCGGAGACCTGGGCGAGGGACCTTAGGATTCCATGGGGGTTGGATATGGGACCTGAACAGGAGGATACAGTAAGTTGGAGGTTTATAACATTTCCCCCTTTGTGATGCTCCTAGGAACCTTCATTGGCTATACCAGAGGCAATAGTTTTCCTTCTTCTGGAATGTAGATGGCATCACTGGCGAGTCCACTCTGTGTCTCCAGCTAGAGATGTGTCCTCTGCACTCTCATTGACTTTTATTGTGAACTCTGGTTCTTTTAGTGTGAGTGTATGGTGTACACATATGTACATACGTGTATTAACATGGGTGCTCTGTGTGTTCACATGGATGCTCATGTATGTAGATGTCCTAAGATCAATGTCCCTATAGTGGTTTGAAAGAAAATGACCCCCATAAGGAGTGGCACTATTAGGAGGTGTGACCTTGTTGGAGGTTGTGTGTCACTGTGGTGGATGAGTTTTGAGGTCTCCTATGCTCAAGCTATGGCCAGTGTGACACACAGTTCATTTCCTATTGCCTGCAGATCTAGATGTAGGACTTTCAGCTCCTTCTCCAGCACCATGTCTGCCTTCACACCATGTCCCACCATGATGATAATGAACTATGCCTCTGAAACTGTAAGCTAAGTCCAGTGAAATGTTTTCCTTTATAAGAGCTGTCATGGTCATGGGTGTCTCTTTACAGTGATAGAAACCATAACTAACACGGTCCCATGTTTGTTCTGTGAGACCGCATCTCTCCCTAAACCTGGAGTTCATTGATTTAGCTAGATCAGCTGATCAGTGAGCCCCAGGGATCATCTGTCTTTGTTATCATAAACACTGGAATTATTGGTATATGCTGCCAGGTCTGGCCGCTTCTGTGGGTACTGGGTATTTTAATACAGACCCTTATATATCAAGACCCCTCACCTCCATATCCCCCTAAAGGAAGCCAGGCACTCACTGTGAAAGACAGCTTGCTGGGGATGCAGGAAGCTCTGGGTATCAAGGTGACATCTATTGTATCCTCAAAAGAGGCCCCCTTCCTCCTTTCTTTCCCTAAGGAAGCGTGTAATATGAAACATACACACACACATATATATACATATCACACACATGTGTATACATATACATACATAAATACATACACACATATACATTTTAACTGGAGAGCTATGGGGAAACAGACTCACAGACACAGGGCAAGACATATCAGTTACAGAGCTGGGGACTGACCACACACCATGTCAGGCCACCTGTCCCGGTCTTCACTACCCAGGGCGCAACTTCCCTTTCTCACCTCTGAAGCGGTCACCTCTGCTGACAAGAAGCCACACCTTAAGGCTGGTACCCCAAGGCTATTGGAGGAATGAGTTCCCACAAGAAAGCTCCATGTGATCTGCTTGCTATCTTCTCTCTAATCTTCAGGAATTCTGTCCCCACGTGATTTCAGTTGACATGGTTACCCAAACAGCCTAAGTTTCCAGGTCTATTTCCTGGAACTTGTCCCTGTCACCTTATATTACAAAAGATGTAATGTGATGTGGTGGCAGGATACAGGGTCTCTGGACAGGGAGGTGATCCTTCCTGTCTCTATGCGGATGCTATATGCAATGTGGCTTGTTTTAAATGGGAGGGAAATGGTATTCCATAGAGCCAGAGAGGCTGCTGGCCACTGAGCAGAGACAATACTCTGGATTAGTGGTTAGAGGAGGAGGCCGTATGGGACTCAACAGGGCTGAGAACTGGGGAGCGATGAGGGCATGTTTTCCTGTTGTCCTGGGGTAGTCAATGTCTGTTAAGGAGATCTCAGACTGGGTTCCACAGGGAAATGTGTGTGAGAGCCCCTGAGTTTGTGGGCGAAGAGTCTAAGGGAAGCCAGCATCTCCCAGCTACCTCCACAGGCACTTGTGATCTTGCTAAGGGAATCTCATTCCAAGACATAAGTGAAAACATGGTGTTGACTTCCAAACAGTTCTCGTAAGGAGGGGGACTTGTCCTCTGCTCCCACACACCCTCCTGCTGGTTCCTGGCAGTGCTTACAGCCATCCTGGACCGCGAACCATAGTTTGGAGTTGAGTCTATGCATGTCGGGCCAACCAAGCCGAGCAGTGGACAACACAACATTTAATGAGAGGAAAGAGGAGGAGCTATTCCACTTTGCAAACATCAGGTGGGCCTCTGTCAGTTTCACTCACAGCAAAAAAAGGAATCCATTGTTGTAAACACAGGCCTGGTTCTGTCTCTCTCTCTTGAGAGTCCCAGGTAAACAAGAGTCTGTTCTGCTCACTGAACTTTTTATCACAATGTTGACAATGGATGATGGGTGAGAGGAACCAGTTTAATGTACTTAGCTTACAGGATAGTGTGATGTGTAGCTCACTACTGACTTTTCTAAGATTAAACCCTAAGGGTGGTTTCCTCCAAGGGCACTTTTAACCATGTCTCTCTGAGGCGAATGTCCAGGCTTCGGGATGAGAGGAGCAGAGAGGTTAATGAATGTATGCCTGTGAGTGATAAAAAGCTGCGCGTGCAGGGTTCTTCACCGTCCTTCCCATCAGTGGGAAGCTATTTAATTTACGTGTTCTCTGGTACGCTGTTTATCTGATTTGCAAGAACAGGTGTTTTCTGTGCGGACATTTCTGAGCCCCTCACATTCTCAGTTCAGAGTTCAGCATGTTTGGATGCTGAGGCCTGACGTCCGTCTGCCTTGCTGGACTCTCCAGATGCGTGGCTACTTGACTTCATGGAATTCCCAATGGCGCCCTAAAATGCAGCCGCGGAGAGAGTCATAAAGTTTAAGCCTTGTCCAGTCTTGTTTTCCCTCCTATTTATGAGAGAAAACTTTTGGTTGTTTTTGGAAGCTGTCTTCCTCATCCATCTGTCTCCGAGAGGCCGGCAGAGGTAGAGTTTCAAGTGTTGGAATCTGGCCTGGGTGTCCAGCCCCCAATATTCAATTGACTGCTGGTGGTAGCAGACTTTCTGAAAAATAATCACTAAAATTAGAAGCAGTGGATGTGGGCATCCATGGAAGCTGCCTTGACGGTTTGCCCTACACGAAAAGAAGCGCATGAGCTGCCAGAGAAGTAGACCTTAGTGTTCATGTGCACCTTTGTTGAAGCCAGGAAGAGACAGGCCTTTTTCCCCCCTCTTGGCATTTTGGCCGCTTACTTCCAGGCCCAGCCAAAAACCAGAAGTACAGAGAAAGGTGATTGAAATAAACATTCGGAAAAAAAGTAAAGGCTGCAGTGGGCTGGCTAGAACTTGGTATTGAATTTCAACTCCAATCTTTCATCAGCATTGTTTCAACAGGTTTGATGGCTGCCTGGGGGAGGACGACCGCATCTCTGCTCCTCTTTATGTCTGCAGGAGGATGCGTCCAAGTGCACAGTCACCAGCATGAACTGAGGGTCCTTTTCAAAAATCCGTAGAAAGAGGTACATATTTCTAATCAAACTGGATATCTAAATTCACGGGGTTTTGATCCTATTTCATGTTCTGGCTTTGTGGGAGCCTAGCCAGTTTGGATGTTCACCTTCCTAGACATGGACGGAGGGGGGGATGACCTTGGACTTTCCACAGGGCCGGGAACCCTGACTGCTCTTTGGACTGGAGAGGGAGGGGGAGAGAAGTGGTGGGAGGGGGAGAAGGGTGGGAGGAGGGGGAGGGAAATGGGAGGCTGGGAGGAGGGGGAAACTTTTTTTTCCCTTTTCTCAATAAAAAAACAAAAAACAAAACAAAAATAAAAAAAATTCTAAACAAGTTTAAATTAGTCATACTTCTAAAAATGTATGCTATTCAAGTGATTATTTTTTTCATTTTGAGAGAAATTCTAAATGTACCCCCGGCGTTGAGTGAGGCTTATGTTTAGAGTGTAATGTGAACAGGCTCTTCAGAAGCCTTTTGGTGGGGCAAAAGCCAGGGAATTCTGAAGTCAAGCCAGCAAGAGGACAACCCGAATGGTCAGAAGTGGAAAGATGGTTCAGTGTTGGAACTCAGATGGGCAGCAACGTATCGGCATCTGGAGGACACTGACCTTCTGACCCAGGAGCGCTGCCATTGCTGGTCTAGCACACCCCTGCCTTTAGTCATCAGAGTGACCTGCAGTGTTTAGAGAGCATATATTTTGTCTGACTTATCCCTAAGGATCTCATGTGTCTGGACTTACCAACACTCTTTGTAGAGCCCATTCGGTTTCCTACATGGGTGACCCTGCTTTCCACAGGAGCTCTGGCCTTCCAGCCTGAGAGCTCCGTTCTTTCCACCAGACTGGAATTCCTGGCACAACCCCGGGCGGGGGTGATTCCCACAGCCCCAGACTTTGCTCTGTGCCTTGGGATTTACTGTTTTCTCACCGAGTATGATGTCACCTATAGGAAGGTACCGATGTCCTTAAAGTGGACAGACAACCTCTGATCCTGTTTCCCTCTCTTAATTTCCCCTATTTGAGTGTAGGTAGGAAAGGGAGGGTCAGTTTGTGTTAAACCAAAGATGGCTCAAACTGAGGCGAAATGGAGAAACCTTTACTCTGTCACACACATATCTGCTAGGGAAGGTTCTTCTGCCTACAGACATCTGAAAATGTCTGTGTTTTTCTTTTGGATTTAAGAAATAAATCTTTCTGCTAGATATAAGAGACTGGACTACCTTTATTTTTGGAAAATGGGGTCTCACGTTCTCATTTATAAAGATTGGTTTTTTATTTTTGTTTATTTGTTTGTTTGTTTTGGTTCTTCAAGACAGAGTTTCTTTGTGAAACAGCCCTGACTATCTCTCTGTAGACCAGGCTGCCCTTGAACTCACTAAGACCCACCGGCCTCTGCCTCCCAAGTGCTGGGATTAAAGGTGTGCGCCACCTGGCATAGACTGATTCTTTCATCCCCAGTCCTTCCTATATTGTGTTTTCTTGTTCTCTGTTTTTTTTTTGTGTGCTCTGGGCCGTTCTACACCACACACCAGTTGAGTTTTCCTGGTGTCACTGTGGACAGCACTCATTCGTCCTGCCAGTGTGCTCCACTGGGGTGAAAGAATCATCCCGGCCATGCTGACTGAGCAGCCCACTTCTGTGGGACTCCAGTTGCCGTCAGATTAGGTCTGCTGAAGCGAATTCATTATCTGACAGATAATTGATTAACGGTGTGCTTACCACGCAGTTCTGCTTCTCTGTTTCCTGTGGAGACTAGATATCTTAATTGCCCGACTTTCTTCTGCAGCATCTAATCTGCACACATGTATCTCCTGTGTCACACACGTGACTTCATGCTGGAAGTTTGGTCTAGAGTTTGAACATGTGCATCAGGGTGGGCCAACATTGCTGTGTTGAATGTTCTCCAACTTGTGGGTTCTTGTTTCCTTCACCAGACGTCCCAGGGGAGCTCTGGTAAGATAACAACATATTGGGAATTTACCTGGCACCAAACATTCTTTTGTTTGTTTGTTTGTGTTTGAGATAGTTCTCACTGTGTAGCTCTGGATGTCCTGGAACTCATTTTGTAGAGTAGGTCGACCTTTAACTCATAGAGATGTGCCTGCCTCTGCCTCCTGAGTGCTGTAATTAAACGTGTGGGTCACCACTCCTCGAAACACCAAGTATTTCAACTCCTATAATATTCCTAATCTAGCTTTTGGTCCAGGAAAACTACTGAAATAGTTCAATGTTTTCTATTCTTTTCTTCTAAGATTTAGTAAGTGAAGTAGAGCACAATACAGTTTAGGACTATTCCTCTCCGTGGCAGAGGCCAGAGTTTTCCAAGTGTACTTCCAGAAACACCTGTTATAGTGGTGGGAAAAGTGGGTACCTGGTGTCACCTAAGCTCTGGATCAGTTTCTACATGGATGCTCTGGTGAGTACCAAAGGGTTGGGGCAGGGTGTTTCTGCAATTAATGGTAGTTTTCTCCACCCTGGGTGTTTGTCTTTACAGCTCTGCCCTGTGAACTCTTGCATTCTCTCTCCAGGAGCTTATATGTGTTGACTCAGCACAGAGCAGCCTAGACTCCTTACATCAGGATACTGTCCTCAGGTCTGGGTCAGAGAGTGGGGGACTCAGCTCAGCCTTTCTCCTCCTACTCCTTTGTCCTTAACGTCTGGAATCGGAAACATTGTGGCTTCATATCATCTGGCTTTTCCATATATTTCATATCGATTTTATTTTTTGTTACTTGGTTATTTCGAATTTCCTCTGAGTTGGAAAGGATCCCCTCGGTTTCTCCTCTTTGTGACAAAAAATTGATAGCTTCTCGGACAGCTTCTGTGGGGGAAGAAGTGGCTCTCGCTAGCAGGCACGAGACTGCAAGGCAGCTTCCAGACACTTTTTCCTAGCCAGCTTGGGACTCCGGGGCTGGGCATATGGCCCACTAACTTCCCCACAGCTTCTCTGGAGGAGTCTAGTTAGGACTGGTCTGCCCTCGCCTTGGGTATGGGGTGGTGTCCCTATGAATGGAAGAGGAACATCTGATAAAAGAGTGGCTATCTATCATCACGGTGCCGCAAAGGAAGGGGAAAAGGCCCGATAACGCACTCGGGTACCAGCAAGCCCCATGCAGGTGTGTGTGGGTAGGCACCAACAGGCCTTCAGAGTCGAATTTGGGTTTGACACTTTGTTGCCCCATTTCATAGGCAGCTTTGGCTCACTGTTGAGAAGAAGGTCCAAAGGCCTTGGAATAGCATGACCGGCCTGGTTTGGAGAGGGGAAGGCTGCCCATCTCTGAGCACATGATACATCTTGCTTGACGGAGGAGCTGAGTCACAGCTTCTGCTTCCAACTTCCTTGCTCTCACATCTACAAAAGTCTCCAAACTTGAACTTCTTTTCTGACTTCAGCTACTTACTCTGGAGTCCGCTGTGGCTGTAAACTCCCAGCTTCTGAGCGGATGAGCCTCCTGGTGTGCCTGCTCCAGCGGAGGTTCTCTCTCTAGATCTTTCTTGGCCAACTGTAGGAGATGCAGGATGGAGCCTGGGTATGTTCCATCTGTCACTCAGTTGCAGAACACAACTAGACGGGAATGTGATGAGGGACCATGGATGGTAAAGCCCCAGATGGTGGAGCCACAGACGGTTCTATTACTCTTACACTCCACAGTACTCAATACACAACCATCCTGTTCTCATTGACACCGGCCAGGGAGTCATCCTTCCCTCAACCACATCACTCAGGGCCTGACCTGGGAATGCAGAGAGGAGATTGCACGGTCCTAGATTCCAGGCTTACTCTAGGAATCTGATGTCTCTGTGCTGGTGCAGATGTGCTCTGTGTCCTTGTCCTGTAGTCATGGAGATGAAGTGACAAAGTCTACTCAGGAGCAGTGGTCCCCTGTGGATCTGAGGATCTGTGCAGGCTTGAGAGAGTCTGAAGCAGAAGCGGTGACCGTCAATCCGATGGAAACCATGGGCCTCTCTGATGTCCCCGTGGTATTTTTTCTCATCTTCTGATCTCATTAAAGAGAATACTTTGTAAAGCTATGGTCAAAAAAATCACACATTTTCCATGTTTCAGTTTCTATTACATCGTAACTGAATAAATATGATAAGAAATACCTCCAGGACCAAAGGATACTGTTTAAATGAGCTTTACGATTGGCTCATTTTGGTCTTTCCCATCCCTGGGAGTTTCAAGGTTACACTATGAGGAATGATCAGTCACAGATGTGGGCATTGTTTTCATGGCCTCTTCCTGACCTGAGTCTACTGAGCATCCATTAAACACAGTTACCACCTTGCTTCCTCCTTCGGAAGCATGGGTTTTAATCTTTGCCCACCAGGTGTGATGGCTTATTTTATATGTCAAGTTGATGGCCACGGGGTGCCCAGATGCTCGGTGGTTGGGTAAGTAGATGCTCCGCTCTGTGAGCATGGAAGCCGTGGCGTTCCCCAGTGCAGTGAGCTCTATCCAATCTCTTGACCGAATGAACGCACAAATGGTTAAGTGGTCTCTTTGGTTTGGGGAGCTTCTGCCGGCCTCTGGGGAGAGCCTGCTGTCCCTCCTAGTTCTCTGCTTATCCAATCAGATCTTAGGACCTGTCGGTCAGTTTTTAAAGTTCAGTCTATCCCCAGACACACTTCCATCTCCTCATACACCTACACACCTCATTGGTTCTACCTTTCTAGAGAGACCTGACTACCTATCCGATTAACTAAGCTCGTTTTGAAAGAATCCAGAATTGAGGTGAGAACACAGTAACCCCGATGTCCTTATGAGGTCGTGTGGCTCATCACATCTGGTAAAACTTGGTCTTAGTGAACCTCAGTGACTAAAAGAAAGAAGATTAAACTCTTCCATAGTTATGATTTGTTAAAGGTGGCACTTGCTTAATGTGGAAGATCAGGCTCACATCTGTCGCCCTGGCTGGAATATTTCGTAGTTGTTGGAACTCCGCCTTCTCCACTGGCTCGTGGGTCTCACAGTAACAATGTGACGTGCCCACGCATGCACGCAGCAAGTGAGCGGGATGCCGAGGCCATTGGCTGGGCCCTTCCGCTTGGTCTCCATGTGCGAATTCCTGCCTAATCACAAAAACATTGTGCAAATGTCAGTCACATGAATCTGCTTGTGAAACCCCGGATGCCATGTGCACATTCTCTCGGGACAATGTGGTGAGTGATTCAGCCCCAGATGTACCCTGTACAGGGACATCACCAGGACAGCACACGGAGGTCCAGCAAGCCAGGGACATCTCACAGCGCCGAGCCACTGCGCTCATGGTGCAACGGAAGCAATAAGGAATCTGGTCATGTTGACACAGTGTCCCCCTGCCAACCTCTGGGCAGACACCCTGGAGTCCCCTTTCTATGGTGTATCAGCAGGCAGGATTTGGGGAAACAAATGCACTAGTAAATACCAGACAATGTTTCAGTTCTGGGCAACTGAACTCCAGCTCCCTGAGCAAACTACACTGTGAGAATGAGCAGAGACAATTTGCTCAGAGCTGAGATGGTGTGGGTACCTCCCCGAGGCACTAGCAGTTAGTGATAGCACCCTCATGTTACACAGCTCAGGCTGCACGGGTCCTGCCTTCTGGGAGTAAAGAAAGCTCCCACAATTCCACTGTAGTGTTCAAATGCTGGGAACACCCCATGTCTATCTTGCACTTTACCTTTGTTGCGTTCCGTCTTTCTTCCTTGTCTTGTCCCAACTCTAGACGCTCTCTAGACATGCAAGCGGTCCAGAGTCCAGTGCACTCTCATGTTTGAATTTGTCCTGGTCAAGTGCACTGGCAGCTGTGGTTCCACAGCCTCTCTGCCTCCCTCTCCTGAGACCACTTTGTGCGTCCCGATTCTACAGGATCCGACTTCCCTGTTCTGTTGAACTGGAGGCTCTTTGTGAGCCTTGTGTGTTTGTCCCCTCCACACACGCCTTCTCTGATCATTACTCTTCTGCACAGGGTATAATCCTGATCCAGGCCTCTCTCAGCACAGTGCTGACATCACTGAGTAACTGCCCAGCCTCCCTTGCAACCCTAGCTTCTTTGTATACTCTGCAAGCTCACAGAAGTCTGATTCCTGCAAACTGTATTTCTGAGAGTTCCTGCCCTCTGTCTCCACCACCAGGCCACATCCACAATCTCCATCTGCTCTGTTCCAGCTTCCTCTGCTTGTACCCGCTCAGCTATGGCTCCAGGTGTGATCACTGTTGTATGATCATTGTCATACAGTGCTTGACTCAAGTGTGGTGGTTAGTGCTGGAGGAGCCGGCAGTCAAGAGAGACCATCCAGTTGTTGACAGAGAAGAGCTGGGTCCTAGCAGAGGACACAGGCTGTTTCCTCCAGGCCTTGCTTGAGTCTCTGGGATTTTCACTTCATTGATAAGGGCAGATTTTGGATTTTGAGCTCGTGGATGCTTAGATTTTGATTCCTGATGTTCAGGACTGTGACTGGAACTAGAGATGATCATATTAGGGAAAATCTTTCCGCCAGAGACAGAGAGATGAATAATATCATATTTTCCCTTATAGGTAGAACCTAGATTAGGTGTGGGCACACGCACTTGCACACACACCCATGTACACACACATAGGACATGGAAGTACAAAAGGGAACTATTTGGGAAGAGGAAGAGGCACATAGGGGACAGACAAGGAAGGACACAGTAGTGGATATGCTTGATGTACATAATCCATTAGGATGGACCTGAAACCTGATGCCTCACACAGTCAACACAGGCTAATGGAAAGGTTTTCAGAGGGGTCAGTGACCGACTGCCATCTCAGAATTTTAGAGAGCAGACGTTTCCAAATGCGGTCTTCAGATTTTTACTCTTTACCTTGGATTCCCTTCATGGTGACTCAGAAGACCCGAGGGACAGTAGCTGTTAGTTTCTCAGGCGTCTTTGTATGTTAGTTATCGTGACTAAGTGCCTACTCTGGGGTAGGAGAAAGGATGCTCAAAAGAGTCTCACAACTGGGGACTCACGCGTCTGTCTTAGAGGAGCACCATGGCATTTGTTCTCAGCCATGATATCTCCAAGGTTCTCTGTGATGTTTTCTGTGGCCTTTTTACATATACCATTCCTTACATTTCCAGGGATGGTAGGCACTTGGGAACCCAGAGTATCCTGGGAGGTGTCTATGCTGTCCCAGGCTGGTCCACATAGATCAGGTTAGCACACGTTGGTTCAAGAAGGCTGCTTGACTTTCTTAGTTTATATAAAATGTGATATCTTTATTTATTCACAAATATGTATAATAGAGTTTATAAATAATAAAAATTAAAATGTCTAATAAGTGGTTAGACTGTATGCTTGAAGTGACTGGAAACTTCTGGCAGGAGATGGCTTATAAGTGTCCCTACAGTTACTTTTTAAGTAGAGGTTTCAGGGGAAAATGGCCAATTGGCTGCTCCACAGGCTCTTGCACATGTGCCAAGAATCTGGGGAAGAACAAGGACTGTCCCCTGGTCCTCAGAGACCTCAGAGTGGCAAACTTCTTGGGTTCCCTGGGACAAAAAGCTCGGGTGCATCTGCCTTTGGTCTTGGGCAGGAAGCTGCTGGGGGCAGGAGTTTTGCATTTGGACAGATGAGTCCAAGGCTAAATAGGTGATTAGCATCTGGTATGATGCTTAAACCACAGGTAGGGCAAGGCCGTGTGAAGTGTGAAGATAGGAGAGTGGTGGTTATATCCTTCAGGACAGCTGAGTCCACACAGAGGCTGATGTGACCCTGCCAGGGAGAAGTCCCATGCCTGAGCTGCAGGGTACTCTGCAGTCTGTCCCTGGGCAGGTCTGTCACTCTCTCTCTCTCTCCCTCTCCCTTCCTCCCTCTCTCCCTCTCCCTCTCTCTTTCTCTCTCTCTTCCCTTTCCTAACCCCCCTCAGTTTTAGATGATTTGAAAAGAAATGCCGATAAGTCTCAGACAATACCGAATTTTCTGACTCAAAACCCCTCACCCGAGGATCAGCACCCAAGTTCTAGAAGTATGTCTCAATCACCTCTCTGCATGCTGGGAAATTCTGAGCTGGCTTCAATGGTCACTAGAACAAGTGCACAATTTCTGTGTGGTTCCCTTGACTGGGAACCTGCATAGAGCCAGAGGCCCACACACAATGGCTGGGGACAGGGTATTGCGAGCTCGCTTTGGTGGCTCTTATGAGCACCTAATAGCTCATAGGCCTAATCCTCTTCACCTCGCTGAGAATTCTTTCTTAGTGTACCCGTTGCCCTGGAAGCAAAGGCCGAGTTTGGTGTCATAGCATGGCAAGCTGTCTTATGGACTGGCCATAAAGAGAAAAGTTCTCTTCTCTTCTCATCTCACATAATATTGCTTCTCTCCCATAGGAGGGGTCTCCTTTACTCTGATGCAAGCAGAGAATGTTCTGGAATTTGATTCATAGGGAGAATGGGCAACCCTAGCCTGAACCCATCCTGGGAGCCTTTTGGGGAGAGTTTTCTTCCTTTTGCTACCAACCTTGGGGTGCTCACGCTGGATTCCCGGTCTTTGCTACTTATTAGAGGAGAGTGGGTTCCCGTAACTCCCTCCCAGAGGAGGGACAGGAGCCTGCTGCTTACTCACGAAGCTGAGGACACACTAAGAGGAAACAGATGTCTGGGGCTGTGGCTCTGTAGCCTAGCAGCTTTTGGGCTTATTGTCCAAAGACCTTTGAGTGCCAGGACCTGTGGGGGCATCCCCGAGACACAGTGTCAGCAGATGGAGGTTGTCTCCGGCCCTTGACACCTCCTCATTGCGAAGGAAAGAAGGCGACATTATCTCTGGCGCCCACTGGCTTGACCCTTCTTGGCCTGGGACCCTGGGGTCCTCAGGCCAAGCACTGAGCAGTTAATCTCTCTCCCTTTGGCATTATCCGCACTTTACTGAGTCAGTGCTCATTCAGAAACAAGAGGCCATTCTGCTTATTCATTTGTAAATCTTTTTGTTCATTCTTTTATTAAAAATAGTTTAGGCTCTACAACATTGAACTCAAAGAAGATACTATTCCAAAATACTGAGTCTCCAGATGAGTGTACCACGGTGTCTTTGACCTTCAGGGCCCACATCTATCTATCTATCACTGTCTTGTGCCCAAATGCCCTGAGCCACAGCAATCAAAGTCCCTGGTTCCCCAGGGTGGGCACTCAGATCTATCCTATAAACTGACCTCAGGGTGTTGCAGCAAATGGAAAAGGCTCATCCACCCGTCTCCTTAGACAAGCATCCTATCTGACATGTTTTGTCCTTTCTGAGATATGGTCTTGCTAAGGTCCCGAGACTGGCATCAAGCCCCCATTCTCTCTGCTTCCTTCTCTAGGCTGCTGGGACTAGAGGTTGTACCATCACACCAGGGTGAGACACTGGCTCCATCTCCTGTGGTTCTGCAGTCTTTGGCGGCAGAGAATGTCTTGGACCCTGTCACGGACACACAGCTCACTCTACTGCCTCTCTCTTTTCTCCCTCCTTCATACAGGATCTGAGAGTGTCTTCCCAGAGTAGCAGATGTCACCAAGCATAGTCATGTAGTCATGACGATGTAGCTATCAGCCAAGCTCTCTCTGCGCTTCCTGTCTGGGATGGCCTGACAGCATGTGGGGTTTCTGAACCTATGTGGAGCTGTTTCCTCTCACCCTATGTGTTGGGTTTTAGACCCCTATTTTTCCTACCATGTAGTCTGCATTCCCTATCTTCAGATTTGAAAATCTCGGTCTCACCTAATTTTGATTCTGGAGCTAGAAAACTCCTTCAGGAGTGGTGTGGACCAGATACTGACCTGGTCCTGATCATTGGTGTTGACTTGGGTGAAGCAACTCCTCATGGCCCTTTGTAATGCACACAGCTCTGTTTGTCCTCTCCCCGTCCCCCTTCTGTTCCTGTGTGACCTGGTCTACGCCGCATATACTCAAAGCAGACCCATTCCAACCCTAGAGATGGCTTCCAGCATCAGCCAGTACCCCTGGCAGAAGTGTCATAGGTGAGACCACCAAGAAGAAGCCTAGTCCCATATAAGCCTTAACATACTATGAGAAACAAATCCATTTTTCCCACTATGCCATTTGGGCACTGCACCCCAGTTTCCGAGGGACCCTGCACCAGCAGGTAAACAGGTGAGGTGCCCTTGGGGACACATTCCCTGTTCTCTTCCAGGTCCCTATCACCACTGGCCATCTCTTGCTCTTCAAGTACACTCTCACCATTCCCGGCCTAAACTTCACCTTGCTCTAATTTGTAGATCCAGAATGACTCTCTGGAAATGTGACCCTGAACAACAGACGGTGATCAGGACCCAATATGAGAAATTCTGGGTTTCTGACCCTCTTTCTGGAATCCTAGGGCTTGGCCCCTTCTGCCCACAGTGGCTCTGGTCTCAGCCTAACTCCCACTGGGCAACACTGATGGTGTGCTTGGGCACGTGGAGGAAATGTTGTCTCTGCTGAAGGCTTCTGAAGCCATGATGCTGAGCTCAGCTGCCTGTCTTCCTTTAAGCCTGGTGGGTTCCAGGTAGAAAGTAGGCTGTCTTATCCCATTCATACAAGTGTCTTCATGCTCTGTGCCACATGGCCATTCAGAAGGAACCTCAGCTGATCACTGGGTCAGCCTGTCTCAGGATCTGGGAGGACATTATGCCCATAACCCTATCTACTATTTTACTTTTGGTTCCTGGTTTGCTCTTCGGTAGCCCCGCTGCTCTGCAAAGGGCTGCCCTTGCCTCTTCCTTCTGCTGGATCGCAATTCAGCCACATGTGGGCGTCTGATGCCCATGCCCACAGGGTTTGTTGTCTGTGGAGATCACACTGACCTTCGACTCTGGGGCAGAGTTTGCCTGATTAGATCAGTTCATCTTGTCAGCCTGCCAGGACCTCTTGCTTCATGACCAAGGCCTTCTGTCTTGCATTGCTCTGGGCCTTTGTCCTGCTTTAGGAAGAGATCACAGCAGGGGGGGGGCCTCCTCCAACCGCTTCCCACCCACTGCCCTGTTCTCTGCCCCTTCCCCCGCTGTTAAGTCGTCATTGTTGGCTACTCTGCTTCTCCTTCTGGAGCAGAACTAAGATGGTGTAGGTCAGTGAGAATTGTCCTCTGTGCTAGGAATTCCTATTTGCTGGTTGTGTAGTTTTAAACAGTATTTGTAGTACTGAGGCAAGGTGTCTGTCAGGCAGTGTGTCTGTCAGTCAGGCAGCATGCCTGTCAACCAGCAGCGAATCCATCAGGCGAGGGTTAAATGATAAAAATTGTCCCACCGTTCTGGAGGCCAGGAGTCTGAAGTCATGGTGTGACTATGCCAGGCACCAACCAGAAGATGACAGACATGAGATTTATAGTCTTGAGAACCAGAAACTGATGCTCCTTGTTCTACAGTCAGAGACATAGAGTTCTAGGTACTCAGGTTGCAGTCCTGTTGCCCTCGGCTTTGGTTATAGTATCCGGGCCCTGGTCAGCTGGTGTCGTCTTTGGTCCTTTGCAGCCTTGATAGGAGAAGCAATTTGAACGATCTAGATCTAATGTCACAGCTCTCAAGCCTTCTCTACCATGCTCCATGGTTCTTAATAGCATCAGCTGTCACAGCTCCCGACTGAGCGTTGGACATCAGGACCCTTGGCTTTAAGACTAGAAGTCCTTCCAGGAATGGGGTTCCAGGCTCCTTACCAATCCTGTTCATACGTTCACTGTCCTCTGACATCTCTGGTCATGCAAGCTGTGTCCCAGCCACTCTCTGGGACTCTTGTGAGCCTCTTCCTTGCTGCCATGTGTGCTATGGTTGGCTCTGCCACTGTTGTTGTTGCTGCTTTCCTGAGATCTCTTCTTTGTGTTACCAGAGGGGGCGGCTCTGTTTGTGACGGAATCAGAAGTACGCAAAGACAAGACCATTGGAAGAAGGATTTTATTGGACCCAATGTTTCAGTCCCAGGAGTCAGATAGCAAAGTGTCCTCCAGTTGACTTGAAAAGTGAACCTACTTATGTAAACAGCAAGGGGTGTGACAAGGACACTTGGATCAGCCACAGAACAGCTCTTTATGCAAATGAAAGATAGGGTTGTGCCAATCACGGCCCTTCTGTTGGGCCCCCAGGGGAAGTGTTTTCCTCTGGCCTGGATGAATGTAACTGCACGATCATCTAGAGTTTGTTGCTGTAGGCTTTCTGGAGTGGTCATGGCTGACAGGCGTCTTCAGCCATGTTTGGATTGATCCTCTGAGACTGTCCGAGGATCCTTAGAGTGACGGTAAAGTGTATAAACTCACCAACTTGCAGTGTGGACAGTCTGGCCGGTTGTCAGAAAACAGGCTACTTGGCCGACAGTTCTCAGCCCAAAGCTGCAGGGCACAGGGAAGGGGTCTGTCAGTGGTCACGTGTGGCAGGGAAGGGGTCTGTCAGTGGTCACGTGTGGCAGGGAAGGGGTCTGTCAGTGGTCATGTTTGGCAGTTTCAGTTGCTCACAGGGAGCATTAGCGGCGTGCTTACAGACCTGATGAATGCGCAGCACAGAACTGGCTACCCTGGCAGCATTCCGCTGTGCTTTACCGTGCCCAGCTCTTGCTGGTGCCATCCAGAAATGGCTAGGTCTCTCTCCCTGTATCCTTCTTTCACTGGGTTAAAATTTTTCTCTTCCAGTGGGGCAAACGTAGTAGGTGAGAGCTGACCTCCTTCAAAGTGACCACGTCTTACTTTCCTCCTAGATGCAGACCTTAGTTCCAGTAAATTGGCATCCGCGGATTCCGTGGGCATGATCCCTCAGACCTTCCTCCGTCAACCCCTTCCTGTCACATGGCCCTTCCTTGCTCTGCATGTTTCCCAGAAGTCTCCACACACCTGAGAACCCGCCGCTGTTCCATTGTCTTTCTCCATGCTCTGTGTGTACATCCCACCCCTGACGAGGACACTGAGAAGTAAGATACCTGGGAAAAACCGCTGTGTGCTAGGTGGCGCCATGAGAGCCATGTCACTAGCTCCATGACTTCTTGTTGTCATGGCTACACTGACCCACAGCCCTCAGCAATCTCTATCACGGGAGTCATTTTAACACTGATTCTACTTCACCATCTGTCTGCCTGGGCTGTTTCTGGCTTTCCCCGTGTTCCCCTCCTACAATGTACACTGTCAACTCATGTCCCCTCTTCCATTGACCCTTCTTGGTTTTCTTTATGGGACATTTCAAAGGGGGCATCTTTCTACACATTGGCAGCAGCATGGATCCCTGCGGACTGAGTGTGCTGTAGAGAGTGCATGTCCTTCCCACACCCTGACCCCCATGCTTCTCCTTGGAAGAGCTACCATAGAGGGCCTGGATCTGAACAGCAATAGGGCAGTTAGGCACTGCAATTCAGGGAGCCCAGTGACATTTTCCTTTCAGCTTTGAATCGTAATATAAATTTTAATCTAACGATTTTAGTTAAAAAATCAAGATATTGGTCATTAATTAATTGACTCAAAGCAACGCAACCTCCTTCAGAGAAGACACACGTACTGTTAGAGGCCAAGCTTGTGTATTTGTGAGTTAGGAACGAACACCTTTTTTAGATGTTTACTAAATTTATTAATTGATTTGTATGTTTGAGGTATGTGTACGTGTTTGGGAGTGTGCGCACATGGGTCACAGCTTGTGAGTGGAAGTCGGAGGACAGCTTGTGGGAGTCGGCTTTCTTCTTCCACCACGTAGGTTCAAAGGATCCAAGTCAAGTTGTGCAGCTTTGTAGCAAGTGTTATTCCTGAATGATGTTGTTGGTCCAGAAACTGTTCCTTCCCCCTTTCCTTCTCTCTCTCTCTCTCTCTCTCTCTCTCTCTCTCTCCATCCTGTCTCCTTCTCCTTCGTCCCTCCTCTTCCTCCTCTTCCTTTTTCTTGTTTTGTTTTTGTTTTTCAAAACAGGGTTTCCTCTATGTAGCCTTGTTTACCTTGGAACTCGCTCTGTAGACTGGGGTGGCCTCAAACTCACAGAGATCCACCTGCCCCTGCCTCCCAAGTGCTGGGATCAAAAGTGTGTGCTATCCCTGCCCAGGTAGAAACTGATATTTCTTAGGGAGTGATGCAGGAAGAGTCTTCATAAGAAAAAATGGCTTTTCCAATTGCAGCCTCCTCTCCCTTCTGTCTCTGTGCCTCACAGCCGCCCTCACCCAGCAGTGCTTTCTCCTGGGGTGCTGTCTGCAGGCTCCCTGCCCACTTTGGTCCCAGACTAAGAGGATGTAGCACAGTGGGTGCCGGGATACTTCAGTTAAATCCCCAACCAAGAACAGAAGGTGGCTAAGCGCACCCCCCATTTCATTTCTCTCCCCTGGTCTTTGAATGAGACCTGACATCATCGTGCGTCAGCTCAGATCAATGCTCAGACAACTAGTGTCATCTGCAGAGACTGAAGCTGAGCAATGGTTGTGGGAGACGCCACGGCTCTACCATCTGCTTTGGGATCTGGAGGAACCACCTGTCCCCAGCTTCCCTGCGGATTGTCTTCATCAGGGGACCCTGCTCCCACCTAGCTGTCATCCAGCCAGGCACTGGCCTTATTCTCCCGTACTCACCATCCGTCCTCTCGGGCTTGCAGGGTGTAGAGGGAGCATCAGCTCCTGTCCCTATATCTTCACAGAGCCCCTAACCTGCCCCCACCCTATCTTATTAACTGTAAAGACTACTTCTGACTACAGGATTCCCATTCTTGGGCAAGCTAGCTGTCCCAACAAAACTTGCCTGAGGACTGAGTTCTCTCAGAGAGAGTTGGTCATAGAGTCGCAGGGCCCTGGCTGAACAGAGGAAATGAGTTTAGATTTGTTCTCCCAGAAGCAGGGCTACTTCCCAGGGTCAGAGACAAAATGAATTTTCTAGTAAATTCTTTTTGCATATGACACAAACCAAGTCTTTGAATAGAGTAACTTCCCCCGCACAATGGTGAACTTATGGTCTCTCCCCTGTTTTTCGGGTTGTCATTCAGTTGGTTTAGAAAGACCAGTATCACACTGGATAATTTGAAACACATTGAAACATAGAATTGGCTTTTTTTCCCCTCCTCGGCAAAATGGGGAGTCCCAGCCAATCTCGCTGGTTTTATTTATAGCTTTTTATTTCCTGAGAGAAGACAGGAAAAGTGAGTCCTTGCCTTCCCCTCTTGTCTAACTCCTCCCCTGGCCCCTGTCTGGAAAGGCTGGGTGGACATGTAGGAGGGGCTTCAGCTCAGAGGGGCTGGATTTGGCCTGGGACCCCAGGTACTCGGAGCAAATGGTGAGAGCGGAGGAGGAATTATGACACTCCTTCGAAAGAATGAATTAAACGTGCCTCCGCGTGTGTCTGATTGACAGGCCTCTTGGAGAAAGGGCGTATAAAGGAGCCAGTCACCGCCTGGAGGCAGCGAAAGCCTCTGCTGTCTGCAGCCTCCCTGGCCAGGTCACTCCTCAAGACAGACTTAGAACACTGACATCGGTCATCATTCATTTTCAAACACACAAGGTACCTTTTTATTTCTAAGACATTTCATTGGGTTGCGATTTTTCAGAACAGGCTTGTGGTTTCCAGGAGGCTGGAGGGGAAAAGTGCAGCTATGTCCTCCCATGCTTAGCAGCGTGGTTTTCTCACCCTAGGTTTGCCCTGCACAGTTAGAGACCAACCAGGAACAGGCGCTGCTGCTGTCTTGGCCCCAGGATCTCCCACAGCAGGATCCCAGGGATATGAGGGTCTGGCTGGCTTTATTCCTAGGATGCTGGGGAAAGCCCTGACATATTCTACTTTAAAATAAGAGGTTTCTACACTGAAGTTTGATATGGAGGAGGAGCAGAGAAAGGAATGTCGAAAGATCCCTTGAAAATGTGAAAATAATCAGCGGATTATAGCGATCCTAACTCTAAACATTATTAGCAGCTGAACCAAGTGTAACTGTCTTTATAATGTGCAGTGCCGTGGGCTGGGGGCTCTGAAGGGAACTGCGTTTGGGTTGCTGCTTGGGTAATTTGCTGGTAGGCTGAGGCAACTGAAGGAGGGTGGTCTGGTGGGGAGGGAGGAAGGAGGGAAGCAGGCAGAGCAATAGGTGTTGAGGGGCATAGAGATCACCCAGCAAAGGCACTTCGCTCCTGAGAGGTAAACTTGGGTGAGACCCATGTAAGTTTGTAATGATACCCCACTGCAGAAAGCCTTTATGAAAGTCTACCCATTGCAGTGTGGACTTGTGGTCGGGGAAGAGGCTCCGGCTCAGGGGGCGCCTAGTGCCATGGAGCTGGGATGCAGTTGCGTTGGCTGCCAGGATGCTTGTTCCAGTTCCAGACACTCTCCACTCCTTTGTCCCATTTTGATTTGGGGAAGGCAGCATGATGAGATGGGAGCTTATGCTGGCTTTCTGTGGCACTCCTGATTGCAGTGGATTTTACCAAAGCACAGTTTAAGGGACTCCGCTTGTGCATGCATGGAAGCAGGCCAACCGTCATTCTGAGATGGAGTTCTCCTTTGCAGAGCTGGTATCCTGCAGCTGTCTTTGGGATAAGGTGAAATTTGGGGGCAGAATCAGGTGTCCTGGGGCACACACCTGATTAGGGATTCAAGGGTAGGCCAGGCTGCAGCCTTCAGAGAGGGACTCAGTTGAGATTCTCAACTTTCTCCGAGGTCTTGGTTCTGTTCTAAGTGTCTGACAGGGTCTACCTTGCTCTTCAATTTCCAGAAAAAAACTGCCTCGGGACACAGTGTTAAGAGCCCCCCAAGCTATGGGCCACTGAAGGCGTGTTTGCTGTGTCTCAAAGAACTCATTGGATATTCATTTGCATAGGGTCTCTCTCCAACACCCCAGATAGATATTTTAAGAGTGAATTTATCGAGCCACAGACAAAGACACCAAGTCAGAGGATGGGAGGATTGTCTGGATGGACAAGCTGATGTTAAGGGCTCAGGTGGGATGGTGTGCTCAGCTGCCTCCTGCACCATGATCTAGAGCACTGGGCAGTGCTGTGGGCATCAGGACCACACTCTCAAAGGCTGAGGATCCTGCCACATCACCTTCCTCTGGAGAGGAGACTTTCACTGCTTCCAAAGTGTTCTGGAGAGGGGACTGCTTAGGTGTTTTTATCAATGAGAAACTAGGCCGTTTTAGCCAACTAACAGATGAGGAACTCAGTGTATGGTTCTGTTTCCTTAGAGCAGGGTAGACAGGGAACAGAGCCAGGGCCATCACCCCATACTCCTTCCTCTTGGATAGGGAGCTGACACCCGGGCACAGGGAAGCCCATAAGGGGTTAACAGAGCAGGAACAGTGGGGCTGGGCTTCAAGCCAGGCCTCCTGACTTCCTCCAATCCAGAGTCCAGTGAGCCAACTCAGAATCCCTGAGAATGGAAAAACAGGCCTGCAGGAGACTAGCACAGTGGGGTAAAACCCTCCAAGTAAAATTTTCTGCTTGTCCTAAGAAAATGCACTGAGTTTATTCGTAACTTCGGATGGCAGTTAGTATTGGTTGTGTTTAATCAAGGCAGCATAAGGGGTTTTTCCTGGACATTGACATAGAATGCCTGTCCAGAGACTTCACCCCACAGGACCTGGACTTCAGTCTGTATCAGAGTTCCTCAGGGGGAGCAATGCTCTGGTGCAGCCCCCATTTACTCCTCCAAAGGGCAGGGAGCATAGTCTCAGCCGCAGGAACCCCAAGTTGTTATGGTGACGAGTGCTCGGAATCCCCTCACCTCGATGTCAGGGGGAAGTAGGGATGAGTGCTAGCAGCGTTTAGAAGAACCTAGTTGGAAAGGAAGCTTCGTGTCTAAAGTTTTGCTTCCCACAGATACATTTGCTTCTGATTTTTGTGTGAAAACTGTTTTGTTTTTTTCCTCAAAGGTCACGTGTGCAGATTTCTCAGTGACACTCAGGCTGCAGCTGTGCGCTCATCACCGGCGAGACTGCTTCTCTTCTGAGTGTCACGGGTGGAGACAGGATGCTCTGGGCAATGGCCCTGCTGGCTCTGGGCTTGGGGCCAAGAGCTTATGGTGAGAAGGGACATAACCCTTGTCTCTGTTTGCAGTGTGGCTTAGCTGCACTGACCAGCTAAGACCAGCAAGAGTCTTGGAGTCTGCATCTTGCATGTGAAGTTTTCTTTCTATGTTTGTCAATAAAAAAATGCTCCGACTTTTGAGTCTGTATAGCAGGGAGAGATGGTCTTTTAGAAACTGAGGTACTTGCTTCACATAGCTGGGTCTTTATGCATTATTATCATTTATAAAACTTGGGCTGCCATTTTTAGTGGCAATAGTCACCAGTTCTAATTATTTTAATTGTGTTGCTGCTAATATTTTTATTTAAAATGATAATATTTGTGCCTCTATAAGCAGTGGTTTATTTTCTTTTCAGTTTCTGGGCACCTGATGAGAAGCTATGTTTTGTTTTAACTTTCTCGTCAGCCTATCCATTTGAATTATTGAGCCTGTTCTAATTTTGCTAAGATCCGGTGACTTTTCTAATTGGCAGCTGGACAGTGAGTTCAGACCCCTCACTGGGAGTCACGCGGTCCATTGCTGTCTCAGATCCTGGCCCACAGTGCACACTAGCTATTATTCATTGAAGGTATTTCTACAAAAGTGAAAAGAGGTCTACACCATCTGTTTAGGGCAGAATGCCATTCCAAGAATGCAAGATAGGATTTAGTGGACCCTTAAATCCCACAACCAAAAGCCAAAGGTCTACTTTTTAAACTTCTTTCTTCCCCAGCCACATAAAGGAGGGGATGGCTGTGCTCAGCCCAAATCTGGGACAAAGAACAACAGGGATGGGGGTGGAATTCAGAGGCCTGGTCTGGAGGGAGATTTGGGCAGATGTCACAGTGCTGACATTTATGAAAGAAGCCATGTTGTGGGTTCTGGGAAGACACAGAACACTTTCTACACTGCAGCCCTTGACAAAGCCATACCACAGTGCTGCGGGTAGCCTCCTATGGCTCAGCCAGGGGTGGGGGAGATGAAGATGCACACATAAGCTCTGCATCTTGTCATGGGGAGAAGCCCCTGTGAGCTTGTGGTTCTCCAGCCCACATCCTGGAAAGCCTCCTTTCAGCCTGTAACTGTGCCTCTGTGGTTCCCTTCGGCAGCTGGTGACCAGAGCGAAGATACTTCGTTTGACCTGTTCAGCATCAGCAACATTAACCGGAAGACCATCGGCGCCAAACAGTTTCGAGGGCCCGATCCTGGGGTACCCGCTTACCGTTTTGTACGCTTTGACTACATTCCCCCAGTGAGGACAGACGATCTCAGCAGGATTGTCAAGCTTGCAAGGACAAAGGAGGGCTTCTTCCTCACAGCCCAGCTGAAGCAGGACCGCAAATCCCGGGGCACACTCCTGGTATTGGAAGGCCCCGGCACCTCCCAGAGGCAGTTTGAGATTGTGTCCAATGGCCCAGGGGATACCTTGGACCTCAATTACTGGGTCGAAGGCATCCAACACACCAACTCCCTGGAGGATGTGGGCTTGGCTGACTCCCAGTGGAGGAACGTGACCGTGCAGGTGGCCAGTGATACCTATAGCCTATATGTGGGCTGCGATCTGATTGACAGCGTCACCCTGGAAGAACCGTTCTACGAGCAGCTGGAAGCAGACAGAAGCAGGATGTATGTGGCCAAAGGTGCATCCCGAGAGAGTCACTTCAGGGTGCGTGTGCGGTACAGCAGCCATAGGACAGAGCTGTGAGGGGAGCTCATGGCGTGGGGCAACTCAGTGTAGCCTTTGTGTTGGAAAGGTGTAATCTTGCCTTAGACAAACCACATGTGTGTGCACTCTACACACCGGCACACACTGCATACACATTCACACATATCACACAAGCTCAGATGCACGGTGCCTATGCTGTATCTTCTGATGGGTGTACCCGTTCCTCTCTCACCACAGATTAAGGGACGTTTGAACAGTGCGCTCTTGCAGGCCTGCACTCATCTGTGAAAGGAATGTGTGTCAAAGCTTAGTTATTTGACCTAGATGTGCATGCTCTGTCCGGTGCTGCTATAGCTGTCTGACTGGCCCATTCATGTTACATTAACTCCCTTCTCCTGGTGTGACCCAGAGGCCACTTTTTCTGAACAAGTAGGTGTTTCTGAGACTTGAATTGCAAACAAGGACACAGCATTCCAGGTCCATGTGCAGAAATAGCACAGCATGTCTGTGGGAACCCTACAGGGGACAAAATTTGCCTATCCCTAGGCCTCCCTCTTTCTTCTCTAGGGTTAATTTTCTCCTAGTTAGAAATGTTTTTATCCTAAACCTTTGTGCACAGCATGCATGCATGTATGCATGTGATGTGTGTGTATGTGTGTGTGTAGTAGCATTTTCAAAGTAGCAGGAATAGGGTCACTGATATAAAAAGACTTCTGGCCTAGTGGATAAAGCAGAGGTGACTTGGTGCTTTTGGAATCTTCTGTTCTGTGTTTGTAAGGTGTCATCAGCTTCCATCAAGCTCACGGTTTAGCTGAAGTTCTGTTCCTCTGTCTCTCCCCAGGGCCTGCTCCAGAATGTCCATCTCGTGTTTGCAGATTCTGTAGAAGACATTCTAAGAAAGAAAGGCTGCCAACAGAGCCAGGGAGGTGGGTGAGCTCTCTCCTAGGAGCTTCTCTTTTTTCCTGGTGGGTTGCTGCTGGGCCATGTGTGAGTGTACTGCTGGGAATTTGGGTCAAGTGGGCAAGTGCGCTGGCTAGCTTAGACTTCTCAGCCCCTGAAAAATGACAACTGTTAAGGATTAATTCTGAATAGATTTCAAGAATAACAATCCATTTTCGGGAGGTTCTAGGAAGGTAATCCAGTCCATGATCAAGACCATTCACCCCTCTTATGGCTTCTGAACACATTCTAACCTGTAGGTTCCTTCAACAGGATTATTTTACACTCTGAGTTACAAGCCAGCAATACGTAGAACTATGAAAAGCAAACACTTAGGTCTTTCCAGAAGTTCTGAACCCTTCTTAATAAAATAGACTTACACAGAAGTCCACATCTGTTCTCTGAAGATGGGGAGTGAGAATGGACTCATTGGATTCATGTACTTTTATCCGTATGTCAGAACCCACTGTGAGTTCTCCCCTCAGAGCTTGGGTCTGGCAGAGACCGCCATTCTCCTCCCTGGTCATGTCACACTTGACTATTGCAGTCACTGGGAAAGCAAACTCATGAGCCTGGTCTCAGAGTGTGACTTCTTTGATGTTTGTGAAGATAAGAATGTCTGTTTCGAGGCTGAGTCATTCAGACTTCACAGCTGCAGACACTGGTGTAGATCTGACAGGAACAGACTGGCTCAAACATCCGTCTATCATCCGCTGAAACCCATCCAGGGCAGAGGCAGGGGTGCGCAAAAGCACAAATTGGCTTATTTTGATTAATTCTGAGATATGAAAAGTAAATATCTTAAATGAACTAAAGATTTTAAAAACATAAATGAAAATAAATGCTGAAAAAATCTACTCAAAATCTATTTAAGAGTGTCCCTGTCTACTTAGTTATACAAGTACTTATTTTAGCATGACTTTTTATGGTTAGTAGCACACTAGATATAAGAGGCTTCCAGCAGCCATGAGGATTGCAACAAGGTTTTGAGCCCAAGTAATAAACACTCAGCTGTGAGTGAATGCCTGTCATCCCTTCCTTCTTTTCTCTCAGGGGCTCTCTCCTCTCTGGAGCCCTTGGCTCTGGATGCACTGAGGATGACTCTGTTTTTGGACTTGTCTCAAAGCAACTTGAGAATTAAAGGAGTCTGTGAATGCATGGTCCAGGCAGACTCCCTGTGATTGAGCTAGGGCTGTGAGAGCCTACCCGCACTCCAAGGAGCCACTGGGCAGAAGAAGATACTGTGTGGAAAGAAAACAGTTTTTCCTAGAAGTGTATATTTCTGTATGCTTTTATTCTGAAAGAAAGCCCCAAGAATGGGTTAGCAGGTTGAAATGGGACATAGGAAGGGTGAAGGGAAGAGCTAAGCATATGGACTATGTGTTGGAGGAACCCACTTGGGATTAAGGATGAGGACAAGGCTCTGTCTCTCAACTCAGTTTTACTGAGGTGTGTGATGCATGACCCTGCACTACAAATTACTTGTCTCCCATTGCTCTGCTTTGCCCTTCTCTGTTCCTGGACCGCTGCCCCACTGGGGAATCTTACAGGCCTAGGAACCTGTTCCACTTCGTAGTCGCCACCCAATGTTCTTGTGTTGATGGATACAGTCTAGTAAGTGGCCACTCCAAGAAAGCATAGAGTTTCAAGGGTGCTGGTTTATAGCTGCAGAGGTGACACCTCCTCAGGAGCTGTGCTTCACTGACCACATGAGTGGGTGCCAGTGTACAGTGGTCAGTCTGACCACATGAGTGGATGCCAGTGTACAGTGGTCAGTCTGACCACATGAGTGGGTACCAGTGTACAGTGGTCAGTCTGACCACACCAGTGGGTGCCAGTGTACAGTGGTCAGTCTAACTACAAAGTGGATGCCAGTGTACAGTGGACAGTCTGACCACATCAATGGGTGTCAGTGGACAGTGGTCAGTCTGACCACACCAGTGGGTGCCAGTGGACAGTCTGACCACATCAATGGGTGCCAGTGGACAGTGGTCAGTCTGCCATCTTACAGCCTGTGCTCTGCTGACCGTGCTTTCTCTCCCGTAGCTGAAGTCAACACCATCAATGAGTACACAGAGACACTCCACCTGAGTCCCCACATCACCACAGAACTGGTGGTCCAGGGTGTGGAGAAGACACAGGAAGTGTGCGCACACTCCTGTGAGGAGCTGAGCAACATGATGAACGAGCTGTCTGGATTGCATGTCATGGTGAACCAGCTGAGCAAGAACCTGGAGACAGTGGTGAGCACACGGGAGATGGCAGAGCTGGCAAATGAGGGTAGGGGGAACAGATGGTAGCCTGTCAGGGAAGCCCTCCCAGCAGCCATCCAGTCAGCCTCCGAGGACTAATTCTTCACTCTTTCGGAGAATCTATGATTAGAAAATGGTATTAAGAGGCCATTCAGGTCAGACCCTTCAGGACCTGGTCTACCACAAAGTTGGTGGGAAGAAAACCTGAAATGCAAGAAACATTGCAAATAACAACACAGTCAGGGGACACAAGTTCCTCACAATAAAGCTGTGTTTCTGGGAAATACGTCTCCCAGAGAATAAAAGACGTCCGTGCAGAGGAAGATATTTTAGGAGAAGGGCAGAGTTTTGAGAGGAATAGTCTACAGGCTTGAGGAATGTCTCAGCCTTATTGTATTTAAGGCCAAACATGTGTGTCCCAAAGTGGGTGGAAGCAGGGGACAGAATTGCACACACCAGAGCGGGCATCTTGTGGCTTTGAAGAGGGAGGTGAGAGCTGTAGTCTCTCCTGGCTGCAGCTCACTGACACCCATAATATCATGAGAAGCAGAGAGGGCAGGGAGACCATCACACACACACTTCCTGCAAGCCTCCACTATGGCTCAGGGAGAAAGTCCCATGACAAGGCCTGTGCAGAGTGCCCTGTGGGGCTGTCTTTTGGGCAGAAGCTTCTCCTGTTTCTGTTTGCCTCTTAGTGAGGGTCCCTGGGTGGTATCCCTTAATTCATTACTGTGCCAGGAAGTACTCAGTGTACAGTGATGATCCTGGCTGACTTGACAGAAGACCTGGCTACAGAGCTCAGAAGAGACAGGGGCTGAGCACAGGGTCTGGCAGCTTCCCTACCACTGTAATGTAGTCCAGGTCCAACGTTACTGAATGTGAAATCAGAGGTCAAGGAAACGTGTGAGCCCTAAAGCTGTACAAAGCCACAGAGGTGGTGTGGTTTCTGTATTTGCTGTAGAGGGTTTGTGACACCCATCTGACTTCCAAGTTCAGACATTGCACCTTGGGTGAACCTACAGAGTTCTGAGATGGCCAAAGCAAAAACATACATGTTTAGTGGCATTTTGTGCAGATTTGTCTTGTGGCCGTCTTCTTCCCCCTTCCCCTGGTATAATGTCCAGGTGGCCGGTCTTGTGGCCGTCTTCTCCCTCGCTATCAGCTCATTGCACATCTTTCTCATCCTATCTGCTGAACGAAAGGAAGATGAGTGCATTCATAAACTGGCCTCTCCTTCCCTGAGCTCTGCCCACTGTGCACAATGGTGGTTTTTGAGGGGTTGAGCAGGCAGCGCTTCTGCATATCTGTGTGTTGGGTATTAGCTGTGAGCAGAGAAAAGGCAGCGAGGCTGAGACGTGTGTGTAGCTGAGTTCTGTGATACGGTCTTTGTTGCAGAAGTTCATGTGGATTGCAGTCCCATCTGCCTTTACCTGACCCTAGTATCCCAGGGCAAAGTTCCATCTACACCTGGAGGTTTCAAGGCTTGACCTAAGCTCGATGGAAGAGGACATTGAATTCTTGTCCTAACTCTCACCTCTGTTTCTAGTCCAATGACAACCAGTTCCTCTTGGAGCTCATTGGAGGCCCTATGAAGACCAGGAACATGTCAGCTTGCGTGCAGGAGGGCCGAATCTTTGCAGAAAACGAAACCTGGGTGGTAGACAGCTGTACCACGTGCACATGCAAGGTGAGTTTGGAAGATTGGTTCTTCTGGAGGCAGAAACGCCCTGCACAGGGTGGGCGTGTTCAAATTGACACATGCAGATCCTAAGGGCTGCCAATGACTAGCTCGCACACATGTACAGAAAATGTTTAGATACATGGAAGGCTCACCATGAGAGCCTTAGACATGGAAGTGAACACAAATGTAACTTAAATTGACCTCATTTTGCTGTGCATAAAGAAACCACAAGCCTGAGGGTGGGGTGGTGTGTCCAGCGTTGCCGCATGATGAGAAACAGTGAGAATCCAGCTGTATCAGCGCCTCGCTAGTGTGTGCTTGACCCCATTCATCTCTGACAGGGCTCCAGCGCTCACGGAGATATCCGGGAAGCCTGGTCATGATTGAGAAAATACAAATGTTCTAGTTTCTTCTCATTAATCCCTGTCCGTGTGTTGACCTCAGATGTCGGGGGATCTGGGAATAGTCACTCATTCTTCTTCTTTCCCACCCAGAGGGCTCAAATGCTGATGCCGTCATCTCTCTGTTCATGGCGGGAGGACACAATGTCAGTGCTCAGAGTCCCCTTGGGTCTGCTCAAGCCCTATATCTGAAGCAGGATTTGTAGACAGAAAAACCCCCATTTTTCTTGCTGATTTTTCCTCATCCAGATCCCGTGACAATGTCTGTTACATTACATAATTGTTTCCCAAATATTTTTCTGTTCCTTCAGAAATTTAAAACGGTGTGCCACCAAATCACTTGCTTGCCGGCGACTTGCGCCAACCCATCTTTCGTGGAAGGCGAGTGCTGCCCGACCTGTACTCACTGTAAGTCTCCGGTGGCGAGCATGCTGCGAGTCCTAGTGGTTGCATCTGTTTATTTGTTTTATGGTTTGAGCGGAGGAGGGTGAGGTTTGTGTTCCTAGAGGCAGGCAGTGGGGAAAGAGAAGAGGCGTGGTTGAGGCCCTCCTTTAACCACTAGCCAGTGGCCAGGAAGCCTTGAAGAACTCTAGAAATTAAATGTCTGCAGCTGTCCCATTCTGGCCCGTCCCAGACAAGGAGGCCCCTAGCGATACTGCACGGACCAAAGTCCCATGCCCAGGCCAAGAACAAGGCCCTGTGTCAGTAGCCGCTGTGATCAGAAGCTGCAGCTTGATCTGGGCTGAGTGAAGATTGGGCAGTTGCTGTGAAACCCACGGTCCAGTAAATAAACACAGAACCCAGAGACGGTTACTCAGTGGTGCACTCAAGTTACAGAGATATGGTCCAAGTTACACAGAACTGGACTATGGCGGAGCCAGTTCTGTGAAGTCTGACACTGTAGAGACAGAGCAGGGCTGGTGTCATGGAGTCCTGGAGACTCCGATGAACCCTAGAAGAGCCTGCACTGTCCTTGCTCGACTCAGCTCCACGGCTCACTCAGAAGCCCCTATGGTCTGTGGGTCCCTGTGCCTCTTCTCTGGATCTGGCCCCTGGGTGATGCTCACCTGTGGCTTCCCTGTCCTTCAGACCTCGCCATCATCCCTGAGTGTTCTGGGTTCCTCTGCTTGGGTTTTATCCTGGTCTTCCCTTCTGGTGTGTGTCTAGAATCTACTTGCTCAACACAGCAATGCTACTGCCACAGTACTGAGCGCCTGAGGCTGCTTCCCCTGTGTCAGTGAGGGCAAGAGTACAGCAGACACACTGGGTGCTCTGGCTGCCTGTGCTCAGTGTCGACCTTGCTGCTGCTCTTTCCTTCCTTTGTCCCCAGAGGGACTTCTAAAAGACCCCTGCTAAGAGACCCCTGCCAAGAGACTCCTGCCAAGAGACCCCTGCCAAGAGACCCCTGCTACAAGACCTACTGTGTAGTTTACCTTTAACTCAGGCCCCACCACACCATGTGCCTGTGAAAATTTTCTTCAAGAAAATTATCTTTTTATTGAATTTTCTTTCAAGTGTTTGGAAATAAATTATGCGATCTGTAATCTCAACCAATGGTTGACATGCTGTTACCTTATATGAGCCAACAAAACTAGGTAGAAATGACCTCTTGGAGGCTTTGAAAACGCTCCCTCTAGACATTCTCTGTGGGAGCCATCTCCTCGGCTCTGTGGACCAGCTTCCCTAAACACATCTAGACCACTCGCTCCTTAACACTCACTCGGTGTTCTTGTCCCTGTGCTGGACTCTGCCTTCTGAAGGAACTCAAACCCTTTTCCCAGGTGGTGGGTCTATGCCCATAGAATTTTCTTTTGGACGAGCCCCTTCCTGTTACAAAGTATCCAAAGCAGCCCCACATGGTTGCAGTGCCTGACTTCCCCAAGGTGTGTGAAGAGGGAGAACCCATCCTCAGGGACATGTGTGCTTTCTCCCTTAGCTTCAGAAAATGATGAGGGCTGGTCTCCGTGGGCAGAGTGGACGGAGTGTTCTGTCACCTGTGGCTCTGGGACCCAGCAGAGAGGCCGGTCTTGTGATGTCACCAGCAACACCTGCCTGGGCCCCTCCATTCAGACGAGGGCATGCAGCCTGGGCAAATGTGATACAAGAAGTGAGTGTGCCCCTGCCGTGCTCCAGGGTAGGGTGGATGGCTCTCCGTGTGGGTGTGCCAGCAACAGCTGTTTGCTGATGTCTGGAGGCCATGGCCGAGAGTCGCTTTCTTCTGGGTGACGGTGGTACTCTTTGGCCTGCCCTCTTTAGTGGAAACAGACTAGCTGGGAGGACAGATTTGGGGATCGCCTGGCCCCAGGTCACAGCCTGGGACAATGATCTCTTTGTGCTTCTGATGTCAGTCCGGCAGAATGGCGGCTGGAGTCACTGGTCACCCTGGTCTTCGTGCTCCGTGACTTGTGGTGTTGGCAATGTCACCCGCATACGTCTCTGCAACTCCCCAGTGCCCCAGATGGGTGGCAAGAACTGCAAGGGCAGTGGCCGGGAGACCAAGGCCTGCCAGGGTGCGCCGTGCCCAAGTAAGTCGGGGATATGGGGAGGGGTGATGTCCTGCCTGCCTGAGTGAGACAGGATGCTGTGACGGCTGCTGGCCATTAAACCAAAAGCCAGCAGAGTCTGAGCAGTGGGGGTGTGGCTACTCCTGCTCTGAGGACAGAGCCCATCACTGGGTCGCTGGATCCCCACCCTGATGGAGGAAGGTCATTGGTTAAAAAATAAAGAAACTGCTTGGCCCTGATAGGTTAAAACATAGGTGGGAGGAGTAAACAGAACAGAATACTGGGAGAAAGAGGAAGTGAGCTCAGAGGCCATGTTCCCCTCTCCCGGGCAGATGCGATGAAGCAAGCCGCCGGGTCAGACATGCTGAATCTTTCCCGGTAAGCCACCTTGTGGGCTACACAGATTATTAGAAATGGGCTAGTCCAGGTGCGAGAGTTAGCCAAGAAGAGGCTAGATATAATGGGCCAAGCAGTGTTTAAAAGAATACAATTTGTGTGTTGTTATTTTGGGTAAAGCTAGCCGGCGGCTAGGAGCCAGGCTGTGGGAAGAGGCCCGCAGCTCCTACAACACCACCCTGAACCCCTAGTGAGTCTGATGTCTCTGTACCAGGCACAGGTCAATCAGGTGAGCATGGATTGTCATCTGCAGAAAAATAAGCCAGCACTGTCAACCTGGACCTGGAGCAGGAAATCAGCAGGACAGGTCTCAGGACAGGGCTGTCCGGATCACAGCAAGTTCCAGCTTAGGGAATTCACAGCTTAGGATACCAGGACCTCCCCAGGGAGGCTGGGCTTCTGCAGTGTGTGGATGCGGGAGGTTTGCTTCCACACAACAGGTTTTCCACCCAGATCTTCACTGCCTGTCTGCCCAGTGCAATAAGAATCCGTCCCACAAAGTATTTCCTACCCCGGAGGCCTGGCTCTGTAAGGAAACTCAGGCTTCTGGCTGTGAAAGATTAGAAGGATTTTCTTTCAGAGGCAAAACAATCGATCAGCAATTGTATATCAATCCTGACTGTGGCCAGCCCCTCCCTTTTCACTCATACACTGGTTTTTTTCAACTATGTTGGAATAGCCAGGATATCAACTTCATCTTCCCTCTGCTTTTGCCAGCACAGGTAACACATCCAGCCCTCCATGCTCCTCTCAGCTACCTTTTCTGGTTCTCTCTACAGTTGATGGGCGTTGGAGCCCCTGGTCCCCTTGGTCGGCCTGCACAGTCACCTGTGCTGGAGGGATCCGTGAACGGACACGTGTTTGCAACAGCCCAGAACCCCAGTACGGTGGGAAGGACTGTGTGGGGGATGTGAAGGAACATCAAATGTGCAATAAGAGAAGCTGCCCCATTGGTGAGTCATAGGGCATAGGGCTTGTCTGCGTGTGTGTGTGTGTGTGTGTGTGTGTGTGTGTGTGTGTGTGCCCACATGTACAAATGTGTGTGGTATCTGGTCATATCCCTGTTCCCCATCCTCCATGCAGATGGATGCTTATCCAACCCATGTTTTCCTGGAGCCAAGTGCAACAGCTTCCCTGATGGGTCTTGGTCCTGTGGTTCCTGCCCAGTGGGCTTCCTGGGCAATGGCACCCACTGTGAGGACCTGGATGAGGTTGGTACCTTCACCTTGGGCGGCAGGGTATCCTGTGGAGATAATGAGAAAGGCTGACTTCTGTTTGTCTTCACAGTGTGCTGTGGTCACAGATATCTGCTTCTCAACCAACAAAGCTTCCCGCTGTGTCAATACCGACCCTGGCTTCCACTGTCTGCCTTGTCCCCCACGCTACAAGGGGAGCCAGCCCTTCGGGGTTGGCCTGGAGGCTGCACAGACAGAGAAACAAGTAAGTGCTGCTGGCCTTGCCTGTGTTTCTAAAGGCTTGAAAAAGTCAGACAAGTCTAGGCAAGTGGAGATGGGATAAAAAAGAGAAGGGGCAACATCGCTGAGAGATGGACAGAGACAGAGTTTATCTTATGAAAGCCTCTCTGTTCATCCGGGGCCTCTCCTACTGACATGTGGAATACATGTCTTCATGCAAAGGGCAGCAGTGACACCTTGGTCACCTCTGGGATGCTATAACAGAATGCCCAGGGTAGGGTAGGGATAAAGGAAAGGCACGGTTTATCACAATTTTGGAGACTGGAAATCCCAGACTGAAGACCAGGCATCTAGTTCAGGTGTCTGTGCTGTCATCACCTGGTAGAAGCCAGAGAGAGAGAGAAAGAGAGAGAGAGAGAGAGAGAGAGAGAGAGACTCAGCATTGACATGCTGAAGTGGCAGGATCCTGACAACTATACACCTCCAAAGAGACTTCACTCTTCACTTCCTGAAGCCACTACACTGATAGAGATTCTTAGCAAATCCGTGATGAGCAGTATCACATGGTAAGCTCAGAAATGATATTTATCTGGCTCAGATAACCACTATAAAATACTCAAGTCTTCTCCCTGAGAGATCCAAATCAGTACTTTAAGAACCCAGCATGATGCCCTACTCTCCATGTCCCTCACAATGAGACTCTTGCCATTCTCAGGGGTACCCATCGTCACCTTCTTTCCTCGTGCGCCCTCTTTGTAGCTCTTACTACTCTCTGCTTTGCAGGTGTGTGAGCCGGAAAACCCGTGCAAGGACAAGACTCACAACTGCCACAAGCATGCAGAGTGTATCTACTTGGGCCACTTCAGTGACCCCATGTACAAATGTGAGTGCCAGACTGGCTATGCCGGCGACGGGCTCATCTGTGGGGAGGACTCAGACCTGGATGGCTGGCCCAACAACAACCTGGTGTGTGCCACCAATGCCACCTACCATTGCATCAAGGTGAGACTCACATCATCTCAGGCCAAGAGCTAGGACTGTGTGCTTTAGTCCTCCCTTAAGTCGGTGCCAGGACTCCATGCCTCAATGGCTCTTCATTGGTGTAGGGTCTGCTCCCCATCCTCTTCATCAGTGAAGGGTCTGCTCCCCATCCTCTTCATCAGTGAAGGGTCTGCTCCCCATCCTCTTCATCAGTGAAGGGTCTGCCCCTCAGTCCTCTTCAGCCAGTGTAAAGGTCTACCCTCAGTCTCTCTTCAGTGGGTCACTGCCAGGAAAGACTGGGCCAATCTGGGAGCAATGATCTAAACAGTGAGAAACTACTACTCCACATGAACCTCCTGCTCTGAGACTGGGCCGTGTTAGCCCTACATGTGTTCCTACAACTGCAGGCATGAAGAGAGCTTGGGTCTGATGTACGGAGAGCACACGGGTCCACCTCAAACACTGAACACAGAGATCTCTCCCTTCGTTTTCTTTTCATTCCAGGGATGGTTAGGGAAAGCAGCACATACTCATGGTGCTCGTTGCTGATTCCTAGGCCCATCAGCAGTGAGTGGACTTGATGAGTCCACGCCTATCCCCAGAGTGTGAGGCTGAAATGACCCCAACAAGTTATCCTGCTTGGGATCACTTGGCAAGATCCCATCAAATGTCTTTCTTTACAAAGACACACGCGTGCCAGGGTATAGGCCTGTTTGGGGAGTCAGAGTTTGATCAAGCACATGAGAGGTTAGTACAGGTTGGGCCTCTGTAACTTCACAAGTGTAGGTGCTGCAAGGCTTCTCATTGAAGAGTCATTTAAAAACTTAATTATATGCATAAACTCTCCTTTTATGTTTAAAGTGACAAAGTCATAGTGCAGGAATTTCTTTCTTTATAACCACTGAGTGAAGATGGAAAGAATTGGCTAACAAAGCAAGACTGTCACAGAAACAAGCCAGAGATTTACACACACACACACACACACACACACACACACACACACACACACACACTGAAATGAATCTCAGAACACACAGTGTGTTTCCTTCAGTCTGTGGTACCATGGTGATTTGTTTGTAAAACATTTGCAGAATCTTAAGCAGCAATATAATCATTTCATAGAGGACCTGTCACAGACACAGACACACATAATGCATGTGCACACATACACAAACACACATGCATACACACACCATGTATGTACACACACACACACACACACACACACACACACACACACACAAAGGCACGATGTGGTTGAAGCCAACACTGCACTTCCCTGCACCACTCTCCCTTAGTCCCTCAGTTGGGTCCATGGCTCAGGTTCAGGTAACATAACAGTGGACGCAGCTGTCACACGTTCATCAACTGTGGAATGGAGTTTGCCTTGCCTTCTTCTAAGCATCTGTTCAATGCAGGAATTGCAAACCTTGCACCATGTATGAGGAGGCTTCTTCCTTTGAGGCCTGCCTGCCACTGAGGGTCGAGCGTGCATAGACACTAAGGCACCTGGTTCGTTGGCTACGGCTGTGGGAAGGAACTGGACTCCAAGCATTTGCTATTCTGCCTCCCCTGGGCAGGCACCCTTCACCCTCCTCTCTTCTCCCAGGTGTCTGATCCCTTCCTGGAGGTCCTGGGCTCAGAACAGGGCTCCTTTTGTCTGTTCGTGTGCAGAAGCCACATAATTCCCAGGGTAGGACTTAAAAGAACAGCACACGTCCAGGCCAGCTGGCTCTGGCCCCCGTCCTGCGTTTATCTGAGGACTTGTATCAGATATTTATATCCTTGGTTTCATGAGTCTTGCTTTGTCTTCCCTGTTTTGGAAAGAAAGCCACTTTGGAATGCTTTCATGGTGATTATTCCTCTCCGAATTACAGGACAACTGCCCCAAACTGCCAAATTCTGGGCAGGAGGATTTTGATAAGGATGGGATCGGAGATGCTTGTGATGAGGACGATGACAATGACGGCGTGAGCGATGAGAAGGTAGGATAGATGCTGCTCTCAGACAGACACTCAGCTGCTCTCAGACAGACACTCAGCTGCTCTCACTCAGCTGTTGGAAGAGACCAGGCCCCTGCACCAACAGTGCCCCCAAGGCTGGTCTACTGACACATATCCCAGAGGTTACCCGTAGAGAAAGTTGTCTCTGCAAATGCTGATTGGCTAGTGTAAAACTCAGTGACGTCACTTTCCTTAATTGCATCAAAGACCTTATTAGCTTCCTTTCCTTCTGCTGAGCTGTGCTTGAGGCAAGCGATGAGTGTTACAAGCAGAAGGTTTAACATGTGACTCCCGCAGCTCCCTGAGGATGGGCTCTCTGTGGGGAAATCCGGGGCTCTCCATGCCTCACCCATCCGTCCGTCCAGTCACCCACTATCCCGTCCATTTGACTTCCCTGTGAAAACAGATGAAATGACCCCTTTGCAACAGGAGAGCTTAACACTTACGGGACAGGCCAGCTGTGTATGTAACCGCAAAGTCACATGATGTTGAAAAGGTGCCCACGGAGGGAGGGCTAACTGGCTGGCTTCCTTTGCTTCCTTGTTGCTTGTCCCCTAAGTACTGAACTGACTTATGGTCATCTGGTATATGTCCTGTGCTCTTCCTGATGTCTTTTTCTGGTGTTTTTAGGATAATTGCCAGCTCCTCTTTAATCCCCGTCAACTGGACTACGACAAGGATGAGGTTGGAGACCGCTGTGACAATTGTCCCTATGTGCACAACCCAGCACAGATCGACACGGACAACAACGGCGAAGGGGACGCCTGCTCTGTGGACATTGACGGGGACGGTCAGTAGCTCTGCTTATCTTAGTGACTCATAAGTGAGTCAGCACCTTGTGTACGCAGGTTCACAGCCACAAATCAGCTAAACATGGAGCGTTGACAAAGAGATCACATCTAATGAGCGTGTACAGACTTAAAGTTTATTTATGTGCGTCCGAGGGTATGCGGAGGGGGAGGGTGCTGCCCTGTGCCCGTGGGAGTCAGAAAACAACTTTCACGGGTTGGTTCTCTCTTTCCACCTCCTTGAGACAGGATCTGTCTGGTTTCTGTTTCACTCAACTCCAGATAAGCTCCTCTGGGAACAGTCAGGTGATGTTTCTGTGTCTTCTGCTCATCTTGCCCTTGAGGTGCTGGGATTACAATGTTCACTGATGCTCAGCTGCATCTGATTTTTGTTTGTCTGTTTTGTTTTGATGTTGAGTTCTGAGGATTGAACTTGGGTTATCAGGCTTGTCTTGCAAGCACTTTTACTCACCCAGGCTTCTTACTACCTGCTAGATCTTTATCTTATCCTTAAACAAAAGGTTGTACCTAGATTGCTTGCAAACATCACACCATTCTGTATAATGGGTTTGGACATCTGGATTTTGGCATCTTTGTAGGTCCTGATAACAGCCCTCTATGTACACCAGGGCAACTGCATTCACAATTCTGAACTTGTTGCAAGAGCTCAACTTTATCGCTACTGTATAAAATTGATTTCTTAAATAGCTTGCCTTCTCCCACAAGCCTCAGGCCCATTCTCAGAAAACCACAATTTCCCGCATCCTCTTCCCTTGATGCCAGTTCCACAACTGCTTCTCCATATTCTTTTTCCAGAATCTTCTACAGTGAATGCTCCATCTAAAACATATAAGACCTGCACTTAAACCTCACCCTGCTCTGAGAAAGGTCTGAGGAGAGCTGTTGTCTCACTTCTATCCCTTTTTATTAGTGGTATTTATTGGTTAGGTCTGAGTACAGAATCTGGCTCCCTAGACAGGTAGGGTGATATGTATGTCCCCCGAGAGCTCTGGCATCACTGTGGGCTGACATTTTACCCTGAGACTCCGTGGCCCCATGAAAGAGCCCAGGGAACTGCTGTATGGCCCCAGGAATCTACACTCCTATCTCACAGTGTCGCTGTAGAGGCAGGAGACACTCAGAGCACTGCTCGGCTCAGCTTCTCCGTGTGCCCTATGAGTCTCACCCCTCCTCATCCTTTCCCAGCCTCGAGTTTCTTCATCCACTTTGACTCACTCTACCCTCTTATTTGGAGCCATCTTAAAGCTTGAGTTCTTGTAGAACTTTCCAGTGAGCTTCTACATCCAGCCTCACCCTCAGGACAGTCTGAGCCACTCCGCCTTCTCAGAGCTCAGTGCGGTCATCAGGTTCTTCCTTCTGTCCTGATGTCGGTTAATGCATCTGTTACGCTGACTGGAGTCTCAGGTTCTTAGACCCTGTCCGTTTGCCTTCAGTTCCTCCCCAGATGTCCTCCCCTTGCTTGTGAGGCAAGGCCAGTGTCCAGGGTCCCTTCTTTCTGATTTGCTAGTTATGACCCTTCACTTTGCCACCGTATCTTTTTAAGATTATTATTGTTTCTCCAGTATTGGTGGACTGTGTTATCTATTTCCAGATTTCTAAGACTCTGGCCACTCTATCTCCACCACGGCTTCTCTCCTGCTGTGTGTGGATGAGAAGGCATCACCCAGAGCCTGCTATTAGCACAGACATTCTGAGCTCTAAGTGGGGTGGCCAAGGCAGCAAGCGCAGAGACAAGCCGCACTCACCCTCCTCTGGTTGAACAGCATCACCCCAGAGAATTACAACACTAGCTATATTTTAGGCTAAGAGAATTTGTGTGTGTGTGTGTGTGTTTGAGACATCATCTCACTGGAAAGTTGAATTTTAATGGAAACTCTACCATGTACTCTTCCCTGAATCTAATAATCTTTACATTTTTGCCATTTTTTCTTAGTGAAAATTTGTCTGTATCTTATGATGGGAAAATGACGTGTCTTCTCTAGACTCAGGGTGTTACTACTTTTCTCTTCTGTCCACAGATGTTTTCAATGAGAGAGACAACTGCCCCTACGTCTACAACACTGACCAGAGAGACACGGACGGGGATGGCGTGGGCGACCATTGTGACAATTGCCCCCTGATGCACAACCCAGACCAGGTGATGGAACATCTCTAAACGGGGCTCTGTGAGCCTCAGCTGCTGCCTTGAGATTGGTCTTTGAGGTCGACTGGCATCTCAGGGCAGGGTGTGCCATATCCTCAAACAGTTTCAGAAAGATGCTTCTGTGTGGTTCTCATCTGCTCTGCCAAGATGACAGCATAGATTTTTCTATAATCTCAGCTGGAACCTCTTACCAAGCCCACACCTAAGCATGTTGTATCTAGGTGGCCACAGGCCAAGTGGCTTTTCGTCACTGTCTGGGGGGATATTTGTCTCCATGGTTACTCTGAGGCAAACTCAGAACCAGCTACATTTCCAGGCTGGCTGTTGGAAGGGACAAGGAGAATGTGACCTAGAAATACGGTCTGCAGAGCGTACAGCAACAAATGCTGGGGGAAATGATACCAGGGACAGTTGCACGGCAGTTAACTATAAGTCCCTGATAGGATGGGGCACAGGAAGGAGAATCTGAACCCAAGGGTCTGGGATTTCAGGCTCTGTTCTGTGTAAGCGAGCCAAAACACCCCATTTTTGCACCCTGCCCCCAGTACTGTCCTATAACCCAATGGGGTGGGTCTCTGATCTGGCACCTAGCCTTCAATGACTTCCTCAGGGATATTCTTGGTGTTCACTTCCTGCTCTACCCTCCAGACGGATATGGACAATGACCTTGTTGGAGATCAGTGTGACAACAATGAGGACATCGATGATGATGGTCACCAGAACAACCAGGACAACTGCCCATACATCTCCAACTCCAACCAGGCCGACCACGACAATGATGGCAAGGGTGATGCTTGCGACCCTGATGATGACAACGATGGTATTCCAGATGACAGGGACAACTGCAGGCTTGTCTTCAACCCAGACCAGGAAGACTCAGATGGTAGGGGCCTTCCTCAGCTCATACGTGTGTTGCAAACTGCGTGAACAGTCCTACAGAGGTAGACCTGCTTCTCTGTTTACAAGCCACTTTAAAAGTCAGAAGGATGGCTGTCTTAGTATGCTGGCCACAGGGATGGCTGGTTTTCTGTCCAGTATACTTGGTAGTTTCAGCTTCTTCTGGTGTGTTTAATATTCTACCAATGACAGAGGAGAAGTGTGCTTGTACGTGCCATGATGAGGAACCCTCTCAATAATTTTGTACTTCTGAAAACCTTTGGGAGCCACTTAGAAAGAAATAAGGTTCGCGTATGCAGCCTGTGACAGAATGGGGGATTTATTGTTTTGAATCTAGTAACTAAAATAGGGCAAGTGGAAGTGGACGTTCTTGTGTAAACCGCTAGTCTGTAACTGTGCAAGTTCTGGAGGAAGTCACTACAATCCTAAATAACAAAGCACACAGCTCTGCTTGCTGGTTGGCTGGCCATGAACTCCCTCCCAATGGCCAGAATGATCCAAGCTCTATTTGGAAGACACTTATCCTGAACAAATGGAGACCAGGAGCCCTGGGGTGTTGAGCCAATCTGACTCAGAAGCACGTGAGAAAGGCCTGGCCAAGGCCCAAGGGCAGCTCCAGGATCCTCCCTGCATGGGAAACAGCTTTTAGCAGAAAGTTTCCAGCTTGATACAGACACCAGTGCAAGCAGGGGTGGGGTGGGTGAGATCTGGGCTCATCAGGAAGGGGATTGGGAAGGAGGAGAGGTTGACATACTTAGGCTGACATTTTTAATACTTTTGAGACGCCATCACTGAGACTAGGGATGCGGCTTAATTGATAAAGAACTTGCCTAGCATACATGAAACTCAGTACTATATATACAAAGCATATCAGTGAGTACCTATAACTCAGGAGGTAGAAGTAGGAGGACCAGAAGTTCAAAGTCATCCTTGAGGTAAGCCCTACAGAGGCCCCCCCTCCCTGTCTCAAGAAAAGGAAATGCCTGTACACCTAGTTATGTGTGTCACATGACAGGGGAGGATGTGGCAGTGGATACAGAACTGGAAACTAGTTTGAAGAGTGGGGGAATGAAGATATCAATCTTAATACCAAATATGGTTTCTTTTCTTCCTTTTGAAATAAGAGGTCACAGCAGCATGCCTGTTTACCCCACTGCCTCTGCCTGTGGGCATCTCACTGTGGCCAACGGTGGGGCAGCTGTGAGGTCACACACATGACCTATCCACCTTTGCAGACCAACCTCTCTGGGCCCAATCTCCCTAGGGAAAGTCATGTGTGCTGCAAAGGTTCTATTTTAAATGCCAAATAAATTAAAATGGCTCCAGTTATTAAGAACGACAGCGAGAGACAAACAGCCTCCTCTGAGTGAGAGGGAGCAGAGCTCTTGCAAGGGCCTTGCCGTGCTATTGTTGGCTTCAGGGTTTGCTGTGATGATGTTTTAAAAAGCACCTCTGGGATTATTTGCTTTACAAACTCAGTGCTTAAGGAGGCAGTTGGTTTTCAATCCATAGATACCTGCAGGATGCTCAGCCACAGACCTTAGGGACCCAAAGGTCTCTGATTATGAGAAGCAAGTGCAAAGCACTCACCTTTGCCCCCGTGTCTGTTTCTTTCTTATCCACAGGTGACGGCCGAGGTGATATTTGTAAAGATGACTTTGACAATGACAACGTCCCAGATATTGATGACGTGTGTCCTGAGAACAATGCTATCACTGAGACAGACTTCAGGAACTTCCAGATGGTCCCTCTGGATCCCAAGGGAACCACTCAAATAGATCCCAACTGGGTGATCCGTCACCAAGGCAAAGAGCTGGTGCAAACAGCAAACTCGGACCCTGGCATTGCTGTAGGTGAGTCTGAGATCCCAAGTGAGGTGATGCTGTTGAGTGGCCAAGTGAGGCCATGTGGACAGGATTCAGGATAATTTTCCTGGTAGTCTTACCCTGTCTTGGTATGTAGAACAGCCTCCCTTAAAAACCTGGGAAGGGGCTCTGGGAAAGAGCAGGTTTGCCCCTCAGGTCTATGGAGCTGGTGTTCAATAAGCTAGTTCATATTATGGACTCTCTGAAATGGTACACAACACAGTGGAGCCTGTGTTCTGGAGCCCAGCAGGCTATTGGTTGGGTCACAAGTCCTGTAGCTTTTGCTAATCTCTCAGTGATGAGCATGCGGCAGAGCCAATCTAAGCTCTTTAGACCCACGTTTCTGTGACATGGGCCCCTGAGGGGTCCCTGAAGTGCTTTTCCCTGGGCCTCCAAACCATGCCTATTTCCTCCGTATCCAGGTTTTGATGAGTTTGGGTCTGTGGACTTCAGTGGCACATTCTATGTCAACACTGACCGGGATGATGACTACGCTGGCTTCGTCTTCGGCTATCAGTCAAGCAGCCGCTTCTATGTGGTGATGTGGAAACAGGTCACCCAGACCTATTGGGAAGACAAGCCCAGTCGCGCTTACGGCTACTCTGGTGTATCCCTCAAAGTGGTGAACTCCACGACCGGCACCGGTGAACATCTAAGGAATGCCCTGTGGCACACAGGAAACACAGAAGGCCAGGTAAGGGACTGAGCAGTTGATGACCTCTTCCGTATAGACCCTTCACTCTCTTTAATTTTAACTTTTTTTTTTTTTTTTTTTTTTTTTTTTTTTTTTTTTTTGCTTTTTTAAGACAGGGTTTCTCTGTGGCTTTGAAGCCTGTCCTGGAACTCGCTCTGTAGACCAGGCTGGTCTCGAACTCACAGAGATCCGCCTGCCTCTGCCTCCCAAGTGCTGGGATTAAAGGCGTGCGCCACCATCGCCCGCTCTCTTTAATTTTAAATGATGCTCTTGGTTCATTTTTAATCAAGTAGAAATCTTTTTAATAGTTGACATTGAATGCCTACTGTATTAAACACAGAATGCCCAGTCTTCCTGTCAACAAAGCTGACAAGACTGAACACATGTTCATTCTCTTATAGAGACAGGACTCGAAAGTGTGAGTGTTCTGTTCATAGTGTCACACCCAAGAAAAGAAGATCTGAATTCAGATCCATACCTGTCTGGGCCAAGTGTTGGTGCTCTTAGTGCTAGCTTCAGCACACTATGCAGTGGATTTAGGAGCAGGCTGTAGTGCCCCACAGGTGTGCACAGTAGGGTAGATGATATACAGTGTTTGAAGATATAGTGTATAAAACAGAATATACAAGAGGAGTAGTGAAGCAAGTAGGGCATTGCTTTTCACAGTCCAGTTGTAGGGGAGAGAAGAATGGTAGAGAGGCATGTATCTCATCCTTCAACAACAATGCTGTTCTACAGGTGCGCACGCTATGGCACGACCCCAAAAACATTGGCTGGAAAGACTACACTGCCTACAGGTGGCACCTGATTCACAGGCCCAAGACAGGCTACATGAGGTAAGGGCAGTTGTACATTTCTCTTCAGTGGTAGGTCCCTCAGGACTTTCTTCCCATTGGATGAGCTAATCTTCCTTTCTTGTAAATAACCAGTCTGCTTTTTCCATTGGATGGCTAGATGGCTTTTACAATTGATGGGTAGTCTGCTTCCCATTGGACAGACAGATTGTTTTCCCATTGAATGGACAATCTACCTTCTTTTTCTTCCTTCCCATTGGAGATTACAAATAGATAACTGAGTCATAAAGAACTCTTTTAAATTCTTCTCTGGATTCCTCAGTTTTAAATGTCTTTTCTCATCTCTCATGCATTCTTACTACACATCAGTTACTTTAAAATCTTTAAAGAAATCTGTGTCTTAAGATACTTGTTGGGTGGTGTGAAGCCCACTCCACATCCATCTGGATGAAATCCAGAACTTTGTACATGATAAGCAAATGTTCTGCCAATGAGCCAGAGCCCTGTTGGCTGTCTGGTGTTTGCAGATACTTGAGGGTCTGGGAAGGTGAGGTGTAAACTCGTGTGCAGGGTGTGATGTCCCTGCAAAGGGGATCCCATTGCCATGTGCTCCATTAGGGAATTCTGTGACATCACTTCACACTCTGGGCTAGGAAGATAGAGTCCTGTCGCTACTTTCAGACAGCTCTTCCAATGGGACAAAAATGAGATTAGGGATCTTCAAAAAAATGAAAGCCAAGGAGAAGGCCTGTCTCTAAGGAAGAGAAACAGGCAGCCACCATCTTCCTGTCTCTAAGGAAGAGAAACAGGCACCCATCTCCTACAGGCAATCAGGAGCCAGCCTTCACTCACTCTGTACACTGCCTTGGCTCTTAAAGGCAACCTAATGCAAACCTGGGTGATTAGTCTCTCTCTCTCTCTCTCTCTCTCTCTCTCTCTCTCTCTCTCTCTCTCTCTCTCCCCTCTCTCATATACATACACAAAGGACAAAGGGTACAACAGCTTTGCCTGTGAGAAGAAATGGTCTCTTCAGCCCCTGCTTCCTGATAGGACTTGGTGTTCCCACAAGGAAAGTAAGCTCAGCCCAGTTGCTAAAACCCTGAGGAAAGTATGGGGCTATAGATCCTCTGGGTTGGTCTGGGTCAGCTCAGTCAGTGGTAGAGCAGAGAACTCTTGGTCAGCATTCACAAGGTCATGCTTTCATCTTTAGCACCAAGCAGGGAGACCAAACTCCTCTTGATCAACAGCTGCCATCCAGAACCAACCACTAGCCTCTCCAGAGAATGTGCTGCCAAGTTCATGTTCTCTTTTATCCTTCACTTTCTTACCTTAGAGTCTTGGTGCATGAAGGAAAGCAGGTCATGGCTGATTCAGGACCAATCTATGATAAAACCTATGCTGGTGGAAGGCTCGGCCTGTTTGTCTTCTCCCAAGAAATGGTCTACTTCTCGGACCTCAAGTATGAATGCAGAGGTGAGTGCAGGTTCTCAACAGGGAATGGTCCCACAGGACCGGGGTGGGACTGACATCCACTTTTCTGTCTACAGAGGCTTCATTCCATGGAAATGAATGATGACTTACAGTTTCTGCCCTTGTAGCAAAGATGTAGTTTAGGCAACTTACATCCCCCTGCTCTATTTCTCTGTTTTTCTTTGTTTTTTGTTTTTTGTCTTATATTGAATCTGAAGGTCTTTGGTAAGACAAATACTTTCTGATAGTTCACAGGTCATCTGCCACTATGCTGATCCTGTAGCTTCCTGTTTCCATACTCTCTGAGTTCCTAGGGGCATTTTAGAATATTATCTTTACTGAAAATTGCAAGAAGAAAAGAAAGGAAGAAGGAAAAGGAGAATGGAGGAGGGGAAGAGAGATAGAAGGAAGAAGTGAGGGAAGGAAGGAGTCTAATTCTTAGTTATACTGCTAGAAATGTATTTATCTGAACCAAAAGATAAGCCTGAAAGCAAACTTGACTCCAGTCTAGTGTACTGACAGGCCTACAGAGCAGATCAGGAAAGTTCAGGAATATTCCTCAGTGCTCACACCTTGAAAATAATACACAAATAAAAGAGAAGTAAAGACAAGACCATATTACCTCTTCTTCTACCGAAGGTCCTTTTCTTATGATAAGATTCCATTGAAGATATTTTTTTTAATGTATCTAATCATTAATCTATCCATCTATGTCCCCATCCTTCAAAACATCTATTTTACCTCTCCAAACATGCATCCATCTTTCTATCATCCCATCCGTCCGCTCATCTCCCATCTACTCATCCATCCACACAGCTAACAGTCTGTCCTACCCATCAACTTTCCGTATACCTATTAATACGATGATAGTTGAAGTTATCAGTAAACAGATGAATGGGAGCCTGAGGCAGGACAATTGCTTCATTTGAGGCCAGTTTGAGTGACATAGCAAGTTCTAGGATAACCTGGGCTACAGGTATGAGATGAACAAATAAAGGAACATAATAAAATACCCCTGGTCATTCCTTCCTAATCCCATTGCTCCTTCTCTTCCAGATGTCTAGAGAGAAAGGCTGCATTCCATCAATGTGCTACAAACACTGTTTACGAGACACGTCGGTCCATCTTGGTACTTGCAGCTTTTCTCTCTTTCAGCATTTTCTGTTTCTTGACCTTAACTGAGTGGATCTTCACCTCCTGCATCAGCACCAAGTCCAAGTGCCTTCAAATGACAAACATCAAGGGAACTGCAAGATGAGCATCTGGCCCGCTGCTGGAAAACAGTTTGATGAGAAATGAGACTCACCACGGAGTGGAAACTTAGTGTGTTGTTGCATTGTCTTTTCCTATCTGTTTAAACAGAATGACGTTTACATGTAAAATGTAATTACTTGCAGTATTTATGTGTATATGGAGTTGAAGGGAATATTGTGTATAAGTCATTCTCATAAATTAAGCATGAAAACTATTGCTCACCTACTTTCAGTGCTTAATGTTGTCACTGTTCTTGGATTTGTGCTGTTCAGCAACACACCAATCCTGTAAGGGCAATTCTAAAGAAAGATCGGGTGAGTGTGGCTGCAGTAAGGAAAAGGTCAGAAGACAGTCACATGACTGTGGCCCCTTGTCTAGTGATATTAAACACTGACTAATCAGAACGTAGACACTGATTGGAAAATTAGATGAAAATCCCTTTTTATTCCTCTTGGTTCACAGTTAACAACTGACTTGATGAAGACAAAGAAGGTGTATTACTACAAAAGGGAATCTTTCAGGGTTTCTCAGAGCTTTCAGAGGCAAGCACCTCCTGGGCTTTGTGGAGAGCCTCCTTGGCTGGGAGTCATGGAGCTCTCTGCACACTGACTGCTAGGATCTCTGACTGGGCATCCTTTCCTGTTCCTACTACTAGGAAACAGACTAGAAGATAAATTTGCAAATGCATTTTGGTACCCTACTCCTAGTCTAGACTTTGGAATGATACAAAAGTTGCTTTTGTCTAATTTGGTAAGATATTTAATTAAGGTTCCAGGTACAACTGTTGTGTTAATATTTATTAAATGAATTTGGAATGTAGCTCCATTCATGAATAACTTATTTTAAATATGCAAGGCAACAAATATGTAGTGTAATTTCTAGAAATAAGCATATGACAAGGATATAATGATATAATGATCCACTTACCAAAATATCTGCTGGTTGAAATACAAAGCTCCATGTCATGATAAAATAGAACCCTAATACACACAGTTACCAATGATTTTAATTCAATTCATTTTACTGTTATCTATTTGTTGTATATAGGTTCTTTTTATTTTAATACTGAAGAAAACATTCTCCTCCCCGCAGACACACCCATTAATCAGTCACAACACAACAGACATGCTAGGTTGGTTTTATTGTCTTGCTTTAAGTTGCATGATCTCCCAGCAGGAAGTATGGTCTCTCTCACTCCACATGAGTTCAGTGGAGGTACATCTTGTTTCTCTTTAGTGTGGGTAGAGAATGATCCCTTTTTTTGGGAAAGGCAGTCACATTTCTAAGTCAGATAGAAAGAATCCATGCTTAGATTCTGAGCTTCCACAGTTCATCTTAACACAATTATTTGTGCTGGTGTCTTTGAGGGTGAGTTTCCTCTGTGTTTTGTTACCCTGCACTCTTTGCTTTCTGTGGAACTGTATTTCCAAGGCCAACATGAGACTTCTAACTGTGAGGGTGTGGAGAACATTTAGGCTTTCCCTTGGGCATTTGGTTGAATGGTACAAGGTGGTGGGGAAGATGTGAATACGTTCAGTGTGCCATATTATTTTTGTAAATTATTTATGTAGTTTAAAAAGAACAAAAGCTTCTCATATACGTTAATGAAACATTGTTTTTGCCAAAGACTGTAAATATTTATTTATTTGTTTATTGGGTCAAATTTTCACCACTGAAACCCTACGTTTAGCTAGAGCTTCATTTTTCTACTGAAGATTAACAACAGCAAATAAATTATAAAAAGGTTTCTATCAGTGAATCTCTTTCCCTTCTTTAAAAAGAATTAGCGGGATTCCTTCTGGAAAGGGTCTGGGAATTTTACCTAGGGAGAACGACTGGCATTTTGTTCCTTGGAACTGGAAGAAGTGGTGTCTTCTGGCTGCAACATTTTCTAGTATGCATGTAGGTTCAAGGCTCAAAGCAGTTGTCTTTGACACAGGTCCTCTTTCCGCTGAAGGCCCTGGTATGCACATGACCCTGGCTGCTGGTTCCCCTTGTCAGACAGGAACAGAACCTCTCAGTGAAAAGCTAGGCTCCCCTTACCCTACTGATTCCATGTAGAAGAAGGAGCAAAGATCAGACAGCACATGGCAAAGCATGGTCTGGTATAGGGAAGGGGAGACCACAGCCCTGCAGCATGGGAGATTTGGCAAGGTTTATGGACATGATGGTAGCATTACGCAAATGGAGACACAAGAGACAAACAGAGGTAGAAGAGAAATAGGTGGGGGTCAGAAACAGACAGAGTGGGTGTCTTTGCCTGTAGTAGTGGGTCTGACCGTGAGTGATGAGGATCCACACTCTCTGTGGTGACATGATCCGAGTGAAGCCCCTGGATTGATCAAATAGAGCTGGTGGACTTGCACCCATAAGTATAGAGAGAAATGTTGGACATGCATACATCCATAAACAAGACTTTGAAAAGCTAAGAACCACAGCGGTAAGGGGTGGGATGTGATCTTGGCTGGTCATTTGGGTAATATGGAAGGATGCTTAATGAATGTTTGATTCAAAAAACAGAGAAGGTACAGAGAAGGGTTAAACCGTGATGAGAAGCCAGCCTGAATATGAAACATTGCTCAGTTGCTCATTTGTACATTTTGTTATTCTGTTTGATCAGCTATGGACAAACATAAGTTTTCTGACAGCATTCTCCCCTCCCCTGTGGCCCCAGGCACATCAAAGCCACTGTCCTCAGGACTGACGCTTGTGTGTCTAGGACGTGACCAGGTATGATGAGGGTCCCTGGGATCTGGTGGTTTATATGAGAGAATAATCTACAAATCTCTCTTCTGCTTCTCACACATGCTGCGGTGTCTACAGGCTGCACAGCCTAAGGGTGAATGCCATAATTCTAGAAACTAAAACTGTCAGCTGTGGTTAAGTGACTGGGACCCCACAGTGTGAACTCGGTGCAATGAAGGACTCTGTGTTATAACAGACATCTTGTTCCCCAAGTATGTGACTAGCTGGGATGGAGGAAACTGTTCTGTGGAGATGGGAGATTTTGGAACCTTCCATGGCCATGGGAGGTTTTGGAACCTCAGACTGCCTTTTCCTGTTTGCTCTGGGTTTCTAGTCTTTCCAGTCCCATGAGGAGGATGGTCACTGGGTTTGCAAGCACCCATTTAGGGCCGTCAGGGTTACTTTGCTAGTTCTGAATCAATGGCTCAGTAATCAACAGTGAAATGGATCTGGTGACCCAGACAATGGGAGTTGAGAAATGAAAACGCACATGAGACATGTGTGTGGCCCATGCTCCTCACCCATGTTTTTCAGAGCTAACATCCCAGTGCCAGTGAGGTAGCTGAAAGAACTGGGAGTACTGTCGGCCATGCCAGCTGCCTCCCTAAGACTGGGTGCTGCGCTGCTCCCAGGAAATATTCCTGGCAGAGCATACTGTTCTGAGAAGAGAACTGGATGCCAAGGTTGTGAGGACAGTAGCTGGGGAACTCCTTCTGGTATTTTTGCCAAGATGCCTATGCTGCCAGCCCACAAGTGCCTACCTCAGACACCTCTTACCTTCTGCTGCAGCTGTCCAACACAGGTGTAGAGAGGCTCGCCTCTGACCCTTCTCATTCCAGACAATGTTCTGAGAGGCCTTGAGCACAGGTTGGCACCGAGATTAGGTAGCCACCCTCACCTTGCTCCTCAGAAGCACCGTGTGTCGCTGGTAGCAGTGTCAGGACCCCACCACGTACAGGCTGAGCTCAGGTTTCCATGTTTAGATGTCCTTTGAGTCATATGATGGCCTCTTTACTCCAGACACATGGTGTGTTATGAGAAGAATTATTTTAGCACTGGGCTTCCAATGAAGAGACACTTTCAACATGCCTTGGCTCAGAAAGCCAGAGGATTGGATCTAAACTCCATGCTCTGTGAACAGGTATTGGAATTTGCTGACAGGAGCAGGTAGAAACTGTGGAGGTGGAGGAGAAGGCAGCTCCTTGTGATGTGAAAAGACTACAGTTCTGGAGCAGATTCTTCTAAGAATCCACAGGGCGTGGTATGTGCAGTCTGTGCTCAGGAAAAGTGCACATCTTTGTGCACTTTATACGTGCGGAACAGGTATATAGATCTGGATTAATGAATCAGCTTGTGCTCACCATTGGAATTGATGCTATATATACATGCACAGTTCAGATCATTTCTGTGGGTTCTGATGTTCTCACTGTACACACAAATGAGCTGGAGTAGGAATGGGCCAGCATTAGACAGGTGTCAGGGCAGTGTGCTGTGTGGATATGTATGGTATGCAGTGCAGCGCAGTGAGTGGGTTTAGGGTATGCAGTGCAGCGCAGTGAGTGGGTTTAGGGTATGCAGTGCAGCGCAGTGAGTGGATGTGTAGGGTATGCAGTGCAGTGCAGTGAGTGGGTGTGTATGGTATGCAGTGCAGTGCAGTGAGTGGGTGTGTAGGGTATGCAGTGCAGTACAATGAGTGGGTGTGTAGGGTATGCAGTGTGGCACAGTGAGTGGGTGTGTAGGGTATGCAGTGCAGTGAGTGGATGTGTAGGGTATGCAGTGCAGTGCAGTGAGTGGGTGTGTAGGGTATGCAGTGCAGTGAGTGGGTGTGTAGGGTATGCAGTGCAGTGAGTGGGTGTGTAGGGTATGCAGTGCAGTGCAGTGAGTGGGTGTGTATGGTATGCAGTGCAGTGCAGTGAGTGGGTTTAGGGTATGCAGTAGCGCAGTGAGTGGGTGTGTATGGTATGCAGTGCAGCACAGTGAGTGGGTGTGTAGGGTATGCAGTGTGGTACAGTGAGTGGGTGTGTAGGGTATGCAGTGTGGCGCAGTGAGTGGGTGCGTATGGTATGCAGTGCAGCGCAGTGAGTGGGTGTGTAGGGTATGCAGTGTGGTACAGTGAGTGGGAGTGTAGGGTATGTAGTGCAGTGCAGTGAGTGGGTGTGTAGAGTATGCAGTGCAGCGCAGTGAGTGGGTGTGTAGAGTATGCAGTGCAGCGCAGTGAGTGGGTGTGTAGGGTATGCAGTGCAGCGCAGTGAGTGGGTGTGTAGGGTATGCAGTGCAGCGCAGTGAGTGGGTGTGTATGGTATGCAGTGCAGCGCAGTGAGTGGGTGTGTATGGTATGCAGTGCAGCGCAGTGAGTGGGTGTGTATGGTATGCAGTGCAGCACAGTGAGTGGGTTTAGGGTATGCAGTGTGGTGCAGTGAGTGGGTGTGTAGGGTATGCAGTGCAGCGCAGTGAGTGGGTATGTATGGTATGCAGTGCAGCGCAGTGAGTGGGTGTGTATGGTATGCAGTGCAGTGCAGTGAGTGGGTGTGTAGGGTATGCAGTGCAGCGCAGTGAGTGGGTGTAGGGTATGCAGTGCAGTACAATGAGTGGGTGTGTAGGGTATGCAGTGCAGCACAGTGAGTGGGTGTGTAGAGTATGCAGTGCAGTGCAGTGAGTGGGTTTAGGGTATGCAGTGCAGCGCAGTGAGTGGGTGTGTATGGTATGCAGTGCAGTGCAGTGAGTGGGAGTGTAGGGTATGCAGCGCAGTGAGTGGGAGTGTAGGGTATGTAGTGCAGTGCAGTGAGTGGGTGTGTAGAGTATGCAGTGCAGCGCAGTGAGTGGGTGTGTAGGGTATGCAGTGCAGTGCAGTGAGTGGGTTTAGGGTATGCAGTGCAGCACAGTGAGTGGGTGTGTAGAGTATGCAGTGCAGCGCAGTGAGTGGTTTAGGGTATGCAGTGCAGCACAGTGAGTGGGTGTGTAGAGTATGCAGTGCAGCGCAGTGAGTGGGTTTAGGGTATGCAGTGCAGCACAGTGAGTGGGTTTAGGGTATGCAGTGCAGCGCAGTGAGTGGGTGTGTAGGGTATGCAGTGCAGCACAGTGAGTGGGTTTAGGGTATGCAGTGCAGCGCAGTGAGTGGGAGTGTAGGGTATGCAGCGCAGTGAGTGGGAGTGTAGGGTGTGCAGCGCAGTGAGTGGGAGTGTAGGGTATGCAGTGCAGTGCAGTGAGTGGGTTTAGGGTATGCAGTAGCGCAGTGAGTGGGTGTGTAGGGTATGCAGTGCAGCACAGTGAGCGGGTGTGTAGAGTATGCAGTGCAGCGCAGTGAGTGGGAGTGTAGGGTATGCAGTGCAGTGCAGTGAGTGGGTTATAGGGTATGTGGTACAGTGCAGTGAGTGTGTGTAGGGTATTCAGTGTGGTGCAGTGAATGGGTGATTAGGGTGTTCAGTGCAGTGCGTGGGTGATTAGGGTGTTCAGTGCAGAGCAGTGAGTGGGTGATTAGGGTGTACAATGCAGCGCAGTGAGTGGGTGTGTAGGGTATGCAGTGCAGCGCAGTGAGTGGGTATGTAGGGTGTACAGTGCAGCGCAGTGAGTGGGTTTAGGGTATGCAGTGCAGCGCAGTGAGTGGGTGATTAGGGTATGCAGTGCAGCGCAGTGAGTGGGTGATTAGGGTATGCAGTGCAGCGCAGTGAGTGGGTGTGTAGGGTATGCAGTGCAGTGCAGTGATTGGGTGATTAGGGTGTACAATGCAGTGCAGTGAGTGGGTATGTAGGGTGTACAGTGCAGTACAGTGAGTGGGTGTGTAGGGTATGCAGTGCAGTGCCATGAGTGGGTGTGTAGGTATGACGTGTGTGTATGCTCCTGACCTTTGGGGAAGGCATGTGTTCAGACAAGTCACCTATTTAGCTATATCATTTAGCCTTATCTTGTGAAGTGAGGACTGAGGCTCAGCATACTCACAAGGACTTTGCTGTTTAAGCTGTACGGTTTAACTGGAGCAGTCTGAAATGCTCTGGTATATAAGCTGATAGCAAACATTAGTTTTGAATTATTGTCCCTTGCATGGAAGTGTGTTATTGATCATACCTTTGAGAAAACTACAGACTTCTTGGTCAGGGAAGCTGCACAGGCATTCTGCCCACCTTCACAGGACTGCCTTGGCCTAGTCTGGCTGTGTATTCCCGGTCAAGATACTCACATATCCTGAGTGCTATATTCTTATCTATTACAGAAAGGGAATAACCTTTTGTTTAGTAGGGGTGCACTGGCTAGTTTTATGTTAATTTGTTAATATTATATTAATTGGAAGGAACACACCAATGACCCAGATATTAATCCACACAACTTTGAAGACCTGATTTTTGACAAAGAAGCAAAAAATATCAAATGGAAAAAAGGAAGCATATTTAACAAATGGTGCTGGCATACCTGGATATCAACATGTAGAAGAACGAAAATAGATTCCTATCTATCACTATGCACAAAACTCAAGTCCAAATGGATCAAAGACCTCAACATAAAGCCAGCCACACTGAACCTTATAGAAGAGAAAGTGGGAAGTATACTTGAACGTATTGGCCCAGGAGACCACTTCTTAAATATAACCCCAGTAGCATAGACACTGAGAGAAACAATTAATAAATGGGACCTCCTGAAACTGAAAAGCTTCTATAAAGCAAAGGACACAGTCAGCAAGACAAAACGACAGCCTACAGAATGGGAAAAGATCTTCACCAACCCCCACATCAGAGGACTGATCTCTAAAATATGCAAAGAACTCAAGAAATTGGTCACAAAAGAACACATAATCCAATAAAAAAAATGGAGTACAGACCTAAACAGAGAACTCTCAACAGAGGAATATAAAATGGCTAAAAGACACTTAAGGAAATGCTCAACATTCTTAGTCATCAGAGAAATGCAAGTCAAAACAACTCTGAGATTCCACCTTTGTAGTGATACGAGTGGCGGGGCTGCATCCCCGGCACCCAGCCGCCCGCATGGCTTCCTTCCGCCCAGAAATAATTACATGGAAACTATATTCTTTTAAACACTGCTTGGCCCATTAGTTCCAGCCTCTTAGTGGCTAGCTCTTACATATTGATCTAACCCATTTCTAATAATCTGTGTAGCCCACGAGGTGGCTTACCGGGGAAGATCTTAACTGGCGGCTATGTCAGGTGGGAGAATCATGGCAACTCTCTGACTCAGCTTCTTTCTTCCAGCATTCTGTTCTGTTTACTCCACCCACTTAAGGGTTGGCCTATCAAATGGGCCTAGGCAGTTTCTTTATTAATTAACCAATGAAAGCAACAGATTAGAAAGAAATCACTCCCACATCATTTCCCCTCTTTCTGTTTTAAAAAAAGGCTTTCATTTTAACATAGTAAAATTACATATAGTAAAACAGTTACCAAGCAAGAATTACAGTTACAATATTTATATCTATTTTATATTTTATCATAACTAAAGAAAATTATCCCCTTTAAATGTAAAAGAACAGTTATAAACAATATTTGGGAACATGGGCACAGTTTTTTCTCTCCAAACTGCTTTCTGTTGAATGGGGGCTCTGTTAATCAGGTCTTTTATGGTATAACCTGTGTGCTAGACCCATCTCAGTCAGCAGTTGAGTGAAGTAATTTTTTGAGGGTGTTCACAGCAACCTTTCAGGAGGGTGTGGTCTATCATACCATATTGGGATAGATACATCCACAAGGTCTCATCCTTTGTGAAAACAAAAGAAGAAACTCCTTTTCAAAGCATCATATCCTTAGACCCAAATTCTGAAGTCATACCCTCATGATCTCTGTTCTGGTTCCACTTGGCAGCCCATATAATGAAATGTCTCTCTGTACTTAGCTCCTTCACAGTCAAAAAGTTGAAAGAAAACACAATAATACAAAGAATCCACACTCTATGTGAATTTTCCATTTTTACATGGCTTATTATTTTTATTTTTTAAATCTATATCTATCTGTACTCTGTGTCTTTAAAGACTTTACCCTTTTTTAACATTTATTTTTTATATATTTTTTTCTTCTCTCTCTCAAGCCTACATACATTCATCCAACAATGTGATGCATTTAGTGGTCTATTATGTCTGAATCTGTGTTATTGTGAATCTGTAATTTTTTTTTTATCCAGGAGCATTTCTTTTTTTTTTGGTTTATATATTTATTTATTTAAGATTTCTGTCTCTTCCCTGCCACCGCCTCCCATTTCCCTCCCCCAATCAAGTCCCCCTCCCTCATCAGCCCAAAGAGCAATCAGGGTTCCCTGCCCTGTGGGGAGTCCTAGGACCACCTACCTCCATCCAGGTCTAGTAAGGTGAGCATCCAAACTGCCTAGGCTCCCACAAAGCCAGTACGTGCAGTAGGATCAAAAACCCATTGCCATTGTTCTTGCGTTCTCAGTAGTCCTCATTGTCCGCTATGTTCAGCGAGTCCGGTTTTATCCCAGGCTTTTTCAGACCCAGGCCAGCCGGCCTTGGTGAGTTCCCAATAGAATATCCCCATTGTCTCAGTGTGTGGGTGCACCCCTCGCAGTCCTAAGTTCCTTGCTCGTGCTCTCTTTCCTTCTGCTCCTGATTTGGACCTTGAAATTTCTGTCCGGTGCTCCAATGTGGGTCTCTGTCTCTGTCTCCTTTCATCGCCTGATGAAGGTTAAGATTCAGGAGGATGCCTATATGTTTTTCTTTGGGTTCTCCTTCTTATTTAGCTTTTCTAGGATCACTAATTATAGGCTCAATGTCCTTTATTTATGGCTAGAAACCAAATATGAGTGAGTACATCCCATGTTCCTCTTTTTGGGTCTGGCTTACCTCACTCAGGATAGTGTTTTCTATTTCTATCCATTTGCATGCAAAATTCAAGAAGCCCTTGTTTTTTACTGCTGAGTAGTACTCTAATATGTATATATTCCATACTTTCTTCATCCATTCTTCCATTGCAGGACATCTAGGATGTTTCCAGGCTCTGGCTATTACAAACAATGCTGCTATGAACAGAGTTGAGCATATGCTTTTGTTGTATGATAGGGCCTCTCTTGGGTATATTCCCAAGAGTGGTATTGCTGGGTCCAGGGGTAGGTTTATCCCGAATTTCCTGAGAAACCGCCACACTGCTTTCCAAAGTGGTTGCACAAGTTTGCATTCCCACCAGCAATGGATGAGTGTACCCTTTTCTCCACAACCTCTCCAGCAAAGGCTATCATTGGTGTTTTTTATTTTAGCCATTCTGACAGGTGTAAGATGGTATCTTTTTTTTTTATTGAAAAAATATTTCTGCCTCTTCCCAGCCTCCCAATTCCCTCTCCCTCCTCCCGCCGCTCTCCCCCTCTCCCCACTCCTCTTCCCCTCCCTCTCCAGACAGAAGAGCAGTCAGGGTTCCCTGCCCTGTGGAAAGTCCAAGGTCCTCCCCCCTCCATCCAGGTCTAGGAAGGTGAACATCCAAACTGGCTAGGCTCCCACAAAGCCAGAACATGAAGTAGGAACAAAACCCCATGCCATTGTCCTTGGCTTCTCATCAGCACTCATTGTCCGCCATGTTCAGAGAGTCCGGTTTTATCCCATGCTTTTTCAGTCACAGTCCAGCTGGCCTTGGTGAGCTCCCAATAGATCAGCCCCACTGTTTCAGTGGGTGGGTGCACCTCTCGTGGTCCTGACGTCCATGCTCATGTTCCCCTCCTTCTGCTCCTCATTGGGACTTTGGGAGCTCAGTCCAGTGCTCCAGTGTGGGTCTCTGTCTCTATCTCCATCCATCGCTAGATAAAGGTTCTATGGTGATATGCAAGATATTCATCAGTATGGCTATAGGATAGGGTCATTTCAGGTTCCCTATCCTCAGCTGCCCAAGGAATTAACTGGGGACATTGCCCTGGGCACCTGGGAGCCACTCTAGGTTCAAGTCTCTTACCAACCACATAGTCGGTAACAAAGTAAACATCCACAGTTACAAAAAAATATTAGTAACCACCTGTGTCTTATCAGATCACCATGGATTAAAGTTAGAATTCAACAACAATGCTATCCCCAGAAAGCCTACAAATTCATGGAAACTGAACAGTCAACTACTGAACCATACCTGGATTAAGGAAGAAATAAAGAAAGAAATTAAAGTCTTCCTGGAATTCAATGAAAATAAAGAAACAACATTCTCAAACTTATGGTAAGATGGTATCTTAAAGTTGTCTTGATTTGCATTTCCCTTATCGCTAAGAAAGTTGAGCATAAAGACCTCAATATCAGTCTGAACACACTGAACCTGATAGAAGAGAAAGTGGGAAGTATTCTACAACACATGGGCACAGGAGACCACTTCCTACGTATAACCCCAGCAGCACAGACATTAAGGGCCTCATTGAATAAATGGGACTTCCTGAGGCTGAGAAGCTTCTGTAAAGCAAAGGACACTGTCACTAAGACAAAAAGGCAACCCACCAACTGGGAGAAGATCTTCACCAACCCCGCAACCGGCAAAGGTCTGATCTCCAAAATATATAAAGAACTCAAGAAACTAGACCGTAAAAGGCTAATCAACCCAATTATAAAATGGGATACTGAGCTGAACAGAGAATTCTCAACAGAAGAAGTTCAAATGGCCAAAAGACACTTAATGTCCAGGAGCATTTCTTAAAATGTTAAGCAGTTCTTAAAAACTTAAGCTGCACCAGGTAGAAGTACTACAGTACAGCCTGTTTACTGCCAGTCTAAACCTTAACTGTGCTATTGTTATGGTAATTAAGATCTTTCCTGCCTGAGGTCAGCACAGTTCAGCAAGGTGGAGCTGAGCTGCTCCTGCCTCGGAGCCATTTGGTGCCCCTGAGCTGCGCACAGTTCCAGGCACACAGCAAGACCACATTGGAGCCACAGTCAGCAGTTTAATTCTGACACTGAGTTTGCGGCACAGAAACTCTTTTCATCCAAGTTACAGCCAAATCTGACACGCAGAGCACTGCGCAGTCTGAAAACACGTCTCTGTATGGCGGCAGGAATCCGCCCTGCTCTTCCACCTGCCTAAGCCTGATTCTGCCGTCTGCCCAGGTGCAGGCAGGGAGCACTGAGCCATCTGCACAGTCTCAGAACACTCTCCTTCAGATCCCAAGTGGGAACACAAACATCCAGTCCCATAAAAGCCATTGAAATGCTTTAAAGCCAGAGTTTGCACTGGCGGCACAACCCAGGAAGCCACACTTTAAAATGATGCAGCTGGGCACTGGAGAGATGGCTCAGTGGTTAAGAGCACTGGCTGCTCTTCCAGAGGATCTGAGTTCAATCCCCAGCACCCACATGGCAGCTCATGACTGTCTATAACTCCAGTTCCCAGGCATCTGACACCTTCACAGCAGTGCACATAAAAATAAAGTTGAATGAATTATGTAAACAAGTTCATGTGAAGTTTTAAAAAAAATAAAATAAAATGATGCAGCTTTTTTTCTGCTGCTGTTGCTGAATCAGGAAATCTCTCTACAGCACGCCATCAACAAACTGCAAAAAACCTTAGTTAAACTCTCTCTCCCTTATTTTTAAGCCTTCTCAGGTTTTTAAGTGGGTTTAGTCCATCACGTCTGGGCACTACTCTGTAGTGATAGGAGCGGTGGGGCTGCGTCCCCGGCACCCGGCACCCGGCCGCCCGCATGGCTTCCTTATGCCCAGAAATAATTACACGGAAACTGTATTCTTTTAAACACTGCTTGGCCCATTAGTTCCAGCCTCTTAGTGGCTAGCTCTTCCATATTGATTTAACCCATTTCTAATAATCTGTGTAGCCCATGAGGTGGCTTACCAGGGAAGATCTTAACCTGTGGCTGTGTTGGGTGGGAGAATCATGGCGACTCCCTGACTCAGCTTCTCTCTCCCAGCATTCTGTTCTGCTTACTTCACCCACCTAAGGGTTGGCCTATCAAATGGGCCTAGGCGGTTTCTTTATTAATTAATCAATGAAAGCAACAGATTAGAAAGAAATCACTCCCACATCACATCTTACACCTGTAAGAATGGCCACGATCAAAAACACTGATGACAACTTATGCTGGACAGGTTGTGGGGTAAAGGAAACACTTCTGGTGGGAATGCAAGCTGGTACAGCCCCTTTGGATGTCAGTGTGGAGATTTCTCAGAAAATTAGGAAACGACCTTTCTCAAGACCCAGTCATACCACTTTTGGGTATATATCCAAAGGATGCTCAATTGTGCCACAAGGACGTGTGCTCAACTATGTTCATAGCAGCATTGTTTGTCATAGCCAGAACCTGGAAACAACCTAAATGCCCCTCGACTAAAGAATAGGTAAGGAAAATGTGGGACATTTACACAATAGAGTACTACCTATACAGCAGAAAAAAAATAATGACATCTTGAAATTTTCAGGAAAATGGATGGAGCTAGAAAACATCATTTTGAGTGAGGTAACCCAGACACAGAAAGACAATTATCACATATACTTGCTTATAGGTGGTTTTTAAACACAAAGCAAGGAAAACCAGCCTACAAATCACAATCACAGAAAACCTAGACAATAATGAGGACCCTAAGAGAGGCATACATGGATCTAATATATACAGGAAGGAGAAAAAAGACAAGATCTCCTGAGTAAATTGGGAGCATAGGGACCATGGGAGAAGGTTGAAGGGGAAGGGAGAGGCAGGAGGGCAGCAGAGAAAAAATGTAGAGCTCAATAAAAAATCAATTAAAAAGAAAAAGAAAATGCCTCCACAAAATGGGGGTATAGGGAAGCTTGTAGGGCATTTTCTTTAGTAGTTATTTGTGCAGGAGGGTTCAGCCCATTGTGGGTGGTGGCATTCCTGGACTGGTGACCTTGGTTTATTCAAGAAAGCAAGCTGAGCAAGCCACGGGAAGCAAGCCAGTAGGCAGAGCTCCTCTATGGCCTCTGCAGCAGTTCCTGCCCTGTTTGAGTTTGTGTCCTGACTTTCTTTGATGAAAGATTACATTGTGTAAGTCTAAGTCAAATATTCCCTTTTCTCCCTAACTCCCATTTTGTCTCACCACAGCAATAGAAACAGGGAGTCCTGTGAGGATTGACTGAAACCAACAGTAATAACATAAACTCTTCATTTAGATGTTTTAAAGTAGATAGGTGGCAAGGACATGCGAGTATGAAAGAAGAGAGAGTGATCATTGTAGACCCGGGACAGGGCACACGCTGGGCACCGCCTTGAGGTGGTGAGAGACTCACCCACAGCTATGAGAAGCCTCTAAGTAATAGCATCCAAGGGACCATGAAAATGAGGTAACCGTGAGCCCACAGAGCATGGGCCATAAGGTTGCTGCTACACAAGGCAAACTCCCCATGGAAGCCTCTGCACGGGATGCTGAAGAGTTTAACAAACACCCAGATCCTAATCAAAACATCTTGGGTATATGTTTCCGAAGGAATTCGTTTGTAAAGCTCAAATGAGTTCCCCTGAGAGCTAATGTACTTTAGAAAATAGCTGTGCTGATGGGGAGAAGATAGTGAGGCCTGGAGCTGGGGGCTGCTGCTGAGCTGAGAGGGAGCCAGGGTCATCAGTCACCATGGAGCTGAGAATGCCCCAAGAGGGTCACATTCTGGTGGCTGGACAAGTATGACCTCATGTTTGTCCATATCCACGAGTAGAGATCTTATAGCTAGAACTATTATAACCACTTAACCGTAATGTGCAATTCTCCATTTTCCAAGGCAGCTTTGTGACTGGGCCCTGCCTTTGCTTGGAGCAGAGCGTTGATGTAGGCATGGGCTACCCTGCTTGGTGTGGAAGTGACCCCAGGAGCTGTAGAATGATAGAGGAACTGAAGTGTGTGCATGCCACTTAGTGGGCCCCCAATGTGAGCAGGTGAACCCCTAGACTGACCTAAGAATCAGGACAGCACTGTTCTCTGAAGGAAGGAGCCTGGAACAGGCCTTTCACTGTTATCTAGATTCTCCACATTGGCCCTTAACTTCTAGAGGAGAAGCAAAAGAAACAAGAAAGATGTTGGAATCAAAGCCTGGGTATAGACAAGCCAGGCTTAGATTCTATTCTCCATTGGACAATTAAAAAAAGGAGTAATCATGGGCCACAGGAGCTATATTTGATGTGAAGATTCATACTACAATGTATAACTTCAAAATCCTGTCTGGAGAATTCGGAGGCTCTGGGTTTAAACAGAAGAGCCCTGTACAGCTAAGCAGCCCTGAAGGTGTGGTCCCACCTATCATGGTTTGCTTCTGTTTGCAGCATAGCCTGACAGGTTATCAGAACAGTGTGAAATCTTTCCTGGCAGGAAAGCTCTGTCTGCGCTGACCCCAGGCTTCTCTGACTACCCTTCTCCCAGTCAGAGATTCCCGAGGAAAGTCTAATTTCTTAGGTCCCTTGTGTCAGTAATCTGACAGCCATAGGGAGAGCACAAGCATCTCTTTAGACTACCTTCATTCCTATTAGTGCTACCACAATATGAGTCAGAAAAGGAGAGAGGCATTCCTGCTTCAGTTCCTCTGCAGACACTTGGTTTGGAGCTGGGGCCTGGAAGCAGTGCTCATGGCTTAGTTCATCTATTCTGTCCTCTTGATACAGATTGTATTGCACGGGGAGACAGCTTGGACTTGGTTCTCTGTCCTGGACTTCACAGAACGAGTCCAAAATTCAGATTCACATTATGGGTTTTTGCTAAGTGCTCTTGGCCAACATGAATTTTAATGCCATGAGCTGTTTCTGGTTTCTAAGCTGTCTTTCTACCACTTTCAGCCAAAGGAGCAGGACCCTCTTATACTAGCAGAGGTGCTTGAAAGAGCCTTGTCATCAAAGCAATTTCCAGTCCCTGTCAGAATCTGCATTATATGCAGGAGAACCATGAACTCCAGAAAGAGGGGTAGAGTGAAGTCGATGTTCTGCAACAAGGATTGCAATCAAAGATATGAGAGTCTCAGTTAGTGGGGATTGGACTGTTCCTAAGGTATAAAATGCTCAAGGGCTTCTCAAGGTATAGTAAACATGGCATGCTGTGCTGTGCTCTGCTGTTCTGTGCTGTGTGCTCTGATGTGCTGTAGAATGATCCTTCTGTACACTGTGAAGATGTGTTGATTTTGTTGGTTTAATAAAGAGTCAATTGGCTAGTAGGTAGGTAAGAAGAGATTAGGCGGGAGAGCCAGACTGAGAGAATTCTGTGAAGAAGGGGGGGGGGGTTGGCAGTGGGAGGAGATGCAAGAGTTGCCAGCCAGACGTAGAGGAAGAAGGACATGTAGAAGATAAGGTAAGAAACCATGAGCCACGTGACAGCTCATAAATTAATAAATATGGGTTAATTTAAGCTGTAAGAACTCATTAGTAACAAGCCTAAGCTATAGGCTGAGCATTCATAATCAACAATAAACCTTTGTGTGGTTATTTGGGAGCTGGCTGGCAGGACAGAGCTGACTGGTGGGCCAGAAAAGTTCACCACCGATGCTGAAGCAGAGGCCTTGTGCTGGGTACCAGGTATCCAGCTGTACATGGCTTCTGAAGTCTGATCTTTCTGTCTCCTCCCCTAGCTCAGCATCCCTTTATTGATGGGGCTGACTCTGTCAACTCCAGCTGGAAGAACAAGAGAGATCTTACAGCAACACAATAATACCAAGGTCTCCTAACCTGACAGGGAGACAGAAATGCTGTCCCATCTGCAGAAAGGCTGACTGAGGCACTCAGTTCAATGGATGCCAAGGGCCAATCCAGTGCCTGAGCCCAGAGGAAACAGGCTGGAAAAGGAAATACAATGTGTAGCAGTGTAGTCAAGGAGATACCAGAAATAGAGTGTGGATTCCTGGAGGAAGGCATGCTGGGTGGATGATGTGTGGATTCCTGGAGGAAGGCGTGCTGGGTGGATGACGTGGAGTGTGGATTCCTGGAGGAAGGCGTGCTGGGTGGATGACGTGGAGTGTGGATTCCTGGAGGAAGGCATGCTGGGTGGATGACGTGGAGTGTAGATTCCTGGAGGAAGGCATGCTGGGTGGATGACGTGGAGTGTAGATTCCTGGAGGAAGGCGTGTTGGGTGGATGACGTGGAGTGTGGATTCCTGGAGGAAGGCGTGCTGGGTGGATGACGTGGAGTGTGGATTCCTGGAGGAAGGCATGCTGGGTGGATGATGTGGAGTGTGGATTCCTGGAGGAAGGCGTGCTGGGTGGATGACGTGGAGTGTGGATTCCTGGAGGAAGGCGTGCTGGGTGGATGACGTGGAGTGTGGATTCCTGGAGGGAGAAGTGCCGGGTGGATGACGTGGAGTGTGGATTCCTGGAGGAAGGCGTGCTGGGTGGATGACGTGGAGTGTGGATTCCTGGAGGAAGGCGTGCTGGGTGGATGACGTGGAGTGTGGATTCCTGGAGGAAGAAGTGCCGGGTGGATATGTGTGGATTCCTAGAGGTAGACATGCCAGGTGGATATGTGTGGAGATGGAGTCCCAAGTCATGAGTGGCAGGCAGTAGGGGAAGGGAAGAGACACATTGGCTCTGAGCTCAACAGGGTTAGGCTGAGAGAAAAATCAGGCCTTTAGTCCATGTGGTCCCAAAGAGAACCAGATGAAGGCAGAGGGCTGTGGAAGGGCCTTCCCAGGTATAGGTGTGGATCTGTACCTGGGGCTCAGGCTCTGATGATCTCCCAGAATTGTGAGAGGAGGTGCATCTATGGCAAACATCTAGAGAGGAAAATAACCCTCCTCCAGGAGGTTTCCTGCCGAAGGCTGCTGGGTCTCCAAAACGAGTGAGACATTTGATGTCACAGGTCACAGGAGCACCAGGAATGAAAACGGGGACACGCCCATCTGGTCAGGAGTACATCTGCTTAGGAGTACCTTGAATGAAAGCGGAGACGTGTCCACCTGGTCAGAAGTACAGGGGGTGAAAGCAGGGACATGCCCATCTGGTCAGGAGTACTGGGGATGAAAACAGAGACATGCCCATCTGGTCAGGAGTACAGGGGATGAAAGCAGGGACATGCCCATCTGGTCAGGAGTACAGGGGATGAAAGTAGGGACATGCCCATCTGGTCTGTCTACTCTTCCACTCTCCCTCCACCTGTTACTTATTTTAATCACCAGCTCAGTGATGGAAGGAAATAGTCCAGACAGAATTAAATCATGTTCGAAATGTAGTTCAGTTATGCAAACTCTCTTGATATCTTCCTTTCTCTGTGTATTTTAGCGACAAAGGAGTTGGTTCAGGTATAGAACATCGCCCTCTCTGCTGATGAGGGCTGTGTTTAGAGAGGGGGTGAGCCGAACTCAGGTGAGTGAGTCAATCCTGCAGTCCACACAGCCAGTCAGTAAGGGCTTGCTATCTTCTCTTCAGATTCTTAGGCACCTGTTTGATCACTTTTCTTTATAAAACAAAACAAAAAATATCTTCCAAGTATATAGAGAATTAATTCTATCTTACTCACTGTGACCCTAAATGAGCTCACAGAAATCCACTTTCTGGTTGGCACAACAGAGTAGACCTTTAATGCTGAAGAGATGCTGAGAGAATTCCTGATGTCTGTGCGGGGCACCCTGTCTTTTTTCATCTGATTTCTTTAGAACACTCCAAAACATACTCCCATCGGGTCCATCACGGGTTGCAGAGGCTCTGACTTTGCCAAGATTTAAATTTTCTGTTGGTATTTTTCTTCTGCTTCAGCTGTAGCTCCTAGTATCTGGCTCATTTTGATTTTGGATTTCCCCTTGTAGTTTTCTCATTTTAATCACCACTGTTATGTACTGCTAATGTTTTCACAATGTTTTGTATATCAGTTACTTTTTACTTTCAAGTAGCTTTCAAAAGTTTAAATCCAGAATTCTTATTCAAGAAAATCTCCAAACACAGGGGGACCAGTTCTATTTCTAGCCAAAATAAGACAAAACACTTATTTGAGGGAAAAAAAATCAGCTAACCATTTGTGGTTTGCTTAGTGGTCAGTAAGACTATAGCTAGTGTTTATTTAATTATGCAATGGAAAAGTTTGACATTTACCTTAAAGAATTACCACAAAATTCATCAGACAACTAAGATTCTAAGTTTCGCAGAAAAGCTCCAAGCGATGATCTAAGTCATAGAACTTGTAGACACCAGCTCACAAGGCTCCCCGCAAAGCAATTTCAGAGTTTGCCTCTCTGATGACCCCAGGCTTGGGAAATGAAGCATTGTGGGAGATACTCCTTGCTGGTCAGTACTGCTCCTAACTCAGGGTCCCACAGAGACCTTGTGCAGGGTATGCCCTGCTGGATGTATAGCCGGGTGACCCAGGATTTGAGGTTCATCTGTCCTGAAAAAGCTTCATACTGGGAGGGAGGGACTGAGAGACTGATGTGAAGGTTAGTGAGGCCAAGGGTGGAGGGACAGCTCCTGGGGAATCAGAAAATCAGTGACTGTAAAGGAACTGAAGTACACCAATTCTTTCACTCACCCTTGATTCTCTGTGGGAGCGTGGACAGAGGTGTGATAATGCAGGAATAGTCCCACCCTCCTGGATGTCGGAGTCCCATGTCCTAAGGGGAGAGAGTCTCTAAGCAAGAATGGCTCTGTGTTCAAGTTTCTATACTAATTCATGTGGAAGCCCTGCAATATTTGACAAATCAAAACCACTGGAAACTACTATAAAAAGCAGCCAGGAGAGGGCACCAAGCAAGGCTTGAATAAGCCCAGACTACCCTGTGAAGAAAGTCACTGTGAGAACTGGAATGTGGCCTGATATGGGAGTGATTTCTTTCTAAGCTGTTGCTTTCATTGGTTAATTAATAAAAAACTGCCTAGGCCCATTTGATAGGCCAACCCTTAGGTGGGTAGAGTAAACAAAACAAAATTCTGGGAGAAAAAAGCTGAGTCAGTGAGTCGTCATGATCCCCCCCTCCCCCGACACAGCCGCAGGTTAAGATCTTCCCTGGTAAGCCACCTTGTGGGCTACACAGATTATTAGAAATGGGTTAGATCAATATGTAAGAGCTAGCCAATAAGAGGCTGGAACTAATGGGCCAAGCAGTGTTTAAAAGAATACAGTTTCCGTGTAATTATTTCTGGTGTAAAGCTAGCCATGCGGGCGGCCGGGTGGCGGAACGCAGCCCGCCTCTCGTATCACAACAGTGGCCTTCTGTGCTGAATAGCAAACATATGCTTCATTCAAAGCTGTATGGTTCCCAGAATAGCATCAGCATGCCGGCCCTCTTCATGAGCCTGGGCTCATCAGACCAAGGCCTGGTCCAATCAGCCGCCTTCTCTAAAATATGAGCACAATATTCCTTTGAGTCCATCTAACACAGCAGGTAGCCAGAGGGGTTTCTCCCATGTCCACCTATCAATTCCTAGTACATGTATGGCCCCCAACCTCCATTGTTTGTGGGTCTAGCATCCTGTCTATAATGTGGGAGGACTCTTTCCTGGGGCCTGGCCTCTGTGGTGTGATCCATAGCCAATGATACATGATCTTTTGTTTCCTGCCAGGGCTGCTCTGGTGAAACCCCATGCATATCTGACAGTTGAGTGTTCTGATGGGACTCTGAGGATTGCACTGTGCAGGTTGGAAATGGAGAACATATCACAGTGAAGACCGGTTTCTTTTCCTTCCTTGATTAGTACGAGAGACTGAAATTCAGAGGCCTAGGTGCTTCCCTTTGGTATAAAATGACTAAACTCTGCATGAGGGTGTTTTGACAATACTTTAAAATACTTAAATCATTTAAAATATTTAAATGATTACTTTACAATATTGTGAGCTTTTTTTAATGTCTATTTTTCAAAGATGTTAAGCCAACTTGACCCCCTGTTTGTCAACTGTCAGCAAAGCCTCGTAACCTTGAGCAGGGGCTTTTGATCCAAAAGGCCCTCTTGCTGACTATTGGTACTATCCCTGTGTCCACTTGGATGCTTTGAATGCTTCATATACAATGAGGAAACTATAGTTAGCTTTATGAAACACTATAAACCACTCAGCTACTAGAACTGTAGACTCCTTTTCCAGGCTGCACTGTTCCACCCACAGCTGCTTCAACCATTCGCTGGTGACTCCAGATGATGGCTTGCCTTGCAGCTCTTCTCACTCAGTACCAATGCGAGGGGACATCTCCCAGTGACTCAACAAAAAGACCTGTGACTGGCATTTATGTGGGCTTGTAATTGGTGGAACTGGAAGTTTTACATTGTAATCAGTACACAGTATGTCATACCACCCCTCAGGCTACCAAAGCACGCTGTGTGTCACTCTTCAAGTTTATTTGGGATGCTTTTCCTGTATGCATGTTTTCTGCTGCAATGTTAGGTCCCACTATAAAGACTTCTGCCTACTGTGACATTTTCTAGCGGGCAGAGTTGCCTGAGTTGATCAAACAAGAAGCAGACAAAAACTTGGGATTTCCAGCTTCAGCCAGTTCCTGAGGGCTAAGGGCCCTTGGAACTCAAAGCTCAGAGTTATCATATCATAGCAGTCAAGAGTCCCAGGGAGTCACAAAGGTCAGAAACTGAGTTACCTAAGGAGGGAAACTGAGGAGGGAGGCTGAGGTTGTAAAAGATGGGAAGAGGAAAAAATTGAAGGTAGGACCTAGGCTAGGATGCTGTGGGACAGGGATCTTGTACCCTGTAAAGATTTATCAGTTGTATTGTTTTAATAGAATGTTGATTGGCCAGGAGTCAAGCAGGAAGTATAGGTGGGGTAACTAGTCAGGAAGTAGAGGCAGGGAAATGAGGACAGGAGAATTCTGGGAAGAGGAAAGACTCAATCTGCTGTTGTGAACCAGATGCAGAGGAAGCAAGATGAGAATGCCTCACTGATAAAAGGTACCAAGCCACATGGCTGACACAGACAAGAATTATGGGTTAATGTAGGATGTAAGAGTTAATAAAAAACCTGAGCTAATAGGCCAAACCATTTATGATTAATGTAGACCTCTCTGTGTTTCTTTGGGACTGAATGGTTGAAGGAAAAGGTGGGACAGAAACCTCTGTCAACAAATGGCACCAGTATAGACAAATATATCCACATAAAACACAAGAGAGCCTGGGAAGTAATTTTAGACTCAAAAGAACAGAGTTAACAGCTTCTTGAAAGCAGCATTTTCTCAGGTGGGCTTTGTTTGCTAGAGGCAAGTGTGTCTCATTTAAGAGAGGCTTCCTGACTCTGCTTTAGCTGCAGAAACCTTGAAGCACTTTTAAGAGGACCTGTCAAAAAACATGTAAATGATGTTTATGAATAGCCAGTCACATGCTTCTTGGTGGTAGCAGGGACCTTGAAACTTCATAGAGTTGTGGCAATAAACATGGTTCCAGCCAGTACCTCCCCATGAGGCTAGACTCTCAGAAAACTAAGGAATGGGGTGGATCCAGCCATCAAAGCCACAGCTTTAATCCTAGCCATATTGCTTAGCAAATTAAAGACTCATTTGGTCAGAAAAAAGAAAGATACAGTAAAGATAGATTCAGGCAAAAACACCAAAACTCTAAACAGTTTACAGTGTGTTTAAAAATAGATGTAGGCTTGGGAGAGAAAAGAAAAATAATAAAGTCCTTTTAAAAAAAGGGAAAAAAGGAAAGAGAGAAGTTGGGTGTGGTGGCATACACCTTTAATATCAGCACTTGGGAGGCAGAGGCAGGTGGATCTCTGTGAGTTCAAGGACAGCCTGGTCTACTAAGCCAGTTCCAAGATAGCCAAAGATATACAGAGAAACCTTGTCTCAAAAAAATCAAAATTAAAAATAAAAAACATGTAAAGATGAAAAATACACAGAGAATCAGGATATAATATGTTATTGTGTTGTCTTTTAATTGTTTGATGACTGAGGAAGGCGCAAAAGCTGCTAAAAGACATTTGATTATAAATGCTGCTGGATTAATCCAACATATATATTTTGAAAATGCTTTGACTTCAAAATTTATGTCAAAAGGTATGTTACTTTGGAAAAGAGGTTTTGCTTTTATTTCCACAGGAAATGAGAGGCTGTGAATTCATTCTGGGCTAAGAAAAATCAGGTTTGATCAAGGAAGGAAGCAGATGGCCCAGATGTCTGAGTTCTATATCCAGAACAGCCACAACACTGCTGGTGAGATGATCAAGCCTCAGAATATTCCAGTCAGGACTTGACCATAGATCAAAATTTTTCGTAGGTTCCCATAAGATTATCAGCACCCCCAATCAGCAGGAAGTAGCCTGGCAAACTACACCCGCATTCCCCCAAAATGGATTATAGATATTTGTCTTTGTTTAAAGTGTTGGTTACAAGTTGTTATGGATAAGGTCAAGAAGAAAGATTAAAAAAGGAAATTAGATTCAGAGTTCTTGTTTTGAAAAAAAGTGGAAGAAGTGCTATGAGACAATGATCTTGTACCCTGTAAAGATTTATCAGTTGTATTGCTTTAATAAAATGCTGATTGGCCAGTAGCCAGTCAGGAAGTATAGGCTGGGTGACCAGGCAGGAAGTAGAGGCAGGGCAATGAGAACAGGAGAATTCTGGGAAGAGGAAGGGCTCAGTCTGTGGTCATCACCCAGATGCAGAGGAAACAAGATGAGAATGCCTCACTGATAAAAGGTACCAAGCCATGTGGCTAACACAGACAAAAATTATCTACTAATGTAAGATGTAAGAATTAGTTAATAAGAAGCCTGAGCTAATAGGCCAACCCATTTATAATTAATGTAGGCCTCTGTGTGTTTCTTTGGGACTGAATGACAGTGGGACCAGGCAGGACAGAAACTACTGTCAACACCAGAAGGACCACAGGCCTCATCACCAGAAAAGTCTGAGAAAACTGTTGAGGTCCACAGAGAACTTTATCTCAAGGGCTTACCCTGGTTAAGAGTATCTGTGTTCTAAACCTGAGCAGTAAAATCTGCCCTGGGCACCCAGAGCACTGACCCTGCCTTTGGCACTCAGAGCAAAGACTCTGTCTTCAGGGCTCAGAGGAGTGAGCTTTCTGCATGGAATGCTGAAGCCATTAGCTTCTAGTTCTTAAGACTTTGAGCTAAGTGCATGGTGGGAAAGCCCAGCCGTTGGGTTGCTGGAACTCAGGGCCATCAAAACTAAGGAAGCTGCCTCTTACCCATTCCAAGATTTCTGTCCAAGTAGAGCAAAAGAACCTAGCCAACTGCTTTCACATTTCTCCAAGTGCATAACAGGGAAGGGGACTACTCCCAGTGTAACAGCCTCTGGAGGAGATTGTCTTGATAGAACAGCAAACGGCCTCAGCACAGCACAGGAAAGCAAGTCCCAGACAAAGCCCATCCCTGGATTCTCTCTTTGTTCCGACAGTCAGCTCTTCTGCTTCTCCCTTCTTTTTTCATATAAATGGCACTATCTGGTGATATGTGCATCCTCTTACTTTGCCATATCATACTTGACTCTTTTCCTGGGAACAAACGAGATTCTTTTGTTTGCTTTTGATGGGAAATACATTGCTTTCTTTTAGATAATCATAGTTTTGGTGACACCTGTAGATGTTTTTATCATTGAATTTTCAGTATAAGTATTTCTTGTTTTAGAATAACACAGAGAGTCTATAAAACATTCATTGGTAGGCTCGCCTACTTCTGGACGTGGAATAACAGTTGCTGATATAAATTCCTTCCTCGCCTAATCCAAACGTGATTTCAGACATATGTATGCACATTACAGGGAAAATACCCACTCACTATTAATTAACTGACCCATGCAATTTAACAAGCATACTGGTTTTCTGCCCCACACCTGTCTGAGGATGAAATCAAATCAAATGTCTTGCCATTTAGAAAAGGACAAATGACAGTAGTAAATGAAAAGGAAGATATTGGTAACCCTTTCCTCAGGAGTGTGGAATTTCAAACTAATGGGTGGAAGGGATTTATATATTGCAGTTATTAAGACTAAGGACTAATGAATGTAATCACTTCTTTGGTGCCTAAATACTTTCCAAGGTTAAACAAGGACCTAAGGTCTACCCCCAAAATACTTCTTTCCAGGGCTAATCTGAACAAATCATGTACAGACTTTCATAAAACAAATTCAATTGCCAATAATTTGAGAAATGGAAAAGGCCAATGGAATTCTCATTTCTCAAGCATTTTTTTGCATAAAATTACACATATTTCTACTTTTTTCTCAGAGAATGTGGTTAGTTAGTGGGCTGTATCAAAGTAAAATTATACATGCATAGGACATGAGTAAGGCTATATATTCATTTTCATAAAGATAAAATGATTCTAGATATATAGATAAGAACATGTAGACAGAAGTCTCTCTCCTGCCTTTTCTCAGTGCAGCATTTTCATCACAGCATTTCCCACCCGGGCAACCTGCTGGACCGGGTCTGCTAGGCACACTTGCAGGAGAGCAGGGCAGATTCCTGCCACATTCTCAGAGATATTTCTAGGCAGCACAGTGTGCTGCATGGCAGATTTAGCTTTTACACTGATAAAAAGGGCTTATGTGCTGCACGTTCCTTCCCAGAGTTGAGGTGTGAGTGCAGCTCCTACTGGCAGTCCCACAGCTGGTGTTGCATATACCACTGCCATATTAAAAGGCCAAGAGAGAGCTGGGCCATGGTGGCACAGGTCTTTAATCCCAGCACTCAGGAGGCAGAGGCAGGCAGATCTCTGTGAGTTTGGGGTCAGCCTGGTCTACAAAAACTAGTTCCAGGACAGGCTCCAAAGCTACAAAGAAACCCTGTATCAAACAAAACAACACAAAGCCAAAAAAAAAAAAAAAAACCAAGGCAGAGGGAGGCAGGGCCAGCATCCAGGGCCACCTCAATAAAGCTGCATACCATTTTAAAAGCTATCATGTTCAGAAAATGATTACAGATACACAATAAAGGAAGATTCAGACAAAAATAGACCTCTGAACAAGTCACAGAATGTTTAAAAAATATATGTAGGCTTAAGAAAAAAGAAAAGGGGTATAAGCAGTTATAGAAAGAAATAGTTTTATAAAATAAGACACTCTTTAAAGAGACAGTAAAAGTCATATAAAAGAGGACAAACAGTCACAGATTAAAAGAGTAGAGGTGATAAAGTAAATATTAAAAAGTAAAAAAAAGCCACATAAAGATAGAATATACACAGAGAGTCTGAATTATGTATATTATTCTGTTTCTTTGGATTTTATTTTTTGACTGTCTAAGAATATGTTACTTTGGAAAAGAGGTTCTGCTTTTGATTCCACAGAAGACAAGAACCTGTGGATTTCTTCCAGGGTAACATGGTTTGATGGAATAAGACCCAGGGAAAGGTCTCCATGAACCATAAAAGTACTTCACTCAACAAAACAGCAGGAAGAGGTTTAGCGAAAACTATGCCCACGTTCCCAAAATGATTGTAAATGTTGATTTTTATTTTAAAAGGGTTGATTATAAATGATTAATGGTCACAGCCAATTTCTAAAGAAAAATAAGGGGCAATCAGGGTTCCCTGCCCTGTGGGAAGTCCTAGGACCACCCACCTCCATCCAGGTCTAGGAAGGTGACCATCCAAACTGCCTAGGCTCCCACAAAGCCAGTACATGCAGTAGGACCAAAAACCCATTGCCATTGTTCTTGAGTTCTCACTCAGTAGTTCTCATTGTCCGCTATGTTCAGCTAGTCCGGTTTTATCCCAGGCTTTTTCAGACCCAGGCCAGAGGTACAGGGACTTGATTGGGGGAGGGAGAGGAAAATGGGAGGTGGTGGCAGGGAAGAGACAGAAATCTTTAATAAATAAATAAATAAATAAAATAAGGGGGTATAATACAAAGATAAATACTTTACATTGGTATGATCTTCATTCATTGGTACAAATTTAATGTCAATTTTATTATATTTATACACACATATATGTAGTGAGGAGGTGAGCTGGCCTGCTTTTTGTCCCGCCTGGCTCCCGCACAGCTAGCTTAGCTCCAGAATAATTACATGGAAACTGTATTCTTTTAAACACTGTTTGGCCCATTAGTTCTAGTCTCTTATCAGCTAATTCTCACATCTTGATTAACCCATTTCTAATAATCTGTGTAGCACCACAAGGTGGTGGCTTACCGGCAAAGATTCAGCATGTCTGACCTGACGGCTGGCTCCATTGTGTCTGACCTCACTTCCCTTCTTCCCAGCATTCTGTTCTGTCTACTCCACTCACCTATGTTCTGACCTATCAGGCCAAGCAGTTTCTTTATGAAATGAAAACCAATGAAAGCAACAGATAGACAGATGACCTTTCCACATTACATATATATATATATATATATATATATATATATATATATATATACATATATATACACATATATGTATATATGTATGTATACTTGTTTAAAGTATTATGCTTACACAGCTCATTCTAAAATGCAATGTATAAAGCTGGGCAGTAGTGGCACACATCTTTAATCCAAGCACTCAGGAGGCAGAGGCAGAAGGATCTCTGTGAGTTCGAGACCAGCCCGGTCTATAAGAACTAGTTCCAGGACAGAGTTCAAAGCTACAGAGAAATCCTGTCTAAAAAAAAAAACCCCAAACCAATGTAATGTATAGTTAAGAAATATAGATTAATAGATAGTCATCTATAATAATCAAACTTTTAATTATGTTAGTTAGGCTTTCTAGATATATAGAGATATATTCCAGATAGGTAATCTTCAACATTTCAAAGGCCTACTCAATGTGGCATTTAAAAATTTTAAGGACTTAGACTTTTCCAGACAGTGAGACATGTCTGTTTCTGGCAGCACCAATTACTTCAGAGAGGTTTATGGGCATTGAAGAAACTCATTATTGCATTTGACTTCAATGTGATAAGACTAGCCATTTGGGCAAGAAACTGCTTTTGCCTGGACTTCTTGATGATATGCTGTATAAACTAGACATGCAGGACCCACAGAAATGACTGCTGAACTTGCCAAAAGAAGTTTTGCTTCAAAGTTCTTATTTCATGAAAGAGTCTTCCAGACATTTTGCAAAACACAGAAGAAAGTGACTGACAAACTGCCAATATAGGAAAAACATTATTTCAGATATCCTGCTTCATGGAAAAGTCTGTCAGTTACTATGGGCCTATAGGCTGAAAATGGATGCCCCAATGTTACAAAAGTACTTTAGGTGACTGTCCAGGTAGCAAGTTGTCTCTGTCATTTCTTAAACTTTGGAAGTTGCTTACAATGCACTTTCTACTTAGGTAATATTATATCCTTCTCGGGTCTTTGAGAGAGTTGAAATCACATAGTTATAGTTTTCCTTAGTTATGATAAAAATAAATTAGATATGAAACTTTAGACTCATAAATAAATACTGTAAGTGTAATTCTTGCTTGATATCTGTTTTGTTATATGTAATTTTACTATGTTAAAACCTTTCTTTTAATTTAGACAAAAAAGAGAGATGCAGGCTCCCCCTCTGTATACTATGAATATGTTTTATTACCACTGGTTAATAAAGAAGCTGTTTTGGCATATGGCAAAGCATAATATAGCAAGGCAGGAAATCCAAGCAGACAAAAGGGAGGAAAGAAGGTAGAGTCAGGTAGACAGCATGTAGTTGCCAAAGGAGGACACCAGAACCTTACCAGTAAGCCACAGACTCGTGGTGATACACAGATTAATAGAAATGGGTTAATTTAAGACTTGAGAGCTAGCTAGGAATACACCTGAGCCATTGGCCAAACAGTATTGTAATTAATATAGTTCTTGTGTGATTAATTGGGTTTGGGTGGCCAAGAGATGAAAGTGCACTCTCCTTTTACAGGGTAGGATGGAATGGGATGGGGTAGGATAGGATGTGATGAATAGGTTGGGAAGGGATTTGTAGGATGGAATGAGTTTGGTAGGATAGGATGGGATGGGATTGGGTGGGCTAGAATGGAGTAACATGTTATGGGATGGAGTAGGATAAAATGGGAAGGGTAGGATGGGAAGGGATTGGTAGAATGGGATGAAGTAGGATAGGATGGTATGGGTATTATGGGTAGAGATGGGGTAAGATGGAATGGGACGGGTAGAATTGGACAGGATGGGCCAGAAAACAAAGCACAGTCTCTGTTTACAAGAATAAGCTGCAAACACAATTTATTTGTTCTTATAAATTATTATATTTGGAATGGAATAAAAGGTCATTTACTAAAATGAATTCTATCAACAATGCAGACCTCTGACATAGGCTTTCATTTTTCAGTTTAGTTTTCTACACACGAATTTCATCTCATACTAATTTTATGTTATATAATGATTTAATGTAATGTTTTTGAGGTTGCATTGCTTTTACATATTTCCTGAAATCACCGCCCCCTGATAGATCCTTAGTCAGAGATCTATCCTTTTCCAGAGAGTATTCCAGAGAGAAAAGGGACACACCCTGTCCATATCTGTGTTTAGAGTTTTCCTTCTAACTACAGGTGAAAGAGATGCACACCACTGATTTGGGGCATACAGGGTATCAGAGACCTGGGACAGAGAAAGGAGACTCCATTTTCAAGGTCCTTCTGCCATAGGCAGAATGGTACTGTTTGCTCAACTTCATGTTCTCATTCTTCTAAAGGAGGGTCTAAGGCAACACTGTGCACCTACATGACAGTGCCACAAACCCGCAGCATGTTGCATGGTGTGTGTGTATAACAGTGTGATAAGCACAGATTCAATGGTGCACATGTCGCCAATGCCAATGAAGCATTGCCACGGTGGGCCATGATGAGTGACAAGACCTGCATGCGCATCTGTGCAACAGTGGGTCCCTCGGGCTGACGTGCTCCAAAGCACTTGCACAAAGACTAAAATTCTTGTAACATTAAGATTACAATTCATGTGTGTGAGAATGGATCTGTTCATGTAGAAACACATACTCTTTATGTATTTAATATTTTTTTTAAAAAAATCGTAAAGTTCTGTGGAAGAGATGGACAGGGTTAGTCATGATTGTCAGCTTAATGGAGTTAGGGTCATCATGAAAACAGATCTCTTGACTGTGAGTTGTTGTTCTAGATTAGGTTGAGTGAATAAAGAAGGATCCACTCTAAATGTGGGGCACTATTCCAGGAGCTGGGGTTCCAGACAATAGAAAAGAGGAAGCACTATGAGAACCAACACCAATCCTTCTGCACTTTCTGATTGCAGATGTAACGTGACCAGATGCCTCCTGTTCCCATAGCCATCCCTTCCCTGGCATCGCGGATGACATCCCCTAGATTAGGAGTAAATAAACTTCTTTATGTTGCTTTCTTGTGCATGGTACTGCAACAGCAGGATGAATAACTAATGCGCATGGAGGAGGAGGTCAGGAGGTTTCTAGTTTGTTCTGTCGCCTGTGCTGCTGTTGTTGGTGTGGTGAGCCTCAGCAGAGGTCAGAGTGTAGACGGTGCACACACAGACTTAGTCAGAAAAGCCCTTTGGGTGTCTTCAGGGGGATGAAGGAAGCACAAACCCTGCCCTTAAGAATGACCCCTACCTTTGCAACTTGGGCTCTTGAATGGATCAAACTAGGCAGTGTTCAGCAAAATCGCCTTGGCAGCAGCTGATTCTAAAGGAAGAGCGATTTTGACAGTTCCCTGTGCTCAGTGACATGTGAACAGCATTGCCTGAAGACAGCCACCGCAGACACATGTTAGCACATGTCAGGAGCAGCAATAAATTTACCAAATTCCATATGTCTTGCCTGCTATGGCAGTCACACCCAAGTTCCATGCAACTATCTGAGAGGGTCACAGGAGGCTGCCACCATACTTGGGCTCCACATTTGGAAGCCGTAGAAAGCCAGGTGGAATGCAGAGAAACCCAAGGCATGGCAGAGCAGGCGCCATCTACTTACACCCAACCTTGGCTTCAGCTTCTGGCATGCCAGTGAACCCAGCTCCACTGCCGAGAGTCATGTAACAAGCACTCTGCTGACAAGGAGAACTCGGAAACCAGAGCAATAAAACAGAACGAGCTCATTGAAAGGAGCTGACAGGCCACAGAACTGGTGTTTGACTCTTAGCTACCGCCCTGTCTGCCTTCACAGAAGCTCAGGAACCAGGAACCACGTTCAGCATGTTACAGCTCATTCCTCCATTTTTTAACTTTGTCCCCAATGATAAAACATGCTCTGCCTTTTTGTATGAACCACACTGAAGCACAAATATGGGAACTTACTTTTCTTTTACATATGAAAAAGACCAAATCCAGTTGTTTCTGCTTAGCTAGAACTGGAAAAGGCTCATCGTGCAGGCAGATCCAGAATCTTTCTGCCACCCGAGAGATGGTGCTGATGCTGATATGCCTGCACTAACGGGAAAACACTGGATCTTTTCTTCATCTCTGCCTCATAAAATAAAATATGTCCTCCCGGAGAGTAGGAGCCCTATGAGAGGAGCTCACAACCAAGGTCATGGAAGAGAGTTTCCCACTTTAACACCTGGTAGTCAACCATCAGAAAGGGACTTGCGTCTTGTCATCACCCAAACCTCCTGCCTAATAGTTGGAGTTTATTCTAAATATACTCTCGCCAGATTCTCTGTGATGTTGGTTCTGTAATATAAACCTTCGGAGAGACCTTCCTCAGTGTTGTGCTCCGTACGCGACCCTGGTGTGATCTAAACACAAACCCACCTGTCATCTAATGCTGCAGTTGAAGGTACCCAACACCACTCACATGGAAAACTGTCTACCTGTGACCCAGAAAGCCAAGGCTGTCACATAGACAGTGCCATTTCACTTTCTAAAAAAATAAAATTATATATAACATGTAATATATATATAATACATATTGTATATGATTTTAACACACACACACACACATATATATATAGCAGCTTCATAATTCTGTACAGCTTTCTGATTCTAGGGTGCAGAAACTCCTACCTCTGAGATCTCTGACATTTTTTTTCTTTCCCTGTGTCCTTGCTCTTAGGGAGCTGTGAGAGATGGGCCATGAGCTCACCAAGGCTGTTGGCCATGTTGGAACAATCTTCCTGCAGAAGAGCCCTAGAACAACACTATATGTCTGTGCAGAGGAAGGTTACATACCCTAGGCCACTTGACATTTCAGGTCCTAATCCTACAATGGCAGATATTTTACTCTTTTTGTTTTCTACTCTGAGTAAATGCAGAAGAGCACACGGTTTCCACCGAGAGTAGACCCACACCTGGAGGAGAATATAGGTCCATACATAACAGAAATGACCTGAAACTCTTTACCCACCCACCCACTGAATGGTGATGGGTGAGAGGTTGACTCCAGTGGCCACTGAAATTTGGGGCTCTTCTCTACAGCCTCTCTACCTCAGGAGCATAAATCTTTGTTTACTTTAAGTAAATAACACTGTTTATAAAAGAAGGATGATGGGCAGATGGTGATGATAGAAAGATGATAATAGATACAAGGTGTATGATAGGTAAATAATATATAGAATGGAAAATATACGATCGACCTATATATCTATGATATCTCTTCAGATATTGTGTGATATCATAAGACAGAATGGACACAGCATTGGGACACCTATGGAGGTCACAGCATGAATGACCTCTAAGCTGAAGTGGTTTGTGCTATGAGAACTCCAGCAGCCAAGGGGCCTATGCACACTTTTCACCTGCATTTACAGTATATGAGGCCACACCCAAAATGGGCTAGTATCTTAAAGGGTATTGGTTGAAGGAGTTTCCACAGCATCTCCTAATTAACTCCTACAGCAAGTTTGCATGGTCTTGGGACTTACTAGATCTAATTCCTGGAAGAAGGCAGTAGACCCTACTCTCCCTCTAGAAAAGACATCACCGGCCACTAGGTCCAATGTCTATCACTGCAGTAGGTGACCAGAGGTAAGGGGACTCTGTGTGCCATAGATCCAGAACTAAAGACATGTCCCAAACCCAGAGACCATGTGACTTTTGACTGTTCAGTCAGAGACAGTCCAGCGAGGAGACAGAGGTGTCACTGGTTAGGGGAGCCGGGGAATACTGTCGCAATTATTAGCGAGGAGTCAGAGTTTAAGGAATTATCCAAAGATGAGAAAAGAGCTAGAAGTGTCCAGGTGACAGCAAGTACAGGAAGAGCTGTGGCCTGAGGCATCAGAGACACAGACACAGCATGGAATCTTTTGGTTGTTATTGAGTCAGAATCTCTGTGCTCCAGCTAGCCTTCAGCACACACCCTCGACCCCCTTAGTGCTGCTTACAGACAATGAGCACATTTCCCAGTCAAGATGAAGAGACCATTGACTGTGAGTGATGCTGGAGGTGTTCCTGAGTCTAGAGGGGACAGTGTTTAATAGGAGTCCAGAAGAAATCAGGAAAAGGAACTGTGGGAAAGAAGCTCATACTGGTACCACGCAGAGCACTGTCAGGGTCTTCAGGGAGGGACAGTGGGTCCTGCCCTCCTCCAAGTGTTGATCAGGGTCTGCTGGCAGAGCAAGTTGTGCCCAGTACCACAGAACCCAGAGCAAAGGAGTCAAGAGGCAAGGCCTGGGTGCTCTTAGTCATCACTGCATCCCCAGAAACATCCTGACTTACAAGTGGCATGATTCCATATGCTCCTCGCTACAGCAGAGGGTCTTCCACACAAGGTCTCCAGGTCACCACCCAGCACGGATTGTCAAGCAGCTCTGAAAAGACTAGCGAGGGCTGGGAAGACAACGATGGTGAGAGGTGAGGTCAACAGATGAGTGTGAGATGGTCACACATGGGCATGACTGTCTGCCACATGTATCCTCAACAACACAGGACATGCACCCTCAAGCCTCCGTGTGATCATTCATTTTGTCCACAGGTAAAAGACTGAAATAGAAACACAGCAGAATGGAATCATACTGGGCCAGCCAATCTTCAGCAGCTGACTGGAAACCAGCTTCGGCCATTCTCCATCGCCAATGTCCCAGGAAGAGCTGGGAAGATTCAAAGAGACTGGACTCAAGGGTGCCAGGTGTAGGCAGGGTTTCGGTGTCCTTGTCCTTAGCTTGAAGTGGTTTCTTCTGGGTTATGTCCCAGCACTATTAAGTTTGAAAACTTGAAAACCCCCCAGGCAGCTTCTACAGAACCATATGAAGGGAGGAATCTGCAGGAGGGTCTGGGCCACATGTGCAAGAGTTTGTTGTCTCCAGGGACCATTTGCACGCTAGGAGGAATTTGCTAAGAAAAAAACATTTAGTCACCAGCAAAGGGAAGACAAGGCATGGGACCCAGAGAATATTCAACTTTCCCATGACAATGAAACTCTCTCTAAACTTTTCTAGGAAATAAAGCTTTGTACATAGAACCTCTGCATAAAGCTAACCTGCAGAGCCATTTATAAGACGGCCACAAAATACGGAGAGGGGCTAATTACCTGCTCCAGAAACACAACAGAGCGTGAACAGGGAGTAACGGCGCAGCCCTGGAGGGCCGTCCATACTCAGAAAGATTGACCTCTGCTCTAAGAAGAGAGCTAGCAGAATTTGAATTAAAGTGGTAAAAGGAGAAGGGTCAATAGAACTAGCTGGAAAATCCTGGATTCTGGGCACTGTTTATTGTGAGGTGATTGTGTCATAGTTCAGGAGAGTCAGTGTTCCTCAGAGTCTGGATGAAATAGGAAGAAGGTCGCTGGCAGTCTTCAGCTCGGTGTGCTACTCCAGTAAGACAACAGATGTATATAGGTCTACATTATGTTTAATGCTTCCTAATTTCATTTCCATGGAGTATTTGAGGCAAACACCACCACTTTCAGGATTGGATTATGTATGCCTGCTTGTGTGTGTGTGTGTGTGTGTGTCTGTGTGTGTCTGTAGATCTCTGTGTGTACATGCTTATCTGTGAATATGTGTGGAGACTGGAAGTCAATGAGGTGTCTTCTGCAATTGTTCTACACCTCACTTTTTAAGACAGCCTCTCACTGAACCTGGTACTCAATGATCCAGGTAGACTAGCTGGCCAGCAGCAAGCTCTCGTGATTCTGCTGTATTTCTTCCCTGGGACTGTGATTGTGGATGTTGTGGCATCAATACAAGCAACATGTAGACAGAAGGACCTCCTACACCATATGGCTATGTTCTGGCACACTCAGGTTTACATGAATACTGGAATCTAAACTCAGGTCCTAAGGCTCACACGGCAAATACTTCACCGACTGAGCCGTCTCTCCAGCCCTTATGTGTTCTTTTTGTGGAATCTGGGAGGAGATTCTCTGCTCTTCACCAACTTCAGTGGTTGTCATGTCACTGTGACTGTAGGTTAAAAAAAATTTTAATTCAAATAAAAAATGGTGAGCTCATGTTACAACTATTGGTGGCTGAAGGTGAGGTTTTATCTTCTAAGTTGGGCTTGGCTGCTAGGATGAAGCTTTCTTTAAATAAATCACGCAGTGAGGTAACAATGCAGTCATAGTATAAAGTGGTTATGAGGACAGAGAAAGTTAACACATAGGTCCTCTTCAGTTACTCATTCCCTCTTTAGGGAAAACAGCTCTACTCAGAATTCCTACTTACATGCACCCTAAAAGAGAGGTGATATGGTTCTTATTTGGGGTGTTGCCTTGAAGAGTGTTGTAATATGAGCGGCGGGGCTGCGTCCCCAGCACCCCGGCTGCCTGCTAGCTTATGCCCGAAATAACAACACACAAACTGTATTCATTTAAACACTGCTTGGCCCATTTCTATCTAGCCTCTTCTAGGCTAATTCTCGCACCTGGACTAGCCCATTTCTAATTATCTGTGTAGCCCACGAGGTGGCTTACCAGGGAGATTCTAGCCTACGTCCATCCTGGGCCGGAGCTTCATCGCCTGTGCCTCAGAGAGCAGAGCTATGCGTCTGCCCAGGAGAGGGGAGCATGGCGTCTCTCCTCCAGAGAGCAGAGCTGTCGAGTCTCAGCTCACTTCCTCTTCCTCCCAGCATTCTGTTCTGTTTACTCCTCCCACCTATGTTTTAACCTATGAGGGCCAAGCAGTTTCTTTATTGCTTAACCAATGAAATCAACAGATTGATATATGACACTCCCACATCAGAAGAGGACATCCTGAATTCTAGCAAGAGTAAGCAATTATAAAACTAAACCTAATCCATGGATTGTTTTCTAGCTTCCTGATTTGAGATGTGATCACTTCCTCCTGAACGTACCTACCAGGATGGCATCCAGCAGGAGCCCCTCACCAGAGTCCAGAGAGTAAAGCTAACCAACCTGGGCCTCAACCTCCAAAATGGAAGACCGGATATCCCTCCTCTATGACACCAGTTTTGCCATTACCTTACAGTTACACCAAACTGACTGACTGCTGTGTTGTCTTCTCAGTAACTGGCTGAGCTTATCAGAGACCCAACTTCCCCATCACCCATTGCAATTTGCCTCACAGGGGTGACACTGGGCAGGGGATGTAGTTCAGTCTGTAGAGGGCTTGCCTAGCATGCAGGACACCCTATGTTGAATCCCTAGCTGTGCATAGATGCCATGGCAGCACATACATGTAATCCCAGCACTTGAGGGGTGAAAGTTGGACCATTAGAAATGCAAGGTCATTATTGGAACTAGCAGTGCTGTATGACATGGGACTTGTGAAGTCCTTACTGTTTCAATAGGACATGAAATGGCTAAATCCTCTCACTGATTTACACCACTATGAAGGAGATACATAAATCATAGCCCCTGGTAAGTCAGCTCACTCCAGTGGAAGACCACACATCCAAGAACATTTGGGCAGCACAAACTAGTCTTGGTGAGTTTAAAGATAAAAAGGATGCAAATCTGAGTGGGTATAGAAGGGGAATGGGTCTGGGAAGAGTTGGGGGTGAATATGATCAAGACACATTGTATGAGACTCTCAAAAAGAACTAGCAAAGTATTTTATTTTTAATGAGTGGCATAAAATAGCCCAGTAGTTGGCCTAAAGTGAATACTACTTCTTAATCCAAAGTGGAGAAATGTTTTTAAAGGTAGCAGACATGCTATTTAAAACAAATGGCAAGATGAGATTTCAGGAGAGTATAAGCTAATTTAAGCTTTTAAAATATAAAGTACAGACCTGAGCTCAAAAGTATAATTTGGCCAGACTAAATTGCTGGGAACTTGCCTTCTCTTAACTCATTTTGCAACAAAACACCAGCCCCACTTTCCATTTCCCTGCTCTCCCTTTCCTGGGCTGGATTTTGGAGAGGGCTGCCACATTGCCCCTGCCCAGGCTGACTTAGCAAGAGGAGAATGTGCATGTCTCTTTCTGTGTGGGGCCTCCAAGCACAGTCTTCATGAGGTCTAGAAACTAATACCCAGCCCCAGTGCAGAGCTCTAAAGGTTTGCCACCCTGAAATTTCATAGCACAGCCATTGTCAAGGTACTCCCTTTTCAAAGGAGTCTCTTTCTCCAGGACTTATCCATTCAGATCCATCAGAAACCAAAAGTGTAAGTGGAAAGGAGACTTTTAAATTCGCGATGCTTTGCATGTCTACCCTGGAAATGTGAAAGCTAGGTCTTTCATGGCCGTCCCTGTCTGGGTCTGCTCATCACACACTTCCTCTTCTCTACCTTCTGGGAACCCAAGGTCTCTATTCCCCAGAACCACTGCCTCCCATAGCTCTGCTTTGGTTGCTGTGGGGCCATTGGACCTTCTAGAAGCTGGTGAAGGAAGAAAAGACCAAAGTGCTTATCAATTTGAATGCCACCTTGTTCTAGACATTTACATACTGGTTAAAATTTGGAAAGAATTGTCCAGGAATTTCAGTTTCCTCTTTGTAATAAAACAGTGGGCATATTGTGTTCTGTGCATTCTCCCCATGTCTCCCTGGGGAAAACCCCTAGTCTCTTTGTCTATTCTTCTTTCTTTTGGCCTTCTCTCTCTCTCTCTCTTTCTCTCTTTCTCTCTCTCTCTCTCTCTCTCTCTCTCTCTCTCTCTCTCTCTCTCTCTATCTCTCTATCTCCTTCCCCTTCCTTCCTTCCTTCTCTCTCTCTCTCCCCCCTCCCTTCCTTTCCTTTCCTTCCCTTCCCTCCCTCCCTCCCTCTTTCTTTCTTTCTTTCTTTCTTTCTTTCTTTCTTTCTTTCTTTCTTTCTTTTTTTTTTGCATTTTGTGCCTCTGAAGTATCATCTTTCCTCGCAGTCATTTGCTGAAGTTGACTCTCGTCCACCATTTTTTCTATCCTCCACTTCAAGGGCTCCATCTGGCATTCTTCCCACCCTCGCACTTGGAAGTTCTACCAGCTCTTCATTGTGTTGCCTCATTGCAGATGTCCCAACCCAGTCTTCAGATTCATTTTAATTGTGTGACATCAAATGCTTCAGTAACTGCTTGGCGCTTTAACTCTGGTGTGCCCGGGAGGCGGGGAGAATTTATAAAGTAGTGTATGCTTTACTCAAATTCAACACAAAACTTATAAAGTGGTGACTGCAGCTAACCAAGGTGTTGAAAGTAACTCATCATGGTATTTATAATGTGTTAATGAGGCTATTGGGCACTCAGGGAAAACAGCATGGCCCTAGAAAGGCAAACATATCAGTGGAGTCAAGCTTCCAGGAGAAATGATGGATAGATTGTAAAGAGCCAAGACAGGGCCATGGAGCTCTTAGAACCCCCAGCATTGGCTGCTGCTTCAGTGGGACAGGGCTTTCAGTCCTTCACAGTGAGTCTTTGATCAGAGAGGGAAGACAGGTCATCCAGAAGTTTAGTCACATGGAGTCAATTGCTAGTCCCAAATTCATACATTGAAGAGCCAGGCTGTACTTGGAAATGAAGTCCTCAGACGTGAGGATTCCCATATGATGACTTATGAGACCATAAACTTATATGGCCTTTGTTTCTAAGAAGAGAAAACTGCCTGCAAGTATCACAAAGAGGGAAGAGAATGTGAGAAGGCATCTAGGAAGAGGCACTCTGAAAGTTGGGAAAGGATTCTGGAAGCAAGTTACCAGTCCCTTACTTTGACCCTTCTGTAGAAATGTTAGCTGCTCATCTGTAGAACTGAGTGTCATTGGCCTGCTTCTAAGAACCCTCCCTCTCGAGCCTGCCACTCTGACCACACTGTTAGAAAGAACCAGAAATGCCATCAAAGTCATCAAGCACCCAAACTCTGGTTCCATAAGGTTTTAAGGATCCTGAGAGTGTGTCTCTCAACAGTCCAGACTTGGTTCTCAGTGCTCAAGGTCACACCAGCTCTAATGCACCCCAGGACTGGATAACCTGGCTCTCGTCTTTATAGAACTTGGGAAAATCAAGTCCCTGCTGGCTCACTTGTTATAAGATTAAATGAGGTCACGGGAGGGGAAGGCTCTGCCAGAGTGGACCCCTGCCAGGTGGCATGGCATGGGGATCTACACTCAAGGACTGAGACAGCATTCCTATAGCCTAGGTACCTGAGCAGACAATGGCCTGTCCTACCACAGCATGAAGGGATGGCCTGTTAGCAGGTGAATGCTCAAGTCTGCCAAGATGCTAGTGCCTGGGTCCTTCTCTCCTGCATCCTCTTAACAGTAGAGTCTTCACTAGGTCACACCTACTTCATGGCTACTTGTCTAAGATTTAGTCTACAAGAAGACAGAGTTAACAGGGGGTGGGCACATCCATTCATACTTTATTTTGCAACATAAAACCGTGTTGTTTCCACTTTGCAGGTCTCCCTTTCGTGTGGTCATCCCGACCCAGCCTCTCAAGTCATAAACAGAGCTATAACAGTAGTCATTACAGACAAAATCTTACCGAATTCTACTTGGCAAAGACACAGGAATGTTGGAAAACACTGAGGGAAAAGGCAACACCGATAGCCAGTGCCATGTTTTTATTGTAGATCACAGGAGCCTTCGTGGAGTTTGGTAAAGCCAGTCAGCATTGTTAGAAACTTCCTGGGGAAACGTTAATCTTAACTTCTGGATAACTTCCAAACCTTGACAAATGACTCAGCATTGACCTCCAGGACCAATCATAGATGGTCATAAGGTTTATGGCCTTGAGACATGCACGGGTCCTATGCTTTCTACAGCAGATGGGACAAACAAACACTTCCTTGGGGAGGACAGAGGGTTTCAGATCTATAATGCTTACCTGTCAGGGATGATTTTGATTGCTTGAATGCTTTGGTGAGACTCTAGTCCTGACAGCTTGAAAAACTTCTTTTATCTACAGCCTGAAACATCTAGGTGCCCACCATAAACAGAAGCTGTGGTACTCTCCATGACTAATGGATGAAAATCTAAAATACTCCATTTTAAATAGTGTTGCTGGATGGTCTCCATCTGCTGTGGGACAATGGTCTTTACCCTGCCACTGGCATTTTAATAAAATGCTGACTGGCCAGTAGCCAGGCAGGAAGCATAGGCAGGGTGACCAGACAGGAAGTAGAGGCAGGGCAATGAAAACAGGAGAATTCTGGGAAGAGGAAAGATTCAGTCTGCAGTCGTGACCCAGACACAGAGGACACAAGATGAGAATACTTCACTGATAAAAGGTACCAAGCCACGTGGCTAACACAGACAAGGATTATGGGCTAATATAAGTTATAAGAGTTAATAAGAAGCCTGAGCTAATAGGCCAACCAATTTATAATTAATGTAGACCTCTGTGTGTTTATTTGGGACTGAACCACTGCAGGACTGGGCAGGACAGAAACCTCAGCCAATGCCATCCCAGGACTTACTACATGTTAATTCCCAGATTGTCCTTAAACAAAAGGATCAGCATCAGGATCACTAGGGGTTCATATGGGGTTGGCCTGATTCACATACTGAGGCTCTACCTTTTAAGTTGGTTTTAAATTTCCTGCACCTCCTAGGTCTTCTTTTCATTGAGGTCTCTCTCCACCACAAGAACCCCAGCACTGTCCTGCTTGAGGTCATCTTAGTGGACACCTGTTTTCCATACTTAGAGGCTGCCTGACCTCAGAGTCTGGCTCCCAGCTGCCCTGTTGGAGTCCTTAGTGGAGGCTTGATCCCTGTATTTGGGGGCTGTCTTCTGCACTCAGACAGCTGCTGCCGGACCTCGGGACCTGGTTTCCAGCTGCCATGCTGTGGTTGTCAATAAGGCCTTGTCCCTGCTCTCAGAGCCTGGCTTCTGCTTGCCACGTAGCAGTTCTGGCAGGAGGAGGTTGAAACCCCATGCACTGGCAGTGGTCCCAGAACTGCAGGAAATCTCTCAGTGTTTGTTTTTGCTCTTAACAGTCAAAATTCTTTGACTCCAAAATTATTTCCAGGAATTACAGTATGAGAACTTAATATGTGTGCTTTTATTTTCTCCTTCAAAAAATGAAAAATAAAAACGGAACCAAGGCAGAGGTCATAAGTGGGTGTCTGAATGCTGGCCCGGCTTGCTGGGGAGCTGGCAAGCATTTGCCCATGGTCTACTCTGACAGGCATTTTCAGTTAATGGCTTTTCTTCTGGAAGCAGTTCAAGCAGTGAGAATAATGCTGGGCTATGAGGTGCAGGAAGGACTTGGGAGATGGCCCTGATTCTTCTTTGTCTTAGAACTCTCGGCCAAATGGTCTGGAGTTCCTCAGCGCTCGGTGTCAACTTTCTCCACTTTCCCACGTCAGAGTTACTGCAGTAAAAGCCTTCTGCCTTGACAACCATCTCATGGCGACTGCCGAGTCGCCAAGCAGGGCTGTGGGGTATCATGATTTGAGGACTCAGGATGGAGCAAGCTTGGCCAGGAGCCCTTGGAGAAATCATCGGGCCGGTTTCCTCTCTTTTTCATTGTTTTATAAAATGCCACTTTCCAGCAGACCTGCCATCCTGTGCCCTCCACCTCCAGCCCCTCTTGTTGTTCTTTTCTCCTTTATTGGTGTAGCACATCCTGGCCTCCAAGCTACCTTAGTCATTGTATCTGTCTTACTTAAAAATCTCCTTATTAATTTAGCTCACCTGAATTCATGTTCAAAGCCTCTCAAAGAGCTTGGCATATAAAGGTTTCCAGTAAACATTTGTGAATAGACTGACCTAGATGCAGAGTAGCATTGTAGCTTGGGGTTCTGCAGGAGGACCCCAATGAGTGGTATTGACTAGATTCCCATTATTAAAAGGAAGTATCTGTGATCTCAACTTGCAGTTGACTCGGAGAGTATTGCTCGGCTTTGTTCATGAATTGTCCGTGTTCTATTTTACTCTGAAGTCCTGGGTAGGGCTAACAGAACCACTAAATGGGTAAAGGACCTGAACAGTTGTTTCTCCAGAGAATTCAGTGAGTTGTAAGTCTGTGAAAAGATAGGCAATCTGACCAGCTCTTAGAGAAAACCAAATCAAATCTACTGATAAGAAAACTAAAAAAGAAAACTAAAAGAACAATGAAAAGACTGGGTACTTGATGAAGACAATAATAACATTGACAATGGCCATGCCCATGGAGGAGGAAGAAAAAAAGGAGGGAGAGGAGGGGAGGGAGACCATATTGAGGAAGGCAGGATCTGTGGACACACTACTGATATGTCAGAAGACACAATACAACATGCAAAGGCTGAGAGGAGGTAACTGATGGTAAAACTATTCCTTCAACTACCAAGACAATAAGAATAATTTTTCTGCATCAGCCTCTACCCCATTGCTCAGTTGAGAATGTTCAGCAGGCAGAAGGAAAATGAGCCTAGAGACTCAGATAGTACCAGGGTCGGCATTTGCCGATGAGTATCAGTTTAGCTCCGATGACCCTAAGATAAGACAGAATTAAAACATGCCCAAACTAGCACACAAAGGGGTCATCATGTCACTACGAAGTATTATGAGGTGGTCCTGGAAGCAGTAATAGCTTACGTTAATCAGAATTAAATTCATGCATGTCTTGCTCTTTGGATTGTGTTTTAAAATAACAGTAAAGAATGATAATAATTAAAAGTGGCACACTTGATTAATGTAGAAATAATGAAAGTAGCAAAGGAAAGTAGTTGAGAGGGGATAAAGAAAAACAGGATAAGAGAGTTTCAACCCAAATATAGTGGGGATGATGTTATGCTAATCCATCAAAAATATTGTTGGAATGGACTTAAAAAGCAAAAAAATATTCAGAGGTCAAAGGGGAGGAAAGATACGGTGGAAAGGGAAGACATTCTTAACTAACTAGATAAGAAGGATGACATTTTGATATATGTTTTTTTCTAGGAATGTCCTTAGAAGATACACTGATTCTCAATATAAATTAACATTAGGTTTCAATTTAATAAAGGTCTCTTTAGAACATCTAAAAGTGGTTCCAAAATACATAAAGCAAAGATGGACACAAAGAAAAAGTTGAGAGCCCATAACCACACTAGAGTGACCCAGTACAACTGAGGAACTGGCCAAGAGATACAGCAACAGAGTGCAGTGACAAGCAGCTGGGGTGACAGATGCCACTCGGCAGACACCCGGGCCTCAGGTTGTTGATGCCATCAGGAAACACTATGCTGAGAGGAACAGAACAGAGAGCTGCCTCTAGGTTACTGAGGTGGCACATCTGCTCAGAGAGATACCCTAAGATCAGAGCCCTGCAGAGTGGTCTGGTGAGGATGCTTTCCATATTCCTCTTGTATATCAACTCTCTCTGTCCAGGTACCATCTTCTCACTGCAGGTCACATGATACAGAGGACCAGGATCCTTGGGAGTTCCCTTTTATAGGGACATCAATGCCAGTCAGGGCCTTCACCCTCATGACCTTATCACCCCAAACACCATCACATCATGGGTGAGCATTTCAACATCTGGGTTTTAGAGGGTATGGACATTCTGCCCACAGAACGCAGCACATGCCAACAAAGATGGCAGAGTGTGCCTTCCAGTTGACAACACACACAGATTTCCCCAAATGAACTGTGCTAAAATGGGAGGGCTCTCTGCCTCCGGAGTAGACCATCCCTAGGGTCTTTCCCCATCCGCACACAGCTCTCTGTTTCTTGCCCTTGCCTCTTCAGCTCTCCAGAACTTTCTGACACTACTCAGCACACCATGACTCTCTTCTGTGATGCTGTTGTTGATGGCTATGTTATTTCCGCCAATTTCCTGGTACAATTCAGCTCTGCCTCTCCAGTCTCTCTTGGTTCACCTCATCTCCAGCTCCATGGCCTCAGGAAAGGAAGCTGTCATGCTGTGCTGTGCTCTGGAGAACCCTAGTCCTCCCCAATGTCTCCTCTGGTGCCCTGCTAAATCAACATCCACTTTGCACTCCTGATAGACATATGACCCTGACCTCAATGGCTTCAGTGGCATCTTCTCTGTGCACCTAGCCAAGGTCATCTCTGACTTTGCCACACTGGTTCTGTGTCATTTCCCCGACCCACTCGGTCTGTTCCAGCTCCTGGTGTGAGCATGTCCTTCACACGGATAGAGGCCTGCCACGCCTTTACAGGTCACCATTTTCCGTTCCTCATGTGGCACTTCCTGAGCTCCCGAACTGGCCTTGTTGCTCGTTCTCCCTCTCTACGTCCACATTCTCCTCTCTTCTTCCCTTTCTCTCCCTGTGGTCTATCTTTTCCTATCTCTTCCTGTCTTTATCTCTCTCCTCCATCTTTCTCTCTTCTGCTGTTTATGAAGACAGGAATTCTAAGGTCTCTACTTACAACTGTCTTCTAGAATGTAGTTTTGAGTTTTGTTTGTAGGACGCTCTCAATGAATACTTGTTCAATAGTAAACAGAGGATGTTCTGTGCTATCCAGGGATCCATAAATAGATAAAAACCGTCGGGATATTGGAGATCAAATCCAGTCTTTCTTTCTTTCTTTCTTTCTTTCTTTCTTTCTTTCTTTCTTTCTTTCTTTCTTTTTTTCTAGACAGGGTTTCTCTGTAGCTTTGGTGTCTGTCCTGGAACTAGCTCTTGTAGACCAGGCTGGCCTTGAACTCACAGAGATCCATCTGCCTCTGTCTCTCGAGGCATGTGTCACCACCACCCAGCTTCAGTATATGTTCTTAATTAGACCTTTGTACCAAAGAAATTGTTAAGGAAGTATAATCTTGTTTCTCTCTCACCAACCCTGAGTCTTCACTCCAGACATTTGCTTCAGGGAAATGCGTGTTTCTGGTAGCTCTGGTTGCCTCTCCCATGGTGCTGCAGTGTTGACTATGAGAACGCCCAATGCCTTTAGGCTGCATTTTCAAGAAGCTGAGATGCATGAACCGACCTTGCTTCTGGTTCTGCCCTCTCCCTGTCTCCTCCCACATCCCTCTCTTCCTCCCTTTCTCTCCCCACTGATCTTTTCCCATCTCTTCCTATTTTCTCTTGAAGCCATTCTGAGTTGTTGGCTTCTGTTTTAAGGAGCTTCCCTGCAGGATGCAATGTGTCAGTCTCAGGGGAAGCTGCTGCACAGCCGTATGTGATATGAGGAGATCCTAGGTGGCTCTTGAGCCCAGTTCTGGGGAAGCACTGTCCCCAATGAGCCCTCTGCGTGAGCCGTACGGGAGTCGCTGAGCTCAGGATTCTTGCCTGACCAGGTTCCGTACCCGTCTGCCCCTGCCTGCTCCGTACCCAGAGGAGTTCTTGCTGATATAAGGGACATCGTCAGATCTGAACCCTAGTCTGCATTTAAAGGTGGGTCCCCTGTAGTGGACCAAATGCACACTGCCAGTTAGTAAATCAGAAAAATGATGCCTGGGAATTACAGATATCATAATTCTGAAAATTTGCTTCAAAATTTTGGATGGAGTAACTGTTTAATAATAACCAGAGAAAACGGTTCCATAATTCATCTGAGATTTGATCCTGAGATCTCGGGGTGGCTGGTTTATGGGCATCACCCTGAACTCATGCATCCTTTTCAACCCTGTCAGATTGGAAGACTAATTCCTACCCATATTTACTGCGTTAAGCTTGCTGGTGCCTCCCACTCTCTTCATTCACATAAGAGCCTACCCAATGCATTCGTTCTCTTGTGGTTTTTGATCATGAAATTTTCATTTGATTCTTTTCATAATCCGCACCTTTTAGTAAGAGGTTCCACCTCTATGTTCATTTCAGTGGTGTTTGCTCTTCCTGGTTGAAGCATGGTTATAATGACTGTTGTACAGGTCACCCGATAATCCCTAAGTGTGTGTCAGCCCTGTGTGGCTTTTGCGGATCATCTTTTCACTTGGGTTTTTGTTGAGATTCTCTTAGTTTTCTGGATGGTTAAGAAATTTAGTTGCATTTGGTACATTTTGTTAAGAAATTCAGAAAGCTGGGTGGTGGTGGCGCACGCCTTTAATTCCAGCACTCAGGAGGCAGAGGCAGGCAGATCTCTGTGAGTTCAAGGCCAGCCTGGTCTACAAGAGCTAGTTCTGGGACAGCTAGGGCTGTTATACAAAGAAACCCTGTATCAAAAAAAAAGAACAAAATAAATCAACAATCAAAAAAAAAAGGACTTCAGGGAGCTGCTAAAATCCTCTGTAGGGAATTTTGGTGGGTTCTTTGAGCAGCAGCCAAACCAGGCACTGCCTTTGCGGCTATACCCATGCTGTGTGTTCTTTCTCCTTGTTCCTTGGTTAAAGCCTGGGCTTCCCTTTTTTTTTTCAGTTGCATACTTGATTGCACATTCCTCTTCCTACCACAGTGGCCCATTTTCATAGTCTGACACGTCGCTTCAGGGGGAGAGACTATACCACAAAGTAATATTGCACAGCGGTTTTCAAAGCACTGCTAGCATTGCTATGGAAACCCAGATAAAGGGGTACAGCAGAGGTGATAGGAACCAAGCTCAAGATCCTCATCCTATCTGTATGGCCCAGTTGGATGTCATGACGTCCATGAGAGTGTCTAAAAATTCTTAATTCTGAATGAGATAAATTCGTACTCCTATTTGTGGATATGTTGGCTGATACAAACTTCCATCTCTCCCTCTCAGAAGTGAAGGCATGTCTGCATTTTTAGTGTAGTGAGTATGTGGCTATTCATAGCTAACGCTGCTTAAGTCCTGGCAGTTCACGAAACAGGGGCAACCTGACATGACTTGCTCTGACCCGACGCCCTGTAATGCCAATTTAAATTTTGGGTTTGTTTTCGCTGTTCATGCTAATATTGCTCCACACTGTGCAAGATCTTGCTGGGGAAAAAAATACGCCAGTGTAGCACAAAGATACTAAAAAAAATGAATAAAAGATGCTCAAAGCTCATAAAATTCCTTTTAACTTAGAACATATGTATAGACGATGACAAGAGTATGTGTTGATTTATAGAGGCAGTTGGGGAATGTGATCGCTTTAAAAATATTTTTATTGGGCAGTTACATCTGCGTTTCTGAAATGTATATTCAGATGCTCTTGAAATATTACAGGTGACAGATGTTCCAAAGTATGTGTCCAGTTCAGTTTTCCACAGGACCCTTCCAGCGCGTTTTCTGTGTGGATTTCTTGGTCTTCCCTACTGGTTGTTTTGAATCCTCCTCTCCGCTGGGGGTAGGTCATTTCTCTGTCTGGAAAATTGTTTCCTTTGAGCATGGAGCTTCTGGAAGGAAGCCTGTGGAAAGGAAAGCAAAAGGCGGGTTTAACTTGTCAAAACAGTCTGAAGTGACCAAGAAAGACAAGTTCTAGGTTGGCTCTCTTGCAGGTAGAGCCCTGAGCTTCACGTAGGCTAGGCAAGCACTCCACTCCAGATCTACCCAGTCAAGAGTTGGCTATTAACAGCCGCTTGCCTTCTACTCTGCTTTCTCTTAGTACTTAGAATCTTGCTGTTCTTGGTAAACTGGTAAATTCAGGCTATCACCATAACTACAAAGCCAGATAAGCTCCCTTGGAGGCGCTTCCTGAGCTATTACTGAGATTTGAGAGAACACCTTCTGTAGGTGACCTAGATGACTTCTCCAGCAGAACAACCCAGAGACAGATTGAGGCTCACGAGCTTCTGCCACGACCACTGGGGTGGGTCAGCTCTGCTGTGATTGCATCTATGTCACAGAGGTCTCCACATTTCTAAATTCACAAGCTCCCCATAGTCTACAAATGCTCATATTTTTAATTGATAAGAACGACTTTTCAGCCTTTCCTACCGAAGCACTCTAACTTACAAGTAAGTCACTTCTACATTGACAGAAGGTTAACCAAGGCCTAGGTGGCCTCAACTGTCTGAGCCTCTGCTGATAATGGCATTCGTGTTCACACACACAGTGTTTCTGTTTGAGCAGCATTTGAGTTAGTGAGAAGAGTTTGTTGCAGTGTGAAGACACAGCTGTGGGGACCCCAGCCAAGGGATGCCCCATTTGTAGCCACGTGTGACGAGAGAGTAGCTAATCACCTCGCCTGATTTGGATCACTCATCATTCACTTTGTAAACCTTATTGTTTAAGCTAAAGTCACTTTATACTCTACTCAAGTATGTTCATCTCTAGTTATACACAGAGGGCAGAGACTGTCAGTGAGCATCTGCAATCATCTCTGGTAGAGCTGTTGACTGAAAAGATGTTTTCAGAATAAGAAAGTCTGCATAGCCATCCAATGAGTAACTCAAATGAATTTTAAAATTCTTATTGAAGATATTTCCTGCTAAATGTAAAAAAATGATTAAATTATGTTAGACTGTCTGAAGTATCATATTTATTGATTGATGATTTCTGCACATATTTATCGACTATTTATCACATTTTAGGCACCTTTTAAGCATAAGACACATGGAAAAAATGTTTCTGTATGTGCTTATTTACGCAACCACAGCCTTACTATGTGGAATTATAGGAGAGTCTGGTACCGAGGCAGCTGTCAGCAGTGCAGGCCCTGGCCATGGTAAACCAGCACACTAATGGGCTGCTGCTCACAGCCCATTGTTGGGATAGCATCATTCTCTATGCAAGGAAATGATGATAAGCAACATTGGGATGTGGACATTGGACCACACTGCTGTACACATGCGTCAAAATCATTACAGCGTGAGAAAGAACCCAGATGAGATGTCACAATCAATAGAAATACAAGATTAAGTACTCTATGGTTGCAAGGACTATGTGCTTCCTAGGGTCAGGCTTAGAGCAGGGACCATGGGAGAGAGGCCTTTTTAAGGGTGGAAGTGCCCTTAGGGGAGGCAGCAGTCTCACTACTGAGAATGCACCGTTTGTCTCATGTGATGACCTGCATTAAAATGGCAAACTGTGCACTTCAGACACTTGGAATTTATTTCCTGTCAATACCACTTCAATATGCTTGCTAAAAATATGATAATATATACTTTACAGAGTTGGTAACTATCTGTGGAAATGGATGCAGATGTTGGAAAGATAACGGGCGACTCATATATCATGCGTAACAGAGTTCTGTTTTGGTAAGAACAGACTCTTGTCTTCATGAGGACAAAGCTGGAGACTTTATAGACAGTACGGCTTGTTTATTAACCACCCTGTTTTCTATAGGGTGCTTTTAGCCAGACTGAGTGTTCCACTGACATCCAAGCTGCCTAACTGTGGTCTGATGTGGGATTCTGCTCTCCAGGGGAGTGTTGCTTTGTTTTCCACCATATTTAATCTTGGTTAGGAGCTAGATCTGGGGGACCAAGGCGAGCAAGCCCTCCAAACAGGAAACTATTGGTGCTGAACTTCTGCTTCTTCTCTTACATTTGGACAAACTTCAAAACCCAGTTGTAATGTGTGTTATCTGAGGAGGCTAATTCCTCAGACTTGCTGAGAGACGTTATATGAAAAAGCAATTCTGTTCAAATTTAAGTAAAAGACACATTTAATGTAAGCTTTCTTCACTTTGGTTTATACTTTTACTGGACACCTTCCAAAGGTCAAAAGTGTATCATTTATACCATTTTATATCACGTATTTGGTCACCAACCATGTCCTGCTTTGACCTTCTCATAAGATTGGCATTCTGTCAAGTGTTGTATTGAGGCCCTCAGGGCCATGAGAACTTGAGGTCTGTAGAACTTCAGGGACCACAATCAGACAAGAGAACAGAAGTGTCACCAGCTGCCAGGATAGTTCACATTTCTATCTACATCATGCTGGAGGCTACAAAGTTCTTTCTTCAAGAGTTCTATTAGGGGGAGTTTTTCCATTCATTTCACAGATTCTCAATGGGCATGTATTCCGCATCAGATCTGTTAAAGGGTGTGATCCAGGGCACCTCTCTAGGAATGGTGAGTGATTCCAGATGACAGAAAGTGTTGAGAGGAAGACAAGACACAGAAGAGGAGGGTGTGCATTGACCAAAAATGCCTACTAAGTTTTGAGGGACATCGACCTTGTCTGTGAGCAGAAGCCACAAGCCCTAAAGTCCTGGTTACCTTTGAGTCCAGCTTCAGGAGCTTTTTAGAGTTTATTAGAGTTTAGAATATATTGCTTCTATATTCCAGATAAGAAGTCCATAGTATATCTAGTCCTCAGAACAGCATGGAAGAATCTTAGGAACAGAGAAGATGCCAAAGTCTACCCTGCATCAAGGTTGGATAGTCACAGTACCTTCCCCCCGACCTGGGTCCCTACTGAAACTCACAGCATCAACTCAAAAAGCTGTGGACTATGAGTCCAACCAACTCCAGACATTTCATTATCCAAATCCAGTCACCACTCTATCGCATGATAGAGTATGTGTGTTGTACCTGCAGAGTTTAGCAGCAGAGGGCACCTCAAGGCTGGGAGAACTGAATTCCTTGTCCCCTGGGTCCCAGAGACCTATTTCCCATACTTCCCTAATTCTTGTATCAACATTGCTGTCACCTGCACCATTATACTCATTGGAACCAGTGCTTTGTCTGGCTTAAGGATGTACCTTCCAATAAACCACATCTCAGGGACCACCACTACCACCCACCACTTGTCACCTGCATCATTGTGCTCATTGGAACTGGGGCTTTGTCTGGCTTAAGGATGTACCTTCCAGTAAACCACATCTCAGGGACCACCACTACCATCACTGCCTGAGGCTCGGCCACAGGTGGCAATTGCCATTCTTCCCTTTGGACCTGAGGTAATACAGCCATGGTGGCCCATACCTACTATAAAACTGCCTCCTCTACTTTCACACGTACTTGGAGTCTGAATCATTGTAGCAACAGAAACCCCTTGGTTACAGCTGAAGAAATATCATGGGGATCACACTTGTGTCCTCTCAGAAGCACAGAGGAGGAGTCTGCTACCTCAGCTCTGCAGTCATTCATCAGGGACACAAGAAGCAGGATCAAGCAAGAAATCATGACCCTGCCAACGGCCCATAAGTATTCAGAAGAAACAGACCCCCAAATTAATGAAAATCTATGAAGTGCTTGAAAAAATAAAAATAATGATTCTAGTGGACCCGGGAAGATGCAAGAGAATAGAAATGAGGAGAGCCATCACCGATGGGAGCACAAATGCCCACAGAGTAATCAAGCACATATATTGGAGCTTATGGGTACAATGCATGAGGTAGAAAATTCATTGGAAATATGTATCTAGAAATTAAACAAAGCACAATGGTGAGCTTTTAAGATGACTATACAACTTTTGAAACAAGTCAGAAGTTTATTAATGAAGAAGGAATTAAGACTAAAGAGAGTCCTATGAGACTTATAGGGAACCAGTAAATGATATTTTTTTTTTGTATTGCAGGCATTATAAAATGGAGAAAATAGAAAAAAATGAAAAACCAAACAGACTTTAAGCAAATACTAGATTAAAAAAAAACTCCCAAGTTGTAGGGCAGATATGAACACCAGATCTAGGAAGACTCCAAGGAGTAAAAATAAACTCAATCCATGAAAGCATTTAAATTTTCAAGAGACAAAGACAAAAAGAGTTCTACAAACATAAAGGATAAAGTATGAAGCCACATACACAGGGATCTTCACCAGACTATCATGAGACTTCTCAGCAGAACCTCACAGGTTAGAAGATTTTGATATGATTAAATTCGAATTCTTAGAAGCAAAGCAGCATATGTACAAATGTTATCATCAGTGAAATAACTCTGCAGAAGTTATGTCTTTTACAGATTGGCAATGTGTAAGAAAGCTTACTGTTGCTAGTCTGACTTACAAAGAGCACATAAGAATGTGCTGTAGGCTGGGCATGGTGGCACACACTTTAACCCCAGCACTTGGGAGGCAGAGGCAGGTGAATCTCTGTGAGTTCAAGTTCAAGATGCCAGTTTGGTCTACAGAGTGAGTTTCCGGACAGTCATGGATACACAGAGAAACCCTGTTTCAAACAAAAACAAAACAAAACAAAATAAGAGGGATGTGCTATAATAGGAAGTAAAAAGATGGTCAGGAAAGGATGAAAAATAATGAATCATACTGGAAAAGCAGACTGCACATGTGGGGAAGTAAAAATAACCAGTAAAACAATCATAATCATCCCCAAAAAGCCCCCAATAAGCTAACAAACAAAAACAGCAAATCACAAAGGTGGACAGGAAGGGAGATTTAAAGCAGCAAAGACCTCATGAAAACAAACAAAAATAATTAAAAATATGAAGGTACTAATTCCTATGAATACTATCCATAAATTTAAATATTTAATTCCATAAACTGAAAGCGCATCCAAAAAACGTGTTGAAATGAAGCAAATGAGACCAACTGTGCGCTGTCTGCGACAAACTCACCTCACTGGTGTAGATGCATATATGGAAAGTGAGCAGAGACACAAAGATATTCCACATGAACAGGAGACCTACAGAGGGCAGGAGAAACCGCTGTTAGATAAAATAGGCTTGAGGCTAATACCTTGTCAAAGTATATCATTCAACAGCGGAAGAGGGGTCAATTCAGCGAAAAGGCCATAAACAATTGTAAAGACATACAAACGTATAGAGCAAACATTGGGTATTGACAGCTCCAAAGGGAGAAATGGGTGCTCATACAATATCAAGTGAGATTATCAATATTCATGCTCACCCTTAGGCCATTCAGTTATAAATCAATAAAAAAGCATATGGGTGTTTACAGAACACTTCATTTCATTCATGGTCTCATAATGTATATCCTCGTCAGGGCCTGAGATGTCTTCCAAGATATGTGCAATGTCACAGCCCATCACTCTTTAATAATTGGATAATTATTTAATTTTTATATTTTTTAAATATTTTTATTAAATTTAATAATTTAATAATATCATGCATCTTCTCTTACTATATAGAATAAAATTAGAATCTAATAGAAGCAACAATAAAAATTATACTAATATATGAAAATTTAATAATATGCCCTTAAGTTAATGAAGAAATTAAAAGAGGGTTAACAAAATTCTAAAAATAAATGAAGGTGAAAAAGCATCTTACCAAAGCATATGAAATAAGAAAAAGCAGATTTGAGACTGAATGCAGAATAATAAACGCCTGTAAAGAAGCAGTGTCTTGCTTTATGCACACATATAACTTCCAGAGTTCATTCATTAGAAGCATGAATAAAGCATCTCTAATGCATAAGAGTCATCCAGAGACCTAAGTCACACAATACGCACTCAGGTCCTGTGGTGGCTTCTGGGCTTGCTGCTGTGTCCTGGAAGAAGCCGCTTTCAGCCACGCCTTTGGGGAATCTCTGTTGCTGCTCAGCCCTGTCCCTTTGTGGCCATCAGAGTCCAGTCTGACTGCACTGTGTCCTCTGAGGAGCTCCTTTCCCTCAGTGTCAGGGGTTTGGCCTCGGCCTTTCTATGTCTCTTCCCACCACTCCTATATGTCTGCCCTTCTCCTGAGCTGAACTTTGACGTTCACTGAAATAAGTGACTTCATTGCCCTTGCCCAAGACTATGCTCAAAATGCCTGCCATCCAATAGGCATTTAATAAATATGACAGCATAAGTGGACCAGCAACCGTTTCCAGCATTGATATTGACATATGATGTTTGTGTGAACAAAACCCGGAGGGCCATGATTTATGGGGAAAAGCAGGTGGAGAAAGAGTGGTTAAGACATTCTAAAAAGAGTTGGTCAGTGGTGCAGACTCTCAGTGCTGTTGGAAGGTCACAGCCACAGTTTTTAGGAAGCCTGGCCCATGGAATGGGGGGGTGAAGACATGAAGATTGAGAGCTGGAGCAGTTAAGATCTTGAGAACAACCACACCACAATACAACCCACATCACAACACAACCCACAACACAACTCACACCATAACACAGCCACAACTCACATCACAACACAGCACAAAACACACATCACAGCACAACCCACAACACAGCTTACAGCACAAGACAACACACACCACAGCACCACATACACCATGGCATAGTCCATCCAATCATGGGGAAACAGGTCAAAACCAGAAGGATCTGAGGGGATTTGACCTTGGGAAGCTCCTGGACCATGGCGGCAGAGTGGCAGAGGGAGGGGTGCATGGCCCCAGCTCACTCCGTGCCAGAATCCGGCTCTTGTGTACTAACTTTGGCTGGCTTCTCCCTCCACCTTCTGGGTGTGCTTCCTCGTTCTGCTCACCGGACTCTGAGCTGCCTGAGGAATACCATGCCTCGTGGTTTAGAACAGTCACGTTAATAGTTATCATATGTGACTCCAATTATTTTTATCTTGGAAAGGAAAAATTTGACCAAGAAATCATTACATATTTATTTTAACATTTCATGAGTAGAAACACATTTTCTTTGTTTTATTTTGCCCTTCAGCCCTTTGGAAAAGTTGAGAGGAAAAGGGATTTGGAAGACACGAAAGGGAGAGGATTTTTTTTCTTTTGGCTTTAACAATGTTGGGAGTATTAAACTTTCCACTCTTTTGGAATCTTATCAGAAATGTCATCCTGAGTCTTCAACCCTGTTATTGTCACCATGATGGAGCACAGCCTTTTTGGTGATGAATTGTGTGATGGTGTTCCTGAGGAATTCCTGCCTGCGCTCTCTCCCATAAATTTCAGAATCAAGCCATCCGTCGGGATCTTTATGAAAAATAGCAGCAGCGGAAACAGGCCGCATGACCAGCCTGGTGCTTTCTCTTAGATCACAGCTCGGCATCTGTGTTATTTAGGAGTCTATGATCTTTATTTTAAGAAAGCGAAACTGAAGCTTGGGAAAACATAACCTAAAACGTACCAAGACTTCAACACTTTATCTCACGAGTTCCTCTTATGATGAAAGGCAAGGTGACAGACGTGTGGAGGAAAACAGGAACTAATCTGATCTGGGTCAGGGAGTAATGTGAATGATGGAGAGACAGGCTCCCTGATGCAGCTGAACCATGGCCTGTGGGATGGGGTGAAGGACACACAGCCTGAAAACAAACCTCCTTCACCCAACAGTCTCTCCAGCAGTCCAGACTGAAGGAAAAGCCTGCTTCCCTTCAGCTTGGGCTGGAATCTACAAACTCCCTCCTGTCAAACTTGTGTGTACACAGCAGAAACCTCGTTTGGACACTCAGCTCCACAGCTTTCATTGTTGTCTCTCGTGCAAAATGATGCCCAAAACACCAACCATGGAGAACAACCGTCTTTCCTTGTGAACGCTCTCTTTCCAACTTACTTCCTGTCCATCTTTCCTTCCTCCTACCATATCCTCACTTTGCTCTGAAAGATCTAAAACGTGTTTTCACTTCAGGACTTGTACGTCAAGCCCCCACGTATCAGGGCGGTAACTGGAGCCATGTGTTTATTTTTATTTCCTTGCAGTGCACACGAAGCTTCTTTACTTTGGAATTCAGCAGATGTGATTTTCTTTATTACTAGTTCTTAGAGCCACAGGGTGTAGCAGGGGAAAGTGACCAGAAAAACGAGATGATATGATTGCCTTCTGTTAATGATGATCATAATAGTGGCTAATGCACAATTTGATTAAAAACATCTTAAATGTTCATTATAAAATGAAACATGTCAATACAGATATTGGACTGAAAATAATGAACTCTGTTTTGCACAATGGCTGCATGTACTAGGCCTCCTCAGAGCAAGAGTGGAGAGGCTGTGGTCTTGACTGTGGGTTGCGTGTAAGTTGGGTGACTCTCAGGAGCGGTGTGATCACCCCCAAATGGTTCCCTAAGAGGGCAAACTGGCTCCACCCCATTTCTCCCCTGTCTTTTCATATGTGCCCAGCCTCGAGTTAGGAACCAAGACTTCAGAGCAGGAGAGCAGCTGAGCTTCCTGTTCCACAGCCTGACTGCTGAATTGTAGGCTCACTAGACGGAAGTATATCTCAAGAGGTCTTCCCAGTGCAGGGAAGAGTCCTGACATTCACTGCAAGCTTGCTTGGAGGAAGCAGAGACACTCAGCTCAGAAGAGGAACAACAAAAGGGGTCAGGTGTGATGAGCATCTGAGCCTAGGGGAATTTGGAAGTCAGGAAAAGGATGCCCCATTCTTCATTGTCTTAGGAAACAACTTATTTCCAATATTAGGGAGATAAAGAGAAAAAAATGTTTCTAGAAGTGAAATAACTTCTGAGCCCCTGGTTCTAATAGGATACGTATGAGGTCTGTGCATTGCTATATGGTCCAGGGAAGCTTCAGTGTTGTACGATGGAAGGAGGAATGTGTTCATGTCCTGTTGGTTGGGATTATCTGTGTTTATCTCAGTCGTGGGAGCCTCTGTGGAGAGGTTTTGAATGGGTTTGGAATACTTAGAAGTTAAAATAGTCATCAAAAATGCTCCTATAGCCTCCATAACTGAATAGCATATATCTTAATATTGCCAAACCTTCATAGTTTCCCTTCTGTCTCCTGTTTTCAGAGCACGTGAGCCGTGGGAGGATGGCATGCATCTTACCTCTCGGACCCAGGGATGTAAGTGGAGCTATGCCTGTAGCCTGGCCCAGAGCACACTCGTGGGACGGGCCATCTCCCAGCATTAGGAACCCCTCGATTCTGTTATTTTCCCTAGGGAAATAGCTCTTCCAGTAGTGTTATGACTCTTAGTATTTTCACTGCAAAAAAAGAGCAATATCTTGAATTTATTTTTTAAGTAAGATAAATATAGTTTAGAAAATAATTTTATGCTGATGAGATACATTTTTGAAAAATCTTATTCATATTACAACATTTTCCGAATGCTGCAATGTTGGAAAGATTAAATAATGCTCAAACACGCACACACTCACACACACACACACACACACACACTCATTTTCTGATGATCCATTACAAACAAAAACTAAAAAGTGTCTCACAATTCTTTCTAGAGCAAAATTAATAGCCATCTTTCTAAATGTGTTTTTAATAAATTCTCCAGGGCCCTGGAAGCTACAGAAGATTCAAACACAGCCCCTCACACTGTCATTATTTTGTATGGAAGCCAGCCCCAAGGGCTCAGAGAAAGGGTGGCAGATACATATGTTTACACAGCGACCCCACAAACAATTCCAGTTTGGAAGGATCTTGAACACCAGCTGTACAGTGGGAATTCTTGCTCCAGGTTCCTTTATTAGGGACAATAGGGAGGGTCATTTGAATTCCGTGTTTCCCACTTCCCAGAAAGTTCCTTTCCTTTGTTTGTTTTAAATGTAATGTTACTTTCCCAAGGTGTTATGGCACGGGCAGATGGAAAAGGCAGACTCCAGTGGGATTCAAGAGCGGCAGCACGCTCGGGATTTGAAGTTTTTCTATCTCCCCTCCTTCCAGTCACTAATTAGAGTCAGCTACTGCCCTCCTGCTTCCCACTCCGCTTTCTCCCCAGCCACCCCTTCCTTTGATTCCTCCTGCCAACATTCAAATATTTAATGAATTTATTAATCACATAAGAAATTTAAAGGAGACCGTTTCTGCCCTTTGTGGACTACTGGAACTGCCCACTCTTTTGGTGTGTCTAAAAAGCATCATTTTCAGCAATAAGCCAATTGTAGTGTCTCTTGTCTAAAAGTATGCTGTTTCCAGCTCTGTAAGGCCTGGGGTTCTCACATCAGCGAACTCAGTATGGTGTAGCATAAAAAGAAACTGTTTTTACCATGTTCCCGAGTGTTGGAGAGACTCTGGAATTAGGTGGATGTTACCGTTGGATAAACTGGCAGTTTTGCATGCACTGTGATTAAGTCTGAATGGCGCGGGATTAGACATGTTAGTAACTTCTTAGATGAGGTTGTCTTTGTAAGATGTCCATCTCAGATTTTATCATAGAATCCACAAGGCTGGAAACTGGCTGCAGCAGGTGCACATGGGAAATGTTTCAACACGACAATGGATGCCTGCCCAGCTGAGATAGCAGACGTCTCTGAAAACGCCAGAAACCTGGCCATCGCTCTGTGAGTCTTGGTGTGGCCCCGGTCTTCTGTGCGGCTGAGAGAGACCACATCTACACCATGTGGGGCAGTGTGCCAGCGCTGGCTGGTTTATGGCCTTACCATCTCATCCTTACAGCCTGCTGAGAGAAAGAAACACAAGTAGGTTTCTTGTTCCAAATGAGAATTCTTGACCAGCAGAGTAGAGAGTCTCTTTCTTTTGTAAAGAGATATCTTCATACATACGTAAGATGAGGTTGACATGTAACACTGATAATACATATTTTTACACAGCAACACCTGTAATAGCTGTTACTAGAGTTCTTGAGGCCAGAGCCTGGGCCATGACAACTCTGATGAGTTGGGCCCAGCAGACATCATCTTCAATAGGTCAATTAAAGAAACAATAGTGAAAAGCTGAGAAAAAAAGTTTTATCCAATGTGGCTGTATTAGGAAGAGTGGCATAGAGGTCTGGTGGCCCCTTCTGTAGAAACCCATTTCATTTTCAAGCTCTTGATAAGAGGTTCCGGTTTAAAGAGAAGGACAGAGAGATGTAGACCCAAGCAGTTCTGGTTAAAGTATAGTTTTCCCGACTCATCATTATTGTCTCGGCTCCTGTTTCTCCTTTCAAGCAATTGGACCAGTTGTTGAATGGAATGAGCTCTCTTTCCCTCCCTCTGGTGCAAGGCTTTAATCTTTTCTTTATCCCTGGGAAATGTCAGCTTCTTGAGGACCATTGTTTCAATAGTCCGATGGTGAAAGGGAAGGACACTGCGTCTTTTTAGAGTATCTTTCTTCCTGCCAGTTGGGTCACCTGATCTTTAACAGAAAAGCACTTAACAACGTGTGCCCTCTGCTGGACCGCGTCAGAGCAGAAGTGATTATCAGTTGATAAACTGAGCCATATGAAATACAGAAGCCTCCTTCCTTCCGCTGCAAAGTCTAGTCGTTCCTCTCACGGTTTCTAATGGCTGCAAATGTCATCCAGTCCTTTCTGGGATGATCTTAGTAGAAAAGCTAACATAGGTATTATGGCAGAGTGGGGCCTGGATGTTTTCAGAGGGATAGTAAGTAACAATGCTTCTTTCGGTTCCCCAAGCACCCGTCTTCTACCTGTGTGGCCCTGGCACCCGTATGAACACATTACAGCTAGATTTTGTCTCCATTCTTATCAGAGTTTTAACCATAGGATGAAATAGCCAAGCTGTCTCTCTCTCTCTCTCTCTCTCTCTCTCTCTCTCAGTCTCTCTCTCTCTCTCTCTCTCTCTCTCTCTCTCTCTCTCTCTCTCTCTCTCTCTCTCTCTCTCTCTCTCTCTCTCTCTCCTGATGTGATGAACACAAAAAGCCAAATGGTGGTTAGTCTGTAAACTATGCTGTCTCTCTGGAGAGCTTAGCCCTGAAATATACAAACCACTAATACAGAACAAACTTTAACAGTTAAAATTTACTATATTTGGAGAGATTAGGGTTCTCACAGAATAACCTCAGCATCAGCTCCTAATATAAAGATAAGTTCAGTTTCTCGGCAGTAGAGCGACCTCCAGATCCAGGGCCCAGAAAAGCAGTGGCAGAGAGCTGAGGTTGTGGTTGAGAGGCAATCGGCCTTCTGCAGACTCCCATGAGACACTGAAACAACAGACCCGAGACGGAGCAAGAGGGCAGGCGGCACCTGGGTCTGCCCTGCTGTCGAGAAGGCAGCAAACAAGATGCTGGCTGCATGTTTACAGAGACGGGGTGCTAGCTGATTGTTTACAGAGAGGGGGTGCTAGCTGATTGTTTAGAGAGGGGGTGCTAGCTGATTGTTTGGGAGCAAGTCCTTTTGTGGCCATTGGTCACATTTGACAATGTCCCACAAACCAAAATATATATCAAGATAAATGTCAAATGATCAGTCTGCTGTCAAGATAAAAAGGGTCCAGGGACAGTCCAGAATTAGGGGACCTGGAGACATTTAAGAGTCAAATACTAAAGGAGGCACAGCCCTGAATGATTCTGAGAGTCTGAACACGAAGAACCAGCCCTGAGGTCCAGTCCAGCGACACCTGGTTCGTAGTAGAACCTGGAGCAATTCCTCCATGGTTCTGTTGTGAGCCTGAGACTCCCAGGTGGGAGAGCACCAGTGCCGGTCTAGCTCTGAGGCCAGCATGGAGAAAAGGGGCTTCTCTGTCTCTCCTCCTTCTGTGAACATCCCAAGTCCGACAGCCAACAAGAGCTGTCTGAATTACTGCTGTGTAAATAGCCTCTAGGCATTAAAAGGATATATTTCTTTTTGAAAAAAATAGATTTTTAATTGAAATAGAATTGCATGACTGCTCCCCTTCATCTCTCCGTCATCCCCTAGCTATCCTCCCTTGTGCCCCTCTTATGTCCCCCTTTCAAGTTAATAGTCTCACTTTTTATTGTTGCTGCATATGTATTCTTATGTGTATAGGCACACACCGATATACATATAAATGTACAAGCTACTGAGTATATTTTTTGCTGTTTATTTATGTATGGTGTCAAAGCTGACCACTTACATTGGACAACCAGTGAAAGGGCTCATTCCAAAGACAGGCTCATTCCCCTCCTGGCTAAAAAGGGTTGTAAGCACACCAAGTAACCGCATCTTAAAGCAATGGTTTCCACATAGGTTTTATTTGTTTATAATTCTATGTATACGTGTGCACCGTGTGTGGATATGTGCACATGTGTGCAGTTGCCTGTGTAGACGGGAAGAGGACAGCAGATCCTCTGGGAACCAAGTCAGGTCCTCTAGGAGAACACAGATGAGTCGCCTCTCCAACTCCCACAGGTGCTTTTTAAATACCACAGGCTTAGGTGCACAACAGAACAGAATCATTGGAAGAATGTCGTTGAAATAGTTTCCAAAATTTTCTGACTTATTTTTTGGATATATTTTTAATGAAGCACAAATGCCTAAATATTAGTCCATGATTTACTGGTGTCTGATCTTATATAATATAAGCAATATTAATAAAGAATCCAGATATTTTATTTGTACACATATTAATATATGCCAATTCACCCTCAGATGTTTGAGGGAGTGGTGGGAAGGCAAAAGAAGGAGAGAAGAGCACTTCTTAGAAGGGAATCATCTTTTAATTTGCACATAAGCCATGATGATTAATGTTATCAACCCTATGTCTAGACAGGATTCAGAGCAGTGGTTCTCAACCTGTGGGTTGTGACCCCGCTGGGAGTGGAATTTTTACAGGAGTCTCCTAAGACCATTGGAAAACACAGGTTTTGCATTGTTATTCATAACAGCAGCAAAATTATAGCTACCAAGTAGTAACCAAAGTAATTTTACAGTTCCCCAAGACGAGGAACTGTCTTAAAAGGCTGCAGCCTTAGGAAGGTTGAGAACCACTGCCGGAGAGTCACCTAGGGAACAAACTTCTGGGCATGAAGGGGAGGCCCCATGCCATGGGCTGGGATTCTAGGTGGAATAAAAAGGAGCAGGCAAGCATAGGGACAGCAAACCTCTCTTGGCTACCCGACTGCACAGGTGGCAATGTCCAAAGCTAAGGCCTGCCACGCTACCCTAAATTCATTTCTAGTATTAAATTTGAAGAGCCTGGCTGGTGGATCCTTCCTGTCTCTTCTTTTCTTATCCTTATCTGTCACCCACAACCCACACGGAGGTCACTCAGTGCCTCAGCTTCCACTGAGAGTCTCCTCGCCTGTCTCTTGGCAAATTCCTATAAATCCTGCACATTGCATCAATGAGAAGCCCCTCAGCCTGCCACCCTGCTGCTCTTCAACTCACCCTCGGCCTGCCCTGGTTTCTCTAGAGCGAACCCATGGTGCTGGCTGTCTCTACTAAGCTAGCTCCACATTCCTCCCACGCGTCAGCCTCCAGCCTGCTCCCCCGTGTCAGCCACAGGGAGGACACAGATGCAGCATCCTGCTGACATGGAGGAACCAGGCTGCCCACACCATGGACCACTGCATTTCCTTTCGTCTTAGGCCCAGTCTAGTTCCTGCTGAAAATGACAGACCATGTTCAGCTCAACCATGGCCCTCAGCTGTTGTGTAAGCAATGTCTTCCTTGTGAGCTGTGAAGGCTTTCTTTGTGTCTGCCAGTGTCCCCAGTGAAAGGAAACTAATCGGGCCATGTGTGGTGACTTCAGCACAAGTCACAGCTGAAGACCGAATCGGCCCCTCATCTCTCCTGGGCTGGGATGGTGACCACATGCTCAAAACAAAACCAAGATGTGTTTCCATGGTCTCCCCAAACAGCAGGGCTTGCTCCAGCCTCAGGGAAATGCCATCTTAATTTTCTGAGTGGTTAAGAAAGTAAAACCTATAGCCGACATTTTAATAGTTAGACCTATTCTCTGACTGTTCATATGGGCACTGACACAGTTGGATCAATAGAAAGTTCTTTGAAAATAAAGACTTACGTGATAGTTTTCAGTGATTATTTATTTAGCTATCCCGACTATTTAGTTACTCCTAGCTTAGCCATAGATAAGATGAGCCATAAATAATGAATTTTCACTAATCGCTGGATATGCTCTGATCCTCAGTGACTTATATAGGAATTTCCTTGTCTGATATCCAGTTCTGTAATCCAAGTGGGGTGGAAGCAATTACCTTGACTCATCCCTGAATATCCGGAGAATAGGGTAGCCCTTGGCTTACTCTCAAGTTGCCCAATAGGCTTTGTTTATTTATCCTGACTATATCGGAGCCAACTTTCCCCAAAGATGGAATGATACATCCACACAGTTTATTTATTTATGGTTTCTCCAAGGGGCTAAAGCCACAGGGGTAAGCATAGTCAGAGGCATCTGAGAGGATGTCCTTGCTTGTAACTCTTCAGATCCAGCAGTCCTCACAACGTGCATGGCTGTCCCCATTGCATGAAAGGAACTTCATCTCATTTTTATGTATGTGGGTATTTTGGCTGCATATGCGTGCGTGTGTGTGTGTGTGTGTGTGTGTGTGTGTGTGTGTGTGTGTGTGTGTGTTTGCACAGACACCTGGAACCCCAGGGACTAGAGTTACAGATGGTTGTCATCCACCATGTGGGTGCCAGGTCCTCTGGAAGATCTGTCTGTTCTCCTAACCACTGGGTTATCTATCCAGCCCTGAATTTTGCATGTGAAGTGTGCACAAATGTTCAGTAGGAAGGCATGGTGCAGGTATTTAAGGGAGGCCCACATGGTAGCTAGCCGCAGAGAGTACACCAGCACACTGATCTCTGAAGTGTTTGCTTCTGAAGACTGTACTCGTGGTATGATATGATGTGATATATGTTCTATATGATTCATCTCATTGCTTTCTATTCTTCCTTTAAAAATCTACTTTATTTCCTTAGTAAAAAATGTGCTGTCTACAAATGACTTCCCCGTTGCCCTGAGCACTGCAGGTGTTTATATCATCCACTAACTGCTCTGGAAGGTCAGAAGTTAAGTAAGTCGCCTCAGGTGACCAAGATTGGGAGACCAGCAGTCTGACAGGCAGAGGGCTTTTCTTCTGTACCTCTCTGTCAGCAGCTGCTGAACTCTTCCCAGCCTGTTGGTGTGCGGCAGGTCACATAGTTTTCCCAGCTTGCAATGCCGTTATTACTTAGGACAGTGCTGCAGAATTAAGGAAGAGAGGCAGCTGGGATGTTTTGGCTGTTGCCCAAATACTTTCCTAAGTCATAATACATTTATTAAGGTCCAGGATAACGGTCAAAATTCCTGGTATGGGTTGGGAGAACTCCACATGACCTACTCCTGGGCTGCTTTGTCTGCTCAGCCATAGCTTTGCAGGACTAGGACATTGTCTAGGACACAAAAGCCAGACCCAAGTCCTCATCTCTGAGCTACAGGCCACCCAGAGCTATCAAGGAGGCTGGTGTGGGAACGCCAGCCTTTGCCAGGACGACTTTAGAGGAAATGCAAACTTCTTCAACAGACATCCTCAGGCTCCAAGTTTATTTTGGAAAGTGGTTCCATCACCAGTCCAAGATTTTATCCTGGACATTGGCTATTTTAAATTGCTTCAAAATCACACACATTTAAATACAAATAAGTGTTAGTTGTTTTTATTAATCACTGTGTACAAAGCCAAAGTACTTCGAAATGTGTGCTGAGACAGTAAGTTTGTGGCAGTTCATGTAGGGACATCAAGGGAGAGACAGAGACAGAGAGAGAGAGACAGAGAGAGAGAGAGAGAGACAGAGAGAGACAGAGACAGAGAGAAGCACAAGTTGAGGACATACAGATGCCACAGTTCATCCATACCTTCAGTCCAGTCAGAACTTTGTATCCTGTACTCTGCATAAAACTTGAAAAAATGATTTCAAACTCTGGCCTTTCTCTTTAAATATTGGATTCCTTCCTCATCTATTTTTTTTCTTGGAACCAAAATACTCCTCTGGACTTGAAAGAGAACAATTACAGTTATTCAAGGGAACACTTATAGATTCCTGATGGCGAGCAATCTTGTTTATAAGCAATGTTTATAAACTCTTTCGCTGTCCCCATTAACCACTTGTCTGTGGTAGCATGGTCAGGAGTGAGCTGCTCCCTCCCCACCCAACAATGACCAGTGCAGGTGGGAGAGTTGGTCCTGGCTCACAAGAGCAGGAGAACAGGAGAACTGTTCCTGACCCCCACCAGCTGCAGCACTTGGGAGAGCAGGCCCTGCACCTTGTCAGGGCAGCACTTGGGAGAGCAGGCCCTGCACCTTGTCAGGCAACACTAAAGCCAATCTGTCAGTGCAGCTGTGAATGAGCCAGCCCCAAAATTGTGAGCATGGCAGAGCTGTCCCCATTACCAACCTGTCGTATGGTGGCAGGGTGGGGTAGAGTTGCCCCTATCCCCCACCCATCAATGTCTGGGGCAGGTGGGAGAGTTGACCCTGTGGTCTTCACAGCAGGAGATTCAGCTCTGTTGGTGTGGTGTGGGTGAGGCAGCTGTGAAGTGGTAAACAAGGAAGAGCTGTCTCATCTCACAGCTGCCCAGGTCCAAACCCAGGGCTAAGGCTTGGCCTGTCCCATCATCCACACCAGCATGAGAAGGAACCTGGCCTGCATAGACAAAGCTGCAGGATCTCCCCAATGGGACAACAACAGGATACCCAGGAAGAGTCCTAGGGAAGGCCCAGCATGATAGTATAGTAAAGACCAGAGGCTTCGAACCAGACCAATGACTCTTTGCAATATGAATCATGATTAATAAAAACTCAGAAAGAGAAATTGGAGTTCAACCTGAAGGGTTGAAAAGCAAAACAGCCAGCCACTGGCTCTTATCTCTACCTTAGTCTGAAATGGCGACTCTGCCTTCAGGAATCTCAGAATGAGACCGTGAGTGAGAGCTGTCTCCTCCCATCTTATCATCCTCTCTAGTTCTGGGATTAAAGTCATGCACCACTATCACCTGGTTTCTATAGCATGCTAGTGTGGCTACTGGGATTAAAGGAGTGGGTTATTGCTGCCTGGTCTATAAGGCTGGCCAGTGTAGCTATTTTACTTTTCTTATCCTCAGACAAGTTTTATTTATTAAAATACAAATGAAATGCCATTACTGCAATATGGACAAAGGGGTTTATGGCATGACTTTCTGTACCACACTGCAGCTTCCATGATGAGATTTTAAATTTTTCCCCTTTTTTATTTTGTTGTTTTTTTTCTTTTTTTCCTCTTAAATTTTGTTTGTGTATGTGTGTACAGGGACAGGGGACAGATATGAAGGGATGAGAAAATGAATAGGATTAATATACAAGATGCAAAAGACACACAGAAAAAAGGGAAATGAGGTCATGATTTTGAGAGAGAGAGAGAGAGTACAAGGAATTAATTATAAATGCTTGGCCAAGAGTTCAGGCTTATTACTAGTTAACTCTTACATTTAACTTAACCCATATTTCTTATCTATTCTTTGCCACATGGCTTGGTACCTTTGATCAGTATGGTATGCCCATCTTGCTTCTCTCTGCGTCTGCTCACGACTCCTCTGACTCCGCCCTTCCTCCCAGCATTCTTTCTTTGGCTCTCTCCCTAACCTTATCCTGTCCAGGATCACAACAACATATACTCACACAGTGTAAAGGAATACTCTATAAGGGAAATGATGAAATTACATTTTAAGTAAAATTGTCATTATGGAAAATGATAAGAAATGTAGTTTTTGTAGAATCGCACTAAAAGTTTAAAAAAAATGTCATGAAAATTGTTCACTAATTTTTGTCTCTGATGTGTCATAGATACTTAAAATTTGAAGGTAGCTCTAAAATTTCACTTATATCAGCAACTAGTACTGAATTAAAATGTGAAACTATTATAATATTATATAAATCCACTCATAATAATAAAAGATCAGTACAACCATTTCTTGCTTTTTTACCTTCATACATGAATAATTTTATTTTGATCAAATCCCCCTTTATTTCCCACCTCCAACTTCTCCTAGGTATCTTCCCCCACATTTCCCTTCTAACTTCTTGCCTTTATTTAAAAATATGTATATAACCTACCAAGACCATTGGTACTGCCTACCTGCACATGTGTATATGGTTGTATTGTATAGTATGGTAAGCCTACTATCTGCTTTACTGTGGAGAGGAGGGGGAGTCAATCCTGCACAAGGATTACCGGGTGGGAGAAATAATCTTCTTCCCAGGGAAGAGCACAGCAGCTGGTTATCCAATATCAATTGGTCATTCCTGAAAACATATATACATACATATATGTATGTGTGTGTGTGTGTGTGTATGAGAGAGAGAGACTTTATACAGACTGAGAAAGATGTGTGTATACATACATATATTGTATAGATATATATAACATATGTATATTATACAATAACTGTTAATTTAAAATATGCCATAGATTTTAAAGAAAACAAGTCAGCTTATATAAAATGGCATGGAGGAAGGAAGGCAAGGGGGGAAATGATGAAATTATATTCTAATCTTAAAAAATAAAGGACATTTTAAAAAATATAATTGGTTTGGAGAGATGGCTCAGAGATTAAGAGCACTGGCAGTTCTTCCAGAGGTCCTGAATTCAATTCCTAACAACTGCGTGGTGTCTCACAACCATCTATAATGAGATCTGGTGCCCTCTTCTGGCCTGCAGACATACATGCAGGCAGAACACTGTAAACATAATAAATAAATAAAATCTTTAAAAAGTGAAATAATATAATAAGAAAACATCAAATAAAAAGTGGTATATATATCATATCAGAGAGACAAAAATGCAAACCATAGATTCTATACAATGTTCATGCATTAACTTGAAGGTTAAACACAATGATCACCAATAATACGATCTTTTTTCTTTCTCTGCTCAGTAGATAAAGTCATTTTGAGCTGTATATGGAAGTTCAGAGGTCAAGGTCTGGCTATAGTGATCCTGGACTGATGTGGGATGTTCTTCTGTGTATTTGTTGCTTTTGTTGGTTGATAAATAAAGCTGTTTGGGCCAATGGCTTAGTAGAGTAAAGTCAGACAGGAAATCAGCATAGAGAAAGAGTCGGCAGAGTCAAGAAGATGCCGTGTAGCTGTTGAAGAAAGCAGATACTATGTCGCTGCTTGAGAAGCAAGAGGTAACAAACCACGAGCTTCATAGTAAAATATAAAATAATAGAAATGGGTTAATTTAAGATATAAAAAGCTAGCTAGAAATATGCCTGAGCTTTTGACCAAATGGTGTTGTAATTAACATAGTTTCTGTGTGATTATTCCATTTTGGGCAGCAGGGGAACGAATGAGCAGCCTCCGCTTACACTGGACGGGCAGGGGAGCAATACCACTTGTTAGTGAGCAGCAAGAGCTGTGTACGGGTGCAGCTATAGCTCAGGTGGTGTCAACACAGGGCAGACAGATGAACAGTGAGGTGTACAGGCAGAAGCCAGTGCATCCGAACATGGTCATGTGTCTGCACAAAGGAAAGGTATAAACCTTTGTCCTTCAAAGCAAATCCTAAAAACAATTTCAGGTGTATTATATAGGCACAATTAAAAGATGAGGGATGAAGTCTTTAGAAGACAAGATGGCATTTTCATTAACTAAGATAGGCAAATGATTCTTTATGCAGAAATACAGTCTCACTACTAAGTATAAAGAAATATCAAAAGGATCATCTTAAAATCAAGTGCTGAGGTCATTTACTTAAATATAATATAAATACACTACACACACACACACACACACACACACACACACACACACACACTTACATAGCACACATAATAACTAGGACCAGATAGCATTCTAACATGATCTCACTACACACCTACCTTCCAGGGAAGACCCATCTCCCAGGGTGGGGAACACTGAAGCCACAGTTCAGGGGTGGAGCTGATGGGAACGCTACACACCGTGGTGGATTTGGTACTGCCGTTCACAAAACTGCTGTAACTCAGTCATAAAAACAAGTATAACCCCATCTTTAGACTCCAAGTATCTATCTCTGCCAACTCAAGTAATTTATTTAAAGAATGTTTGAGAGAGGAAGAGGTAAGTGGGCGGAGGTGAGAGGATGAAGCAGGGAACAAAGGCCAATGAGGTGACACCAGGTGATATCACAGGCTCAGCCTGGTCTAGAAAAGGGCTCAGGACAGGCCCTAAGTGAGTGTTCCCTCCCTGGGACCTATGCTGCTCTACTGCCTCAGCACACCGGCTGTTGAAGTGTGACCCTCCGGAACTTAGCAGCAAATAGGCACACAAGTTATCTGGGGTAAGTAAGCTAGTGTTAAGTGGGGTCGACTGGGCCCAGAAGCACCCTGACATCACAGAGATGCTAGACATGTAAATGTCTGGATATCAGAGTGAGGGCAGATGCGCCAAGTGTCTAGCAGGGTGCTCCCTGAAAGGACATAAAGACAGAGGGAGATAGTGTCAGATTAAATCCAATCCTGACAGGAAACAGATGGACTTCTCGTGGGATGTGTGGGCAAATCTGCCGATGCAGATGGCGTTGAGAAGCATATTTCAGTTCTGTGTAGGGTACTCTTTGCTACCGTAAACATCAAAACATGACCACATCTCCATTCCTGCTCGCCCCATGAGTCTGTTCATTGTGGTTTTATTTATTATAGCTCCTGACTGAAAAAAAAATCAAAAGTTAATCAAATATTGTAAGGGTCAGTAAGTTAAGGGATCGTTTTAATAATAGGCTGCCTTACGGGAAAGTCACATGAAGCTTGGGTAGATGTCACAGCATTGGGCTGGATGTAGACCTCTATAGGAAGGACCTGTGCCCACAGTTAAAAGCATTCTGATGAGAAGCTCCTTTCTGGATAGGAGGAGGGAGTTGTGATAAAAAGTGTGACAAGTACCACCAGGGTGTGGATAGCTGTGTTTTCACCTGCATATCTTCAAAGGGTGAACCATTCATGAAATGCTGACAGATACAAAGAGTATGGGTACATTTAAAAGCATTTGATACCAGTGACTCCCAATGTAGTCAGAGGCCCAAGCAGGCACACACTTTCCATTTATTAAAGTCTATTACTCACTATCTGGGGCCCAAAGAAATGAGGTCCTTGGCTTTCCCATTCTGGCTGGTGATGCGATGTGTTATAACTCTCAGAAGTGACTCAGGACCTGTGCTCTTAGGGGACAGATGCTCTGGGGTCACAGTGTTCGGGCTTCTTCCTCCACCTGTGCAATGGGAGTGGGTGTTGACACCACATCTGGCAAAGTGGGGCCTGAGTCTGCATTCGTGATCCCCTCAGATCAAATCCCTTTCCTCGGGGTGTGTTGCCTAGATCGTCTGTTTCTGACAGACCTGACGGTGTGAGGTGGAGTGGAGTGTGCCTGATCTGTAGTGTACACCAAGTCAAAGCCCTGCTATCCACCCATCTCTCTGTCAGTGCCCCTGACACTCCAGCCTGGCCACATGATGCTGTAAAGCACAATGGTACGAGGGGTTTGGGCTTTGTCGGTAGCCAGGTTGACTCACCATTCACATCTCAGCAAGCCAGTGACCTCAGCCTGACTCACAGCAGGTTCTGACTTGCTCCAAATTCCTCCAGGGCTGTCCAGGGCCCTATGTATCTGAACCTTGAGAGCAGATCCTTCTCCACTAGGCAGAGGCGAGCGCCCAGAGCTTTTTTCTTTTAAGGTACTCCAGTTTGGCACATGCTAGCCCTCAGAGAAATTGCTCAGAATATGACCCAAATTCTCCACTTCTTTCTCCCAGAAAACACATGTGCATCTGACATTTGGTTTTTATTATTCTGAGTTCAAGGAGCATCAGAGTTTATTTAAGATGCGCAACATGACTGGATGTTTACGTCTTGATAGGCACACATAGCGATCTCTGCTGCTATCAAATGAAATACTGTGTATGAGCTGTGAAGGAGCATGTGTATGTATGTGATACATCTGGGGTGTCTAATATATATATATATACATATATATATATATATACATATATATCAAACATACATTGTGTCATGAGTGTGTGTGTGTGGTGTATGTGGAGAACATAGATTGATCACATGTGTGTAGTTTATGTGCATTGCATGAGGATGTGCATGAAGAAGGTTTATTTACTGTACATGTATAGTGTGTGGTGTTTGTGTATTGTGTAGGGTATATGTGGTGTGGATGCAGTGAATATCTCGTGTGGAGTGTGTGTGGTATATGTGTGTGGTGATGTTTATGGGGTATTTGTGCATGAACAGTACTTGTGATGTGCATCTTGTGTGGTGTGTATGTTCATCTAAATTTACTTTTATTTAAGTTTAGAGTGTAGCGCTAAGGACTGGAAAGTGTGGGAGCTAGGTCAAAGGGTCTAGAGCCTCGGCTGCTCAGAGTCGAGGGACTGACTGCACAGAACAGCCCGCCATGTTTGTTCCAGGACTCGCAGAGACAGCAGCAGTTACTCAGGGAGCCCTGAACTGATGGCCCAGCCGCCCTGGCAGCAGTGTTCCCTTCTCTTGTTTCAGTGAGGCCAAGACATAGATAGATATCCTGGCCTCTGTATTTTGGGTAGACTGAGCAGAAGCAGCCAGCCTTCAATGAAAAGGCTTCAGTATACTGAATGAGGCAAAGACATATATTACTTAAAAATAATAGTAAAGTAATAATTAGAGTGACATTAATAAGAACCGCAGAATCATAGGTCTTTCTAAGGATTTGTTGTAAGTCAGAATGGTTTAATGGACTTACAGAGTCACATCAGCTCTGCTGGGAGAAATCCCACGACATACTTCATGATCCAAAGAGAAGGGAGAGAGAGAGAGAGAGAGAGAGAGAGAGAGAGAGAGAGAGAGAGAGAGAGAGAGAAAGAGAAGGGGAGAGAGAAAGGAAGGATAGCCCTAAGTTTTGCCTCACTGATGTGAAGAGACACTGAGCCTCAGACACTCATGTGTTGGGGATGCAGATATTTGATGAAATTAAGTGATTGGCTTTTATGCTTGAAGATGAATCATATTCAGTTAGACTACTCATTGGGAGACATGAATGTAGACACAAACTATATTGAGTATTATTGGGCAATGTGAACTAGCCTCCTTGCTTGAATGAGTCAGGCCCTAACAGCTCCGAGCTCTGGTTCTCTTCAGTGGCATATAATTGGGCAAGATGCAAAAATGCAAGTGATGATATTGATTTTGTAGGTGCCCGCCACTGAATGAAGCTTTTGAAATAGTGGAAATGGTGGTCATAGAAACCCTCCCACGAATATCAGCAGGAAACCAGATTCCTGTGGGATGAGAAGTCTAATGAGGACGTATCCGGGGCTGGGGGAACTGCAGTGGGATACAGAACTATGTCAATGCTGGAGGCTAGAAGGCCACAGGTATCAAGGGAAGAGCAGGGCCAAGCATTTCTGCCCCTCCAGACCTTCTGGTAAATGTGTTTTATACGAATAAGCCTTTACGTAAATGAGCCTTACCTGATTTGAATCACCGAGCTACAAATTTAGAAAAACGTCACATGAGGAACGGACATGCTGGAAGAATGTCTGGACAGTCAAGTGGAAACCAGTTCTGGAAGACTGCAGTGAGAGGGCTGGAGTTTATGTGACAAAAATATGAAGTCATAGACAGAAAAGGATGATTGTACGTTCAGCCAAGAGTAGATGCCTATAAGTGAAATAAAATTCAAATCCCAAGATGTATGAGTTTACTCTCCCAAAACCATGATCAAATACTCTTTGAAGTTGACATAAAAGCTGAGTAACAGTCTTAAACACTGTGAGTCACCTCATAGTATTCACTTTAAACAATAGGGAAATTCTTAGAGCTGAAGAGTTGGGATGAGGACTCAAGACATTGCTGTAGAAACCATGTTCACGGGAACAAATCGCAGGATCACAACAGAGGAGACGCCTGGAGAGTGGGCATCACAGAGACTTTCCTACCAGAATCTCAACAATGCGATCCAAGTTCAACCCATAGTGAAAGTAGACCTGTTCTTCAGTTGCTGACTTTTTTCTTTTCTTGCAGCTGTTTTAATCTCGTTTTGTGTCCCTAAGGGAGACCTTCAGACCTTGCATGTCTTCGCCTCCCTCGGAATACTATGCATAGATGCTATAAATCATGCAACAGTATTTCTAGCAATTAAGGACTAACTCTGGGTCATTTAATCGGATATAATCAATTAATTAAGGTGACTAAAGAGTTGGGTTAGTATCATATAGTCAAGCTTAAAATAAAAAATGATAAAATAAAATAGGATTTGTCTTAGAAAAATATACACTACTATATGCGCTGTGATTATGGGTATGGATGTGTCTGGTTTCTTCATGATGCCTAGCAGGAATTTAGCTGTGCATGCTGAAGATTTGAACCTGATACCCATGAGAAAGAGGAGGGAAGGCACAAGACCCTGAGGAAAGATCACAGGTCAGGTTCTGAGGAAAGATGTGGAAGAGGCAAGGTAAGGTGGGGTGGTGGTAGAAGAGGCCAACAGTACCCCAGACCGTTGTAGTGCAGAGGTGTGGGACTGTGTTTGTGCAGTCTGAGTGACACGGGAGGCAGCTGCTGTGCAGGGCCGCTTGTGCAGTCTGAGTGACACGGGAGGCAGCTGCCGTGCAGGGCCGCTTGTGCAGTCTGGCTGACACGGGAGGCAGCTGCCGTGCAGGGCTGCGGCCCTCATCCAGGCTGCATTTCTTTTCTCTCTCTAAAACAACTCTTCAGCACCCCACGCTCAGTCTTCAAGTCAGATGGACTCACTCCCTTCCTGCAGGCTCAGCAGCCTTGCGAACGTGGCTTCAGCTTCCAGACTAACTCACCGGAAGGGTAAACGCTGCAGAGGTGTGTGCAGGCCCAGGGCCTGAGAGGCCGGTGTCGCCAGCATCTGTGCCAGCAGGGAGGCTTTTCCTGCCCACTGCACATAAGTTAACAAGTGTTAGGGTTTCTGTTCTGTCCATTTCCTGTCCCAGAATCTGAATTCCAGTGAAGAGGGAATTACTTTAACATTGGCTCTCCAATACATTAAGGGAGTATAAACTATAAGAAAGATGAGGGTTTTGATTGTGCTCGTCCTCAGGCATCTGAGATTTACATTCAGACGCCACCTACTGAGCCCTAATCTGGTCCATATGGCATGCCTTCATCTTGATAAATAATATCCTGGGTGAGCCAGGGCCATTCCATCCAATTCCATTCCACCACACACAGTCCTTCCAAATCCCCCAAAGAAGATCAGTCGGGAAGCTGCTGCTTAGCCTGGTCCCGCTAGTGGTGTGATGTTTGTGTGTCAGTGTGGAGAGTGTGTAAGGATATATGTTGGTGTGTGTGTATACACACGTGGTATATGTTTGTAGTGTGTGTGAGGGGTGTTTGTACACTCCCATGAATGTGGGGGAGTGTGTAAGGATATGTGGTATATGTTTTAGTATGTGTGTGGGATGTGTGTACACTCACATGAATGTGGGGGAGTGTGTAAGGATATGTGTACACATGTGTAGTGTGTCTGTAGTATGTGTGTGGGATGTGTGTACACTCACATGAATGTTGAGTGTGTAAGGATATGTGTTAATGCATGTGTACACATGTGTAGTGTGTCTGTAGTATGTGTGTGGGATGTGTATACACTCACATGAATGCTGAGGAGTGTGTAAGGATATGTGTTAATGCATGTGTACACATGTGTAGTGTGTCTGTAGTATGTGTGTGGGATGTGTATACACTCACATGAATGCTGAGGAGTGTGTAGGGATATGTGTTAATGCATGTGTACACATGTGCAGTGTGTTTGTAATATGTGTGTGGGATGTGTGTACACTCACATGAATGTGGGGGAGTGTGTAAGGATATGTGTTAATGCATGTGTACACATGTGTAGTGTGTCTGTAGTATGTGTGTGGGATGTGTGTACACTCACATGAATGTTGAGTGTGTAGGGATATGTGTTAATGCATGTGTACACATGTGTAGTGTGTCTGTAATATGTGTGTGGGATGTGTGTACACTCACATGAATGTTGAGTGTGTAAGGATATGTGTTAATGCATGTGTACACATGTGTAGTGTGTCTGTAGTATGTGTGTGGGATGTGTGTACACTCACATGAATGTTGAGTGTGTAAGGATATGTGTTAATGCATGTGTACACATGTGTAGTGTGTCTGTAGTATGTGTGTGGGATGTGTGTACACTCACACGAATGTGTGTGCTTGGGATGAACCTGCTGTCTTGCCACATGCTTGGCTGTCCCAGATTCTTCTACACTGATTACAGAATGATGAGCTAGGAGGCTCCCTCCGCTCTTCCAGACGACCCCCTTCACCTCCTTCAGGAGCCGACTCTGTCTTTATTGTCCAACTGTGCTAGCAACTGGAAAAATGTACACTTTTCAACAGGAAATAGCTTAAATATTTAGTGGTAGGTTAGAGGAAAAGAAAGCATTTTAAGAACTATTCCCACATTTCTACCTTAAACATAAAATCCACAGACAAAGCATTTAAAGAAGGAGTCGATTCAATTTTTCCATAAACTTTCATTTCCCCCATCTTTTTTAATTGGAAATTTGCCCAGGAAGCAAAGTCTGGCCGCCAAAGGGTAATAGTGAGATGAATACAATGTATCCTGGGCGGTTAAGCTTTCGGTAGCCATGGATACAGCCCCAGAAGGGTAATAGTGAGATGAATACAATGTATCCTGGGCAGCTAAGCTTTCAGGTAGCCATGGATACAGCCCCAGAAGGGTATCATTTTAAAAGATGTGTACTGAGACTTTCCCATGGTAGGAATAGAAGAGAGTCAAAGAATTGCAGAGGACTGTTAAGATAGAAAAGACCTTTGGGCAAGTGGGAGCCTGTGGGTGTTGCTGAAGAAGCTGCACCACCCACTTCAGACCACTATGGAATCTGAAGAGCTGAGGTGTCTGGGCATGGTAGGGGACAGAAATAGAAGAGGAACTAAGGACCATAGCTGTCAGATAGGGCGCCACAGTGAAAAAGAAAAAAGAAAACACAGACAAATGAACAGATGGTATAGGAGTTCCTTCTGTTTATGTGTTGTTTTCATTGGCTAATGAATAAAGAAACTGCCTTGGCCTAGTTGATAGGACAGAACTTAGGTAGGCAGAGTAGACAGAACTGAATGCTGGGAAGAAGGGCAGAGTGGTGGACGCCATGGATCTCCTGCCTGAGATGGACACTGGTTAGAATCTTGCTGGTAAGCCACAGTCATGTGGCAACACACAGATTAACAGAAATGGGTTAAATTAAGATGTAAGAATTAACCAATAAGAAGTTAGAGCTAATGGGCCAGGCACTGTTTAAATAAATACAGTTTCTGTGTGATTATTTCCGGTGTAAGCTAGCCAGGCATGAACAAAGGGCCACCGCCCTCCTCATGCAACAAACAGAGATGTAAAATTTCTCAATAAAATATTTGCAAACCTCATCCAAAACCACAGAGAAATGATCATCCACCCAGATCAAATTGACTTTACGCCAGAGATGTAGAAATAGCCCGACATACATAAATCAATAAAACTAATCCACCACATAAACAGACTGAAAGACAAAAAAACACATGATCACTTGATGTAGAATGTCTTTGACAAAAATCTAACATCCCTTCATGAAAAAAGTCTGGGAGAGACTGGGGATACAAGGGACACACCCCAAGGCAGCTTATAGGAAGCTCAAACCTTCACCAGCAAACATCTTCCTAAATGGAGATAAACTCAAAGAAAATGTAATTTAAAACTACTTTGAGATTTCATCTTACCAGTTCAGAATGGCCAAGAGAAGTAAAACAAGCTGGAGTCGATTTGGAGAAAAGGGATTCCTTATTCACTGAGGGTGGGAATGCAAAATGATACAGCTTCTATGGAAATTAGCATGGAGGTTCCTCAAAAAGCTAAAATTCAATCAAACACAAAACACAGCTATGCCAGTCTTGGGCATGTGCCCAGAAGACTCAACACCGTGTTACAGAGATGCTTCCTCATTCCTGTTGTTTCTCTAGTCGTGATAGCTAGAAGTTGGAGGCAGCCTAGCTGTCCATCAGTTGATGGATGATAAGTTTAGACAATGGGATATTATTCAGTTGTGAAGAAAGATGAAATTATGAAAACTTCAGGTAAATGGGTGGAGCTAGAATCAGTCATCCTGAATGAGGTAACCCAGACCCCAGAAGACAACAGTGCATCTTTTCTCTTGTATACGGATGCTAGATTTTAAGCTTTAGATATGTGTGCTGAAATTTGAATAACCACAGAGGTTAGGTTGCTACTAAGGGACCAAGGAGAGGAGGGGATCTTTCAAGGGGAAAGTAGAATAAGAAGATTAAATATGGGGTGGGGTGAAAAAGAAAAGTTGGAAATACAGGGAAGACAACTAACACTTAAGGGCCATTTGAAAAGTCACATAGAAGCCTACTACTGTAGAAGCTTCCTAAAATATATACAGAGATGAGGAATTTAAATGGAGTAACCACATAATGGTCTCCAAATGCAGAAAAACAAAAAGCCACTTGCATAGAGTTCAAAATCAAAACCAAGACCTAAGAAAAAGGTAAACAAATAAAGACCCGGTGACTATGTGGTGAACAAGAAGCGTGTCTTTATGGCGTGGGAATGGTAGATGCTGCCTGAAACCCATAGCCCTTCCTGTGGGGTTTTATTTTGTGTAATGATTTTAAACTCTGCAATTACTTTGCATGCTAACTTTAGAAACATATTCATACACAGTGTGCCCCGTTGATCATGATCTTCCAACCCTCAGTCTCTTCTCTCCTTTCATATCATGTGTTTTGTTACACCCCTTTTCTCTCTTTTCTCTGCTACCAATCCTTAAGACCTCTTTTTCTCTCCCATGGCCCCCTTTCCACTCTCATGACCTATACCTACACATATGCACTCAGCATAAACAGGAAAATCTAGGACCCACATATTAAACATATGGTATTTATTTTTCTGAGTCTAGGCTACTTTAGTATAATTTTTCCAGTTCCATTCACTTTCCTGAAAATGTCATGACTTCAATTTTCTTTATAGCTGAATAAATCCCACTATTTATAGGCACCACATTTTCCTTAGCCACTCCTGTTGATAGAATACTAGGCTGGTTTGACATCCCAACTTTGGTAAGTAACCTACGATTACACTTTAAGCTTTTATAGGAGTAACTATATTTTCAAAATTAATGTTGGACATACCATGTAATTTCTATGGATATTACTCTATAGAATTTAGTCTTTCATATACAAATAAACTTATCATATTTACAGTGGTTACTACTAGGTAGTATGATTGTGAGAATTATAAAATTTGTAAGTTACATAATTTTTCATTCCATCATAACTTTTATATTTTATTTTTAGAGTGTTAGGAGTCACAAGCTCTTCCCTGCAGACCCTCATATCCAGCCTCAGTGCATATAAGTGTTTTAGATAAATATTTTGTGTTTATGATTAAATGTAACAGATTTAATGTTTCTAAGCTTTATGTAATAACAAAAGGCTCCAGCATCCCAAACTGTCAGTACTTGCTAACCTGGGATTCTAAGATATGTTTCCCAAAGACTATAAGAAAGTCCCTCAAATTCCAGACAAGGGGCAATTATCTTGACTGGCCATGCCTACCTCCTTCAATATAAGATATATTGATAAACATACTTCCCAGGACAGGAGGGGTTGAAAGGATGGGTCATCCACGACTCCACAGAGACAAAATGCCTTTCACTTGGCAGACTTTGCTTTGAAGAAAATACAACAGTTTTTCTTCCCTGTTACTTCATTTTTTTCTATTCCAGTTACCTTGAAAACTACAAAGTCTTCCTCCATGACTGCTTTTAGTGACATTGAATGCCCTCACCACCACCGACTTCTTTCCCCAGCTCTGTCTTCTTTAGGATGGCTAGAAAGGCTGACCTCACACACTCTGGGTCTGCCTGTCTCACACACATGGATCCCCGTCTCAGCCTCACCTCCATAGATATAATATGGTCTGGTCAGAACAGCAAGTGTACCTGCCAGACCCATGGCTGTGAGACAGCACTGAGCACCATGATCCTCCAAGGTCCTATTCTCTAACGTTCCTGAACACATAGTGGCTAGCATTCTCTTTGAGTTGTATATATTCAGGTGTCCTACATGTAATTACCACCACAGGCTCATGTACAGCCATACTCTCATTACTGCTGTGTACAAAATCTCCCTGTAAACATCTAGTCTACAGTGCAATACTTTCTTCTGTTACTCACCAGCTGGACCTTAACTCTCGAGACTGAACCAGGTTTACCTACTCAGTGTGGCTATGACTTGCACCCTTTGTCCCCATATGGGAGTCCTCTTCCTTGCTGCTGTTCCTATGTTCACTTTCTTAGCTTACTGGAGTGATGGTCAGAGTTATGGTTTCTGCTTCTACCTGTACCATGCTCTCTCTTGGTTGGCCAGAATCTTCGTCTTCAATGCTCTCTCTTGAATGGCCAGAATCTTCGTCTTCAATGCTCTCTATTGAATGGCCAGAATCTTTGTCTTCAATGCTCTCTCCTGAATGGCCAGAATCTTCGTCTTCAATGCTCTCTCTTGAATGGCCAGAATCTTCGTCTTCAATGCTCTCTATTGAATGGCCAGAATCTTTGTCTTCAGCAGCACTTATGACTCTTACTGGAACCACATCCTTCTCCTGAGAGTTCCTGTGACCCACTGGTATCACGACATGGAGCCTTATGGTCTATGGGCATCATGAGACTGAAGACTGAAGCTTGGCTCCACCATTGCCATGGGACTGAAGATGGTTTTGGTGCATAGTGACTGCCTGGTGGGCTCTTTAAAACTGAATTAAACTAAAGAGAACATTAGCATGTTTCTGCCAGAGAACTGACACTCAGATGATACACTCAGACTGACTCCTGTGTGAGCTGGTGAAGACGGTAGGGGACTCTGCAGAACCAGGAGAAGGCCATGGAGGACGCTGAGCTTCCTGAAACTTGGAGGTCTTGCTCATCCTCGTCCAAGTGGATTTTCCCCCATCTTAGAGACCTTGGACTGGGAAGGCCCCCTCCAGAGTGGCGCTTTCACGTGGAGTCAGCTGGTCCATGCAGGAGCTCCATTCATGTCTGAATCACATTCTTAGACAAGGGTAGTTACGTAAGGAAGGAATTCAGACTTCTATTCTGGTTCTAGAGAATTTATGATTATGTTCAGGAGCTTGGGGTTATGAAAAGCAGCTGGATAATTGTATCCCCACATGAACCAGAGGCAGGAGCTGATGCGGATAATGTTTAATTCAAGAAGTCAAAACTTGGTTTTCAACTTATGGAGTCCCAGAATCCCCTTCTCCCCATGAAACGCAAGTTAATTAAAACAGATTACAAAGCAACATCTTTTTCTAGTGGTATTATAAAATACCATTCATAAGCTGTTCTCTTACTTAGAAACATTGATGTTTTTAATGTAATGTAAGTTATTCCTTGAAAAATTTACTTTAGGAGATTAGTTTGCCCGTAACTAATAGGGAAACCTAGTATATCTTTGCCCACCTGGAGTCAAGTTTTTTGTGGGGCACAGTTGTGCAAAGCCCTTTAGAACGTGGCTGTTCAATGCTAGCTCTACTAAGTGATCAGCATCAAGGGGCTGGACAGCAAGGGAAAGGGCTGAGGACCCTGGAGAATGCATGTGTTCTCTGTAACACCAACACCACTGTTGGGCTCCCCAAATGATCAGACACCAGAGTAAGGTCTAAGGGTCCAGAAAATGGATCCTTCTGCGCCCTAGCTGTGACAAGCCCAGTCCCTCTGCTGTGTTTCACAGGTCTGTTGATCTACAGAAGACACTGACTGTAAACGCGGCTGACAATGAAGACATAATGCCACCACTGAGAGACAGGTTCCATGTGAGATCGAAGTTAACAAAGACCCTGTCCAGTTCAGTGTCATGTGAATTTGCAACACAGCTTGTCTTTCTTCTCTGGCCTCAGAGAGAGGCTGAGGCTGTCAGGAAAGGAGCTGAAGGGCTGCGCCCAGGAGTCCTGTTGCACCCAGGTGTCCCGTTGCACCCAGGTGTCCTGTAGGCATGACAACTGCCTTTGCAGAGGAGCTGGGTTCCATGGCCCTCTGAGCTTGTGAGTCTCTGACGGACAAGAAGCAGACTTAAGCAGACCTGTCTCCTTGGCATTCCTTGGCCTCGCCAGTGTTTTCATTTTTCAGTCTTTTATTTTTCATTCTGTGGAAAAATTCTTGAACCAGCTCCTATGAAAACAAGCAGAATCCTAGATGCATTTCTGAGCTGGGAGCCCCGCCATGTTCTACCTTTCAGGGTTGGGGTGCTCTTAGCTGTTCCAATCTTGTGTCACTGGAAGTGGCTCTCCATACTGCTGTTTAGACAGTCTGAAGTCCACTAGTTCACTCCATGAGATGCTTAAATACTCCAGAAAAGCAAATTACAGTCATGGACTTAGGGTTTCCCCACATAGCTAGCTGTACCATCTTCCTCCTCTGTAAGCCCTGGTCTCTCTTTTTTTTTTTATCAGTCTTCATAGGCTGCTGTGAGCTCCCAAATGCAAGTCACTCTCTGTGTGTAATGATGTGTGTTTAGCAAGCTTAGACACTGTGCTCACACGCCAAACTGTTCACACGACACCTGCTAAAACCATGCTCAATGTTCTGACACACAGTGAGTCTACAGCTGGGGAAGCTAAGGAAGCCCTGGGCTTCAGCAATATGGATTCTTAAAGGAGCAATATGAGGCCCATAAAAGCTCCCTGGGGTGATTTCCAGGTCAATCATTCCCAAAGCCAGGCATAGAAGGGAGAGCCATTGCTCTCAGATCACCTCCTTCTCAGATGCAGCAGGCCTGGCTTTCCAGTCTTCTAGGGTGTCTTTGTACCCCTTCTTCGTGCCTACATGAGTATAACCAGCGACTGCACCTTTAGTCTCCTGGCCACCCAGACCCAAATAACCACACTAAAACTTTATTAATTACAACACTATTCGGCCAACGACTCAGGCATATTTCTAGCTAGCTCTTACATCTTGAATTAGCCCATTTCTATTAATCTGTGTATCAGCATGAGGCTGTGGCTTACTGGTAAGGGTCAGGAGGGCATCTTTCTCCTTTGACAGCTACATGGTGTCTCTTTGACTCCACCTCACTCTCTCCATATCTCTGTTTGGATTTCCTGCCTGGCTTTGCTCTGCTAAATCCTTGGCTGAAACAGTTTTATTCATTAACCAATAGAAGCGATGCATATGCAGCAGGACTTCCTGCATCCGATGAGAAGCCTTGTTCCCCGAACCAGGTCTACTTCTCTCCTGACTGCATCACTCTTGTTTTCCAACATTTGTTCCTTACCTCCGATCTGGGAGTCACTGTGTTGAAGTCTTAACCTCTGGACCCCACGGATATAGTCTTCATAAATGAGTGTCCACCACGGAGAACAAGATGGGCTCACTAGGGGCCCTGTGTTAGCACATAGGGAGGCAAACACAGAGGTAACTCAGATCAGGAGAGGCACGCTCACAAAATGACCCCTTGAGGGTAAATAAAGGGATGAGGGTAGCATGTCTTCCTACCAGATAGTACTGGGGATCACAGGCACCCAGAAGTGGAGAGGCTGTGAGACATCAAGAGAGTTCTCTTGCTTCCAACCACAGGCATGTGATTAGGCGAAGTGGCTAGAGACAAAGCAACGTCCTGTCATGGTCCAGGCAATGCACCATCCCCTCACATCTAGCCAATTTCCCTGCCCTTTGCTCTCTTATAATTTTCTCTGTCTTTGTCATCGCCTGGCACTCTGCTGTCACTGGGGGAGTGCACTGGGGGATGCTGCCCGTAGATAAAGGGCAGAGGTTAGAGGCAGTCTTCTACCATCTACTCAATGCCATAGCCCTTGTGGCATTCCATCTGCTAGGAAACCCCTAGAGGTACATTTGAGTTTAGTGGAAGGTACAGAAAAAAGGCAGACAGATAAGCATCCATGAGCAGACAGTCTCATCATGCATGCCTCTGCTACCGTCGAGGACCACAGACCCATTTCAACACCAAATATATGTAGCCTGGTCCCCCAGTTCATTTGCCAGCCCCTCTCGCTGGAGCACCAACCCAGAATTCTACCTTGCAGATAAGCGGGTACCACTCACAGGACATACCCGACTCTGCCTGCTGTCTCTCCCCTGCCCCTGGATTTACCTTTGGCAACACGATGTGTCTCAGAACTGACTAACTCGCAGACCTGAGGAGGTTTTCAATGAGTTCTAGAACCTGATCCACTGTCCTGGGCAGCAAGGAAAAGAGCATAATCTGCCCAGAGAGGAGCAAAGGCAGTTTTTCTCTGAGGATTTGAATCCTTTGCTGTTAAACACATCACACCGAACTTCACGCATCCGCCCCTTTTATCTACAGTGTCTGCAGAGAAATAAATAACGTCACCATTTCATTTCATTATTACGCGGTTCTTTCTTACTCACAGCTCAAGTGACTTGCACACACAGTGTGGACAGAGAAACAGAAATGTAGCCTGCTCGGGCGCAGGAGGGATCTCTCAGGTCCAGCCCCGACTCGGCCACCCATCATGTGATCATAGCTCCAGCTCATCTCTCTGTCTCCACTTTCTTTTTAATCCAGTAAAATCTTTTCATAAAGACACATTTTTAAATAAATGCAGGGAGATGAACTAGATCCCAAACCTATACATCTCAATAACCTCAGTGACCTCCTCCGTAGCCATTCTGAAACTCCGCTAACGTTCCCTGATTTTGCCAGTCAAGACGTGCGAACACTCTGCACATGGCCGTCTGTGAGCGGCTAAGAGGGCTGTGCACACCAAGCCTCATGCGGGGTTAACCAATGTCTAGTTCTCTGTACTTAGATTTTATGGTGAGATTTGTTTGAGAATGGAGATGCTTTGCAAGAGGCTTGGGTGACAAGTAAGCTGGTATCTCTGCATTTTCAACTACTGAGAGATTTATGAGGAATATTTAAAATCCAAGCATTTTTTTCTGTATCCGTGAGCTCCTAACTTAACTTCCCAGAAAATCCTTTCCAATTAGGGTGTGGACAGTTCTTTCCTGCAACTGGGGCTATCAATCCTAAGTTCTCTAAAAATGTGTTTGTTAAACGAACAGACGAAAAAAAGATGCAGGAAATCTAGAAAAGGCAAACTTAAAGTGTCTACCCATAACAAATCAATCACCTTTTCTTAAATATCTTTTCAAGTATTCTCATCTCTGGGAGTGCCTGCTTGTTTATTTATTTCTTTATGTTTTTGATTTTTCGAGACAGGCTTTCTCTGTGACTTTGGAGCCTGTCCTCGAACTCGCTCTTGTTAGACCAGAGTAGCCTTGAACTCACAGAGATCTCCTGCCTCTGCCTCCTGAGTGCTGGGATTAAAAGTGTGTGCCAACACCACTCAGCTCAAGTGCCTGCTTTTTTTTTTAAAAAAAAAGTTATTTATTACATTTTAAAAAATTGGAGATAAGTGTATCGTTTTATTTGTTTGCATCTGTTTGGCTACTTTCTTAGCAGGTTAATTTGCTTACAAAATGGCACTTGTTTTGAATATATATGTCCAAATTTCTCAGTTTTACTAAAACCACCTTAGGTCAGCTAAGAGCTAGGATGAGGGAGCTCACGTTGGCTAAGGGTGGGCTTCAGCAACTGCGGTTGTCATGGCAGCAGGAACACAGTATGACAGATGATCTGAGAGCCAAGGGAGCTAGATTTCTGCCTTGAACAGATGTGTGATGTTTCTTATTTGGGGACGTTTTTCCTTACAAGTTAGAAACAGTGCTCCAGGAATACAACAGAGGGTGTTCTGTGAAAGTGCCCGATTTGGGGGCTGTGCACACACACAGCCATTCTCTGTGCTGACAGAGGTGCATCAGGCTTTTAGATACGAGCTTCCCCAGCCTTGGAAAATCAGAGCCACTGCGCACAGCGGGGCCACAGAAGCAGCCATGTGTATGCGGGTCTTTCCTCTGGTTTTCCATTTATCAGGAAGAACCAACATGTTCATTGACGTTGTCTTCTGTGGTCTCCACCTGACATTATTTTCATTTCTAATTTAATTATGACTTTTCCTGTGTTATTGTAAACCACCACTAAAAATACTAAAAGTTCTCCAAATTGGAAATAAATTTGACTCGATTTTTTTATATAAAGAGATATTATTTTTAATGCCTAAATGTGGCTTAAAAATCTATGCCAGTTTACAGAAAGGCAGAATCACCACAAAACAAATTGAGAGGAAGTTCCTTTGTTGTATTTGTATAAGTTTCGTTCATTTTGTACACAGGGGGAAAAAGCCCTCCCTGCTGAAGCTCAGAAACCAGACATGCCTGTGGTACTTGGGAAAGTCTGCCTGGCGTTTCCAGTAATTCAGCTGTGGGCACACACTCAAAACTACCAGCCTATAGGCTCTATTTTCCACTGATTCACTCTGTAGTCACAGTTGACCTGAGGGAGGAACCAAACCAGAGAAAATGAGAAGCTTCAACGTAGAGGCAATGGGATCCAGACTGACTTCTGTAAGCCATCAGCGGAGTCAGCCCTGGGCCTTCTGCTTGCGGGGAGCCTCTTTGCCATCGGTCTTGGCTCCTCCTTAGAGGCTGGGCAAGGGGACTTGGCTGCGTTTTTGCTCAGGCAGCACTTTCTCCCAGACCTCCTCATCTGTGTTCCAAGTATTCAAACATCCACTCTATCCCTCCTGATAATGAGAGACCAACGAACTCTCCCTATCCTCACCCTTCTTTCTGTGTGTGCTCATTAAAACAGAGTTGTCTGCCCTGTGGAAAGATGTTGGGAAATCTAGTGCCGATCCCATAGAGGGTCTTAGGGAAATAAAGTCAGCATCATAGGAATGAGACATGGCCTGTGCACACACAGAGGGGACACAGCTCCTTTGCACATGGCAGGCCACATATGCACACCCCCAAGAGAATGCTGAGTGACCCTTTTCATACATTTCATGATATTTTGTTTAAAAAAATGTTCTGAATTTTTGTGTGTAAGAGAAACTGCACACTGCTGGTTCGGGTATTTTCTCTCCTCGTTTATGATCCTCTGTGTGGCGAGCACTTCTCAGAACCCGGCTTGGCTTCCCACTTTCTCCTGATTGTGCCCAGCCTTCTGGCAGCTGCCAGGGTCTTCTTGGTCCTTGGATTTCATCTTATTTGACGTGACTCTGCCAATTTTGTTGGTATTTAACCTACTCGGATTTCTGGTACTTCTTCAATCTTTGCTTTTGTATATCTCTATTTCAGAAAATTTTCCACCATCGTCACTTTCCCTAGGCCATCTGCCTCCCAAGGAGGAATCAGGGCCCTGAACCCTAAGCTGTGTGAGTTCCAGTGAGCTCCAGGTGCCAGTGGCAATGCTGGGGCCCAGGCTGCTTCTCCTTCCCTTCTACCTCTTTCTTTTTTTATTTCCCTATCATTTCCAAACTATGATTTTTGGTGACTCAGCCCTCATGAGAACATATTAAGTAAAACCTTTTAACACTCAAATCCTATTTATTTTCTTGCTTTCTTTTTTACTAATCTTAGAATTTCCATCGGCAGGGGCGTGGGTTCAAAAACCATCAGACAGAAGAGCGGGGCTCCTTTCATTCCTTGTCCTCTGCCAGGTAGCCGAGTATTGCTGTGCACCCCGGGAAACTTGTGTATCTCCAGCATCTCCAGGTGACCTTGCAGGCTCCAGATGCTGCTTCCCCCTGGGTCTTCAGTCCTGTGGACCCCTGGAGTCTCTCTTGAGGACAATGGTCACCTCTGAGGCCGCTGGAGTCAGAGAGTTTGCCCCTCCCACAAATCAATAACTATTCCTTGATTCTTTCTTCCTTCCTTCCTCCCTCCCTCCTTCCCTCCCTCCCTCCCTCCTTCCCTCTTTCTTTCTTTCTTTCTTTCTTTCTTTCTTTCTTTCTTTCTTTCTTTCTTAAGAAAATGGTATCCCCATTTTCATTGCACTGAGAAGTTTGTCTGGTTTCTGTCTGTAAGCAAGGGTGGGCTGTGATGTGCCCCGGTGGTGACAACAGGGGTAACCTGGCTTATTTTGTAAACAGTTTGCTGCTGAAGGGAAAATCATGCTGTTTCCCCTCTAGCCCTGCCTTGACATTCTCAGACATGGGGACTCTTGTTGCTGCAGCATTCTTGGGGCTCAGAGGGGAAGTCAACGAGAGGGGCAGAGACATGGCCCTGCATGCACCAAGCCTTCAGGACCCACCTGTTGGAGGAGCAGCTAGTGTCACTAAGTCTGTGACCTAGGCTTGCTCAAGTCTCCTAGGAGCCATTGGAAGAAGCACCCAAGCGTGTCTGAAGCTCTGGGCACTTTGTTGAAGGTGCGCTCACTCTCAGTTCCACCTTCTCTTGTCTTCACAGCTCTCTTTCCTCCAGACACAGCAGGCTGCTGCACATCTTCCTCCACCTTGACCTATGTCTGCCACACCTCCTGAGTAAGCAGACTCCCTACCTGCCCCTCACCATTCCACACATGTTTCTTCCATGTGATGTCTTCGTTCAGGGACGATTCATGGGAATCAACTCCGAATCTCCCCCAAAGCGGCTGGTGTCAGAGAAGATGTAAGCCAGACAATAGTCCTAAGAGTCACTCTCACCTGCATGGCTGTTCTCAGCATTCTCCAAAACAGATCTGTTCCATCATCACTCACTTCTGGCCTTAAATGAGAACCCAAAGCAAAATCTTGGAGGGCTGTGCACAGGGGTCAGATAAACCAAGAGCGGTGTCGTGAAGAAAGTTGTGTTTTCTGATGTTGTTTTTCTTTTACCAAACTGGAGGACAGGATGGATCCTGAACCACTCATTTTCGTAGCTCTGACACTAACATTTCTGAAAGCATATGAAGCTGAGGACTCGCGTATTATTAAAAGCAGCCGCTGTGGGCTACCACACGTGTGCCTAACAAGAACCATTCCCACCGAGCTGTGCAGGCCTCTCTGTACGCTGTTCTGGACAGAGAGATTCCACCTAAGCTCTGGCTACTTGTTACTGCTGATGTGGAATAAAATCCACTCCAAATCTTGAAACTGATGGCTGTTGACATTAATGCAGAACATGAAAGAAAGGCTCGAAAATGGGCTTAGGTTGTGGAGCCAACATCCTAGCTGTTCCACAGGGATGTCAGTTTTGATATGCACAGAACTTGAAAGAGGCCAGGAGTCTTGAGAGCTTAGACTCCCGGATCATCAAATAAAGGCCTGGGAGTGTGGTTTGTGGGAACCCATCGGTGGGCTATAAAGGGGACTGGGGTGATAACAATTAGTAAAGACCTTGCCCCTCAAGTGTAGGACCTGAACTCTATCTGAAGGACTCGTGGAAAAACACTGTGCATGGTAGAAAGAGCATGCTTGTAACCCCAGCATGGGGAGGTAGGGACAGAAGGGTCCCCGGGGCTCAGGGCCAGCCTAGGAGAGCTGGTGAGACCCAGGCCAATGGATGATCCGTGGGAAGTACACTTGTACCACCATCAGCAACACGGAGTGGTTTTGCCCTCTGCACCCCTGAATAGCCCAGGCCTGGATCGAAGGGGAATGATTCTCTCCTGGCCACCATATGCCAACCAACGTCCAAATCTATCACTTTTCATTTCTATAAAACATAAATAATAAAGATATTGTCTGTACTGAAATTAGTAAAAAGAGGTATCTATGTTTGAATTGGAGCTTGATGTTACTGAATTCTGGCAAAGCAAACACACAATTAATTCAAAGGGAATGAGAATGTTAATGCCTTGTTGGGTTTCAATTCCTCTGGCTTGAGAGTTAAGAGACATTTCTTCCAAATACAAGATCTCCCTATTCAAAACCATCAATGTTATTATACAAGTGATGCTAGGGAACTTCCAGAGCTTTCTGTCTATATTGTGACACAGGGAAGTACATTTTAAATGTATTTAAGCTTTCTGCTGCTTTTGGGCAGGGGGATATGCTAAGCAAAGCTTTGGAAACAAACAGAATTTTCATGTGATGCTAACTAGCTTGGGCACCCACTGGGCTGGCACTGTCTCAAGGCTACTGTATGCTGCTCTCTTCTTTCCCCTGTGGCATTTCTGACTCCCTGCTCCTCCTGGTGCAGACTTAGGAGGCTGTGGTCTCTGGACATGTGAACTATACATTTCTCTAGGTCTGAGTCCTGCTCTGTGGTTTCTGGGAACTGACAGCAGCAGTCTCTCTGATCTTGACTTTGGCAGAGAAGGATCCTGGGCCTGTTCCCTTTCTCAAGCCAAATTTGTGAGATAATGGAGTGGAATTTGGTTTGGCCAGAAAAGGTTCAATCTTAGGTCAGAGCTCTGAACTTCAAGTGAGGACATACCGTCTCCAGTAAGGAATTCCCTGAGGTGAAGGACCCACGGTGGCAGAAATGGTACATGAGGAGTTAGCACTTGCTTCAACTTCACGGTGAGGCTGGTGTCATCTTGGGGTGGCCTATGTGAGACCATGTGTCCCCTCCCAAAGGAGGGCATCTCTCGGGGAGAACCAAGGATGCGTTATCCCTGGGGAGAAGCATATCACAGGTCTCCCTAGGTTGGGAGAGGGGACATTGTTTCGTTAATATTACCTCCAGCTGTCTTGGAGGTGATTACACCCAAGACTCTCATTTCCTGAGACCCTCGCCTTGTGGGTGCCACTCTTAGAAGCTGTCGGAAGTCTTCCTCACATAACTCATCAGTCCCAATTCATTCAAAACTATCTCCCCCAATCAATAGCTCCTAACCTCCCTGACCACACAATGGGAAGACACCATGACTCCTGCCTGATTAGCTGCATATAAAGCTGCATCTCTGAAGGAAGTTTGTTCCCCTGATGACAGTCTCACAGGTGTTCATAAAGACCAGAGATCTGGGAAACCGCACTGACACCTTCTCTCTCACCCTAGGACTTTCGTTTGTAGGTAGGTCATTTCGAATCAATAGCTAGAAAGATGAAAACGTTCAGACTGGCTGTGTTGGCTCCTGTCTGCACGGAGCCCATCCGTCACACATAGAACGGCAGATGTGGGGCCCAGCAGCAGGGAGCAACCGTGCTCTGCACCTGCAGTTATCAGAGGGAGAAGGTTGCTGTTTGCACATCTGACCGACAGTTTGCACACCGCAGGTTCACACTGCCCCTCCCCGAGTCAAGTCCAGACCCAAGAGCAAATGCCCCTGAACGGCCTCTTGGGAGACATTATTTGGTTAGCCAGGAACATACCTGGGCAATGAAGCTGGCATTAAACTCCGCACACACAAACTGTGGATGCACGGTCTGATTTCTTACAAAGGACAGAAAGAAGCACTTTAGCCAAAATCACTGTAAAAAGAAAAGTAATGAAAATAAAAATAAATAAATAAATAAGTAAATTGAAGACTTGTCAACACTTAAATAACAGCATGCTCCTGAGATTTAATTCTTTTAGATTTAATGTTTTTAGTAACTTCTAGGATGACAAGTATGCAGATGAATAATCCAGTGGATTCGCAGAAAATACTTGAGGATAGAGTTGATGTTTTTGAGGATGGAGAGGGATTAGGTACCATACCTTGTCCCCATGCAAGTGTGTAAGTGTGTCAGCAAAGTCTGCACTTGTCCTGTGCAAGTGTGTAAGTGTGTCACCAAAGTCTGCACTTGTCCCTGTGCAAGTGTGTAAGTGTGTCAGCAAAGTCTGCACTTGTCCTGTGCAAGTGTGTAAGTGTGTCACCAAAGTCTGCACTTGTCCCTGTGCAAGTGTGTAAGGGTGTCACCAAAGTCTGCACTTGTCCCGTCCAAGTGTGTAAGTGTGTCACCAAAGTCTGCACTTGTGCCCGTGCAAGTGTGTAAGTGTGTCACCAAAGTCTGCACTTGTCCCTGTGCAAGTGTGTAAGTGTGTCACCAAAGTCTGCACTTGTCCTGTGCAAGTGTGTAAGGGTATCACCAAAGTCTGCACTTGTCCCGTCCAAGTGTGTAAGTGTGTCACCAAAGTCTGCACTTGTCCTGTGCAAGTGTGTAAGGGTGTCACCAAAGTCTGCACTTGTCCTGTGCAAGTGTGTAAGTGTGTCACCAATGTCTGTACTTGTCCCGTCCAAGTGTGTAAGTGTGTCAGCAAAGTCTGCACTTGTCCCTGTGCAAGTGTGTAAGTGTGTCACCAAAGTCTGCACTTGTCCCGTCCAAGTGTGTAAGTGTGTCACCAAAGTCTGCACTTGTCCTGTGCAAGTGTGTAAGGGTGTCACCAAAGTCTGCACTTGTCCTGTGCAAGTGTGTAAGTGTGTCACCAAAGTCTGCACTTGTCCCCGTGCAAGTGTGTAAGGGTGTCACCAAAGTCTGCACTTGTCCTGTGCAAGTGTGTAAGGGTGTCACCAAAGTCTGCACTAGTCCCTGTGCAAGTGTGTAAGGGTGTCACCAATGTCTGTACTTGTCCCGTCCAAGTGTGTAAGTGTGTCAGCAAAGTCTGCACTTGTCCCTGTGCAAGTGTGTAAGGGTGTCACCAAAGTCTGCACTTGTCCCGTGCAAGTGTGTAAGTGTGTCAGCAAAGTCTGCACTTGTCTCGTGCAAGTGTGTAAGGGTGTCACCAAAGTCTGCACTTGTCCCGTGCAAGTGTGTGTGTCAGCAAAGTCTGCACTTGTCTCGTGCAAGTGTGTAAGGGTGTCAGCAAAGTCTGCACTTGTCCCTGTGCAAGTGTGTAAGGGTGTCAGCAAAGTCTGCACTTGTCCCTGTGCAAGTGTGTAAGGGTGTCACCAAAGTCTGCACTTGTCCTGTGCAAGTGTGTAAGGGTGTCAGCAAAGTCTGCACTTGTCCCTGTGCAAGTGTGTAAGGGTGTCACCAAAGTCTGCACTTGTCCTGTGCAAGTGTGTAAGGGTGTCAGCAAAGTCTGCACTTGTCCCGTGCAAGTGTGTGTGTCAGCAAAGTCTGCACTTGTCCCGTGCAAGTGTGTAAGGGTGTCACCAAAGTCTGCACTTGTCCCTGTGCAAGTGTGTAAGGGTGTCACCAAAGTCTGCACTTGTCCCTGTGCAAGTGTGTAAGGGTGTCACCAAAGTCTGCACTTGTCCTGTGCAAGTGTGTAAGGGTGTCACCAAAGTCTGCACTTGTTCCGTGCAAGTGTGTAAATGTGTCACCAAAGTCTGCACTTGTGCCCGTGCAAGTGTGTAAGGGTATCACCAAAGTCTGCACTTTTCCCTGTGCAAGTGTGTAAGGGTGTCACCAAAGTCTGCACTTGTCCCTGTGCAAGTGTGTAAGGGTGTCACCAAAGTCTGCACTTGTCCCTGTGCAAGTGTGTAAGGGTGTCAGCAAAGTCTGCACTTGTCCCGTGCAAGTGTGTAAGGGTGTCACCAAAGTCTGCACTTGTCCCTGTGCAAGTGTGTAAGGGTGTCAGCAAAGTCTGCACTTGTCCCGTGAGAGTGTGTAAGGGTGTCACCAAAGTCTGCACTTGTCCCTGTGCAAATGTGTAAGTGTGTCACCAAAGTCTGCACTTGTCCTGCAAGTGTGTAAGGATGTCACCAAAGCCTGCACAATTTGCAGTCAGCCTCGCAGCTACACCCAGGAATACACAGCGTGAGGATTTGCTGTCAGTATAAAGCAAGCATCAGAAGGGTCCCTGTAAACCTTCAGAAGCCCCGGGGCAACATCAGATGCCATCCACCTGATACTTGCAGAATATTCCAGCCGCATCTACAGCATGGTAATCATTGCAGATATACCTCGCATATTCAAAAGACAGGTTGTGGTTTTGTCCACACACAGGACTCAGCGCATTAGAACATGCCTGTTGACAATCTAACGGAAGCATTTATTCACCGTAACAGTACCTCTTTAGAAAGCCCGGAACAGCATCTGAAAAGACCGGGAAACCAACATCTGAAGCTACGGGGTGAGAAGACGCAGGGAAAGCTAAGATACACTGAAAACATGAATAAAAATAAAATTTAAGGAGTGTGGAGATGGCTCAGTCCCTAAAGTGTCCGACACACAAGCATAAGGGCTGGCATTGGATTTCCAGAAACCATGTAAAAAGCCAGGTATGGTGGCCCTGTCTGTCACTCAAGTGCTGAGAGGAGATGGGGGATACAGAGAGAGGAGGATGCCAACTGCTTGCTAGCTGGCTCAGCTAGTCTATGTGGCAAGTCCCAGACCTTGTGACACCTTGCCTTTAAGGATGAGATGGCCAGCACCTGAGGAACAACATCTAAATTGGAGCTTGCCCTCCAAATGCACACATACATACATGTACTTACACACACACACAAACAAGACTCCTCAAATGCAGATTTAGAAATGCTTAGAGGACTGTGGCCTTGGAAAGCACCTGTGTGTCATGGTTGTTAATCCTGCTTCCCTAAAGAAGCTAAAACTGACGCCCAAGAAAAGCAGAGTCATCAATGCAAGGAAGAAGTGAAAACTAGATATCACTCCACAGGAGCCAGCAGAGCAAAACAGTAACATCAGTGCAGTCACTGAAGCTTCAAAAAGATCCAAAGCACGCAGAGCCTGTGCCAGGTTAAGATGAAAAGAAAAGAGAGGGAAGGAAGGAAGGAAGGAAGGAAGGAAGGAAGGAAGGAAGGAAGGAAGGAAGGAAGGAAGGAAGGAAAGAAGGAAAGAAGGAAGGAGAAAGAAGGGAGGGAGGAAGAAAAAAGAAGGAAGGAAGGAAGAAAAAGAGAGAGAGAGAAAGAAAGAAAGAAGCCATGAGTTATTAAGTGTGGAGTAAAACACGTATTTAAAAATTCCTGTATGAACATTTTATCTCTGGTTTCACAGTAACAAATGCATTATTATGAGGAACAGATTCATTCCTGAAAATCTATAAACTGAAAAAGAAAGAATATGAGACATCCTTTACACATTTAAAAGAATGAAAACATTTTACCAGAAATTCCCAAGTAGGCCATGCGCAAAGGCGGTAAGAAGAGCAGAGGACTATAAATCAGAAAAGCTGTACCACGCTGTCTTAAGGCCCTAATCGCATAGTCACCCTTGAGTGACTACACGCACAGACAGGCAGGGACACATCGTCTTAGAGCCACGCTGAAGCTCGGAGGTCCCCTTTGTCTCTGCAGACTGGGGTTCTGTCAACAGTAGCAGCATCAAAAGCATGGAAAATATAAGAACAAACTTAAGATATAGGAACAATAAAAAATCTACACATAGGAATCTGAGACATCTGGGAGACAGTAAAAGACTTCGACAAACGTGGCCCCCAAGTCAAAGACTCATGTTATTATAGCCACAGTTTAAAAAGTTATGAGGCTAAATTTTCACAATTGATATAAAATCATTTCAGCAATCTCTCCAGAAAGTCTGTTTTGTTTTTTAAAATTAACGCACAGATTTGAGAATTACATGAGAATTCAAGGGATCTAGAGTTAAATCTACCTTTTTATTCAAGTCTAACTATAAATTTCTCCAGGAAACCACAGAATAAAATATTTGAGATTTTTGCAGTTTTTTCTGTTTTTTTGTTTTTTTTAGGTATGACTCTAAATAAATGTGGAGTAGAAGAACTTAATAAATTACACTTAATCGAAACTAAGTGATGTTAATCTTTAAAAACATGAAAGGAAACGCAAGCCGCAAGAGGGGATAGAATATCAAGTAAGAAGCTATTGGGAACTCTCATCATTCAAAAATAATAAGAACAAAATGAAATGAGAACCACAGGTTGAGACCCCCATGTAAACAACCGAAATCTACAACGCTCCAAAGCTGGGTAAGTTTTAGTGAAGACTCGAGGCCACAAAAAGAAACTTTGATCCCTGGCCTCACAAACACAGCAAGCTGTCGTTTTATTGCAGTTGCCCCATCACTGAAGCAGGAGTGAGGACCAATCCTCACCACAGGAAATCTATAGGCCGACTTGCGCACACTCTCAGAACCTATGGAAGATGATATCCTAACTGACGTAAGCCAGACTCAGAACGACAAATGCCACATCTAAGAAGCAGATGCCAGATTTTAATTTTTTCTGTGACCATATGTGGTTGTGAGTGTAGTATAGATTGTGACCCTAGAAATGAACCCCAAAAAGACAAAGGAGGCTTTAAGAAAAGGGGAAGAGAAAAGAAAGTTATAGAATACACACGACATAAAATCACATTGGAAACGCCTTGGGGTGGACGAGGACCAACAGGAGGGAGACCAAGGAACAAGGGAGAAAAATGGGGCCGGTGGACTAGTAAGACCAAAGTGTGTGTATAAAAATGTCACAATGGAAATCATTATTTTGGGTGTTAATTTTAAAATAATAACATTAAAATATGAGAAAAGGGGGCTGGAGAGATGGCTCAGTGGTTAAGAGCACTAACTGCTCTTCCAGAGGACCTAGGTCGATTCCCAGCACTCACATGACAGCTAACAACTGTCTGTAACTCCAGTTCCAGAGGATCTAACACCGTCACACCAATGTACATAAAATAAAGTTAAATAAATTACAAAAATATTTTAATAAAAAATTTTAAAAAAATAAAATAAAATATGAGAAAAAGAAACTCTATACATGTGATGAACATTTGCTTACATAACATTTACACAGGGCACACTGTGCGCTCACCCGGCCATCAGGTCTGCAGCAATGTACACAGAAGAGGGAACTCTAGAAATAGGGTTTCACACGCTCATGTCTGTTTCTCCACAGGGGCTTTTGGCCTCATGTAAAGCTGAGTTGCTACCCACCAGAAGGATGGCAAACTGGTTGCTCAAACCTTCTCTTTTCCAATAACTATGTGGCCAGGAAGGGGACACACTGTAGCAACATCTGCTATAACATTCCTGTTCTTGTTCCTTCTGGGATTGAGCCTCACCCTCAAATTTGAGAGATGTTAATAGAGCTAACGGGAAGCCAAACAGGGTCACAAGCTTTGTTTAGAAGGAATTCTTTGGACCAGCAAAGCTGTGGCTATGAGAAATCAGCCACCTCCTTAGGCAATGTGCCACCCATAAATTTTGGACATTTATTTTTATTCTTGACTATTTGGGGAAGTCCCTCATCACGATTAGTCTGGGCACAGCAAGGCAATCCAGTGACGAGACTTCCAGAAAGCCATCAGCGGGAGAAATAATTAAGCCAAAAATCCTGACAGTGTAAGAGGCTTTGGAGAAATAGCACCATTCCGTGTGCCTATATAGTCCTTCCCCTTCTCTGTGTTCATCCCTGGCTGGAAGTTGGTGGGTTGCCCCGGTAGGAGCCATCTGCTGACTACATATTCAACCAACGGGATGATCATGGGACAGTGTGGCAGCCACCTCTATACCCCAGAGCTGACTTTGTCATTTCTGGTGTTCTCACAGCCTTGCTCCTTATACAATCCTAGATTTTAGCGCAGTTCAGAACAGACAGCCATGACCCCGAACCCACAAAACTGTGGCAGAAATGTGGTTGCAGATCTGTCCATGAGTGTGGAGCAGCACTGACCACACTACCTGTGAGAGCACCACGGTCAATGCCATCAGCAGCGCCTCTTCAACCAATGGTGTTACACACATCCATGCCTCTGCACGAAACGGAGCAATGAGCGTACGCACCACTGCCCCTTCACCCTCCACAGACACACAGTACAAAGCTCCTACACTGCATCTGCACACTTGCTTCACTCCCTGCGTTAGGAGCTGTGACTTCTGCTCTTCTCTTGGGCTAGCTTCATTGCTTCTCATTGGGTCACATGTCCTCTGGCTTCAGTTCATTTGAATTTCTCTCTCTCTCTCTCTCTCTCTCTCTCTCTCTCTCTCTCTCTCTCTCTTCCTTTTTTTCTAGTACTGTACTTCGTTCTGACTATGTCTCTTCAGCACCAAAACGCATCCCCGTTGTATCCAATGTGCCAAGCTCCGCACCCAATCCTCCTGCTCACCACACAAAGCTCTTGAACAGGCTTCTAACGTTCTTTCAATCTGTCCTCTGCTTTCACTTCTTCTTGGAAGCCACTCTGATCTTGTTTTATACTCATGACTTAGCTGAAATTATTCCTGACAAAATCACAATTCATTCTCCAGCCGTAGAATCGGTGTTTCCTCATCAGCTCTTTCACTCAGCTCTTTGAATTCTGTTTCTTCAGCCACCAAGCAATAAATAAAGCATCACTATGTGCCAAGCACCTCTCTCTTTGCCGAGAGTATAATAAACAAGACAGAGATGATGGGTATGATTTCATTAAGTTATATTGATGAAAAAGGAAACAGCAGAGAGCTTGATTGTTGGTGTGAAGTGTGGAGGAGCTGAGCGGAGGTGGCATAAGACAATTGTACATAGAAAGACATCAAAAATTCTCATAACTGGTTACAGAGAATTACACCTGGGAAAAGATGAGGACAGCCTATTCAATGTAGCTTTTAAATCCATTTAGTGTATTGTGCTGTAATTTATATCTATGTATAAAGTTATTTCCTTTTTAAAATTTTTACTTGTTCTTATTTTATAATAGCAATGATTTTTCTGCTTTATGTTTGTGCACCAGAGGCATACAGAGCCCTGGGAATGCAGGAAAGGACTTCATGTCTCCTGGAAAAGACAGTTGTGAACTGCCACGTGGGTGCTGGATATTGACCAGCTGATATTGGAAAAGGATGCAGTGCCCTTAACCACTGAGCCATCTCTACAGCCCCAGTAAACAGTTTGTTTAGTGCTGTGAATGGGGGCATAAAGGGAAGACGCTGCCCTGCCATGGTGAGAAGCTGCAGTCAGTAGGCAGACTGGTATTGAGTTGTAGCCCAGGAAAAGGTATGGGTACTGTTGAGGAGAAGGGACTTTTGGCCCACTTAGAGGGACAGACTGGAGGGAGGGAGGGAGATGTAGACTCTCGGGAGCCCACCAAGCCGGTATGCACTTCCTTTACCATGGAGGTTCCCCCACTCTTCCGAGTCTGCCCTTTTTTAGTTATTATGTTCATACTTACAGAGCGGAGGACTTCACATTCTGAAGCAACTGTGTACTTACTTCAGGGATAAACTTAAAGGCAATTTGACTTCATGACCAGACGGTCAGTTACCCACTGACATGTCATTCAGTGAGCAGCAATCCCAGAGGGTATTCCTGAAGAACAGCAAAAATATCTGCAAACGGAATAAAAACTCTGCATACAATCCCATTGGTATGTCCTCACTTTTCTGTAGTTCTTCAAGTGTAGACTTCTCATGACAATCCCATTGAAGGCGTTGACCTCATGTTTTTATCTCATTTTAACAAAATGGGAAGATTTGTTTCAAAGAAGAATATTTTCAAGGGTTTCATTTCTTATATATAATGGGCTTTTTCAGAGTGTACTGGAAACTTAATCAAAGACACATTTCTCTGCAAAGCTGGTGATGGATGAGAAAAACATTTTTTGTGCACAATATCTTTGCCAGAACCTTTTAGAAAGAGGCTAAGATGCATTTAGCTGAGACAGAAAGGCTGCTGGTACTGTCCACCCATCAACAGACATCCATGTTGCAAAGAGGAGAGCCCAAGGCCAGAGGCGTCGACATGAGAACCAGATGTGGGCTCTCACAGAGGAGCGTTCCAGAAAACACAGGCTGCAGTTTTAGAAGCCACCAAACAGGAGTATTGTGTCTGTGGGGTGGACAGAGGCCGTGAGCCCTGGGTAGACCTGGCCACCCAGCAGAAATCCCTTCCTGCCACCCGCTGCATCTCAGGTCTAGAGTCCTCGGAGAGTGGGTGCAGTTGATAGCCTGGGGCGTGCACTCACACACCCGTGGTTCCTGCATTCCATGAAGCCATATTACCACACAGGGAAGCCATGGGTCCTGTGGATGGAGGGGCTCCCAGAGCTGGCTGTGCCTTCCAGGTTCCCTCTGAGCTATAGGTGCCACTCTGTGAAGTATAATAAACAGTTAGCAACATGGCATCAGTCAATGGCCTTGTGCCTTCCTGAGAAGGCCTGGTGGGAAGTCTGTGGGCTATGGAAGTCTGTGGGCTATGGAAGTCTGTGGGCTATGGAAGTGCCTTGTTCAACGTCATCATCATTCCCGCAAGTGGCATATGATTCCTCTGGAACATGGAGAGATCCGAGGTGCTCACACCCAGGTAACATCCACCTCAGCTAGTAGAGAAGCAGGAGGCTGCGGTTCTCCAGGGCTCCAGTTTACAAGATGGCTCCCTAAGGTCCCTTCCCAGTTTAAAATCCAACACTGTGTAAGGTCTTCCTCATGACCCAATGCTGTGAGGCCAATTCCCGAATAACCAGGCCCAGTCACTGTGATTAGGGGTGGACCAAGCTGACCCCTATAGCCTCAGACTGGGTCCACCTGTATGTAGAAGGCTGGGACTGAACCCACAGGGCCCTGGCTTAGAAAGAATGTAGTTTCCAGAAAACAATTTCTCACTTTGGAAGTAGTAAAGACCAAGTTCGCAAATTAACTATATTCCCAGTGAGTATGTGCACTCGTGTGTATTATACATGCATGTGCAAGTGTCTATGTAAGTTCATAGACTGCTCCTTATCAAACTGCTAGAGAGGTGTATATGATTCTCTATGTAAATGCATACATGGACTAAATTAAATCAATAAATTTATCTTCCAAAGGGCAGTGGGGAGCTGCTTTGTCCTTGCCATTAAACCTGGAGAATAGTACGAGCCAACTTAGTGTAGTGAAGAGTCAAGCAGGCCTGCTTTTCATCCTGCCCAGCTCCTGCATGGCTAACTTAGCCCCGGAAATAACAACACACAAATTGTATTCATTTAAACACTGCCTGGCCCATTAGTTCTAGCCTCTTCTTGGCTAACTCTCACATCTTGATTAACCCATTTCTAATAATCTGTATAGCATCACCAGGTGGTGGCTTACCAGGAAGGATTCTGCATGTCTGACCTGGCAGCTGGCTCCATGGTGGTCTGCCTCACTTCCCTTCTTCCCAGCATTCTGTTCTGTCTACTCCACCCACCTATGTTCTGACCTATCAGGCCAAGCAATTTCTTTATTAACCAATGAAATCAACACAAAACAGAAGACTCTCCCACATCAACTTAGCCTATAAAGTGGTCCTTGATCTCAGTTCAGATTTGGAGCAGAAGGGTCAAGGTATGTGTGGTGGTTTGAAGGAAAAAACAGCCCTCAAAGAGAGTGGCACTATTGGGAGGTGTGGCTTTGTTGGAGTAGGTGTGGCCTTGTGGGAGGATGTGTGTCACTGTGGAGGTGGGCTTTGAAGTCTCATATATGCTCAAACCATGCCCAATGTCTCAGTTCACTTCCTGTTACCTGCAAGATGTAGAACTCTCAGCTTTTTCTCAAGCACCATGTCTGCCTGCATGCCCCCATGCTACACTATGGTGATAATGGACTCAGTTTCTGAAAATGTAAGCCAGTCCCAATTAATTGTTTTTCTTTATAAGAGTTGTTGTGGTCATGTGTCTCTTCACAGCAGTAGAAACCCTAACTAAGACAGCATGTATCTATCATATATGAATTTAGTTCCCAAAGGACTGCCTTCACACCTGTAACATATTCAGGTGAGTGACATATCAGGTATTAAGTATCTGTGAAAATCACACTGAAATCACCTTGGAAGTTCACAGAGACCAACGATGATGAATTATACCACAGTGAATCGAGAGATGGATGATATAGATGAGTTTTATAAAGGATATGGAAAACAAAGGAAAATTAATCAGGTCACTTTTAAACATACTGAGGGGTAGAAAAAAAAACATTCTTAATGCTAATAGCCCTAACCCAAACCTGTTTGGTCTTGATGAAGCCCTAACCCAGGACCTTCCATGACAGTAGGCTTGTTTAGACCATGGATGCCATGAACCTTAGCTTTTGGGGGCTACCATAAAATGGGGAGTCACATATCTGTTGGCTAGGACTTTTGACAAGGGTATGAGGCAAGTTTTGAAGGCAGGAAGCACTGTGCTGTTTTGCAAGTAGTTTCTGAATTAGAATGTAAAATTGACTTCTTTCAGAACTTTTAGGGGCCACTTCTGTTGATGGCCGGGTGGCTCAATGTCCAGGAGCTAGACCCTGCAAGGCAGTGGGGTGTAGGGACAGCTCTGGCTGAACCCTGGAGCTGAACAGAAAGGACCTCTGGAAGTCAGTCTCTCAGCGGTATTAGCAACGGAAGAGATGTTTCTGGGCAAAGCATGGCCTTAAACATCTTTATCACACTTTCTCTGTGATTGCTCGTGGCTAGAGCAGGAGGTTACCAGACCCTGGGCAAGGGCCTGTCTGTCCCGAATATACTCAACTGAACTCAGGTCCTCTGGAAGAGCAGCCAGTGTCCTTAACCTCTGAGCCATCTCTCCCTCTCCATCATTCATTCATTCATTCATTCATTTATTTATTTATTTTACATCCTGACCACAATTTCCCTCCCCTCCTCTCCTCGCAGTACCTCCTCCCTTTTCCTGCTGCTTCCAGGTTCCCACTGCACCCAGGCTCCTGCTGCACCTAGGTTCCTGCTGCACCCAGGTTCCTGCAACACCCAGGTTCCTGCTGCACCCGGGCTCCCACTGCACCCAGGATCCTGCTGCACCCAGGTCCCTCTTGCACCTAGGATTCTGCTGCACCCAGGCTCCTGCTGCACCCAGGTCCCTGCTGCATCCAGGCTCCTGCTGCACCCAGGCTCCTGCTGCACCCAGGTCCCTGCTGCACCCAGGTCCCTGCTGCACCCAGGTCTCTGCTGCACCCAGGCTCCTGCTGCACCCAGGCTCCTGCTGCACCCAGGTCCGTGCTGCACCCAGGCTCCTGCTCCATCCAGACTCCTGCTGCACCCAGACTCCTGCTGCACCCAGGTCCCTACTGCATTCAGACTCCTGCTGCACCCAGACTCCTGCTGCACCCAGGTCCCTGCTGCACCCAGGTCCCTGCTGCACCCAGGCTCCTGCTGCACCCAGGCTCCTGCTGCACCCAGGCTCCTGCTGCACCCAGGCTCCTGCTGCACCCAGGCTTTTGCTGCACCCAGGCTCCTGCAGCACAGAGCCCTGTGGTGTGCACTGTAAACTGAGCTGAATACCGCATGGCTCCTGACTCAAACTCTTAAATTCAAACATCATGAAGTTTTGCATTTAGTTCAGAAGAATTACAAAAGTTGTCACCAGCTACTGACCTATAGCATTTGATGAATCATCTTTCCTTCCATCACAATTAATTTTCCGGGAACACAGCTGTCATTTACTCACGAGTCTTCAGCACCTAAGACAGTGACTACGGTACAACAGAACACTGACAACTATTAAATTAATTAATATAATCCTGGATTATTACAGAAAACAGGGACAGAACAACAGTGAATGTCACAACAACAAAGACTTAGAGGGTCTCTGAAAACAGATGGGATGTGAGCGTACGTTGGGGAACCCTGGGAAACTGTCAGCAAAGAGAGTGAGAGATGGAAGGGTCCAGCAACTGGAGAGCATAATGTGGAATTGGCCTGCTGCCCTGACGTGCGGGAGAGGTCAGGCGGTGACCAGAAACAGGGAGGGATCTACAGAACACCATGGGATTCAGGAGAGGTCAGATAGTGAACAGGGGAAAGGGTTGAGAGCTTGCTGACAGGGAAGGATCTACAGAACATCATGGGGTTCAGGGGAGGTCTGACAGTGAATGGGGGGAGCTTGCTGACAGGGAAGGATCTACAGAACATCATGGGGTTCAGGGGAGGTCAGACAGTGAATGGGGGGAGCTTGCTGACAGGGAAGGATCTACAGAACATCATGGGGTTCAGGGGAGGTCTGACAGTGAATGGGGGGAGCTTGCTGACAGGGAGGCATCTACTGAGCATCACGGGGCTTAGGGGAGGTCAGACAGTAAACAGAGGAGAAGCTTGCTGACAGGGTGGGGTCTACAGAGCATCACAGGGTTAGGGTCAACTGTATTACAACAGTTGTGGGTGTGGGCTGTATTAGGGAGAAGGAAGGAATCTGGGAATTCAGTGTGAAAGAATTACACAAGCCAGGCCGTGTCTCCAATTTGGGCGACAACAGCCAGAGCTGACAGAAGGCAATGAAAGACCCACTGAGGGGCCCACTGGTCTAACTTTACCACCTAATCACGGATATTAAGGGGGGCTGAACTGTGACACTTTTTAATTTGAGAATGAGGTTTCCATTAACCTGATGTTAGTCAGGTGTCCCAGAATTTTGGAAGAGCAGAGAAGATGAGGAGGTGGGCTTTAGACGTATTGAATTTGTGTGAGAACAGACACCCTGTGGACGCAGCTTAGTGGCCCTACCTGTAGCATCTTTTATCGCTGTCATTGCCATGACATAACTGCGCTGCCTGTCTGGCCACAGTATTTCAGTCCTGACATTTTATCACTCGAGGGCCATTTACTTTCCTTCTTGTTGCCGTGATAAAATGTTCTGACAAATGCATGAGGAAGGCTGGTTTAGTTCACACTCGCGGGTTCCGTCTAGCCCCAGGGAGCTTCTCACATCACGTGGGTGGCCAGACAGAAGCCTGAGAGACCTACTCACATCACGTGGGTGGCCAGGCAGAAGCCCCAGGGACCTACTCACATCACGTGGGTGATCAGAGACAAAGGGTTTATGTCTGTGCTGTTTCCTTTCTTCACATATGTAGTTCGGGATCCATCGCATGTGGGTCTTCCCACGTCAGTCACTGTCATCGAGACAACCCCCACAGACATTCTCACAGGTTAACTTGATCTAGACAACCCTATGCTGTGACTCTGTTTCCAAATGATTCTTGAATACAGCAAGTGAGTAAGTAAATTGATTACCACAACGGCATATCGAAAGAGAACAGGTAATAGCTAACCCCACAGGGTAGATGGACTGTCTTATAGAGAACAGAGTAGAGACATGGAAAACCAGACGCTTGAGATGTAAGTAGGCAAGTTGACAAAAAGAAAGTCTGTCAGTGAACTTCAGAGGGGCAGGGTAAATGTATGTGCAGGCTGTATTTAGGCAATGCGAGGGGGGTTGAAGTTCTTTGCAAAGTATACAGCTAGACATCTAAAACGCTGGCTGTAAGACGCCGGCCTTGAGTTTTACCTTCAGTGATGTTCAGTGTGAGAGGATGGGTTTTCAGTCCTGATCCTCATTGCAAACAACACACCATACATTTTATTTTCAGACTATCTGAGAAGGAAGACAGAGTGAGGAGACACTATGTAGCCACTGAAGGAGTAACATGCCACACTGGTAAGTCACAGCCTTGTGGCAACACACAGATTAATAGAAATGGGTTAACTTAATAGTTAGAGCTAGCCAGTAAGATGCCTAAACATCGGCCAGACAATTGTAACTGATAATAAGCCTCAGAGTGGTTACTTCATAACTGACTGCGGGAACTAGTGAATGGGACCCTGTGCGTAGAGAGAAACCAGATCAGTGGGACCAAAGGACAGAGAATACTTCCAGATACACTCTTGAAGATAATATGAACAAGGATGGCTTTCTTTTACCTGGGTAAAAAGTGGCCATTGACACTTGGACATAAAACGTGATGAATTGAGGTTTGATTTCAAAGTCATCGTTTTTTCCAGCCTACTGATTCTGCCATCTGCATCGGCAGTGGTGCCTGATGAGATTTAGACATGTGGAGAATTAATCTCCAATCTATAAATACAGGACACAAGCTTATATGTGGACGGGTCTGCGTTTTGGCTTTCTGTGTAGGAAGAGAAAAGCCAGAGGCCAAATTTCAATGTACTTTCTAGCAATAACAACAAACCAAACTCAAGTAAAGCCAATCTCAGGCTATTTAAGGCTGTGTTTGAGAAGACTGTTATTTAGGCCATAGGAGGTGAGGAGAGAAACAGCCTCCTTCGGGTCTATGGGTTCCCATCCATGGGTCCACTCACCCAGCCAACACAGTCAGAAAGCATTTCAAAGCACACCCCCATGCCCCTCCTAAGAAACCACGTTCAGGCAGTGCTTCCTCTGCATCCCTCAAACAAACAGCATACATAGGAAGTACTTATACTACATCAGACTTTAGCTGTCATCTCCTGACAATTTAGAGTTTTCCGGAGGATGTGGCCACGTTAGGTCAAATACTGTGACAATTCACATAGGGTTCCGAGCATCGACAATGTCAGTCTTATATGAGGAGCGGGCACAGATGCACACGCACCATGGCTTGACACTGGTAAACATTTTAATCTCATTTCAGAAGCAGTAGAGAAACAACAGTCAAAAGAGCTAGAAGACAGCTCCCTGTTCAAAGGGCAAGCAGCGGACCTGAGTTCAGATCCCCAGCTCCCATGTAAAAAGTATATGTCTGGGTGCTGGAGAGGAGGGGATGGATGTGGTCAGAGCCCTAGGACTTGCTGACCAGTCAGGGTAGTGAAAACTGCAAGCTCTGGGCTCAGTAAGAGATCCAGTCTCAAAACACAGCCTGGAGAGCGACGGAACAGAGAAAGTCAATTTCTGGCCTTTACACATGCTCAGACAGATGAATATACTCCCCGACACACACACATACACACAGCATACACTCCTGCACTCACACACACACATACATAGTACATCCCAAAAAAGCAGAGGAGAAAGAAAAAATGAGACAAGGCATATCTTGAATTCTGTAGGCGGGGACCATTGTTGAAGCTGCTTGAGTTATGAACTGATCAGAGGTCCTGGTGCTGAAGCAAAGAGGACAGCACATACCAATTTAGACACTGTTTCTACTATCATCCTGCTAGGGAAAACTCTTGGATCATCCTGAGCTTTTACTAGCTATAACAGATTCTATATCACAAAAATTTATAAATAATTTTAGTGTTGCATCCCTCTGCACCTCAGAGGCCAGGGAATCACTGCCATGGGTGGAAACTCCTATGGAGAAGTTTTCTTAGTTCTTTGATGCTATTCTTAGAGTGACTGACTTGCTCAGAATGTGGGGTGGAGGTACATGGCACCATAAGCAGATTAGAAGCCAAATGTTGGCACCCAAGACCTCCGAAGTTCTGAGTATCCTGTTTGTGTCTGAGGATGCGTTTTCCTCGAATGACCCACTTTCCTGCCTCCCCACAAGGTTCCTAAGCTTTCAAATGGATCTCTCCCCTCTAGACCACCAGCCCCATGGGAAAGCAGTGTAGGGATCAATCACCCCTGTTCCTCTGGGACCAAGCTGCCACCTTAGGGTGAACTGAGCCTGTGAAATTGTGACTATATCTCTATCAATTTAACAAGACTACTTAACAAATTTAACATTTTAACAAACTCCACCTCCCACATCTTTTGGCAGCTTGGAACCTTAGAATCTTTAAATAAGCTGGGCACCCCACCTGGGGTCCAGAATAGAAGAAATGGCTTGAGGCTGCGAGTCTCCTGCCCCTCCACGGTTGCCTGGGGCCACAGCTTCCTCTTCACCCACAACCAAATAATATGAACAGCTGATGCAAATTATCACCACACATTGTACAGATTTAGGACTAGTTTCTCAAACTAATATAAAATTCACCATTTTATTTAATTTGCTCATTCAAATGCACCAACTTATTTGACTTTCAGAGAATCTCGTACAGTAAAAATTAATCTATATATTTTAGAGATAGAAATTCTAAGCTGCTACTTACTTGAGAAGCTGTAATCAGGACAGCAGCTTCTGGGCTTGCCTCAGGCCACACTGAAATTTGTATTCAGCTGGGTCCTAGACATCATGAGTTCTCTTAGTCTGCTTTGCCTCTGTTTGGTATCAGCTTCCCTCTACAGAGCATTTGTGTGATGACTCTTGCCCCATCCCCGATCTACATATGTCTGTCTCTGTGTTTAATGTTGGGTTTCTTGCAGACAGCACGAATTTAGGTCTTACTCTATTTGATCTGCAAATCAAGACCCATGGTATTTTTTCTTACGTTCATTGATCCTTCCTTTCATTTTGTTCTTTCCTTGTTATTACCAAACATTCTTCTAAAATACCATTTTATTTTTTTACTGCCACATTCTTGTGTGTGTTTCTGAAGTTGTAATGGTTGCCCTAAAGTTGGTGATAGAATCACCTAGCTTACTTAAGTATATTTTCAGATGAAAATATAGTGACTTGTGTGTGTGATATTTCCCACTTCACATCTAAAGCACACTCCTTCTGAAGCGTGCTTTTAACATTTCTTTGTAGATAAATCCTGGAAAAAATGAATTATAGGTGGAGACTGCTCGTTCATGTTCTGCTGCCCTGACCAGAAATAATCACACAGAAACTGTATTACTACGGAACTGTTTGGCCAATGACTCTAGTGTATTCCTAGCAAGCTCTTACATCTTAAATGAGCCCATTTCTATTAATTTGTGCATCACCACATGGTTGTGGCTTACCTGGCAAAGTTCAGGTGTCTATCTGCTCTGGCAGTTACATGGCATCTCACTGACTCTGCCTTCTTTCTCCCAGCATTCAGTTTAGTTTTCCCGCCTAGCTCTACTCTGCCCTATCACAAGCCAAAGCAGCTTCTTTATTCATTAACCAATAAAAGCAACACATATACAGAATGACTTCCCACATCAATGAATTTCCTCAAGAATTTTTTTTTGTCTGACACAGATTTATAAATGCAAAAACTGGCTTTAAAAACCAGTATCTGTAAATAAAGACTTCTAGATACGATGTGTGCAGGTTTGTCTTCTGGTTCTGTGAAAGTTACACTACTTGTGCTTCTTGAATTCTAATTCAGAAAGCTATTAATGTCCCTCCTGTCGTCTTAAAGGGCTTTTTAATATACATGCTTGCTTCAATTCACATGTGTTTAAGTGTAGCTTTTCATATTTTACATTTATCATGGGCATGTGTGTGTGTTTGTGTGTGTGCGTGCGCACACGCGTTTGGTGTTCCCTGAGCTTCCTACAGCTTTGAATTTGTATGTGTCTTTAATTTTGAAAATTTTTCAACCACGTCTATTTTAAACCTTTTTTGGATTTCCATGTCCTTTCAATTACACACTTGTTGTACCATAGGACATCTCCCCATAACCCATGAGTGCTCTGCTCTCTATTTTTAAACATTTTTGAAAACCCTCTTATTTCAGTTTTGGAAGCTTTCACAGACGTGTCCTCAAGCTTGCTGACTCTTATGTCTGGAATACTGATAGGCACAGCAGACACGTTTTATTTATACTAGAATGTTTTGATTTCTAAAAGGTTCCCTTTGACCCTTAACAAAATGTCCATTTCTCAACTTAAAATGATTCTCTATGTGCTCTACTTATGGATAATGGGGTGCAGGGATCTTTGTGACCTTCATAACCCCGAGGGTTAAGGTCAGAGGGAGACAAGAAGGTAGTTTGGATCAATACAAATCATAGCTGATGTTGGTTTAAATGTCAGGAGTCCAACTCTGAGTTGTTTATTTTAGGCATATTTAAGCAAAGCACAGTTTGGTGAAAACCACTCTAGTGATGATTAACTCAGCCCTTTGTACACAACAAAGCATATCCAAATCTCCTTGAGGAACAAAGTAAGCTAAATACAGGTCATACCTGCCTACATGTAAGGTAAGGCCCACAAAGATAGTCTCTGTAGATCGACTAAGCAAAAACAAATTTACTGTAAGAGTCTGAGGGAGCATCCAATTGGGAAAGTCTCAGACCACACAGATAGTACAAAGATCATCTGGCTAGAAGGCATACCTGATCCCAGGCTTCTAGGCAGATAACATGTTTTACACAATTTCCCTGGAAGGAACAGTACTGTGTGCTTAACATTGTAGGTTCCCTAAGTGCCTGTCTGTGAACACAGAGACCTCTCCATGCCTCCTACACTGGGAAGCTCCTAATATGCTAGGCCCAGCTTTGTGAGTGTTCTGTGTAGCAGCTAAGCCAGCATTGCCTTGGAGTGCGACTGGAGAGCTCACTTTTCTTCTTCTGACTTCTGTTCTTATCTCTTAGTAGCTATCACCCCTACTGTCCTTGCCCTTACTGGATATGATGGGTATTAGGTGTCAAGGAAGATCTTCAGTTATGAGGACAGCATTGAGTTAAAGGCCCAGCCACCCGAGGTGCTCAGTGAGAAACACTAGCAGGTCTTAGAACAGACCTCAGGTCTGACCAAGGCTGCTGTGGACATGGCTAGGCTCTGTCCAACTTAAATCTGAGTATCTGTAACAGCTATTGTTGGTTAGAGAAAGTTTCTGTGCTACAGAATCTGCACAGGCAACTTTCCTGCTCTATCCTGAATACAGGACAAGAACTGTACATACAATAAGACCTTCATGGAATTTATCTCCAAATGGTCACAGCTGGGGTAGAATAGTGAAGTTGAGTAAGAAGAAGAGCAATGCAACCCTTGGGAACAATGCTTAGGCACTGTAGGGTGGGACTGTACCCCCCCTCACTTATGAAAATTAGTGGTATATTACTGAATTGAAGGAAAACGTGTGTGACCCGGACTGCATTGTAATTATGCCGTGCACTTCCAGGAAGAAGGAGTTGAACGGATCCTTTTCTGCAGTGATGGATATGAATCACTGATGGCCCCACATTGGTAGCAGGGGCTTCTAACTTTGCCTTCAAGACGTAATTTGTGATTTTTTTATTTAGATTGTCTATATCTGATAAAAGTAGAGAGCAGTTTCATCTATTTTGTGTTTCCAAGGCTTATGACCTTAACTATGGCACCTTCCCACCAGAGACCTCCAGAAAGTAGGTTGAAGGAGTGAACCCAACAGGCTGGGATTCTTACCCCATGATCCATTAGTCACACCACACTGTGTGTTCCCATGACCTAAGTTCTGATCACTCATCCATACCCCAGAACTCCAAGAACACCTTCCTAAGCTTCAGCGTCTCCTGACATCCAACTATATTATTACTATCACCTATGTCTGATGGAAGTAATTGCGTTGGTAGTTTTATATTACCTTGACACAGTTGAGAGGAGAGATCCTCAATTGAGAAAATTTCTCCATAAGATCAGGCTATGGGCAGACCAGTAGGACATTTTCTTAATTAATGATTGATGGGGGAGGACCCAGCCCATTGTGGTTGGGCCATCTTTGGGCTGGTGGTCCTGGGTTCTCTAAGAAAGCAGGTTGAGCAAGCTATGGGGAGCAAGCTAGTGAACAGCACCCCTCCGTGGCCTCTGCATCAGCTCCTGCCTCAAGTTCCTGCCCTGATTAATGAGTAGCAGTGTGGAAGTATAAGACAAATAACCCTTTTTCTGCCCAAGTTGTTTGTGGCTGGGGTATTTCATCACAGCAGTAGTAAACCTAACTAATACGATAACTGAATCAATACGCGTGGCTATCTGAGGAAATTAACCAGCATGCGGCTACTAAGAGTACTTCATGCATCTGATGCACTGGGGACTTTTCAGGGCCCACAGATACCATGTGGGTTCCTTCATTCCTTTGGTGATGGCATCCCAAAATACAATGTCAATCTTATGACACAAATGCCACATGAATAAGTTATCAGTGAATATTTCCTTAACCTCTATAGGCCATATGCATTATTAACCCCCCACCCACCCACTCCCCTCTCTTTCAGGGCTGAGATCAAATCAAGGGCTTTGTGCTTAAAACTAGATCAAAGGCTTTGTGGGTATTAGGCAATGCTATATCACCACGCTACAGCCCCAGCCTTCCAGTTTTATAATTTTGTGTTCTCTGTCTGTCTAGTATCACATTTTTACCATAACTTGAGTGTTTTTTATAATGTTTGAGAAAACCAGCAACCTCACAGATGTATATGTTACAGTGTATCCAAGCCACTCATTAAAGTAGAATGTATTTGTTTGACTAGTAGACATCTTTGTTCCTAGAACAGCCTTTTTCTACTTCTCTTTTGTAAAGGAAATTCAGGCTGCAAGTCTTTACCTTTCACCAACACTCTTCTTCACAACCTATAAATTTCAGTTCTTATCTTGTAGAATATATTTCTTGAACCATTTTGCCTATAGGAGCTGCAATGTTTCAGGAGTAACATACAATGTGTCAATCAAGAAACTGTTCTAAATAATAACCAGTTTTTTCCTGTTATACAGAAACCACTCTTTTTTCCATCCTTTGCAATACATGGGGAAATTTTACTGTTTTATCTTCCAGAATAAAAAGATTTTTTTATATTTTTATTTTTTTAATTTATTTTTTAAAAATTATCTTTTTAAATTTTTTTCTTTTGGTTTTTTGAGACAGGGTTTCTCTGTAGCTTTGGAGCCTGTCCTGGAACTAGCTCTTGTAGACCAGGCTGGACTCGAACTCCCAGAGATCCACCTGCCTCTGCCTCCCGAGTGCTGGGATTAAAGGCATGCGCCACCACCGCCCGGCTTAACTTTTTTAATTTTACATACCAATCCCAGTTCCCACTCCCTCTCCTCCTACCATTCCCTCCACCTTCTACCCCACCTTCCCTCCCACCCCCATCCACTCTTCAGAGAGGGTAAGGCTTCCCTTGAAACAAAGTCTAGCACATTGCTTTGAAGCAGGAACAAGACCCTCCCCACTATATCTAAGCTGAGCAAGGTATCCATCCAAAGAGAACGTGTTCCAAAAAGCCAGTACAAGCCCCACAGTCTGTCCACCTGTACAACTGTCCCCCACATTCAGAGGGACTAGTTTGAACCTATACTGGTTCCTTCCCAGTCAGAATGGAGTTGGTGAGCTCCCATTAGCTCAGGTCAGCTGTTTCAGTGGGTGTCCCCATCATGGTCTTGACCTCTTTGCTCATATTCTTTCTCCTCCCCTCTTCAACTGGACTTTGGGAGCTCAGCCCAGTGCTCCAATGTGGGTCTGCCTCTGCTTCCATCAGTTGCTGGATGAAGGTTCTATGGTAACATTTAAGCTATTGACCAGTCTGACTACAGGTCAAAGCCAATTCAGGCACCCTCTCCTCTAGGAACTTAGGGTCTTAGCTGGGATCAACCTTATGAATTCCTGGGAATTTCTCTGGTGCCAGGTTTCTTGCTAGCCTCATAATGGCTCCATCAACCAAGATATCTTTTCTTGCTCTTTTTCTCTGATGGAGGAAGGACATAGAATAATGAGATTCTTAAGCTGAGAATTTTCCCCCAACCGTCAGAATTATGAAGACTGTGTGTCACCAGCCAGCAGGGGCCACAGCACCACACAACTTCAGGAACTGGAACTTTGATGTGACGGAGGACTGTGATCATTGAGCACACAAAACCAAACAAAGTTAAACTACATTAAAGAAAACAAATCAAAAATTATAAGAGAATGAAGCTGAAGACAGAAAATGACTCAGTGGGAGAAGATAAGGAGGTCATGGTCTGCTTTCTGATTCTCAGTTCTGGAAACAGTTTCTGCGAGGGGGTGTGGCCATTGCACTCTCCTCTCAAGTCTCTGCAGAGCCAGTTTTAAACAGTCTGACCTAAGGTCTGTTGCTTTGTAATGAATGTTCACAGTTATTTTCTATCTAAATCTTAGAGGCATTTTTCAAATATGTCTGCACAAAATGTTTGTGATCTCTTTAGTGCTGGTTCTAACAGTATAAAGGGGCAATTTTCACTCAAATTAGAATCATGCGTGTGAGTGTGTGTGTTTGTATGTGCACACCTATATACATGTGAAAAGAGGGATAAGAGAAAAATGCTCGGTGTTTCTGGTTTTGAAAGGTAGGGGCTGGAGAGATGACTCAGTGGTAGAGAGCATAGGGCCCTTCCAGAGAGCCCAGGCCCCCAGTCCAGAGGATCCAAGCTGAGTTCTCAGAACCCACCTGAGGTAACTCACACCTGCCTGTGACTCCAGCTCCAGCGAAACAGCTCCATCTTCTCACCTTCAAGGGCACATGCTTTCATGTGCACACGTGGACACATGTGTGTGCATGCACACACGAGCATAATTATAGAAATAAAAATAAATCATAGAAAAATCTTGATGGAAACTTATAGCAGTTTCTAAAGTCAGCCAATGTCTTTGTAAATCATTTATTTGGTTTCTCAAGCAGTCCCAGATGAGATATATAGCCCACCCTGGTTTCTCTGCAAGAGAGGGATGCCAAACTCCTGCCCTGATTTAAGCAAGTATCAGTTTTAGTATCTGCTCATATTTCTCATATTTCTCTTTCTCCTCCTCCTCCTCCTTTTTTGGATTGAATTTAGGGCCACACACATATAGGCGAGCACTCTATCCCTCACAGGGTCTTACTGAGTTGTCCAGATTTACCCTGAAGTCATTCTATAGCTCAAAGCCTTGAATCTGCAATCCTCCCGTGTCTACCAAGTGGGGATTATATTGTACTTCTTTTTTTTTTTCGAGACAGGGTTTCTCTGTGGCTTTGGAGCCTGTCCTGGAACTAGCTCTGTAGACCAGGCTGGTCTCGAACTCACAGAGATCCGCCTGCCTCTGCCTCCCCAGTGCTGGGATTAAAGGCGTGTGCCACCATCGCCTGGCTATATTGTACTTCTTAAAACATTTGGTGGAACCTTAACTATACTAGCAAATTTGCAGTAATTCTTATCATTTTAGTACTAACATGCTCATTTTTATGGTAATCAATTGAGAATCCAAGGAACATGATTGTCATATGTATATATGATATATAATAAAATAGAATATATAAATATAACATATATTTATATTTTATTTGATATTTATAAATGTACATACATTATATATAAACATGTAATTATATATAAAACATATATAATAAAAATGTGATGGAAGCCAAATGTCAGCAGAGCACCAAGCATGCTTTGGTACAAGCATGATTTAAGGATGCAGAGAAAAGGATGCTGGAGCAAACGAGCTATCTTCTACACCCCTGAATAGGTCTCTAACCAGCCTTCAGCACTGCAGTGCATTGTGCGTAGAATTTGATCTTTTTGAAAAGCAATTTTTAGTGTGCACGTGTACCTGACACAGGGGTGTGTGGCGGTCACAGGACAGCAAGTTGGAGTCATTTACCCTCTTTGCACCGTGTGCATACTAGGAATCTGAGGTTGTCGCTTCCTGTTGAGCCATTTCTGCAGCCCAGAATTAAAGTCCAGTAGACACAGCGTAAGAGGCACGGATCACGCATGGATTTGTGTTGTCTTTGCAAATTCTGTCTCTCAGTGCACTTCTGTAAAGTGTCAGGCAAGACCATGGGAAGAAGGAGATTGCCATATGTGAGCTCAGGGAAGAAAACTAATTGGCCTCCATGGGATGGAATCAAACCTTGCACTAATCACCATCTGATTACAGTGGAAAGCCAGTTCGGGCACCCCTTCACGGGAGGGGTGCTATATGCCTGTAATCACAGTATTGGGAAACTGAGGCAGGAAGACTGTGAATGTTAACTTCAATACTGAGTTAGTCAGCCACATTTGCCCCAGTAAACGCTGACACAAAATCATCTTGAACCTGTTTTATTAGTAATCACACTGTCTGTTATCACATGCCAGCCTCACGGATTCCAGAGCTGCTAACAATGAACAGGGCCCACCTTTCCCCCGCTCATTACCACTCTCAGTGTGCAGCAAGGCCCTGAAAGCAGTGGCTGCATCTGACTGTGACCAACCCCTCTTACATAAAGATTCCAATGCGACTATAAGTTCTTGCACTGGCTTTTTAAAATTATGGACATTAAAAATGTTAGCTTCTAACTCTGATCATACAGCTATGAAAGAAGATATAGAAGAAAAGTAGATATAGAAAAATTCTTATCTGTAATAGTATTTGGGATGAGAGAAGGCATTGTGGAACTATCTCAGAGGAAAGCAACCTTTGGGGATCTGGGGATATGCAAAGTCCTCGGTTCACTGCCAGGACCACCTCAAACTGGGGTTAGTGATGCATTCAAGGGTCAGAAGTTCAAGGTCACCTTTGGCTATAGAATGAATTTGAATCTAGCTTGAGTTACATGAGGAGGAGAAAGAGGAGACGGAGGCCTTCAGCAGAGGTTAGAATATCGTGGAGTCTCCTGGGGACAAAGCCTCTCAGTCATGGGGGCTGGAGAGGACAGCATGCCAGCAGGAGTAGACACTACAAGGTCAGGGTGAGCTCAGCCAGGCTCTTAGCAGTTTTGGACACATTGGTGGCCGCTCAGGCTGGAAAATCACCAAACGAAATAACAACTTGTTTATTTTGAAAATTATCCTTGGTACAACACCAATTTTAATTTTTGTTTAAAAGGCAGTGACATGGGAGCTGAAAAGTAAAATTTGCTATCTGCCTTATCTTCCTGGTGCTTGGAACTGAGGGCCTGAATCCAGCCTCCTGGGTCAGATATGCATATGTAGTAAGTGGATGTACCCACCGGTGCTGAGGCTGGCCTTGGTGCAGACTCGCCCTCCACTGCATCTTCGGGGGGAGATGTGGACGGCTGAGGCTGGCCCCAGCACACACCTCTGCCATGCATACTTCAAAGGCAGTAGGGCAGTGTGATTTGAGGGGGGGGTTCCAGAGCACTGATGCTGACCTCAGCACAGAGGTGCCTACTCTTGTCAAGGCAAGGTTGTATGTAGCCTTTCTTCATTGTGGCTTTTGGTGACACCTAAGTAGCTATTTCTTCCTTATTGATTAGATCCAGAAAAGAGATTGCGCTCTCCAAGAGCAAGTAAATATTAAAATGTGGATGTGTTTCATACCTAATACCCATACATGCTCAGTGTTTCTAACGCCATTTAAAAATATGAGAGGCACAAAGGAAGGTGGGGGTCACCAGGAGGAAAAGACACCTACAAAATGACTTTAAGTCTCCAGAACTGTAGCTAGGAACAAGATTTACACATTATTAAGTATTTGAGGAACTATACAGGAGAAAATGAAAGTCGGGAGTGAACAGTCAAGAATGCAGAGAGTAGCAATTGAGAAGGAATTGAGGGAATCTCTAGATAAAACTTAACAAATGATAAAACACAGCAAAGTGAAAGATGGCAGATGGAGAAGGAGAACTCTCAGGAGCTTGCGGGCCAGCTAGTCAGGTGCACAGGGCAGTTGACAAGGGGCTCGTCTCTAGGTGAAAGGCAAAGACCAGCACTGTGGTCTTTTGATCTTTGTACACACACCTGGGATGCATGTGCACATGCCCGTGTGCATGTGTGTGTGTTGTATACATGTGTGTGATATATGCATGTGAGCATGTATGTATGCGGTGTACATATATGCATGTATGTGTGTGATGTATGCACATGTGCATGTACATGTCTGCATGTGCCCGATGTATACATGTGTGCAGGTGCACTTGCCCCTGTGTAAGTGTGTGGAGCCTAGAGATGGATGCTGGATGCCTGTCTCATTCTCTACCTTACTTTTGAGACAGGGTCTCCCACTGAGCCTGGAGCTCACTGCTTCCTCTAGATTTACTGGCCAGCTAGTCTCTAGTGTCTATCTCCACCCTCTCGGAGCTGGGATTAAAGATAGAACATCGTGCTCAGCTTTTGTGTGAGTCCTGGGAATTGAACCCGCGCCTTCATGGCTGTATAGGAAACAGTTTACTCCTCAGTCCTGAAACACTCTCTCAGCTCTATGCTGAATATCCTATGAACATTAGTTTTCTTTTAAAAATTACGTAGAAATACATATGTATATATTTATTTTTTCTTTTATTTTTCTTTACTTTACATTCTAATAGTTCTCCCTCTCATTCCTCCTACTGTTCCCCCTCGCCTCCCCTCCAGTCCACTCCCCATCCCCTCTTCCCAATGGGTAAAGACTCCCATGGGAGTCAACGGAGTCTGGCACATTAAGCTGGGGCAGGACTGAGCCCCTCCACCCTACATTAAGGCTGAGCATGGCATCCCGCCATAGGGAATGGGTTCTAATACACTAGTTCATGCACCAGGGATAGATCCTGGTCCTACTGCCAGGAGCCCCTCAGATAGTCCACGCTTCACCACTGACTCCCACATATGGAGGGCTCAGTCCTGTCCCACGGAGGCTCCACAGCTGTTGGTCTAGAGTTCATGAGTTTCCACGAACTTGGTTCTTCTTCGTAGATTTCTCCATCATGATCTTGTCCTCCCTTGTTCATATATTCCCTCCTCCCTCTCTTCGACTGGATTCCCAGAGCTCGGCCTGGTGCTTGGTTGTGGATCTCTGCATCTCTTCCATCAGTTCCTGGATGAAGGCTCCATGCTGATAGTTGGGGTATTCATCAATCTGATTACAGTGGAAAGCCAGTTCGGGCACCCCTTCACAGGAGGGGTGCTATATGCCTGTAATCACAGTAGTTGGGAAACTGAGGCAGGAAGACTGTGAATTCCAGGTCAGGCTGGCCCATATAATGAGATAAGTCTTAAAAAGATGAAAAGTAACAATGAAAATATTTAAATACTTGCAATTTTAGAAAAGGAGTCTCAGGTAATATAGGCCGGGCTTAAACCCTGACTTGCCTTTCCAAGTCCTGGGGTTCCAGACAAGTGCAATCACACCCAGCTAGATCTCTCTGATGTTTTTATTACTTATGATTTAATATTTGATCTTACATTTCACTTGTAAGAGAACACAAGTGTAGAGTTTGCGAACCAAGTCAAGGCATCCGTGTGTCAGCACAGAGACTATGGTGCAGAACTCTCTGTACCTCGAAGGTCCTGGCTATTCATTTTCCTACATGTGTCCTCTCTCTCCACCCTCTCCCCACCCAGGTAAAATTATTTCAGGTTTTACACTGACCATTTACTTCTTTTAAAATACACCCCCACCACCATTTTTTAAAAACAGTTCTTATACAGAGACAAACTGCACACATCCCCCGAGGACATGTTTCCCTCTGTGTCTGAGACAGGCCTGAGATTACTGACTGGTCTAGAGCTCCCACGTGTTTGCCAGTGTGGTAGGCTCCTCCCGATGCTGCGCGTTCTGGGCTGCAGGCTGGACCGCTACTCCTCCCAACACTGCGTGCTGCAGGCTGGACCAGTACTCCTCCCGACACTGTATGCTGGGCTGCAGGCTGGACGGCTATGCCTCCTGACACTGCGTGTGCTGGGCTGCAGGCTGGACCACTACTCCTCCCGACACTGTGTGTGCTGGGCTGCAGGCTGGACCACTACTCCTCCCGACACTGCGTGCTGCAGGCTGGACCAGTACTCCTCCCGACACTGTGTTTGCTGGGCGGCTACTCCTCCAGACACTGCGTGTGCTGGGCCACAGTGTGGGTCTGTCTTTCACTGTGAGAGGCAGTAGCGATGAGCACTCCTCCTGATGTTGTATGGTGGGCTGTGTGTGGCCTGGCTCTGCCTGCAACGGCCGTTCCTTCTGACCCTGCTGTGGGCTTTGGCAAGACACCATTGCCTAACGTGATTGCTCCCTCATCCCTCTGGTTTCTTCCTAGAAACCGAGAGGAGAGCTCAGAAGATGCATGTGAAAACTGAATTTGGCCCATTAGGGAATTACTAAATCAGTTTATTAGGTGTCAAAGATTTCCTTTCTTAAAAGAGATTAATTTCCAAACAAGGAGGGGAGACTGGAGAGGAGGCAGCAGAAACAAAGACTAATGAGAGGGATGGCGGAGCACACTGTGCTAAGTGAGAGGAAACGCCCCTTTGACAGATGTCTCTATTTGTATCTGATTTGTATCTGTGCCCTGGGCCTAGCCTAGGTTCCCTCACTGTTCCTAGTATTCAAAAAGTTCCAGCTATCACCTAACTGTGTCTTTGGAGTCAGATGCCTGCTTCCGTTAATGAGTGGCTCAGTTTAATTAAGTAATCCCATGTGCTTTGCTGTGTAACAGTGTGGAGTTACACCCACCAAAGGTGCTGACAGTTTGTTTCACGTGGGTCCTTAGCAATTGCTGTACACCGATAGCCTTAAGACATTCTGACATGGTAAGGACAGTCCAGAGTATGGCAGGAGGGAGCTCACCTCCTTGGCCTTCTCCACGTACAAGAAGCAATACTGCAATATTAAGAGATCAGATCTCTGCATAAAACGTTCACTGCAAAGTACTGTTTAAAATGCAAGCTGTTGTTTTCATCAGGGGAATGAAGGCTAGTTCCTGGAGATGAAGGGCTGTGTGGCTTGCCCGGTGGGTATCAGGATTCAGCTCGCTAGAGCATACTGAGGGTGGCCAGCCTTTTGCTTGACCAGCCTTTGGCCAGTGAACACAGGGGATCCCTGGCTGCTCCTGTGCCGTCAGCGGAACCTGACAGCTCCTTTGCTTTGATCAGGCTGTGAAGGTTGACAGACCCTGGTGGCTGGCACGACAATCACCCAGTGATCTCCGCACATCTTGCTCAGCACCTGGAAATTCCCCACCGCCACCAGATGATTCACGGAACTTATAAATAATTGATGTCCCCCCAACCACCAATTGCTTAGGTTTCACCATGAAAGCTTGGCCTGGATAAAGACAGACTTCCAGACTGAGAAGCAAATTCTCAAATGCACTTTTGAAAGAACTTAGATTTAAGGAGATGAAGAAGGAGCACTCGCTACAGCGCTCAGGGACTTGGCTGGGTGGGTTGTCTATATTCCCAGAGTCAGCAAGTCCCTCTGTTTTCAGGACTCGGGTTTCAGAGTGACAAGTTTGCTCTTTGCTCCCAACATCAGATTCTCGAAGTGGAAAACCACCCAGCACTTTTCAAAATGTGTCGGTCTCTGATGGATGGCAAGCCAGTGTTTATTTACATCTCCCAATGTCATCACAAGAAGGCCAGGACCTTGTGGAGAGCCGAGTTCTGGAAGGCCCAGAAGCGGGGGGGGGGGGGGGGGGGGGGCTCCTCTCCAGAGCTACTAGTCTCTGTCCAGATGGCAACTCTGCCTCCACACAGTCCAAAGTGACACGTCCAACCCCCGCTCTCGGAGATCTTGAGTTTCTCCAGGAAGAAAATGTGGTTTTGCCCTACTTTTAGCAAATTGACATTTCTGGGCTTGGCTTTGCTAGTGTGTCTCAAAACATATGGACGCTTCTGGAAAAAATATTACTTCTGATCCATCTGGCGAACGGGTGAATTTTTCCAAATACAGTAAAAACCATTTTATGAAATGCTTTTTTCTACCATAGATTCCAGTAGACCACAGAACAAATCCTTTCCTTGGACACAGAGCAGAGCTGTCGCTGCCGTCACCTGGGTCCTGGGGTACAAGACTTCCCAACCCTTCTTCCAGCACACTGAGAAGAGGTACTCAGCTTCTTGCTCGCCCCACTGCCTGAACTCAGTGTATGGCTTCCACCCCAGAAAGTGGCAAAGGCCCCTAAGGAATGGCACCAGGGGCTTCCCCGGGACTGTAAATTGTAAGGACAAAGAACCAACGCAGGTTATATAAAAGTGGCTGTGTTTATGACCGTGTCTAACTTGGGGTTGTTTGAAAACTGCAGTAAAGACTAAGGGGAAGGCCATGCCCAGCTAGAAAGGGACCACTTCCAGGTTTCGCCACAGGTGCTGGGCCGACGCTGGTGACACCCAAGATCAGCATCACGTTGAAAAGACATCAACCCAGAGTCTGAAACCTGTGGGAAGTGGATTAGGAAGGCACATGCTCAAGAAAATGCAAAGAAAATGGAACCAGAGTCATGAGAGAGATTGGGGTTAAAAACAGCAGGCTAGCTAAGGGATTAAAGCTGTTCCCACAATCCTGTCCACCCTCTGTGATGGTGTCTCTGATTTTGATGGGTTCCCTCAGCTCCTGACAGTAAATGTGCCTCTAGGCTGTGCAAGATCAGAGGTCAGTTCTTTTGGGGTCAGAGCAAAAAGAAAGCCTCCTCCCAAGAAGAAAAGCTCCCAGCAGATGTTGGCTGTAAGCTTGAGAATTTGCTTGCAATCTCGTTTGTGCTGCAACAGGAGGCTCAGGATTAGGGCTCGTGGCTCTAATTCAAGTCTCGAGTGTCATTCCCAGCACAGGGAGGTGTTAATGGAGGCAGTTCGTCTCTTTCAGAGTTATCTGACTGTCGGAAGGTCTTCATACAAATTCTTATTCAGCCGCGGCCATGCACAGCCCTCTGGATTGGAAGAAAGGAATATAGACTCTCTAGTATCAAGGCCCTGGCTGCCCAAGAATCCCCTTGGAGTCAGTCTACTCTGGCTTGGGAAAGCATTGTCTATTGGATGCTCCAAGGATTACTTTTCTATGCTGAATGCCTCTCTGTGTTTACCAGCCCTGAGTACGAGGCTGTCCTGGGGTGATGGAACACCCTTCTCAGATGTGGTCCTCATTGACAGGCTGGGACTAGACAAGCGAGTGATATCAGCCTCCCAGGAAGATATTGAAGCTCTGCCTTGGGCAGTGGGCTGAGGGGTTAAGAAAAATGTTTATCTGTGCATGGAGGCACAGAGTAAAGCCAGGGAGAGCATAAGTGCCAGGCTACACTCCTTAAGTCCACCACAAAAATAAAAAACCAGACCTGAATGGATCCAACTGCCCCCAGGAACTGCTCTCCAGACAGACAAGATGAAGTCTTGGGGATTACAGAAATATCTGAACCTAAAATAGTTATTTATTGTGGGATTTACCAAAATATTAAAATAAAAACATATGAGAACAATAGTCCCAAATACAGAAAGGATAAAAACAATTGAAGAATAATATTCTAAAATTCTTAAACTATGAAGGGGTATTTGATAAAATAAAAATAGATTGTAATAAGTTAAACACACACAAAATAAAACCAAAACAACCATAAAACAATGAAGAATTACAAAGGGAAGAGTGAGCAGAGAACAGATGGGATGCATAAAAGAAACAGGATGCCACATTCGAGCACAGCCTGTAAACTAAATCTAACTGCTCTAAACATGCCCACAGTCCAAAACCATCAGGCTGGATACATTTCACAAAGCTCAATCCAGATAGATTGCACTTGAAAGAAACTCGCTTTAATAATAGCACAAACCTACTGGAAGAATTCAAGTGAAGACAATATTGGCTGGGCTAATACAGTGCAGGCTGTGCTCAGGCCAGCCACAAGAGAGCTGAATCGGCGCATTAACATTGCAGGAAAGAGGGTTTGGGTGACACAATGTATCAATGACACAGTGATAACCCTCCGGACTGTGACTGCTTATGAATGACATCATTGTATAACAATGAAGCTTCTAATTCAACCAGAGACCTCAAGTACCTTGGATGTCTAGGTGCTGAACCCCAGAGCTCTGAAGAACAAGTCGTAGGAGTTACAGAGGAACAGAGTCACACTCCAGGCTAAAGGTCTCAGCTCCTGGATGTAAAGACAGGGCATACAGAGCAAAACCCAGCAATGAAAAAGGAGGGCTCAGCAAGATAAAAACAAACAACCCAGTGGGACTCTGGAGCCCATGTCACCCAACAACACCATCACACACACACAATGGGACCCTCACCAAGAAAGACACTAGAAATTAGTGGCCCTTTCTAAAGGACCCGCATGTCTAAGGAGAAGTCAATTGAGAATTTAGAAAAGTATTTTGAACTGAAAGAAAACACAATATTAAATTCCTGTATACCCTGGATAGATAGAGATGAATCAGGCCAGAACGCTCATGTCTATTAGAACAAAGTCTCCATTAACAGCTTTCACTTCCTCATCAGGAACCTAGGAAGAGCTGTGCATGGGGCATGTGTGCTTGCTTGTCCTCCCAGCATTGAAAACCAGCCCTGAGAGCATCAGGAGATACAGTCCAGTCTGGGCTACACAGTAGCTTCAAGGCTAGCTAGGCTACAGACTGATACACTCTCTCTGAAAAGTAAAGAAAGCTAAACTAGAAAAAATTGAATGGAAATCAATGAAATAGAAAGCAGACAAAAATCCAGTTCAGTGAGACATTTGATAGAATGTTAACCCTCCAGCTATGCGGAGCAGGGATGGGGCATTTGATACAATGTTAACCCTCCAGCTACACTAAGCAGGGATGAAGACCAAAGACTGTCTACCAGTATTGGAGATGATAGATGGAATACTATCATAGATTCCACACACATGAAATACAAAATAAGAACATTACACTCTTCTGAGGGCAATACATTTAAACTCATATGAAAAATCACACACACACACACACACACACACACACACACACACACACACACACACTATTGTTCAGTCCCGACAGAAGGAAAGAGGTAAAGAAATACACTGAGGAAATTACACTTGTTCTTGCAAACTTTCTGTCCTGTCTTGCTTTTCTGATACTGTGATAAAAAACACTCTGACTGAAAGCACCATGGGGAGAAAAGCACATATTTTAGCTTACAGACCACAGTTCACTATGGAGGGAAACTGAAGCCGAAACTCCAGGCTAAGCTTGAAGCAGAAGCCATGGAAATGCAACTCCTTATGCTTGTTCATGTTCTGCTACCCTTCTTTTTTCTTTCCTTTCCTTTTCGAGACAGGGTCTCTCTATATCCCCGGCTGTCCTAGAACTCACTGTGCTAGCCTGTGCTAGCCTGTATTGCAGATATCTGCCTACATCTGCCTCCCTGGTGTTGGGATTAAAGGCCTGTGGCACCATGCCTAGCTCTGTTACCTTTCTTACAATCCAGACCCAGCTGCCTGGGGATGATGCCACCCACAGAGGGCAGGACATTTCTACATGAATTAGTAATCTGAAAATACCCCACAGGCCCATCTGATGGAGACAAGGCATCAGCTGAGATCCCTCTTCTAGGTGTCAAGTTGAGAACCAGGCTTGGTCATCACACCTTCTTACAAAATTTTCTGTGGTTGGCTGCTCACATCACGACTGTGATTGGCTGCTCACATCACAGCTGCAGTTGACCACCGGGGTGTCAGTTATCAGAATGCTGTCCCCATAGGCAGAGGACATCCTCCTGTCCTCTTGCAGGCGTCCAGGAGCACAGCTGTAAAGATGCTTGCAGCATCCTTTCCCCTTTGCCCCAGGCCTTTGCAGAGCCCTGTGTCTTGTAAAACCTCCACTCTTTACTTTCAGATCAACCTCTTGCGATGTGTTCCAGCATACTGCACCCAAGAAGAGGGTGAAGTATGCCCCAAAGAGGGTTCAAGGAACCTTGAGCAGTTGGTTTCCAGCCCAAAGGTCATTGCTTCAAGAGCCTCAGTGACTGGGGCTCATATTGATGACTTATAGAACTAATGAAGACTCATGGCTCACTTAAAGAGCCAGCTGGGCACAAACCAGACATTTGGAGATTGCCTGCAGAAGTTGCAGGTGAGTTAACTTAAATCTTTTCTTTAATCATCTTTGTCTAAAATCTTCTCTCAGAAGTACTCCAAGTGGCATTAGCAGAGGAACCACGGCAGGCCAGACCTCAGACTGAGCATTTGGCCGCATTAATTAATCATTAAAACAAGGCAGAAACTTTGGAATTTTTGCCTGTGTTTCATTAATGAGGAATCGGAGGGTTAGAAAACCGAAATGATTTGTCTGAGATTCAAGAACAAGTGGAGGATTAAATCCTCAGTTCGCTAAGGGCCAGGGTGCTCACCCACGCCCGCCTCTCTGTAGCTAGACTTACTGTGACTTGGTGAAAAGAGATCTAGAAAATATATTTGCCTGTTTGGAGGGGAATGGGGTATATGGTTTGCTTTAGCAGTAAAGAAAACGATCGGAGGGAAAGGAGGCTGCAGAAGAAGAGAAGTCCGTGGCACCCAGCCGCAAAGCTTTCTTAGAGCTGGCAGGAATCAGAGGACTTTAATTTGTCTCATAAAAATATAACTTTGCTCCTTGTGTAAGCTTCATGAACATTACAAATCCCCTTCCAAATACTTCCTCTGGCCAGAATTGATAGCCTTTGTGCCTGACCAGTAACCATCATTTTCTCATCAAGAAACTGAGTATCAACCCATGTGTCTTTGCTTTAATTTTATTTCTCCTTTCAGGAAAAAAATGTGTTTATTTCCAACAGCTGGACTTTTCAAAGAAATTTGTTTTATGGATGAATTTTTGCTAAGTGTTATGTATGAATATGTATTCTCATCAGAAATAACTAAAATTTTTCATGAAAGGTATCTTAAAGATCTATAGACTATTAGTAAGGACTTGCAAGTCTTTCTCATACGAAGGATCTAGCCAATATGATATGTATATATGTGAACAGTATGATGTGTATATGTAAACAATATGATATATATGTACAAACATGATATGTATATGTGTAAGCAGATATGTGTGTGGCACATTGCTACAGCATGAAGGGACGAGAAGAAGAAAGGCTCAATACCAGGGCACAAGGGAGAGTTCCTCCATTACCTGAATACTAGTCATGGACAGGAGATATGGAAAGCTAATTGTTTACCTAGCTCTACTTCTATTATAGTGTTTTCTGATTTGGTGGCAGATAAACAAACAAAAATATATTTGATTCGTGAAAGCATCAAATTGAACATGAAGCTCCACAGCTTCACAGGGGTCATTCTAACTCCATAAAACCTCATGGCAAGGCATCAACTTTGGGTCTGGTTAATTTCAGTGTGTGATTTGTTTTTTAATTTCCAAGCTCTTTATAAAAAACTAATGTAGAAAAACTACTCCATAGATTCATTTAGATGCTCTATCTAGATCAAATGCAGAATTTTGAAAGGATAAAAAAAAAACACACATTGCATTATTCCTTTAGTGTGAGTGCCCAGATTCTGCCAGCCCATAGAGACTCCGTGGTTGCCAAGGGTTGGATGGGGTGGAACGGTTGTGGCTGGCTAAACAGAGAGACTGTTCATAGGTATGAGGTTTCGTTTAGAACAAAATGTTCTAAAATTATACTGTGGTTTCATAGCACAGACTACTAAAAACCATGGGGTTGTATGGTATATGAATTATATTGAAATAAAACTACCAAAATATTAATTTCCCCTAAAATATAATGGCACCTGCAATTTTGGTATTTTCACATATCCTGAAATTCTTTAGTGAATTCTGGCAAGAAAAGTCTACTTATCACCCTTCCACAGAAATGTTAGTGCTCTGTAAATTTGAGTGAATCTTCTGAATTTGTTTCTAGTTTTTCCCAGGTCTTCAAAAGCTACAAAAAGCTTCAAATGCTATATATTTTAACTGTTCAACTTAATGAGAGCTGGGGAGATGCCTCTGTGGATAAAATGCTTGCTGCACAAGTGAAGGTGCCTGAGTTCAGATTCCCTAGAACTCAGACAAAATCTGGGTGTGGCAACTCTGGGGCGGGGTCAGAGATGCATGTGGCCAGTTAATCTAGCCAAATTACAAATCTCCAGGTTCAGTGAAGAGACCCCGTCCCCAAAACCAGCGTGGAGAGCAATGGAGATGAAGAGCTCTAGTTTCCACAAACACCACACTTGCATACTCACACCATACATGCACACACACCTACATGCATGCATACATGCATGCACACACACAAGCACACACAACACATGCACACATGCCACATACACACGCACACACACTCACATGCGCACACACCTACATGCATTCACACACACACGCACACACACTCACATGCGCACACACCTACATGCATGCGCATAGAAGCACACAGCACACATGCACACACACATGTACAGACACCACACACACATGCACATTCGCACACACCTACATGCATGCACACATACCACATGCACACACACAAGCACACACCACACATGCACACACACAGGCACAGACACCACACACAGAGAGACAATCACACACTACACACATGTTCATGCACATGCGCCTCCACAGACACCCACAAGTATACACACACCATATGCATACAAACACACACACCAGAACTGAGGAGACAGAAGTGCCTATCATATTCTGAGCATTACACAGCATGGACAGGTCTGAAGACATCACATGGTATCTCAGAAATATGCACCAATTTTGTGCAACATTGACTTTGTATCTTTAAAAAGATAAAGGTCCCACTTTCTCCCCCATATCATACGGAGCATGCTCAAGAGCCCAACTGAACAGCACAATGTGCTCTAGAAAATGCTTTCTCTTTAGGAAAGAGGAAACTATCAAGTCAGTGCTGTGAGAAACACGGAAACAAAGGGGATGGCCAATCCCAGCCTCAGGAGAGTCTTCTGAAGTCTGAGCTCTCACCAGGGGTTCTCGGGCACACAGGGATCCACGTCACTGCTCTTCCATAGACACAGGAGCCTGAAAGAATCGATGTCACAAAGAGAACTAAAGGGAGACACAAGATCTGTAGTAAGATCACAGGAACACAGGATTGTAATAGATCTCAACCTGGGGCTCAGGCTGAGCCGCTTATTTAACATACCAAAGCCGACCTGGCCAGCAGGCTCTCTGGCATCCGCATCCCTCAGTTCCTATCTGTTACAGGGTCTTCCCTGTCAGTTTACCCTGCTCTCTGCCTTAAAATTCTCCAGCCCAGGGTTGGGCTGCCCTTCCCCTAGCCAATTTAGTTAACCTGCTCTCTTTCATATACCCTGGCCTCTTGGTCTGGCTCTCCCCTCACCCCCTCTGGATTCTCCCAGATGTCCCTGCCTCTAACTATGTCCTCCTTTTCATCTACAAAAAGCTTTCTCCTCCACCATACTTACAAGCAGTCATGTCCTTTCCTTTTTTATTTCTTCTCTTTATTCATCTGGCGCAAAAACCTGGTACCAGAATTTCCTTTTATTTCTATTTATTTTTTCATTCAGTTTTGTCAAGATTGTGCAGTTATTGTGCCATGAACAACATACATTGGTCGATCAGACAGGCCGACCTGTCTTAGAGACACTGTGTCAGAAGTAGGAGGGAAGTGTGGATTGCTATGAGTCTCTCGGGATAAAAGCTAACTGGAATCGGGGGAGTTTGGGATTTGGGACTTGGTGAGCAGCGACAGACAGGAGCCTGAGCTATGCTGCCATGGTTACACATTTGGCAAATGGACATTATTGCTCAGAGCCGTGACAAATTGCTCCAACAAAGAAAAGTTAGCCTGCATGAGCAGACTGCTTCCTTGAGCAAACTGATTTACAAGAATACACAAATACTAAAGTTATACCTAAAATGTTACTTCAGGGCTCAGAGAGTAAAGTGCTTCTTATATAAGCACGAGGAACCAGAAGCCACATTAAAAAGTCAGTGGCAGCGATGTGTGTCTGAGTCCCAGCACTGGGGAGATGGAGGTAAGGGAATCCTTGGACTTTGGGGCCAGCCATTCAACTCAAATTGATGAATTCCAGGTCTAGTGAGAAACTCTGCCTTGAGAAACAGGGCAGAGCTCATGATAAGAAAATCCTCAATGTTGACTTCTGGCTTACACACACACACACACACACGTATGTGCACCCGCATGGCATATGTATGTCACATGCACGCACGCGCGCGCACACACACACACACACACACAAGTTACTTCATGGTAAAGATAATCTAGCCAGCACCTTAAAGAGCATGAGAGTAAACCTAGAAGTTGCTTTGGTTGTCTTCATTGGGATATTTTTGAAATTATGAAAAAATATAAAGTAATAGTATAAGCCAAAAGTTGATACACAGCCAGACTTACACCCAGAAACTCTATCTACCACAATTAAAAGAAAAAAAAAGCTGTTGATAATACAAACAGAAGAAATGAATTTATAACCACTAAACCAGAGGGTACTGAAAGGAACACTTTGAACTATAGAGAAGAATGAATATGTCTTAGGGGTGACAGAGGAAAATTCATACAGGATGGGTAATCAAAAGAGTCTGGACAAACACCACAAAGCAAAAAAAAAATGACAGAAATTACTATATATCTTTCAATAATAACTTTGAATAGTAATGGTCTTAATTCACCAGTAAAAAGAAACAGACTCTAACTTTGGGTGGGAAAACAGGATGCATCTTCATGTCACCTCCAAGAAAGACACCTCATTAGCAAAGACAAAGACTGGGAGGAAACCACGGAAGGCAGCACCCCTAGTTTATGCCGCTAGGAAACCAGCAGGTGTGACCATGCTACATCTGGTGAAACAGACATTGAGGAAAAGCTAGTAAGAAGACATTAGGAGGGTCATTACATACTCAATAAGGGAAAAATCCATCAAGAATACTTTGTAGTGTTAAACACAAACCCATCAAGCAGAGGAGCACTCAACTTGGTAGAGCAGATACTAACAGATGTGAAAATCACAGAAGAACTCCAATAAGGTAATAATGAGTGACTTCAATTCCCCATTCTCATCAATAGTTCAGATGGATGAAAACAATAAGATGACATTATAAAACATATGGACCCAAGAGGCTTCTACAGAGTATTCCACCCAGACACTAAAGAATTCCCATTCTTCTAAGCAGGTCATGGCACTTTCTGAAAAGTAGATCTCATACTAGAACTTAAAATTTGAAATCATATTTTGTATTCTATCTGATCACAACAAAATAAAGCTAAGTAACAACAGAAATATAAACTATCGGAAGTACACAAACTAACTACAGGAAGTACACAAACTAACTTCAGGAAATATACTAACTACAGGAAGTACACAAACTAACTACAGGAAGTACACAAACTAACTACAGGAAGTACACAAACTAACTTCAGGAAGTAAACTAACTACAGGAAGTATATTAACTACAGGAAACACAAAAACACATGGAAGCTAAATAATACACTACTGAATGGTGACTCAATCATTAAAGAAATCAAGAAAAAAAATTCAAAAAATTCCTATGACGTAGGAGGGTCATTTGTCTATGTGTTACTTTCATTGGTTAATAAAGAAACTGCCTTGGCTTTTTGATAGGGCAGAATTTAGATAGGTAGAGTAGACCAAACAGAATGCTGGGAGAAAGAAGCAGAGTCAGGCAGCTGCCATGAAGCTCCAGCCCAAGATGAATAGGTTAGAATCTTCCCAGTAAGCCACCACTTGGTGGTGCTACACAGATTATTAAAACCCCGTTAGTTAAGATGTGAGAGTTAGCCAAGAAGAGGCTAGAACTAATGGACCAGGCAGTGTTTAAATGAATATAATTTGTGTGTTGTTATTTTCCAGGCTAAGCTAGCTGTGTGGGAGCTGGGCAGGATGAAAAGCAGACCTGCTTGCCTCATCACTACATTCCTAGGATGGAATGAAAATAAAAACTCAGCATTCAAAACTTACGTGAGTCAATAAAAATAGTTCTAAGAGGAAAGAGTATAGCACTAAGTGCACAAATAAGCACCATAATTACATGACCTAAAGCAAAACAAGGGCAAGCCAAACTCTAAGGCAGTGTATAGAAAGAGATAATTAAGGTTGTGGTAAAAACTGATGGAATAAAAACTTAAAAATAAGACACAAAAATAAATGAAGAGCTAGTTCTCTGAAAATATGAACAAGATTGACAAACCCTTAGCCTAATTAACCAAATAAAAAAGATAGGTACAAACTAATAAAATTAGAGGTAAAAAGGAAAATAACACAGCAGATAGCATTGAATTTCAGAAAACCATTGGGACATACTGTAAAAACCTATAGTCCACTAAACTGGAAGATCTAAAATAAATAGATGGTTTTCTAGATGCATACAGCCTATGAAAGTTAAGCTAAGAAGAAATAAGTGATTCAAACCCATCACCAGCAACATGATTGAAGCAATGATAATATTAGTAATAATAATAATAATCTCCCAACTGAAAAATCCCAAATGTATTCACAAGAGAATTCTATCAGACATTTAAAGAATAATACCAACACTACTCAACTATTCTACAAAATATAAAGGAAAACAATGCTTCCAAACTCTTTTGATGAAGTCAATATTATTCTGATTTCAAAACCAAACACCATGCACACATGAAAACCACAGACTAATCTCTCTGATGAACATAGATGCAAAACTTCTCAATAAAACACTTGCAAGATGAATTCAAAATCATATAAAGATCACTCTTATGATCAAGTTGGATTCAGCCCATGATTCAACATATGTAAATCAATATATGCAATTCATAACTGGACATAAATAACTCAAAGGCAGAAAGCGCATAACCATCTCAACAGTTGCAGAAAAGGGTTTTGACAAAATGCCAACACCCTTCACGATAAAAGTGATGGAGAGGCTTGAGAACATATTGCACTTTAATTAAGGCTCTAAGTGACAACCTATGGCCAACACAATAATTACCAAGTAGGGAGATTATAAAACACTCCCGTTAAGATCAGAAACCAGGTAAGGGAGTCTGCTTTCTCCACACCTGTTTAAAATCGTGCTTGAAGTCTTAGAGTAATAAGACAAGAGAAAGAAATAAAATTGATACATATAGAATAGGGAAAGGAGAAGCCAAGTTCAGATGATGCAAGATATGATACAAGAGATTCTAAAAACACAACAACAATGACAACAAAAATATCTCTTAAATCAGATCAACACTTTCATCAAAGTGGCAAGATAAAAAATACACACACACACACACACACACACACACACCAGTAGTATTTCTATATACCAATGCCAAGCACACTGAATAAAGAAAATTAAACAGAGAAAGGGCAACGTGCACCTACTAACTCCAAAAGCAATTGTTACTCAAGAACGTTTTAAGACACCATGTCTCCCTCAAGTCAGGTAAGGGTGGGCATTTGGAAAATACCTATCTTGCATGAGAGTGAGGTATATAGCCACAGAGGGCAGACTCCTGAGGATGCCGGTGCACCTTGATCATTGCCAAAAGTCAGTAGATGCTGGGTGAGTTGGGTACCAGGGAGCTCAAGCTGTCTTCATTCCAGGGGACTGATGGGTATTTGGGTAGGAGCCACTTTTCCAGAGCTCTCCAACAGCCCAGCAAATCTGGAGTCATCTGTTTGTCTCCACCCATTGAGAACAGCGTGGTTATGTTTGTTTGCATATTTTCCTTCTTAGCCATTGAAGTCATGGACCAGTAAAGGTTCTAGTCAGTTCTGGGAAACACGAGACAACAGCCAGGGCAGTCAGAATTCATTACGCAGAAGCCCAGAAAGGAACTCTGAGGTTAGGGTTAGGATCAACTGGCCTCCCGAGTGTCCCCGTTTCTTCATTTCTCCTAGTGAGTCACTGCTGAGTTATGAACCTGCTTCATCTCAGGCGACAACCGTACAGAATACAGAAGTTGTTCAGCCATGCTGGGTGGAGGGGCCAACTCCTCTGTCCTGGGTGATTTCACCTAAACTGACTTGTGGTTTCGTTTGAGGCCCTCTGGCACCACCAAGTGGCTGGCCTAGCCTCTGGTCACTCTTGCATAATTTGCGGCTGAGTCCCAATGCTCCTGATTCTGGATTAAGATGAGAATTTTGTCATTGCTTGTCAATTAAATGTGCTTGCTGTCCTCTGCAATCTGTCTTCAGATCTATGAAGTCCTGGGTTTTTTTTAAAGTATTTTGCATAAAGCACACAGTGCTCTGATGACTACAAATGCTCTTAGCATTTGGCTGAACCCTTGAGAAGGAATCTGTCCTGTCACTGTGTGAACATTCTCCAGATAACCACACAAAGTGGGAAAATGTGTGTATCACCTGTGGGGTCCGGGTTCCTTCATGTGTGGTCATGCAGTAACGATCCACCATAATTCTGTGCGGATCCATCCTCCTGCTCCAGTGGACTGCATTGTACCTACAGAGCATCTCAGCTCCATTAAGTATCATCAAGAAAATCTCCAATCGAGAGTTCCCATTCTGTATTTATTTCCTGACAGCACTGAGGGTTGGATGCAAGGGTCTCCAGGACGCTGGCCAAGGGCCCTGCTACTGAGCTTCAACCCCAGGCTCAGCTCTATTTTAATATCAGTTATAGCAGTGCTTGTAGAGAGAGAGGCAGAGCGGTTAAGGGTAGAATTCTTCGTAAATTACACCACTGGATGCAAGATTTACAGTTTATCCACGTCCAGTCCCTAACATCATCTTCTCCCAGCTGTGTCTTCTTCAATGAAAAGCTTCCAGTCTTATTAAAGTTTATTATTTTCATCTTTCATGAATCATAATTTTGCTGCTGAGTCTGGGAATATATCTCATTCTGCCTGCACAGCCGTGATTCATGCTTTTGGTGGAAGGTTTGAAGTTTCTCACTTCACATGCAGGTCTATGCTCTGTGGATCAGTGGCTGCATATGGTGCAAGGTAATGGCCTATTTTTGATTTTTGGCATATGAAGATCCACGTGTTCCAGCATTGTTGCCTGAAGACACTTGGTTCACTAGAATGAGTGCACACCGCTAGTAAAAATCATTCTTCTGTATCTAGATGTAGGTATATTTTGGGGATTCTTTCATTTTTTTTGGTTTGCCTATTGCTGTAACACCACACTGTATCAATCACCAGGACAATGCTACAGTGTATCTGTCACCATGGCAACACCACACTGTATCTGTCACAATGTCACACCATACTATATTATTGATAATAGCTATTATTATTATGATATATATTTATATTTTATTTTTGTTTTTTCAAGACAGGGATTTTCTGTGTAATGGCCCTAACTATGCTTATCTTAAGACAGTATTTTAGTTATACTACTTTTCCTCCCATAATTATCATGGATCATATATGTTTTTTAACTTTATGTCTGAATTTCAGATTCAGTGTGTTGATATCTGAAGAGATCGCCTGGGATCTGGCTGATGTCACCTTCACGTAGCTGGACCAATGGGAAGGCTGGCATCTCTAAAATGCTACGTCTTCAGATTCGGGCATTTTTTTCAGGTGGTTTTTTTCTTTCTCCAGTAGTTTTTAAATACTTTTTATCATAGAAATATTGCAAGGTTTGCATTATATTTGTGCCTAAGTTCTTCATTTCTTTCAGTGATAGTACAAATATTTTAAATGTTTAAATTTTCAATGTTCACTGTCAGGTAGAGGACCATTTTGATTTGTGTATAAATTTTGTAGTGTATAGCCACAAAGCCTTGCAATCTTATGGATTTGGAATGTTTCTAATTTTCCAATATATATGTTTAACATTCTAAATTTTCCCCTAAAACTTAAGTTTTATTTAGTTAAAATATTTTTAATTTCTAAAAATATTTTAAAAGTTCTTTTTATGGCCCCCAGTCTATTTTAAAACTGTGTAATTTAGAGACCATATGTTCATATGTTCTCCAAAGGCAAGTGTTTTTTTATTTCCAATTAACACCATTATGCCAGAACCATGCTTCTTGTGTTCCTAAGTCCTTCACCTCTTTTAATGATTACTTAAAAACAGAATAAATAACACCTATATTACTGACTATTTCAATTTGGAAAAAATCTATTCTGCAGCTGTTAGGTGGAGTCTCCTACAAATGCCAGTAATAACTGGCTAGCAGAGGTTATTGGGAAAATAAGCTAAGATCAGTGATCTTTAGCATGAGAATATTTTACTAGGGAATATACAAAAATAATGCTCAAAATGTTAGCCATTGTTCTTCACAAGACATTATCAAAATTTATCTCAGGTTTGAGATGAAACATTTGCACAGAAAATGTCTGACAAAGGGCTCCTGACCTCAACGAGTGAAGTAATAAAACCTCAAGACCAACACAGGCGAGAACTTTAACAGACATGTCAACACTGGCTGTAGATCTGTGCCCCTGGCAGGGACTCAACTCCAGGCTTCGGGGAAAATCAGACTAAGATCACAGATGGTCATGTTGGGAAGCCCACCAGGGAAGGTGTGGCCAGACTGGGTGTTGATGAGAAAGGGTGGTGTGTTAGTTGCTTCTCTCACCAGAAAGCAGCATAAGAAGGAAGAAAGGGTTATTTGGAACACAGTTTGAGTATGTGGCCGAGACTCCTTGAAGGTGGGGAGACCAGAGAAGAGCTAGGGTATAAGTGTGCCTTGTTTTCTCCTGTTGTTCAGTGGGTACCCCATCTCATGGAAGGGTACTGCCTACATCCAGAACGGGCCTTTCTTCCTCAGTTAAATTTCTATAGAAAGACCTCACAAATATGTCCCGAGGAGCCTCTCTTAGGCAATTCCAAACCCAGCCACATTGACATGAAGAGGGATCAGAGAGGACGGGAACCTCACCTCTCAGAAGTTCTGGAAAATACTCTGCATGTCAATTTTCCAAATTTTATAACACTAAACATAGACCTGCCATATCACCAAGATATTCCACTCCTAGAATGGATGCATTTGAAGCAAAAGTTTGAGGACACAAATGCCAATATCACCATCTATTAATACTGACATCCAACTGTGAAAGTTTAAGCATTCATCAACAGGTGGACGAGTCTGTGCATTGTTTTCTTCCATGCAGCAATGAAGTACTGCACAACCATGATGAAGCAAGCTACCCACACACTGCAATATAATCATCATTTGAAATCATCAAAGCCAGAGAAAACTAAAGCAGAACACCAACTACAAGGCTCTATAAAATGCTGCCGCTATGACAGACATTAGATTAGCAGTTGCCTATGGAGGAATGAACTTCAAGGGAGTAAGGAAAGCGTTTTAGTGTTTCCTTATAGGTGTTTATGTCACGATAACACTCTAAATATATGCCTATTTGTTTTCTTGTAATGCATCGTTAAAGCTGTCCGAACATTTCCAGTTAGATAAAAATTAATGAAATTCTTCACAGATACCCAAGAAACAAACAGCAAATGAAATTCTTCTATATTAAAAAAAAAACAAAAAACAACAAGAAAAGCTAACCATAGAAAAAACTACCAGAAAAACACAATATAGAAAAAATATGGAGATTGTTACTGTAATGTGACTTTTATACAGTGGATGAGAGTGCAAATTATATTATAATATTAGATAAGGAACTAATAAAACCACTAATTTAAACATTATTTATGCAAAGATACATATAATATCTCATAGGTTAACTCCTAAAATAAAATATGGAATATTTCAAAAATATAATAGAAAGAAAATTGATTGTTGAACATAATTAATTTATTGAAGTAAATCAAGAAAGATGAAAGAAGCAAAACCAGATGTGACAGATGCAACCAAACAGTAACTTCAGCATGTGAGTGATAGCGTGGGGTGTAAAACCCTGGATAGCTAAGCTAACAGACAAAAGTGTTCTTTAAAAAGACCCCAGATGATTTAGTTTTCAAAAAACAATCACGTTTAAAATAAAAAGAGGCAAATAGACTAAAGCAGAAAAATGAAAACACTTTCTCCAAGGTGCTGGCGTGACTGACAGCAGTGTCTAGAAAAGCATTTTACACACCAGTATATTTAGCTAATAATGGAAACATTTAAAATAAAAGTTCTAACCCAGAAGGTAACAAACATCAAATCTAAGCCAAAGAAAGCAGCGAAGTGATAAAGTAAGATGAGGGGCTGGGAGTTTCCCAAGCGAGAGTCCTGGTTGTTGCCATTGTCCACATCTTTCTAATTCAAGAGCAAACGGTGATGGTGGTTTTTCATCCGCTTTTGCCGCCATTCAACAGGCTGGGATCTTCAGATCCACCCAGACAAGGATGAGTGAAGGGTGGGTGAGAGGTTCCCCAGGGCTAGCAATCCCGAGACCCAGGTGCTGGACTGGCAAACCTGTCTTTACAGCTCAAGTCCTGTCACTCCAGGCTTTGAAGGCAGGGACCAATGTCTCTGGATCCAAGAGGGAGCACCCCTGGTTCACAGCAGCGCTCTCAGTGAGGATAGTACCTGCCGCTGTGAGGTTGGTGTTCCCAGGACTTCAGGCCTGTCTGAGAGATGGTGCCACCTGCTTCTGGGCACAGGGCAAACGAGTCTTGTTTTTTGCACAGCCTCTGGCTGTCACAGCCACCAGCATCTCCAGCTGGGTGGAGGTGATGGACCCACAGGTCAAGTTGTGCAGGCAATGGTGGAAAACACTGAGCTGAGCACAGTTAAAGTCGTTCTTTGCGGAGGCTGAGCGCCAGCTAGAGCCTGCGGGTCCTCTCTCATGGGCCCCCAGGACAAGGCTCCTCAGTTCGGCTTCCACACGGAGCACCCTAAGAGTTACAGACGAATTATTTCCGTTTTCTTTTTTTAATTATCAATTGCTGGGGCTGTGGGATGGCTCAGAGCATAAAGGTCACCTGAGTCCAATATCCAGGACACACAGGGCAGAAGGAGAGAACTGGCTCCTGGGTCATCCTCTGCCGTTCACTCGCACCAGTTCCTGGAACACTCACTCCCCTCAGCACAAAGACACCGGCTTTTTCTTCATTTGTTTTTCACTTTCAGTTGCTGATTGTGCCAAGTGTCAGGATGAATTACGACACACCGTCCATCACCAGCTTCACCATCACTTCCCCAGAGACCAAATGGACTGCTATCATTCCTTGACAAAGAAAAGCAAGTGTAACAATTGGGCTGTTAGGATACAGAGTTTCTCTCTGGAAGGACCTGGGGCACTGGGCAGCTGCAGGGTCAGCAGCTGGAGCCAGTGGCCTCAGAGCTGTGCCAGGGGTGAACTGGAGATAACCTGTGTCCACAGAGGGCCATTGATCTTACCTTAATGTGGAAGGAAGTCTTTTCTTATTCCTGTCGTGTGACTGGATAGTTTGCTCATGATCTCAGACCTCTTACAAACAGTGATAAATAAAGGGCCCGTGGCTTCTTGTGGAATGAGAGGCCGAGATTTAAAAATATGTTTCAACACAAAGTCATGGGAATGGAGGGCTGGGCACCAAAGCAAAGTTACATAACAGAAATAATAAATTGAAGCCGTCACCTCGAGATGCAGAGATTGAGCACACTCACCCTTAGGTCTGCGGTCACATGAGCTTGACAGGCCACACTTGGTTTAGAATCAGCTGCTCCAGGGTCTCGTAAATCACCCCTCAGGCATCTTGACAGATTAGAGAAACAGAAGGGACAACTGTGGCAGCTTGTTTTCCTCCACAATTGCTCAGCTGACAGAGAGAGAGAGAGAGAGAGAGAGAGAGAGAGAGAGAGAGAGAGAGAGAGGAGGAGGGAAAGGGAGAGGGAGAGGGAGGGAGGGAAGGAGGGAGAGGAAGAGAGAAGGAGAGAGGGGGGAGGAGAGAGAAGGAGAGGAAGAGAGGGAGAGAGAAGGCAGAGGGGGGAGGGAGGAGTGAGAGAGGGAGGGAAAGAGAGAGAGACAGACAGACAGAGAGAGACAGAGACAGAGAGAGAGGCTTTTCCTGTCTCCGAAGTTTCTGGAAGCAGGAAAATCCCAGAGGCCCTGGAGAATTAGTGACTGGGCCCCAGGACAGGCATATCCTCCCACCCCAGCAGGACACAGGGGTCAGGGACAGGAGACACACCTGCCATCCCATCCCCCACTCTGGTGTGTGGATTTGGCCTTTACAGAGAAGCAGCGGCAGACCCCAGTTTTAGGCTGGCTGTGATTCATGCATTTGTATGATCCTGACTCTGTGTAGTTTGGGCTGTGGCCATTTGTGTTCCCCTGTCAAAGACCATGCAGACCTGTTTCTTAGCTTGCCCCTGGCAAGAACAGAGTCAGCAGAAAGGGGAAGTGGGACCTTAGGAGTGGCCACAAGCCTTGTTGCTGTGTGAGAGATGCATCCTAGCAGAGCGTGGGTGTGAGGACCAATCATACAAGCCTGGAAGGAGAAGATGGTAGTACTGACTTAGTGAGAGCCATGGTTCCTAGGCAGCACACAGGGATGGGGCCAGCGCCCTTAGGGACCAGGGAAGTGAGAGAGAAATAATGCTAATTTCCCCCCAGACATTCCGAGCCTACATTTGGGGACACCAGTGGGCTTAGATTCTGCAGACAACCCCATAATGATGGACCGTCTCATCAGGAATGGGGGCAGCACCGGGTTTTCTCTTGGGAGAGGTGGTGGATGAGGTCACACAGGGAGACAGGAACCCTGGTCATGAGGAGCAGAGGGCACCAGCAATGAGCCAGGGATCTTTGTCCTGAGAGAGTGGAGCGGAGGAAACATCTGGGAAGTCTTAGGAGCAGAGGGATGTTGGGTTCTGTCATCAAAGAGTTTGTAGCAGAGGCAGAGTGAAGAGGGATCTCAATGCTTCTCCAGGAGGCACCCACAGTACCTGCTGCTGGGTTGAGTCTGAGTGACAAGAGACTGGTCTGGAAGCTCACTCACCAAGTCACTATTAACAGAGTCTGGGAAGTACGTAGGAGACCAGCGGTGATACCTAAGTGAAACCTTAGCCTCTATGCTTTTTACACAAGTATATCTATTCTATAATGTTAGAAGAAAATTCTGAGTTTTAAAGTATATTGTCATCCTATTTGTGAAGCAATAGAGCTTTAGCAATAACAGTGCTTTAACGACTACCATTTGAATTTCAAAGTTCTCAGCAAGGAAACATCAAACTTGTGCGGGAAACCGGCATCAACTAAGCCAAGTCCTCAGCATTTAAAGTGTGCACTATGTGTTCTCAAAAAATATTTGCATAATAAGAAAGTGACCACAATAGAGACCGATTGAGGAGATGTGGGAACTCACCATTTCAGAGTAGCAGGGGAGAAAGGAAACTAAAGGGAAGTTGAGACATTGAAGAGATCTGGTCCTGGCCTGAAGGGAGCCTTGGTCAGGTTACTAAACCTGAGTTTATTTGGCATTTTCTTCTGGAAAGTAAAAGCTCTTGCCCTGCTTACCTCACAGAAGGATGAGGTGTGTAGAAAGGCAGACATGAAACCGTAAATAGGTGAAGATTTTGAAAGCCGGTGACCCTCTGCTAGTAAAGAACTTCGGCAGAATTTACAGGAGATAGCCATGATACTGTGGAATGCCGCTGGCTTCATCGCTGTATGTCAAGGGCTGGTGGTAGAGATGTGGCCCATACCCACCCTTCTCACCTTCCTTGCTTGGTCTCCGTGACAACAGAATGACAGACAGAAAGGCGTATAACTCAGAACATCCAGAAAAGAAGTCACCTAGCCCCGAGTTGGTGAAAGAAAAGTCTTTGGGGGAAATGATTTGAAAGAGGGAAAACCATAAACTTCAATAAAGTCATGCTAATGCTTTTATTTTGAGAAGTGGGGAGATTAAGATGGGGCTCTGCCCAGAGCAGGAGGGAGCCGCCATTGCTGTCTAGGTTGGGACATCTGACTGGTGTCATTGGTAGGGATTAAGGTCGAAAGGCTAACTCTCCAGCTCAGATTTCAGTCAGGCCAATGATACAACCTGGAGTATGAGGAAGAGATGGAGGTCTGGATACATGAATCTGCAAACAACTGTGTGGAGAAAATTACACCTGCAAGATCTGCAGGCCATGTGACTCTCGGGTGAGGACAATGGGACAGTGAGGACCACAAGGGGCTGGGACTGAACTTTCCCTGTGTGGCATCTTCGAGTAGACCAGCAAGTTTTAGATAGATGGCTGTCAGACAGCCAGAGCAGAGGTCTTCTGCCAGCCGGTGCCAGGCTCCACCCCTTCCCCAGGACTGGTCAGTGACACAGGGACCATAGCGAAAGGCATCATTGAGAGGATGAGAAGTCCGTGTCAGCACACAGGCTTGGTCTTGAGTCCATCCCAAGCCATGAAGATGCCAGATTGCTCAAAATTGCAGTGAACTGGGTTTGGGAAGGAGGAATCCGCCCAGACCCGTGATGATCATGCCATGTGGGTATTTACTCAGGTTGGAAGCAGTCTATTCCTTACACAGCACACAGAAGGGTAGATAGTGTGCCTCAGACCTTGGGCTCTGTGACATCGCTCATACATTAGTGACAACCTCTCCAAGCTGCCCATTGGCCCATCTTAGGAGCACAGGAGAAACCCATTTTAGTGTAATCATTTATTACCAGAGAAGCAACTTGTCATGTAGTCTGCATAGAAGGACGAGGAAGTGTCCGACCAAGCTCTCCCGATGGCCCACTGTGCCAGGTGTGAGTGCCCTCTGGAATTTCTCAACAGCAAAGCATTTAATTACAGATTCTCTCTTCTGTAATAGAAGAGATGTTTTGAGTCATAAAATTATAAGTTAGAATTTGCATATAGTTGTTTGGGAGTTTCTAGTGGATGGATTCCGGAAGGATTATTGAACAATCTATTTTGAGCACAGTTGTTAAATCAGAAGTTTGAAGTTCCACTCCGTTTAGTAGGCATGGAGGAAGTTAGCGGCTTTCTTATGGAAAAAATCATTGTGCATTAAAAGGAATTCAGAGCACAAATCATGAAAATCTGGCAACAAATCGTCCAACCGTGATTAACAGCCCAATGGGCTTGGGCAGCTTAGACAGTATTCAGACTCAAGTTCTCTGTGTATGAGAAGAAACAGAGGCTCCCCGGGTCTGAGAAGATGCTCTGTTTTATTAGACGATCCTAACCCAGAGATCTTCAGGATAACACGAAAATGGACCAGTCCTTGTGAAAATTTACTCTCCAGAGACACTAAAAGAAAAAAACAGAAAGGGAAACAAAACCAAAAACTCACTTAAGTACAAGTAAAATTGTAATAAAGTATCTAGACTCATTGTTAAATAGAAACACAAAAGTTTTGAAGTGTCATTTTGTATTAAATAGACTTCTAATCCCGACTGGTCAACATTGTTGAGACCTGGTGGGCATCCACATACCCCTTCAAAGTTATTAGAAAGCTGACCGGAGACCTGAGGATGTCAAGGGGACATTCCCTTGATTCCCCTTAGAACTTAACTTCGGACACCTTTGGGTCCTGAGTCAGACCAGAACAAGCTACTGACACCAGACACACTGATAGGAAGTAAGCATAGCATCCAACAAAAGGGAGCTGGGGTACTGGACAGAAGGGTATTCCTGCACTGCCGGACATACCACCGTCACCTAGATCTAAGTCACAGATCTAAGCAGACACTAGGGTGGAGTTTTAACATATGTTACCCAGAGCAATGAGCAACAAAACCTATCTCATGGGGTCAAGACCACTGACCTATTTAAATTAAAGAGAATGAGCCCAGGAAGGTCACTCGGCGGTAGCCCTGTTTCTCACCTTTGTTATTAATTGTGCATTTTTTCTTGGCAGGACCCACCCCATGTCAGGAACTCGTGTTCCTGACATTATCAGGGTTGTTTAGGTTCAGTCCCTTCTCCCATCTATCAGCTTTCACATTAATGGGTATTCACTAAGCACTGTTAGAGTCTTACTTTGAATATTTGGAAACAAGAATAAATTAGACATAATCCTTCCCCTCGGGAAATGTCCAGTCTGTTAAAGGATACAGACAGTACACAATGCCCTGTGTAACTGAAGCAGAGACAAAGAAGGCCCTTCAAACCCAGCAATGCATTCCAAAGGCTCTGATTTCCGCTGTAGAGGGAGGGAGAAAACTGCAAAGAAATAACTCAAATGTATATTTGACATTTCTTTGCTGTCTCCTTAATCGCCTGGCTTCCAGGTGTCAATTGTGGTGTCTGAATCAGTGGAAGAGAAGGAAATCCCCCACAGGCAGCCAGGACTTGTGGATTCTCACTGAAACCATCAAAAGGACAGGTGGGAGAGGCCAGACTGGGGCGAGTTAGTGTCTCAGAGGACAGACCCACTATACATGGAAATACAGCTTGTATCCCCTCTGGGCACCACAAAATGTTCTCCCGTGGCAGCTCAGATGGCCCAGACACAGCGTAGGAAGGCCTGACTCTGCATCGCTGGGTTTAAGCTGTGCTGTGCCGGAGGCTGCCTCCTGAGCGTGTTCCAGAAGCTTACCCCATACTTCTTTATGGAACTCAGCTTTGGTCCATTTTTACTCCAGTTTCTTGTTCCAGAAGTTATCATGCCTAACTATTGAGACATATGCATTCTTGGGTTCTTAACCATGTGGACAGGGGACTTGACCAAAGAGCCATGAAGGGTTAATACTGATCAATCCTGGGAGAGTAGAGACCCTCTTCAGTCCCAAGGTGACATCTGAGAAGGCACAGCCTCTGAACAACTGCAGTCAGTCAGAGCTACAATAAACAGACACCCAGGCTACCTGGAGACTAGCACAGTTGCAAGAAGTAGCATAAGACAGGAGATTTGTTTTGACGGAAGAAAGACGACAAGGCTTTACTGTAAGTACGTTCCAAGCACAGCCGGAAAGGCAGTTTCTTGACAGCCACCATTGCTTAGCACGTCTTCAAAGCCAGCTGGTGCCCTGCTTGGCTCACTTGAGCAACCAGCAGCACAGACTGGTCCTGCCTAAGGCTTGCAGGAAGAGCATGGGCCAGTTACCTGTCTCAGGTGTCAGCATCATGGAAAAACCATTCAAGGCTCTTCCTTCATCTCACACCCAAAGCCTGTGCCATAGTGCGATCTTCTCACGACTACATGAGGGCAAATAAGGGCCAAATCTGGTCATTTCCAGAGTTGTGGTATTTCATGTGCCCCTACTTCTGCTGTTGCAAAGGTAGCCTGGAAATCCTTTGGAAGAAGTAAGACAGACAGAGGTGTGAGGCCGTGTGCAACTAGCGGGTGAAGCTCAAGGAGCGACTTTGCTGTATGTTCCCTGAGGAAGCACTGAAGGTCAGTGGGTCAGGAACTCTGAAAGTCCAGTAGCTGCTATGGACCCAGCTCCATCCCAATGTCACAATCCCTTGTTGCCACGCCACTGCTACGCTGTATGGCAGAAATTATGAAATTTACTCTGTCGTTTTAATTTTCGTGATTAAATATGGATTCCGTGTGTCAGCACTCAAACATCCGTTTTGTGCTGTGCTCCTAGGGTCCTGTGGCTGAGGCCTCCTCCTTCAATGAAACATTGTTTTAAATGATGCCAAGAGCCACAACCCCAGAGCACAGCCACAGAGCACAGCTACAGAGCAAGCACAGCCACAGAGCACAGCCACAGAGCAAGCACAGCCACAGAGAACAGCCACAGAGCACAGCCACAGAGCACAGCAAGTCCCTTGGATTTCAGGGAGATTCATACATGTGCTGCAAAGAGAATATGGTCAGGTCTGGGAATCCATCCGGTTCACATCTGAACTCCTCCAATGAGCTGTTCTTGGCCCTTCCATAAGGGAAAGCAGAAAGTGACGCCGTGGCTGAGTGCGGCTGGGGATGATGGAGGACCTGGAGAAGCAGCAGCTGCAGAGCTGCTCTCTGTGGCCGCGAGGCTGTGGGCTAAGGCTGCAGTGGGAGGCGCTCTGCCAGGAAGCCCAGCCTGCACTCTCTCTCTTCCACTGCTCTGGCAAAGTCAAACCCATGGGATGTGGACAAATTCTTAAAGTCTGAATAATGCCAAAGCAAGTTTATCTGGGCAGGAAGAGCATTTAAGTGGTTACTTAGGGAAAAACATAGGAAGCCTAAGGACATCTGTGTGCAATTTAAGACCTGACTTAAATGCCTGCAGGGTAAGCAAGGCTGTGGGGAATGGCAAATGCCCATTCACAGGAATGACCTTTGCACTGTGCGTCTTGAGAGCTTTACAAAAACAAGCAAATGCATATTAAATATGCCTTGTAGGGAACAGGGTGTAGCACATACAAAGAAAAGAGAGGGGAGAGAGGGTGTCGTAGGGTTTCTACTGCTGTGACCATGGCCATAGCAACTCTTATAAAGGAGAGCATTGAATGGAGGTGATGGCTTACTATTTATTATTACTTCATTATCATCATGGAGGGGAGCATGGCAGCCGGGATTATGGTGGTGTGCAGGCAGACATGGTGTTGGAGAGTTCTACATCTTAATCCAAAGACAACAGGAAGTGAGCTGTCTTACTGGACATGGCTTGAACATATATGAGACTATAAAGTACACCTCCACAGTGACTCACTTCCTCCAACAAGGCCATACCTACGCCAACAAAGTCACACCTCCTAATAGTGCCACTCCCTTTGGGAGGCCATTTACTTTCAAACCACCACAGGAAGAATGTAGGCGGAGACTGTTTGTTCATTCCTGACCACCCAGACCCAAAATAATCACACAGAAACTGTATTAATTAAAACACTGCTCGGTCTTTTAGCTCAGGCTTCTTATTAACTAATTCTTACATCTTTAATTAGCACATTCCTATTATTTTGTATTTTACCACTACTCTTGGTCTACTGGTAAGGTTCTGGCGTCTGTCTCCCTTGGCAGCTACATGGTGTCTCTCTGACTCCGCCTTGTTTTCTCCTCTATCTCAGCTTGGAATTCCCACTTTTATGTGGGATTCCCCTCTGTACTCTGTGAATTCCATTGGTTAATAAAGAAACTGACTTGAGCTTGTAATAGGGTAGAGTAGAGCTAGGCATGGAAAACTAAACTGAATGCTGGAAGAAAGGAGGCAGAGTCAAGGATAAGCCATGGAGTCACCAAAGACAAATGTGCTGAAACTTTGCTGGTAGGCCACAGCCCCATGGTGATGCACAGATTAATGGAGGTGGGTTAAATTAAGATGTAAGAGTTAGCCAATAAGAAGCTAGAGCTAATGGGTCAAGCAGTGATTTAGACAATATAGTTTCTGTGTGATTATTTCAGGAGTCTGGGTGGCCGGGAAATGAGCAAGTGGACTTCCTACTACACACCTTGTGCTATTCTGCCTGCCACAGGCCCAAGCAGCTTCTTTATTCATTAACTAATAAAAGTGACAGATATCCAGACTTCCCACACCAGAAGAAAGATAGAGATGAGAGATGGATCGTATAGAGAAAGAACAAGGCAGTGAGTGACCAGTGACCATTTCTCTGCAGTGGCCACAGGTGGCCGCTAACTTAATGTCTGACTACGAGAAGACAGACCTAAAAGACGAGGATGACCTGGATCACAACATGCTGCTGTGACATCATGCCTGGGTCTGGGGGTTTATACAGCAAAGAGGCTCATTCTTCACAATCCCAGCAGAGAGCTGCACACAGTGAGGAGCTGGCAAGGGTCCTGGTGAGGGAATCACATTGAAGAGAAGCCAGAAAGAAAGTTAGTGAGCACAAAGGGGCACCTGTGTGCACAGGGTATCAACTAACCAGGGCCATGGCCCTATAACCCACTTTATACAACAGGGGCCAGCTGCACTCCTCACAGACCTGACCCACGCCCTGGAGGCTAGTCAGTCCCTTCTGGGAGATGACACCATCAAGTGAGTCTGCAGGGACAGATCATGTCTAAACTACAGCAATGGGACAGTGAGTGCCAGCAGGGGCCACTGTGGGCACCCAATGCTGGAAGGCTCTCAGTATGCAGGAAGACAGAGGGTGACTGAGCTAGCTAAATGGCCGTGTGTGTGTCTGTGTGTGTGTGTGTTGTTGTTGTTGTTGTTTTCTGGCTTGAGACAGAGGATGACTGAGCTAAATGGCTGTGTGTGTGTCTCTGTGTTTGTGTGTGTGCTTCTCTGGCTTGAGCCCAAGCCTTCAGATGCGCCTCTGTGTCTTACCCTGCATATTCTCTAAGACATTTGTCCCTTCAGTTCACAAGGGTAGAATCCTGGATTTCCCCTCCATGACAATCTTGTTGATTCTCTTCTCCTCATGGGGATATTTTTGAAAGCCTGGTGTCTCCCTTCTGTTAATGACTACATGGTGTGGAATTTGTCAAAACCAAATGCTGTGCCTAACACAGAGACAAGCTAAATAAATACTGATGGAGGGGGTCTTGCTTGGCTCCTGCTGGTTCACAAGAACGGTCGTGTGAGATTTCCACAGCTGCTGTGGAAATCTTCCCAGCATCCGCCTCCGGGACAGAGGCTGCCTTGACACTGTTCTGGGCCACATAGGACTGCTAGGGATCGTTCATACAGAATTGCCTCTGGAAGGCAATTCCCCACCCTTGCCTTCCACTCCCCTGCTCATTTTCAAATAAACCAGCATGTTTTTCAGAGAACCTTTATCTGTTGTTTTGGTTGACAACACAAATGTTAACCGCACCGTACCTGTCTTTGAACTCGTATGCAATTCCATTAGCAGACTCTTTCGTGTGAATCAATAAATGAATAATAAAACCATTCCATTTCAGGAAGCATCGCATGCTATCTGGGCATAACAGTGTCGGGAAGAACTGGCTTACAGATATCGGCAGTGTTCACCTTGCTTCCTCTGGGCAAATGGGGATTTCTCAGTGTTTCCTTCTGCCAGGTGACTCTAAGCGTATGTCATAGCATTTTCTGCCACAAGCATTTCTCAGACAAGGAAGAAAAAATGTCTCTTTCAGTTATTGCTTTTTCAAACCTTAAGGATAATGGTAAAATATGGTTGCAACTTTCCCTGACGTGTGTATGTATGCATGTAGGCATGTGTGTATGGGTTAAAGTAACATGGATATCCACATTCAGAGTCAAGGCGCTTGTCTGGGGCCCTCTCAGCGCTCTGCTCATGTCTGCTGCAGGGTTTCTCACGGGTGCCTGGGCTGGAGTCTGCATGGCTGGTAGTGCTAAGTATTTTCTTGGTGGTAGCCCTGTCTGTATATCCACCGTACTCAGCCATCCCTGGTACAGTCCCCTTGGCAGTGGTGAACCACAAAGCTGTCTCTCTAGAAGAGAGGGTGACGACTGCAGCAAGGGTTCTTTCCCATTGGATTGGATTCTTGGGAGGGGGGCACATCCCCTTCAGAACTTCCAGAGTCGTGTTTGACATCTTCAGGCTGGGGGCTCTAGATAAGATTGAGATCTGGCAGCGACCACTGGCAGTGTTTTCTGTCTCCTTGCCTCAGATGGCACAAAATACACAGAGATCTTAAGGTCTCCCTCTGATCTTCAAGTTCTGACCCCCTACTGCACACTGTGGTGATGGGGGGAGGGAGGCCCCCTTCTGCGCTCTATGTGCTACAATACAGTTTGCAAGCTTCGGGCAAGGGGCTGGAGGTTGAAATACACAGAGACAGACATATGGACGTCTCATCACTGTTAAGAAGCCCTTTTTCTTTAATAGCACCATGGGGGCTTAAATTCCCAGCAGTCAAGTGGGCCAACAGGTGAAAACCCATCCTCTGATCCTCTAGGCAAGGCACAGCTTTTAGTAACTTCAATTAGAAGGCTCTAGACAGGAAAGAGCAGCTGAAGGCCAGGACTCCAAATGGTCCCAACAACCCCCTCCTCTGCTCTCCCAGGCTCTGACCCCTTCTCCTTCGCAGGTTTTGACACATCTCCATGCTTCCCCTGGGCTCTGAGTTCCTTTAGAAATGTGTCTGCTGGAAACATGTTGTAGAATATTCTCTCTCTGAAGTGAAACTTGATAACAAAGCAAGGCAGCATTACAGTGTCCATGGCATTCCAGCCTGGACCTGGTAAGGACTTGAGTCTCCCGAACACGAGTGTCTAACAGACCAGGCTCCATCATCCACCTTTGTCCTCAGAAGGTCAGTTAAAGAGAAAAGGTAAAAAGAAAAAAATGGGTTATTCATTCAATGTGACTACACTAGACAGAGGAACAAAGAGGTCCAGTGACCCCCAGCTGGGCCCATTTTGGGGTCCTGACTTAGGTTTAAATAGAGAGCAAGACCCAGCCAAGTTGCGGTCCAGCCCATCACTGACCCATCATTGGCTCAGTCTATCCTGTAAGGTGGTCTGACAGCTTGTCAGGACAATGTGAAATCTGTCCCTGGGAGACAGCCTCCCTCTCCAGCTGGCGCTGGGTATCAGCCGTTTTCCTCTCATGAAAACCCAGGGGGAAATTCCAGTCACTTGGAGTCCACTGTTTCAGTGGTCCAAAGGTAAGGCACAGATGTCAGCTGTCCAGGATGGTTACGCAGTGTTAGGCCGTGCCCTGCCCTGAGTGACTCCATTTTACAACAGTGGTTGGGTCCAAACTCAGAGGCAGGTTTCCTCCTCCACAGTCTGTGCAGCACAAACCAGAAAGCAAAGTTGAATGAGTAACTTATTTATGCAAAAACATTACCACCTATGAACTAGCCCAGCTGTTCCCAACCTTCCCAATGCTGTGGCCCCTTAATTCAGTTCCTCGTGCTGTGGTGACCACCGACCATAAAATTATTTCCTTGCTACTTCACAACTGTAATTTTTCTGCTGTTATGAATCATAATGTAAACATTTTTGAAGACAGAGGTTTGCCCAAGGGGTCATGACCCACAGGCTAAGAACCACTAAACTAGACAAAATATGCCAAGAAACATGGTATATGAAATCATATCAGGAAAACTGGACCAGTGAATGATGCAGTCCTTCACTTGGATCATATAGAAGGTATTCGGGGTTGGTAATTCTTCTCACCTCTCCTGGGGCTGAGTGAGTCAACTTCCTAGAGGGGCATGGTTACCAGAGACCGAACAAGGTACCCTGTGGTTCCTTTCCTTGAGTCTTTGCCACTGTCCCTTGTTGTTGGGTTGGTCACCCAGGCATATTTTCGGGGCAGGCATCCTTGATGTTTTCTTATCTGTGGATGGGCAAGGCTGGTACCCCATCTTCCAGTTACTTATACCATTGTTTATTTATGAGGACAGTGCCATTTCTGAGGTGTCTGTGACACTTGAGTTGCAACGTTGTAGTGACGTAGTGACAAAGAGACTTGGGTGGACTAAGCATCATCGAGATGAAAGTGCTGAGCACAGTGCCCCACAGAAGAGCTAGGTGACTGTCCCCACTGATGGGCCACCAGGCTAAGAGCTTTCCCAAGCTGGAGGTAGATCTGTCGAGCCTTGGAGACTGGACTAAGAGAACAGAGCTGGGTGCTGTGCTGTATCTGTAACTCTGCAACATCGTGCTGGTGTTGTGTGGGCCAGGAACGAGTGATGTGAGTTCTGGTCTCACAGGGTTGCCAAACTCAAGAAAGATAAATGGTTAAACTCTACACATCACCTGAGTGCACCATGGCTGCATGGGCAATGCTGGTCCTTCGAGATCACCATGTGATGTCATATGAGTCTTAGATAATGCCAAGCCCTGGGTTCCATACCTACCAACTCCAACACAACCAAACAAATTTTAAAGGGGCCTCTATTAGACATGTATAAAGTTACAAGGACCAGGACTGACCAAAACCATGACCCTCAGTTCTGGAGTAGTGCATAAAATAGACAGTTCTTTCTATTCAAAGGTTGGGCAACTGTGACAGTGATTCCGCGCCTGGCCACGGTGACTGAAGGCCATGATTTGACCCTGGTGAGGATGTAGACAGGTGGCACAGCCACTGATGTGTATGTGAGCATGCTCTATGACGTCCTTGCAATACCGGTCACTGGTGCTGTGTCCCATCACTCCCTCCTGAGTAGGCAACACATGGCCTCATAGCGCGTGTGTCTAATGAGAAGCCCGTATGTTTTGCTTAGAGCCTCCTCGTTACAGGAAACCACAGACGGATTTGCAATACGAAATAAATGGAAGGAATTTTTCCTTTCTGAACATCAGAGAGGGGAAAATGCCTTTAAGCGTTTCTCAAACTATGTAAGCAGGTTCCTAATTTTGAGTCAATTTTCAAGCCATCTCCTTTTCACGGTTATTCCTTGATGAATAGCTTCCTCTGTGAGAATCTGCGCCAACTCCTGGATTAGCAGAGTCCCCAGGTCAGCAGGACCCGCAAGTCTGCAGAACTGCCCACTCTCTGTTGTCTCTGCTGGGTTTTCACGGCAGAGGGAGCTCTCCATCACAGATAGCAATGACTGGTTCAGGGCGAGGTTCACAGCATGATCTGTCTTTGGGTCCTGTCCCTAGTGGTTAAAATCTCCACTCAAGGGCTGGAGAGATGGCTCAGCGGTTAAGAGCATTGCCTGCTCTTCCAAAGGTCCTGAGTTCAATTCCCAGCAACCACATGGTGGCTCACAACCATCTATAATGAGGTCTGGTGCCCTCTTCTGGCCTGCAATACACACAGACAGAACATTGTATAATAAATAAATAAATAAATATTTTAAAAAAATCTCCACTCAATCCTCTGTGAATGAGGTAACATCTGTGCACAGATGTTAAACACATTCTCTTCCTTTATCTTGCATTAATATTCAAGTATTTCTCTAATAATTCAAGTTCAAAGAAAGCCCTGCTTCTGTGGTCACACTTTTATCCCTGTGTGCACAGGCTGGGGACAGGGGATCAGCTAAAATGATAAACTTTTTACTTGCAGCTGTGGGAAAATCGCCCCCCCTTAAGGTTCCCCTAGAGGCTGCTTTCCAGGGTACTCTGCGATTCATGGCATCCTGTTGTCACCTCTTGGTGGTGGTTTACCACAAGATATGAAAGCTTAGATACAAAAGTGGGCGCTTCCTTTCCCACCCATGCAGCCGTGAGAACGTCCTACAGATGGGGGTGCTGAAGTGGATGCAGAGGGCATCGACTCATCACCTGTCCCCTCCTCTCTGATTCTCCACAGCTTCCTCCAGAGAGCACCCCAATCTCCACCCTGTGCTCTTCATACCGCAGCCAGCTCTTCCAGTGATGTCACCGCCACAAAGAGACCAGTCCTTTCTAGTCTCCCTTGATAACAGCACTCTATTCTCTCACAGACCTTGTCTAGACCAGTGACTTTTTGCTTATTAACCTTTTGTAGACCATGAATGCTTCAGCTACGGTGTTAATAGAAAGTCTATGTACATCTGCGTCCTCAGGAGGAGCTCCTGGAGCCTCGCAGACGGCCCCTCACTTGCAAGGAATGTGATGGATTATTGCAGAGACAAGGAGCCCAAATATTCTGAGTGTTCAGACATCAAAGGTGAGGATCCACTGGGAGTCTTAAGCTCTGAGGAGGACTTAAGCCAGCCTTAGAGAGAAAAGCAAAGATCACATCTTCAAAAAATGTGAGTCCAGGTGGTATGAGCTGGCTCCCTGCAAGACTGCAAACTAAAGCGGAATGTGTCATTCTTGTCCTGAACGCAGTCACAGGCAGTCACAGAAGCAGGCTTCGGGGCTCGGAACTGCAGGAGTGGCTGATCTTAGGAGGAGAGAAAGAATGCCCGAGGATGTGGCTGGTGTCACATGACGGGTCCACAGATAATTTCCCTTATTTCCCCCCTCTGAATTTGTCACATGAGGCCAAAGGTTGTTTCTTTAAAGAGGGCACCATCTCCATGCCTGGCAATGTGTTGTTGGTACATTCCCTGGGGATACTGGCTTATTAGGAAGCCCTGCAGACGGGAAGACAAGGCATTAGGAAATGATGAGGTTCTCCTGTAGGATGGGTGCGAAGGTTTTGTTCACAATGTACCAAAGAGCAAACAACTATTAATTAATTGATGCATCAAAATGGGGGGTTTCTGTTCAGTGGAAGATGACATTAGCTATTAGCCACTGGTCTGGTATCTCACACACTGGACAGACCCAGAATGGCCTGGGATACAAGGGAGAATGGGTGCTGGCCATTGCTGTATAGAAAATGCAAGTTGGTTGGCAATGAAAACAATTTGCCATAACAGGACAGGAGAAGCTGGAAATGAGAGACACCGTGTGGTAGGAAACATTGAGACAGAGAGTTCCAGGAAGCGGGCCTGAGATGTTCATAGTTATGGTCACCACGGAAAGTGATAGAGGGTTGGTTTTTATCTCTCCTTGCCTCATGACTTTATCTGAGAACAGCATTATGATATGCAGCCTAGGCTGGCGTCAGATGTCTATCAACACACCAACTTCTTTCGGGGTCCTCCATGTGTAACACGACCCTCAGCCCTCACTCGCTTCCAACACCAGAGACAGGACAGATAAACCAGTATCCTAACGTCCTTGGGTAGAATAGCGCTTCCAGCTCTTTGGGATCCTGGTTCTGCTGACCTTTGAACCACTGTGCGCACAAAATGTCCTCAACAAAATGAAAGTATGCCAGCTTGTCACTAGGTGCCCTTGGTTAGGTGTTTCCGTGTGAAATGGTTTGTGTAACCTCAGTGAAGAGAGATTATCCCGCCCAGCCTTAGAGTTCAGCTCCTGTCCCCATAAGCTCGCTCCCTTCCCACATTCTCTTCTGAAGATCCCTTTCCCAGGGGCATCATTGTTACAATGTTGAGAATTAAATAAAAACACTTGCATGCATTTCCCAAACCAATTCTGATGTCTCGGGAAGCAAAAGAAATTCAAATACTAATACAATCCAGCTAGGGTCCAAAGAAATTCTCAAAACCACTCCTCAGAGTGGCCTCCAGGGTTGTCCATAGAGACACCTTCTCTGCCAGGCCCGATGCCCTCACCTACATTAGCCACCTCCTGCTGGCCTCCAGGGTTGTCCGTAGAGACACACCTTCTCTGCCAGGCCCGATGCCCTCACCTACACTAACCACCTCCTGCTGGCCTCCAGGGTTGTCCATAGAGACACCTTCTCTGCCAGGCCCAATGCCCTCACCTACACTAGCCACCTCCTGCTGACCTTCAGAGTTTTATCTAGGTTCCGTCTTTAATAGAAATGTGTATTTATGTGGGAGACTGTGTGATGGTACTGTGTTTACTTAAAATCAGAACATCAGAATAATGGCTAAAGCTTCAGAAAACCCTTTGGTGGAGAGAAAAGAGCACAGTCCTCCTGAGCGGTGTGCGGGTCCCAGGCTTACACACACTAGAGTTCCAAGTGGACAAGACAGAGAGCTGCAGCCCTGTGAACTTACACATGAGAGTGTATGGGGTCTCCCTCCTTCATATGGAAGGCCAGTGACTGTCACTCAAAGTGATACTCAGTTGCAAATCCCAATGGTCAGAAGCATGAAGAATGCAATGCCAGCCAGTTCACGTCTAGACTTTTCCAAGGACAATGAGGTAGCAACTGTTACCAGACAGGACAATGAGGTAACTGTTACTAGACAGAACAGCTGAGAAGATGGAACGACTCTCCCTCACCTTCCCAAGACTAACCTTCCTCTCCTACTGGACACAGCCACCAGGACAGTGACCAAGTGTCCCAGATTAGCTTCTGCCAGTGTGACCCGTGGACCAGAACCATCTGGATCTGCTGTAAGATGGAGGTTCCCCAGCCCCATGTGTTAGGTGGTTGTCATATAGGGCTCTAGGTTAGTGTCTCAGAGTTTTGAAGTGGAGGCTCAAGGCCACAGTATGGGTACAAAGGCTCTGAGGTCTAGGGAAAACCTCCTTCCCCCCACCAAACCTTCCCACGGCAGCTCTTCCTTGAGGTTCCTGGTCTGTGGTCTTCATCTTCACTCCCTTGTTGTGTCTGAGTGTGGTCTCCTCGTCAGTCTCATGAACAAATGGAATTCAGGGCCCACGAAGGCACCTCGGGATTACCTCATCTCAAGGTTCTTACCTGAATCCTACCAGAAGAGAACCGCTTTTCTTTGAGGCCATCATTCAGCACAGTACCTGACAAATTAAAGCTGGGGTAGAGGGGAAGAAACACCCAGACATACCAAAGAGGGAGGGGGTCAGACAAGGCATGACATAGGTCTACCCACTGCTGACCCCGGCAGGTAATTATAAACACACTTCTTTACCAGACTCTCAACTATCCACATAGTTGGCAATTTCCTTCTTTCTTTCTTTCTTTCTTTCTTTCTTTCTTTCTTTCTTTCTTTCTTTCTTTCTTTCTTTCTTTCACTGCTGACCCCGGCAGGTAATTATAAACACACTTCTTTACCAGACTCTCAACTATCCACATAGCTGGCAATTTCTTTCTTTCTTTCTTTCTTTCTTTCTTTCTTTCTTTCTTTCTTTCTTTCTTTGATTTTGAAATTTTATTCTGTGTGTATGAGTGTGTTACCTGCATGTGTGTATGGGCACCACAGGCATGCCTGGAACCCGAGGAGGTCAGAAAATGATGTGGAATCCCATGGAACTGAAGTTATAGGTAACTGTGAGCCACCGTGAAGGTACTGGGAACTAACCCAGATCTTCTTCAAGAGCAGTAAATGCTCTTCTCTGCTCAGCCCCTGCTCCAGTCCCAGCTGCTGAGTATTTTTAAGTGGATGAGTACATGGGACAGTGGTCACTTGGAGGAATTAAACTTTGTCTTTGTGACCAAAACCCGAGTCTGATAGATTGTGGGCTTAGATGGGCATTTTCTTGTAATGATCTTGTTCCTCTACAGAGCCTGTGATGAACTCACCCTCTCATTATGGATGGGCGTATTGCCTAGTTCAATTTTAATCCGTGTTTGGATACATTAATTTTGAAACCACTCGAAGTGGTTCCCCTCTGTGAGCATTAGAGCTGGTCAGCCCAAACACAAATTCCACAGCAATAGACAAAGCTTCTGACGGGGTGGGGGAAGCTTCTCTAAAACCGAAGGTCTGGGATGTTGCAGAATATCTGTGGACACTGTGAAGATGTGTCTTTGCCAAGGCGCCTTCTGATTGGCTTACTAAAGAGCTGAATGGCCAATTGCTAAGCAGGAAAAGATGGGCGGGATTTCTGGGGAGAGAGAGGAAAAGGAGAAGGAATGTAGGTGTAGGGATTACACCAGGTAGATGCCAGAGAGGCACTGAAAAGTTCAGACATACGGTACAGAGCAGCATGTAACAGAATTCTCATCTATGGCTGCAGGAGTAGGAAATGCAGACCTGCAGGAGAAGCTCCACCTGCCTGTATTGCACAGTCAGGGGTCGTAAACCAGAAAGCACCTAGAGGGTAAGTGGGAGAGTAAGATGGGGTAGATTAATACCACTAAGGAAAAGAGAGTTGTGGCTCAGAGCCTGGCAGGCAGAGTAGACACAGGCATTGCTCACAGTCAGCCCCTCTCCTCAGTGGGTGGGCTGTTGGCTCATTGGTCTAGAACACATGCAGACAAGCCATGCAGGCTGTATGTTCACACACAAGTGCACATTGTCAATATCCAGAGAACACACAGATATGTGCAAATTGTACACTTGTACGTGCACTCAAGTGCTCATTCTCAGTGTCTAGGGCCCACAGAAGACACGTGGAGGCAGTGCGTGCCACAGGCCGGAGTCAGATGAGCTCTGCCCAGGCATGTGGGAGTCTGAATATTTTCTTAAACTTATATAAAGTACACTCACATGATTCCTTATTAACATTTGTAAAGTTTATAAACTTCTTAAGTATAAAGGTGATGGAGGAAGGCCATTGGTTAAGTAATAAAGAAACTGCTTGGTCTCATAGGTTAAAACCTAGGTGGGAGGAGTAAACAGAACAGAATGCTGGGAGGAAGAGGAAGTGAGCTCAGAGGCCATGCTCCCTTCTCCCGGGTAGACGCACACAATGAAGCAAGCCGCTAGGTCAGACATGCTGAATCTTTCCCGGTAAGACCGGTGCTACACAGTTTACTAGAAATGGGTTGATCGGGATATCAGAATTAGCCAGTAAGGGCTAGAGCTAATGGGCCAAGCAGTGTTTAAATGAATACAATTTGTGTGTTGTTATTTTGGGGCATAAGCTAGCGAGGTGGCCGGGGTGCTGGGGACACAGCCCTGCCGCTCCTACTACTACATAAAGGCCCACACTACGGATAAAAACAAATGCAAACTAAAATGGCTAGAAAGGCCACTTCTGGTTTGGGAGCCCCTAAATACTAAAGGCCAGTCTCAGGCGCCCTCTGATGGTCATAATTGGGTATTACACCACAAAGGGGTAAGCGGCTGAGATTTGTTATTAAAGTTCATTAGATTAAACTATCTGGTCTTTAAATGATGAATGGCATTTTCCTTACAAATTTCTCTGGTAACCCTGATACCACACAAGCTATAGTCATTTGAGGGGAGGTAACCTCAATTGAGAAAATGTCTCTGTAAGATCAGGCTGTAGGCAAACCTGCGGGACATTCTCTTAATTAGTGGTTGATGGGGGAGAGCCCCGCCCATTGCGGACGGTGCCATCCCTGGGCTGGTGGCCCTGGGTTCTATTGGAAAGCAGGCTGAGTGAGCCATGGGGAGCAAGCCAGTAAGCAGCTCCCCTCCATGGCCTCTGCACCAGCTCTTGCCTTCACGTTCCTACCCTGTTTGAGTCTGTCCTGACTCCCTTCAGTGATGAAGAGTGACGTGGGAGAATGAGTCAAATAAACCCTTTCCTCCCCAATTTGCTTTTCTCATCATGGTAATTTAACTCAGGAAATAGATTCTAAGACAGCAGGTGATGCAATAAATAATCAGGAAAACAACATAAAATGCCAGCGAAGTCTCCCTCCTTGAAATGCTCAGGGCTTTGGAATAGTGTATCCAAATGCTTCCTTTGTACCCCAAAGCTCCTGTAGTCAATGAGAAAGTCACCTAAAACAACCAAAACGGGCAGAAAGAAAGGCAGAGTTTAAGGGAACCATGGGAACTAAGGAGGTATATTTAAATTCAGGAAGCAGAAATGCACGCACTTGGGTTTGGGAGGTAAAGGACGTCAGAACTCTTAGAGGTCATATCTCTCTGGAAACATCATTGTAAAAAATCCAGCGTGAGGCTTAGTGTAGTCATGGATGGGCTACGGCTACACAGAGAAAAACAACAGCGTGGTACTGTGGATTACGTGACTCCAGCCACTGTCCCACAGAGATAATACAGACACAGCTGGGTGGCGACCCCCGGTGAGTGTTGCTGAAATAAACCCATCTAAGAGGTTCTGACTCTACAGTGTGGCAGCGTCAGTATGACCGTTACACGGTGCCACTCTAGAGGAGGTGCCAATCAACCCTGACGGGTGCGTCTCTGTAGGAGGTGCCAATCAACCCTGACGGGTGCCACTCTAGAGGAGGTGCCAATCAACCCTGACGGGTGTGTCTCTGTAGGAGGTGCCAATCAACCCTGACGGGTGCCACTCCAGAGGAGGTGCCAATCAACCCTGACGGGTGCCACTCTAGAGGAGGTGCCAATCAACCCTGACGGGTGCCACTCTAGAGGAGGTGCCAATCAACCCTGACTGGTGTGTCCTCAGTAGTTACACTGAAAGTTGAGATCAGGGGCAAGAAAGCAGCCAGGCTCCTGGGGAATGTTAGCCTGATTCCTGTGTGTGGAACAAGTGAGGCTCACTAGACTAGAGGGCTGGTGTGGGAATCCTTCTGGATATGTGTTGCTTTTATTGGTTAATAAACAAAGAAGCTGCTTGGGCCTAAGACAGGACAGACTAGAGCAAGGTGGAATTCCAAGCAGAGATAGAGGAGAAAAGAAGGCAGAGTCAGGGAGATGCCATGAGCTGTTGAAGGAGACAGACGCCGGAACCTTGCCAGTAAGCTACAAGCCTTGTGGCAACACATAGAATAATAGAAATGGGTTAATTTAAGATGTAAGAGTTAGTTAGTAAGAATCCTAAGCTAATAGGCCAAGCAGTGTTGCAATTACTACAATTTCTGTGCGATTATTTTAGGTCTGGGCAGCCAGGACACGAACAGAGAGCCTCCGTCTACAGAGGCAAAGTTATTTATGACAAGCATGGCCAGAGAAGCAATGGATTACAGGGTGGCAGGTGGTTCTGCAGACGGCGTGCTCCAACGTCGTAATGAGCCTGAATAGTCACATGACAGGGAAATAGAGTTAAAGTAAATGTCAGTGCACCATCATAGGCATGGGCAGGAAACGTTGGAGAGCGGACATTGCGAGAGCCCACCGAACGCAAACTGCTAAGAAAGAGGTTCTTCTTGAGCATGAAGCAGGGAGGCATACTTCACAGGGTTCATGTGAAGCACACGGCAGGGCAAAGTCACATGTCCTGACTCCCATCTCAGGCCTGAAGGAATGCCCTGGGAAGGGATTCCCCAACAAAAGCCCAGCTCCAGCGGGGCAGCCACACCCGCTTTAGAAAAGTCGTGGTACCACACTAAAGTGATAAAATAACAAGTGACCAGATATCGATCTTTAATTCCATTTACAGCTCCAACTGTTGTCATCGGAACTCTTGTTTGACCAAAGGGAAGTGAGGCATGCAGCCATCTGGGGCTTAGAAAGGCCACACAATAGCGGTTAAAGACAGGTCAGGCCAGCTTAGATCTCCTGCAGCCAGCTGCTGGCTTCTCTGCCTCTCGGAGCTCAACCTCCCAGGTTGGGAGAAGGCCCTCAGTGGACCTCTGCGTTGTGCCCCAGCAGTGCTCTACCCTGAAGGAGGCTCTGCAGCTCCGTCTAGGGTTCTCGTAGCTCCGTGAGGGTGTCTGGGCCTTTGGTATCTATCCTGCTGCGCTGCACACCGAGACCAACACCCTGCAGACACTGTACGCTGCCATTGCACATGTACACTCGTTTCCAGGGAGAGCTGGGAGGGCTAAGGTGGTGGCGTTTCTTAGGTGGGCCTTCCTTAGGGCTGTACTTCTAAGGTAGTGCTGGTAATGCTGTTGTGGTGTGGTTTATTTCCCCAGGGCTCTCTCTTCCGCTAAGAGGAGTTAAGGAGGACACAGCAGGTAGCAGTTAGAACAGCACAGACAAGACCAGCACAGGACATAGTAGGTCCACGAGATGGGCATCCCCTTTCTTGCAAAGCTAGCAAAGCCCACCTCTCGTGTTTTTTCTTCACACAAATCCTCTATTCTTCAGCTTGGCACCGGCTCCAGGGCAGTGGGGCCTGAGATGCGCCCAACGCTCAGGCACCTGCGCTGTGTGGGAGCGGAGGGCACACACCAGCAGGGCTCAGCATCTACTGACTTTCTGCGCCATCCCTGCTGGGGCCAGTGGGGCTCCTGAGAGAGCATAATTTGAATACAAGACTTCCTGGGGAGTCAGACCTTGTCTCAGTAAGAGCCAGAGAGGCCAAGGATGCCTCCTACAAAGCCGAAGGCTGCTGACTATACTCTGTGCCTTCAAGACTGGACTCCTGGAGCAAGACTGAAGTGAAGGTTTGTGGGGTTCAGGCAGGGCTTGGGAAATCTCTCCAACCACCGTAAAACCCTTCTGAGGAGCGAGACTTTTTTCCGAAACTTAATGTTGTAGAATCTTCCTCCTTCTTACCTCCTATAGACCCTGCAAAAAGCTCCCGAAGCATCTGGGACACCATCAAGCCCACTGGCCTCTCAGATATCCCCTCTGGGCTGTAGAGGCCAGGGGAATTTCTCGTTTTCCATCTGCACACACCCTGCTCTGGAGAGCTGGCTGAGGGGACCGAGGCCACCCTCAATGCCAGTTCAGTGAAAGAGATGGATTAGAGCTTGCTGGAGAAGTTCAGGACTCTGCCAGTAGGTGGCAGGCATTCTCCTTGAACAAAGACTGCTTGAAGCCCGTGTCTGAGACCAGACCCCATTAATGTCCAGGTTCTTAAACTGTGTTTCAGAAGGGCTCTCAAGATTCCACTAATTAGCTCTGGGCTCTAACAATCAAAGAGCAAACAGAACAAAAAGATACAAAGAAAACAGATTCATCCTCGGTCCGCCCCCAGTCTTCTGCTTAAGAGTTTCTAGGCATACGGAATAGGATGAATAGGATAGTTTCCCAGCCCAGCCAGCCCTGGGAGCCCTGGCCTCATTTTCCTTTCCCTCCGTGTTAGCCTTTTGTGTTTCCACTGGCGTTCAGGTCTGCTGAGTGACAGAAAATGACCTTTGCCTTTTTCAGCAAGCCCGCTCCGCATTATACAATTTAGTATGTGGTCGATATTTATCAATATCTGATAAGCAGTGCATAGTGGAATGTTCCTGTGTGGCTGGGATAAACTTAGCTACAACAAGCTGCTGGTTAGAAGGACTGTCCACCCCAGGACCATCTACCCGAGACCCAGGCTCAGGGGTGGAGCAGGAGACTTGGAATAATCCCAGGGCTGCTGACATACGTCAAGTCTAGACCACAGCCTAACAATTGCTATTCTCAGTGAAGCTGACACATTCGTAACACATACAGCCAACTTCTGTGGCGCTGCAATAAACCTTTATAAAAATAGAAAAATCAAACCACAGATTTTGCTCTGAAGCATTCTCAAAGCATTTTTTTCCTCTTATTGCTGCCATGAAAGAAAGAAAGCCGCTAAGTTTAGAGGCATGTGTTTAAACAACTCGTACTTGTTGACAAATAAGATTTGAAACAGAACATTGGAAGCTGAAAATACCTGTGTGGTCAGGTCAGACGAAAGGCATGAAGCCGGTCCTGAGGACCGCCTTGGGGACTGTTTGCAGCCTCAGAACGGGGCTTTGGTTTCTGTTTAAGTATTGAGGACCAGTGAAACCTTTTCTCATATTAGGTACATTTGGGTCCTCGGTCCCAGACACAGTCTAAGCTCAGAGTCTCACCCTGGAGAATGTTTACCTATGGGTTCCAGGATCCTAGAGCCTCAGTATGGTTCCCAGCTTTTCTCCTCAGTAATTCTGGATTAGAACATGGATCCCAGATCTCTGCTCTGTCCCCCGTGAAGAAGGAAACGGCACCATTTCCATCATGGGAAACCCTAGTCGATGCGGGGACCCTCAGAGGCTGAAAGAACACTGAAGAAAGGGGTTTGGCCTGTGGTCTGCCGCCCGGTGGCTGGGGAACGTTTTCGGGTGTATATTAGTTTCCAGTCTCTGCGATAACAGATCCCCCAGGGAGCAGGCCTAGACTCCACAATTCTGGGGGTCAATCATTAAAAATATCCTGGAGTCACGGGATCACATTCTGTTGGGAGGCTCATTTTTCAAACTGCAGCTTTCACAAACACGGTTGAGGCGGTGTGTGGTGGATGTTTAAGGACATAATGCAGAGGCCCCTCCCTGAGGAACCAGGAGAGGTGGGCATGACGCGGAGGCTCCTCCTCGAGACAACAGGCCAGGCGATGAATAATGAGCCTGCCACGCTTGAGGCAGGGATACCCAATTTTTCTCGGGCTGAATTCAGGCGCACTCCTTTCCACACCTGGTACCACTCACTTAAGTCTCCACTGGGAGGAAGAAGTTCCGCAGGCCCCTTTTCAATTGTCCACGCAGTGCCGATGCCGGGATGAGGCTCTGAGCATGCGCTTCCGAGTCCACCTCTCAGCTACAGCGGCGATGGACACACATTGCTCTCACATTCGGGGTGGGAATCTGATGACCAAATGTATTTCTCTCACCCTGTTCACTCCCCAAAACAAAACAGAACTAAACACAAAACCCAACCCCACCTGCCTTCTCAGAGAAGTTTCCCATTCGCTGGAGAGCAAGCTTCCTCCCTGCAGGCTGAGAGCCTGGCCTTACCCCCCACCCCATGGGAAGAGCCTGTGCTGACTGCTCCTGCACCCTCTGAGGTGGTGGAGTCTAAAGCAGCCATGAGCTGGCACCATGGGGAGGCTGAGGTCTTGCTGGCCCCAGGAAGCAGAAGAGCCACCTTCCGCGGCTGCAACTGGTACTTTGGGGCTCCTCTTGCTTCAAGTGTGTTCCTGTGCGTGCTGAACCTTGCTTTCACAGATTTCTTTTTAGGAGAAATTAAATAGGACCCATAGCCAGGTAATGGAACAAAAGGACGGTGTTCTAGTGTGTTTCCCTCGAGCCTGTGAACACAGCCTTGCCTTGTGCTCTGTTTGCTCTGACCAGCTGCCTGCGGAAGCCGCCTGTGATAACTCTTGCTGACAGGCACCAACTTGCGCCTGAAGGGCCGAGCCAAATGGACACGAAGCGGTTTCCAAATATTAGCAAGCCCTACCCGGCTCCTAAATCAGCCTTTCTCACCTCAGGGCTGCCTGTGGGGTGCAGAAAAAAGGCCCCCGCGCTGAAGGAGAAAAGTCTCTAGCAAGAAAGCCACGTTGCTGTTAGGGTATTTCTCCATTCTCACTTGCTGGGAAATGGTAGGTGGCGTGTCACATGCTCTGACTTGCTTTTGGAACTGATGAAAGAAAGGTGGAAAAGAGCAATGGCCTCAGGCAGGGACAGAACTCCCTCTGCTGGAAGTCCGTCCCAGAAGCTAGGTCCCTGACGCTGAGCCAGGTGGGTCCCTGGATGTTTTAGCATCTATCACAGCAAATTTCTTATTGGCCTATTCACCTTCTACGAGATACAACCAAACAAGACAAGTCTTTAACCTCACGTTAAAGCAGCCCTGCGGTGGGTATAGGAAGGAGGGGTACCGTCTTGTCAGTGGGCACCCACAGAGTGTAAACCCTGTCAGGCAAGGCCTGAGTGGCCAGCCTGTGGTCAGAGTGGAAGAGCCCAGCTCTGCCAGCCACTGCTAGCCTGTCCCTGGCCAGCACCAGAGCTACCTCTGCCCACAGCCTACATCCATGGCCACCACCTAGGGAGGAGGTCTCCTTGATCACAAGGTCCACTTACTGGAATCTGCTGCCACGCCATGGGGTCAGGCCCTGTGGGAGCCATAAATAACGCCCGGAGAAGCACCTTTTCTATTTGTGGTAACCCCTTCTCCTCCCACCCCTCCGAGTGATAAATCAGGTGGACAGCTTGAACAGCACTGTTGTTCTTCAGACACTGCGGTCACAGGTGACTGACTGCCACCGTGTCCCACAGCCACAGATGAGACATAAACAGATGGTTATTAATCTCTGCCTAATGGAGTAGAAGCCTGGCTGCTTAGCTGCTGGGAAAGGGTCAGAGCCACCAGCAGTGAGCTCTTTATTCCTGAGCTGGAAGATGGAGTTGCACTGTCCCCTGAGAGGAGACAAGGGTCACTACAGATGTCCTGAGATGGCCACACATCACCACAAACAGCATGAATGATGTGTGCCCAGCCCTTGAGCTGGGACTCCAGAAGTAGTTCCCATGCATTGCCTCAGCGTGGAGAGAATGGACCCTCTGGAATGAATGTCCGTGGACCACCGTCTGTGTGACAGCTTGGCCCTATGCGGAGATATACCCGCCCTGGCATGGTGGGGGCCTGTCCTGAGGGTACAGAGGAGAAAGAAAGCCATCTGGCTCTGGCAGCCAAACAGGCGGGCGCTCCACAAGCCTCTGTGGGGCCAGCTCTACAGTCTCTCAGGAAGGCGCCATTTTATACCTCATTTTAACAGTGCAGATGAAAACACATTAAGACTCACTGAAAACTCCAAACATGGTGGGTCACGACTGTATCCCCAGTGCTTGAGAAGCTGAGGTTGGTGTGCCACCATTTCAAGGCCAGCCTGGTTTACACTGTGAGTTCCAGGCTAGCTTTGACTATAAACTACAACATGAGACACTGTCTCAACACACACACACACACACACACACACACACACACACACAGTAAGTTATTCTGCTAAACCCTTGCAATTGGAGGAAACAAGTGAGAGACCCATATCTAACTGAAACTCCTCTTCCTTGGGTCCACAGGCCCATGGCACCCTAAGTCTCTAAGGATGATCTGTTTGGGTTAGGGGGATGAGTATATGACACACTGGGTCTATACACAGGAAAGTGGACAGAGATTTGCCCCCTATCCCGATACTGCCAGTTACCAAGCAGTGTCCAGGTGGACTCCTGCTGGGTCCTTAGGACCTGCTTCTGGCTCTCTCTATCTCCTCCCAACCTGATGAGAGCTTCAGATGCCTGTTCCACGGTTCCAACAGGGGCTGGGATGGTAGTCCCCGAAGACAGAAGAGGGACAGAGGGAACTGAGGGTATGAGGCCAGGAAGACAGGCCCCAGGATTCCAGCTCCTCCCACAAATAAAGAGAGCATCGCCCCCTTGTCTGGTAGTGTTTGCTTGCCTTTAACCTCAGGACTCCCCCAAATGCTGAAGGAGTCCCTGACCTGGCTCATCTGTGGCCTCTCAGAAGAGTGATAACGCCAGGGGGCGCTGGTTCACCTAAAAAGAGGACGTGCTACAAGTTGTAAAACTGTTTCTTCTTCATCCCCCAAAGGGCTTCAAAAGTATCAATACACCATGCATTCAACAGCCAAATGTAGCGTGTGATCTACCTCAACACTAGGGAGCACACAGAAAGTTCATTTAAGAAGCAAGCATTCGTCACAACATGGAGACAGATGTCAGCAAAGTATACATTCTAAGGTACCTCAAGCATAAAAATACTCAAGTGATTTATTCCATAGCTCCCTAGAAGGCTCCAAATTCATCTCTCAATTTTTGCATATTATTTAACCATCTTTTCATGTACAAAGTAACTTTTTTTAATGTAATTGTCTATAGAGGGAACAGAAAGAAAATCTGATTCATGTAGAATCACTGCATTAATTGTGATTTATCAGTAGTCATTCCAAACCCATGCACTCTATCTGGCACATCTGTAACTGCACACACACAAATGTGTCATGTATGTTTTCTTCATGTTTTATGGATCAAATACCCTTGACAGGAGAGGACGCTTTAGTTGGAGCACATTGGGCAGGCAGGCTGTGAGCATTTTCCATGACGTAATGCCTGATCTTGTTGCTTACCCCGCCCCGTTGTCTGGAGGAAGCATTTGCAGTGATACTGGTCCTGTACCGCAGGCTGGTGAGAGGAGGGTGGGTAGGAGGATGTTCACTGGGAAGACCCATAGAATTTCCTTGTCTGTAGAGAAGAAAAACCTCAGAAACAGACCTTGTCACCTCCTTTTAACACATGAATGAACAAGCGGCTTTGCCCTCTAAACTGGATTTAAGACTCTTGAGATGGTTCTAGGGCCACCCGACAGGACGGGGTGATGAGCAGAACGCTGGAGGGGAGTGAGGCGGTCATGACCACTGTAGTTACAGCAGCCTCTCTTGGACCTGAATGAGTCTGAATCGGGGGCCTGATAGCTCCTCAGCTGTAAGTGCAGTAAGTCTGTGTGAAGACACAGACATGAGACACGTGTGAAATGGCACGGGAAAAGGGTGAGGATCACGTCTTTGTGAAGAAGCCATATCCCCCACCCGTCTTAAGCCTCTGTTCACATACAGTTTGCTTCTCCACCCCGGCAGGGCAGCCAGCAGTGTCCTCTCAAAGAGGATGCGTTCCTCATGGCACGGCATCACCGGAAGCACAGTAGGTCTCACGGCACCTATGTGGTAGCAGTCAGCACTACCAAACGTTTAATGTTTCTAATTCAGGCACTGCAGTAACCTTAAAAAGATTTAAAAAAAAAAACGTGCAAAGAAGTCCTGCACCCCATGAATGCCTTCTATGCAAGTAATGTTTAGCATCATCCACTCCCAAGTAAGGATTTAGCAGGGAGGAGTGGGCAGACACTAAAGGAAAAGGCAGTATGGGAGCTCTGCTAGGTCTCTGTACACAACAAGGGTATGTTTGGTCAGATGGCAAACCCTCTGGCCTGTATTTTATGGCTGTGTTCTTATAGCTGGTGGGACTGTTTGAGTCACAATAGGCTTAAGACCAAGAGAGTAGGCTTGGACAAAATGAGGAGAGACTGGATAGATTATATCAGGGCGTGCCTCCTCCCTTTCCTATGCAACACAAGCAAACCAAAGCCCAGCGTTTATGGTTTCTGTTTTGGAAGCTCTGACTTTATATGCTTTCCTTCTGAACAGGGTCCAGGGCTGTTGCTGTGAGGCCTATAAAGTACATTGTGGAATAAAGCTCTTGGCTCCCGCCCAGAGAGGTTTTCCCTTCCACGTTTTCATGAAATAAACTATTACTGTCACACCTTGATGTAGTCATTGCAATTAACATGGGCACATCCGATTACCGCTCACAGGCCCATGAGCTCCTCGTTAGGAAGCTGAAACCATTCTTCTAGATAACTTTGTACCCACCGCCAGGTATATTTCTGCTGTCATAGACCTGAATCAGCCTACTTTTCCACAGTTAGTCTGTATTCATTCTAATATTCCTGTATTGAGTGACTTTACTTTGCTATCTGCCATTCTGTGTCAGAGTCCAGCAATGGAAGAAAACTAACTGCACACCCTCCCTTCTCTTCCAGGGTAAAACCTGAAGTGGCTTCTCCCACTTCTCCAGTGTCTCCAAGACTGAACTCAGAGCACAGATCTCACACACAGAGAGAGACTGCTTTTCCTTGGTCCCCATATTCCCCAAACTACTTAGTGCCTAGGATTTTTCTCTCTGCACATCACACTGTGTCCAGGCCTGTAGATGAGTCAGCAGGGCTGCAGGACCCCGACCGTGAGCCTTCCCACTCTATAATGCTGCTCACTCTGACTGCCTGGGCTCCTTCCTGCCTACCAAGCAGAGTCTAGCTCCACGGGGCTGCAGCTCAGCCCACCCTGGCTTCCCACAGGGTCACACACAGCAAAGGAGTCCCTGAAACTGGAGTTAAATGGCTTGCTTCTCTGGTTTCAAGGTAATTTGCATATATTTTCTCACTTAGCATAGCAACCTTATCTTAATTATGTATTTTCATCTAATTCTCCCATTACAACATGGGCTTCTGGAAGTCCGCCTCCATCCTGCTGACTCAGAACACCGTGCCTTGATTCAGCCAGGTAAGATTAGGAGAGAGAAAACTGCCAAGGGCAGGAACGGGCAGATGGACTTAATTGAAATAGACGGACAAGTCACTTCCAGACGACGCAGGTCATGCGCCCAGTGATAAACTGGACCAGTGTTAGAGTCAGAAGAACATTCAAAGTTATCCGAAGTTACCACTGAATCTCCACAGACCATTCACCCTCAATTCTGTACCTTGGGTCTTCCAAAGCCCCTGTCATGGTCAAAGACATCAGAATATCCCAGGTAGGAGTGGAGGGCCACCATTAGTTTCATGGAAGCTTCACAGCATAGGAATGAAGTCTTTGTTTCTGGGCTCCAGGATGAAGAGGGGGCTGCGCACCTTTGGGGAGGGACCCAGGAGTCCACAATGCTGGCCTCCATAGGGATTGTACCATCAAGTGCTAAGTAATTCAGGGAAGAACTGGGTTTGCTGGGGGAGCAGGGAAGGGCAGGTCTACTGGTTCTCCCCAGGGACCCAGATGAACACCACTGAGTCCCCCACCTTCCACCAATATTCTCTCCATTTTCACAAAAGCAATAAAGGTGACCATTTTGGTAATAAACCTCCATTCTGAATGCTAAGAATTGCACTCAGTTCTTTGTGTGTACTTAATTTATCTTTTAAATCTTTGCCAAAATAGTAAGTCTATGGTGTATATAACACCACACACACACACACACACACACATACACACACACATACACACACACACACACACACACACACATACACACACACACGAGGCAAATGATTCCTCATCTGGCCTAAGGCCAAAGTTTTACAAGATAAAGACCCTTGGGGTCATCCAGAGATGGCTCTAGAATTTTGTACAGGTGGGTTGAACCAAAATGAGGGTGCATAGAAATTCATGTAATATTGAGATGGTTTCAAAGGCAGTCGAATAAGATGGGACAGAGGGGAGACTGATAGGAACATGGGAAGAAGCCAAGCCCAGCCCCGACTGTAAAGCCCTTCACTCAGGACGGCGTGAGGTGCGGTCATCTTCAGTACTGCACTGCCCTGCCCCGCACCAAGCTGAGTCCTCTAGCAAAGCCAACAGAGGCCACTTCAGAAGACGGCCGCACCATCCTGCAGGTAGAGATCCAGAGCCCCGATCCGTTTCCCCCTTTGCTGCTCAGTCTCCCTCTCACTGAACGTGAAACAGATGCCGCGGGAAACACGGGGTAGATGTAATTTCAGTGTTGAATTCACCACGATTTTCTGTTGCCAATGCTCCAAAAGTTTATGTCATTTCTAAATATATCTAACTCCTAAATATGTAGGTTACCGCCTCCACACATACAAAAAGTATGCGCAAACACCATTTACCCCAGCCATTAATAGCTGACCAAATCAACCTGAGCCAGGAACTCAGAATGATTCTGTAAGGCTTCATTTATTATACATTGAGATTCATACTCGGAAATATTGGAATAACGCTTGTGAGCGGTCAAGTACACTTCTCTGTGTTTAGACACGGTTTGGACTAGTCTTTCAAAAATTGCTCAGATTAGCTGGGGACCTTGGAAACTTCTGACGCTGCTGTTAGATTTCATAGCAGCTCCCGTCGGAGAAGACCTTCAGCGTGTACTTGTTTTATAAGAGTTCATGAAGATGCACACATGGAGAGAAATATGGGCGTTTCACTTTCATCATTCCTTAATTTTCACGTCGTATGTTGAGACGCCAGGGCCGGTTGGGCTTTTACCGATGGTTCATTTAGGAAAGTGTCTGTCTGGAACTGAGGGAAAGGGGATCCTTGCCTGTGTGAGATGGTCAAGCAAGGCTGAGGAAGGGGTGTCCAGGGCCTGTCTAGCTCTCTCTCTCTTTCTCTCTCTGTCTCTCTCTCTGTCTCTCTCTCTCTCTCTCTCTCTCTCTCTCTCTCTCTCTCACACACACACACACACACACACACCTGCCATATTATCTGTTAATTCCTTTTGATGTTTAAGAGAGAAAAATCAGATGGGATCCCATTTTCTACAGACAAGTTCAGGCTCCACTGGTCTTGGCAGTGCCTAAGCACTGTTTGTCTCAGAAATGTTCTAGACAATACCAGAAGGTGCCGACTCGGACTGTAGCAGAACACCCTCTGTCCTTTACTTTGTTTTCAATGGCACATGGCTGCACAGGAACACCAAAGAACAACAGTTAAAGGCGTGCAGTGTTCCTTGTCCCCAACCCAGGAGGGTGAACCCGTCGCAATGGTGTGGTTCAGAGCCACACACGAGCTCCCCAGTTCATAGCTGAGAGCCAACTTCCCTTCAGATTAACAGCAACTCTGGCTCGGGCTTTCCTCGCACAGAGTTCTTTCCTCTCAGGGAGCCACTCCTTGGCTGGGCATCCAGCTCATGTCTTAGTCCGATCCACAGAGGAGCCTTGGGTGATTACGGTTTATAGGACCAGCATATTCCCCCCAGTGTGGCCAGCATCTTGTAATAAGAGAGGGTGTTCAGAGCTGGGCCATTCCTCAGCTGGTGGGGCACATTCTTTGGCCCGCTGCCAACAACTCCATCTACCACCTGCCTTTTAAAGGCTCTGCTTTCAGATGGTACGCACCTGGAGGGGTCAGTTAGCTATGACTTCATTGATTGTATCTGTTCTGCAAGCCTGGGCTTAAACACCTTCTGGGGCTCAGTGGTTCTGCAGAATACTAGAGAGTAAAGCAAGGCCCTCCGTACCCCAAACACTGGGCAGATTTGGGAACTAAGGACCTGCAGAACTTGAAAGGTAGGGATTCAAACGTACAGTTTGCTCTCCTCTGCCCCCACGGAGATGATTTATTTCCTAAATTCTCAGAATTAGACAAGCAGATATGCAGGGCAAAGGTCAGGTTTAAGTTTTGCCTCTTTGCTTTTTCATTTGAGACATGGTCTCACCGTACAGCCCAGGCCAAACCTCAAGTCCTTAGACACCCAAATGCTAACAGACAAACCACCACCTCTGGAAGTAAATCTCCTTTTTACGCATTAATTTCTAGCTGATATTATTTTCCTGGATGGGTAGAAAGCAGTAGAACCCATGCAGGAAAATGAGCTTCTCTCTGCCTGGCCATATTGCTCAGTGGTCCTAAGCTCACGTTTCTGTCCTTTGTCTGAAGTTTATGTGTTCATTCCAATTACTTTTGATGAATTTTTCGCACGGTGTCTCCTCCGTCACATTACGTGTGATCCACATGTACCTTTGTAAGCCCCACCTGAAAGTGGATTTCTCATAAGCAACAATTGGGTCTTTATTGTGGTTATGCATCCTGATCATCTTTGTCTTTGACGTTTAGACAGTTCTTACCTGTGATAACAGATCGTGGTGGATGTCTGATGTGTCCATAACCACTCCTCCCTTTGGCTGACTTCGCTTCTTTTTCCATCTTTGCTGTTTTCGGCGGAAGAATTGATAAAAGCCTTTCCCAGGTATCAGTTACCTTACACTGCTGCCTCCCTCCCTCTGACTGACCATTCATCTGCTCCCCTTGCTTCCTCCTTCCCTCCATTCTAGGCCTCAGAAGCTGACCCCACCCAGCTGCATCTGAAATCATCTGTAAGTTATTAGAATCTTCGGACTCATCTTCCATGGCAGACGGTGGGCTCTGAGGAGCCCTTAGATTGCCTCATAGCTCTGGGCAATGGAATCTTGATTTCTCAAGCATCAATCAAGAATGAATTTAAACAGGTTTCTTGAGACGTTTCTTCAGACACATTATGTTCTTCTCTCCCACCCCCGTGCCCCTCTGTCCGATGCCGTGGGCCCTCCCATACACAACACCACCCGCATGCATAGGTTTGCCCGCCATTCCTTAAGCTCCCCTCTGGGAAGAGGTGGCCACAGCTTCTTGGCACAGGCTGAGGGACCCTCCTGAGGGGCATAAGTGGGAACTGGAAACTCTCATATCAAATCACACATGCCTCCAGCTGGGACTCAACTTTGTATTGCACCATGTTTGGGATCCTGGAGGTGACTGCCAGTTAGGGCTGCAGGCAGGAAGCTTCGAGCCCAGGGAGAACTTGGCCTGCCTTGGTTGTCTCTATTAAAAATTTTTAAAAAGAAATTTATCAGGACTCAAAAGAACTTTAACAGATTGCAACTCAGGCCCCTTTATTTACTAAAAAAAGTCAAAACAATAGAGTAAAAGGTACCAAGCCAGGAGTGCATGCATCTCTCTTTCCCTTCAATGCATGCCCATAAAATATTTAACTTTACTTTCTAAGTGGTATCTCACCCAGAATTTCATCTTTTCTCGAATTATAAAAATTTTAGAACTGAAATTGAAGAACTCCTTCACTTCTCAGGTAGGAAAATGGAGGCTTACTATGCTCGAAAGGCTTGCCAGAGGGAGAGCCACTTTGATAAACTGTCCAACAGGTTGGGGAAAAGCAGCCACTTAGAAAATGACAGCACGAACTCAAAAGGACAGTGGCCCATCTCCCCCAGGAAGCTTGCCCTGGTCTCCACCAGAGCAGGCCGGTATGGGCCTCATGACTGAGGTCCGTTTTCAGCAGACTTACAGGGTTTCAAAAGCAGTGTCTTTCTAGGGATATAGAGGAACCTGGAGGGAGGTGTGGCTGGGCCGCCTTAAGGAGGTGATTGATGGTTCTGGAAAAGTCGTGAATGAGCAATGAAAGGCTACAAACAATACATTTTCCCCCCTCAGGATCTGAGAGTTCTGACAGGCCTATACTTTAGTAAATGATGACAAAAACAAATTACAGGAAAATAAGAGCTACTTCAAAATAAAGAAATTACAAAATATAGTCAATTCTTAAATGACCTAAGTAAGTTAAACTCCTAAATGCTTTTCTTAGAAGTCTTCGCTCCCCTTAGTGTGAGAAGCTGCCTTACCAAGTGCTGCCTCTTGACCAAGTGACCTGACACCAGCCAGTGAGACACCAAATCTTTGGTTTAAAGACTAAAACATATTTACACTTTGTATACTTGCACTGTGGAAATCAGAAAGCTATAGCTAATATTTAGCTACTTTGTGAAAATCAGAGTGTTCACCAGACACAGCTGTGAGCATGGAGCTGCTGGCACGTTCTCCCAGGGAGCCCTGGGCCACCCCAGGAGAACCAGATGCTGTGTTCTCCTCCTCTCTGCCATTGGCTCATCGTGGAGAAGGTGGCTGCTTGTTCTCCAGGAGAAACGCAGCAGTATGTTAAAGCACCATGGAGATGCTGAACCTCTCAGGATGAGAACAGTTGGGGCTCCCTCCCCCACAGTAGTGCTCATTTTCCTTGGGGTTCACATTTTCTGATGCACCCATTCTTTTGAGTTGTCTTACACCAGATGTTTAAAAGGTTATAGGGGAGCATTCCTTTAAAACAAATGAGACATTCCCTTAGTTATCCCCAGCTCCGGGATGAAGCCCAATATACAGGGCACAGACCTCTCAAGGTGTATAGGATTTAAAGGAGTATAGGTCACATCTGCAGTCTAGTTGTCAATACTTCCCAATAGCCTAAAATAGATCCACGTACAAGATCTTATCTGCAGCAACAAGATTTTGTCTATGTTGCAGTCGGTGACTTTGGGGTACAGAGGTGGTAGATTGTTCCCCCACCACCACCCTTCCCAGAGAGGGAACGCATACAGTAGAGAACTGGTAGACATCCGTGACTATCCAAGATGGATTGGAGGGGAATAGGCTCATGGCAAGTGCTGGGAACTGTAAGAAGAAGGTTAGAGCCCTGTAGGGTAGGTGAGGCTTGACATAGGAACGCTAGTGAAGAACAGAAAGGCTTCACTAAGTGTGAGGCTGCTTCATAGGGCTCTGCAGTCACCAGGGTCAGGTTCACCAGGCCACACTTCCAATCGTCATCAGCCCTTACCAAGCTCAGAAAGGGGTGTCCCAGGAAAGAAAAGCTGATAGTAAGAACAAACAGCAAGAGAATCATACAGAAAGTATTCAATCCTTGCTTCACGCCATTTTCCTGGAAGGCCCAGACAGAAGGCAGGTCTGTCCCACCTCTGAAAAGTGATTCCTCCCTGTGTATGAGGAATCAAGAGAATGATTTCCACCATCATCTCCGGAGACTTTGACAATTCCTTCTGATTCGTGACCATGTTTGAGCAGAGAAGCATTAGAAGTTCAGAACCCAAAGAAGTCTGAGTCCTAAGCAGAGGGTTCACGTGCCATGTAAACAGGGGCAAACGCTGGTGCCAGTGTGGCTTCACCATCATGAAGTCATTACTGAGGATTCAAACACCTCTCCCAGCACTGGAGTTACGCCCATCCCATGTGGATTTACAAATGTTTGCACATCTGTGTTTACACAGAGGCGTTTAATTATATTCATACTTATTTGTAGTTAAAGTTATAAGCAACTTTGTTTCACTAAGGACTGTTCATTTCAAAGTACAGGGGGCTGGGAGCTTAGCTTGCTACTTTAGCAACTTGTCTGGATTTGGTATTTCAATATGATAAAATAAAAAGAAATGAACAAATAAACTGTGAAAACCAAATAAATAATGGCAATATAAGCAGTTTAAAACTCTGTGGAGAGCCTCTCCATTTTAAATATGTTTTTTCTCACATGCTCTGTCAAGTCAATGAGGTACCCTCTGCACAAATTCACAGTGAGTTGAGTGTGGCAAGACTTAAGAATACTGCCGTATAGAGCGTGGGTGTTGGGATGGTTCCATTGCTTGCTTGCTTGCCTGCTTTGTAACATTGTATTTGCCCATTGTGCAGCCCAATATCTTTATTCTGGTGGTGAGCAGGGCTCAAAACTTAAATCACAATGCCTGAGAAGTCATACATTTCTCCCCTACTCTCCTTAAAGTAAAAACAAACAGATAAAACTCAAAACACAAACTGTAAAAGCTGCTGCCTGAGCTTCCTAGGGAACACCGCAGGTGCAGCGGTGATGATGCTTAAGCAATCTCTATTACTTATTCAAATTATTCCATAAACGCACCCTATTACTATTTTTATTTACCCATTGTTTTGTAGAGTCAGAAAGATCAATAGTTCAAGGTCATCTTTGGCTACATGGTAAGTTCCAGAGTCTAGCCTAGGCTACAAGAAACTGCATCTTTAAAGAAGAAAAAGTCTCATAGATGGTTTGTGATTTCTCACGAATGGAGCAATGGTGAGTCCCATGGCTGTGTTGAGAATGAGTTTGAGCCACATACTCAAAGCTTTATGGTTGTCATTGCTGTTGTTGTGGTAGAATGTTCCCTATCACACATCATAGACTTCTGGTTCCTAGTCTTAAATGCTCATTTAAACTGGGCATTTCTCTTGGGTTTCCCTCTGTCTAATTCAAGCCCCCATGCTGAGAGGAAGCCAGGCCTCCCACCATGATCTCTGACACACAGGACTGGTCCCCAGCTCATCTGACAACAAAAATTTTGGAAATCAGCCCCAAAGCCAGTTGCTCATTTTCCTCTGGCCAGGAATAGAAGTTGCAGCTGGGGTGCGTCCCGTGTCCTGAGGTGGCTTCTCGAGGCCACATTCCCACATGAAGTGGTCCTCCGGGTCCTGAGGTCTTCACACTCACTGTTGGAGCAGATGGTTTCTTGGAACCTTCTCAGATGGTGGAAATGGGAGCCAGCAAAGGGCATTCCACTTGCCCTGTAACTGGTGGCCTCAGTCAGGTCTTGTGGCCAGCCTCAGTGCTGGCCTTCCGCTGCCGATATCACTGTTTGCTATGGACATTACCTGGTCCAAAGCTGCTGCTTTCAGACATGGGTCGGTTGCCGACATTTTCCTCCACTTAGCTTAAATGTCTCTCTCATCCTTTAAAGAGAGCTCACAATTACAACTTGGACCTTTTTAGAGTTTTCAAAAATGCCATCTCTTCCTTCAGTTACTGTACTTCCCTAATAACAAGCTGAGAACTGAGACTCCTGAATTCATTGCTTTTAGCCACTTGCTCTCAGTTGGCTGAAGGGTGGCCCCTTCGGGGCGGTCACTCACCTGGGCAGTAACGGTTTCCCATGAGCCCTGTCATGGACAGAACCCTTGATGATGGCTTATGGCCTAGGTTATTGTGCAGGGAGGGACCTCAAGCCTCAAACCGCTTTCATGGGTGCAGCCCATTCTTTAGTAGGATCACACAGGAGTCCCATGGGTGACAGGAGGAGTAATGGCGCCAAGAGGGAACGGATGGACAGCTTTATAAATCTGTCTCATATACACATGCGCACTAACACACGCATGCTAGCACACACACACACACACACACACACACACGCTAACACACACACACTGTAACTAGGCACAAGCAGGAGATAAGCCATTTAACTTTTATAACTGAAAGATACCAAGTGTCCACATCCATGAAAAATCAATCATAATGACATCAGCCAGCACTGTGGGAAGCGTGACTATGTACACTGTCCCCAGACACACGTTCTGAAAGAGAAGGCTTCTGCTACCTTATGCTGCTATCCCTTGCTTCAAGCAGCGGAGAAAGACAGCTATAAAGAGCATCTCTGTCAAGCCAGGGCTTGTCTGTAAATCCTGGAATACTGGTCATGAAGTCTTGACTTAATCCCACACAAGTGTTCTGTCTTGGGCTAAGGGGATTTGGAAAAATTAACATCCTTTTCCACTAAGTTGAATTTGAATGTAATGTAATTTGTGATCGCCAAGGAACAAAACAAGACCAGGGTAATTAATTATGTTATATATGTGAAGAAAAGTTTGAGCGTGGTTATTTACAATGATTTCAGGGTGTGTTAAATGTAAAATGAATGTAAAAATAGGAGAAAGCTGTGCAGGCTGACAGCTGGTTCAAATTAAATAAAGTCTGACTCAGAATATTAATTTTTGAATGTTACATGCATGGATATGAGTTCTACACTCTGCACGATTCCAGAGTAGCACAAGAGTACTGTAACTTCCATGGCACATGTATTTCTTAGCTTCTAGGGCTCCTGTGTATCCAGAACCTTGCAAGAAATCGTTGTCATCATACAATCTCTGGAACTGAGGAGCATCAAGAACGTGTTTGTAGGTGCTTTACTGTGTAGGATCTTGCATCTCTCCCACCAGATGGTTTTGGGGAAAGAAGGCTTGGGGTGGCATAGACTGCAAGAAATGTCAGGTGCACAGTTGCAGAGAGGCTACCTCTCCTTGACCTTCCCTGAGCACAGGTGTTAAGAGATGAGCTGAAATGATACCAGTGATGCCAGCTTCACACGTTGGCAGTGCGATGCCAGCAATGCCAGATACACACGTTGGCAGTGCGATGCCAGCTTCACACGTTGGCAGTGTGATGCCACCGCTCTCGGGAGCCCTGTGAGAAGGTCCAGTCCAGCCATCAGGCTTGGGAGGGAGGCTGTTTCTCAGCCCCTGATCAATTGCAAGATAAAGCTTATTTCTTTTGGGGGATTGAAACATTTTCTCTGCTGAGGAAGGGTTAGATTTGATTCCTGAATCTGTTACACAAAAGGAAATTACTTATCTACATAAAGCTTCCCTAACAATCTTCCTAATTGTGACATTAGGTCAAGGAAGAACTTTAGGTAAAAGGACAAAACTTACTTATATCATTGAACATGGAGACATTGAGCTGGCACTAAATAAAAAACTTCACCCCTACTGACTAGCCTTCATGGTGCTGGAAGGTACCTCATGAGCTACAGGACAAGAAAATCAATCATCAGTATCACCCAGCTATAAGCCCTATAACTCATGACAGCAACACACAAGCCTGTAAGATATGCTGAAGCAATAGTGGCACAGATGTTATGGGAGTAACCAAATACTGTTTTTTAATTGGCTTTAAGAGCCACTCCATGAGACAGACTCAATATCCAAAACTGCCACAGTAGCCAAGAACCTGACCCTGGGTAGGCTATGGGCCTAGGGGAAAGCCAAATGCTGTTATTCTGCTAAAAGTGCATAGCAATAAAATGATTCCTAATGTCTTATTACTATACCCATAAATCAATGCACCAGTCAGCCCTCATCAGAGATGCTTCCTGTGGTAGATGGGTATTAACACAGAGACCCACAACTGAACAGTGTGAAGGAAGTGGGGTGTTTTCATCAAACTCCTCCCCCCGAGGCTCAGAGGTCTGTGTGGCAGAGGAGTAAGAAAGATGGTCATTCCAAGGAAACAGCATCTTCCAGATACAACAGAACTGATACCCATATTCACAGAGACTATGACAACACTCTCAGGACTCACGCAGGTTCACACCGGGGGAAATCCTAGTGCTGAGATGGGGAGGTGGACCCTGAGTCCTACCCCGACCAAGAGCTATTTGCAGCTGATATCTGCTGGGAAAGTGAAAATCATTTTCTTTCCAATATACTGTCACTAGATGTATCAACCACACTGAAAGGCGGATCCCATGCCCAAGAGTCAACATAAAACGGATGCCATGTTTTGTTGAGTTCTTTCTGTTCTGTTTTTTCCATTTTCTTTGACTTTTTTTTAAGTTAGTTTGTCTGGTTTGAATTTTTGAGAGAAAGAGAAAAATAATATAAAGATGGGAGGGTAGGGAGGTAGGGAGGAGCTTTGAGGACCTGGGGGAGAATATGATCGAATATATGTTATGACAAAAATTTATAGATTAGTAAATATCAATTTAAAACTTTGGTGAAGACATCTGGAGAAATATCAGAATAATGGCCTTGAGAGAACCATCAAAAATGAAGAGTTCATCCAGTCCTTTAAAAATCTCATTTTAAAATCCAAATGAAAATGCAAACCACCCCCAGAGAGTTGAAGCAGTGTACTACAGTGGTAACTTAATCCTCTGGCCTCGTGTACTTTCCACCCTGGAAGTGTTATGCACCCTCAGGCCAAGTCCAGTGGTGGAGGCGTCTGGATCCTTGTTGGTCTGCCTAGGTCCACAGAGAAGTGTGTTCCTGGAACCCAGCAGGGCTGTGTTTCTGAGGTTGCTGCCTGGCAGGGCAGGATCCCTCTTCACACCATCTGGCCACAGCCTGGCAGCAGACAAGCTGCTAATGTGGGCACTTGCACATTCTTTATAATAACGTTTAATAGCATAAGCAAGTTGCACATATTAGCTGTGCAGAGACAGTCTTCAGTATGTTTCACACGGGCATTCATGTACTTTGGCCAGTCCGCCACCCTTACCTTACCTTGCCCCACCCAGTCTGACCCTACTCCCCTCTCCAAATGGTCTCCCTGCTACTTTGGTGTCTGTTTTATTATTGTTAAGTCTTAGTTTTTGCAAAGCAGAGAAAGTATGGGATGTGTGTCTTTCCAAGTCTCGTCTACTTAGCTGAAGATGATGAGCACAAGTTCCTTCTGTTTTCCTGAAATGAACATGACTTTGTTCTTAGCTAAATAATAGCGCACTATGTATTCTCACCCATCCCCCTGCCGATGGGCACCTAGGCTATTGGTGGGTCTTTGTGATTCCGCTTCTTTTCTTCTCTGTCTCTCTCTCTCTGTCTGTCTCTCTGTCTGTCTGTCTGTCTGTCTGTGTCTCTCTCCCCGCTCTCCTCTCTCCCTGCTCTCGCTCTCTCTTTCTCTCTCTCTCTCTCTCTCTCTCTCTCTCTCTCTCTCTATATATATATATATATATATATATATATATATATATATATATATATATATATATGTGCATGTATGTATCCTCTCTCTGTCTCTGTCTGTCTGTCTGTGTCTCTCTCTCCCCGCCCCCCCCCCCCTCTCTCTCTCATCCTCTCTCTGTGTTTCTGTCTGTCTGTCTCTCTGTCTCTCTCCCTCCCTCCCCCCCATCTCCATTTTCCCCCACCACTCAGATTTGTAGGGCAGGGCAGGGCTCTTGTACAGCAGTTTCCCCAGAGAGCTCTCTCAGCTCTTAGAGCCCTGAGCTCCCTTTCTCTAGAGTTACGGAGACGCCTCTGTCACGTTGCATTCTTCCCTCCTTCGGGCCATATCCAGGATTTTGGCCTTGAGTTCATGGCAATTACCGGAACTGTCTTCCCGCATTTTGGGAATTATCATCAAAGGTTTCGGTCTAATTCTATTTTTATTTTCGTCGTCAAAGCAGAAGTGAAAGGCAGGTGTGCGCGTTCCCAGGAAGTGCTGAAGGTGGAGTATCTCCCCAGGGCCTTGACTCCTGAGTTGTTCAATCACTGGAGAAACTGAAGTGTCTACATTCCACGCTCAGCAATTTCCTGCCCCGAGATGAACAGAGTGCACCTCTTCCCCTTGGCACAGTAATCTTTTCTCCTGGGTCAGGGTCTGATTGACAGGGGCATGGCAGGGTCACCTTGCCTTACTTACCTGTTTTTAATCTTGTCAGAGGTTTTGTTCTTTCCACCCTATTTTACGAATGTCAAGAAGGCCTCTGAAGAGGCCTCTCCCCTGGCTGCGGGTATTCAAAGCACTCTGCAGCTTGTTGACCAGGCCTTCCTCTGCGGAGAAGCTGCCACAGTAAGAAGGCATCTGTGTGGAGTGTGGATATCTAGGATTAGGAGGAGGTGGGGTGCATTTGCCTACCCTGTGCAAAGTCCTGGGATCCTCTCCCAGCCTCGCCCCACAAAAACAATTAAAAAACAGAAAAATGCAAGTATTATAAATTACCAATTCACGAGTGGTGAGTATCGATCTAGGCCATGTCACTTAGCCCGACGTCTGCAACACTGCTGCTTTTCAGGCACCCGAAGGTGGCCTGGCCTGCGCACACATCTGCCTGGAATATTGACAACCCTGCACGCTGCAACTAGTGCCAGAGAAGCCGAATAAATTACAGCTCCATTAATGGGCCCGTCTGCCTCAATGAACGCCAGATGTTGCACAGGTGACCTGAAGGAATGCTACAGTCCCCCGGCTCCCATAAATAACGGGGAAAGTTGTCAGGAGGAACAGGCAAACATGGTGCGCACGGCCCCAGCCAGCATTCCTGATGTTTTAACCCTTTGCCAACAGAATATTCTGCTTTTCTGTGCATGGAGGAAATGGAAGCAGTGCAAGTCAGAAACGAGCAGGGCATGCGGAGAATTTCAGACGTGGCAATGAGAACGGACAGGCTTCAGAGTGAAGCATTGTGGAATAGCGTGTAGGGCTGGGGTGGGAAAGGCTCGGTCCCAGCCAGCATTGTAAGTATGTGCCTCAGTTTTCTGACTCTCTGTCCTGGGTGCTCAGAGGAGACTCCCACCTCATTTCCAACTCTCAATTCTAAGCCTCCCTCTTTATGACATTTAAAACCTTCTGCCTCAAGTCTGTCTCAAGTCTTCTTTGCTAGACTGTGTCTTGCTGGGTTATTCTTTAAGCCACGAGCATTTAAAAAAATCCTTATTTTTAAAATTTCAAACAGGCTTAAAATGAAATACGATCGTATCTACCACCATTTTTCCCTCCAACATCCCTTTTATCCTCCCTAACACCTCCGTTCCAACTCCACGCCTTTTAAAAAAATAACTCACAAAGCTCTTAAGTGTGTGGGCGTGAGGCATTCACTGGAGTACAGGAAACCTGCGGTGGCCATGTCCTCAGAAAAAGAATGAGTCTCCTTCCGCGGGAAACGATCAACTGCCAATAGCCCCAACCCATGAATAAGCAGCAAAACAAAACAAACAGAAAACCCCAGCCATATACCAAGCATGTAGGACCCTAGCGGCAACACAGGTGTGAATGGGGGAGAATCCCCAGTCCCAAAACAAGTCCCTGGGGGCCTCGTCCCATTGCGTTCTTCTCGTACCATTATTTGAGTATTTTATTCAGCCGTGACTGACATACAACATATGACACATGTTTAAAATGTACAGTTTAGTAAGCTTGCTGCTGAGTTCTGTACCACGGGAAATTGACATCCAGCCTGGAGCCCGTGGTAAAGTGTGCAGTTTGGTAAGTTCACACCTGTGCTTCTTCACAGCCCCTCCAGTCCCTGTCCCCCTCTGTCCCCTGATGACTCAGCTGGGATGTCTGCCCTGCAGGCCACCCCATGTGTTCTAGAGCTGGTCTTTGCGGACCGAGTGCTGTATACTTCAATAAGATTGAGGGTGAAGATACCAACTGGCTGCTTTTTCTCTTCCCCACCTGTCTACCCCTTCCTTTCTGGTGTAGGCCGTCTTTAGGGTTCGGGTTTTCCCATTTGCTGATCATCATCCACACCCTCTGTCTCAGGGGATGCCTCTGCAGGATTAAATGACCTGTGCACTCCAGACACCTCTCCATCAATGAGGGTGGGGAAGAACAGCATCCCCCGCCCCTGGCTCTTGGGGCTGGGATCGTGCTAGACTCTGTGAGGAGAGCCTTGCTCTGTGTGAAATAGCCTCCTGCATTTTAAAGACGTGTCCTGCTAGGAGAGGGACGCAGACCCTGTCTCTCCCCATCTCAAGGACTTCAGACTCTTCCCCAGGCCGTCAAAGCTCCACAGGCTCCTCTTGGGGCTATTTTTGGACTCTTGCTGTGATATTGGATCTCCATTTTGCTTATTAGAAGAAGCGTTTCTCCTTCATTATCTCTTGAAGTATGTTTGGGATAACATCCTGCTAGGACTATCTGGGGCAATCTCATGGAGCAATGCCACCCACCTGGGGTTTGTACCCAGGATACACTTGCTACATCACGTTTACATCTTGGTGGGCAGCTTTGGCCAGACAGTTCCCAGTGGAAAACCAAGGATTGTGTGTGGCTTTCTGCCACCACAGCCAGAGGACTTGGGCTTCCAGCCCTTCCCATGGGGTGGCCTACTCAGCTATGACTGGTCTCAAACTGCAGACTACTGTTCTACAGTCCAGAATGTTTTTCTGGTCCCCACACCCCATCCGAGCCTCGTACCTCAGACTCAGTCCTCCCTGGTCCTCATTAAGAGTCTTTCTTCTGGGTTTTGCTAGTTGGATTATGTTAGACTTTGGTAAGAGCTCTTCTCTCTCTGTCCTCCATTTGTGTCTCCATCTCTGCCTCTATCTCTCTGTCTCTCTCTGTCACTCTCTGCTTTTGTGTGTACTTTGTTTTACTCTTGGAGTGGTTAATACACCCTAGAGCTACAGAAGTATAGTTCTCATTAGTTTAGAAGTGATTTTAGCCACCACTGTCTGAATTCTTCTCCCCTCCCATCGGATGCCCAGGCAATAGCTGTTGAGCTTCTTCATATTACTCCCAGGACCAGGGAAACCCTGTTTTCCCTGATTCTTTCATTCTCCAACATTTAGATTTGAAGTTCTTTAGATTCACTGAAAACAGGCAGAAAACTCAGATTGTTCAATTTCAAGTACAACTCTCACAATAAATGAAAAAAAGGTATTTCCCTAGAGAAATGGCCGGGGCATCCGCCAAGGATTTTTTAAAGATTAATTGATCATTTTTATATTCTGTGTGTATGATGTTTTGTCTGGATATATGTATGTGTACTTCTTGAGTCCCTGGTGGTTTCCCAGCCAGAAAAGGGTTTTTGGACACCTGGAATTGGAGTTAGGGACAGTTGTAAGTACCCATGTGGGTGCTGGAAATCAAACACTTGGTCATTTGCAAGAACAGTTTATGTGGGATGCCCCTCTGTATGCTGTGAATATGTTTTCTTATAATTGGTTCATAAGGAAGCTGTTTTTGGCCAAGGTCTTAACAGACTATAGCCAGTCTGGAAAAGATATAGAGAGAGAGTAGGCAGAGTCAGGAGAAGACATGTAGCTGCTGCAGGAGACAGAACCCCCTTCCCCCCAACCAGAACTTTGCCAGTAAGTCACGACCTCTTGGTGATGCACAGATTAGTGGAGATGGGTTAGTTTAGGAGATAAGAGCTAGCTAGAAATACTCTTAAGCTACTAGTCAAACAGTATTGCAAATAATATAGTTTTTTTTGTGATTATCTCATGTCTGGGCAGCTGGGAACGAACAAACAACCTCCTGCCAACGGTTTAAGTGTTCTTGCCCATTTCCAGGCCCATGTGTGAGGAAACTGAGACTGAATTACCTCGCTGCAGTCATACACTTCCGTGTGACGGCATGAACGATACAGATGACGCCTCATGTAACGGTAGCCATGCGACCTGAGGGACCCAAAGAGTCATCATCTGTCACTTTGTAGGAGATGGCTTTGGAAACCTGGGATCAGAGACCCTGAGAGGACATCCCGAATAAGACAGAATCAGGTGGTTAGGAACTTGGCCACCTTTCTCACAAGCAACACGTTTTCCTAACACTTAAATGTAGAATTTATGTTTCAAAAACTTTTATTCCGTCTCCGTGTTTAATGGATGCCTGAATGTGCACGGAATGTGTCTCCTTCATAAAATCCCACCACACTCCACCGCCTGGTGCAGAGGGGGCTTCTTGGTGGATCTGAGATCTCACGGCTGGATTAGCAACACAACACCTGCTGTTCTGGAGGTGCTCAAGGTGTCACCTGTGCCTACTCACACCTGCTGTGAGAACTGGAACTGCAGCAGATCTGATCTCAGCAGACACCTTCTGCTGCCCTATCCCAGGTGACACTTGAGGGGACACGGATGAACTCCCAGCTGGCCCCTCCCTGAGTCATTCATGCCTACCTCCAGCTGCTGTGAGTCCCCATGAGAGGCTTTGTCACAGTGGTTCTCAACCTGTGGGTCATGACCCCTTCGGAGTCACATATCAGATATCCTGCATGTCAGATATTTATATCAAGATTCTTAACAGTAGCAAAATTAGTTGTGAATTAGCATCTAGAATAATTTTATGGTTAAGGGTCACCACAACATGAGAAAGTGTATTAAAGAGTTGCAGGATTAGGAAAGTTGAGGACCATTCATTGTAAGGGGTTTTACTGTGGGGATGTCCAATGGACTCTGAATATTTCCTGAAAAAAACATCACATGAAAGAGTGTCTGTTTTCTACAAAATCTTTAGACTTGAGGCTTTGGACAAGGAGTAGAGAAAGGGCCTGCAGTGTTCACCAACTCAGCAACCACCAGGAGAAACATTCTTTGTCTGTCTCTCACACACACATATTCACACAAGCACATATGCATGCATACAAGTGCACACATGTGGGCTCAAATTCACACATGCACAACCATGGATAAAGATATGTACGCATGCACACATGTGTGCACATCCATGCATGTGTGCACCCAGGTATACTCGGGACTCTCCCCTCTCCTCCCAAGGGATGCCCACCACACATCATCTTCAACACCCTCTTCTAGAGTCTCACCTACTTTCTGCCATTTCTCCAGCTTCCAGGGACCCAGAAGAAGTCGAGTCTTTATTAACAATGGCAGTGACATCTGTGAGTTTTCATCATCTCTGTTCTAGGTGGTCTGCTCTTCTCCACCTGTTAACCTCCCCTATTCTACCAGGGGTCCCCATCCTCATTCCATCTAGACATGGGCACAATGTCTGGAAAGAGCTGGGACTGGTCTACCATAGGATGCTCTGTGGATAAGGCGAACATCACCAGCTTCCTGTGTGCAGATGTGGATATAATGGCAGAGGTTATAGAGAAGGTAATGCCAGTGGAATCCAGTGAATTATACCAGAGAGATGGCTTTCCTTGTTTATGATTTATTCTCTCAAGTGCTCTGCTATATCTTCTGTAGCTTAAATCTAAAAGCACACGCCCTATTGCTGGATGTACCGTTTGCTGATGGGTGTCGAGCTGTTACTGTCTTCACTGGTTTCTATCATACTTCATGGGCTCCTATGTAAGAGGAGGTAGATGGCAGAGACAGCACCCCCTGCTGGAGCTGCAGAGACCTCAGAACTGCACCCACTTGTGTGGGAAGATCCCCTCCTTCACATGCTGTCAGCATGACATTTGGACCGGGATCACGCTGGAATATATACAGGACTGGCTTCCCTACCGTGAAAGAGGTGAGGTTCTCAGGGAACTAATGGCCAGAGCAGAAATTCCTCCCTCCCTGCTTCGTGCTTGGCCAGGGTGTGAGGCCATCTGTGAGCGAGACGGAGACAAGGTCTCTCCCTCTGTCTCCAAGACCATTCCATGTGTCTAAGGAAAGAACCCACTGTTTTTCCAGATACGTAAGGATGCAATTTCATGCATGGCAGCTCAATAAAGCATATTTAATATATTCAAGTCTACAAATGTAAACCAGACCCGGCCTGAGTGCAGCTTCCAGCGGAGTTTACATCCCCCAAGCCGCTGACATTTGTAACTGTTCACGTGCTAACCCAAACCATCCACTCATTCACCTTAGTAAAAGCATATTTTGGGATTTTATGTGCTGGGACTGGACATCAAAGAAGCGTTTTTATTATAGCATGATTGCTAGCCAAGTCTGGCTTCAGAGCAGACTGCTCAGCAGCACATGGGCTGGCCAGCAGTGGCGCTGGGTCAGAAATCAGGTAGGCTGTGTCCCCCAACCTAAGACACTGACTCGTGGGACCTGGGAAGGGACTGTAGCTCCCCTTTGCCATCACGGACTATTGTGCCAACCAGCTTATCTGAGCATTCACAGACGTCACCCGTGAGTCACCCTGCTCTGTGGGGATCTGCAAGGTAGAAACTAGCCCAACCCACTTCACAGTGACTGTCAGCCTTGTCTGGGCTACGGGCTACACAGTCCTTGGGCACATAGTCAGGGAGATGAACAGAGGCTGCAGATGTGGTACTGCATGACTCCCCAAAACAGCCTGGGCATTTCTCTGCCCTGGTCCTCCAAGATAGCTGTAGGAATTGAGCCTGTGTGTGCTTTGCCTGGGACAAATCAATGTCTGTTCTCCCCTGCTCCCCTCTGTGTGTGTGTGTGTCCCTCCCCCTTTATCTCCCTCCTCCCTCCTCTCTCTGTCTCTCCCTCCCTCCCCCATAGCCATGGCATGAGATTGTCCTGCAGGCTCTCTCCATGCTCTCTGCCTTTGCTGGCGCAAACAACAGCCTAGCAATGCCAATTCAATGTACCCTCATCCCCACCCCCCCCACACACACACCCTGAAGTAACTCCAAAAGGGACAGCTGAGTGTTTCCCCTGGGGTAAGACCAAAACATCTATAAAAGCAAAGCAAAGCATCAGGGCTGGTCTCCCTGAGAGCTCTGGCCACTCCTCCCCTCTCAGGCTTTTATAAGACAGGTTCAGAACGACTGAGAATCCACACATTCACAGGGTCCTCCAAACACCCATTAGCTCCCTTCGTCTCTCATGCTAATGGACGCTGTGTGGGCATCGTGTGTATCCAGGGCCCCCACATGAAGTCTGTGCTTCAAGCATGAGGTTCACCGCTCACTCTACAGTCAGAACCCCGCTCAGAATGAACACATCCCTGTGCATAGGTGCTGAAGACCTGGGTAGGAAAGAGAAAGGATTAGAGCAGGGACCAGCACCGCTTTCCTGACAATCTGCGCGATGAAGCAATCTCCAGGAGTAAGCCTCTCTCTCCACAGATGTTTGAAAAAGAGGAAATTGGCTTAAAGCAAAGCAAAACAAAGCAAACAAAAATAAAACCAGTTTTAGTTTCACATAAGGAAAAGCTTGACTGAAAAAAGGAAATAAGAGCTGGCCCCGAGGACGTGTTAGCACGTGGTAGGAGACGCGCTGCGTCCACAGCCTGCTGTAGGGGCGTCAGGGGCTTGCCAGAGAACAGAGGCTAAGGCTGGGTGGTCTGCCCGCAGCATCCTCGGGAGTCCGTGCCCACATCAGCAGCTGGTCGGCTGCCAGACCAGAGCGGAGGTCGAATACCTAGGAAAAGGCTTGGCAAGGCTCAAAGGGAGACCTACCTGGTCATCCTTGAAGTGGGTGTGGCCAAGAATCTCCCAAGACTGTGTCCTGTCTACACCTGGCTTGTTCCAAATACTAAAGGACTCTCGTCAGGCTGTTAAGAGCAGACTCAACTTCCATGTGTTGCACTTGTTCCGTGGCCTAGCAAAGATCCTGTGCTCAGTCTAATGGATGGGACAGCCAGGAAATGTACTGTTCATCTCTCCAGAAGAGACCTGTTTGCAGTTCTACCGGACATGTGCACTCCAACGTCCAGCACTGGGCAGACGCTCAGAGCAGAGCACCTGCAAAGAAGTCTCCAGAAACTTCTAGTGCCTGTCTGACTGTCCTCAGGTCTGCTCTCAAGAAAGGAGTCACCTGTGGTCCTCAAGCTAACAACATGAAGGATCTGGAAAGGAATGTAGCTCACAATTTAACTTTAGGGGGTAAAGGTGGGGTACCTACACTTTGGAAGACTCAGATCCCTCTCTCTGGACACACATGCACTGTGGATGGTCTTGGTGGTATTATATTACTTTAGCAACAATGCTATTCTTATTTTTTCTCACCTAAGCACCCCTACTCCTGCCCCCCCCCGTTATTCCAGGGAAGCAGGTAGGTTAAATGCAGATTGCCACCTCCCCCTCATCTCCCTGTCACATCCCCATCTCTCTAGAAGATCACCTGCTGTGTCCTCTTCCCTGCTAGCATCTCCAGCAGATAACACAGATCTTCTCCAACTCTCCTCCCTACTCATCCTGGCATCCCGGCCCCCACCTACTGCAGGCATTCCCTGGGACCCTGCTAGCCAAGCCAGTCAGAGAAGTAAGCAGGCAAGAGAAACAAGTGGGTGAGCTTCAGATCCTCACTCGCCTCCCTCTCCTCCATAGCTAACCCCCAAGTCTCATCCCCAGCTGAAGAGCAGGCTAGGCGACATGGCCTCTCCTCATGCTCCACCCCCATTCCCTGAGACTAGATAGCCAGGGGCCTAGGGAAAACCGGATTTCTACTGTTCTACTGGGAGAATATAGCAATAAAAGGACTCCTCGATACATTCTGCTGCACTCATAGATCAGCCTTGCTCAGCTATGGCCAGAGAAACCTCCTCCTGCAGGAAATGGGGACAACTATGGAGACAGCTTCTTGTTTAGTGTAGAGTGTTCTAAGTGGTGCCTCTGGAGGCCAGAAGAGAGAGCTAGATTGCTTGGGACTGGAGTTACAGATGGTTTGGAGCCACCACGTGGGTGCTGGGAACCCAGTCCGGGTCTTCTGGGAGAGCAGGTAGTGCTGTTGACTGTTAAACCTTCTTTCCATACCATCTGTTTGTTTTCTAATGAAGACAGAAAGAAGATAGATCCATAAGGGAAGGGGAAAGACTGGGAGGAGGACAGGAAGGGGAAACCATAATAAGGCTATATTATGTGAGGGGAAAAAATTATTTTCAAGTAAAGGAAAAAGAACTTCCTCCGTAGATTCTGTTATGAAAATCTTTCCATCAGAAAGGAGAGCGCAGAAGAGTGGGTCTCCAACAGCAGGAGGGTTGGTACACCAAACAGCTGCCTCAGATCCGGATCCAGCCAGTTCTGCCAGTTACTGCAAGGACCAGCAGCCGCAGCAAATATAGACAGAATAGGAGCGAGAAAAGGGGCATTACAGGCAGGTGGGGGTGGAGCTGCCCAGCGAAAGAAAAAGCAGACAGCCGTGAAATGCAGGCAGGACATGGACAATGCGGAGCATGGCCAGATAGAAACCTTTTAATCTGCCTGTTTGCTGAGAGGAAGTAGAAAGCTCCCACTTTAGGGTGTTGTTTAAGGGGTACGTAGGCCATTTGTTAGTGCAAAGGCAGGGACGGTTAGGAATCTGTAAGTAAGGCAGAGGGTTTAGCATCTGTAAAAGACTTCCCAGGGGGAGGCTGGACTGATAGTTTCTGAAAGTTTGTTTCCCATGGCTAAATGCAGCTGATGTGGACCCTCGTCTGGAAAGGTGGTGGGTGGTCAGAGCCCCGCTGCCCATGATGGCTGTGCCCACACACCTGTCTCCAGCATATCGGCATGCAGAGCTGATCCTAACTGACTTTCGGCTTTATAAAATCTCACTGGGAGAGGCCAAACTCCTGGTATTACCTTGAGTCCTAGGTCCAATTCTATACATTCTAAAGATTAGGGGAATTTTATTTTGTTTTCAAAAATGATTTTATTTTATGTGTGTAGGTGTTTTGTCTTTGTGTATGTGCACCGTGTGCATGCCTCATACAAAGAGACCGGGAGAGGACGTCAGATCCCCTGGAACTGGACACCTCAAGTGCAACATTGGGATCGGGCTTCAACACTTGCATTGTGGGGAACACAGTGAACGTCTGAACTTTTCTACAAAGAGAAGGAGAATGGGAACAAAGCCCACACCAGGGAGCCAAACTGAGGCTCTGGGGGGGGAGAAGGAAACAAGCAGGGCAGCTTGGTGTAGACACGTGTGAGCCACCATGTGGGTTCTGGGAATCAAACCCAAAGCTACCACTTGTAACTACTGAACCATCTTTCCAGCCACATAACTGTCATTCTCTAGTCATTGACTTGGATGCCAGCCCAAGACCAGCACTTTCCTGAGAGTATTGCTCACAGCCTTCAGGTCTGTATTAGTGGGCAGAGTGTCATGGTTGCACTGGGGCTAAGCTCTGATAACCATCCATGTGGCTTCACCCAGCCTGGCCAGATTGTAGCCCTGGAAACTCTGAGTTCCTGCGTTCTGTTTCCTCCACAAGCCTCTCATTGTGTCTGCCATTCAAGCAAATATATTTTGTCATCATGTCACTATTAATTGAGAGACAGTGAACTCATGCAGTCTCTGCTACCAAGCATATAGTTACTTCATCAAGCAGAGTTAATGAGTAGCAGCCATGGACTCTGTTCATTTTTGCCCTTAAAAGGATATTTCTGGCGGAGAATAAAATGAATCCCTTTCCCAAACTCTTTGAGAGTATTAAGCCTAAAATCATATTTTGGAACTTGAAAGCCACCAGTCACAAGGTTAGAATAAAAAGTACATTTCACGATGTCAGGGACTACTATTTCTGAATGGGACAGAGCTACCAGGAATGGCACCAAGTGCTGGTCTGTGGGACACTGTGGAGGACAGATGACCACCCAGGCCCCAGGAAGAAGACCATAGGATGCTATGCTCAGCCCTTGCCCAGCCCGATGTGTTAGTAGAGAGAAGTGTGGGTGCGCCTGTTGTTACAGGTGCAATGCCTCAGGGCAGAGTCCAGGGAGACCATTTCTTACCTAATATGCACATTTTTCATCAGTTTAAATCATGTGTGGGAAATAACAACAGAGCCTTTATCCCCTTGTCCCTGGGGTCATCTGAGCAATTTTGTTTCCTTGTGTTTCATCCTTTGTCTTATGATAAAGTTTTTATTCAGAATTTTAAACTCGGAGAAACTAGAGCCAGTGGGTTCTCAAAAAGTTCTAAAATAAAAGAGTTGGAGTCAAGTTACTGATGCTGTCTTTTACCAGGAATTCCCAGACTCCTCACTGCAGACAAGGCGTGGAAGAGAAGCATGGTAGGCCAGCCTCCTGATTTCATCTGCTGTGTCCCCACACCCTTGGAACAGTGGACTGAGTCTCTGCCAAAGTTGGTTTAAAAGATCTAGTTTTCTGTGGGGAATCTACCGTCACACAACCACCTTCTCAAGTACAGGCAGTGACCATCCTTTTTCTTCCTGACAATCTCCTTAGGGACCTGAAGATGACCAGGGCATCCTTTGCCCCTTGCAACAGAGTTGTCATAGTTGATATTTGTAATCTGTGGAAAGTAGGATGCACGTGTCCCAAGCAGTGACCAGCGGCTCCTTGGCACCTAAAATGTATGAATCTGGAAGAGCAGTCTGAACAGGGCCTGTTAGGGAGAACAGTGCTGCAAAGTCAGTTTTCATGGGCTCATCGGGAATGGTCATCAGGAACCAACCCAATGGGCTCATCAGAAATGGTCTTTGGGAACCTACTCAATGGGCTCATCGGGAATGGCCATCAGGAACCTACTCAATGGGCTCATCGGGAATGGTCATCGGGAACCTACTCAATGGGCTCATCGGAAGTGGTCATTGGGAACCTACTCAATGGGCTCATCGGGAATGGCCATCAGGAACCTACTCAATGGGCTCACCGGAAGTGGTCATCAGGAACCTACTCAATGGGCTCATCGGGAATGGTCATCAGGAACCTACTCAATGGGCTCATCGGAAGTGGTCATCGGGAACCTACTCAATGGGCTCATCGGGAATGGTCATCGGGAACCTACTCAATGGGATCATTGGGAATGGCCATCAGGAACCTACTCAATGGGCTAATCAGGAATGGCCATCAGGAACCTACTCAAGGGACTCATGTCCAGTCCACGGCTGCAGAAGAATGAATGTGCGCTCAAGTGACAATTTTCTTTCCAGACAGAAGGGTTCAGTGGTTCAGTCAGCCCCTAGCTCCTTTGCAAAGTAAATGTAGACACTATCTGGGCTCAGATACAAACCAGTTACCTCTGAGCTGACCTGGAAGGAAGAAAGGGGAGTTGGAGGGTCACTTCTAACCATCTGCTCTTGCTCTGGCTGTGTAGAGATTGGTCCAGCCCTGTGGGTTTCACCTTCATATTGCTTAAAGAGGATGCTGCAGTGAGGATCGCTCCACCAATCAGTTAGTGGGACTGAGGGACTTGGCTGGAAGGGATTCTTAGAGTAGGAGCAGAATAGGAGTCTGAGCGGCCATGCTGCTGAGGGTTTGGTCTCAGGACTCACCTACCTGTTCAGGGTTTACCACCTTCACCTTCTCTGTGCCACCTCCCTCATCAAACCTTGGAAACTTTCCACACCTTCAACTTGTCTTTTCCAGTGCCCTCTGGTCAAGACAGCACAGACTGAGACATTAAAGCTTGCTTTGAGGACAACCTGAACTTTGCATTTACACCAAAATTCTAAGCCGCAGGTCAGAGGTGAGTGGCCAGGTACAAGTTCCCTGTAATTTGTCTTGCACAGGTCATAAATGAGCAGAAATGCACAAGCCTTCTTCCCTGTCTCTACTCCTTACAAGACACCATGCTTGAGAAACCCTGACACCTGCATGTTGTCAGTCCTAGGGGACACATAATTCACCACATGCATTGGGGTGCATTCTCAAATAAGGTAGTATAAACTCGCACATCCAGGGATGTCTGGGTTGTCAAGAGTTTCACAGAAACAACAGGAGTTCATCTTGGAGCCTGGCTGAGCAAGCCCACCCTGAGGCACCTGCTAGAGGGTAAGAGGTTTTCTGTAGCTTCAACTTTCTGCTGACAGCCACAGGACAAGCATAGGCAGGTATCGGGCTGAGGGCTCTGTGTCTGTAATGGGGGCCACCTCTGAGGTATTCTGTCTGTCTTGACAATCAGGCATCTGTGGAAGATACTGAAGCAATCATACTGTGACAGGACCCCACAGGACCAGGACTTCACAGGCTCATATGTTACTGGACGTCTGTGTCCTTCAGATTTACAAGGACTTATATGGAGAGCTGAGGTATTTAGAGGTGGCCAGGGCATGAGGAGGGTCCTCATGGTTGGGTGCCATGAGAGAAATGGAGCCTCCACTCACACCAACAGGAGAGGAGCAACACAGTGAAGTGCTCACCAGAACTCTCCATGAGCATCCCATCTCCACCCCGGTCACCAGACATTGCCTTCACCAGACATGCTTGTCTGAGCCCTGCCCTTTGATCTTGTCCCTTGCAGGCTGTGGGAACAAGTTTACCATGTAGACCTCATCAGTGCACACTCATTGAGGGCTCACAATCGTCCTCCCTTTGACTTCTCCAGAGCTGTTACCCAGCCTGCTGGCATACCCACACAGCCTTCTCAGACTCCCATTTCTCTCTCTCTCTGTCTCTCTCTATGTCTCTCTCTCTCTCTCTCTAAGTGCCCACACCTTGTTTCCCCATTTATTTTCATAGACAGTATCCAAAGGTCATATATTTGAAGACTATGGTCTCCGTTCTTCACCAATTGTGTATGACAGCTCTGTGTGTGTGTGTGTGTGTGTGTGTGTGTGTGTGCGCGCACGCGCGTGCATAGGCACAGATCCATCATATATCTATAATGAAGAAAGTACTAAAACACCTCTTAGACTTGAGAAACACAGGATAGGCCATTGGAGCTGTCTTTTTCTTGTCTTACTAACTGCCCAGTATCTGCCTCTCTTCCTTGTGACTACAAGATCTGTCATGTTCAGTCTTGTGTGTGGCTGTGGTCACTGGTCTGTAGCTATGGTGTCCTTGCACCAGCACAGGGTCCTAGTCCCAGATATGTTGGTCTCACTTCATCACATCTACCACTGTCTGGTGTAGGAGGGTCATCTGTTTATGTGTTATTTCATTGGTTAATAAAGAAACTGCCTTGGCCTTTTGATAGGCCAGCCCTTAGGTGGGTGGAGTAGACTGAACAGAATGCTGGAAAGAAAGAAGCAGAGTCAGGCAGACGCCATGAAGCTCTGGCCCGAGATGGACGTAGCTTAGAATCTTCCCGGTAAGCCACCACCTCGTGGTGCTACACAGATGATTAGAAATGGGTTAATCAAGATGTGAGAATTAGCCAATAAGAGGCTGGAACTAATGGGCCAGGCACTGTTTAAATGAATACAATTTGTGTGTTGTTATTTCGGGTGTAAAGCCCACCATGTGGGAGCCAGGCGGGATGAAAAGCAGGCCTGCTTGCCTCATCACTACAACTGTCACCCTGCCTCTGGATACCTGGGACACTCTGCTTGGGAATCCTGTGTTGAGAGGAAGAATAAGAAAGGCCTGCTGGGAAAGAGGTGGAGCCTTTCTTTGACTTTTAAAAACTTAGCAAACACTGATTTGCTTGAAGGCTGCTGAACCTCTAGGCACTGTGTCATGACGGGATGTGTCTGGGCAGAGTTTTCCAAACATCTTGGGAGGTACAGCATCACCCAAAGGGTGAACCATAGCTGCAGGGCAGGTGTTTAACAAGTCTGTCGCCTAGCTGTGAACGTGAATGAGGGCACCCCCTTTCATGTTTGGCTAAACAATCTTCATTCCTTTGATTTTTAAAAATATATACATACTTTGAGGTACACAGAACTATGTTACAGCTGAAACACAAAACAGTCTTTGATAGTGTGTCAAACACAGGACTCACTCTTAACCTCACCATACAGTGGTGCACAATCCAGTCTGTGAGCTCAAAGAGTTCGCCGAAAACCTTTGGCTGCTTTCCCATGCAGTGTGTGACAGGAAGGCATAAACAGAGCACCAAGCATCACAGAGCCCAGGATGCCTGGCCCTCAAGTGGTGCTGAAGATGCCGGGTGTGCATCTGAGCAGAAAAGAGAGGCAGCTCTGACCTGTGAACCCCACCTGCATGAGCTGCGTGATGGTGGAAGTGATGCCAAAAGTCTACACCGGGTGCAGGGCTGAGAAGAGGCAATGTCACTCCGCCGAAGGGAGTGGGTCCTGAGGCCTGAAGCCATAGAAGAAGCCTGGGCCTGTTAGAGGTCACTCTTCTCATTCCAAGCAGGTCACTGCCAAGTTCAATGTCAGATCACAGTGCTGAACCCTTTGATCTTGACAGGAGGCTGATTGGTGTGTTTTCTAAAGTAGCTGTTGGAACATGTCACCAGATGACTCTCGGCTTGCCAATTTGCAGCCTCTTTGTCTATAATATTTGTCTGAAAACGCTTGCAGACATAGACTGTTTTCAAATGGAGTTGTGCTGGGGATTCTAATATGAAAACAGTGGTGATTTTCCAATTACATCAAACAGCTCTGTCACTTTTGTAGTACAAGGCTATGGTGATTCGGAGAACACTGAGGCCACCCTGGTAGACATTCCACAGTTGGAGCTCAGGCAGAGGCTGTGATGGCTGCATTATACGGGGCAGAATCTGAATTTCTTCCATGTACCCAGGAACTTCTGATTTACTTAATGCAGAGATAGTTGCAAACAGGAACTTTCTTTCAAAAGTATGCTTTCCAGCACAGGGATGCTTTCAGATGGCACCCCAGTGGATGCTGGCAGGACTCTGACCCGGCACAATTTAAGGAAACTCATAAAACTAAAAAGTTGATCCACCACTCCTTGGTATTTACACAAAAGAGCCCAATCAATGTTGTTAAATATAGAAGAGGGAGAGGCCACAGCAGATGGGGTTGTGAAAAGACTATCATAAAGTTAGCTGACACAAGTGTCCGCCGCCGCACTCTCTGTGAGAGCAAAGTGATGGAACCACGTTAGGTGTCAACAGCAGAGACACGGAGGACACTGTGGCCTAGACACATGGAGTGTTTTCAGCCATGAAGATGAAGTTATGTCACTTGCAGGGAAATACTGTTGAGATCATCATGTCAAACCAATTAAGCCAGTCCCATAAAGACAGACATTATATGGTTTCTCTCATTTGTGGTTCCTAGATTTTTATAAGTCACATAAAATCATGTATGTATTAAGTGAAGGTTGGGGTGAAGTTGTTTAGGGGGCCTAGAGCATTAATGTGAAGGGTGTGTGTAAGAGAACACACGGGAGAAATGAGGGTAGTGTTCTGTTCATCATATTTTGTCGACCACACAAAAGATTGAAAATATAGGGTATTTAGACAAAGATGACAATAAAATTAGCAAGTCATGGATGCCCGTTGCCCACCCCTTCAAGGGGACGTACACAGTGCTTGTTCCAGGATGTGTGAATTAACAAAACGTAACATATTTTATGGGAGAGATAAAAGTCAGATAAGAAGCATGCAGAGCATGCTGTCTGCACTGAGACTGCCAGTTGCGGAGTTTCCATCCGACTCCTGTTTTATGATGGAAAAGAAGCAGTTTTTCCAGAAGGCTCTGGAAGAGTTCCCCTTGGAGCCTGTGGCTCCCATGTCCGCTGGACTATTCTGTCCATGGGAGCTTCTGAGCCACTGCCTGTATATTCATACCATGTTCACAGACAGCGGAAAAAGACACACAGACAGGGAAGTAAAATTCTCACTTGGGTTGAGAACAAAGCCAGAGGTTTAACCTTGTTCAAGAGCAAAATTATATAAGGTGGATGGATGGATAAATGGAGAGATGTCACGTGTGGATGGGATCTTCACTTGAATAGAGCCTATTCATGGCTGCACGGGAAAGCATAGGACGGTCTTGGGAGCAGTGCAGCCCCCATAGGGACCTTTAGTGTAAGCCAGAGGAACACACATGTAGGAAAGCCTGGAGCTCTATCTGCCTTGCTCACAAGTGCAGCGACTGTTTGGGACCAAACCCCACTGACACGTCCACGAGCTGATATTGAGAATTCTACTTGACATGCTGGTAGCTTCTATCCATCTCATTTTACCTGGGGGTAAATACAAACTGCTTTAACACAATGCTTGACAAGGAAAAACTTGAGCTAAGCCTTACAGTAATTATGAGACAATGTGTTTAATTTTAAATAATATTTTTAGGTGAGTGGTTCTTTATGGTCTATGTCTCCATTTGAGTTTTCACTATGTTGTATAAAAGTACATTTGAGTTTTACATATTGACCTTACAATTTTCATTAAATCCACTTGCTACTTCATTATTTTATAGGCTGCTGAAGGCTTTATGTATAAATCTCATCATAAACTATGAAATTTCTGTACAAATTTTTTGTAAATGTACTTTATGATAAAAAAACAAATTTATATCTCTGTCTAGTGTGTTGAATGTTTTAAATCACAAATGGACATCTTGCCAAATGTTTTAACTTTGATTGCTAGATTATCTTACAACTGTTTTGTTTCATTACTCTGACCATTTTAATAGACTGGTTTTTAAATTTTAAACCAATTTAGTCAAAGTGTTAAAGTATTACTGTTGATATATTTGCATCCATTTGTGAGAGTGTTGTGTTGTCTGTCGGTTCTGTACTGATCCCTCCTTGTCTGTTATGTCTGATATTACTAGCTTGTGGTTCTCATCCTTCCCTGGTCAGTGTTATTAGGAGTCTATTAATTTTCTTGATTTTTCAGATTCTTGGCAATTCTATTATTTGTAAGTTTTGTTTTATTGAATTATCTTCTTTATCAATTGCTGTTTTAGGCCAGCTTATTTTGTTTTTCTTTTGGTTCCTTAAAATGAAGGGCAAGTCCGTTGCTCTGTACCTCTCTTTCCCCTAAATAATTAGCTGAAGCCATAATCCACCCTATGTTCTGCTTCAGCTTCACCCACATGTGTTGGCACCCTGCTTCACCACAGAGCTCAGTCTCAGAGATAAACTGAACACACATGGCTTTTCATCCTTGGCTCCTTTGTATTCTGAATTTCATTATTGAATGATCCAATGTTTGAGGATTTTTAGACTAGCTTAGTAACTTTAGTGTAATTCTCTAATAATCAGAGTTATATATTTAAGTGTTTCAGCTTTCAAATTCCTGGAACCCTTCTAATGACAAATATCAGCCTTGTGAATTTTCAAATCCATCTGAAAAAAATATGTGTTCTCTGTTCGGATCTAATGTTCTTGAAATAGGAAATAATTGAAATGCTGTCACTTCAATCTTGCGTATCTAAACTAGATTTGATTGTTATTAAAGAGTACTGACTTCCTGATGTTTCGTGAGCAGATGCTTCATTAGCTCATGTTTCAAATATGCTATAGAATAGTTACCAATCTCTCAAGCATTATATTGTTAGTAAGATGTATGAAGACCAAAGATCTCAATCTGCTGTATAAAATATGAAATATGAGTAACACATGTGCATGCTAATATATGACATACGCATTCATAGTGTCCATGTGGCATGACAGTTAACATATATTTAGCGACTCACAGGTGCCTAACATGTCACATACTGTGAGTACATGTGATCTGTGTTTATCCTCCAGGCCATGGACACCAGTGTGCAGAAACTGGGAGAGGGCGAAACTTCTAACAGGGGAGTCCTAGCAGGGAGTAATCATGCCAGTGGGCTGAGGCACTTAGAAGGGTTAATGTTTTCCAGTGACAGAGCCAGAGCCCCCCAACCCTGTCTCCCCACATCACTTTTTCAAACTCGCTTTATACCATGATGCTCTCCACCATGGGCCAGAATCCACTTTATAAAGGCTTAACCAAAATCAGCAAATTCTGAGCTAGAGAAAAAAAGCAAAACAAACAAACAAACCCCCATAAATACAGGGATCTCCTTGTATTAATACATTAAGTATTCAGATAAGATGGAAAAGATTTTGGAGTCACAAAAGACCAAAATGACATAGAAAATAGGACATTTAGCCATTTCTATGCCAAAGAAAATGAAGTAATGAAAAATGTGCTTCCTGCAGAAGCTGAACTCAAGTAGAGTTATCTCCATGTGCAAACACCTCCAAAAAGTAGTGAAGAAGCAATCCCATCTCCCCACAAAACTGCCAGGAAATAGAGGAAGAAGAAAGAGTTCCCAACTGACTCTGTGAAGCCAATATTTTCCTGATACAAAAATATCTTTAAAAAGAAGCAAACAGAAAACATGGTTCTAAAGGAACACCGTGGACAGACAACCCTTGTGCACACTGCAGCAGAAATCTCCACTTAGCACTAGGAGGCCGATGTCTGAGGCAGCACGTGAGGCGGCTGAGAGAAGTAATGTGTGGTTAGAACAATACTTATATCCATCAGTGTGATCACAGAAGACAAAAATACCTTATGTGATAGCCAATGCTGATTATCAGCTTGACAGACCAGAGAATCGCTCAGAAGATAAATCTCTGAGTGCATCTGTGAGGCAGAAGCTAGACGGAATTAACTGAGATGAGAAGATTCTAGATTGAGATAACTGATGCTAGAACATACACCCTAACCGTGGGGGCTCAGCTGGAGTCCTGAACTGAATTAAGAGGAGGAAACAAGCTGAGCCCCTACATTCACTGTTCTGCCTTTTCACTGCCTCAGGGTCCTGGTGCCATGTTTTCCCTAGTATGTTGGACTGTAACCCTGAACTGTGAGTTAAAATAAACCCTTCCTTCCTTAAGTTGTTTTTGCTGTGTATCTTGTCACAGCAGCAAACAAGTGACTAATACATACCAAAACTCAGAATGAGCACAGCTTCAACTACAAAGTGACCCACCATGGTGGACGGTGTAAAACCCTTCACAAGCGGTGGGAAGCTAGGTCCTGTGTCATGGCATTGTGTGACAAAAGCGACAGGTTTTATGTAGTCCACAGTTACCCTCCTACTTTGCCATGGAAGGCTGGAATTAGCAACACAGGGAAGATGGTACAACCTCCACTTGTAAATAGGCCCTACTAGAGAGACCAGGGAATCAAACCTGCACCTGAAGTACGGTTCTCCAGGAAGAACTGTAAAACAGGGTAAAGGAGACCCAAGCACTGCCCATTAAGAAGAGCTGTGCTCTGCACTCTGGCTCGCAAAGATCACTGCTGCTAAGATGGAAATTTGTAAGAAATTTGTTTCTATATTCAATTTGGTGTCTGTGTAAACACCAGCAAGCTTTTCGCAGCAAGTGAAAAACCAATCTGAAAATTTCCATGAAAACACAGAGACTCAAAATAGTCCATATAATTTTTAAAAAATAAACAAAGGTGAGGAAATTTTGGTTCCTGTTTTGAAAACTTATTTAAAATTGACTTAGAAGAAAAGATAAAATACCCATTTGAGGTGGAAACAAAGCGTAGCATTGTCTCATATCCACATAATGCCAATTGTGAGATAATAAAATCCTAAATCATTTAGAAAGAGCAAGGTAGGAACAGAAGTGGAATTCCAAACCCATGGCAGAGTCCTAGCTGGGCCTTTGCTAAACAGAAGTCAACACGCCAGAATCAAATGGGGTGTGTTCAGTCTGTTATCAAACAAATGGAAATTGTCAGAGGCAACAACAAGTGTTTTCCCATGAGGTTAGAAAAAAGTAAAGAGATGAAGCTCAGGTTTGGAATCATTGGGATCCCACATGTTACTAGGGGGCTGTGAATCATATATGTCTCAGATAGATCTCTCATATGTAGCAGAGCGTAAACGTTAGCCTGAGACCTAGAAAGCCTCCTAGGAGCATACTCAAATTCACATACACACATATACCACACATACACACATACACATTTACACACACATACACACATATACACTCATACATACACACACATACACATATATACACACATACACAATACATATACACATATATGCACACATATATACACACATACACACATATGTACACACATATACATACACACATACACAATACATATACACACATACGCACACATATATACAAACACACATATACACACATACACACAAACACACACATATACATACACACATACACAATACATATACACACATATGCACACATATACACACAAACATATATACACACATACACCAAACACACACATATACATACACACATACACAATACATATACACACATACGCACACATATATACACACATACACACAAACACATACATATACATTCACACATACATAATACATACACACACACACACATATATATATACACACATATATTTGTTTGCATAAATCTCACTCTGCAGAGATACAAGAAAGCCACAAATAACATGACTCCATTGTGTGGCACAAGTAGAATGGACTCTGTGTCCTTTGAGGAATGTGTGCTGCCATAGGATGCTGTCCTCCAGACAACATGTGGGTGTTGGTGTCTTGATCTCTTGGCAGTGATGGTTACCTGAAGAAGACCTGTAAGACGGTGCCCATTAAATTCCATGATGGGGATAGACCATGATGCCATGGCCCCGCCCCAAGGATAGATAGACAAGTGGTTTGTGGTTGCTATGGGGACAGCCCTGCAGCAGGGAGACCATGTCTAAGGTGGCCATATTACTGTAGGAATCTCCTCACCCATGCACCTACAAGTAACCGCAATTAAACTCCCTGGTTCGTCAAGCTAGGCCAGAGGAGGTATTCCTGTCACTCTAATTTGTGTGCTGTCTGGGGTGACTAGACAATTTGTCTCCTTGGTAAAGAAATCACATACTGTATACACAGCAAGATACAAAAGAAGTAGGGGGTGTTGTCCCAGTGGTGGGGAGCAAAAGACACATAACTGATTTTCTATTTATTTATTTATTCTTAAAAATTTCCACCTCCTCCTCTCCTCCCATTTCCCTCCCCATCTAACCACTCCCCCTTCCCTTCCCTCTCCAGTCCAAAGAGCAGTCAGGGTTCCCTGCTCTGTGGGAAGTCCAAGGTCCTCCCCCCTCCATCCAGGTCTAGGAAGGTGAGCATCCAAACAGACTAGGCTCCCACAAAGCCAGTACATGCAGTAGGATCAAAACCCAGTGCCATTGTCCTTGGCTTCTCAGTCAGCCCTCCTTGTCCGACATGTTCAGAGAGTCTGGTTTGATCACATGCTCCATCAGTCCCAGTCCAGCTGGCCTTGGTGAGCTCCCATTAGATCAGCCCCACCATCTGAGTGGGTAGGCGCACCCCTCGCGGTCCTGACGTCCTTGCTTATGTTCTCCCTCCTTCTGCTCCTCATTTGGACCTTGGGAGCTCAGTCTAGTGTTCCAATGTAGGTTTCTGTTTCTATCTCCATCCATCGCCAGGTGAAGATTCAATGGTGATATGCAAGATATTCATCAGTATGGCTATAGGATAGGGCCATTTCAGGCTCCCTCTCCTCAGCTACCCAAGAAATTAGCTGGGGACATCTTCATGGACACCTGGGAGCCCCTCTAGAGTCAAGTCTCTTGACAACCCTAAAATGGCTCCCTTAGTTAAGATATATACTTCCCTGCCACATAGCTGATTTTCAAAATATAAACGATGCATTTCTCAAGCTGGGGTGGAGGCGTGGGTCCTGGAGTATCGACATTCCTGAATCATATCCATAGTCTGCTATGTACTTCATTATCCTACTTTATCAGGCCATACAGAAAATACAGACATGCCCACGAGGAAACACGGACACTAGAGTTCACTGTGGCAATATCCATAATAATAAAAATGGTGAAAGAACAGACACACACTGTGGTTTATCCGCCAATGAGGGCTGATGGGTAACAAGAGCAATGAGCAGTTTGTTCCCACAGGGTAGGTCGAAGATGCTCTGGGTTGAGTGGAGAGGAGGTACATAAACCCGACCTGGGGAAACTCAGCAGGGCCCTGGAAGCTGCGAACTCAGGGGGCGGGGACACTGCTTCAGAAGGGGAATGGACTAAAATTGGATGGTGGTTTGGGTTATACAACTCTGTACTTTTATTTTTAAAGAAATCACCGAGTTGGTTCTACCGCTGCTTTACTAAACCAGTATAATTCCTAACTACATTCTAAATATTTATCTTTATACCCACAGATAAATGTAGTTCTCACCCCTCATAAAAGAAACTTCTCTTTACACCAGATGGAGACCATTACAGAAAACCACAACCGATCAAACTGCCGAGAACAAGCGACCACGGGGAATCCAGTTCCAGGTGATGCATCTAAAACGCAGCTCCCGAACCTAAGGCTTGGGGAACATCACGAAGTAGAGGCAGAAAGATCGTAAAAGACAGGAGTCTGCTGTGACAGAGAAGTTATGCTTGTAAAATCTCATCAACATGGCTGCTTAGGCAAGACCTGAACCATAACACCACCAAGAGACACTCTAGCCTGCAAGAGGGAAAGCTCACAGGGTCCCAACCCTAAAGTACCCCTGTTCTTTTTTTTTTCGTTTTAGGGTTGGGACCCTGTGAGCTTTCCCTCTTTCAGGGGTACAGAGGTACAGAGAATGGCAGGAATAATCTTCCCCAATTGGTTATTCATACAAACTGGTCAACCCCCAAATCATATATGTGCAAGTGACATTATATGGACTGAGTGGGTTGTATTCATATATTTTAAAATAAACAAACAAACAAACAAATATATATATATATATATACATATAGTTATGTACCAATAATATCCCATGTGTGCACATGCATGTGTGCCGGTGTACAAGTAAACAGAGGTCATGAATTCGAGAGAGGGCAAGGAAGTGGATAGAGTTGAGTAGAGGGAGGAAATGATGGAATTTATATTTTAACTTCAAATAAACTAAAAAATACTACTAACTTGGGCTGGGTAGGTGACTCTGAGTACTGTTGCTATTACAGGGGGGCAGGGTTGCCAGCACCACTCACCTGGCCAGCAGGGGCAGGGTCCAGTGGCCGTTCCCCTTCACTGCTCCTCATGCTCCCCCACGGCAGCTGGTATACCACATCTGGTCATAGAAAGAGCGGGGGAGGAGCAGCTCCAGTTTGGGACCTGAGGAAATACATCCCATCTCAAGCGTGTGACTCCTTTCACCTTTGTGGTTAGCTCTCAAGCTAGGAGCCACCTGACACTCGACATCCTCACTGTGGCCACACTGCTCTGAATGCTCCAGTCAGTGGCCTCATTTTGTGCCATGTGCAGCAGGCACCAGCTCAGCTCCTGGGTCTCACTGCTGCAGGCCACACAGACAGGAGAGCTGGTGAGCCCCCCAGCAGTTCTGCCCGTGAGACTGGTTCACTGGAACCGCGAGACCACCACTCTGGTGAGACCACTCCCAGAGTTCACAGGTAAACACGGGGACCCAAGGTGGGGTGAGCCTGACTAGCCTGGGGAATCTTCTCTGTCTACTTCTTCAGTGATGGAAGGCTGATAGACAGGGAGAAGGCAATGGTAACACAGGTGGTTCACATTCACAGGCTGATGCTTGGTACCCGTGTCCCTCCTGGAAAGACTTCATGCTTGAAGCTGGTGGCAAGCACCGGCTCCTTCTCTCGGCTCCCTCTTCCCTGATAAAAACCGTGCTGCAGCCAAGCTTGTGGAAAGGCGCGATGACATTAATTTTGCACCACCAGAAACACTTGAAGAGATTTAAGAGATGCTTATCTCAGTTAAACCAAGGGAAATGCTTGGTCCCAGGAAAGCGAACAGCAGCCCTGGCAGAGGCTTTTCTTAGCGCCTCCCCCCTCCCCCCATAGGATCTTCCAGAAAACCCCCAGAGCTACTACAGGGCCTCAACACCCCAGTGTGCCCTGTCTCTGGTGTTCTTTGTTTTATTAACATTTTAAGTGTTTAGCAACGTCAATAGAAAGCCCTGATGATGACAAGCTCCTGGCAGCTCTCGTCTCTGGAGATAGTGAGGACAGTGGGTCTGTCTACAGGTGTGCCTAGGGCCACGCTGTCACCCAAGTCCAGCAAAGAGCCATTGGCTTCCAGGTCAGGGCAGTGTGGAAAACGTCTAGCCCAGTCCCCAGAGTGCTGGGCTCTTAACAAGTGTCTGGCAATGATTTGTGAGAGCGGTATAAAGACTCGGTCCCAGCTCCATGCTGTGCCAATGCACTCGAGAAGGCAGAGCTCGGAGCTCAGAGTCCCCCCCCCCTTTTTATGTTGTAGCTGAAAATGAGCTCTTAAGACCACTTACAACCACGGTGGTTTATACAGCTGAATAAACACTGCATTTAAAAAGAAAAATTTAAAACTATAAAGTATGACATATTTAATGGGGACGGAGCGATGTGATAGGATCACTCAGCTTCGTAAAACTTTAAATAAAATTAACACACATCACTTTTAATACAGCCATGTCAAGGCATCTTAAAATTGCAAGAAATAAACACATACGGTCTCTTAGCCCCTTTTAAAGCCACACTAACATGTGGATCTTTATCTCCATTTATCAGATGCTTTTTATAGCCTGTGCAGATGACAGAGATCCCATTTCAATGCTGCTAACAGTCTCCTTTGATGTTCTAATCCTGGGAGGTCAGAGGAAGACCCTCCACGAGCCTTCTGGCTCTGGTGCTAGCTGGCGCTTGGCTCTGCTGCGGGCTCTCTGCAGGCTTTCATCCCTTCACCTTCAACCTGCTCCTGCCTTTGAGTCCTAAGACACTGACATAAGTCTGGCCTGTTTCATTCCTACTGTGCCCAGGAACATCCCTCCCAACTAGGGTCTCTTTATGGGCTCACTGCAAGGCTCAGGGTGGACCAGCAAAACTGCCTCCTTGACTCAAGTACACTTGGCTTCCATCACCTTCCCCTGTGTTGTCTTTGCAAGAAGTCTTGTCATATAGCTCTGAATGTCTTGGAACACACTAGGCCAGGCTGGTCACACCATCTTCCTGCCTCAACCCCCTCCATGCTGGGGTTGCTGGCATGTATCACCACCCCAGATTCAGTCTTAATGAATTTTTTGAGGTTTCATTTGTATCGCATAAATGTCATCTGTCTTGAATGTTCAATTCAATAATTTTTATGAATCATTTTACTTTACGTATCAGTATTTTGCCGGAATGTATGTTTGTGCACCACATGCATTCCTGGTGCCCAGATATCAGAAGATGCTGTTGGATCCCTTGAAATGGGGATCATGCTGCAGGTTGGAGCTCAGAGAACAGACGTCAGTTCTCTTCTAGATGTCTAAGATTGGGGGTCAGCAGGCCAGAGTCTGCCTCCTCCTTAGTTTGCTGGTTGAAGTTTCTTGCTATGTCCTAATGCAGCCTTTTCTTGGCTAATGCCTGCCCTGTGTTCTGTCTGTCAGATCTCCTCTTCTAAGACAGATACCTATAACACTAATTGGAAGTAACTCTCAGCAGCCTTGCTTAACTGACTTGCCTCCAAAGACCTTAGTGCAGCCGCTGATGTTATGAAATCAGGAATTCAATGCATATATTTGGGGGACATAATCCAGGCCAGGATACCCACTAACCAGCAGCCACAGAGACAGAAATTGGGGTTTCTGTCTATTCATTTAGTAATTGAATAGCCTGAGGCCTGCTCCTCTGGGAGTCTTAGGATGAAACGAGAGCAGGGTAGGTACCCAGGGAGGACACAGAACCAGAGGCAGATTGATGACCACAGGGATGCTTGCGAAGTCATCTGCTCTCTCGTTTGCATCCAGACAGGAATTCTGTGCACACCCTGCACCAGCCTGTTTTCAGCTTGTTTTATAGGAACAATGTAGTCATTATAGACTCCCATCTAGGCCAGTACCTCTTGTGGCCATTTGTGCCACGTGGGCCCTATTCACTACTCTCTCCATGATGCTTTTGGTGAGCACAAGTTATTCATTTCATTGCAGCTGAGTGGTTTTTATGTCCTGTTTTGTAAATCATTTCTTCCCCTGAGGCCACAAATATAAATTGGAGGTGTCTCCTAACAGCATCTTTGGTGTCCCACTGTCTTACTTATTGCACAGAGTGGTAGGATGGGTTGAGTTCCACTTTACTGTTCCCCGAGGTCAGCCATTTGTCTCAGCAACGCTAGAACTGTCCCTTCTCCACAGATCTGCAAAATTATGTTCCCCAAAGCCTCTGAGTCTGTAGTTCAGAAGTTAGCCTTCTTGGTGATGCAAGGCTCCCCCTGCAGAAGGTTTGTGACCCTTCTGTGTATTTTATTATCCCTAGGTGTTGCTTTGATTTTGTCCTGGAGGCAAAGTTACGTGTCCTCACCATTCAACAGCATGTAGTACACATGAAGTTCTTCTTGAGTTTTCTTAGTTTTAAGTTGAGTTTCTGATGTTGGAAATTTTATAATAATTTTAGATCCTATATCAAGCTTTTTTTATATACTTACAAAAAGCTTGTTTTTCTGCTTAGAGACTCTTAGGCAGCAGAAATGTCTATGTGAGGCCAGTCTTGTAGGTCTAGCATAAAGCATCCTCCAGGATCTCCTAGCAAGCATCCTCTAGGATCTCACAGCAAGTATTCTCCAGGATTGCAAAGCAAGCATCCTCCAGGAGGTCACAGCAAGCATCCTCCAGGATCTCACAGCAAGCATCCCCCAGGATCTCACAGCAAGCATCCTCCAGGTTCTCACTGGAAGCATCCTCCAGGATCTCACAGCAAGCATCCTCCAGGTTCTCACTGGAAGCATCCTCCAGGATCTCACTGGAAGCATTCTCAACAGTTCCTCATAAAGAGCATGCTGAAGACATTTGAGATGTGCTATGCCAAGGATTTAAAATTGTTTTTTCGAGAGGGGGTGTTGCACGCCTTTAATCCCAGCACTTGGGAGGCAGAGGCAGGTGGATCTCTGTGAGTTTGAGACCAGTCTGGTCTACAAGAGCTAGTTCCAGGACAGGCTCCAAAACCACATAGAAACCCTGCCTTGAAAAACCAAATAAAAAAATAAATAAATAAAATTGTTTTTCTTTGGAGTCGCATTAAAGTCTGGATATTTTTTCCATTTTTAATTGATTTTTATTGAGTTCTACATTTTTTCTCTGCTCCCATATTTTAAGAGCAAAATAGGTCCAATTATTACACAAATTTAATGAATTATGTGTGCATATTACCTTGTGATGTGCTTCTTATCCTGTGAAAGTTCATGAGATGAGGTTTCAGTTATTCCCTCAAACTAGGCCATCCCTAAGTAGAGCGTGGAACGTGGCTGTGGTTATGTATAACTCATATCATTAATGTTTTAATACTAAGCACATCAACTGTGATTGTTTATTAACCCCTTACACAGTCCATCCTGTACATTCTCTACTTTACGCTATTTCTTAAGTCAGTCACATTGATTGGTTTTCTTGGCCTGACAGTTCCGAGATGACTTCTTTGTCATAATATGTTTAATTTTATATAGTATATTCCCCATGCTAGGATGGTAGATGGGCAAGTAGAACTTTCATCTTTATTGTTCAGGATGCTTTAGCCATTCCTCATGTTGGGTAGATTAAGATTATATTGTTTTTTTACTAAAATGTTGCCTTCAACTTGACAACAAGTTGATTTGACAGTGTCATTTTTGTTGTTTCTGCTGAAATATCCTCAATGTTTCAAGTTAAATTGTTTGTATGTGACATGAAAAAAGTTTAGGTAGAATTCTGTTCATATACGACAATTTTTGCTCTGAGCTTTTTAGTTGCATTATCTCTTCTTATGGATTTAATTTATTTCAAAGTTGATAGACTGGTACTTTCTTATTTTTAATAACTATAGCATTTGTGTTCCTCTTAAAGTTCTCAGAGCTATCTATAACATTTGTCTAGTTTTCTAAGCTTATTTTTAAATTGTATACCAGAAATTTTATTGGTTCTTTCTAAGAGTTATGGTCTATTAATTTTATTTCTACCATTGTAAATTAATTTTCTTTAATCATTTCTGTGATTTTTTTATTTGCCAACTTCTTTATTTCCCTAGGATTATTGTAGATGAGCTGCCCATGGATATTTAATCTTTTAAGGTACTAGGTGAGTGATTGCTCAGTCAGCAAAATGCTTGCCTAACAAACATGAGGACCTGAGTTCAACCCTCAATGCACACATGGCAAACTGAGTGTAAGATTGCACTCGTAATCCCAGCACTGAGGATATAGACTCAGGTGCATGCCTGGGACTCACAGGCCACTCCGCCTACTCTAGTCTGCAGACCCCGGGTGCCGATGAGAGATCTGTCTCCAGAAAGAGAGTGGACATTTTCTGAAGATGAATGCCCCCTGTGTTTGACCTCTGGCCCTGCCACACACATGCACACATACACAACCTGAACATACACACACTAAAATAAAAAACAAATACTTAATACTTCCTATGTTTGTGTCTACAGCTTTATACTTTAAGCCTTCCCTTTTTGGAAGTATTCCAGTCAGCTACTTATTTAAATACAAACATTTAAAATTTTTACAACATCAAATATTAATTTTTATTATTATTTATGAATTATTTTATTTCCATTTTATTTTAAACATTTTTTTGGTTTTTTGAGACAGGGTTTCTCTGTAGCTTTGGAGTCCATCCTGGAACTAACTCTATAGACCAGGTGGCCTCAAATTCACAGAGATCTGCCTGTCTCTGCCTGTCGATGCTGGGATTGAAGGCATACACCACTAATGTCTGGCTTAAACGTGTTTTTAAATTCTCAATCCTATTGATAATTTTAAATTTCAATCAACTGTAGGGTTTTTTAAAATATTATTTCTTTGAAATCAGTTCTTTGACTTTTTTAAGACTTGATTTCCGGCTGGCGTGTTATGGGTTTTAAGTGCTTGCAGAGGGGGAGGGTCCTACAGTAGAACCCGTCTTCTCTGCTCGGCAGGCAGGCTTTGCTGTGAGTGTGGCCTTCAGCTTGTTTTCCCATATCCCTGTCGCTGAAGGAAGTTCTTGCCAACGGTGCCCACTATGCTTAGCCATTCTTCTCCTTACACCTGGGACTCTTTCCACCTTTGCTTTATACAATTTAAGGCTTTTTATTGCTCACTGTGTGCTAGTTCAAGGCATAAAATGTCTGATGACTTAAAGCATGCCTCGGTGTGTGATACAGGTTTCTTGTTTGTTTGCTAGATGTCAAATTAAGGACAGATAAGGAGCAATTTAGACTCTTAATATCAACTGACAATTTATGATCAAGTAAATTGAGTAAAGGAAAATTAATATAAGCCACAGAAACTGTATGTAAGCTAGAAAGATGAGTGATATTTCAAATGTTTCATGGTATTGAATAAATGTGACTATTAAAACAAACTCTAGCCTGGCGGTGGTGGCGCACGCCTTTAATCCCAGCACTCGGGAGGCAGAGGCAGGAGGATCTCTGTGAGTTCGAGACCAGCCTGGTCTACAAGAGCTAGTTCCAGGACAGGCTCCAAAACCACAGAGAAACCCTGTCTCGAAAAATCAAAAAAATAAATAAATAAATAAAACTCTAGTGTCACAAAGCTAATCAGGGGTGTGACTGTGACCTGACGAGAAATCCTCACGGGAAGCCTGGCTCCATCCCTGTCCTCCCGAGGTCAGCCTTCTGTAGCTCCACAACAGAGACACATGAGTAACCAAAGACAAGCTCTTCACACACTGGAGATGGCACAGTCTGGTCAGCTCCAGGGGTACTGGGCTCTTCACTGGAGTCCAACACAGACAGTCACACGTAGGTAGCAGACAGCTTAGCGTCTGGGGTTCTCAAGTTGCAGAAGCTGAAAGCATCAGAGTTCAGGCTGTTTGAGATTGTTGCAGCCTCTGCAAAGATGATGGACAATCGGACCTGGGTGGAAACCTCTGAAACACCAAGCAAATGGGATTAGAGACTGTCAGTCACCACATGATGCAAGGCCAGACACTGAGTGCCAGCCTGTTTGTCTTTGTGAAAGATGACAGGGCTATTGTAATGCCTTAAGTTTAAAGGGTATCAGGGAGGGGCTGGAGAGGCGACTCAACCATAAAGAGCATGCACTGCTCTACCAGGACATCCTAGCCCAGTTTCCAGCAAAGAAGATGGTCTCAGACTCATATTGCTGTTCCCAGAATCTTCAACCCCATGCTTGCTCCTCTTAGTGGTAGACAAGGCACAGAGTCAAACTTCCAGAGTACACAAGTTTCATTCTTTCTCCCACAAGGAAAGAACACACTTGTGTATGCTCACAGTTTACTAATGAAAAAGAAAGTGTGAAGAATCTGCTCATCCATAGATTTGCTCTACACATTGGATATCGGGGACGCCTGAGTGATCACTTCAGACAAGACCCTGCTCTGCTCTTGTTTTCAAATCTAATATTTAACATGGGAAAACATAAAGCAAAAAGGTTGTGGTTTTTTTTTTTTTTTTTGGTTTTTCGTGACAGAGTTTCTCTGTGGTTTTGGAGCCTGTCCTGGAACTAGCTCTTGTAGACCAGGCTGGTCTCGAACTCACAGAGATCCTCCTGCCTCTGCCTCCCGAGTGCTGGGATTAAAGGCATGCGCCACCACCGCCTGGCTAAAACAAGAGGTTTTAAAACAAGTCCACGTTCTGACACATGAAAATGTCCCGCTAAAGGGGAATTTGCTTAAGTCATGCTATTTCATTATTTTCACAGTAAATACAATAAAAATACTATTTAAGAAAAATAATGTCTCTTAGTAACAAGGAAATAAAGGCACAGACAAAGGGAGAAAGAAAGGATTGGACATTTTAAATTGGGAAACAGAAGAATTATATCAGGGCAAACATTGAAGGATTTAATAGACTTTAAAATGCTTCACCAGTAAAATTTCATATTAAATTAGAATTCCCATGCCTAGAGACACAGTTACAATGTTAATTCCATGGGTATATAATTTATTCTAGAAGATTATCCTTGATTTATGTGACTTCCAACACTGTCAGTAACAATGTCTAAAAGAATTTATTTCAAAGCTGATCTCTAATTTGAACACTAAAGAGCTCGTGTGAGTCCATTTGTACCCAATCATTTTAAGTGGCTCTTAGTGCCAGCGGATGTTGTCACCAAAAGAAGGGGAGATCTGTTGAAGGAGGCCGTTTATTGGTTCCTGGCCGCTTTGCCCCAAAACAATCACAACGAAACTATATTATTTAAAACACTGCTTGGCCCATTAGCTCTAACTTCTTATTTTCTAACTCTCACATCTTAATTTAACCCATCTCCATTAATCTGTTCATCACCATGAGGTCGTGGCCTACCAGCAAAGTTTCAGCACATCTGTCTCCAGCGGCAGCTCCATGGCTCCTCTCTGACTCCACCCTTCTTTCTCCCAGCATTCAGTTTAGTTTTTCCCACCTACCTAAGTTCTGCCCTATCATGGGCTCAAGACAGTTTTTTTTATTCATTAATGATAATCACAGCATACAGAGGGGAATCCCACATCAGAGATCAGCTGCCCAGAAGGCAGTGTCTGGGCTCAGTCCATGTACCTACATTTGTGAGGGACTGATCACAGGGAATCTTCTTATGACCATGTCAGGACTGCCCTAAACAGGTGTGTAAACTTCCTCTTCCTGCATGGGCCTAAAATCTCAACAGACAGAGAAAGAATGGCAGCTGCCCCAGATGCTGAAGGTTCCAGAGTCGCAAGTGCCAGTTCCCTGGGTCCACACAGTACCACCAGCTAGCTTCATCCATTCTTCTCTTCCATCAGTAGTCAACACAGTTAGGCAGGATGTGCACACAATACAGCAATTCTCTTAAAGCCACGGTTTTATGGATTCTGAAAACATAGACCGATATGTAGGTACCTCTGTCAAGAAAGGAAAATTTCATTGCCTCAGAACAAGTATTCCAGGGTTAGGAGTGTAATATAACCTCTGTGAGGGCCTGGGTTGGATCTCCATACCTAAACAGCAAACAGATTTTGTATCTCCTGTCTCCTCCCTATCCATCCCCATCTATACTGTTGGTACCCCAAAACCATGACTGGATTTTCATCGTCACAGACAAAATTCAGTCTCCTGCTGCATCCTGCCTCATTATGTACACGCTGGGGAATGTCCATTGAGATGTTTATCTGACCTGTTCTCGCATCAACACACGATGCTGTACCACATGGTAGACATGCGCGGCAGCATGGTCACCCACCTGTAATGGAATCTCCTAGGTTCCAGTGTGGGCACATTTTTGCACAGCTTCTTACAGAGCCTGCTTTGGTTCCTAAGGCATACAGATCTAGAGCCATAAAGTGCTGGATTAGAGTTTAGATTCCCAGCTCACCTTCTACAGACTCAGCATACATATCTGACACAGAACGTTAACCTTTATAAGGGCCTTGAGGGATTCTCTGAAGACGTGTAGTCAAAGCATGCTGGCAGCACAGTGCAGAGCAGATTGGCCTTTCACCCTGGAGACCATGCAGCTGACTAAAGCTGCAGCTCCCTAGCCTGCCTGGAATTGCCAAGGCTGAAACCCCAGTCAGAAGAGAGACACACATTAAAACACGAAGTCCAGTTCCATTTGCACACTCATAAGACACATTCGTTTGTATTTGCAACTTTGTAAGAGGCTGCCAAAAGAATTTCTCAAGGATTTTTAGTATTTCCAGCAGCATACAGAACTTTCTGTTAAAACCCCCAGCATGTGTCTATGCGGTTGCGTGAGACAATCTATGTCAATCAATCGGTCACTGTGTGTGTCCATGTGAGCTAGTGACGCTTTCCTGGGAGATACCGAAGCCAGCTGTGATTTCTCGTGTGTATCTTCCATGTAGCTCTTCGCTCATTAAATGTTCACTTTAATTCTTTTTCTGGGTGGCTGTCCTGTCATCTTATTCTTACCTCCTGTGATTTTATGACTTGTTCATTGCATAGGTGTGATATAAGATAGGTAAGTTCCCTACTTAAAGTAGGGATCAAGTGCTTACAGTTGTCTAAAGAAAGGCACGGTACAAGACAATGCATTCCCATTCTGGGGTAGGTGAGGGACACACAGACCTGGAAGAAGAATCAGAAGTATCAAGCCTATCTCTCCTGTTTCCCAACTAAGCAACAACGTATCCAGTGCCTTCCTTTAAAAGAGCAACTTAAGAAGTAAGATGTGAAAACCCTGGGTGCAGTGTCTGGTGGGCTTTTACCCGGAGTGACCATTGCTACCCTAAGTGTGCACTTAGCCATAGGGGTGGAATGAAGTTAAGATCAAGGCCCTTCCCACTCAAAATGTCTTCATGCCGCAGCTGGAGCTGATTGAGATGCCCAAGTTAGGCAGTCAGAGGAATCTGGTCGTGTGAGCTCACATGCTCCGAGGCCACTTGCTCAGGAGAGGGGATGATCTGGGGAGGACTAAGCTGCAAATCTGCTTTAGTTACCATATTTATAAATTTTGAGATACTTATGTGGCATGTTTGTATTTCACCTAATATTTTATACTTGCCAAGAAGACAACAAATTGAATTATGTTTTTCATTACAAAATGAAAGGAAAGGTTTAAAATATGCTCCATCTAGAAACGTCCATCTTGTCGGCATTAAGCTAATCCCCCTGCAAGGCACTCGCTGTCTTTGCTCTCTTGGTTTCTTAATGTTAATTTACGGACGGTTTCGGGGCATGCTTTGTGCTTCGCACACTAACAACTAAACCAGCAAAGTGGAGCATAAGCTGCAATTTTCTTTACCCAGCAATAATGAAGCCTCAAACAAAACAAGAGAAAATGAATTGCAGGCATTAAAGCCTGAGCACTTCACAGAATTAAATGACGGATGATAAGAGCTGCTGCAAGGTTAGATGAGAGAGGCACAGTTTAACTGGAGCCGTTAAACACACACACATGTGCACACACAGAGCACATCCAGAGACACACAGGCATATGCAAATACACACAGAGGCATACATACTCACATATGCACAGAGAAACGCACACACACACACACACACACACACACACACACACACGCACGCACCCTTGCACATCATCTTTCGTTAGAGATGCATTTGTAAGTGTAGGTCACAGAGAAAGGCCCCAAGTTCCACTAATCAAAGTCACCCTAGGGATGGCTCGGCAGGGGACACTCATTTGTGCTTCTGTGCCATTTCTTTTTCTCTTTCTTCCTCCAGAGACCTCAGGTGAGCTTCATTTCCTAAGACAATAATGAGAGAAACGGATTAGAAAGCTGCAAGGGTTTTACTTAATTGCATTGATCGATGATGTCATTGTGACTGTAATGCAAGGTGCTAGCCAGAAAGATACTGCCTTTAAAGGATGCCGTGGTGTCATTTGTTAAAGAACTCAGAGTGTAGTTGAGGGAGATTATACAAAACCAGGAGAGCAAGCAGCAGTTGGCCTTCCAATGCTAGTCTAGTTTGACACATTAAATAGTAGCCATTTCACTACCAAATGCCATACAATGTCTAAAACTGGAAAGACAGGGCAGGAGCATATTTAGTAAAGCAAGGAAATCTATAAATCTGGATTCACCATGTCTATGTGTGCTTCTGTGTGTGTGTGTGTGTGTGTGTGTGTGTGTGTGTGTGTGTGCATGTGTGTGTGTGTGTGTGTATGCATGCGTGTGTGTGTGTGTGTGTATGTGTGTGCACGCTTCTCTGGATTCAGTGACTCAGAACTCCCTTTCAATCTACTGCATTCTGGCATTACAAGAAGGGCAAAATAGAGATCCAATGTTTGGTTTGCAGTAAGAATAATTCCAAACTTTATGTGAAGTGTTGATTTGCAAGTTTTAGGAAGTTCAACTTGTTCGTGAAATCTGCTAATGGTAGATGCATAGACATTCTTGCCACTTCTCTGATTTACACGCAGCTAGCTTGAATGAAGAACTTTTGGCTTCACGGTTTATTCCAAGGGATGAATCAGACCATCTAATTTTTCTCATATGTTTTCTATTGCACAAAAATGGCAAAAATTTTAGTTGGAAAATGAATAGTGCAAAAATCAGAGCTGCAAAAGTCTCTGCAGTAGGACTTTATTGGGGGTAAGAAGAGTTTTCCTACTTTTCTCTGACAAACGTAAGTCAGTGGTGTAGGTTCCTTTCTGCTTTAACTTCTCTGATTGCAAACAAGTCCTGTGAGTTCAGAGAAGGGAACCCTCAAGCGCTGGGGCTGCTCAGTCCCACAGAATTCTAAGGCTGTCTATCCATGGCACTCCCATCCTGAGCTCTACAGTCAGCGCAAGGACTGTCATTTTAAACGTCATAACTAGCTACACAAAATGGCTATGCTTTATTTGTTTTTGTAAATATTCACCTAAAGGGAAGAAAATATTTGCATATATTAGAATCCGTTCAGATGGACTTCACCTACATGCCTTCCGGACATTTTATGCCCGAGTCTATAAGGAAATACATTTCTTTGCAGATGTAGTATACAGTAAATATAAGACCCAAGTGATCCCAAACTCCCTTTTTCTGTCATGTCATAGGAGCTAAGGTGGTGAGTCTTGTTAATGTGCAACAGCCACCTCTAGATTAGCAACTACAGAGTACCATGAGTACTGACTGCTCTCCAGAGGGCAGTGGCCAGAGGGGCCCTGACTGGCTTTCCTTCCAAAGCCCTGGAAATGCCGCCACAAGCAAAGGAAACAGGCTAGCTAATAATCACAGCAACTGAACAAGACATCAAACAAGAACAAGCTGGTAAGGTCAATTCAAGAGAATCTTCTAGAACTTGGTAAGAGAGTTGTGTAGATGACATAAACTTGGGGCTATACCAGCCCTCCACCACCAGAGCTTTCCCAGTAGCCAACTCCAAAGTGTTGCCAATTCTGAAGAAACTGGACTGGAAACAATGTTCCCGGAATATTGTCAGTATTTGTTACCAACTTCAGGAGCCCAGGCCCCTTTTTAACAATGTTCATGTCCAGGAGCTGGGGCAAGGTGGGTTCAGAATTCAGGCAAGTATTACCAAAACAGCAGGGGTCAGATACATCCAGAGCTTCAAAACCCTAGCCTACACCAACAGTTCCACCATGTCCTGGACATCTGAGGGCCACTTGTCTGAAGACCCTGAGCTTCCCGGGGACCAAGGACAGAAGGCAAGGGAGACTGGAGATGGAGGGCCTGGCTCTGCACACTATTTAATGAACAGCCTCATAGACACTCTGAGATATTTGTGAGGAAAAGTCAGAAGCTTAACACACACACACACACACACACACACACTTGCATGCATGTGCACCACATGCACACAACACATGCATACACACTGACAGAACTTGGTATCCATAGAGCGTGGACAATCTACAGCAGTGTGTGCAGAAATCATAAACAAATGACCAACAACCGCAGGGAACAGGGTACAGCTGTGGGAACATGCCACAGGCCAAAACAGCAAACTGTGAAGGTGGGGCTGAGGAAACTATGGCCAGGAAGGTTGTGTTCTATTATCTGAGATGCTCTGTTCTATTAAAGCCACACGACATGAGAATGGGCTTTATGTGCCTTTCCTCGGTCTCAGTGTCTAACTTTGTTATTGCCATGCCCTTTGGGTGACTATAGCTTTGTGAGGCATTTTGTATCCAAGTTGTCTATCAAGATGCTGTCAATACGATGATTACTGTGTAACACATTTAAGATGCTCGGAATGCCAGGCTTCCTTGTATTTTAGAAGAATCCTTTCTCAGACAGTGCTACAATGTACACCTTTGTGTCTGAACACATTTATTGCTTCTGTACTATTTGGGTCAGTATCCAAAAGGAACAGCATGGGGTCAAAGAATGGGGCTACTTTAAATAAAATAGAACACTGAAACATAACGTCCCCCTCTTTCTAAAACATAGACCAATTAGGTCTTCCAGAGGGGCACAAGGAAGAGTTTGTCTTCTGCTGTACATGGCAGATGAGAAGAAGCCAATGTCTGAAATGCCTTGCTGACTCGGTAGCTGGCAGCATTCCATGCACATGAAGTTAGCTTACTCATTTTGTCATTTATTTTAGCCATTTGATTTCCCTTATTCATGTCATTTTTCTATGAATGTTTTATTTATGTTATTAATCGATTTAATGCTTTTTATATCTTATTGGCTATGCTATGTATTGTTGAAAATTATTTCCAGTTACCATTTGCAACTTAATTTGCCTTATGATATTTAACATATAACTTCCTATTTATAAAATAAAATTAATATTTGTTTTATTTTTCCTTGAGTTAAATCTTAGAAAATGTTCTTTGATTTTTAAGGTTATTATTCTTCAACATGTGTGTCCAGTTCTTAAAAATTATTCCTTTTCATATTGGTCTGGAATTAATTTTGAAAAACTGTATTAAATAAATATTTAATTCTATTTTTTTGCACAGATAGCCAACTTTGTCTTAGCATAATTTCTTAAATAATCCTCTCCTGGCTTTCCCAAGTGAACTATAATCATCCTTTTATATGAAGCATATGAGAGCGGCTCTATCTGGAACACTGCTCATTTTTCTGTTTATTTGTGTTCCCAAATGGAGCGAGCCTCCAAGTCATTATCTGGCCATTATGCCATCTTCGGATTTAGAGGGAGCTCAGATTAAAGTTGGATGCATCATCTTAGCATGATGAGAAAGCAGAAGGCAGATCTGGGAAGGAGAGGAGAGCAAGAGAGAGGAAAAGGAGGTGAGGAACCCAAGGAGGGGATGGGAGAGGTGGATACAGTCAGAATGCGTGAAGTCAGAATGCATGAAGTACCTGAGAGAAACCGTCCATATAAAGCCATACCGTGTACAATGAACACACGTGTAAACATGGAGTAGAAGAGAAAATAACAAGATTCACAGACCTACTTTGCCCTTGGACTTAAGGCTCCATGAAGTAGAAGCCTGGGTCATGCTGAGCACAGGGGATGCTCACTTTCAAATGGGGTGCTTAGCAGTGTGAGCATGTTTTCAGAATGAGTTTATAAAGGGAGCGGGAGCCTCTGGATCAAGGGGCAAGGAAAGGGTGCTTAATGGAGACATGGCTTGAGTTTGAATTTAACTGTGGACACAATGGGATAGGACAATAGCAAGGGACTGAAAGGAGAGACTGGCAGTTAAGAATCATATTTCTCCACGTTCATATGGTCATCATTTTCTTTCTGTCTGCCAAATGCATGTGTTACCAACAGCCATCCCAATAGGAACCCAGTGTGAAAACCGGGATGCTGGGCAGCCAGCAGCAGGGCTGGACTGAAAGAGGTCACTAGGGCCTCATGCTGCAGCACAGGTTTGGGATCGTGGGGAGTCTGTGCGGGATTCTTAGTTCTGAAAGACCCATCAGTCATCACACATGTAGCTCCTGATGCCTGAGTGTGAAGTCACTTCTACACAGAACTCAACAGCACTTCACAGTAGTGTTTGGAATGGAGCGCAAAGGTGTGGGGTGGAGACAGATGTGACCCATAGCAAGGCTTCAGCGTTCAAAAGTGACTGCTTTGTTTGGAGATTTGTTCTGCTTCTTGAAGTCACACTTTAGGAGTAGGGGGACGTTGGGGGTAGGAGAATGGGATGTGGGATCCGAGCAGAGCTTACTCCTGAGTCAAGAAGAGACACAGTCTGGAAAACAGCACAGTTCACTGTGGTTCCTCAGCTCAATAAACAGGAGCTACATCTCTCCTAAGTGTCTCATGGCAGAGGCAGTGAAGTCAAGGATGTCTGCTCATCAGGAAAGAGTGAGGGTGACAGAGACTGCAGGGGATGCCTCTGGGGGCTTTTGAGTCTGGAGACTCCAGCACGTCTACTTGAAGACAGAATAGGCAGCCCACCAACGCGGCTGCACAAGGTGGTTCCCCACAGACACATCTCCTTCCCAGCGCTGCAGCTTGCTTTGACTGGAACACGACTAGCTACTTCTGTCAGACTTCTCTAACAAAGGTGCTGGACTCCTCCAGAATTCCACAATGTTCCCAAGGACAGACACCCCCTGCCCGTGTCTACATGGACGGATGTCTACCACAGAGGATAAACGGGAGGCTGTACAAGAAGGGCCATCTGCTGAGCTGTCCTGAGGTCACATCTAGGCCAGGCTCTTTCCAACAGAACTTGTTCAATGCCTCTGACAACCTCAGGATTGGCACGCTGCAGGCCTGTTAGGAATCTTTCATTTTATCCATCAATCCAAACTGTCTCGATAGAAGGCTGCCTTGCTAGGCTACATTGTAGCAGACCAGGTCATGCTACCCCAAGATGTGGGAGCTCACTGCTGGATGAGGAGAAGCGCTACGAAGGAGGCACCTTTAAGAGTTTCATGGAAGAGTCTGGAGCCGAGCTTATTAAATTCACGGTTTTTGAAGAAGGCTTCTGAAATTGAATGTTTATGGTTTCACCCAGGGCCAGCAGAGCGGGACATCACAAACAGTAAAAATAATCCCTGTTAGCTGTACTCTGACCACAGTACCTTCTCCAGCGAAGGAAGCTGGCAGTCTCACTGGGCAGCTGTACAGAAGCAACCTCTGTCTGGGCCAGCACAGCCTGGACGCGGCCTTGCACAGATGAGAGCTGGCAGTACAATGCTGTACTTTGTTAAGGGGCTTGTGTTTCAGCCTGTGGCATACAGATGCATTGGGACCACGGGAGCTGGTGGGGTGTGTTAATTTAATCCTGTAGGGCCAGCTTGCAGAACACAATTTATTGGACTCTGTGAGGAAAATCTTACTTGTCACCTCTGTGTCTCCTCACACCTCCAACTCTTGTCCCTGACTACCCGGGGTGTGTTTCAGCATTTTCACTAAAAACTCAATAGGAATTTATTGTCAGAGAATGAGCATCATGGATTGTCTTTGACCAAAGATGCTGTCCCCAGGGAACTGATCAGAGAAAAATCCCACTGGGACTTAATCCACTACAAGAGAACACTTCCTCACTTGGCCAAGAGCCACATGCCCAACGTCCCTGCTGCATGACTAGACCACAGTCCGGTGATCAAGACTTGAATTATGGGCCTAGGATTCCTTTGCAGGGAGTGGGCATCACATACACACAGCATTGTTATTTCTAAAAGTGAGGCTCTCAGAGGCTCACACTGCTGTCTGTGCTGTGCACACCACCGCCTGTGCTGTGCACACCGCCACCTGTGCTGTGCACACCGCCACCTGTGCTGTGCACGCCACCACCTGTGCTGTGCACACCGATACCTGTGCTGTGCACGCCGCTGTTTGTGCTGTGCACACTGACACCTGTGCTGTGCATGCTGCCACCTCTGCTGTGCACACCGACACCTGTGCTGTGCACACCGACACCTGTGCTGTGCACGCTGCCACCTGTGCTGTGCACACAGACACCTGTGCTGTGCATGCCGCTGCCTGTGCTGTGCACACCGACACCTGTGCTGTGCACACACCGCTGCCTGTGCTGTGTACACCTCCGCCTGTGCTGTGCACACCGACACCTGTGCTGTGTACACCTCCGCCTGTGCTGTGCACACCGACACCTGTGCTGTGTACACCTCCGCCTGTGCTGTGCACACCGACACCTGTGCTGTGCACACCGACACCTGTGCTGTGCACACCGACACCTGTGCTGTGCACATGCATCCACCTGTGCTGTGCACGCCACTGCCCGTGCTGTACACACCGCTGCCTGTTCTGTACATGCACAGACTCTGATCTTGAAAGAGCCAAAGGCTCTCCTTCTTTCCCTCCTGCCTAACAAACCCATTCTCTCAGATCTTTCTGGAAGCACAAGGATGTAACCTTGAATGGGTCTTCAAGGTTCTTCCTGATCCTGTCCTATTGCGACACTGTTAGCTTCCTAGTTTCACCTTAGCAAGAGACTTGTTACCAAATCTCTGAAATAGTTACCAGAATACAGAGCTTCAAAATCTCTCAGAAAAACAAACAAAACTTTCTTGTTTCCAGTAAGTCCTGTAAGTATGCCCTTCTTCAAAATCCTTGGAAGTAACAGCCACATCCAGGGAGGAGTTGCTGCACTGTAGGATCAGACATGGGAGGGGTGGAAGCTGAAGCCTCCGGAGGGTATGTTTTTTATCTTGAAGGAAGAGGAAATCATTAGATAATATCAGAAATTGTCACAATTTTATGAGTGGAGTTGCCCTTGTGCAATCACCTCCCAAAGGCCCACCATACTGGGGGGACAGGAGTGCATTGGTTTGAGGTGTCAGTGCAGACTTCCAAGCAGGGAAGAGCTGCACTCAGCACAGCAGGTGGAGACCACATATCAACACAATGTTGAGTCATACAACTCATCAACAATCCAGAGAGCTAAAAAGTAATGGAAACATACCATGATTTTTGGAGAGAAAAACAGAATTTTATACCTAGCTAAATATTATACCTAGCTAAACAGCCAGCCAACCATTCGTATATAAAAAAATTGGTGTTGATGTATAAAAAAACAAGTCAGGCAGCCTAGTGTGTCTTAGTAGAACCTCCTGAAGGAAGCACCCATCGCAGGACAAGGTGTCAGATGTGCTAGGGACGTTCATCAGTTCAGTCAGAAGGGAAGGGAGGAAAAATATGCAATGGGCTAGAAATAATTCAGTGTGAGTGTGATGAGCCCCTTCTAGCTGTACAGGAGGCGTGGAACCGCGAGGCCCTGGGGAGAAGTGGGAAGAAGCACAACCTCCTTCAGACTGGTTCTCTGTCCCCCTCCTCCCTCCATGAGCCACTCTGCGGATCACATGATCTCCACCAGAAAGTGCTAACTGGCCAGTGCACTCTGCTTTGCTCTACTGCCTGTCTTCTGCCCCCCTGCACAATGGCTGGCTCATGAGCAAGCATTGTGGAGTCTGTGGTAGAAATGCAGTGTGTTTGAAGGCGTCTTTCCAGGGAGTACTGATTAGTTTCTGAGCATCCTAATTAGTTCACAAATAGGAATTTCCTTCTGACTCTCTGCTGTGAAACAGGAGAATAAGAGTGTGTGGATTAAAAAGAAACGCTGAGGTTGAGGGCTACACTGGAGTTGTGCTGGGAAGGAATCTTTTCCTGGTTATCTTCCTACTATAAACCAGGGGTGTCACTAGGGCGAACCCTGAGATCCACATCTGGACTTCACGACTGCTCGCTGTCAGCCTGGCCTTGCTCTGGGAATCACCCTTGTTAGCTCACGATGCTAAGCAACCCTTCACCTGTTCTCAACTGCTGCTGAATTCACTCCGCATGAGCGAGTAGGAGCTTGTCAAAGGCGCATGATGTCCCTGGGTTATCTCCCGCATCTCGCGCCATTAATAAAAGATAGGACATCTTTTGAGTTTCAATTTTCACAGCGATTCATAATTTAGTGGCTCCTAAGTGCAGAGAAACAATAGATATCGGGGGCTCGAGAGGTGGTGCAGCAGTTAAAAGTGCTGAATTGCATTCATGGAGGACCCAGTTTCCACTCTTGTGCCCATGTCAGGCGGCTCACAGTGGCTGGTAACTCCAGTTCCAGGGCATCAGACACCTCTTCAGTCTTCTGGTTTCCTCAGATAGCTCCACTCATGCATGTGTGCCTACAAAACACACACACACACACACACACACACACACACACAAATGCATACACACTGCACACACACAGGCATGCATGCACTCACGCATGTGCTCACATGCTCACACAGTTAAATGTGAAGTCTTTTTAAAAGGGTAAATACTGCTTGTTCTTTTAAAAATAAGAACAAGGATGGCAAATTTTCTTCTCTGTCGTAATGAAGAATCAAATCCACCAAGAATCAGCCTGTTCATAAACACACTTCATTTCATGTCCTCTCCAAGGAGAAGTTTACATAAACTGAAAACCTATCTTAAAAATTATCTACAAATGAAGCTGAGGTGGAAAATTGAGCCTTGTGGCCTATTATATATTCCAAAACAATTCCCGCCATGGGTCAAGTCAGAGAAAGTACTTTGTTTGAGTAATTATCCTAATTTGTCACGGTCCATGAGGGTTCCCACCTTCCAACCGCTCCACGCTGGTGGTTCAATGGTTTAGTTCTCTGTAATAGTAGGCCTGCTTCGACCCAAAAGGACAAGGGTGACCTTCCTGAAGCGGGGCTGCTGGAGACACTTCTGTCCCTGAAGGCATGGAGTGGCCCCTCACTGCCAGTGCCTGGTGCGCCCACTTCAGTCTCTGGGTTCCTTTCTTATGTTTCAGCCAGCAAGCCAGGCTTCAGATGACATTCGCACAGCTGGGACCTTACTCCAAATCTCCTGTGCACGGGGCTGGCTCCTATCAACCTATCACGGCCCTCTTTAGGATCCTGAAAGAAAAGCAAGACACAGCCTTGTCCTGTTTGTGCCCACCATGGCCCCAGACAAAGGGCAAAAGTGGTCTTAAGGAGTTCCTACTCTCTGCCTCTGCTCTTCCCTGTCCTTGCCCCACCAGGCTCCTGACCTCTGCTCCAGAGGGTAGTAGTTCAGTGAGATATAGCAAGAAGACGTACTCTCCTCAAGGAAGCAGAAACTGCCAAGCATAGACCCTAAGGAGGACATCTGAGGAGAGTTGACTGGATGTCTGGGCTAACAAGGGCCTGTCTCGAGAGCCGTGAGTCTGTGCCAGTGTCTTGTGCACAATCCACGCCCGCTTGCCCTGTGTCAGGAAACAAACCTGCTGGCACCTTGCACAGCCCAGCCTGGCCGTCAGAAGGTTGCCCAGGCTGGACGCTCCTGTGTGCTATTCTGGAAGGAGAGCCAGGCCCTCCTTATTTACATACTTAAGACTGTTTGATTCATAAACCACAGCCCAAATATTTTCCTTTAAAATCTCTGTAAGTATCAAGACGTACTTCACAGAAAGCTCTGTGTGTTCCTGAGAGCAGCTGCCCTGGAGAATACCTGCCTTGTTCTATAGAAAAACACCTAAATCATTCTTTGAGGTCCAGTCATCAGGGCATTCAGATCAAAATGTCTCCTGAAGAAACAGCCCTTGTTGGACTGTTTTTTAAAAAGATGATGCCCTGCCTAGGCATTTAGACATCCCTCCCACAGCAGAGGTATCAGAGTCCATCCAAAAACTATCGGGTTTGGAATGATTAATTACCCCAATAGACTCTTTCAGAGCCGTGTTTATACTGCCACGACCAACACTCCAGGAGTGCAGAAATGGCTTCCAAATTCCCTAGCTTCTTCCAAGATGATTGAGGAGAAACGGGCTGGTTCCAGGTTGACCCATTCCAAGGCAGCGATAGTAACCTCTGGGCACCCAGGTCACTCAGAAAAGAGCCCGTGTCCACAGCTTTCCTCTGCACCCCACTTGCCCCTCTGCCGCTAGCGTCTCCCATCAAGCGTGATGTCCAGATGAGAGTGTCCACGCAGCTGGATGGAAGCCTGGGGAAGAAGGCCAGGTTTCAGTGACCCTGGGCCTCAGCAGCATCTGTGTAGCAGGTGAGGTGCCAGCCAGTCGCACAGACCGCACTCTGGCTGGTGAAGGGGGCTGAATGGCCCAGCCTCCTGCTGCTCCGTGCAGACTTTGCCTTGGCCGCTGCTCCCCATTGCCTAAGCTCTCAGTTCACCTCTGCTGCAGCGCTTTCTCTCTTCGCTTGGATAAAACAATCTTTCTCTGGGTAATTTGAGACCCTGGAGGTGAACATGTGGTGTTCTTTTTCTCGCTCTTTCAACAGTCTTCTGGGAAATGGGAAAGGCTCATTGTGTGAGTCTGCACCTAATCTACAGAGACATTAGTGGTTGACTGGACTTTCTGAAGAACCTCTCCACCCTCACCCTGACTCCCCGCACCCCTACCTCCACCCATTCCGTTGCTTTGTTCTAAAATCAAAGCCTGTGTAGTAGCTATGGTAGGCAGAATGACGGCATAAGACACAAATTAGTTACTTGGCTCACCACGGTGACCAAACACCAGCAGAGCCCACTGAAGGAGGCGATTGTCTCCGTTTGGGGGTTCTGAGACACAGTCTGTCATGATGGGGAAAGCATCGCCACAAGAGCGTGAGGCACAGCAGCAGCCCAAGGCAAAGGGGGTGAATGTGGGTGCTCGGCCTGTTCCTTTTCACTCAGATCAGGATCACAGCTTGTGGGAAGGTGCCACCTCACTTAATCCAGTCTAGAAACTTCCTCACACACTTGCCCAGAGGCTTGGTTCTTAACTGATTCTGGGCTGTATCTCATTGATAGTATCAACTGCCACAAGACTCCTTTACAGGTGAAAAGCCAATCACTAGGGGTGGAAGCCTCTGAAACTCAAGTGCGGTGGGAGTAAAGCCACACTTACCCCCTCACCGAAGAGTCTTCAACCCTGTGGCATTGAAAGAAGAAATACAAATGGTGATGAAATTGAAAGGTCAAAATAAAACCATAAAACATGAAAAACCAAGGCTTGGCTGTTGTTAACTTGGCAGTAGAGTCTTTATCAGATCTTTCCTATTAGTGGGATTCCAAAATTTTGTCAAGTTTTGTTAACATATATAATTGGCAAAAATATGTTATGCCAACTTTCCGACAAGCTGAGGAACTTACTGATGACAGCAGCAAGTGGGAGATGATGTTTGGAAGAGATTCTGGCCGCGTGGCTGACTTGAGCTTTCTGTGTTTCTCATGGCCAGAAGCCCCTTCCCGGGTACCCTGGTGAACTTGGTACTACTACTAAACAGCCCTCTCAACATTTCCACTGGGGCACAGGTGTTGACCTACTTGTCAGTTGCCTGATGATCCTTTCCTTCTATTCTCTATTTCTCCTCCTTACTCAACACTGTAGGTTCCTTAGGTAACTGCTGTGCCACGCTTACCCCCAAACTGCTAATATAGTTTATGCTGATGATATGTGCTAATGGTACTACACTGATAATAATATATTAGGTTTGCTGTTTTGAGGCTAGACATGCAAATCAGGCTCTCTACAATAAAACTCAATGAAAGCAGAATGGGAATTTATTGGCCAGGTTCTACTAATGTGTAAGCATCCTGTAGAATTATAACTTGCCATCAGCCAAGAACAGTGATCCAGAGGCTGTTGTCTCTATGAGCTTGGTGGGGAGATCAGCAGCAAGATTCTAAACACACCAGCACTCAGATCCCATGTCCTTGATTTCGGTGGTCCATCAGTTATAAAATCAGTCTTCAGGAGCAGGATTCTCTGACTGTACCCAACAGAGCATGAGGCTGTACTACCCCTCATTGCACCTGTCCCAGCTGCAAAGCCAAGCACCCCATCTTCCCTCTTGGGTTATGCAATCAATGTGGAACCTTCTTTGATCCAGAATGATTTGTATAATTCTCTAGTATGTTCATCAGAACAATTATTCCAATGAAATGCCTACCTTCACAACCCTGTTAGTTATCCATTCATAATACGATCTATCCATTTGCTCATCTAGAATCTACTCACCCATCTGTACTTTCACATTCACCCACCTTTCCATCCACCAGTCTATCTGTCCAGTTTTCCATCTGTCCACTCACCGATATGTCCTTCCATCCACCCATTTACCCTCCATCCATCTACCTGTACATCCCATTCATCTATCTATTCTTATATCTACCCATCATTCCATACACCAGTCTGTCCATCCACCCATCTATCCAAACATCCATTCATTCATCTACTCATCTACCTACCCACCTCATCTACCTGCTCACCAATCCATCCCTTCACTTATTTCCACAACCTACCTTCCACCCATCCATCCATCCAACCATCCATCCATCAACCCACCCACCCACCCATCCATCCATCCATCCACCTATCCACCTATCTATCCATCATCCATCCAACCATCCATCCATCCACCCACCCACCCATCCATCCATCCATTCATCCATTTCTCCACCATCCATCCACCTGCCTTCCCATCCATCCACCCATCCACCCACCCACCCATCTATCCATCTATTCATCCATCCATCCATCCAACCATCCATCCAACCATCCATCCATCCATCCAACCATCCATCCATTCATCCACTTCTCCATCCATCCATCCACCTGCCTTCCCATCCATCCACCTGCCTTCCCATCCATCCACCCATCCATCCATCCACCCATCCATTCATCTATTCATCCATCCATCCACCCAACCATCCATCCATCCACTTATCCATCCCACTCATTTATCCATCCATCTCATTAATCTACCCATCCAGTCAACCACCCTTCTATCTGCTTCCTGATAAAATTAACATTTCATTGATCCTTGTGTCTGCCAGGTGTAGGTATGACAATAAGTAATAGATGGAAATATACACAGAACAAGTTACACACTTTGAAAAAACTGTTGTTAAATAAGTAACTAGAGGTAACACATATGAAAAGGACCTTCTGTAGGTTGAGTTATAGGGAAAGTCTAGTGGAAAAGATAAGCTGAACCTCAAAACTTAAAATGTTGCATTAGCTATACATTATTGAATTATAAATTAACTCCAAAATTAAAATGTAATGTTTAGGGCTGGAGAGATGACTCAGTATTTAAACCATCTGGTTACTCTTCTAGAGAGGTCCTGGGTTTTATTCCCAGCACCCACATAGTGGTTCACCACCATCTATTAACTACAGTTCCAGGGATTATGACACCCTTTTCTGGCCTCTGTGGCCATAGGCACATATTTAGTACACAGACAGACAATGGGCTAAACATCCATACACATAAAATTAAAATAAATACTAACTATTTTAAATCTAACATTTGAGGTCAGGACTCCAGTCATGGCTGAGCTCCTTGGACAGAATCATGCTGGGGCTTTGATCAAATACTGGCTAAGGTTGTAGTCTGACCTAAAATCGTGTTCTTGGAAGGCTCTTACCGCTTGCAAGCTCTCTTACAGACTCGCTTGCAGGATGGAGTTATGTTGGATTCGGTTTCCGACTTGTGATCTCTGAGAGGTAAGTCTATATATAAAGAAGGAGGATGGGGGAGTTTCAAGGGGACACTAACAGGAGCACTGCTTCCTGCCCCTGACACCTTTCGTCTTCCCTTTGCTTTGAGAACTTGGTTTTGACTCCTCACTTCCTTCCTCACCCACAATGCCCCCACCAGAGTGCTGTGCCTCCACACACATTAAATGGTGGTTGCTTAGCACCGTATACATCATCAGTTCACAGCCATCCTGATTGCTTTCAGTGTCTACATATTCACACAAAAGAACGGCTTTTCTTTGCACAGTTGTCAGTAATGGTTAAGACATTCTGTTCAAATCCCTCTTTTTCTCCATTTCTATAAAATTCTATAATTTACAAATGAGAAACTCCCCGCAAAGGCTCATGTGCTTAAACATTTGGCCCCAGCTGGTGATGCTGTTTGGGGAAGTTTGGGTATCTTTGGGAGGTAAAGTCTTTCTGGAGAAAGTATGTCACTGGGGGCAGGGCTTTGGGGTTTTATAGTCTGGTTCCGCTTCCTGTTTTTTTCTCTCTGCTTTCTGTTTGCGGAGGAAATGTGAGCAGTCAGCTTCCTGCTCTTGCTCTCATGCATCCCCCTTCAACGATGGACTGTAGCCCCTGTGGAACTGTAAGACACAATAAACCCTTTCTCCCTAAAGTTGGTTTTATGGGAATATTTTATCACAGCCACAGAAAATTGACTAACGCAATGACCCACACCCTGAACCTTGCTGTACTTGTAACATTTGGGATATTGCCGATAGTGAGGCTTCATTATTCTTATCTAACTTGGATTGTCTGAAATGTGCATGTGTGCCTGGGAACTTTTCCAGGGACCCAACCCTGAGCATAATTCAAGCTCTAAAAGGTCTTTCTCTGCTCTTCCCCACAGGACATTTCTATAACCTTTGCCCCAGCTTTAAACCCATCCCGGCCCTTGTAATGACTGCCTTGGCGTGCTTGCCTTCCTGACCCCGAGAAGCGGCAAGTGCGTGTGTTGAAAGGGCTGGAGAGTCTGAGTGAGGGGATTTGCAGGGGCCTGTTGTCTCATCCTGGCACGCTGATAGGATTAGATCTAACCCAGATGGTAGCGCGGGGCCCTGGGGCTCACCCAGTTGAGGTCGTGGGGCCAGGGGAGGGAGTGATGTCTCAGCCCACAGGCCCAGACAGGGCACAGAGCGGAGTCTGCCTGGAGCTGGTTGGCACAAGGCCCCAGAACCGGATGTACAGTGAACGGAAGGGATTTAAAGAAGAGCAGGCCAGGTGTTTCATCCCAGGCCAGGCCTATCACTCCATCTAACTTCACTCTGGGAGGTCTTCATTAGCCCCGTGTTTTCATTTTACACAAGCGTTCCATGTGGGAAAAGATCACATTTTTGCTTCACCTTAGTTGAACTCAGAGCCTTTTAAAAAAAACAGTAGACCTGACCTGGCAGCTGAGTGTCGACCCAGAACCATTGCCTCAGTGGCATCAGAGGCAACACCGCCCCCCTCAGAAGTGTTTGGACCCCAACCCCTACCCCCTGAGAGGAGTTCTATACACCAAACTCAAGTTCACAACATCACTTCAGTTCACGCTGCTTCTGCAGCCCATTTTCAAATTCTGCAGGGTTAAGAAGAGACTGACAGTGATTTCAAGCTCAGTCAGATACTTGGTGCAGGTCTTCCTTTGTTCGTTTTAGTCTCACAAATGCTGCTTTCAAAAACTGCCTTGGTCAAATCTCAAGCCTTGCTCAGTGTCAAGTTCAAACAAGCCGCCGGCTTCCCTCTCACACGACTGCAGCTTCACATATTAGGGAGCTCAGAGGCGGGGGTCCACTTTAGGTCTCAGTGGATGTCGAGTCCCCTGCCTTGAGCAGACAAGTCTCGTGCTGTGACTTCAGTCACTAGATCTGGTGAACTGGTGTTCTTGCACCTCTCTGCTACAGAAGCGTCATGGGAGAAGGATCCTTGCTGTCCTCATAGGTGTATGAATGATACAGAACAAAAATGTGCCTGGTTCCCTCCAGCGGCAGAACCAGCCTAGACTGCAGAGCCTGGACTGCAGATCTGATATTTCTACTGCTGCCTTGTACCCGGCACGCCGGCTGCCTAGAATACCTGCTACCCCCAGACAGATGGGAGATCATTTCTGCACCCAGTCTCTTTCCAGAAGGTTCTGCCACTTTCCCAAAATTTGCTTTCAATCCTGATGGTTTACAGCTGGCCTGACCTACCGTCCTCAGGCCCTGCAGCTGTGTGAACGCTCACTCAGCGTGGCTTTCTTCTGAAACCCTTGGTAACCTGGAAGACGCATATCTTGACCACATCTTTCCAGAGCATTAAAGCATACCTTAAGTGCTCCAGTGTTTCAGGAGACATGACTGGTGATGTTGGCACAGGGTAGATCCCACAGCTTTGGGCCTAAGAGTTCCTTACGATATAGAAGGTAAGTAAGAAAACACCCGTAGCTGGCATGGTGGATCTCCTTAGAAATTCCAAACTGAGGAGGAGGAGGACGCGGTACAAGGCCAGTCTCAGCACACAGTGGGAGCTTTCCTCAGTACACTGCCCTCAGCAGACAGCAGACAGGGGATTGTAAGACTGGGAGTCGGCTCTGGAAAACATGGTGCATTGAAGGCATACAGAAGCATAGCTCCCACCTTCCCAGGGAAGTGGACCTTGAGCTTCCTTCAGTGCATTGAAGGCATACAGAAGCATAGCTCCCACCTTCCCAGGGAAGTGGACCTTGAGCTTCCTTCAGCATCAACTGTTCAGACTTTTTAAGGAGATAAGTGAAGGTTTGTCAGGTGGAAGAAACTACTCTGGGTGCTGAGCCAGCGCCTGGGCCACACAGGCAAGGAAGAAGGTGCGGAACCAGATGCACCAAGAGACAGCTGCCTCAGCTTTCTAAGAGCGTGTTCTAGTAAAAGACTCAGGATGAAGTTTGCAGAGCTTCAGATGAATGACAGATTTCTGGTTCTGAGTCTAGACAATTGGATAAATGTACATGGCATCTGCTGGTGAGTTCCAGTGATCCCCCTGCCTCACCCTCTTCTCGTACAGCCCTGGGCTTACAGACTTGCATGGCCTCTACTGGCTTCTTACGTGAGGGCTGGGGACCCAAACTTAGGTCCTCATGGGACTCATCAAGTGTTCTTATCCCCTGCACTATCTCCTCAGCCCCTCTACATAGTTCTGATTTGTTCTCTCACTGCCACAGTTTGGATATGAGGCACCCCCTCCTCGGTTGAAGTTTTGGCCCCTGGCCGATGGATCCAGTCATTGATTAGTGATTGGATCATGAAGATTCTGATTTAGACCACTGCTGTGTTTATAATTCAATGATGGTTTTGGGAAATGGGTCTCAGTTGAAGGAAGGAGGACATTGGTTTGCACTCGTGGGAGCTATATCTTGTCTCAGGCCCTTTCTCTACTTTCTGGTTCTCAATCTGGTTCTCACGTGGCTTGGCCTCTGGGCCTCTGGTGCCATACCCTCTCCATGCCAAAATGGTCTGCCTGCCACAGACTACCAAGATGGAATAAGCTCATCGGGAACTGAGGCTCTGAAGGCACCATGAAGAATTCACATCCCTTACCCAGTGCCGTTCATCTTAGCTGTGCAGCCGCCACCGAAACGGCCTTACTCATTCGGAGCTAGGTTCCAGGCCCCTAACATTTCCATATAGATACGCTTTCCATTATCAAAACAGCTGTTGCCTTCCCCTTGCATAGAGTAATTGCTTCCAGAGAGAGGTGGAGAGTTCAGCCAGGTTGAGCAGAGCCACTCATTAAAGATCTCTAAATATCCCCTGGCATATAAAGATTTCTATAGACCCCCAGACATAACTTGCATGGAGCCCCTGGACCTCAGCAGTGAACCCTTGCGTGTTATGACAAACAGCCTATGGGCCTCAGATGCTCCCCCATGGCTCATCACGACTGTTTGATTAGACTCTTTGACATCTAGACAGCCACCCCAGCCTTTTCTCTCTGCCCCTCTCCCAGTCACTGCAGAAATCAAAAGATGTGTGTTTGGTTTTCCTCTTAGCCACAGAGTCTTAAGCAAACTCCAATGCAAACGAATAAAATATTTTTAATATTGGAAATCCATGCATCCAGTTTTTGGAAAGGGTGAGGAAATTGCGTGTAGAAGAATGTTGTATATTAAACTTTTTTGTTTGATCAAGCGTTCCTTCGTGGAGAGTTTATTCAAACTAAATATTAAACAGTGCTGAGTTTTTAAAAGTATAAACACACAAAATATCAAAAAGTTTTCAGGAACAAAATGAACTTGAGAACTATTTTATGGATATTAAGAGAGATGAGATTGCAAGACACACCCCAAAGAAAGCAATGTACTCTGAGTCACGTAAACATGGCAAGTGATTCACAGCACGTGCCTTCCAAACTGACCTTTGCTCCGTAGTCAAGCAGGACAGCAGGTACGAATTGTTTCCACAGCTGAAGAAGAAAGCTCCCCGCTCTCCTGAGGCTGAAGGTGAGGGCAGACACCACCAGCATCTAGCCCTGGGTCTGCCCTGGTATTGATGGTCCTGCTGCTGAGCCCAGTCCCAAGGGCTCCACACTCTGTCCACAGGGTACTTCTGCAGATGGTTCCATAGACAGCGGTGGTCTCCTAGAGCACAGAGACCTTGAGGGGAGAGCACCTGTGTTTCTGGGATCCTGCTAGTGGCCACCCTGAATTTGTACCACCACTTGTCTTCCAGTTTGTAAAAAAGTCTCTTCACTAGGTGATGTGGCCTGAAGTCCCTCCTCTGAGCAAGGAGGGCACAGGTGCTGCTTCCCCTTCTGCCCCCCAGAAATGCCCAGAACCCCTTTTAGCAGCACAGTAGAACCTGCAGAAAATTTCCCAGATGGGTCTCAGGGCATGCTGCCCTTTCCCAGATGTGTTCTCAGCACCAAGAAGACTCAGCCTGTGATCTGGAACAGGACTTAGGTGAATGAGACCTGCATCCCATAACGCCCCTGGAAACAGGCTGTCTCTCCTGCGTGACATAAAGAGGTTTAAGCTAAACTCATCAAAGACCTGTCACACCCAAGAGTTTGAGAGTAAGAAGTGAGGACGGTTTTTCCCTTTCTCAGATAATTATTCCCCAAGCTTATGTCTTTGTTGTAAGGAGGGGGCCGCTTGTTCATCCCAGCCACTCAGAATCAAAATAACCACACAGAAACTGTATTAATTAAGTAACTGCTTGGCCTATTAGCTCTAACTTCTTGTTGGCTAACTCTTACATCTTAATTTAACCAATTTCTAGTAATCTGTTTATCGCCACGTGGCTGTGGCTTACGGGATAAAGTTCCATCTGGCTCCATCAGGGCTACATGGCTTCTCTTTGACTCCGCCTCCATTTAGTTCCCCGCCTACCTAAGTTCTTCCCTATCAACAGGCCAAGGCAGTTTCTTTATTTATTCCGGGTAATCACAGCACACAGAGAGGAATCCCACATCATGTCTTAATGCCTCCTTTTTTCTGAGTGTTGACATCCAAGAGTAAAAACTCGGGGCTTATAAACTGTACCTCAGGCAGCAATGCCATCTGAGACATTTTCAAGGGAGCAGCAGAGTGGACATCAGAGGTCCAGCCATGAGAAAATAGGCGGCTTCACCAGATGTCCACTGTCTTGTGTGGTTAATTTAGTCCATCACCTCTGCTATTCCCGCTGTGAGCTCCTACCCTGACCTGTCAGCCTGTCAGAGACTCATTGTGAACTTTCTGACCACTTCAGAGTCCTTGGTCACAACCCTGCCTTTCCAGGTCCACAGTCAGGCTTCCTCCCTTCCCAGACAATGACGGACTGTTTTACTTTTCTGACCTTCAGGTTGAACCCCAATTACTCTGTCTCTCTGAGTTTTTATTAATCATGCTACATATGTCTTTAAAATATCAGCATAAAATATAAACTTCAAGTATAAGGGAGCAGCATCAGTCTGGTGTGAAAATGCAGATAGATACTGCTCTTCAGTCTTTCTACTGCAGGCACTGGTGTGTGTGTGTGTGTGTGTGTGTGTGTGTGTGTGTGTGCGCGTGCGCATGTGAGTGCGTGCGTGTGTGTGTGTGTGTGTGTGTGTGTGTGTGTGTGTGCACACACATTTGAAGTTAACCAGGCGGGGGTGGTGCACTCGGGAGGCAGAGACAGGTGAATCTCTCTGAGTTTGAAGCCAGCCTGGTCTACAAAGCGACTTCTGGGAAGGCTTCAGGAAAACCCTGTGTCAAAAAACAAACAACAACAACCAAAAGGACTGCTGGAAGGAGGCAGTTCTCGCCTTCCATTATATGATTTCCTTAGAATTTAACTCAGGCAGGTCCTCATGTGCCTTCAGCCTCTCTCTGGCCCTCTGTATCTTTTGGTTTTTTTCGAGACAGGATTTCTCTATGTAACAGTACTGGTGGTTCTGGAACTTGCTTTTTAGACCAGGCTGGCCTGGAACTCACAGAGATCCTCCTGCCTCTCCTTCCCAAGTGCTGGGATCAAAGCTGTGCACCACCACTGCCCAGTCCTAACTTTCCTTGTAATAGAGATTCCCTTTGCTTTATTCAGAATTGTTCTGAAAAACCTACCCACTGAAATAAGACAATGAAAATAAAAGTATACAGATTTGAAAAGCATAAATTATAATTTAAAGACATAAAACTTTAGAAACCAGAAGAATAATCTCACAGAGATGGTAAGACATTATAGTATTTAGTATATTTAACAAAGAAACTAATAAAGTTTAAAATGTTTAATTACATTTACAATATCATAAAAACAAAATAACTTCTTAGATATAAATTTAACAAAGATCATACAAGTAATTTATGTTGAAAAATATTGCATTGTTGAAATAAATTCAAATAAAACTAAATAAAAGGGAAGGCATATAGTGTTCATGGATCTTAATTCCTCCGTATTTTTTTAAAATCTCAGTTGTTCACAGGTCACATATAAGCATAACACAAACCCAGCCAAATCCACAGCTTTGCCATGGAAGTCAACAAACGCTTTCTCAAATTTTAGAATAGTTCAAAGGACATAAAACAGTCACACCAAAGTTCAAAAGGAGGGCACAGGTAAGTCACACAGGATCACTTTATGGTGGACTGTGAGAGTGTCCTGTCAGGAAGAGTGGACATTCGAGGGTTCAAAGACAAAAAGAAAAAAATAACAAATGGAATTTTCACACCTTGTTAAACGTAAGGAACAAACTTCACCTTTAACACTTAGGGTCAGACTCCACCAGCCTTGCCTTAGAACCTACAAAACTGACCCTCAGTGCAATATTGGGATCCATGGAGGTAGCCATCACTGTTACCTTCATGGGAAGAGCAGAAGGTTATATTTGCAATGCATATAATTGGTAAAGTCTCTATATTAATAATATTCAAGAGTCTTCACAAATAAATAAAATAGACTATTAAAGTGGGCAAAAGTTTTTAATGTTATGGAGAAATATATGCACACTTCATATAAAATCTTGAAAAAGTGTGTAGTGTTATTAATAAGTAAATGCCAACTGAAACAATAGTAAGCTGCGTCTTCACTGATCCCCCAGGCTATGGAACATATGGCCAGCAAGTGCACCACTGTGGAAGTGTAAGAAGGAAGCTGAACTGCTTGGAGGAATCTGGCAGGAATTTTATTCTAATGCTTTCTACATAAATGAAACAAAATTGTCCATACATAAAAGAATTTATACTGCAAGGGGCTGCTTGTTCATCCCTGCTGCCCAGAACTGAAATAATTACACTGAAACTGTATTATTTAAATCACTGCTTGGCCCATTAGCTCTAGCTTCTTATTGGCTTACTTCTATATCTTAATTTAACCCATTTCTATTAATCTGTATATCACCACGAGATCATGGCCTACCAGAAAAGTTTCAGCACGTCTACCTCCAGCCGCAGATCCATGGCGTCTGTCTATCTCTGCCTTCTTCCTCCCAGGATTTTGTTTAGTTTTCCCCACCTAACTAAGCTTTATCCTATCAAGCCAAGACAGTTTCTTTATTCATTAATGGTAATCACAGCACACAGAGGGGACTCCCACATCACCTCCCCTTTTCTGTTTAAATAAAAAAGAAGGCTTTTGCTTTAACATAGTAAAATTACATATAACAAAACAGGTATCAAGCAAGATTACAGTTACAATATTTATATCTACATTTTATTTATTTTTAACTGCATAAAAGACTTTAAAAGGATATAATATTACCTAAGTTAACAGGAAGTGCATTGCAAGCAACTTTTAAAATTTTAGAATTGACAGAGACATCTTGCTACCTGGACAGTCACCAAAATTTTTTTGTACCATTGGGCATCCATCTACAGCCTATAAGCCCATAGTATCCAGTAGACTTTTTTTACAAAGCAGGAAATTTTAAAGACAGTTTTGCCTATATTTGCAGTTTGTCAGTTACATTTTTCTGTGTCCTGCAGAATGTTCAGCAGACTCTTTTATGAAGGAACCCTGGAGGATTGTCTCACCTTTAGGCAAGTTCAGCAGTCATTTTTCTGTGGATCCTGTATGTTCAGTTTCTCTAACAAACTTTATAAGGAGCCTCTTCAATGCCCATCTTTCTTTTGAAGTATGTTGGTGCTTCCAGGAGCAGATGTGTCTCACTGTCATGAAAAATCTTAAGTTTTTAAACATTTTAAATGCTATAATTTTAAAGGCTTTGAAAGATTTGAAGAATACCTATCTAACTGAAATATATCTCTATACATATAGAAAATTTAACTAACATGACTATAACCTTGACTATTATAGATGATTATCTATTAACTTATATTTTTTAATTATACATTACATTTGTAAATGAGCTACACAAACATAATACCTATATACATACAACAAAATTGACCTTAAAATGTATCAATAAACCAAGATCCATACCAAAGCAAGTTATTCATCTCTATAGCATATCCCCCTTTAAATGTATAAAAACAATAGTTGGGAATATGAATGGGATGTAGTACGGCTTCCTGCTGTTTAGGGGTGCTGATAATCAGGTCTTTCATGGTGTATCCTGTGTGCCATGTTCATCTCAGTAAGAAGTTGAGTGAAGTAACTTTTGTGGGGGTGTTTACAGAAACCTTTTAGGGGGTCTTGTTCTATGAAACCATATTGGTCTGGAAGAAATTTGTGCACTTTCATCTTTTGTGGAAACAAGAAAAAAAACTTTTTCAAAGCAACAGATCCTTAGACCCACATTTGAAAGTCATGATACCTTTATAATATACATGTTGGTTCAGCTTATACAATAAAATGTCTTTCTGTACTTAGCTCCTTTACAGTTAAAAAATTTAAAGAAAACACAATAATATACATAATCCAGACTCTCTGTAAATTTTTATTTTTATGTGGTTTATTTTTTAAATTTATGACTGTCTGTACACTGTCTCTTTAAATTATTTATTATACCAAAGATCAGACATGATGCAACCATTATGGACATGGATAAGTAAGCTGTGGTATGGCAGAACACAGTCCAGGGGTAGCCAGGAAGAAAAAGTAACTGACATAGCAGTATGTGTGTGTGTGGGGGGGGCTTTTGTGCATCCCACCTGATCCTCCAGCTGCTTGTAAAACAATCACTCAGAGGCTTATATTAACTATAACTGTATGGCAATGGTTCATGCCTATTACTAGCTAGCTCTTACATATAAATTAACCCATTTTTATTAATCTGTGTATTGCCACATGGTTTGTGGCTTACCAGTAATGTGGAATCTTACTCCTTGGGCAGCTACTGGTGTCTCTCTTGTCTCTGCCTCTTTCTCCCTGTACTCAGTTTGGCTTTCCCCCCTTGCTGTATTCCAGTCTGTTATGGCCCTGCCCTGCCATAGACTTTTTTATCAACCAATGAAAGCAAAACATATTCACAGAGGTACAGAAGGACATCCCACATCATATGTGAGTGTATCTGTCTGTCTGCTTGTCTGTCTCTGTGTGTGAATGCACTAAGTCCATACTGGAATTCTCCAAGGATAAGAAATTCAAGAGCAGAAAATCTTTGTCTTCGATGCAAAACCGTTTTGGTGTTTGATAGTGGGAAATGGGACTTGGCATGAACTTCAGCTTGAAGGATTTCATGGAGTGATGAAGAGATTCTACATCCTCATCAGGGTGATTAGAGTGTCTGTCCTTAGGTCATTAGCTTACCTAACAATCACAAATTCTTCACTTACCTAGTTGTAAATTTCTCTCATTGAAAATGTTTAAACTTGACAGTGATTGTCTATAGAGTTGAGGAAACAGGATGTGCAGTGATTCACGGCAGGCCATGCCAAGGAAAAACATTAGACACAAAAGAAAAGAACCTGGTCATAAGGGTTGAAGGAATTCAGGGTTTTCAGAGCAGTTTAGAAAACTTATTTTGTAGGAATAATAATATTTTGTAGTGATTCACGACTTTGTTTCAAGAGAATTGGACATTGCTGCCCTGCTGAAGTGTTATGAGTGAGTGACATTGTACCAGAAAAAGTCTTCATCATGAAACTGACTGCAGGACCAGCAACAGAGTGTGCCAGGGTGATTCTAGGACTGCTTAGCCAAGATTGGGATGTAACAAGCTTTGCAAAATTTTCCATCTTGTGTAATTTGACAAACTATGTGTGTGTGTGTGTGTGTGTGTGTGTGTGTGTGTGTGTGTGTGTGTGTGCACATGTGCATATACGCATAAAAAGGCCAAGGGCTGGCCTCTGTCACTCTCCCCTCCTAACTTCTTTGGGTGCTTTGGGATATTATTCAGGCATTATCTTCCTCTTCTCCTAAAGACAGGTAGAGGAGTCCTGGCACCTGATTGCTCCTGAATCTCCAAGTTTCAGCACCAATCTAAACAGAGAACTCACTAAGTCAGCAGGCGCAGGGAGAGCAGGAGAGGAATTCATGTTTGTCAAGTGTGGTAAAAAGCAACGCCAAGTTCACAACTGCTGCTAACTCGAGGCAGAACACTCTCTGCCTACCCCCGAGTATCTTTGCCTCTTCAAGACTGGAATGGTTTTTTTCTGGAAGAGAAAAGAGAACAAAGGATGAGTAACATGAAGGCTTGGCAAACCCTCCTGAGAGAAGCCGCCAGGGAACGCTCCTGGCGAAGGTGTTTTTACCTTTGAGCTCAGGTTTGTTTTGAACGGGATCCCTCAGTGAGTCTCATTCCCTGTCTGACAGCACTGTGTATTGTTTTTACTAAGAAGAGAATCTCCTCGGCTATTCAATTTTATGATCTACTTCTTATTTTCATAAAACTTTATTTATTTATTATTTATTTATTTATTTATTAAAGATTTCTGCCTCCTCCCAGCCACCGCCTCCCATTTCCCTCCCCCTCCCCCCGACCAAGTCCCCCTCCCTCATCAGCTCGAAGAGCAATCAGGGTTCCCTGACCTGTGGGAAGTCCAAGGACCACCCACCTCCATCCAGATCTAGTAAGGTGAGCATCCAAACTGCCTAGGCTCCCCCAAAGCCAGTACGTGCAGTAGGATCAAAAACCCATTGCCATTGTTCTTGAGTTCTCAGTAGTCCTCATTGTCCGCTATGTTCAGCTAGTCCGGTTTTATCCCAGGCTTTTTCAGACCCAGGCCAGCTGGCCTTAGTGGGTTCCTAACTTAAAGACAGTGAAAAATTATTCTGAATTAAAGGCACTGTTAGGTATTATTTTGATTTTGTTCAGACTTAGTGATCTACATATTTGCCATGTGCATACTTCATGCAATGATTCATTAGCCACTAATACATGACAAGCCCCAGGACACTCAGGACTTGGAGAATTTAGTTGCTACTTTAGCTCTTCGGAGTTTATGGTTGCAGCCATATTGTGGTACCAAATAAAATTTTCTCAATGCCAAGTTTCTAATAAGAATAAGGCTCCAAATGAGCCACTGACCTTATGAGGCAAGGTCTGGATACAGAGTGGGGGTCACCTGACATGGGTGAGACCCCTGGGTTTAAACCACACAAAGAAACAAAGGCCAGAAGGGGATGTAGAAACTATTCCACCTTCGCTCCAGCCTCACAACCAAGAGGACAGCATCAGCTACTGGCTCAGCCACTAAAGCCACAATCCCTCTCTACTTGCCTTTCACCCCTTCTGTCTCCCATCTGGTCCCCACCTTAGCCCTGATATCCATCCATCGCTGCTCCTCTGTACCTGTGATCAACCCCCATGCTCTCTAGAAACATAAACCATTATCTAGCAACCTGTCCCCTCAGTGGCTTCAGTGACTTTTCTCGTAGCAAATCAATCCCAGACTCCACTGGAGCAGTTGGTGGCTTTATTGGCTTTGTTGTCCAGAGGTCTTTTGCTCCATCCTTCCTCATTGCTCTCCCTGGCTGAGATCTGAAGATAGAGCCAATCTGGTCCACATCCATTGTTTGCCTTTGCTATTCCCTTGACTGAAAAAGTCATTCCTCACATCCCTGCATCCAATGCCCCCATATGAGCAAACATGCACACATACACACACACACACACACACACACACACACACACACATTTCAAGTAAGCATGAGGTCCCTGTGGTCTTAATGGCAGGAATCTCCACTTGTTATTGGCAACTGAGAATTAAGAGCAGCTAAGGCTGCACCAGGCTCACTGCCTTGCATGGCTGCCAGATGTCTGGGTCTGGAGATACTTTGATACATGAGGCGGGCTAAGAGGCTCCAGCAGTCACACTTTACTCTCTGAGCCCTAAGAACTAGAGGCCAAGGCATCGGGACTGTGAAAATCAAATGCCAGCTGACAGAATGCACAGCACTGGGTATTCTCACCCATCCTCTGCCCAAACAGAAGATGAAAACGGGAAGCCACGTTTGGCATTTGACAGCCTATTGACGACATCCAAAAGTTTATTTGCAGCACTGAAGCAGATGGAGTTTATAAATGGGACCAAACTGACACATTTTATTTAGAAAGCTGTCTGAAGCCATGTCACAAAGCCAGGAGAAGTGGAAGATACTTCTTGGAGCAACCCCAGTCTGTGACATCACACACAGGAGAGAGCAGGCTACAAGAGAGACTTGGCCAGGAGGGTCTGGGACCTGAGAGCTGCTGTTCTCAAGTTCTGCAGCAGAAGGCGGGGTACTGGAAGGTTTCCATCTTTGACACGAGGAGAAGCAGAAGAGACACATTTATTTGAGCAGACAAGTGAAATTTAGATGTTCTCGTTGCTTTTTTGTGGAATTGTCAGAGTGACGTGTGGCCTCTGGGATTCTCCACATCTTTGTTAGTATAGTAAACCCTGCACCCATGGTTAGCTGTGTTGGACAATCTTGTCAACTCAATGAGATCAAGAATCACTTCGGAAACAAGCTTCTGGGCAGGTCTGTAAGGAAGTTTCTAAGACTGGATTAGAGGAGGTAGAAGGCCCTACCCTGGGTGTTGAAAGTGAGCACATCACTCCAAGAGCTGGAGTTCTAGACAGAATAAAAAGTGGATCGTGAGGTAAGCTCCAGAATTCACTTGCCTCTGCTTGCTGACTGTGGAAATAGCCTGACCAGCTGTGGCCTCTGACTCCAGCCACCAGGCTGTGATAGACTATCCCTTCAAACCATGAGTAACATAAAACTCTTTCCTGAAGTTGCCTCTGTCAGACACTTCCTCACACCAGTAAGAAAAGTAACTAAATAACAGAGTTGCGTGTTGGAAATTACAGACAGAAGCCTCCTTCTCAAGCAAGAGTGAGGGGCAGAGAAAAACAGGTCAGGCTGTTTGTGGAAGAAGGGTGCTGGAGGAATGACCAGCAAGAATCAAATGACAGGAACCTGGCGGTTGTCTTGGCCGATCATAGGGTCTTGAGTTCTGAGCTCAGAGAGTCAAACTTTCTTTGGTAAGTTAGATTCGTGACTGTCTACTAAGAAGAGTTTCTCCCATGCATCTGAGACTGCGGATGAGCTTGAAGGCTCTCAGAACAGTAGTGGAGGCCAAGGGATGGCAAAGTCAGGATCCCTAATAAGCGGGCCAAAGTCACCAGCAGAGAGGGAGAACCTTTGTCAAACATCAAACGTCTAACATGTTATGTCTCTAGCCATGTTTTTATGTATTTAGAAGGCAACCATATCCCTGGAATTGCCTGTATCTGCACTTACCAACATAACACACAGTTGTCTTTTGTTCACAGGACAGCTGCTTCAGCGCCATACTTATGTGAGTGTTCTCTGCCGGGAAATGGGGCTGGCACATAGGATGAGGGGGGCATACCACCTAGCCCCTCCTGTATAAGGAGTCCTAGGTCACACCTCACTGGCCACACTGAATTCAAGACTGCCCTGAGTTACGTGAGTTCAGACCTTATGAAGCACAATCTGGGCAGTGATCTGGTACTGGCCACACTGAGTTCAGGACTGCCCTGAGTTACGAGAGCTCAGACCTTATGAAGGACAATCTGGGCAGTGATCTAGCAGCTGGCCACACTGAGTTCAGGACTGCCCTGATGAGCTCAGACCTTATGAAGGACAATCTGGGCAATGATCTGGCAGCTGCACCTCATCTCTTTGAACTAGCTGATTCTGATCGGCACATCCAGTGGTATTGTCCCTCTGCGTAACAGACATAAGATAGACTAGTCACAAGGGCCTGAGAAGAGGCAAGGCCTGGCGGAGGGGTCATTAACTACAGGCCTGTGATCGAAAGAGAGGTGGCCTGCTCAGTGCAGTGGAGTCTGCTGGTCTCTCTGACGAAGGAGAAGTGGAAGGATAGAGAGCAAGCGTGTTTGTCTTCTTCTCCACTCCCTGGCAGATGGCGGGTCCACGGCAAGAGGATGCGTGATACATGTGTGATGACGGCAAGGAAGGCAGTGGTGAGCATAGCATGACAAGGGACCTAAAGTCAGGGTCCCTAGACGTCCCACAGCGGTGTGGGCTTCTCTCCAGGGCCCCATATCTGGGTCATTCCATAGACATCAATCAGGAAGAGGGGCCAGCAGGGGTCACTCAACTCTTTCCCACCAATGTGCTCTAGAGAAAAGAGAGGAAGTGGAAGGGGTGGAGATTACTCCGGGCCACACTTGGAAACTGGATAGGAGGGCCACTGGGGAAAACCCAGCCAGCTGCAAAGCAAGGACCCGCATCTTCCCAGAGCCATTCTTATTGGTTTTATTCACTGTCTTGACTAGTTAATTAAAATGAAACACAATTAAAGTGGTGTTTCCAGAGAAAACAATGGCCAATGCGGAGGGGCCTGTACCTGTTGTCATAGGATGTCTCAGGGCACCGAGGAAAGGCCTGATGCCCACATGACAGGAGAACAATGAAATGAGAAGAGGTTCCAGGGTTTCTGTTTGGACCACCAGATCTGCAACCCTTAGAGCTGTTGACACGTGAGACCTTCTAGACCCTTTGTCCTTTGACCCTCGGTGTGTACGGTACCTGATTCCTGGAGAATGCTGGGTAGGAAGGAGGCCTGTTCATTCACAATCCCAGCACAGCTGGTCTGAGAGCCACAGCCTGGCTCATTTTATTTATTTGTTTTTATGAGTGGCAGGAAGAGGTAGGTAACTAGACACATGCTGGTGCTGGACTGTGGTAAAAAAAAAGGGGGGGGGGACCATCAGTGCATCAGTCAAGGGAACTCCCGGTGGAAAGTGAGAGCAGGAAGTCGGCAGTTTCTGTGTGTTTTCTAAACACTTTATTTCTAGCACACATCGTAGGAGCTGTTGCTCACCTCCCCGGGTAGCCACAGTCAAACCAGGCCACGGTAACCCTAACCTTTGCCAAAATAGGAGTCCTGGGATACTTGTTTGTTTTTTGTGTTTACAGAGGGAATACTAAGCCCTTATTCAGGTTCTTCTTAACAGGAACCAGAAAGGAAGAGGATTCAAAGTGCCCGAGTATATTCTTAAATATCCCCAATGACTGTTTGTTGTTGTTGTAAGACAGCATTTACAAAACCAACTTCAGGAAAGCCCTTATCACAGCCAGGTCCTCCTACCCTCTTGGTGACCCAGTAGGGAACTGGGAGTGGCATAAATGTGCTCCTTGTTCGGATAGCCTGGGTGGCTGTCCTGCTGTGTTCTTCAGATCATTTACTTACCCAGTACCTCCTCCTCCATTTGATAGGAGGTTAGAGTGAAGGACATGCCGGTCTATCATGACTAGAGAGCAGAAGGTACCTATGGCAGCGGGAATCACTGGCTCTGGGTGAAGGTTTTAGATGGAGCCCACCATACAAAGAGAAAGACAGACTCCAAGTTACCCACATGGCAACAGTGGAGCGCTCTTCTTGTGGTCCTAGGCTTCTGTTGGGATCTTGCCTTTGCAACCCTCCTCTTCTGGTGACAAATTTTAGGAATCTGGAAACTGGAGTTTCAAAACACATGAATTGTGAGAACAAGATGCCTGGATGGTGGAGATTTCTCCATCAGAACCAAGTGTGGGCTCCATTGTTGGCCCCCATAGTGATCCAGATTCCAAGTATGCACCAGGCCATAGTTCTAAGTCACTTGGAGCTTCTGCCTCTGTTGGTGACGCACACAAATACCAAAGTTCTCCATCACCAAGACTACATAAGTAGGATGGGCTGAGGACACCCCAAGGTGTCCACCCAGCTCAAACGGCCCAGGTTGGTTAATATTAAGTAAGAATTTGGGGAGATGCCATCATTGTAGAATACAATAGACAGTGGAGAAGCTGCCATGGTAGGTGCTTCCCGGCTCCTTGGCTTGCTCTTGGGCGTGCAAAGGGCAAAGCCTTCCACCACCACTTAGAGCTCACCTCACTGTGTTTTCAGTTTTACTCATCCTCACAGATGAGACAGGGATTCCAAAAATTAAATTGCCACCGTGTTGTTTATTTGCCTCAAAATCAAACCAAATATTTGTCTGAGGTTATAAATATTTAAATAACTTGTCCACTAATGTCTATTTTCCTTCATGTTTGGCACATCCTCTCCCAGAGCCCAGACGGCCTCTCCTCCGCTTTATTTGTTGACTTAAGCATCGTGTGTAAAATCGCCAGGCAGGGAAAGGGGTTTTAAAATGAGAGGTATCATTGTGCGTGGGGAGCTAGTGAGAACTTTACCCCACACCTCTGCAAATCATTACTGTGGGTCTGTCTGCAGCGTTTGGCTGTGATCTGTCCAGGTGTACACTGGATTTTATCCTGTGTAGTCCGCTTCCTTCGTCTTTAATTTTTTTTCTTGCCTGAATTGTAATTGGGAGTGATAATCATTATTCTTTCGGGTAATTTCTCCTCAAGCATTGCAGGCTGGGATGGGCAATCTGGTGCCCCAGCTTGAGCCGTGTGCTCAGTTGCATTTTCTGTCCGATGTCTGGGTGGGGTGCTCTGCCTCCGCGTCTTCAGGACACTCTGTGGGAGACTCACTCAGAAACTTATGAGTCAGTCCTAACCCTCCCCTGGAGCCGCAGAAGGAGGAACTCTCTCTTCTTGGTTCTTTCCTCCTTCAACAATGCCACCTCCACCGAGGGACGCAGAGGTGACTGTCCCCTGAATCTCTGGTGGTTCCAGCACCCAGACCATCCTGAGATGGGCCTCTGTTCCTTATCTTTTCTTTTTAATGTCACTGGCCACTCCCTACTTTTTTATTAGCAAATAATTTAGATTCTCCCCAGGACATTTTCCATACGACTTTATGAAAATCTGTGTCCTGTTAAAGCCTTCTGTGTGAGGTTAGATTTTTTACTGACTTTCTTGCGTATTCTTTTGCAATGCTGACGATAGCACTCGGGGCGTCAAGTCTGTTGGGAAAGTGTTGTGTGGCTCCTAACCTCACTGCCTTCAGGATGACCGAAACACGAGATGGGAGTGCTCAGTAGAGCTGTAACAAGGCAGAGATCTCTGCCACAGATTTGGTACTTACGCCTTAGAACAAAATGGTTGTGGCAAGAGCTTTGTTTCTTCAAAAGTTTTAACTATCTTTTTATTCGATAGCAGAAGAGAAAAATTGTACCATAAATATTTTTAAATATAAAGTTCTAATTTGCTTTCTAACAGGGAAGGTGTCCTTTCTTTTTTTTAAAAAAAGTCATAATCACATATAGTTTGTTGGGAGAGCAAACCCCATCTAGAGCATTACAGTGGGCAGCGCTAAGATATTTGTCGTGAGGTCACTCATTGAGAGTTCAGGCAAGACCCTGGAGAATACAAATGAAGAGAAACAGAGTTACATTTTTCTGCCTGTCACATCAAAGTGCATTCCTTCCGTCAACTTCCAGGGTGGAGCCAAACAGAGAAGGGTAACTTAGGAGCTCAGAGCTGTGCCTTCGTTCAAACAGTGGGTAGGCAGCAGGGAGTCCAGACTTCACAGTCATGAACTCCAACACATGAACATACTTAAACAGGCCTGTGTGTGATAGTACTTTCTCGGTGTCAACGGGACTTCCAGTTGTAAGGATCCCATAACCTGTATGTCATTTCTCATCTAGGACTGGTGTAGGAGGTCCTTCTGTATTTGTGTTGCTTTCATTGGTTAATAAAGAAACTGCTTTGGGCCTGGTGATAGGGCAGAACTTAGGTAGGTGGGGAGACAGAACTGAATTCTGGGAGGAAGAAAGCAGAGTCAGAGAGAAGCCGTGGATCCTCCACCTGAGAAAGATGCCAGTTAGAATCTTTCCTGGTAAACCACAGCCATGTGGCAATATACAAATTAATAGAAATGGGTTAAAGTAAGATGCAAGAATTAGCCAATAAGAAACTAGAGATAATGGGCCAAGCAATGTTTTAATGAATACAGTTTCTGTGTGATTATTTCAGGGCTAAGCTAGGAAGGCAGCCAGGATGAACAAGTGGCCCCTCTTGTTACAGAGGATCTTGCAAAAAACTTGAATAAATGGGTCATCTTTTCCCATAACCAAAAGAGAAAGAAAAGCATGGAAATAGTAAGAGAGATACTGGCATCTTATTTGTGTTTCTGTTTCTGTTATAAAACACAGTGGCCAAAAGCAGCTTGGGGAGGAAAGGGTTTATTTCGTCCTACATTTCCAGGTAACACCCAACACTGAGGGAAGTCAGGGCAAGAACTTGAAGCAGGAACTGATACAGAGGCCAGGGAGGAATGCCAGCTACTGTCTTGCTCCCCCTGGCTTGCTGTGCCTGTTTTTTTTTTATAGCACTGAGACCACCAGCCCAGGAAAGGCAATGCCCAGGGAGCTGGCCCTCCCCCATCAATCATCAACCAAGAAAATGCCCCACAGACCAATCTGATGAAAGTGGCTTCTCAGTTAAGTTTCCCTCTTCACAAACTGTGTCTGGTGACATAAAACTAGCCAGCACAGCTAGGAAGAGGGAGGGTTTCATCAGGAACAGGATGGGGGCAAGAGATGGTAATGGGGTAAAAAAATATCAAAACCCCTATATGAAACGGCATGATGAACCCCGTTGTTGTGTATAGTGGATATATGCTAATGACTGGGAAAGAAAGAAACACCTTGAGAGCACTGGAAGTCTAAGGGGTGAATCCAAACTTCAATCTACCTGCTGACCCTTGGCATGCTCTTGCTTCTGAAAAATGTTTTCCAAGAGTCCTGGATCAGAACATGCCAGGCATCTGTGATGGGGGTTGTTAACTCTTAACTCGATGAAATCTGGAATCACCCATAGGACAGGTCCTGCTAGATTAAGATTAGCCTCTGAGAATGCCTCCAAAGAACGTCTTGATTGTGTTAACTGATAAAAGACCCTTCTTGAACGGTTCCTTTCATGGGGGGGATCCTGAACCATCAAAACCCAAAGCAGCAAACTGGACACTAAGAAACATTCATTCTCCTCTGTTTCTTGACTGTAGATGGGTGTGGCTCCTTCTGCCTTGATTTCTAAACTGCAATGCACTGTAGCCTTGAATTTTGAGCCAAATAAGCCTTTTCTCCCTTTAATTGCTTTTTGTGGAAGTATTTTATCACCACAAGTGGCACCTGCTTAGATCCACCCTCTAAGTGCCCAGAAGGCCAGTGCCAGGATCCAGGAAGAGGTCAGCATTTCCATTTGTCAAGGGTGGCTTAGAGTGCCCTACCTGGACTGTGCTGTGATTTGAAAAACAAAGTCCTGTATCTGCTTAATGCCCAGGGCAGGACTGTCCCTGACTCCACCCCTTGCCCCTGCCTTATGTCAGCTCTGCTCTGTTTTGTCTTGATGCCAAGTTCTCTGTGGATCTTCAACAGGTGGCTGTCAGTTTGTTCGCGGTACTGGAGGTTCCTTTTGTCCTTAAAACTAATCTTTCCGAAAGAGCTGTAAATCGATCTCTAAATCACACCAATCTCTAAGATGACTTCAAAGTACCCCGTGGAATATTCCTCTTCTCACCTCAGATGGAGGCTACGGAGGTAACTGTTGCAGGGCTGTGTGTCAACAGGTCTCTAGCCTGCATTTCCTTTCCTGGTACACCCCGCTGCCTCCTGGGGCCTTTTGTCTATATTGAACTTCTCCTTTTTCCTCTTCTCCCTCCTCTTCAGCTCATCTTTCTGATCATTTTCAGCATTGTCCCAACCAGCAGAGCTAGAGCCAGAGATGCTGGAACAACATTCAGAGAATGGCACGGTGTGAAGGTCACTAGGGAACCCACCTGGGGTGAGATCACCAATTCCAGTGGCCTCGGAGAAAAGATCAGAACTCAAAGGTAGTTCCAAGCTTCTTAGGCAAATGTCTCAAAATACAAAGTGCCTGGATGTCCCCCAAATTTTTTGGCATGGTAACTGTTCAGGCTGCCTAACTAGAGGGGCAGAATCCTGGGTTCTAGCATTCCCTTTGGCTCCCCAAACTTCTGGCTGGGGTCAGGCAGTCCACATTGGCTTGCATCTAAACAGATTCTTCTGCAAGGCCTCATGGGACCCACACAAGTGCTGGACTAGGGAGAGATCCCAAGTGGACTGGGGGTACCCCTGTCCCTCCTCATGCTCCTCTTCCCCTCTGGCCTGTGAGCAAACTTTGCAGCCATCTTCCTTCTATTCAGACCCAGGAGCATGCCCTCTGGCCGTGTCCCTCAGACTCATCTCCAGTTGTCCAGTCCCTGCAGGATTTTCCCAGACCTTAGAAAATCCACCCAGGCCCCTTCCTGTCTCGGAGGTAAAGTCCAAACTGCCTTGCCTACAGAGGCTACCCTGTCCCCCTTTCCCTGACTCTCTCCTGCGTTCTGGTGAAACCTCACAGTTTCCTCCTCTGAGAGAGAAGGTATTTACTGTTTTATGTCCTGCTCATGGAGAAGGTAGGTGCAGAACCAGGGACACAGCCTGCCTCGGGCATCTTCCACGTTTGCATACTGTTAAATGAGACAGAGGATAGGTTTGGAAGTGGCGTGGCTAAGCTCAGAGGGTACAGAGAACAGTCCCTGAGGACAAACTCCCAGTGACCTCAGTGAGAAGAAGGACCAGGGTCTCTTCTTGCTGCTTATATTCAGCAAGTTCAGGCTGTATGTAGGACTGACAAAATAGTTTTATCCAGAGATCAGGGTTATGTGGCGTTATCTTAAATGAAGAAGAGAGTGGTTTGGCTTTGCTCTCAGACCTACATCTGGCTCTCATTGCTTCCTGTTCTTAAGGTGTCTCAAACTCTGAGCGCCACCGTATAGGAAGGCTATAGTCTTCACTATAGGGAGATCCACAGTCTACACCATATAAGAGGGCCATAGGCTGGATTGTATAGGAGGACCACAGTCTACACCATATAGAAGGGTCACAGTCTTTATCATACAGGAGGGCCACAGTCTACACCATAGTGGAGGATCACAGTCTCCATAATACAGGAGGCTTTAGTTCCTTTAAGGACAAAGATATTGCAAGTTTCAGTGCTTAGAAAATGTTCATAATACACAGATTTCATAGTTTTAGGATGAGTTTCTGACCCCAGCTCACCCAACCTTGAGACTGTTTGGTTTTCTACGGCATGCAGCTCTCCACCCAGATGATCCAGGTGGGAATGGATTCTGTGCCCAGAATAGAAGTCTCTTTCTTCCTCTGCTGCTAAGGCATCTTGTGCAGCTCTCCGGGTAAGGTGTGGAGGAGCCACTGCGTTCTCTGGCCAAGCCCTGAGCTTCTTCATTCACAGGCCTCCCCCGCTGGCTTTGGGTGGGCACCTGTAGCCACAGCAGAAGCTAGCATTGCCCCCAGCGTGGGGTCAAAGCAGACTCCACCGCACTGAAGAGTGTTGTTCTTACGGACCCAGGTTGGCATCAGGAATGCAATGAAGGCTTGGCAGCCTGGACACAGGAAGCCATGGTGGTACCCTACAGCTGCCAGCAGCAAGACCAACAACTGAGCAGTTCCAAAGAGCACAAGTTTGCCCTCGCATAGTCCTAAAGCCAGAATGTGAAAGCTGGGGGTCTCAGCAGGACTGTGTGATGGTTCCCGGACAGGGCATCCTGTGCTTCTTCCAACTCCCGGCCTTTAGCCTTGTAGCCCTTGGCGTGGGACCGCGCCGTCCACTCTCTTCCTCCAGCCTCTCAGAGGGCAGCATCCACACTGCTTCTGGGTCTCAGGATGCAGGCACAGAGCCTCGGACCTGTTTTAAGCCAAATTCCAGAGGCAGATCTAACCACGTCTTGGATGAGCAAGACCTTGCCGTCCAAGACTGGAAGTGAAGAAGCTGCCTGGAACTCCCCCACAAGCCCCTCTGAGCCTGAGCTCTGGCTGGCCTGCTTCCACGAGGACTCTGCTTCCAACCCCCGAGTCCTCTCTTCACCCTTTCCAGGGCAAGTGCTGGAGTTCTCTCAATGTTGGAAGCTGGGGGTGTGAACTCAAGCTCTTCCAATCCTGTGGAGCCTTCCTGAACCCTAACTTTTACAAAATGTGCTCCATGGTGCCTCTTCTGTGACCATGAGGATGAGCCTGGCTTCTTGTCTTCCGTCTTTCTCCTTCTAATAACACCACTGTTCAAACCAGGACCCACCTGAAGCCTCATCTTAACTCATCAATCCACAAAGTCTTTTCTTCCAAACAACACCATTCTGGCAGCTCCTGGGATTGGCAGAAGTTTGTCAGCAATATCCTGTTTCTAAAAAATGAAAGAAAGAAGGAACACATTAATGTTTCATACTCTTACTTGTGTGCAGGGCTGTGTGCCCACCCGTCATGTATGTACATGTCTGCAGCTAGCAGAGACCAGAAGAAAGCATTGGACCTTTCAGAACTGGAGTTACAGAAAGCTGTGAGCCTCCTAATATGGGTTCTGAGAGCCGAACCCCTGCCCTCTAAGAGCTTTATGTGTTCTTAACAGCTGAGCCTCTCACAGCACTGTTCCCACAGCACCCTTCCTGCAAAGCACATTCCACCTAGGATAGGTCCTGAGGCTGGGATTTCCAGTGACAGGACATGGCCATCTTACAGCGTCCCAGACTTTGCTCTAACAAGTCTTGACTTTCAAAATAAGGATACACGAATACCAGAGAACCAAACATTGTCAAGGAACTTTGTACTGCATTGAGTACTACACTAAAGAGTGACACAAATGGGGCCGGGGAGACGAATCTCTGCGAGGACAGCAAGTGGTAACGCCGTACCAGGCGCACGGCGTGTGGGGAGGCGCATGACGTGTGCGGAGGCGCATGTGCGAGAGGTTGAGACTGGGTGTCGTTCTGGGCTCACTGATTCAGCTAGACTGGCTCTCCAGCGAGCTTCAGGGATCCTTTTATGTCTACCTCTCCAGCACTGGAACTATAAACATGCGCCATTCTGTCTCGTTTTCACATGGTGCGGGGGATCCAAACTCAGGTCTTCATGTGTGTATGACAAGCAGTTTACCCGCCGACCGTGCTTCTGCCTTCTCAGTTGGTTCTCCAGGGTCAGGCTGTCCATGCAAACCAAACCTACCATGTACCTGCGATCTTCTCATGCCTCTGCCTCACTGAGAGTCAGCACGGCTCTGTCTCCCCTGCAGTTTGCAAGATGGCTATTCCATTGTTTCTTAAACAAGCAGGCTGAGCAACTGCCTGGGAAGCTTTGCAGTGCCAGCCCTGTGTCTGGAAGGCTTCTGTCCTGGCTAGTCTTTTGTCAGCTTGACACAAACTAGAGTCAACTTGGAAGAAGAAGCTCAACTGGAAAAAAATGCCTCCATCACATTTGCGTGTAAAAAAATCCGTGAAGCATTTACTTCATTAATGATTGATGTGGAAGGGTCCAGCCTACTGTAAGTGTTCCACCCCTGGGCAGGAGTCTTGGGGTATGAAATAAATCAGGAGGAGGGCTGGAGAGATGGCTCAGTGATTAAGAGCACTCGTTGCTCTTCCAGAGGCCCCAGGTTCAAATCCTAGCACTCACACCTGCCCGTAACTGCAGTTTTAGGGGACCCAGCCCCCATGACAGAACGTCAATGCACATGAAAATAAAAATAAAGTAAAATATCTTTAGAAACTCTGTCTTGAAAAACAAAACAAAAATAATTTTAAAAGTAAGACTTAAAAAGAAAAGTAAGAAAGCAGGATTAGCAAACCCTGGAAAGCAAGCCAATAATCGCTGTTTCTCCATGGATTCTGCTCCAGTTCCTGCCTGGGTCTTCCTCAATGGACCATGATGTAGGATATGTAAGACAAAGAAACCCTTTCCTACACAACTTGCTTTGGTCATATCCCACAAACAAAAAGCAAACACAATGTCTTTCCAGAACACTTGAATTTCTGTCTATATAGGTTGCCCATACAGCCCTTCCCTTTATGTAATATCATCTAAATTACTACCAGACCAACTGTTATATAGTATGAATCTGAAATGTGTTAAAGTATTCGTTGCCAGATAATTCATTGTTGGAACATAACTGGATCATGAGGCTGAGACCTTGCCAGTGAGCTTATTCAATAATGGCTCCTAACTACAGGAAGACTGAGAAGAGGTGACAACTAGGACCTGGAACCTGGTTGAATGATACATCACTATAGTCTGTCCTGAAAGAACTAGTGTGATCTTAGCTTCTTCTTGTCTGTCTGCTTCCTAATCACACCAAGGTGAGCAGTTTCCTCCACCAAATGCTGCAGTATCTACCTCACAATGGGCTGACAGCAGGGGAACCTTCTGCGCAGATAAGGGACCTCCAAGTTAGTTTGTGAGCAAATTGTAAGCCGCTCCTTCCTGTGGCTGTTTCTAGGAGCTTGCAGCAGCCATAGGAAGTGTTGTACATAACTGTTTAACGCCGCATCTGGGTGACCATGGGAGCTCAATGCCACGCTGATGCATGGCAGGTGTGGAAGAGAATACTGCGCCAGGGAGGAAGCTGCGGGGAGGCCACTCAGCCCCTCTTCTGTGGGTCCTGTAAAAAGGAAAGGTTTTCTTTGCCACATGGAGCCATGGCCTAGACAGAGGCAGCTCCCAGAAGCCAGCAACACCGCAGGTCGCCGTGAGGAACCTGCTTTCCCTGGAAAATAACAAGTTGAAGAGGAGAGGAGTGTGTGCTGTTGATGAGAGTCAGCCCTGGAGGGTCTGTGGTGGTGGTGAGCTAGAGCTCCCTCTGGCCTCATGTCCTTCAGGAGTGTGTGTGTGCATGTGTGTGACTGTGTGTGTGTGCACGTGTGTGTGTGCACGTGTGTGTGTGTGTGTGAGTGTGTGCTGCTGATAGAGAGTCATCCCTAGAGGATCTGTGGTGGTGGTGAGCTAGAGCTCCCTCCGGTCTCATGTCCTTCAAGAGTGAGTGTGTGTGTGTGTGTGTGTGTGTGTGTGTGTGTGTGTGTGCACAAGCGTGTGTGTGTGCATGTGTGTGTGCATGTGTGTGCGTGCATGTGTGTGAGTGTGTGTGCATGTGTATGCTTTTGTGTGTGTGTGTGTGTGTGTGTGTGTGTGTGTGTGTGTGTGAGTGTGTGTGTATACCTGGGGGGCAGATCGTGCATGTGGAGGGCAGACACCAACATGGGGTGTCTTCTTTGACTACTCTCCTTCTTTGGGAGAACATTTCTCCCTGAACCTAGAGCTCCTTGGTTTCACTAGACTGATCAGCCAGTGAGTTCAGGAGAGTCTGTCTCTCTCCCCGCAGTGTTGGGATTACAGACTGCTGGGCCTGATGCAGGAACTTGGTCTCAAACTCGAGGTCTTTGCTTGCATGGAAAGCACTTTCCCAAGGCTCCTCCCCAGCCCCTGTGTATACCTTTTAATGTCCAGTTATCCCAAAAGCCTCAGTCAGGAGACCCAGGCACTGTGGTCTCTGTTGGTCCTCTTTTCAGAGTTTATTTTTATTTCAAAATTGAAAACTATTAGAAGCACTGTAATTGCTGGATTTAATGTTCCATCCAGGCAAGTTTACTAAATGTTAGAACAACCTTTCCAGCCTTGCCCAGCCATTTAACTTTAAAGCCTAATTTGGCGCCTCTGGAGAGACATGGGTTTTTCCTAGACAAGGTTTTTCATGGTTTCATTTTGTGACATTTAACTACATGTTGGATGAAGAGACCACAAAACCTTGCAAGCCCACAGCAATAATGTCAGATGAAATTGCTGATTTTGTTCTGGGCTTCAATATTGCCATATGACTTCAGTCAAAGACTGTACAAATTAAACAAAAGCTAAGCTGGAGACCAAGGAACAATCTGGAGGCTGCACTCATGGAGGTCCCCAAAGAGCTGGGGTGGACACAGTCGTCGTTGCCACCACCACCACCACCACCATCATCATCATCACCATTGCCACCATCATCATCATCATCATCACCATCGCCATAGCTGGGCCTCAAAGGCAGCCACTATCAGCCTGACACAGCTCGTCTGCATGGCTGGAGACCACAGAAAATGTATGGTTTGGAATCGGTTTGAGAAACATGCCAAGCTCATAAACCAAGGTGGTCTCTTGGAGACTGCCCAACCCTGTCTGTTCCTCCCTGGGGAGAGGGCTCATGCCCACACAACAGCAAGAGAAAGAAGAACCTGGGTAACGCTTTTTGGGTGTGCTTGCTTCCTTGAAAAGGTCATCATTGTTCAAACTCAGTTCACCCACCCTGTGGGGAAGCTGAAAGTCACTCCATGTACAATAACACACCGGGAGCTCATGTGGTTCTGAGCAGCAGCAGAGGCCTATTCAGAGGGAGTTACGGGAACAACACTAATAACAATGCGGGGATAGTCACTGGCACTCCAGGGTCAGCCCACACCTCCTGCAGACTGCTGTCTTCCCTGAGGCTGGTGAGACCTGCCAGGACCTTGCAGACCCAGAATTTCCAGAGGCTGGAACATGGTCTGTGCTTTTTTCCTATTCATACAAATGCCGAGGTTAACCTATAAACCAAAGCACAGCAGGAATGATCACAGCAACTAATGAGACAGAAAGAGCTAGCACGATCTGTCGTAAAAGGGCTGCTGCCTCATCTGATGACCTGGGTTCAGCCTCTGGAACTCACATGGCGGAAGGAGAGAATACACCCTCAAAGGTCCCTCTGACTTCCACATGCACACTGGGCACACACAAGCACATGCCTATGTGCATATAAAAATAAACAAATAAATGTAAAAAATATAACAACTGAGACACTGTGATGTGGTAGATGCTGGTTCATGCCCCTATCCCTTTCTCCCTCTGCCTAAATATCTTAGTGTACTCAAATTAATGTTCCTATGGCGATCTGAGATGACACTGAGCCAACGTGATGAGAAGGAGCAAGGTGACAGACACGAAGTTGTGTGCTATGTTGCAGTGCAGAACATAGAAAACCCTTCTGGACAAAGGCGTTTGGCCCTGCCAAGCCAGTCTGACCAAGCCCATTATAGCTCAGTGGTTATCAGGCAGGTAGCAAGCATAGAGTAAGTTGCCCTGACCTAGGGACAATCTTGGATGGAGGGGACTCTGTAAGGGACCAGTCTGAAGCCTCCTTGTTGGTACTTTATTCTCTCTAAACACTGTCTCTCTGAGAGTCACACTTCTACATTCGAACACTTTCTATTCACCCCGAGAGCAGCATCCATGATGCAGAAGTTCCCGCATTTTGCAGATTCCCACGGACTTCTACAGGAGCGACCTGAGTCTGTTGGAAGGACCACCTCTCTCTTCAGAAAAGCTGGTGTGTGCCTCGTGTTTACAATCCCAGCACTTAGGAGGCTTAGGCAGTGGAGGATTGCTAAATGCTCAAGGCCAGCTACGTGGTGAGCTCAGACCACAGACAAGATCCTGTCCAGGGTCTCCAAATGCATTTGTGGATACAATTTAGCCAGGACATAGCAGCCTGGATGGGGTTCAGTTGCTTCTTGAGCTCAGCACGATTTTATCTCTCACTTAAACACACCCCTGGCTCAAGGCAGAGGCTGCATTGAGGAGGATCAAGCTGACCCTGACCAGGTACCCAGAGAAGTCTCTCACTGCAGAGGAAACAGACAGGAGAGGGAGCGGGCCACCCTAACAGGCTTCTGTAGAGAGGTTTGTTGTCACTGAGTTTTCTTCTTATAAGAAGGTTTATAAACCTGATCACCCAAAGATGCTGGATTCAAGGCAACTGAGTTTGAAAGTTCAGGCACTCCTAGGTCCTGAGTGGCTGCTGCTTTTTCTTATATTTGAGGAGCAAACAATAGCAACTTCACTGAGAATCAGGGAAAAGCCCCTTCATTTGGTGTAATGAGTTCCTCAGCTTTGTTTACCCAGGCAGCCACATCTAGAAAAATAACATCTCGCCTTTAAGGCAGATGGAAGACACGGGTCAGGACTGGACTCCACACACAGGAATATGGACAGGTGTGGTGGTTTGAGTAAGGATGGCCCCCATAGGTTAACATATTTAAGTGCTTAGTCACCAGGGAGTGTCCCTATTTGAGAAAGAGTAGAAGGATTGGGAGGTAGGCCCTTCTTGGAGGAAGTATGTAATTGCAGATGGACTTTGAGGCTTAAAAGTTCAAGCCAGGCCCAGTTTCTCTCTCTGCCTTCAGATCAGGATGTGGAATTCTCAGCTCCTTCTCCAGCACCATGCCTGCCGTCACACTCCCTGCCGTGATGGTAATGGACTAAGCCTCTGAAACTATAAGATGCCCAAATAAATGTTTCCTTATGTAGGGACTCTTCACAGCAATAGAACAGTGACTAAGAAAATGGGCATGCCAGTCTATCACACTGCACAGCAGAGACCTGGCTCGGCCAGGAAGGGTTAGGCTCACATCCCTACACCTTCCTGCATTCCTTCACCCAAACTCTGCCACCCACTGCAAAGTCAGTGTCCCTTCTAGAACTACTGGATTTTTTGTTTGTTTTTTTCATGTATGGCCTTGACAGAGAAAGAAGGTTGTCCACATGGTATCTCTCGGAGATGGGATAACTAGTTGGGAGTGTCATTCACTCCTGTACAAAAGAAACCTTGTGAGTTCAGGGTGGAGATATGGAGGTTTTGAGAGAAAACCTTTTGCTAACGTAAGGTCCTGACTTTGAGAAAACAGTTTAAAGTTCAAAAACTTTTGGACATCAGATAACTATTACAAAGCAACATTTAGATGCCTCTCAGTAAGAAGCAGGGAATTAGAAACATATGAATCACAATTTCCGTTAAGACCCACTTGAACTTAAAGATTAAGGCGCAGAGAACTATTGCCTAACTGAATATGTTCAAGGGCTTACTAAATTCCAGATATTTGAAACATAATGACATTTAGAAGGAAAACAACTACAACATTTATTCAGACCCCTTTAAAGCCACATGAGTAAAGTTGGGTGCAGAACCTTCTCAAAGTTATTTCGGGGTTAGAACAGCTTACCCTGCCTTGAGCCAAAACTGAATCCTGAGACGGGGGTTTGTGGATCCTCACCACCTCTGTGCCACACTCATCTTTGTGCTCACAGAAGCTACTCGAAACCACAGAGCCAGCAAGAGAAGGTGTGAAAGCTGAATAATAAAAAATGGCATGGCAGATGTTGTTTTCCCGCCTGCCATGGGATGTCCTCTCATCAGCCATGGGGTTCTCATTCATCAGCCATGGGTGTCCACTCATAATCCATGGGTGTCCACTCATCAGCCGTGGGTGTCCACTCATCAGCCATGGGTGTCCACTCATCAGCCATGGGGTGTCTATTCATGAGCCAGTTCCTTAAACAGCATGCTGATTTGAACAATAAGGATCAGGGAGGTGTTTTCTATCATGGCAGAGACAACAATGAATAAGTTATCAAATCAATACGAATAGAATACAAGTTAGAAGAAGTAAGACAGTGCTTACAGAAAACCATTGCTGTGGGACAATGGTCTTTTATCCTGTCACTTGTATTATTTTTAATAAAATTCCGATTGGCCAGTAGCCAGGCAGGGAGTAGAGGTGGGGCAACGAGAATGCTGGGAAGAGGGAAGCTCAGTCTGCAGTCGTGACCCAGTTGCAGAGGAAGCAAGATAGCAAAGTGTGACTGCCTCACCAAAAAGGTACCAGATCACATGGCTAACACAGACGAGTATTATGGGCTAATATAAATTATAAGAGCTAATAAGAAGCCCGAGCTACTAGCCCAATCAGGGCATAATTAATGTAGAGCTCTTTGTGATTTCTTTGGGACTTAACAACTGTGGGGACTGAGTGGGACAGAAAACTCGGTCAACAGAATGATGCCCAATGTGTGTACAACTGCATCCACATAAAACCTGAAAGAGCTTGGGAAGTATTTCTAGACACAAAAGAACAGTGTTAAGCATGGCTTATTGATAGCAGCACTTTCTTGGGTGGGCTTTGCTTGCTAGAGGCAAGCACTCTCATTTAAAAGAAGCTTCCTGACTCAGCTTTAGCTGCAAAATTTTGCAGTTCTTTCAAGAGGTCCTGCCATGAAACACTTAAGTGGTGTTTAAATGAAAAGCTGACTGCATGCTTTTTGGTGGTGTCAGGGATCTTAAAACACCATAGAGCTGTGGCAATAAACATGGCTCCGGCCAGTACCTCCAGCATGAGGCTGGAGTCTCAGAAAGCTAAGAAATGGGCTAGATCCAGGCGTCAAAGCCATGGTTTTAATCCTAGCCATATTACTTAGCAAATTAAAGACTCATATGGTCAGAAAAAGAGAAATATACAGTAAAGACAGGTTCAGATGAAGAAAACCTCTAAATGGTTTAGAGTGTGTTTAAAAATATATGTAGGCTTAGAAGATAAAAGAAAAAGGATAAATGTCCTTAAAATAAAAAGAGAGGGTAGTTAGGTGTAGTTGCAGACACCTTTAATCCAAACACTTGGGAGGCAGGAGCAGGTGGATCTCTGTGAGTTAAAGGACAACTTGGTCTACTGAGTGAATTCCAGGACAATCAAAGATACACAGAGAAACCCTTTATCAAAAAGCCAAAAATTAAAAATAAAACAATAGAGTTTAAAATAAAGTCACGTAGAGATGGGAAACCTACACAGAATCTGGATACTGCATGTTTTTATGTTCTCTTTGAATTGTTTAAATACTGAGGAAGGAGAAACAGCTGCTAAAAGATATTTGTTTAGAAATGCTGCTGAATTAATCCAAGATAGGTATTTTGAAAATGCCTTAACTTCAAAATTGAAGTCAAAAGGTATGTTACTTTGGAGAAGAGGTTTTGCTTTTGTTTCCATAGGAAATGAGGGACTATGGATTCATTCTGCATTCAGAAAATTCAAGTTTGACCAAGGAAGACCACTGAGAAATCTCAGATAGGAGTGAATGATCCAGATGTCTGAATTCTACATCCAGAACAGATTCAAGACTGCTGTCAGAGATGATCAAGACACACAGGATACTCCAGTCACAACTTGATCATAATTCTAAATTTTCATTAGGTCCCCATAAGATTATCAGCATCCCCAATCATCAGAAAGTAGCCTAGAAAACTATGCCCACATTCTCCCAAAAAAACAGACTATAGATATTTTCCTTTGTTTAGAATGTTGGTTCCAAGTTGTTATGGATAATAGTCAGGAAGAATGCTAAACAAGGGAGATTTGATTTAGAGTTCTTGTTTTGAAAAAGGGGAGAAGTGGGACAATGGTCTTTTATCCTGTCTCTTGTATTATTTTTAATAAAATGCTGATTAGACCTCTGTGTGATTTCTTGGGGACTTAATGACTGTGGGCACTGGCAGGGACAGAAAACTCAGCCAACAAACTATGCTAGAGAGAAAGGTGCATCAGAGAAGCAAGGCAGAGAAAGAAATGAAATCCTTATTAGATTCCTCACCCAGTTACAGAAAATGAAACCATTCCTCCAGATGCTGCTTGGTCTGCTGAAAGGAGCTGAGACTGGAAACAATGACGAGCTGGAGTCCTCTGAAAGGAGGCATCAAGCATCTCCAGCAGGAAAGAGGGTAATGGGACCAGACCCTGGCAATTCTGGGATCTCCCCTTTCAGGCCTGCAGGGAGGATGCAGGTGTGGACAGAGAACATCTTGTTCCCCACCCCATAGAGGCTGTTAGCTTGGCTTTTCTCCATGCCCTTCTTTTCCAAAGACATTCCAGGGCACACCCTCCTGTATTGTTTATGCTTGCATTTTATGTCATAACAGTCAAGATTTTCATTGTTCAGTTACACTGTTTTGTTATTTACTTTGTAATTTCTTTTTCCATCAGTGGCTAACTTGGGAACATGTCTGTTCAGTTTCCAAGCCCTTGCTGTTGCACTGTGAATGCCAGTTTTCCACCTGATGTTACGAAGGCATGGTCCCTGAGTGTCAGTGCAACAGGGTAATGCTTCCGTGTGGCTGTGTCTGCCTACATTTTACATCAACATCAATGCTCATAGCATGTTTCTTATTTGTATGCCATTTTTTTCCATTTTAACCTTTACTGAAATAATTTATAGTTTACACAAAAGTTGGAAGAACAATGCACAGAACCCAAACATCTTACCCACAGCAGTTAGTATTTGACTACATTGGGGTCCATCTGGATTCTCTCTCTCTCTCTCTCTCTCTCTCTCTCTCTCTCTCTCTCTCTCTCTCTCTCTCTGACACACACACACACACACACACACACACACACACACACACACCATTCCTTTTCCTTACCCTTGTCCAGCATGGTAGCCAACTCATTGTTCTGAGCTGAACTCTATCTAGTCCAGTCAACCAGATCAGACCAGATCAGACCAGAGCCCCTCATGCTCAGTGCCATGTCACCAAGCAGACACAGCAACAGACCTGTTTTCATGAAAGCCTGTGGTTCCATTGTACCTGATTTCAGTGAGGTGCATGAACTTTATGCCTGCCTCATAGCCAAGTGTTGACTGAGGTTTCTGTCCTGTCTGATTCTGCAGCCATTCAGTTCCAAAGAAACACATTGAGGCCGACATTAATTATAAACAGGCTGACCTATTAGCTTATGCATATTTCTAGATAGTTCTTACATCTTAAATTAACCCATTTCTATCATTTTATATTTTACCACAAGGCTCGTGGCCTACTGGCAAGGTTCCAGCTATCAGCTCGCGTCTTTCTCCTCTGGCTGCTACATGACATTTCCTTGACTCTGCCTACTCTCTCTTCTTCTATCTGCTTAGAATTCCTACCTTGCCCTATTCTGCTAAGCCACTGAAGCAGCTTTATTCATTAACCAATAAAAGCAACACATAGACAAAAGGACTTCCCATACCATTTCCCTTTTTCTGTTCAAATAAAAAGAAAGGTTTTAACTTTACAATAGTAAAATTACATATTACAAAACAGGTATCAAGCAAAAATTACAGTTATAATATTTATATCTACTTTATCTTTTATTATAACTAAGGAAAACTATAACTATTCTTCAACTTTATCAAAGACATCAAAAGGATATAATATAACTTAAGTAAACAGAAAGTACATTATAAGCAACTTCCAAAACTCTAGAATTGACAGAGACATCTCACTGCCTGGACAGTCACCCAAAGTTCTTCTGTACCATTGGGGCATCCATCTTCAGCCTACAGGCCCATAGTATCCAACAGACTTTTTCATGAAGCAGGAAATTTCAAAGACAGTTCTGCCTATATTGGCAGTTTGTCAGTCACTTTCTTCTATGTCCTGCAGAATGTCTAGCCGACTCTTTCATGAAGCAGAAACCCTGAAGGACTCTTTCACTTTCTTTAAGCAGCTTCAGCAGTCATTTTTCTGTGGGTCCTGCATGACCAGTTCATACAGCATAACATCAAGCAGTCCAGACAAGAGCAGTTTCTTACCTAAATGGCTAGCAAACTCCATAAGGAACCTCTTTGATGCCCATCTTCCTCTTGAAGTAGATTGGTGCTGCCAGGAGCAAATGTGTCTCATTGTCATGAAAAGTCCTGAATTCTTAAAACATTTTAAATGCCATATTCTAAAGGTCTCTGAAAGATTTGAAGAATACTTAACTAACTGAAATATACCTCTAAATATCTAGAAAATCTAATTAACATGGCTACAAGCTTGGCTATTGTAGATGACTACATTTTAACCTGATTTCTTAATTATACATTACATTTTTAAATGAGCTGCACAAACACAATACTCCGATAAAAAGCAGAAATACACATGTAACAAAATTGGCCTTTTGTATCAATAGACCAAGATTCATACCAATGCAAACCTCTATAGCAACCAAGCACACCGTTTCCACCACATTGCTGGGAGAACCCTAGAAACAGAATATCACTGACTTTCCAAATGACCATAATCATTGGAGCAGTGGTTGTTGTAGGCCTGATGCTTTGCTGAGGGAACCTTGTGAGTCAAAGCAAGCCTGTGCATCCTGGGCCTGGTGGATCCTCTCTCCTCCTGCCTTGTCTGGTGTCTCTCTTGCTGACCTGGGCCTTCATACTGTGGATACAGCCTTCACAGCAAGTGACAGAAGCCACTTCTCTGGTCAGCAACTGCCCTGCTTTCTCTGGTGACTACATGCACATGGCTTATCCTTCTCTACAGCTCAAGAGATGGATTCCAGTTTCCTCAGCTGTCAGGTTGGATGTACCCTCCTGAGCTCCTGTATTGATGGTTACCCTGCTATGCTGTGGAACACTGGTCTTGTACCCTGTGAAGATTTGTCACTTGTACTGGTTTAATAAAATGCTAATTGGCCAGTAGCCAGGCAGGAAGAATATGTGGGGTGACCAGCACAGGAGAATTCTGGGAAGAGGAAAGGCTCAGTGTGCAGATGTCACCCAGACACAGAGGAAGCAAGATGAGAATGCCTCACTGATAAAAGGTACCAAGCCATGTGGCTAACACAGGCAACAATTTCGGGTTAATGTAAGATATAAGAATTAATTAATAAGTAGCCTGAGCTATTAAGCCAACCACTTTATAATTAATGTAGGCCACTGTGTGTTCCTTTGGGACTGAACAACTGTAAGACCAGGTGGGATAGAAACCTCTGTTAACAAATCGCACCAACATGGACAACTATATCCACATAAAACCTGGGAGTGCTTGGGAAGTAATTCTAGACACAAAAGAACAGAGTAAAGCACAGCTTCTTGGTAGCAGCATTTTCTTGGGTGGGCTCTATTTGCTAGAGGCAAGCACATCTCATTTAAGAGAGGCTTCCTGACTCAGCTTTAGCTGCAAAAACTTTGCAGCCCTTTCAAGAGACCTTGCCACCAAACACTTAAAGGGTGTTTATAAATAACCAACAGCATGTTTCTTGGTGGTGATAGGGACCTTGAAACTCCATAGAGTTGTGTCAATAAGTATGGCTCTTGCTCGTACCTCAGCCATGAAGCTAGACTCTCAGAAAGCTAAGGAATTGGGGGATCCAGCCATTAAAGACACAGCTTTAATCCTAGTCATATTGCTTAGCAAATTAAAGACTCATGTGGTCAGAAAAGAGAGATATACAGTAAAGATAGATTCAGATGAAAAAAGTAAAAAACCTCTAAACACTTTACAGTGTGTTTAAAAATATATGTAGGTAGACTTGGGAGAGAAAAGAAAAAGAATGAAGTCCTTTAAAAAGAGAGAGAGAGAGAAGTTGGGTGTGGTTGTGCACACCTTTAATCCCAGCACTTGGGAGGCAGAGGCAGGTGGATCTCTGTGAGTTCAAGGACAACCTGGTCTAAGAGTGAGTTCCGGAACAGCCAAAGATACACAGAGAAACCCTGTCTCAAAAAAAGAAACAAAAATTAAAATAAAAGAAGTAGAGTTTAAAATAAAGCCACATAAAGATGGGAAATACACAGAGAGTCTGGATACTGTATGTTATTGTGTTGTCTTTGAATTGTTTGATGGTTGAGGAAGGAGCAAAAGCTGCTATAAGACATTTGATTATAAATGCTGTTTGATTAATCCTAGCTATATATTTTGAAAATGCCTTGACTTCAAAATTTAAATATATATACACTACTCGGAGAAGAGGTTTTGCTTTTGTGTCCACAGGAAATGAGAGGCTGTGGATTCACCCTGAGTTAAGAAAAATCAGGTTTAATCAAGGAAGAACCCCTGAGAAATCTGTGATAGAAGTGGATAGCTCAGATGATCCAACATTTTAGAGGACCTCTGTTGGAGTTTCCTCTGAGTCCTAAATCCAGAACAGCCCAAGACTGCTGGCTGAGATGATTAAGCCTCATAGAATATTCTAGTCAGGACTTGACCATAATCCTAAGTTTTCTTTAGGTCCCAATAAGATTATCAGCACCCACAATACACAGAAAGTAGCCTAGAAAATTACTCCTGCATTTCCAAAATGTGGATTATGGATGTTTGTCTTTGTTGAGAGTGTTGGTTATGAATTATTATAGATAATGGTCATAAAAAAAAGCTAAACAAAGGAGGTTAGATTTAGAGTTCTTGTTTTTTTTTTAAAAAAAAAAGGGGGGATGCTGTTGGACAATAGTCATCTACCCTGTAAAGATTAGTCACTTGTACTGATTTGATAAAATGATGATTGGCCAGAAATCAGGCAGGAAGTATAGGCAGGGTGACTAGAACAGGAGAATTCTGGAAAGAGGAAAGGTTCAGCCTGCAGACGTCACCCAGACACAGAGGAAACAAGATGAGAATACCTCACTGAATAAAGGTACCAAGCCATGTGACTAGCGCAGATAAGAATTATGGGTTAATGTAAAATATAAGAATTAATTAATAAAAAGTCTGAGCTAATATCCCAACAAGTTTATAATTAATGTAGACCTCTGTGTGTTTCTTTGGGACTGAACAGCTGTAAGATTTGGTGGGATGGAAACCTCTGTTAACACTGTGGGGCCCAACTCCCCAGAGCCAAACCTCTCTGCTTAGAAAAAAGGAACGTTGAATTTCTCTGTCTGTGGAAATATCACTGCCTTCCTTCTGTATGGTATGGGTAATGGCTCACTTGCCTAAAGTTTTGATACTGAAAAAACATTTCCTGTCTACTATTAATTTCAGCACAATAATGACAATACTTTTTTTATCATGCCCTTTGCTTGCAAAGAATGAGAAATTCAACAAGCATGCTCCCATTCATTTCTTCATCTTTTTTATACACATCTCAAGAGACCTTCTCTTGCATGTACGCCCTTTGCTTTACTTCTTCTGTATTTTGTGAAGCTTCCAGGATATAAAGCAGGTTTATAGAACATGTGACAAGGCATGGAGTACCATCAACAGACTACAGATTAATGAGTGCTATTAGTAAGACACAGCAAGCAGATATCCTGGAGTTTTGTCTTCTAACCGAATGCACAGTCAGCTCTCTGTCTCCGACTAAGGCATCTAAGAAGAACATCCAATAACTTCTGCCAAGCCCATACAGCTCTCCAGGACAAGAACTTTCTCAATGATGCTATTGTCCCAGGTTGAGCCTTGCTTGGCAGGTTTAATCCCAAACTGGGCTCAGAGAGCAGTAGGCATCCAGGCAGCATTCACAGAGACAGGTGGGCTGTGGAATGTTGTGCTCAGACCTCAGGTAACAGGGAACCTTACCTTGAAGCGAGTATTCTAATGTCTATGCTGCCCCTTCAAGGGGCCAATCTGGGACTATTTCTTCCCTTGTTTGTACCCTTTTGTCTTCCATTCTCAACATCAGAATGTGTTGCTCAGGCATAAGGATGGAGGGTGAAGAATCAGAGCTTGAGACTGCAGAGTGAGGGGAAGGAAGCACCACCTGCTGCTAATGGTCACAGGCAGGATCAGCATCATTAGAGAACCCCACACACAAGAACTTAGGTGAGTGTGCACCTGTTCCCGGTCCTCTACCAGCTACAGAATCAGGTATGTATGCACTTGTGTTCAATTGGTCTCTAATGAGCCATTGTGTCTATGCGGCCCCCACACAAAGACTACTCATTGCATGGGAAGTGGAGAGGAGTGCAGCCTGGTTTCTGCCTGGGCCAGTCCCCCTTGAGCAGGTCTCTTTTCACTCTGAAAAATAAAATAAACAAATACGATTTGGGTTTCTCATGCCCCTGGTTACAGCTCAAAATATGATGCATACACCTCTGAGAGACAAACATGGATGCCAGGCCAGAATCTCCTCTGTGGGGTGAATGATCTTGTGGACCCTTTCACGGGTGTGGTCAGTGGGTCCAGTCCAGAAATCATCTGATGAAGAGGAGGGAGAAGGAATGCATTATCCACCTCCATTGTGTGGTTCTAAAGGTCCAATGGTCTGGCAAAATATCATAGAACCCTACCCCAAGACCTGCTCCCCCAAATTAGAGCCTACACAAAGTGGGAGGTCCAATGGGTTTTCTATCTAGAGAAGTCTGTCCAGTGCTGTCCCTGTCATTCAGTCCTGTGTTACCGACCACAAGAAGATAGTGGGGTGTCTCATGGTTTGCATCTATTCATACCCCGAATGATGGAGATGATGAAACACCATCTCCCAGTTCCTGATACCCGAGCCATGTGCACTTGCTACTTCTGGGCAACTTGGCAGAAGCTCATCAGATAAACTGCAATGACATCATAGTTTAACTGGTAAGTTCTACTCATTAACATTTCATCAGGTTATTCTTGACGTCACTGCTTAGCTCATCAGATAAACTGCAATGACATCATAGTTGAACTGGTAAGTTCTACTCATTAACATTTCATCAGGTTATTCTTGAAGTCACTGCTTAGCTCATCAGATAAACTGCAATGACATCATAGTTGAACTGGTAAGTTCTACTCATTAACATTTCATCAGGTTATTCTTGATGTCACTGCTTAGGATGAGTCAAGATGGGTCACGTTTTGTCTGGCTTTAAGTTAGTGGTTTAACTGATTTGATCTGAGCACTCAGTGCTAATATTGTTTAAATGCAATAGTCATTGTGCTATAGGGATAAACAGTAAGAAGCAATCCAGGTGCTCCTGAATGGCCACCCAAAACTCAGGTGTCTGTTTTCTTTTAGGGCTAGAACCTCATGCATACACTGCTGATTTTTCAAAGGTTTCTCTCCTCTCTATCCCGATTCACCTTCCCGCTCCCAGCGGCACAGAACAGACCTGAGGCCCGGGATCTGAAGACACAGGGCTGACAGAGCAGTGGGGCAGGAGGAGGGTAGGGGAACTGGTCCTTAATACATCCTCTGCATCAGACATGAAGTCAAGCGTGGCTTCTCTGGATCACAGTGTCCTGACATTTGCCCCGCAGAACAAGTGACACCAGAACAACGAGGTCATGAGGATCCAGGCGGCTCTTTCCTGCTCAGAGTGTACTTGCCATAAGAAGATCCTAGAAAAGTGACGAAGACCCTGGATTTGGGGGTTTGACTTCACTCTGAGCGAGGTGCTCTCTTCATGGTCAGTGCTAGGCAGTGGACCCGCGTCCTCAGAGGTGAGGTATCCATGCCTGTTGGTTGCCAGGCAGAGCTGCTGTTTTCAGGAGCAGCAATGGGGACATATTGGACTCAGTTTTGAGATCTCTCCAGAATGTGAGTCCTCTTGGCTTTTGGTGTGTATTTATCTGGCTTGAGAGACTGGGATGCCAAGATCCCCGTGGGGTGAGGGGGTGCTGTTGGAGGGCTTCCAGGTGGCCTGAACTCCTCTGAACAGCACCTCTCCTATGTCTTGCAGGCCCCCTGTGGGAGTGGGATGAATGTGTCCCTTTGTGGGACTTTGGCTTCCAGAGCTCTGGAGGGTGCCACCTGGCACTGTACTCCCCACCGCTCAGGGACAGGGCTTCCATTGCAACACCAAGAACAGGGCAGCTTCTCAGCTTTGCCCAGTGAGAAGCGTGTGTCAGAGCTGCAGGGGTTGCCTGGTCCCCTCTCCAGCCTGTCCCCTCTCCAGCCTGCCCTCTCTGCAGCCTGTCCCCTGTGCAGCCTGTCCCCTCTGCAGCCTGTCCCCTCTCCAGCCTGTCCCCTCTGCAGCCTGTCCCCTCTGCAGCCTGTCCCCTCTGCAGCCTGTCCCCTCTGCAGCCTGTCCCCTCTGCAGCCTGTCCCCTCTGCAGCCTGTCCCCTCTGCAGCCTGTCTCCTCTGCAGCCTGTCCCCTCTGCAGCCTGTCCCCTCTGCAGCCTGTCCCTCTGCAGCCTGTCCCCTCTGTACCCTGTCCCCTCTGCAGCCTGTCCCCTCTGCAGCCTGTCCCCTCTGTACCCTGCCCCCTCTGCAGCCTGTCCCCTGTGCAGCCTGTCCCCTGTGCAGCCTGTCCCCTCTGCAGCCTGTCCCCTGTGCACCCTGTCCCCTCTGCACCCTGTCCCCTCTGCAGCCTGTCCCCTCTGCAGCCTGTCCCCTCTCCAGCCTGTCCCCTCTGCAGCCTGTCCCCTCTGCAGCCTGTCCCCTCTGCAGCCTGTCCCCTCTGCAGCCTGTCCCCTCTGCAGCCTGTCCCCTCTGCACCCTGTCCCCTCTGCAGCCTGTCCCCTCTGCAGCCTGTCCCCTCTGCAGCCTGTCCCCTCTGCAGCCTGTTCCCACTCCCCTATACATTAGGAGAAGCCAGGGCCAGTGTGTGTATGATGGCAGCACCCACAGATGCCCCATACCAAAGCTGCACCAGGCCTCACTGGGATGGGAGCAGTAGACCTTGTTTTTATTTTTTGAGGCTATTTTTTTAATTTTACAAAGTTTACTTTAGCTATATAAAATGAGAAATGAATGTTCCACTTATTTTCAGGTTTTTTAAAGTAGAAACTATAATCCCACCTTCTGAGGTAAAAACAGCTCATAAAACTGTAACTGGAAAGGTTTTCTGCATTTTAATATTTAATCTGTATACAATTGGCTTAAAAAAGGAAGATGGAAGTCTTGCACGTGGGAGGAAGGAAACTGGGGTCAAAGGGAGAAATGATAGTGTGACCTCCCCAAAGTGATTTCAGGGGAAGGGAATGGGACAGTCTGTTTGGAGGAGAGCAGTTGGAACCTTAGGCCCCTGAGGCCGCTGCCCAGCACGAAGGCTTGACTCCTGCTCCCTCCACTCTCCACATAACCATGGAGGAGGGCACAAGGTCAGCTGTCTACCCTGTGAGGGTAGCCAGACTCGAACTCCCTGCTGCCTGCTGCCTTCACCTAACCTCACTAGTTTCTGGGACTATAAACTTGGGAGAGAGGTTGGCTGCATTCAGACCGAGACAGACTGACAAACAGTGCATGAAATGGAGGAAAAGAGCTCTGACCCAAGTGAGGAAACGGGGTAGAAAATCAGCCAGCAGCCCCGTGTCTGGGCAGAATTCTCTTCTGAGAAGAGTAGAATGGGACCGCCAGTGGGGTCCAGCCTCAACCCCACAATTCCGTGATGGCTCTCAACAATCTCCTCTTCCGGCTCCTCCCACAGCTCTGGCTCCTTCACAGGTAGACCTGGCAAGACACCGGTGATGGAACAATAATTCCCCTTTTGGACACCTGGGCATGCTTCATGTGAGACCATCCACCTATGTTCTGGTGATTCCAGATGTTGCCTGAGAGTCAAGGAGAAGCTGAGTAGGGGAAGGCAGGAGGCTTGGAGACAGGACTGCAGGTTACTGAGAGACAGCCTTAGCCATTGGTAACACCTCAACTTTTATTTCCTCCATCTTCTCAATAAAAGGATAGAATGAAAATACCTGCCTGACAGGGAAATAAGGTTCTTCACCTGACCTTGGGTATAAAGTGCCCAGCACACAGCAGGTGTCCATAACTGTTAACCTCCTCTGCTTCCTGTTGACCTCCTCTACCTCCTGTCCCCTTCTGAATTCTTCACCCACCCCCCAGCCAGCCCCCAAAGATCCTGCAGGCCTCTGAACTCTTCCTAGCAGCGGTGTTGCTTGGCCACAGATGCTGGTTGCTCAGCTGTGGGTTCTTCATCCTCACCAACTGAGATGGCTGTGGGAAGGACCATGTGGAGTTCACAACATGTGGAAACACTTCAGAACACAATTGTACATGAAATAGATACAACTCTGCCCAAATGTGGAGGGAGCCTGGCCCCAAATTAAGCTCCAGTTCAGGCCCTCTGTGAGGCAGGGCCTCCCTGTTCACCAGAGGGAGGTGAGGCTGAAGTGAAGCTGGCTACCTTCTCCATTTATCACACATTTATCTAAATGTGGACCAGAGTGCTCTGAGCCCATTCTATGCACTGTTTGTCAAACTGGCACTGTCAGAACGCCATGTTCTTGGACACAGCCTACCTCTTTTCCAAGCTTATAGTCTCGGCAATCACTGAATTTAGAATCAAAAACACTTAGAATCATTGAAGCTTCTCCAGCCCCAGGTTCTGAGCACCCGAGGTTCCAAACTGAATGTAAGAACAAGTTGAGAGCTTGTTCAAGACAGTGTCCATCCCTTCCTGCTATGACCAGGAGGGAGAGATGGGAACCCAAGAAGGAGCAGTCTGTTTACCTTCCCTTAGGGAAAAATCCATCCAGTGCCAGGCCTTAGTGATCCAAGAGCCTCCTGGATCCCATGGTCCACACATGTGGCTACTGATTCTGCCCACTGGCCTCCTACTCACTTCGACATTCACCTGTATTGTGGTTCTGAGTCTCCAGGTGACAACCATATGGTGTGACAAGCTTGACAAGAAGGCAGAGGTGGCAGGTTCTTTATGGCTGCTGCTGTCACTGAAGTCAGAGGACAAACCAGGCCCCCAGGCCCGAGTGGGCATATGGCCTTTCAGGACAACAGCAGGAGCACCTGTGGAGCTGAGGGGACTTTAATCCTTTCAACACACCTTGGCATGATGCTACCTTCCACGGTTCTCAGATGGGTAGATTAACAGTGACACCTGGCCTCTGTTACTGAGACCTGACGCTTCTTGGCTCTGAGCTACAAATGCTGACTCAAACGCCCTGCATTGGGAAGACACAGTTTGTAGTACTCTCCTTTCCATAAAGAACCTGGCATTTCAAGGTCAGCTAAAAGTCACTTCCCTTCAAAGTCAGAATCACTGCTAAGAAAGGGTATATTTGCTGTTCACTGACTTTCACTGTCAAGTAGCTAGCAAGTTTGAAGAGTGTCTCCAGACAGCCCTTGGGAATTTCAGTGACTTCCTAATGCCATACAATGACAGTCCACACAGTCTGTCCCACCACCAGCCAAGCCAAGGGCTGCATGGGGTGGCCCTCCCTGGCCCCCATGGGCCTGATCATTCATTTTTCTGTCAGCTTTGATTTCTTATTCACAAACCATTCACCAGGGGCCCTGGATGCAGCTCCTGTGGTAAGGAGGCAGCTGTGACATACACATGCATAACAAAATAATGTGTACATTGTAGGCAGTGTATATGTATACATAGATTTACCTAAGGTAGATCCATGTATGTTTATAAAGCATATACATACTTATGCATGCACAGTACATGGTCTCCATCTAACCTGCATTATGTGTGATGCAGTTTATGCTTGAGTATGTGGTATAGATAACGCATACATGGTATTGGTGGTCTCTGGAGAAAGCTGGCTAATACATAAAGAAGGTGTAAATGAAAATTGGAAGTGCAGCTGCCCAGTGGTGCCCAGGTTCCACTGCCCTGCCTGGTCTTGGGCCACTTGGGATCACAGGTTCTGCTTCTTACGTGTGAGAAGGACCATTTTTCCTTGGCATAGAGGTAAAGAGGATCCAGAGTGTGGGAAGTCTGTGGTGAGGTGAATGGGAGTGCCTAGGGCCAACAGCTAGGGGAACACAGCCAGGAACACAAGGCTGGGTACACATCAGAATGGCCATGGTGTCAATGTCACCAATGTCACTGTGAAGACCTCATCCCACTGGCTGCATCTACAGGAGCCCTGCTAATTCCAGCTTACCACTGGCAGGCCTCAAAATGCTACCCCAAGCCTCCGAACTTGGAGGCAGGCAAGGACTGAAGTCCAAGGAGACAGTGTCACCCTGAGTAATGTAGAGGAGCATCTTGTTCACGGTGTCACCAAGGTCTAGCGCCAGTGGGGAAGTCACACTACACTCCTCAGCTCTGGATCTGCAGAAAGCGGCTCCAGTGTCAACCGCTGGTAAAACCATTGTACGCAGACACTTCTGCTTTGATTCGAGAAGTAGTTTTCTTTTAGCAATGACAGACAACACCCTTGGAAGCCACACAAAGGCCAAAATCAAAAGTATTTTGTGACATTCTCACCAGTCAGCCAAATAAATATCCAGAACCAATTCATTCCACTACCAGCCAGAGCTTCGAAGAATCTATTGTTAAAGGAAATGAAATAAAAACATTATGGAATTGGGTTTTGCTTAGATGCTTCATACAAAGAACTTGAGAAGGGGCGTTCACCTCTGTCGTGGCTCAGTGCCCATGTGATATTGAAATCTGCTATTCAACCGAAGTCCATGTTGGTTCCTCCTTCAACTTCTCATGGGTTTACCTTGTCTGCATAATACACAACATGGATGTAATGGAGCCTTCTGTGCGAATAGTGTAAACAGAACCAAGAGCCAAATAGGTAGGAAGAGAAAGGTGCTGCCTTCCCGGTGGTGTATGTGGGCTGCTCCTAGGGTGTAATTCCAGGAGCTGCGGTCACACGATCAGTTGTGTGTCACTTATACACTCATATCTTGCTCTCCTCTGTGGTGGTTTAATTGAGAAATGTGCCCCATTGGCTCTGGTATTGGAACCCTGGTTATTGGAGCTGATAGAGAAGGCTTAGATAATGGAGCCTCACTGGAGGAAGTAGATCTGGCGATGGGCTTGGAGGGATGACAGCCACACAGCTCTAGTTCCTTCTCTGTGTTTCTTGTGTGTGGTTGAAGATGTGGTCTCTCAGCTTCGTGCCCTGGCTGCTTGCCACCTTAGCTCCCATGACATTGTAGATGCTCCCTCTGGAACCCTAAGCTAAATAAACTTTTTCATCCATATGTTTCTTTTGGTCATGGTCTTTTATCACAACAACAAAAACTGATACACCTTCTAACATTTCCACCTGTTTTGTTGGCTACCATCGTTGACATGTATAGAAACTGCAAATCTGCCATTATCTGCCTGTGTCTGCAATATTTTATTCCATGTTCTTACCTAGCCCTCTGAAGTTCACGGCACATTTTCCAGCTTCTGATGAGTTTAATTGTGATCGACTAGACTCTATCTCCCAAATCCGTAGCTTGACACCCTGACCTTCAGTGTGGTGGTATGTGTTGAGTTGTTTGCAGATGATAGGGTTCTCATGAGGTAATGAGAGTGGGGGGTTCCTTTAGAGAGATTAGTGCCCCATAGAAAACACCAAAGATCAAGAACTCTGTGTCTGTGTCTGATGTGGGATTTCATTGATCACTAAAGAAACTGTCTTGGTTCATCTGATAGGGCAAAAATTAGATAGGCAAAGTAAACAGAACAGAATACTGGGAGGAAGAGGAAGTGAGCTCAGATGCAGGGCAGCTCCTCTCTGGGCCAAACGCGATGAAGCAAGCTGCCAGGTCAGACAAGCTGAATCTTTCCCGGTAAGCGCACCTAGTGGTACTACACAGATTATTAGAAATGGGCTAAATTAATACATGATAAATAGCCTAGAAGAGGCTAGATATAATGAGCCAAGCAGTGTTTAAAAGAATACAGTTTGTGTGTTGTTATTTCTGGTGTAAAGCTAGCCGTGCGGGAGCCAGGCTGTGGGAAAAGGCCCACAGCTCTCACAGCAGAATGGCTGCCCAACGTGTGGACAACTACATCCACAGAAAGCCTGAGAAAGCTTGGGAAAGAATAGAGTAAAGCATGTTTTCTTGATAGCAGCAATTTTTCGGGTCTGCTCTGCTTGCCTGAGGCAAGCAAGCGCTCTCATCTAAGAGAGGCTTCCTCATTCAGCTTTAGCTGCAAAATCTTGCAGTTCTTAAGAGGTCCTGCCACGAAACACTTAAACGGTGTTGATGAAAAGCTGAACACATGCTTTTCGGTTTTCAGCCGTAGCAGGAAAAAAAGCTGAGCCGTTTTAAAATGCCGGCTTTGTGGGCTGTCCTGCCAGGGCAAACTCTGACTCTTTGAGGCAGGAGGTTAGCTACAGAGAGAGCATTTGAGTGTTGTAGCTTGTTTTCTGGAAAGGACCTTGAAACACTGTAGACTTGTGGCACTGAATGCTGCTCTGGCTGGTACCTCAGCCACAAGGTTGGAATGACAGAAAGCTAAGGAATGGGCTGGATATAGCTGGCAAAGCCACGGCCTTAGTCCTACTGAGATTGCTTGGTAAATTAAAGACTCATATGGTCAAAAAAGAGACATATATCCTAAAAAAAAAGATTCAGAGAAAAAAGAAAACTTTTAAATGATTTACAGTGTGTTAAAAATATTTGCAGGCTAAAAGTTAAAGTTCTTAAAGTAAAAAACAAAAAAAAAGGGAAGAAAGAGAGTAGTTGGGTGTGGTAGTATACACCTTTAATCCCAACACTTGGGAGGCAGAGGTAGATTGACCTCTGTGACTTCAAGGTGTGGTAGCACAGGCCTTTAATCCCAATGCCTGGGAGGCAGAGATGGGCGGATCTCTGAGAGTTCAAGGACAGCCTGGTCTACAGAGTTATTCCAGGACAAAGATATACAGAAAACCTGTCTCAAAAAGTAAAAATAAACAAAATAGAGTTAAAATAAAGCTGTACAAAGATGGACAATAAACAGAGAATTTTGATACTGTATGCTATTATGCTCTCTTTGAATTGCTTGAATGCTGAGGAAAGAGCAACAGCTGCTAAAAGATATTTGTTTATAAATACTGCTGAACTAATCCAAGATAGATATTTTGAAAATACCTTGACTTTAAAATTTGGATCTAAGGACATGATGCTTTGGAAAGGAGTTTCTTCTTTTGTTTTCACAGAGGATGAGACCCTGTGGATTGCTTCTATCCCAATATGGTATGAAGGACCATGCCCTCCTGAAGGGTTGCTGTGAACACCTTCAAAAAATTACTTCACTGCTGACTTAGATGAATCTAGCACACAGGTTATACCACAAAAGACCTGAATAACAGTTCCCCCATACAGCAGGAAGCAGTTTGGAGAGAAATAACTGTGCCCGTGTTCCCATATATTGTTTATAAATGTTCTTTTACATTTAAAGGGGGAGATGATCTAGATGTGAGCAATTTGTATTGATATGAATCTTGGTTTATTGATACAAATTTAAGGTCAATCTTGTTCTATGTATATGTATTTCTGATATTGATTAAGGTATTGTGATTATGTAGTTCATGTAAAAATGTAATGTATATAGGTTGTTAATGGATAATCATTAATAATAGTCAAGCTTGTAGTCATGTTAGTTAGATTTTCTAGATGTGCATAGATATATTTTAGATAGACATTCTTCATATCTTTCAAAGACTACAGAATATGACATTTAATGTTTTAATAACTTAGGACTTTTAATGGCAATGAGACACGTCTGCTCCTGTCAGCACCAATCTACTTCAAGAGGAAGATGGACATCGAAGAGGATCCTTATGGAGTTTGATAGCCATTTGGGCAAGAAACTGCTCTTGCCTGGACTATTGCATAAACTGGACACAGAGAACCCACAGAGAGAGGACTACTGAACTTGCCTAAAGGTGAGATGATCTTTCAGGGTTCCTGATTCTTGAAAGAGTCTGCGAGACATTCTGCAGGACACAGCAGATAGTGACTGAACTGCCTTTGAAATTTCCTGCTTCATGTAAATGTCTCTGGATACTACGGTCCTGAAGGCCGAAGATGGATGCCCCAATGGTACAGAGGAACTTTGGGTGACTGTCCAGGCAGTGAGATGTCTCTGTCATTTCTAGAGTTTGAAAGTTGCATATTTCTTGTTTGCTTATGAAATATTGTATCCTTCTAGAGTCTTTGATGGAGTTGAAGAATATATAGTTAGTTATAGTTTTCCTTAGTTATGATAAAGATAAAATAGATGTAAATATTGTAATTCTTACTTGATAACTGTTTTGTTATGTGTAATTTTGCTATGTTAAAGTTAAAGCCTTCCTGTTTTTTAAACAGAAAAAGGGGAAATGATGTGGGATTTTGTTGGTCAATAAAGAAACTGCCTTGGCCCATCTGATAAGGCAAAAATTAGATAGGCGGAGTAAACAGAACAGAATGCTGGGAGGAAGAGGAAGTGAGCTCAGATGCAGGGCAGCTCTTCTCTGGGCCAGACGCGATGAAGCAAACTGCCAGGTCAGACAAGCTGAATCTTTCCCAGTAAGCGCACCTAGTGGTGCTACACAGATTATTAGAAATGGGCTAAATTAATACATGAGAATTAGCCTAGAAGAGGCTAGATATAATGAGCCAGGCAGTGTTTAAAATAATACAATTTGTATGTTGTTATTTTGGGGTATAAGCTAGCCAAGCGACCAGGAGCTGGGCTGTGGGAAGAGGCCTGCAGCTCCCACAACATGTGTCTGTCTCTGTCCTTCTTTCTCCACCATGTGAAGTCATGAGGGAATATGGATTATCTGTTAGAAGCAAAGAAAGTCCCCACCAGAGAGTGACTGGATTGGCTCTCTGTCTCTGTATCAAACACCAGTGAGGCTTCATAGCCCCAAGCTGCAGAACTTGGGCAGGTGAAGTCAGCACACAGACTTTACTACAGTGCTAAGAAATAAAGGAAGATGTGATCCTAACACTGTCTGAAAGCTGTGCAGAGAAGTGAGCCAGCTCAGCAACACATGGCAGCTTTGCCTCTGCAAAACACATCAGCCTGACCTGCAAGAAGCTGCGGAGGTGACCATCTGCTCATGGTACCCACAGGATGGTGGGATGCAAGGCCTCTCTCTTTTGATGCTTGGTGTCATACTTTGCCCTGCCCATGTGGAGTGGCAGAAAAGTATCAGTGGTGTCTGTCACTTGGACCCGGTGCTTGTGGAGGAAGGCTGTGTATGTGGACACATGACAGCAGACAAAGACAGATGCACCTTCCACGGAAAGGGTCATCAAGCTAGTCATGTCTCCTGTTTGTATGTGACATGCACACTGCGTCGTCCTTTCAGGCATGATCCTATGAAACCTCTGCTTTGTGTGTGGACCTGCCGTAAGTGACAACCACTATTTAATGCGTCTTGCACCTTTGGAGGTTGCTGTGTCACTCCTGATTCTGCTGTTCTTGGTGTCTCCATGGAGAGACCTCAAGTGGAGCAACAGGCACAGGATTTCTTCAAATCTGACTGTGTGGAAAATGTAAACTGTTAAGAAATGTAGGGTCTCTTTGTTTTTCATTTTATTTTCTGTGTATGTATTTGACTTCGTGTGTGTGTGTGTGTGTGTGTGTGTGTGTGTGTGTGTGTGTGTGTGTGTGCATAATGCCTGCAAAGGTCAGAAGAGGGCACTAACTCCCCAGGAACCGGAGTTATATTTTATAAGCCACCTTTGTGGATGCTGAGAATCAATCCTGGATCCTCTGGATAAAACAAATGCTCTTAACCACGGAGCCATCTCTCCAACCACAAGGAATGAAGATATTTTATTTCAATAAATGTGTGAGAATTTTTAAAGAAAGTATAAACTCATAATGAATGCAGACTGTGCCTAAACCATCGCTGGGCTGCCACGCATCAGACGTCCATGCTGCAGCCTCTGTCCCTGTGTCTCACCTCTGCTGATTCTGCTCACACCGTGGGAGCAGAGCAGGAGCTATCGCAGGAGCTCCATTCAGCGCCAAGGCCACCATCTCTTGGGATCACCTGGAATGCTCAGTGCGTTTCTTCTGGTTCTCAACAGAGTGTAGTGAAGGTTGAGTCCAGGTCTCAGGAGCACAGGGTATGTGCTCTGGAGATCACGATTCCCGTGTCACTTACACCCATACAGTAGCGGGTGAAAAGACTGAGAGGGTGCGGGAGTGTAAAACAGAGCACAAAAGGGTGCCTTTCCTGTTATTGGCACGCATGTGTGGCATACAAGTTGCTTTGTAAGGAAAACGTGGTGAGCATTGAGTTTATGGGTAGAAAGAGTTCTACAACACAGTGGGCACTTTGACTTGAAGCCCCTGGGATGAACATGTGGGATATACTCCTCTATGCCAAGCACCCACCTGAAAAAAAACAAGCACCAGCCAGTGCCAACACGTTTACTGAGTTATTATGTATCGTGATAGAGCTGTGATATTGATCTAGCTGCTCTAATGAGAAGAGAAGGATGCCATTGTTCAAGCAGTGAATGATCCTCCACCTATAAAAGGGACAGATAAATGAGCTAATGTAAATGTGTCTAACTCCACAGTGAAGAGGTTGACAGTGTGAGGCTTGTATGGAGACGCAGGAGGAGCAACGCTTGCTGGAGGCTGGCACTCCTGTGTGACGGCTTTGGAAAGGAACTTGCTGCGTGGAGAGCAGGTGGCTAGGTAGGTGTGTATGTCTGATGGAAGGAAGTCAACACCGTGGATGGATACCAGGCAGGTACGGATGTGGGAAAGAAGAATTCCCCAACCCTGGCAAATGGCCACAGGCTTCACTGTGGGCAAGTGGACTGAGAGACACACTGACAGAAACCACAGGACTTACTGGTACAGGGATCAGCCTTGAGGAGAGGTCATCTGTCTGGCTTGAGCCCATGGGTGGCAAAGGGGACATTTCCGGCTCCTGTCTGAAACTGACTCCAAGCTTCCTCATCATAGGAAATCAAGGAAGAAAAGATTTGACGCTCTTTCTGCACCCATCTCCCCACCCTGGGTAGCACTGGGAGGAATCAGAAGGAAGACCAAGGTGACAATGGCTCTCAACAAAGTGGAATTCCCAGCTCCAGGCTGGCTTGGGGCCCATCGGACCTGTTTTCCACCCATGAGGTCTTTCCATCCTTTCAATAAAACTGACCTTACTGTTCCGGGAACTCTCATCACTGGGCTCTGAGCATCGTGGGGCTCCATGGTGGGCTTCCACTTTGGCTGAGGATTGGTGGGTATAGTGGGAGGAGATGGATGGATGGGGAATGGCACTCAAGGGGAGGAGATCCCCAGGGCTACCATGCTTAGAAGCAGGAGTGGATCAAACTCCAAGGACTACAGATCCAGCAGCATTTGTATGGGGGTGATGAAGAGGGGACATAGGGGAGGAGGAGAGAGTGTTGAACTCAGAGACTTGAGACCATCCTGGAGAAACAGGAGACTGAAGAATGAAGTCAAGGACTGTGGCCTATCCCCTCTGTCCCATGAAGTGAGATAACAATTCCAAACTGAAACCAGCGAGCAGAACTGCAATTTTTTCTGCTGTTACTCCAGGGAGAAATTTAAGTCAGGAAAGAGACACTGGGAATCCTGTTGTCAAGGGTCTGTGACAGAACTGGGGAATACTTTCAAAGGGGCCACAGAGTGATAGTCCACTCTGAAGCCCCAATCAGGGTAAGAAAGAACTTCTGGGCATTGGTGGGCACAAAAGGTGGACTTGACACTCCCCACACACACCCTTTCAGGGAATTTATTTCATTTTACTTTCAGAAATAAGTTTCTTAATATAGAACGTGTTGGTACACAACAATAATCCCAACAGTTGGGGGGGGGCTGAGATAGGAAAATCATGAGTTTAGAATCCTCGTCTCCAAAGAACGAGGTAATATATTTATTTCATTATAACAGAGTTCAGCTAATAAAGTTGTTCAGGAAGAAGGCCATTTTCTTGTGCACAGAAGTAAATGGTTTGGCATATGTTAATTGATAGGACTTATGACAATGAGAGAACCGTGCATTTGTAAGCTGGAACTCAGGCATGCAGAACGTTGTCCAGGCTCACTGTCAAATGCTTGGAGGGGCTGTGAATGTATGTTTCTCTCCTATGAGGAACCTTCTTCACCAGGACGGCCAGCATCAAGCCAGACTGTAGGGAATATCAAAATTCTAATTTTGCAACAAAAAAAACCCCAACTTATTATTTATATTATTTATTATTTATTTTCTGAGTGTAATTTCAAGTTTAACTAGAAGATAAAACATTAGTCCTGAAGTTAACGACTGAGCAGGAGGCTGTGGAAAACCTCTCTGCCGTGCACCACACATGAACTGGATTATCCGGCCCCCTGGTCATGATTACTAAGCACTCAAGCATCCAGAGGCAAGACACAGGAAAGGGGCCATTCACATCACATAAAATACTTAAGACAGATAAAAATCACGTTCTCGCTCCACAAAGAATGAGAAGCTGCCTTCGGGCGATGCTACTCCATCTGCCAGTCAGGCTTCTCCCTCTGCCCACTCTCAGACTCTCATCTTGTTCAGGGCAGCAAACCGATAGTGAAGAAGTGGACGCTGTAACTGCTGGGCAGGGATTTGATGGCCTCCCACCAGCGAGAGCTCGGGAAACTAAGATCATGGAGCACAATGTAGCATCTGAAGGCTTCCACCGCTTCCCTGTACTCCTCGCCTGCTCGGGTCCTGAGGCACAATCAGGAACCCTTGGGATGGCATAGGGACAGGACAGAGCTCAGAACCAGGATCCAGGGGCTTAGTGAACCACGGACCAGCTGACTGCATCAGCCTGGGCATCTGGTGTCTGCCTGACTTTGGGTTTGCTGAGAAAATTAACTGAGTTCCTAGTCACCACTGTTCCCCTTTCTAACTTCTGTTTCAAAAAATAAAACCCATTCCTACTTCCCTTGCTCCATTCCTAGTCCTTAGAGGGTCTGTCCATGCTCCTGGAAGGGTCCGCACTTTGCAGCCTGATAGACTTCTGGGATTTGGATTTGAGTGTCCTGTTAGGGAAAACATCACAGCTAGAGAGAAACTCATCACCCCAATCATGGAGTGCCGTGGAACAGCATGGAAGGCCCTTGACACCAGGAGCTCCCTAGGAAGAACCCCCGCTAGGTTTGCCATGACACTGAGGTGAGACATTAAAAATGTCTGTTGGGGGTTTTGTGATGAGGCTGAGGAGGTGGAGCATCTGCCATTGAACCACACCGTAGGTCAGCGTGGAGCCCACGGCTGCATTTTCCTCAGAGTACACCATCACACACTCCCCCTTCTCCCCGCTACCTCAGGAAACACTGAGCTTTGTTACTAGACTACCCTCATATACTGTGTGTATACTGCAGCCGGAAGTGCAGCTCTATCCTGCATGCCATCCCTGCCGCGCCTTCCTGGAGGGTGGTGTGCACTGACCCACAGGATGGGATTTGCAGCATAGACAGACAAATGGACACTTAAGCAGCTGATCTCGGTGTCTCAGCACAGACATTAGGAAAGATGCCCCTAGACACACTCATCCAAAGCATGAGAATCCAGAGCAGTTCTGTGTCCAGTGTGGGACATAGAGTCAGGTCCAGCAGGGCCTTGACTATTTATTTGGCTCTCCCACGCACTGAGTGACAAACAGGAACAAACCAGAGATGCTTGAGTAGCTGAGTTTTCTGGGCAGTTTTATGGTACTGAAGAAAAAAAAAAGATGGTCAGCACCTTTCTAAAGTAAAGAAATACTAAAAATGTCTAGATATCTAATTACTCAAAACGCACTCCAAATTTTGACCTGTGGAGTAGACTATTGTATTAGGAAGAAAATCATCTTCTGCTCCATTACCATGATCATCATCAGCAGCAGCAGCACCACCACCACCACCACAATCATCATCATCATCATCACCACCATCATCATCATCACCATCATCATCATCATCATCATCACCACCATCATCATCATCACCACCACCATCATCACCACCATCACCACCATCATCACCATCATCACCATCATCATCATCACCACCACCATCATCATCATTACCACCACCATCATCATCACCACCATCACCATCATCATCATCATCATCACCATCATCATCATCACCACCACCACCATCATCATTACCACCACCACCATCATCATCATCACCACCACCATCATCATCATTACCACCACCATTATCATCATCATCATCACCACCATCATCATCATTACCACCACCATTATCATCATCATCATCACCACCATCATCACCATCATCATCATCACCACCACCACCATCATCATCATTACCACCACCATCATCATTACCACCACCATCATCATCATCATTACCACCACCATTATCATCACCATCATCACCATCATCATCATCATCATCATCATCATCATCACCACCACCATCACCATCATCATCACCATCATCACCACCACCATCACCATCATCATCACCATCATCATCATCACCATCACCATCATCATCACCACCACCATCATCATCATTACCACCACCATTATCATCATCATCACCATCATCATCATCATCACCATCATCATCACCATCATCATCATCACCATCACCATCATCATCACCACCACCATCATCATCATTACCACCACCATCACCATCATCATCACCACCACCATCACCATCATCATCATCACCACCACCATCATCATCATCACCACCACCATCATCATCATCACCACCATCATCATCATCACCATCACCATCATCATCACCACCACCATCACCATCATCATCATCACCACCACCACCATCATCATCATCACCACCACCATCACCATCATCATCACCACCACCATCATCATCACCATCATCACCACCACCATCACCATCATCATCACCATCATCATCATCACCATCACCATCATCATCACCACCACCATCATCATCATCACCACCACCATCATCATCATCACCACCACCATCATCATCATCACCACCACCATCATCATCATCACCATCACCATCATCATCACCACCACCATCACCATCATCATCATCACCACCACCACCATCATCATCATCACCACCACCATCACCATCATCATCACCACCACCATCACCATCATCATCATCACCACCACCACCATCATCATCACCATCATCACCATCATCACCACCACCATCATCATCATCACCACCATCATCATCACCACCACCATCATCACCACCACCATCATCATCATCACCACCACCACCATCACCAGTATTATAAATACCATCATCACTGCCACCACCACCAACACCATCATCATCATATAACTATCACCTTCACTACTGCCATCATTAACACCACCACACCCATCATTTCTGTTATCAATGCCACCATTATGACATCACCATCACCTCCACCATCGTCAGCCGTTCCTCTGATGTCACCCTTTACGTCTTTTTACTGGCTTTCTGGAGTAGCTCTGTTGCTTGTGAGATTTGGTTTTGTGCTTGGCAGTTAGGGTCCCATGACTCATGTCTGCATCAGTTTCAGCGAGAGCTGAAACATTTCACCTTGATCATGGAAACAGCTCAGGTGGGTGTGACATCTGTGCAAATGATTTATGAGATGTTCGGCGTGCCTCTAAAAGCCTCCAAGCAGAATGACAAGGAAGCAGGGATGCTTTTTCAAATAGGAGGGTGCCCAACCCTAAATGTAGCCCCTGCAGGCAGAGAGGGAAGCCAGCTGCTGGTTTAAGTTTTCGGTATTAATGTCTTCAATGAGAACCACATGCAGCTCCTGCCTCGCTCACGATTTGCCGGCCTTCTGAACATCCTGTTCTCTCATGCCTTCTTCAGAACCCGGCCTAAGCCCCTCTCCCCTCTGTGCCCTTCGGTCCTCCTCACCCCTTCCCCTTTTCATGTTGTCGATGCTCAGACTGAGGGTCTCTCTGCTCTGAACTGGGAATCCCTGAGAGGAAGCAGAGGTACTGGAAGAGGCTGACCAGTGGAGAAGGAACTTCAAGAGTCTGAGTGAAATATTATTGCAGAGTCAGCCAGGATGGTGCGGAGCTTTGGACACTGGGGTGGAAGAAGGCGCTGTCATATTCAAGGCTCCGGCGATTCGACTCATGGAACAGCATTAACTTTACAAAACAAGGCAAATTTTTGCTGCTACTGTCATCTCTAGAGTGTCTGAACAGGAGAAGCAGGAGTGGGTGCTGTGGATCCGTCCTGGGGCTCTGCCATGCAATGAAGGAAGAGAAACTTCCAGTGTACCACACAGGGCACACCGAGGCATCTACAACCCTTAACTCATCCATCCCACCTGCCGTGGGGAATGTGCCAACACGCCTGTCTTAGAGGAGAAAACCTGAGGTTCAGAAAACCTTGGGAACACGTCCCAAGTCACACAGCCTCAGTGGACAAAATCAGCCCCAAAGCTGCTGGACCAGCACCTGCACCTTTGGTTTCAACTAGTGGATATTATTTTTAAATAAGCAATTATGTACCACCGTAGAGATGAGTCTGCGCTTAAGAGCACATGTTGTCTTACAGAGGAGACAGGCTGAATTCCCAGCTCCTCCGTGGCAGCTCATAACTGTCCATAGCTGCAGTTCCCGGAGATCTGATGCCCTCTGCTGACCTCTGCGAGCACCAGGGATGTAAGAGGAACACAGACAAACACGAAGGCACAACACTCATCCACATAAAATGCTCTAAACCATACTTGTCAGCAGTAAACAATCACTGATTGTTGAAAAGAAGACTGATACGGTTTTAATAGCATATTTAATGTAATAAAAATGATTAAATTCAGGGTTCAGAAATATAAAAGATTATCCAAAACAGTTGAGATCATACTTTTTTTTTGTAGACAATGTTGACATGCACGTGAGCCAGTCAGTTCTTATCTCCAGACAGTTCCAATGAGCAAAGGCCTTAGAATGTGTACACACACCCACAGGCATACACGGAGAGGCTGGGGGCCATGGGAGGCTTCCCATTAGAACCTGATCTGAGAGAATTGCCCCAGCTCTCCTGGATCTGCAGTTGTTTCTGGAGACCAGATTCTGGGTCTGAGGATGGCAGCCAACCATACACACAGGTCAGGCCAGCTTCCCCCAGCATGGGCATCCGGTTCCTAACCTTCATCCCATAAGGGCCTTGGATGAATTCCCTCCTATCCTGGAGGTCTCCAGAGAGTGAGAGTGATATTCTTAGCTGCCTGCTCTTCAGTACTCTTGGGATGATGCATTATAGCTGCGTCTTCCTCAAGATGTGGTCCATGGTCTCCGCAGAAGACATGGTTCCCTGGGAAGGGCCACAGCAGGAAGGGCAACAGCCCTTAGAAGAAAGGCAGGTGGACTGGGTACTGAGCCGGCAGGATGGAGTCAGTCTGCCAGGGTTAGGTTTGCTCTCTGAAGGAGGACTCTCTGGAGTTGGCCCTCTCAGCTCCTTGGAGATTTAACAGCAGGATTGGCTCAAACAGAGGCAAAACTCAAGCAGAAGCTCAGACCAGAATATGACAGTCTGGCAGCAGAACCTCAGCCAGGGGCTACTAGAGGTTAAGGCTATGCTCGAGCTAGTGTCTGTGTGACCCACGGTATCGAGTGGCATCTCTAGACAGCAAAACCTCACGGAACAGGCAACCGTAGACCAGGTGACCATGCATGTAAACTGCATGACCCTGTAAGCCTCTAAGGAAGTGATAGTCCTCTGGCTTGCATCAGGAACGCTGGGAGCCAGCCAACAGAGATTGCAGGCAGAGAAAGGGGCAAGGGTACAAACCAGGCCCTCCACGAAAGGACAAGGAAATGAAATGGAAATGCATTCAAAACCCATCCCACCAGCACAGATCTTTAAGGTCAAACAAGGACACATACATTGTATGTGATTAATTTCCTGAAGCCAGCCTTCCATTTTCACAGATCAAAACAGTCTGTTTAAATATCTCATTTCTACAAAGTGAATTTACATTTAAAGTACAAAGTGCAAATACTATACGTTTTTTCGTTTTTAATAGCTCTTTGGTGAGGGATCCCCACATGTCTAGGAACTTCCTTGGATAGTCAGTCAGCCGTTCATCCTTGTTTCCTGGGCTGGAAAAGAAAAAGACAATCTTATGAGGATGTGCCCGTCTCCCCTCTGTGCAGACCAAGGCTCGCTGTTGGAAGTAAACATGTTTGCTAAGGGAAACCAGACAGGAAACAATAGAGTAGCTGGGAGGGAAGGATGAGTGGGCGCATTGTGTAGGAAGTGCCTTCTCCCCTGGCAATCACTAGGAAAATGCACCATCTGAGAAAAATTGCATTGACTTCAAACTACTAGAATAGGGTAACCTCAACCGTGCCGTCACTAGACCTCAGCGGGGGTACAGGCGTGTGCCACCAGCCTGGAGAGTTCTACGCCATTTAAACACTTCCTTTTAGCTTTCTATTTGCTCTTTTACCTAAGAAGAAATACAGCTTGCATTTGTGATTATAATAGGGGTCTCTTGTTGCCCCTCGCTACAGGGACTTTTAAGGGAAGTCATTTTGTTAAGAAAAGCATCCACTGTTTTTTGCCAAGTGTAGCAATCTGTACAAGTAGAAATTGATCCCAAAATACTAAAACTTTGTGTGATGCTTAAAATACTAAACTTTAAACTTGAGGCTGTCTTTCTTCCCTTCTGATAACACCATGAGTAGGTAAATATCTCCTATACTAAGTTGATACAAGTTTTGTCTTAGTTACAGATAAAGACAGTCATTACTGAAGATACGAGGTTTGTCTTAGTTACAGATAAAGACAGTTATTACTGAAGATGACCAGAACTGTTGGGGAAGAGGGTTGACCTTGGCACCCATACCCAGCACCCAGAGGGCACAGCTCTATTCCTTGATGAACAAGTATGAAGCTGCCTAGAAAAACAAGTCACGTTCTGGTTCCCGGCCCACTGACCCCACCCCATGGCATACAGCGAGAATGGTAGGATTCACTCCATGCTTTGCGTTACTATAAGAAAGATGGAGAAACTACACCGTTCCGTCTTTTTCTGGAACCATGCTGAAGTGCAAGGCTCTGCTTTTGAGTGGGGGTATTTAAGATTGCATGACACATGTGTGCCAAAAGTTGCCATTAGCGAGAGCAAACAGCCCCTGGGAAGCCTTTGGAGGGAGCTGGGTAATTGCTCTCAGACCTGCCCCCTTCGCAAGCGTAAGTGATTTGCAGTGTAACTGGAAAAGTTAAAACCATAAACATTTGCTAAACAGAGGAAAACGAATTACACGTCTTTTCTAATGAAACGGCTTGCAGTTCCCTCCGAGGTATGTGCCGGAGGTCCCTACTTAAAACCCACATCACACGGCGAGCGTCTGCCCCGCATCAAACAGGTGCAGCCAAAGCAAACAGCCAACACACCAGAGTCATCAGCAAAGCAGCTCGTCTGGCCTTGGGGAAGAACCCTGGAAAGTGTCCCCACTTAGGCTGTGGCTGGGATGTGGGGACCACAGCTGTGCCCTTTAATTGTACATCTAGAAATGTGGCCTCAGAAGCACAAATGTTTATTAACACAGCAGGGAACTGAGAATCTCTTTGGAAGCCCAACTCCAGCCTCTTCAGGTCTCTGGGTGACTGGGCTGTTTGAGGGGCACCCAAGAGTGTCTCCCATCCCAGCAATCTCCTCAATATCTAAGAAAAAACTGCAAAACCAGCTTCCCAAACCACTTCTGCCACTCAAAAGCCCATCTTTAAATTAACAAATTAATTAAAATTTCAAATAATTAGAAAAAACAGCAGAATCTTTAAATGGAGGATTCAGCGGGTCAGTGATCAAAAGCAGGTTTTGTCGAAGAGGCTTCTTAGCTCCAAATGCTCTCACGGGGAGCTGCTTCAGCTAAGCTGCCCTGTTGCCCCTAAACCTACATGCCCGCCCCCAGATTTCTCTTGTAAAGTGTAAGTAAACGAAATATCATAAAGTCTGTAACACAGACACACTCACCTGTCTATTGGCTGTACTTTCAGTGTTTCCTCTGGGGGCTGGGAAGGGAAGAGACATTATTGCTAGTCAAACAGTGCTTGTTTAACAACAGGCTCAGCATCGTCAGTGGGCAGACTCGGTCAGATGACAATGCACCCAGAGAAACCCTGCACCTATATTTGGCAGCACGGGTTACTTAATCACCACAGACACTGTCTATGACACCAATGTCCCTCTCTGACATTAGAAGAATGGCTTATTTTATCCCAAATCCTAAACATGGGTTCACCAACCACAAAGTGTGGTCTTCCAGAACTTTCCCAGGAAAGCATGGATTCTGAGCCCGGACTGACCCTCCCCCTCCTACCACATGCACACACACACACACACACACACACACACACACACACACACACACATTCTGTTCTTTTAAGTATTTTTGGTTCAGTATTAAAATTAGGAAACATTAGCTTTGGCTCATTTTACCAGAATCTTCACATGAAATCACAGCTGAGGGACAGGTGCTGTTTGTTCTTGACTTGGGGGCTGGAGGTCTCCCCTTCCTATTCCCAGTGAGGTACCCACTCCTATGGTACACAAACCCTCTACCTCAGGTGGCCCCTCCCTGCCTCACTCTGGCCTCTGCTCAGAGTTCTGGCTCTCACCTGGCCACACCTCCCTTCTTTCCCAAGGTCTCTGGGGTTCTCCAACCTGACTTCCTGCTTTGTCCTGGCCTCTCTTGGCCATGGACAGTTGCCGTCGATCCCCAGTGGACTTGCCCCATCTCTCCCAATTCCCTGTTAGTGCCGAGGTAGCATTAGATGACCTGGTGCCTGGTGGACCACAGTACACACAGGTCAGAATCCCAGATACTCCTGTCTCCTCAGCCCATATCCACCTCCAACCTCAGGAACTCACGCGAGTTTTACTAGGCCACTTAAAGGCAGTGAGAAGACTCTACCTTCCCTTGACTGTTGCTTTGTCCTCTCCTTTCCAGGACCAGGTATCCCATCTCTAGGGCTGCTGATGTCCAATCGATGTTCCCTCTTTGCAGGGAGGCACCTGTACTAGCTCTGCCTCCAAAGCCTGTTCTGAGTTCACGCTTCCCGGCAAGCCTCTGTTCTGTGCAGGTGAACACCTCATTCCAAGGAACACGCTGACCCCGGTTGCCATTTTCATGATATCCCAACTGTGAGCTGTACCGTCAGGCAAAACATCTCTCCATTTGTGGCATGCACTGCACGCCATGGTATGTTATATAACTAAAAACCAGGGTCCAGGCTAGATTTCCGTCATTGAGAGGGGATTCTTGCTAATTTCTAGAAAGCTGGCTCTTTGTTTTCAAGATGGCTACCTAAATATCCTTCAGCCCATTACCGTAACGCTGTCCTGACCACAACCGCTCAGTTCAGAGGTACAGAGGGAGAAATGCATTCACACTCTGCATGCTCTCCAGCGTGTTGATGAAACTGGTCACCAAACCATAGAATTGAATTTCAGAACCTTAGGCTCCATCATCCTGGGATGCCCTCTACTTCTCTTACATCTGGGGACATAGACTATGCTCCACAGAGACGTATGCCCATCTGCTAGGCTAGCTAAGCCCACTGGGTCCACTGATCTTCTAAAGACGATGATTCCCCTGCCTCTGACATGGCCTGATGGTTCTGGAGGTTCCGGTGGAGTCTACACACTGGGCTGGCCGGTTATCACCAATGGTTCTGCTATCAGGAACCAAGGCATGCATGAACAGTTAGCCACTAGTATTAGAACAATAGCTGGTTTGGCCCCAGAGCTACAGTGAGTTCATGCTCCTGAGACTTGCTGTTCTCCCGACCGGGTGGCAGCTTGTGGCCACCTGTGGTCGTTTCTTCTACAAGGGTGACAACAGCATACCATGTTTCTCCAATACAACAGACCGTAAGGCAACCTGTTACATCCAGGAAGTAACCCCATAGACAGGAACCCCAAAAATAACCAAGGTCAGAGTAGTGAATTAAGGCTTACTGTGGCGCTTCCTGGTGCTGGCTTTCCCCTCCTCTCGGGTGACACCCAAGCAACCCATCAGCTCCTGCACGGTAATGGACTTGTCATTGTCCGCATCACAGTACTCCACAAACTTCTTCACACACTTCTTGGGCTTGGACTTCTTCCGCAGGAACCTCTTAAAGGGCTTGATTTCCTTCTTGCCGATGTCTCCGCTGGCATTCTTGTCAAGCAGCTTGAAGTACCAGTGCACAACCCTCTCCTCCAGGGTGTGGCTGGGGTCTGGCTCCGGCAGCCTGCATGAGAGACCACCACGTCAGGCAGAAGTCTGAAGCTGCTGTACCCTCTGGCTCTGATTCCTTTTCCCCGTCCCTGTGCCTGTCCCAGCTCAATGTCTGATACAGTCACTTTCAAATACAACATAGAAGAGTAATCTGTAATGGCCCCGCCAGTGTGTTCAGCACCAGGGACACCACAGCATGTGTGCACACTGTGATTATTCAATTGGTTGAAGCCTTGGAATGAAAAGTCACTCTCCTGAGACCTGGGTTCCCTTAGCCAATAGGTGGGTTCAGCCACCAGGATCCACCAAGGACGTCTACGCCCCCAGAGTGTCTACCTTAATGCAATCATCTCTCTACTGTGTATATGAGATGGACTTAAATAGAAAAGGTTAGTGGAAGGTGACATTAAAATGTTTAAAGTTATAACTAGATCGATGTCTTTTTCAAGCTGGACATTCTAAGACACAGGTAAGCCAGACTGTGGGTCAGACCTTGAAGCTGTGCAGTGACCATGTTCACCTGTCACCCAAGGTGGAGGACCTGTGCCATCACTTTGGGCTCTGTGGACTCCACTGTCCACTGCTTTAGATGACCTTTCCTCCATAAGCGTGCAGACACAGCAAGCAGAAGCCAATGGCCTGCAGGGACAGGGCTCCCTGGAACTATCCTGTGTCAGATACTGGAACACATGCCAATCACTTCCACAGTATGGAATATAAAGTTGAAATTGAGGTGATTTCTTTTGCCTTAGCTTATTATGTAACTGTGACATTTTGCCTTGGTGTTACCTTCTCCCCTTATGCAAAAAAAAAAATTGCAAAAAAAAACCCCACAAGATGAAGGAAGGGTTTTTGCTAAGGAAACTGCATGCATGAGACACCCAGGAGCTCACTGCAAGGCTGGGATAGAAACCACCATTTTCAGGAAGATAAAAGCCTTAAAGTAAAATTTCCTTTCAAAAACACAATGGGAGATTGTGAACACACAGGAGTGAGTTTAAGTGTTAAAGTGCCACAGCTGTTCACCTGGAGAACTCTATCACCCTGTACCATGAGACAGAGGGGGCACAGCACCACAGGTTCTAACATGAAACAAAACTCAGGCGTTGGTGTATCTCCAGTGTGCACAAGGAAAGTATCTCTAGCGCCAGAGCTGTATCGGCAGGATCAATGCCCTAAGTTGTATACTTGAACCTGAATAAGGAGATAAACCTCACATGCTGTGTGGGTTTCTACAGTAAATAAGTCCCAGTACTCAAGAGGCAGAGGCAGGCCGATCTCTGAGTCTGGGGCTAGCCTGGTCTACAGAGGGAGTTCCGGACAGACAGGGTTACACACAGAAACCCTAACTTGAAAACAAAACAAACCATTTTGTTGTTGTTGTTGTTGTTGTTGCAGAATTCCAAAGTATTTAAAACCCAATAGATAACTCCCAGACTCGATTTCAACCTCAACATCCACCCTAAGAAAAGTACATCCCCCTTCACAGCCCTCCCTGGACCCCAGGACCCCTTGACAATGAGGAGTGAGGCCTGTTCCCAAGTGTCTTCCTGGCCTAGAGGGTCCTTTCCTCTAGACCTAGCTACAGCCTCGTGAGCTGCCTAAGCTCTCTTGGCCACTGGCCAGGAAGGCTTCAGTGTTCCAGATTCCTTCACATTTCTGGGCTTCTGGCCAGCGCACAGCTCCGTAGCAAGACACAGCATACCTGCCAGAGGAAGAAGAGGGGTCGGAGACGGCATGAACCATGTCTGTGGAGAGTGCATCCAGGACGCTTGTCAGAAACTCATGCTTTTTGGCACCAGGACAACCTAAAAAAAATGCACATTTTTTTCTCTGTTAGTGGAATCCATAAAGTATAACAGATTGTTCTGGGCAATGGAAAAAAAGATTAAGTATTCAGAAATTAGTATGTTAGAGGGCTTCATAAGAATGTGCTGGTTTGGTGGAGACACGTTGTATAGGATGGTGCCACCGGCACTCCACAGACACAGGCACTTGCTAATTCACAGGTGTGGACCTTGATGTACAGCAACTGTTAGCCGTGTTTTCTAGCAGTTGTTGAATTATGACGTGATACAGAGATCAGCCTCTGGTTGATCTTCAAAACCACGATACAAGGCACGTATGGGTATCCCTTTGTTACATGAGACACGTCTCCCAGCCGGGATCCACACAGGGAGATTTAACCCAGGGGAGTGAGTCCAGAGGTTGTCAGCCATTACTACAGATCTCCTGAAACTCCACATCTGGTTAGAAACAATAATAGGAAGATGTGTGGTAGCCTCCTTAGGGGCAGATCCACTCTGGACACCAGATCAACACATTTCAAGGATCAAGGGAGTTCACACGGTTGAGCCCCAGATCTGACCGTGTGAGATCGCTGTTCTTTCTAAAGCTCAGTTTTCCACAGAGCATTCTACATGCATGGTAGCTCTTGTTCTTCAGCTTCCCTCTACTCAGCCCCTTGGGGTTCCCTGGACTCCTTCTGTCAAGTCTGAGATATTATCTCTACCGTGAGTTGTGGCAGCTACACAGAGAGACTAGCATGCTGGTGTGGTTAAAGACATTCTGGTTTCATGGTTTTCCTTTTGAACACCTGGGTTTTTGTTACTATGATTCAAGTCAATGCTAGCTGCCTATGGCAAGGATCTGTGGAAATCTGTTTCGACTTATTAAACATTGTAGCAGAAAACAGATGTGAGTCTTTCATAGAGCTGTGGAACGTGAGACTAGAAAGACTGTGTATCTCTTCTGTGCTCAATTAAAAGAATGGATTAGGATCTATAGTAAAAACCATAACCACTGGGCAAAGATCTCTGAGAAAAGGCTCTGCATCCCCTGAGGCATTCTCCAGGAAGCAAAGAGAAGCCTGAGGTGGCAGAGGCTGTGGGTGGAAGCCATCCCTTCTGTGACAATCAGAGATGACACAGGACAGAAAAGATGTAGCAGGCCCATGTGATGATGCTTCCTAAGTACCAGCCTTGTAAAGAGCTAACCCAAGATAACCATGAGGAAAGAGACATCGTGAGGGAGCACAGTGGATATGTGCAAAACCCTGGGGTGCACCCATGAGCTCTCTAGTGCTTAGAGCCAAAGATTCAGAGGGTAATATGGAGAAGGTAGCCACTGGTCACCTCTGCTCAGAGAGTGTCCACTGAGGACCTGTGGAGAGCCAGAGATCTGGTCACAATCAAAATCAAGAAGGTCTTTGCTTGGGATGGATGCTTGGGTATGAAGTCCTTATTTCCTTTTGTCGGGGGTAACTGAGAGCCATAATAGACTCTGCCGCCTATGGTTGCTATATTAGGGCTATCAATAAATAGAAAAGGAATACGGTGTCACCTCTGAAGAAGGGAGAATGAGGGGAATTGGGGGAACTGGTTGGAATGAGGACTCTGGAAGGCATTCCTAGGCAATCTGGGTTGAGAGTTAAGAAGGGGTGTCTCCTGAACGTGGGTGTTCAGACACGATGGTGGAGGTGTGAGACACAGACTCAGAGGAAGGGCCAGCACTGTCTGCAGGCCGTATCTGCCACCACCCAGGTTTGGGTTGCCTTTGTCGCCAAGCACCTTGAGCTTATTTTCTCCCTGAAAGAATCAGAGAGCCCTTTGTCCCCATGACAAAGCCTAGGGCAATATCGCCTCTGTGATACATAGAGTGTAGGGTACAAGTATTTACTTCTAAGGGCCAAGACAAACAGATATGAGCCTTGAGTGGTCGGAAGAGAATGCTAAAACAACCCATAGCTCTTGAAGGTGATTCCTTCAGGATACAGATGTGAAATGTAGCTGCATCATGATGTTAACCTGTGTCACCAGGGAGATACACTCCAGCAAACATCCAAGAGGACTGACCTGGTTTGGGGTCAAAGGGCAGTGAGCCCACGTTGTGTGGCCTCACAATGTCTGATGTTGTAGGCAGAAACCCTTAGCTCTGCAGGTACCAGTTCCCAGTCCTCCCATCTTAACCTGTTATCTAGCTCATGAGCAGTGAGCCCTTGTGTTCCCTTAGGTCTCCACCCAGACACAGGCTGCAGGAAATGCAGGACTCAGTGGGTAATGCTTTGTCCCAGTCCTCCCATCTTAACCTGTTATCTAGCTCATGAGCAGTGAGCCCTTGTGTTCCCTTAGGTCTCCACCCAGACACAGGCTGCAGGAAATGCAGGACTCAGTGGGTAATGCTTTGTCCCAGTCCTCCCATCTTAACCTGTTATCTAGCTCATGAGCAGTGAGCCCTTGTGTTCCCTTAGGTCTCCACCCAGACACAGGCTGCAGGAAATGCAGGACTCAGTGGGTAATGCTTTGTCTTGGGGCCCGAAGACCTCCAGCAATGCTGGGGTTCCACGGTGAGTGTCAGGAGTAGGCATGCAGGCCTTGATGTAGCAGGATCGTCATTTTACTTAGAGATAGTTCTGCTAGGAGGGTTTTTCCAAGTAAATACATAATTGAGTTCATAAGTGCAGTTCATAGTCAATGCCTTAAAAAAAACTTGTATTTTTGTTTTATCTTTCAAAATAAATGTGTTTTTCACTCTCTATGAAACACTCTCATTTTAAAAAAACAGACTTCTTTTATTTAAAGACTACTAATTTCAGTAATTTTGCTTATGCTTATGATTTTTTCCAGCATGAATTATACATGTTCATGACTCCTTGATTGCAGGGCAAGCCTCCTCTGCAGATCATCACATGAATTTACACTTTCTCCCCACAACCTACATGGCACGACTGGCTCCCGCAAGGAAACCCCACACGGAGGCAATGCTGGCAACGAGCAGTTTACGGAGAGAAGAGATTGTGTGGTCCTAACCTGGGTTCGTACCGGTGCCAGCCAGACACGACAACGGTGTTAGCCCCGGTCCAACAAAACACTGTGAGATTGGGGCCAGCTATTGGGGTAAGAACACGGGCCTTGAGCTGCTCAACGTCTGAGACCTCATGAGTGTGAGGTATCTGTTTGATGACATGTTTTGTATTTTGAGCTCATTGATTCTCGATGAATTTAAAAAGTCTGTATTGAGTTGTGGCATTGCTACCAATTGAACTGGGCTTACAGCCCAAAGTCCCTCTCTCTGCAGTAGTCGACTTCTCAGTGGGGAACGGTCATGGTGATGTTTTCTTTAAGCTTAGAGTTCCCATGAGCATTCTTGAACAAGCATTTCTAGAGCTAAGGGGTCTGAGGCATGGTGGGAGTATGACATATGTAGGGGTCAGGTCATAGCACCCAGCTCATGGCATGAAGTGTTTGTTTTGAACTTACTTCAACACACAGGTTCTCCAAACCACCATGCCAGCCTTAGAGGCTCGACAGCCTTGAAAAATTGATACACCTCATACTGAGAAAGAGAGAAAGACACAAAGAGACAGAGGCATGACCCTTTCACCAGCTTAGTGGAAACCTGAAGGTGGAAGATCTAGGGAACTATGACCAGACAGGCTTGCAGGAAGCCAGTGTATGGACCCTGTGACTGAACCAGGATTGGAATCCCCTCCATTCTCCTCACTGCTCTTAACCCCACAGTGACGGGAAGGACAGACAGATTTACCCTCCCTGGACAACCTTCCTAGAGTAGACGTGGTGTGAGGGGAGAGAAGGCTTCAGATGACTTCAGTCTCCCTGCTGAGGGGGTGGGGAGGGGAAGGTAGGCAGCCCCTTGTGAGCAGGCAAGAGGCTGCTGTGAGCCCAGCCCAGCTAGTACCTTTCCTGTGCCCTTTCCTGTGCCCAAGGAAGACTCTACCACCTAGAGCGCAGGGAGTGGGAAATGGGCCTGGCTGAAATGCTTGATACTTTAGCCACCAGTAGTAACGATCCAGGTCCTGTGGCCTCTGAAACACGGGCACACAGCTATTCCTAGAACAAGACTGTTCCGAGATAATAGCATCTCTTTATTGTGCAGCCAAAGACTCATTTAGGGTCATATGCCCTGGGGCCCAGAACCCATTCCCCATCAATCTCCTGCTGTCTTAACTCAAACCTTCTTATTGTTTAACCTCAGGCCTATGAAAGTAATAAAAATGTAGACACAGGCAACCAACTAACCAGAGTTAGGAAAGTCTGCTGAGGTGGCTTACTACAGGTGTGAAAAGCTGATGTGGTAATCCTTCCTCCAGGCTGTACCCCACAGAGGGATCAAGTCAGAATGGGAAAGCTCTAGTGGAAATCACACCAAACTTCCCAACTATAAGATTAAAAAAAAATCCCCATTATTATGTTAACTCTATCTTGCTAGTTTCTGTATTTCTGTACTTGAAATATTTATGTTCAGATCTCATTATTTTCCCCTGTGTTTTCCATCTTTTGAAGTGTAGTTCCTGGGGGCTGGAATGCGTGCTGCCAAATTCTCACACATGCATTGATGGAAATCAGCTCTAGCTTAGGAGCCAAGACCCAGGAAAACACCAAACTGGTGTGAAAAATCCAGACAGGGGTGGCACATAGCCTGTACAGGGCTGCCATCACTCTCATCCTTAAAAGAAGCTATGGATATAAGGTCATGGGGCCTCCCTTAAATGACATCCCAGAAAACCTTTGCCTTGGATTAACTCTCTGTAGGTTGGGCCATCAGATGAATGTACACTAGGAATCTGAGGGGTGAGTCTGAAATAAGGAGCTGCCTAAGCATTTGTCCTCAAGCCTGGCCTGCTGGTACCTGGTGTCTCTCTGGGCTTCCCAAGAACAATGGTGAAAATTTGCCAAGGGCCTTGATGACAGCCGCAATCCCAACCTCTCAAGGAACTTGTAGAGGGAACTGTTGCTGGAGAGGTCTGGAGAGCATGGTCATGTGAAACACTCAGAGCACTTCTGTAGGACTCCCGTGGGATTTCTCCAGGTTCCTGTCTGTGTCCTTCCTGCCAAAGCTGAGGTCACAGGTCTCCTGAGGCAGAGTGAGCATCTTTGGATGTATCCCACCCTGTAATGTGGCACTGGAAGTCTCTTCCAAAGAGTCAGAGCCATTTCTGGTGTTCACTCTCCACCCTAGTGTGGCTGATCTCACTCTGTCATGAAACAGAATAAACATGTACTGCTATTTGATGTTTTCCTGAGTTAAGGTTTCTGTGCAGAAACTGCCCAGAAAATATTATCAGGTAACAGCTTTCTAAAACTGAATTATCATTGTTTGTATTTAAAAATAAATCTCATACTTGATTGCAACTCTAGTAACCCATGGGCCATGGACTCAAGGCGGAATGATTGGGTCATGGATGGGCATAGAGCTCTTTACTCAGAGACCAGGCAACCAGGAGAGGAATAAAGAACACAAACTTGTGTCGAGCAAGAACAATCTCTGGCTGCACACACAGGCTGAGGTGTCTAAAGACACAAACACCTGAGTGAGGTCTATATAAATCCTGAGTAGGCACGCCCCCATTGGGAGTCCCTGGAGTTGAGTGCTCAGTCAGTTCATGGTTGGCCTCTTCAGGCTCCTACAGATCACCAGGAGTTCAAACACAGAACAGGGAGTTCTAAGGTCCTCACAGCTCATGGTGCCTTCACTTATAACTTTTAAACAGAATTGAATACCAAGAGAGAAAAGAAAGTGACTCTTGCGATATAGGCTGGTTTGTCTTTGGTAGCGCAGAAATGATGGGATAAAAGAGTGGATTGTTGAGTCTACTTATGAATAACCACTAGTCTCAAATATTTTACATTGGTATGGATTTTTGTATAGTGATACAAATTTAAGGTTATTTTTGTTATACTGCATGTATATTTCTATTCTTATTTAAGGTATTGTACCTATGCAGTTCCTTTTTAAAATGTAAAATTTTAGTCCTTGAAAGCTATTTAGGATAATAAAGAAATACAGGGTAATAGTCATCTATAACAATCAAACTTATAGTCATGTTAGGTATGTTTTCAAGGTCAAACAGATCTATTTCAAATAGATAGATGGTCTTCAAAGATGTCAAAGACCTACATTTAAAATTTTTCTAATAGCACAAGGCTTTTCATAACAATGAAACATGTCTGCTCCTGGCAGCAGCAATTTACTTCAAAATAGGATGATGGGTATCAAAGACTGTCCAAATGGAGTTTGCTTTCTATGTGGCAAAGCTAGCTACGGGGTAGATATTGCCCTTGCCTCGACTGCTGGCAGAATACTGTCCAAACTAGATGAGCAAGATGCTAAGAAGGTAACTGATGAACTTTGCCAAAACAAGGCAGGACAGTCCTTCAAAATTCATGCTTCACAGAAAAGTCTGTCAGATATTCTATGCCTATAGGCTGAAGATGGATGCCCCAACATTGCAGAGGAACCTTAGATGACTGTCCAGGCAGCCAGATGTCTCTGTCATTTCTATAATTTTGGGAGTTGCTTGCTCTGTACTTCCTGTTACTCAGTTAATAGTATATCCTTCTTGGTCCTCTGATTGGATTGGAGACTAGGTAGTATACAGTTTTCCTTATTACCAAATTCAGGGAAAAAAACTTACAAAAGAAATAGAAAGTTTATAAGGTTGAAAAACATAAAAGCTTAAATTGTTAATCTAAGATAATGTTTTGGAGTATAAAAAGATATTTTAGGATGATAATACAAATTATGATAGAAAATTGTTTAGATATAAAACTTTGGACTTACTAAGATAGAATAGATACTTTCTCCAAATTTGCCAAATACATATGGACTAAACATTTTTTATGTAATTCTTACTCGGTAATTGTTCTTACTGTATATAGCTTTACTGGGGTAGAGTTAAAAACTTTCTTTTTTATTTAGACAAAAGGGGAAAATGTTGCAGAATATTTGTACACTGTGTGAAGATGTCACTGTGATTGGTATAATAAAAGCTGAGCGGCCAATAGCTAGGCAGTAGGTACGGGTGGGACTTCCTGGAAGAGAGAAATAGGAAGAAAATTCTAGGCATGTAGGAGATGCCATTGAGACACAATTAGACACACAGATTAGGAGAAACTTCACCTAGGATCTCCCTGCTATTCAGTTCTGAGACTCCTCAGAGTTGTAGGGATTCATCCCCAATATTGTGAAATGGTAGAGAAAACACATTCAGAGACCTTTGGCAGGGACTGATCTGATGTGGTTCCCAATGCCATCAATGGTGCTGATTCTACTTAGGTCTCATTCTTGTCTTAATAAATTATTAAGGCATCATTTTTAACAGATCAGCTTGAAGCCTCAGTGTACTCAGGGCCTTTCGGCTCCTCCAACCAGGGTTCCCTTCCTATTCCTTAGACTCCAACATCACCAGCCACTACATCCCCACCATGATCCCACACATCCTGAGTACCACACACAAGGCAGCACCATCTTTATTGTGTGACCGGGGATGGTGCTTGTTGTATTTAGAAAACCACACCCATCTATATGTGTTTGGATTCTTTCTACCTTAGAATCTGTGGCAGGGAAGGACTGCAGATGGAAGCCACCATGGAGTGAGTGTCCTCACTGCCGAAGAACAAGATGCTTCAATCTCACCATGGTTCACCAGATCGTGCCCTGGAGAACTCAAACACAGAGACTTGAAGCTGGGTAGGAGCTGGATGCTCTCACAGTGTGTGACAACCTAATGAGGGCACTCAATGGAAGGGCTTAGGAAGGGAAACAGAGGGGCAGAAAGGGACAAGCCATCTTCCATGGCAGCAGCAGCAGGGAGAAAGATGTAGGTGGACCATGGGCTCAGCATGAGAATTAAAACTCAGTGTCCCAGTGCCTGCGAATCTACTCCAGACCCAGCCGCTCACGTAGACATGTGTCTGCTCAGGAAAGGTCAGAACAATCTGTCTCATTTCCTGAGGACTCCTGGGTCCCCCAGGGCTGTAGCAAGGAGAATGTTGTTAACGTAAAAGGTGTATTTGGCTGCAGGGATTCCTTCCTGTGGAAACTTGCCAGATGGTCTATATATCGTAATCTCAAGCAAGCCGAAATTTCCCAGGTGACAGCTGGCCTATTTAATTAAATCCTTAGAGCCCAGAGTTCAGGCAGGCCATGTACCGGAGCAGCCCCGGTGCTCTGATGACCATGTGTGGAACCTTAAAACTACCTCGTAAGGTAGAGGGACAGTCACAAAAGGGTAAGGGCTGGGTTGCTCCAGGAGACCTGCCCGTCTAAAGCGGACAGTAGAGGCAAGGTGCCCGTGTCAGAGAACATAAAGACCAGAGACGATCCTTAGTGATGGAGTCAACACACGCTGGCGGCCAGGAGAAGGGACAAAGTCAAGCACCGTGCACAAGTATACAGGAGGCAACAGGTGAGACTATACCACAGTAGCCAACCAGGGTGGTCCTTCCAAAGGAGCAGAGCTGCCAAGAGTGTGTTCACTGAGAAAGGAGAGGTTTTTTGCATGACAGGCATCTCCTCATCCCCTGGCCAAATGTGAGAGTGGACCCTCCTTCCTGGGTCTTTTCTGGCCTGTACACTCAGGGATAGGAAAGCATATACCAACAGCTGGCTGTCAGGCATAAAACACACTGAAAGTCAGTTCCAGAAGCAAGGACCTGGATAAGGGACAGTGCTGACACCAGGAAGGTCTGAGAGGGAGCTAGACAGAGCTAGACAGAGCTAGACAGAGCACAGAGTACCAAGGCCTTCGCTCACCTCTCCTCACCCTATGGAAACTGTGAAACAAGCCAGTCTGAGCGGAAAGTGGGGATGAAAGAAACGGGATCGGATACAAATGAAAGAATAGTCCATACTGAGTAACCCCTGCTGGCTTTGCATTGGCAAACGGACTCGGAATTCCCCCTGATGATCTACAAACTCTCCCCGGCCCTACTCCACACTCCCCTACCTAGACGGCTGTAACCTGCTGCTGCAGTTCCATTCTAAATGACATGTTCCCACCTCAGGCTTCCATAGTTATGTATATTTATGGGTTATGTTAACAACCTGAAGGGCTTTCTATATATACCCCTAGAGTTTTATTTGGGAAACAGCCACGGCATGGGGAAACTGGTAGCTAGTGTTTTCCTTTCAATAACGCTTACATCAGCACCAGGCCCTCTGTTTCCTCAGGGAAAACAAGGCACAGCCTGCAAGACGCTGGCACATGTTCCTCGAGTCTGCTTCACACCCTGTCCTGGTAGGCTGGCCCTCAGACATAAAGTCCCGGGTGCGGCAGGACCTGGATGCATCTGCTCCAGATGAGAACCGCAGGCTGTGAGCAGCGGAGACCTGATACTCCATGTGTGCGAACATTCTCCGTCTATTCTGCGCCTGGCTTGGATCACAGCGAGCAGTCTTGGCATCTCTGGGCTCTGCATTCTCATCCGCTAGTATCAGAGCAGACCTCCTCCCTTGCATCCCAGCCCCAGGAGCTGCAGCAGCCACTGGCTCTGGTGAAAACTGCCTTCCCTTCTGTGCGACTGCATGGTGACCCAGTGCATCCTCCATCTCGGTTGCTGTAAACCTCAGCGACAGCACAGAGCCTGGTGAGCTCAGACCATGCACCTGATGAGAAAGTTGAGAGTCCGGGTTGGTCTGACCATGCAGGGCTCCAGCCTGGATAACCTCAGTGTTAGGATGATTGCTATGTAGTCCTCTCTTTGGCCTTTTGTAGCCACAAATAACAGCAGGACAGCATCAGAGGCAAGAGGACAAACTGAACAGGGCTGGCAGGCTTGGGGACAACAAGACTGGACTTTCCCAGAATTGTGTCTACTCAGGTTCTGCAACAGACCTGGCATAAAGTTCAGACAGTGCAGTTGGTCCCAGCCTTCGCTCATCACCTCATCCCCCAAGCAGCATGCAGAATCCTTGATGGACTGGACGATCATTCCCTTAAGAGAGTGTCTGAAGCAACCCAAGACCTGTTTTTTAGCTCTGAGTCATTGGTCTCTCAATGGAGGGTGAGTTAGAGGTGGGGTGTATACCTGGAAGATGAGGATATGCAGGTTGGATTGGATGGGCGTGAGTGGCCTACATGGGTTCCAGGCAATGGAGACATGCACATGCAGCCTGCATGGGTTCCAGGTGGTGGGAACTTGCACATGCAGCCTGCATGGGTTCCAGGTGGTGGGAACTTGCACATGCAGCCTGCATGGGTTCCAGGTGGTGGGAACTTGCACATGCAGCCTGCATGGGTTCCAGGTGGTGGGAACTTGCACATGCAGCCTGCATGGGTTCCAGGTGGTGGGAACTTGCACATGCAGCCTGCATGGGTTCCAGGTGGTGGGAACTTGCACATGCTGCCTGCATGGGTTCCAGGTGTGGGGGGGGGGACATACACATGCAGCCTGCATGGGTTCTGGGCAGTGGGGACATACACATGCAGCCTGCATGGGTTCCAGGTTGGGGGGACATACAGATGCTGCTTGTGTGGGTTCTGGACCTAGCTGCTGTCTGTTTCAAAGAAAACTATGATTCTCAAGACAGTGCATAAAACCTCATAGTAGGTCAACTGGGCATTTGCTACCAAGCTGGAGAACACACTATTTAATATGTAAACACACTTTTAATATGTAAAGAATGAAGACTGGAAAATGAAAATACCAAAAGCGATTGCCGGCCGGTGTAAAAGATCCCTGCAGAACACGAGTATAGTATAAGCTAGGAATTCTCCGGACTCACAGTGAGCTCAGCACCGCCTAGGCCTCGAGGGCTGAGGAGCTGACCCAGGTCACTCCTCTCAGGTCTCGGAGCTCAGTCATCCTCACAGTGCATCAGAACGGTCGTTTTTGAATACATACGTAATTACCCACTTCTCATCCCCAACCCTTACAGGGGAATAAAAGCACCTTCCTCAACGGGGCAAGATCTGAGTCTGGAAGCTTCTGTGCATGCCCTCTGTCTGGTGCAGACTGCCCACTGGCTCTTGTTTGCTTTGGTAGCTGACAGGACACTCCTAGCACTGTGCATGCCCTCTGTCTGGTGCAGACTGCCCACTGGCTCTTGTTTGCTTTGGTAGCTGACAGGACACTCCTAGCACAGGAACTGTGTGGAAACAGGGGTGGTGGAAATCCGAGCCGCCTCCTCCTGGGTGCTTCCGAGAAGGACTCAGAGCACACTCGTCCAGCGTATGCCAAGACTGACTTCCAGCAGTCTCTACTTCGTGCCTGGACACTGCCAGCCTCCCAGAGCTACCCTGTCCTCAGAGGAGGAAGTAACACTGTCAGAAATGGTCCCATCTGAAGCTACGTGCACCAGCTCTTAAAGTTTCCGCTTCTCCTTCTGTGCAGATGTTGGTATGAGAGTCAAAACCACAGGGAAGGGGTGAACAGCAGAGCTGGGTTGTAGCCCACGTCCTTGCCGATTCGCTGAACACAAAACTACTGACTAATATGTCCTTCCAGATGCCATGCCCAGAGGATGTCAGGACGGTGCATTCTGGGAAATCAGTTTGTCCAAGAATGAAGAGTGAGGGCAACAGACAACACGTCATGGCCAGACCAGAGGAGGGGGCAATGATGGAGCTGTGGGTGTCTCTGTATCCTTGGTGTCTGCTCTGTTCTCGTTACTTCAGAAAGAGTTCCCCATTAGAAAAATTACAGAGATAAAATTCCGGCTGCATTGAAGGAGCAACTTGTCTCGCTTTCCAACCTCCCGTTGCCCTGGGGAAGGTGGAAAGCAGTCGCTATCTAACAAGATAGGACTAAGTAGCAGTGAACCTCTGTGCTGAGCACGGCAGTGTGCCCCAGAGGTGTCCGAACATGACAGGCATCACACGACCCTCAAGCTTTGAGCTCCTCTTTGACTTTAGGGACCTTGATGACAAGACATCGGAGTGAGAACTGAGAACAGCATCAGCTGGGGACAAGGGGGTCCCACTGGCTCAAGAAGCTCCTTAGATAGCAAAGAGCAGAGAGGAAAAGATAGACCCAGCAAGAACACAGCCTCAGACAATCATTTCAGGAATTTCTGAAAGTCAATTAACACCTAAGGGGCAGCCACTTCGCCCCTTGTCAAGGAAAAGGACTCTGTTTCCCCATAAGACTGCCCTCAGTTTGACAAGTCAGACAAGAACTAGAAAAAATAAATAAATCATGTTCTTAGTAAAAAAAAAAAAAATTAGAGATTTCCATGTCGTGCTATTAATCATTATAAACCATGTTTCCTTCCATTTTTGGCTATAGGAATATCCTTGCTGCCTATTATAGGTTTATGCTGGTGGGCACCATGGTCTTGGTCTGAAGAAAGTTAAAGGAAGAACATAACCCAGTTTCTGCCACCAGCGAAGCCTGTTGTGGATGTGGCCCAGATGACTGGTTGATATCACCTCAGGGAGCTAGGTGTGGCCTGTCCCCACTCCTGTACTTTCTCCAATAAGTGACTGTCACCTCCTAATGCCTGTCCTTTCCCTCTGAGGAACCTGAGACACAGCTGGGGATGAGCTGAGGTGTTTTAGCCATAATGAATCTAGACAAATCATTAAGAATTCTACCCAAATATTCAGTGGAGATTTTAACAAACACCAGCTCTCAGATTTCCTAATTGTTTTTGTTATTGTTGTTAGTTCTGTTTTTTTTTTTAACTGTTGGTATTATATTGCTCTTGTTTTGTTTGTTTGTTTGTTGTGTAAGGGCATGGATTGTGGAACAATAAAGCTACAATTTTGGTGTCCAGGTCCCAGCTCCTAGAGAGAAGAGGTGGTCTCCCATGACCTGCACCCTCAGCGCTCTCTCTCTCTCTCTCTCTCTCTCTCTCTCTCTCTCTCTCTCTCTCTCTCTCTCTCTCTCTCTCTCACACACACACACACACACACACTGTTTAAAAGGAACAACTCACAAAGAGAAGAGGTGACATTCTGACCAGTTCTATATTCAGAACAGAAGGGTAATGAGTTGATAGCTTGATATCAAAATGCAAACAGAACAAAACAAAACAAAAGGTTTAGTAGGGATGGGAAGAAAGACAACAGACAAGAACTAGCAGTGTCTGAGTGGCTTCACTCAGGGAAGAGAGACAGTAGCCAACATGACAACCTAATAGTGTCTTCTCACTTCACAGCTGACCAGCCTGGGACATGTGATACTTGAAGGCTGTCATAACCTCTTGGAATCCGAATCATTCCAGAAATCAAGACCAACTCAGGAGCCGTCAGAGGAAGCTACATGAGATTGGTGAGAATATTAGTTAGGGCTAGGGCTTAGCAATAACAAGACCAACAGTGAAGAGAACAGAAGTGAGAGACAGCTCGGTCAGAACCCACGTAACAAAAACAGGTGTGCAACACACTCTTGTGAGAATAGGACTGGCTGGGGGACGGGACGAGTGAATCCCTGAGGCTGGGTAGCCAGACAGCCTCGTCAAATATGCGGACCTCGAACCAGCAAGAGATCCTGTCTCTAAATCAAGGTGGAAGGCCCCTGAGGCATGGGAGCATGCACCTGCCTGGTGATGCAGGTCCCTCAGCCTTGTCTCTGGCTGGTACGTTCTGCCTAAGCCATCTACTTAATCCTCTAAACAGATGTATTACAGGGAGCTTTAAAACTGGCTGTGGTTGAGTCTTAGCAAATTTAAATTCGTTCTGGGAAGAGCCTAAATGAATAATGTGAGCGAGGGCCAGAGGACGGTCAACGGGTCGTTTCCCCCAACTGGGTTATTCTAGATAAATGGTCTTTAAAAAGAGGCAGGAAATATTTGCACTAGAATAAAGACTGTTTAGCAACAGTTAAACATATTTGGTGTTGTCCGAGGACAGTGCGTTCTCATTAAGTTTTTGAGACTGTCTCTGAAATTCTACTTGTGTTATTAATTTGTCTGGATGCTGCCTCTTTCAGGACCGACAATGACTTACACTTCATTCCACCCCATTTCTTTGTAAACACTGCTTTCCAAGCCTTGGGGTGAAGTAGCTGATTACATAACTGGCAATGTACCTGCCTCAGCAGAAGTAACAAACACACTTCTGAGCAGCTACAGTGCTGATGGAGCACTGTGGGGAGGAGCTGATGGAGCACTGTGGGGAGGAGCTGATGGAGCACGGTGGGGAGGAGCTGATGGAGCACTGTGGGGAGGAGCTGATGGAGCACTGTGGGGAGGAGCTGATGGAGCACTGTGGGGAGGAGCTGATGGAGCACGGTGGGGAGGAGCTGATGGAGCACTGTGGGGAGGAGCTATGGAGCACTGTGGGGAGGAGCTGATGGAGCACTGTGGGGAGGAGCTGATGGAGCACTGTGGGGAGGAGCTGATGGAGCACGGTGGGAAGGAGCTGATGGAGCACTGTGGGGAGGAGCTGATGGAGCACTGTGGGGAGGAGCTGGTCCAGAGCCCGGGACTCTCCGGGTGCAGTATTTATTATACTAAAATGTTGGGAAACAAGAAATCATATCAAAGTCAGTAGGAGCTTTAGAATATTTAGATATTTTTCAATAGCTGACCATTTTTAAACACCCTTCCCTGCTAGTGGACCTCACTATCTCTGATTTGGCATCCATTGTGATGGGAAGTGTGTGTTGGATCCAGCATATCCAGTGCTCTGGGCTGGGCCTGCTGCAGGGAGAGAAGATATACTTGATCTTCCTATTGTCCCACCATGCTAGTATGATTCCCATCCTGCTATGCAACGTTTCCGCCTTCCCCCAACACGCAGGTGACTCACTGGAATGTCACCTCTAATCACCGACAGTTGCTAGGTTGGTTCCAGTGTAGAGCCATCCACAGAAGGCTGTGTTTCCAGACTTCAGGATGATGTTCATGGTGGTAAACTGAGAAGGACATCAAAGCATAGGACACTGTCGAGTGCCCAGTCCCTACAGAGAAACTGGCCCTACTGCTTGTTATGGAGCATATACTAGGAGCAGTGTGTGGTCTGAACGCTGCCCTCTTTATAAGATGAGGTCCTCAGGTGGCTTGAGGAGCCTCCCAGACTCTTTCCTCACTAGTGGCCACTACAAGCCTGGTAGCTGGGAGGAGGGAGTCTCCCCAGGGCTTGTCCAGGCAGAAGTGGGGGCAGAAACCATGTTCCCCTTAATTGATGAGACCAGTAAGTGATCTGTTGACAGGATTCTCTGAGTGCTCACTCGCTCCGGTGCCCTGCCCCTTCCAAACCACTCCCAGTCCTGTGTGTTCAGCCTCCTTACATCACCACTCACGCAGGACCCCGTGGCTGTCAGGGACTGACGAATGCAATCTCTGGCTCGCGCTTATCACTTAGTTCTCCTGTAGGCCAGTGGGAATCATCTCTTTCTGTATCTTGTCTATTCTTTTTTTTTTTAATCACAGAAACTTTTCATAATCTTCCCCCAAACTTCGAATTTCTCCTCATTCTCTAAGAAACCAGAAAATAGCCGTCAACGGTGTGCACTATTCTCATAAAAATTCAGGAGCACTCCTGTCAAACAGTACCCAGAATCTCCCCTCCATTCTTGCCCATCATTTACCTTTGACCTCACTTAGAACTCAGCGTTATAAAAAAAAAAAAAGAAGAAGAAGAAGAAGTGGTAAGAACTAAGATGAAAGTTTGTTCTCCTTTCTCCCTGGTGCCCAGGAGGCTCTTTCCTGTCACACACCTCTGAGATGACATCCAGAGTGTCCCCACAGACTGGGCTGTCTAGTACACCTCTGCCCAACCACTGACTTCTCCGTTCCTGGCTCCTTCACCTGCTGTTCCTATTCCTAAAGCCTGAGGAGGAAGATAAGAGGTGACCCTCCTGAGAGGCTGGACCCACAGCTGTCTTTCCTCATCAGAACCGATTTAATGCCCACGTTTGCCATGCAGCTGCCTTCTAAAGGACCGTCAATCACATCGGCCTACAAGCTCACCTTCACACTTAGTCTTTAAGACCAGTAATCAGAAACTAGGTGGCGCTTTCAACCACTGTCACTTAGGAGGAGCCCTTAACACACGCAGAACCACAGCCTGGCTTGTATCATTGAAGTGAGCACAAAGTCAGCCAACAGCAACGCCCACTCGCATGGACTTCCTCCTCCTCTGCCTGGTAGGAGGGTGGCACCAGATGTCGTGTGTGTGTGTGTGTGTGTGTGTGTGTGTGTGTGTGTGTGTCTGTGTCTGTGTGTCTGTGTGTGTGTCTGTGTGTGTGTCTATGTGTGAATGTGTGTGTGTGTGAATGTGTGTGTCTGTGTGTGTGTGTGTGTCTGTGTGTGTGTGAATGTGTGTGAATGTGTGTGTGTCTGTGTGTGTGAATGTGTGTGTGTGTCTGTGTGTGTGAATGTGTGTGTGTCTATGTGTGAATGTGTGTGTCTGTGTGTGTGAGTGTGTGTGAGTGTGTGTCTATGTGTGAATGTGTGTGTGTGTGAATGTGTGAATGTGTGTGTGAATGTGTGTGTGTGTGAATGTGTGTGTGTGTGTGAATGTGTGTGTGTGTGTGTGTGAGTGTGTGTGAGTGTGTGTCTATGTGTGAATGTGTGTGTGTGAATGTGTGTGTGTGAATGTGTGTGAGTGTGTCTGTGTTTGGGGTTGGGGGAGCAGAGGGCACAGAGGGACATGCACACAACTTCACCCATATGTTCGAGTTTAGAGGCTGTGTCTAAAGCACAGGGCGGACTGGGGCTGTGGCTCAGTTAGTAGTGCGCCTGTTTAGCACGCAGGAGGCCCTGGGCTGGACTCCTCACTGCCACATAAACCAGATGAGACAGTGCATGTCTTACATGTCTGTCATTCTAGAACCCAGGAGGTGAGGCAGAAAGCTTGGGAGTTCAAGGTCAGCATAGGCTTTGTGTGACCCTGTCTCAAAAATGTTTAAAGGAATAGTAAATAAGCCTAAAGGTGCCTTGCTCTCAGCTGACTCATGTCTGAACTTAATCTGACAGTAAAAATCACGGAGGCTGACATTTATTTATTTATTTATTGAAAGGGAATCATTGACATCTCTCACTGTCATGGAACTCTGGCCTTGGAAGGTGCTGGCTGCCGGCTGCCCATCCACTGTGCAAGAAAGGTAAATACCAGCCTCCCCATGTGTCATCCAATATCTGGCAGGAAGGCATAGCTTAGGGTCTAATTACCTTTGGGAAGCAAGCTTAGCTACGCCTAGGGCGAGGCGAGGATCATTTTCTGCTGCCTCGGAAAGTCGTAATTAATTTCGAAGCAATTTAAAACGGTGCTAAAATATTGCTTGAAAAGGATAGAAGGTGGCTTGAGGGTTTGTATTTGAGTCAAGGGTTATAATTACGCCTGTAATTGCTGTAGGCTGCCAAGGAGAGAAGAGACTCCTCCGCCTCTTCCTCCTTTCACTGGCTGAGAAGAACTCTGAGATCTAAGGAAGGGGTGAACTTCCAGGATCGGTTACTTTACCCGCACTGGAAATGTTCGTTGTTTTAAAGCCTTCTGCCACAGGCGGGGCATACGGCGCAGTTGGTAGAATGCTGGCCTAGCATGCGCCAGTTCCTGGGCTCCGTCCCCAGTGCTGCCTAAATGAAGCGGTATGGCACACACTTGCAATTCTAGTGCTTAAGGGACAGAGGCAGGATGATCAGACGTACAAACTGTGTCGTGAGTTAGAGGCCAGTCTAGCATAAAAAGTTAGAGCTTCATAGGGGCCTATTTCAAGCAAAACAAAAATTACAAAAGAAAGAAAGAGATCTATGTTAATTGAAATCAACAAATGTCTCTCAATGCTGGGTTGACAAAGGACAGCAAGAGGAAGAGAAACATGGTCCCTTCTTCTGTCGCATTGGTGGGCTCTGTGATGATGGAAAGGAGCTGGAGGGCTGAGTCTCACCCAAGGGAGCCTCTGAGGTACAGGAAAGGGGCAAAACCAGTAATTCCATATCTGCACCAAGTGTCTCAGGCCCTGGATGCCAGGGAGCGCCCTGACAGGTGCATGCTGACAAAGAGGCAGGGAGGGTTTCCCTGGAAGACCAGTCCTCAGGGGAGGGAGGGAGGGAGGGAATGAGGGAGGGAGGGAGGGAGGGAGGGAGGGAGGGAGGGAGGGAGGGAGGGAGGGAGGACATTCCTAATAGGGGATTATGCTGAATTCTTTAGTATGAGTAGGAGGAGCAGGGTAGGTGGAGCAACAGGCCAGGTACATTGTTCTAAAACACCCATGAGGTTTGTTTTTTATCCCATGAGGTTTTTATAGATTAAAAAAATTATTTTTAAGTACGTGCCCGTGTATGTATGTGCCCATGCATGCAGGCACCCTCTAAGATCAGGAATATCAAATTACCTTGGAACTGGAGTAACAGTGTTAAACACGGATGAGAGAGCTGGGGACCAAAGACAGGTCCTCAGCAAGAGCAGGGATCCGTCTCTCTAGCCCCACCCCCCCAGGAGGTATTGTTTTAATTAGAAGTGAAAGAAGATAGATTTGCCAAAGGGGAAAAGATGGCTTTGTGCTTTGTTTAGGTTTCTGTTGATCTGGTTTTCACTTCTCTCCAGGCCAGAAGACAGCCTGACGTAGAAACCTACAACATGAGCAGCCGCTCTTCCAGAGAGCACAATACTAAACTGCCGGACTCCAAAGGCTGGGTCATCATTTGTCACCAGTCGGTGTGAGCTACAACACAGGCGTGAGCTACAACACAGGTGAGCTACAACACAGGTGAGCTACAACACAGGTGTAAGCTACAACACAGGTGAGCCACAACACAGGCGTGAGCTACAACACAGGCGTGAGCTACAACACAGGTGAGCTACAACACAGGTGTGAGCTACAACACAGGCGTGAGATACAACACAGGCGTGAGATACAACACAGGTGAGCTACAACACAGGTGTAAGCTACAACACAGGCGTGAGATACAACACAGGCATGAGCTACAACACAGGTGAGATACAACACAGGTGAGCTACAACACAGGTGTAAGCTACAACACAGGCGTGAGATACAACACAGGCATGAGCTACAACACAGGTGAGCTACAACACAGGTGAGCCACAACACAGGCGTGAGCTACAACACAGGTGTGGGCTACAACACAGGCGTGAGAGCTACAAACACAGGTGTGAGCTACAACACAGGTGTGAGCTACAACACAGGTGTGAGCTACAACACAGGTGAGCTACAACACAGGTGTGAGCTACAACACAGGTGTGAGCTACAACACAGGTGAGCTACAACACAGGTGAGCTACAACACAGGTGAGCCACAACACAGGCGTGAGCTACAACACAGGCGTGAGAGCTACAACACAGGTGAGCTACAACACAGGTGAGCTACAACACAGGTGTGAGCTACAACACAGGTGAGCTACAACACAGGTGTGAGCTACAACACAGGTGAGCTACAACACAGGAGAGCTACAACACAGGTGTGAGCTACAACACAGGTGAGCTACAACACAGGTGTGAGCTACAACACAGGTGAGCTACAACACAGGAGAGCTACAACACAGGTGAGCTACAACACAGGCGTGAGCTACAACACAGGCGTGAGCTACAACACAGGTGAGCTACAACACAGGTGTGAGCTACAACACAGGTGAGCTACAACACAGGTGTGGGCTACAACACAGGCGTGAGAGCTACAAACACAGGTGTGAGCTACAACACAGGTGTGAGCTACAACACAGGTGTGAGCTACAACACAGGTGAGCTACAACACAGGTGTGAGCTACAACACAGGTGAGCTACAACACAGGAGAGCTACAACACAGGTGTGAGCTACAACACAGGTGAGCTACAACACAGGTGTGAGCTACAACACAGGTGAGCTACAACACAGGAGAACTACAACACAGGTGAGCTACAACACAGGCGTGAGCTACAACACAGGTGAGCTACAATACAGGTGAGCCACAACACAGGCGTGAGAGCTACAAACACAGGTGTGAGCTACAACACAGGCGTGAGCTACAACACAGGCGTGAGAGCTACAACACAGGTGAGCTACAACACAGGTGAGCTACAACACAGGTGTGAGCTACAACACAGGTGAGCTACAACACAGGTGTGAGCTACAACACAGGTGAGCTACAACACAGGTGTGAGCTACAACACAGGTGAGCTACAACACAGGTGTGAGCTACAACACAGGTGAGCTACAACACAGGTGAGAGCTACAACACAGGCGTGAGCTACAACACAGGAGAGCTACAACACAGGTGTGAGCTACAACACAGGTGAGCTACAACACAGGTGTGAGGGCTGTTACAGAGGAAAGAGATGCAACAGTCTTCCCGGCTTGACATGGAGAGAAAGGCTGCCTGGCTGGACAAAAGCAATGCAGAAGGAAGAGCGTGTCTTCACAGATGCAAACTCACCCCTCGGGCTGTGTACCCCATGAAGCCTCACCTATGCAGGGGCTGCTGGATGACTGTGGGAAAAAATTTTTTTCCTCCTCACAAAGAACCTGTATCCTGGAGTTAATTTAAGGCTTTCCTGGATTTCTCTCCTAATAAGGATAATAGTTTCCAAATAATGAAAGCTATTATGTGTGATTAAACAGCACTCTCTCAAACAATTGGGCTGGAGAAGAGTTGAACTCTGCGGGGCTCACTGAGGGATGGTGAGGCAGTGTCTCCACTGTGAGACTCCATGATCCTTTGTCTTGTGCCAGCAGAGTCATGTGGCTACCTTGGCTCTAACAGGGACCTCTTCTACAGGCTGAATGCTTGCTCCCTGAGTAACTTCTTCTGACCTTCAGACAGGCCAAACAGTGATATCTGCCATGTTCTCCATAGTGATGGCCATTGGTTCTCACCAAATTACTTACCACCCCAACCTTTGAATTAAGAATAATAGCCAGCTAAAGTGTGAGATCCCACCACGAAAAGAGGAAATGGGAGTTTCACTGGACAGTGATGTGGTATTCATAGGCGGAAGCCACAGTCTTAGGTGTTATGGGACATCTTATTAATAATACTAAATCCATGGGTTCTTCAAGGTGGGCAGAGGACGTAATGCAATTCTGTAAGATATGATAAGGACTAGCCAAGCCCAGCAAGCATATTTCTTCAAAACCAAGTTGTCCACTGATACAAAAACCTGACTTTAGCCAGCTTGCTGAAGCACATTTATAACCCCAGCACCTGTGAGGCCGAAACAGGAGGACCAGAAATTCAAGGCCATCCTCATCTGCATAGGAAGTTGAAAGCCAGCAGAGTCTGCATGAGCAATGACCTCAAAAGAAAATCTGATTTTAGAGGCCAGATATCTGTGGGAAAGTACTCTGTAAGCCAGACAACATCTGGGCCAGCTAAGGGGTCTCTAAGAACACAGCACTCATATGCAAAGGTTCCGGGTAGGGAGTCTATGCCAGGTTTGCCCTAAACCTTCTCTTCTGAGTCTCAGCCCTGACCCAGGAAGCAGGAAGCAGGGAGAGGAAGCAGGAAGAGGAAGCAGGAAGCTATCCACCAGGAGGAACATGAAAACCTGAAGATGTTGTCTGTCACCCACTGGTTCCTAAACCTATGGATGGACAGGAAGTGGTAACCAGCAGGAAGCCTAGGTCTAGATCATCAGAGCAGGAAGTGGGCTACTAGGAGCCAGACCATGTGGTCCACACTGGGAGTACGTGTGGGCCTGCTTCCCCACAGCAGGGCTAGACCAGCTGCTGCTCCGCCGTGAGCATGAGCTGCTGCTCCGCCGTGAGCGTGAGCAGGCTCACACAGTGTCCTTGGCTGATATGGAAATGTGGGCGCGCTAGCCTTCTCTTTTTGTTTACATAGGAAAACATTTTTTTCTTTCAAAATTACCCTCTCTGTCAATATAGTCTAAACTATGAAGAAAGCACAGAGAATTCCTATAAGAGAACTTTTCCTGACCAGAGGAAACCGGACCAGTCCTGCCTGGCGTGGAGGACACAACACAGTGGCTATCAGAGCCTGGAGACTGGCTGAACTTGCGTAGTCTACAGATGCTTAAAGGGAAACAACCAAACAGAAGGAAGCAGCGAGCTACTTCCGAGCATGGTGCTGACGGCATCGGGCTCGCCCGTGACGTCAGTGTAGATCCGCTAAGGGCCTCGTGTCTCACCAGTCATAGACAGACACTTGTGTACCTTTTGAGGAAACCAAACACCTGAGAAGTGTCTTCTAGGAAAAGCTCTGATTCATTGTGAGTTTAAATCTACCCTCTGTTCGATCTTAAATAGTCCTTGCGGTTGAGTTCCCTTGGCACACAGACGGGCTTGTATTTATTAAAACCAACTGCCAGCTTCAAATGCCAGTTCAATGAAGAGTAATATCATGATAGCCACGTTTCACAGAGTTACTGGAAGCCTTGCAGAGACCCCTCAGAGTTTTGTCATGGTGGCTCACTTTAGAGACACTTTTTCTTTCTTCCCTACATGTTTGGTCTTATACCAGTGTCCCTTCCTGCTTAATTGAACTAGCTTTGAGATCAGCTTGTGTCTTACCTGTCTCTTACATGGGCTCCCATGTCTGCTGGGCTTCAGGCCCTCAGGGAGCCACGAATCACAGGGTCCACCAGGCCACGAGGAAGCACAGGTATCAGCTTTCTCATGCCACGTTACACATGGTCCTGAGTGGTGACAGAACTCCCTTAACCCCATGGACGCTGTACTCACCCTGCAGTGGCCGATTCTTGTATAGGTCCCGGGCCTTGGCTGGGTGAGCTCTGGCTGTGTTGTCACACTTGGGCTGCTCGTACCTAAGGATGGGGGGATGAGAGAGAAAAGAGTGGGGTTGAGACCCTGAGCTGGAGTGGTCTTTAGTTTCTCACATCTAACGAGCTGTATACAGTGTTCTGCGAACGTTCCATGAGACCCATCTTCGCACCGCAGTCCTGGGATCTGGCTCCTTGGTGGCTCGAGCAAACATTCCTAGATCAGCTTACATTCACAGCCCACAGGACAAAGAGGGCTTGCAGCTCAGCTCACACAGGCGTGAACCCTTCATCTGGTTCCTGAAGAGTCTTGTCTCGTGATTCCTGAACACCTCCCCACCCACATCTTCTCCTTTGTGATGCTATGAAAAGCAAGCGTTCTGCTCAGCAGTCTCTTGGAGTGTTGTCAAACACATGGGTGAGAACGTGGGCATGGATGGAGCAAGGGTTTGACCATTTGACTACCTTCGGAAAGGAACAAGATCTCAGATCTCGGGGCCCCCAGTGATCTGCCATTGAATGGCTAAGTAATTCTCAATATGACTCATGGAATTACACAAATTTGTCCAAACATTTAAAAAGAAAATAGAAAGAAGGAAGGAACGTGCTCTGTGTTCCGTCCAGTGTTAGTGAAATGCCTCAGAGGTCTGCCCATACTTTCTGCCTGGAAGTGCTGGCTTCCTCAATGTTTTTTGCCTAGATGAATCTCTGATGCACTCAACAACTCCTTGAAACTGCCCTTGCCCAGGCCTCTGTGAGAGCTGGGGTAAAGTCCTCAATCAGAGATCAGATCACCAGCTTCCTCTCCCTGTATCACACAGTACTGTGCTGGGGTAGAAAGTCTTGAATCAGAGATCAGATCATCAGCTTCCTCTCTGTATCACACACTACTGTGCTGGGGTAGAAAAGAGTCCTGTATCAGAGATCAGATCACCAACTACCTCTCTTCGTGTCATACACTGCTGTGGGAATTTGAATGCAATTGGTCCCCATAAGCTCACAGGGAGGAACCCTATTGGGAGGTGTGGATTTGTTGGAGTAGGTGTGGCCTTAATGGAGGAAGTGTGTCCCTGTGGGCCTGGGTTTGAAGTCTACTTTGCTCAAACTATGCCCAGTGAGACAGTTTACTTCCTGCTGCCTATGTTCTAGAAGTAGGACTCTCAGCTCCTTCTCCAGCACCATGTCTGCGTTCATGCCACAATGTCCCGCCATGATGACAAGGGACTAAACCTCTGAAACTGTAAGCCACCCAATTAAATGTTTTTCTTTATAAGAGCTGTCATTGTCATGGTGTCTCTTCACAGCAACAGAAAAGCAACTAAGACCACTACCCTCTTGCTGTGAAGGCAGGGAAGGGATTGTTCTAGAACAAAGTGTGGAGGGCCAGAAAGGTCTATCCCAGTGAAGAGGGGCTTCTCTCATGGGTATCTCATGACTACCTTTCCTGATGACTTGTATCACCTAAAGGAAGGTGTGACCCTGAGATCCCAGCCTCACCAGTAGACCCCAGCCTTCAGCGTTGCCTGAGTCTCTCTATTTCCCACAACTATACCCTTCTTTGTCCAAGTCCCAAGCATCCACCCCACCATGGAGATTCCTCCTTAGGGATGGGTTCTTTCACATGTGGTAGGTGACAGACAGGGAAGCTCCCTCCTGGAGGACCTATCAGACTAAGGGCGGGCCGCACCAAGTAGGACGGGAGAATGACGGTTAGGAGCAGTGAGGAGCGGGTGCAAATGGAATAGTCGTGAAATGGCGAGGTTCTACTGACTCTTAATCCTCTTCTCCTTGCCACAGTGGTGTGAGAACTTTTATTCAGTGTTATTTTTCAATACTAACCAATTTCCCTACCACAGAAATAAAATAAAATAAAATTTCTCATTATAAAAAACTTCTTAAAGTCTTCCGACAGACATACCGCCTCAGAACCCAGAAAGTAGAGACAGGAGGAGCAGGAATTGTAGGCACAGCTATCATAGCTTATGCATAGAAACACTTGTCACAGATGTCCAACAACCCGAGTTCAACCCACAAAATCTGCTGTGAAAACTGACCACAGAATGTTGTTTCCTGGGCTCCATATGCACAATGTGACATGTTTATGCCCAGATTTACACACACACACACACACACACACACACACACACACACACACACATATTTAAAAAAAAAGAGTTAAGGTACTTTTGACTCTATAGTGGGTTAGAGGCTAGCCTTGCTTACATGGGAATTTATCTCACCAAAACAATAAGATATATGTTATGGTATGAATAATATAATACATAATAAATGACTTCTGATAGAACACCAGATCCAACAGAATGTGCAGCCTAGCTGTAACAAGACCCAGGGTCCCTGCACCGTTGCCTTCTTCCTCTGAAGAACAGCTTTGACACCAGAGAAACCAACACCCTCTTCACACAACTTTATATCTTTCTGAAATGCCGCTTCTACAGTTAGTGTCCCTGAGCACCCCGGCAAACAGCTGAATGCTCACGTCCTTCCCCAAACCACTGGGATATATTCTCTGAGAACACAGAGGCTCAGTGCCAGGCAGCAGGGAACATTCACAAACACAGGGCAGTGACAAGTGGGTGGAGAGAAACCTACTCAGTTGGCTTCTACCGCCCAGGGCCACATCATCAGACAGGAGCCAAAATGCGTCTGAAGACACTGAGGCTCAGGGGTCAGTACCCACGATTCCTAAGTGACACTAACTTTAGTGAGAATAAATGCCCCAGGTCCCAGAGCTTCATTCCAGGTGCCAGGCAGTGCTTGGGGGTGAGGGGGAAGTAAGAGCTGGTTCTATGCTACAGTGACCCACAGAGAAGTGTGACTGTGTCTCAGCTCCTAGCTGATGGTATAGAGCCCACACCAGCAGCCCATCATACGTGGGACACAGACCGTGTTACAGAATCCGAGAGCTAAGTTCTCTTTTCAGTGCGCATGTCATTCACACAGTCTGAGAGCCAGGCTGTTTGACGCTCCATTCCAACTCATTTGATCTCTGCTCTAACCTGGGGCTTAGCTGTCTCGAGCCTTGCAATGGTGCTGAGATTTGAAGAGCACATTTAAGTAACTTTGTTCTGCTCATTTGAAAAAAAAAACCCAAGAAGGGCTTGCCAATGCAGAAATGGTAATCTGGAGAGGTGCTCATGGGTTTACCAAAGAGAACTTGGCTGCAACAACCTTTGTTCTTTCAACAGCACTTATTGCGCGCAAGGAAAACAAAGAACATTGCCTGTCCGTGGCTGCCCATCAGATACCAGGCTTGCCGCCATGGAGAAGTGCAATTTCACGCCCACACGGCCACATGCGCATGGCCACTGTGCAGAGCGCTGGGGTCAGAAACGGAGGCTGTCTCAAGGCCAGACTGTGGCACCAGGCAGGTGGACAGAGCCCGAGCCAGTCCTTACAAGGCTGAAAGGGAAGCCTGTTGTGGTACTAATGGAGTGGCTGGCTGTCAGCCTGCCCGAGGAATCCAATAGTCTGCTCCAAACCCCTGCTACTCTTGGCCGGCAGCCAGGTAGAAATCTGCCCCTCCTCCAGCCTGAGTGCCACCAGGCTTGGCAGCAGAGCCTGACTGTATGCCCTAACTCCATGCAGGGTCGCAAAAAATATGGTGAGAATGTCAATCTTGACCCCCAAGGGGCAGGAGAAACTAACTGCAAGAGCCACCACCCCAAGCCAGGCTGCTCCGGAGGGAAGGTCAGCTTTGCAAGGGTCATAGCACAGCGCTTGTGACTTTGACTCACGTCCATGATAGAAGCACCATATTCCTGTGTGGCACACGAGGACAGAGAGATAGCTCATAAATGGCAAAATGTTTGATACTCATTGCTTCCTGGTTTTCAAGGTCAAGTCCTTGCAGGGAAGCAGGAAAGAAGATAGGGAAAGCAAACGCTGAGTTCAATCTAGGACAATTCCCCATCAGGGCTGCCCTGTTCCACTCTTTCCTTGCTCCGTGTTGTGCAAAGACTGCCTAGTGACGCTCTACCTTCTGGTCAGCGTTGGGCCTCACTGTGCGGCCTTCACACCTCACTCCATGACTCCCCCATGGCTCATTCTAGTCTCACAGTCTCAGGGACCTCAGCCACCTGCTCTGTGTCTCTGTGCCTCCAGCCCTTGTTCTTGCTCAATGCCCTGCAGGTTTGTCATTCTCCAAAACATTTCCTCATTTAGCATTAGCCATGGACCCATTCTGTCACCATCACCCGCTTCCCTCTGGAAACCCTGGTGTTTATCCTCGTCATTCCCCGAGTCCCAGTCCTCCAGCACAATGGCTGGAACACCACGGACATTCAAATCATTCAAGTGTTTACTGAGAGGAAAATAAGGAAGGGACGCCAGGACATGTTCTCACCACCACGGACCAAGTGCAGCAACACAGGCCAGCACTGTCCATCAGGGCAGTTGTGGGGAGTATGAGCCTGACTCTGCCCTCCGCTTTCCTGTGCCAGTTCCCTGTGGACCCCGCATGCTATCTTTCCCTCATAGGCTCATCTACCCCAGGGCATTGCATTCTACCCTGACTAGAAATTCTGGCCAGCCAGGGACTAGAAAGGCTGGCCTGTCCCTGCCCACCTCTGAACTGCTCTGCACCTTGGTATTTCCCTGTTTGCAGGGCTGTTGGATGCTGCAGGTGGCATCATCCCTTTGTATCACAAAGCAGGGTTTATTAGACTGGAACCTGTCCCTGACCTGGTGCTCACTGGAGGAGGCATGGTAAATGGCTCCTTTCCCCAGCCGGGCTGGTGACAGCCTAGGGAGGAGACTGCCATAGAGCAAGTCCATCGGTTCAGAGAGAAAGGTTGTTCTCACTGTACAAAAGAGAAACTCCCTTGGGGTTGGAGAGATGGTTCAGGTGTTAAGAGCACTGGCTGCTCTTCCAGAGGACCCAGGTTCAATTCCCAACATCCACACGGCAGCTCACAACTGTCTGTAACTCCAGTGCCAACGGATCTAACACCCTCTTTTGGCTTTTGTTTAGTGAACGGAAGAAGGTACGGTTCAGAGGAAGACAGCCTTCAGAACGACCCTTTCAGTTTGGATCAGCCTGAGCCCTTTCCTGAACCTTCCTCTGGGAAAACAGGAAAGTGGGGAGCTGAGGTTGTCCTGTTTGTCTGAAACCGAGGGAGAGTCTGCACAGAGGAAAGAGTGTCTGGCTTCCTACTCAGTCACAATCTAAACTGCTCTTGGGTTCTCTGGGCATAGCATTTGCTGAGCTCATTGTTTCTGAGCCAGCTGGAGGAGGGCTGGTTTTGACTGTGCAAGGACTTGCGTTGGCCAACTCTAAGAAAACATCTGCCGGGCCTTTCTCTCTATGGTAGAAGTATGGTGTGGGGCCAAGGCTGGAGGAGTCGGCAGGAGCCAACTGGTGCCCAAGTGAGGCATGGTGAAGGAGCAGAGGATCAAGTATGTAGGAAGATCACCTCCAAGAGAGGCTGCTCCGAAAACGGTAAATCCTTAGCCAAACCTAAGAACAGTGGCAATTCTAGCTCAGCCACAGCTGAGCTTGCTTCCGAACCCAAGGCTGTCCCAGGGCCCTGCTTAGTCTCAGTCTTCTGGCTCAGTGAGAACACACATTGTCCTCCAGTGTGGTCAGGGCAAGGTGGTGCTGAGTGCTAGAATCAGCTGTGATGTCACAGCATTGCTACAGTATCCAAACCAGGGGCCTAGGAAGACAGCTTCACTCAGAAGCTAGATGCTGTGATGCTATAGAATTGTTACAGTATCCAAAGGAAGCAGCTGGGAAGACAGCCTCACTCAGGAGCTAGAGGCTGTGATGTTATAGCATTGCTACAGTATCCAAACCAGGGCCGCCTGGGAAGACAGCCTTACTCAGGAGCTAGGAGGTGACCGGGATGGGCCAGACTTGCTTTGTCATTTGAGAAAATATCCTTTGCTTCTCCTTGGGGGGGAGGGGGTCTTTGCTGACCAGTGCCTCCCACTGAGTGCTAGGTGTGACTCTTGATCATTTAGGAAGCCTTCTAATGTTCATCCGGGCACCTAGGATGAAACTAGAGTGCAAATCTCGCGATTCTGAGAGAAAAGATGTTGGCATATTTATAAGTCTAGGGAAAAAATTATCAAAGTCAAATGACAAAAGGCTGCTGACAGGTGCCCCCTGGGCACAGGCTCCTGCTCAGGAACACCCTGCCCAGGTATGTACTAGTTCCTGCTGGTTCTCTGGGAGAACATAATTGTGTGCTTGAACTGGCAGGAAAACACAAGCAAATCATGAATAACATTGATCACTCTCGTCTTATACATTCTTCTCTTCAAATGATTACTTCTAGATGAAAATATTAAATTCTATAGAAAGCTATCTGAAGCATTTGGCTTCCTTGGCTTCTTAAATATTTAACCTCTCTGTCTAAAGCCAGCAGGAAAAAGGTCGTGTGTTTAGGCTTTTATGTGATCCAAATGCTCTTTCTTAGAATTACCCTCCTCTGCTTCATGCTTGATGTCCCATGACTGCTAAAGAGGATACCTCCCTTCCCAGGGCCAGAACCACTCTTCCTAATCATCCCAAGCACAGGGAACAGAGGACAGAGTCCCTGTGTGATTGTCACACCCAGAATGTGAGTTTAACAGCTGCTCAATCCGTGGCCAGAAGAACCTGGCAGCGGGACAGCAGGAGGGGGTGATGTTCAGTTTTCCTGGCTCCGTGAGCCCATGTCTCATCCTGAAAGAATGCATTTACCTTGTGGAGGTCCCAGGAATGGGCCGCCCAGTGTCCACCAGCACACACCAGCAGTACCCGGTGGATGGGTGGCACTGCACTGGCTTATAGAGGCCACCGTGGGCACACTCGGGGATCACGACGTTGTCATTCTTGGGCTGCTTGGCTTCCTCGAGAGCTGACTGGTGCTCCTGGTCACAGGAGGAGGCTGCAGGGAGAGGAAGACACGTGGTGAGCAGGCATACAGAGCCAGCCTTGGCACCCGGTGGACAGCCGCAGCTGCAGCACCCGAGTGGGAACCAGGCCTAAGGACAGACAGGAGGTCCCCTCCTACCTTCGCAGCCATCTACTGCGAGGCTGGAAGGCTTTATGCAAGAGGACAAGAACATGTGATTCTTCGCAGGTAGCCACACTGTGTACCTCCTAAGCCCGCACATACTCCCTGAGAAACACTTGTTACTGTTTTCAGGTTCCTGTGAAGGAAACACCCGCTTCCCTACAGGAGGCATGGGCTACAGGACATAAAGTCATCTTTTCTCAGGTTATAGGCTCAGTTTCTTCTTGGCTTTAGCCACCACTAGTTTACATCTGAGGGGCATCTACAAAAATATGGATAGATAAACTGGGAGCAAATACACACACACACATAAACACACAGATACACACACATACATATACAAACACACATATACACATACATACACACACATGCACACATATAAACATACACAACACATATATACATACACACAGACACACATGCACACATATAAACATACATAACATACACATATGCACATATATACACATACATACACACATGCACACATATAAACATACATAACACATATATACACATACACAGACACACACACACATCAGCTTTCCCAATAATCCAAATGGGGCTTAAACCAGTAAGAGAAAAGAAACCAAAAACCCTTGAGCAGCCATATACAGTCTCACTCAGACAAAGGGCAGCAAGAGAAGGTCTCACTCAAGCTAAGAACACCACGCACAAGAGAAAATCTCTACAGCTTGACAAGTGGGACAAAACAACTATGTCCAAGCCTGCGCGGAAGGCACTGAACACTGTGATGTCCGCAGAACCCATGAGGAAGCATATGGGGCACCGTGGCTTCTGTCCCAGTGCTGACCCAGTCACAGGCAGCAGGCGTGGTACAAAGGGCGGAACCTAGCCCAGGTGATGCTCTTCAGACTAGGAGACAGCAGTACAACCCAGACATCTGCCTGGGTCTCATAAACGTCTGCTGTCACCTTCCTCATTGTGACAGTGCTGGAAGAACACTTGGCATTCACGACCTGTGCATGTACGTCTCTAGATACGATAACTAATAGTTAGAAAGCCACAGAGGGGTTCGCTCGTTCAGTGATTCTGAGGGCATATCTATAGGTGCTTCTGCGATCTGTCTATTAGCAAACTACATCACCAAGCACAGTTTCTAGTTTCTGAAAGCCACAGCATCATATGTCTTAACAGGAAGGGATGTGTTTCGCAAATACTCCCCCTAAGCTGCTCTTCAGAAAAACTACCGAACAACAAGCAGTCAAACGTCCAAACAGACATCTTGTAGGATAAGCTCAGCCTGTGGGGATCATTCAAGCCTCGTGGCTGGAACTCAAAGACTCCCTAAATGCAAAACAGAAATTAAGACACTGAGCCTTGACTGACTATTTTTTACTGTTCCCCATGTGACCTTCACTTTCTCTGTAGACTGTGGGTGTACCTGAAATGTGCAGATACACACATGAAGTGTACCTGAGCTTGCTGGGATCTTGATAAAGTCTTTCCCCAACTACCACCAGGAAGCTGGCACAAAATAAAATTGATTCTGGTCTCTCTTCCCAAATCCCATCAAGGCTGTGATTGCCATTCAAGGAGCCAAGCAACACAAGGGTTCGGGCTGCTGTCTCTGAAGACAGTTGACCCTTCTCTGCAGACCCATTTGGGCCATCCTTGTGAGAGTAACTGGAACGGCCTGTGGGCTCAGCGGCCGCTCTGCGTGCAGCAGCTCGGCAGTGCAAACCTCTTCAATTCAGCTAAGGTTTGCTTGGCACTCGTTCAAAATTTCATTAGTTCCTAGAACGTACAGTGTGATTATCTGGCCACAAAGTATTTTCGGTGCTCCATTCCAAGGACAGGCTGTGTCTATGGGATTGGTAATGGAAAATTTTTGAAATGTCCCGATGAGAAATTTATGACATATTTGAAAGAGCCTCATAAGCAAAATGAAGCTGATTGAATTTAAAAACTCTACAATTTGTTGCACGTATTGTAAAATACCGAAGCTGCTCTGGCAGAGTCTTCTTTGCATGGGTGTTAGAGTGGTGTAGATAGCCGGAGCTGGCATTTGACAATCTGTTTACACATTGGAAGTTCCAGGCTGCCAGAAAGATGCAATCATAGTCTCTTGCAGGATAAGCCACCATGAAGGTAGAGGATGCTTTAATAAGTGAGTGAGACCTTCATAAAGAGAAGAAAATGCAAGAAGGCAGTTCGTAATGTGGTCACCTCCCCTCCTGACTCCTCCCAAGCCCTGACCACTGCCGAGACCTGCACAGGCCGCTCTTGAAGCTCCTGCTGCACAGCCAGTTCACTGTAAAATAAAGGCAATGTTAAATGGAATGGCCATCGCATTGAGCTTAGCCCATGGCTGATTAGTCCTGGTAGGACTAGTCTATTTCTATCTTTTTATTTCTTTGTAAGTTGAGTCTGAAGGAGAAATCAAGTAAAGCTGATTTTCATTTATTACTTAACTCATGAATTAAACCCTCCAAAATATTGACTCAGTGCAAAATGAGGAAAGTGAGGGTATCATGGAAGAGGCAGTGGGACCCGTATTTGGATTTACCTGGCCACAAGGCTTCATGTTTCTAATGTAAAAGGTGGTCTCGTGTGTGTGTGTATGTGTGTGTGTGTGTGTGTACGCACATGTGCACTGTGTATGCACCTAAATCACCTCTAAGGTGATAGAACTAGGAAATGGGACCTATTAGGTCACAGGTCAGAACCCAGAGCTGGTCAGAGGGGCTCATCTACCTCTCCCACCATGTGAAGACATCTCAAGAAGGTGTCACCCATAGATCAGAAAATAGGTCTCCAGAAACAAAATGGGCCTGTACCCTGAAGTTGAAATAATAGCCTTCCAAAAGAAATCCTTGGGTCATTTCTAAGTGACCTCATCCATAAAGCCTTATTACATCAGCCTAACTAGCAGACCTCCCCCAGCACCTCAAGAAAGGGGGTACCAATGGAACCCCGCCTGTCTTAGGGAAAAGGATTCCCTGACTGCAAAACTGGAGAGGCTGTTGAGAACACTTCAGGCAACACTCAATAACCTTTCCAGGGGTTGTCTGGGTGCTGTACCCCAAGGACAGACCGTATTCCTACTGATATGTTTTCATTAGGGTAAATAGCTTCATTACTTAAAGGGAAAACTCTTAGGAAACTGGGAGTCTGAAAAACTTTGTCTGAAGTGAAGGACACATTCTTTAAATGTCCATAACTGACATGTGGAAATTGTGTTCCTCTAGCATCCCAAGACAAGGTCCTGGGCAAGGCAGCAAGGTTAAAAAGAAAATATAATGAAGATTTTAATTAAAGAAATAAAAATATCTTTAAATACACCCAACATTATTGTATACATAAAATACTCTAAAACATCTATAAAGAAAAAACTACTAATGAATATATAAAATCATTCATATTTTATATGCCATGAGTAAATTATTGCAAAATAAAGGTAATTATAAATTTGTCATAACATTAAAATTAAAATACTTAGAAATAAAGTCATAATGAGAGGTATAAGACAGTTTTAATGCCATTACTGAAAAAGCAACTTTTAACTAAATAAATGGAGAGGTACAGTATGTATGTAGATGGGTAAGAAGACTTGGGGACATGATAAAGTCAATTACTCTAAACTAATTAGTGGAGATAATGCATGAAGAAGCTCTTCGGTAGAAACTGACACGTGGACTCTAAAATGAATATGGAATTCCAAAAACCTAAGTGAAGCCTGAAGCCTCCACAGTTAGGGGACTAATGTCGCCATGCTTGGAAAGGTACTACAAAGTCATTCACCCAGACGGCAGAATATGATAGTTAAAGAGAAGAATGGAGAAGAAGGAAGAGTCCCCTAGCAACAGACGCGGACTGATGATCTGATTGATGCTGACAAGGAACCAGAGACTCACGGGGAAGAGAAACTTTCCCCAAGGAATCACGGCCGAGCATCACGACTGTAGACCAACTAAAGAGAAGAGACTCACGCTGCACAATAACTATGTGAGATGAGAGAGGCAGGAATCTAAATCCTGAAATGCAAAGACTTAAAGGAGACATTAGAAGTACCCTACCATGCCACTGCCCCCACCGTGTCTTTGGGACAGGCTGACCATAGAGCAAAAACTGGGCCAATAAGGCTTCATTAAAATTTAAAACAATCACCAGAAGATGCAATTAAAAAGTAAAAGGCAACCACAGATTGGGGGAATATTCCTAAGACACACATCTGACAAAGACCCCCAATTCTTCACATCAGTAAAACCACAAATAACCCCATCTGAAATTCCCCGAGACTTCGGAAAGCAAGCCATCAACTGAAAGACAAAGAGGGTGGCATCTCTTGTCATCATGAAAATGGCAACTCTGACAACACAGAGATGTCACACACGTGCATGCTCCAAATTAAAAACACCGAAGCCAAATGTTGGTGGGACATGTAGGACCTGGAGCTCACAGGGCCACCTCCCAGCAGAGCAAATTCTGGTACCACTGTCCCATCCTAGACACTGATCCAGAAGTTAAAGCACAGGGTCATGAAGGAGCCAGTGAAAGAACGGACACAGGATCTTCCCCAAGGTCCCAGCCTGATTTTTTAAATTGCTTCTCTATGAATTGAAAAAAATACACAGATAAAGTATTACATATTGTATGCAATAATATAAAGTTGTATGTATATATCACAAAGAGGGAAGAATGTGAGACACATATATCATCATCAAGACTGAATCTCAAAACCACTGTATTAATTTCAAAACCAACACGTTAGAAATGAAAGAAAGAACACTCTGTCACATCTTGTGAGGAAGTCTGAAGCAGTGAAGAGTCGTGCACGGTGGCTGAGTTCAGAGCCACAGAGATCTTCCTGGGGAGGCACTCCCCAGAGCTATGGAGTAGCTGTGGGCAGTAAGACACGGGTTGAGGCTCTCCAGAGGCACGTGTGTTTACCCGAGTGTCCCACGGTGCCCTTCCACCTTCCTGTCTCATTCTGTAATACTCTCACATGCCATTACCAAGTAAGCCCCTAAAATTTCTTTTCTCTGTTTTGGCATTTCTCACATCGGATGACACAGAAATGCCGTGCAGGACAGAGCTTCCTGCCCAGTACACAGTCCGTGTGTACACGCAATCTTGTGTTCTTCCAAGAGGACGTGCTGTTCCCCTTCCCCCATTCTACTGAGCAATGAATTCTCCCCATGAACTGCGGACAGAGCACGAGACAGGCATGGACTGCCGTGTCTCTGAGTTTGACTTTCTGTATGCACCTTTCCCTCTGTATAGCATGACACCGTGGGCCCCAACAGGCTGGTTTTGTTAGAGAGACGGTTTTCATTAAGAAGTGAGGAGACCACCAGAGTGTGTCATTTCGGTTCAGTGTGTGTCCAGCAGATTTGGGTAAAAGCCAGTGTGAAATCACACCACGAGAAGATCTAACTTAGATAGAGCTTTGTTTCCTCTGGACTTGGTCCCACGCAGTCTGGGAGGCCAGAATTCCCTGAGTTCCTGGGCTTCCATGGTGAGCATCATGGTGGCCCCCTGAAGTGTTACTGCCACTCTCTGGCCTGCTACCCCATCACACACACATGCACACACACAGTGTGTGTGTGCACACTTCTACTTGCATCCTGCTTGCTAGTCTGGTGAGTGTGGACTGGTTCGCTTACCTACAATGACTTGTGTCAAGGTCCTGGTGGCTATCACAGCACAACCTGGCAGGCTGGAAGTGCCCTACTTCCTTAGCTGAGCCCACAGTCCTTCCCAGCAGTACACTGCAGACCCTCTCCCTGTGCCTTGACAGTGTGTCATGGAATGTTCGTTCCCTTATTTCAGGAGTAAATCCCAGACTTGATCTTTCCTTCCATCGCCGTGTGAAGTTTCTCGTGCAGCTGGATGCTTTTTGCTACCGGGCCACTTTGGGTAGCGTGTGTGCCTCCACTGCCTAGGCAAGGCTGCAGTACAAGGCCCATACAGGCTGAATGCTATCTGTGCATGCACCTGAGTCTTGAGCCTTTGTTGCTGCTTTGAGAAGTACGCCCAGTGAAGGATTAGAAACACAAGGGTCCCACTTACACTCAGCCCCCTATAGGAACCCTGCATTGGCACCTATAGAGAAATAATCTGCCACCCTGGTGGTAGCTAGTCCATGCTGGCTACACAGGAAAACTGCTATGTGCACAGTCGGCTGTGCACACACGGGTGTCACGGGCTAGGACCCAAGTCTTCCAGCTTCATTCTTATCTTTTTAAGGCATTTTCTAGACTCTCTCAGAAAATGCCTCCTTAACCCCAGGACTTGTTTCTGGAAGCATCTACTCCCGCTCTGGCATGTGACTGTATGTGACTCCTGACTGCCAGCATACACCACAGGTGAGGTACTTGATCTGTGCAGGTGTGGAATTGTCAAGGGGCACAGGCAGGGTGTGTGGGGGTGGGGTATGGGTGGAGAACAGATATATAAGGAAAGGTCCATGGTCAGGCTGCAGGGAGGCCGGCCATAGGTGGGGCCAAGTTGGCCTGAAGCCTGTGTATGCACAAAACCCAAGTATCTATCATCCTCTCTCACACAGAGCTGGTTTTCAGTCTTGTGATGATTACTAACTGTGGGTATTCACCAGCTCATGACTCGTGCCATGATGGAAATGCCAACACCCAGTGACCTCAAAGAAAGGCACCAGCAGGAAGCATCAGAGCTGCCCTGAGGCTGCCCACTTCCTGCCCAGGTTTCTGACCCACAGGTCTGGGGGAGGTGAGGCCCCATAATTTGAGTTTCGGAGGGGTTCTGAGATCACGCTGAAATCAGCGATGTTTTCACATGCCAAAGGTTTCTCCGTGTGGGTTTTCAATTTTTCCTAGAACTGATTACAGTGCTTAATTTTTATACATGCTGTCCTCATCAGTCATGGAATCTCTTGTGGTTCTCTTTTCAATTATACAAAACCTATATGAGATGATCAAAGAATTCGAAGGGAAACAAAAAAATTCAGAACTGGATTTGCTAGGAATGACAAAGGGGAGTAAGCAGAGGGGAGAGGTGCCCAGAGAATGACATAGGGGAGTAAGCAGAGGGGAGAGCCGCCCCGAGAATGACATAGAGGAGTAAGCAGAGGGGGAGGTGCCCAGAGAATGACATAGGGAAGGGGAGTAAGCAGAGGGAGAGGTGCCCAGAGAATGACAGAGGGGAGTAAGCAGAGGGAGAGGTGCCCAGAGAATGACAGAGGGGAGTAAGCAGAGGGAGAGGTGCCCAGAGAATGACAGAGGGGAGTAAGCAGAGAGGAGAGGCGCCCCGAGAATGACATAGGTGGCAGGAACACAGCCCACTGTTCCTTCTACACAGTTTGACACAAAGCTTAGGACTCAGAGAGGAGGGAGCCTCCATTGAGAAAATGCCTTTATAAGATCAGGCTGTACACAAGCCTATGGACATTTTCTTCCTTAATTAGTGATTGATGTGGGAGGGCCCAGCCCATTGTGGTTGGGCAACTCCTGGGCTGAAGATCCTTGGTTCTATAAGAAAGCAGGCTGAGCAAGCCATGAGGAGCAAGCCAGTAAGCAGCACCCCTCCATTGTCTCTGCTTCAGCTCCTGCCTCCAGGTTCCTGCCCTGTTTGAGTTCTTGTCTTGACTTCCTTTGATGATGAACAGAAATATAGAAGTGTAAACCAAAAAGAAAAAAAAACTCTTTCCTCCCAAACTTGTTTGTGGTCATGGTGTTTCATCACAGCAATAGTAACCCTACTGAAGACACTATTATACCAAAGAACACCAGTGAAAACTATCTGAAACTCCTTTCTCAGATTCGAGACTGACATATGTCAAAAATTACAAGGTTTTCTGTTCTGATAGAACATAAGGGTTTGATTATGGGGAAAAGGCGGAATATTTACGCACCATCATTTCTCAGCCTAAAAGTTTCATAAATGAATAAATATGTATATGTATGTATGCATACCCTCATCATACACATACGCACACTCAAGCATTATATATATATATATGCAGACCTGTACATGTATACAAATTAAGTGGCTTTGTGTAAGAACAGAATTCCTAACCATTTCTGAAATAGTCTTAAATATATTTCTGACATTTTGTATCATATATTTATGAGAAGCAATATTCTCAACACTAACAATTATAAAATCAGAATATTGATCATCTCCAAAAAAAAACCTTCAAGGTGCCCCTCTACATCCCACGGTAACGGATATTCAGCCAAGACTCTATGTAAAACTAAGCAAGCACATCCACAGCACAGAATGCAAAATTTCTCTTAGTTTTAATAAATAGTAAAATCATGTGCACGTCAGAGAACTAAATTAAAAATAAATTTTATCACGATTACTAAATAACAAATCAGTAAATGTTAGATTTTAATTTCTGTTTTATATGCCTATCTACCTGGGGTCAAGGAGCCCTGGCAGCAAGAAAGCGAGGTGGTCAGTGACTCACAGGGGGACAGGCTGGCTCTCAGACACAAGTAGGCCGTGAACACAGAGTCAGCTGAAGCTGGACTTCACTACAAACCAAAACATCTGCTCCCAGGAAGATGCTGCAAAGCAGATGAAAGGAGGCCACACACACGGAGAAAATGTTTACAAAGCACATCCCGACATAGGAAGGTCGCTTAAAATGCAGTAAGTAAATAACTCAATGAAATATTTGCACAAGCATCTCACCGAGGAGCACATCCAGGCATGAAGGGAGCCTAGAGAATGGTGCTCGGGCTCAAGCACTGTAAGGGGGTTGCAGTCAACACAATCAGGACACACAACTACACCCCTGTGACAACAGCTAAAGCCCGGAAGGGTGACAGCACCAAAGGCTGGCGAGACATGGAACGTGGTGCTAACACCCTGTCTTAGCTACATCCCTATTGCTCTGATAAAGCACGAAGACCAAGGTAACTCACAGAAGAAAAGGTTTAAGTGGGCTCACGGTTCCAGAGCTCACAATAGCCACGAGAAAACACAGAGATAGCGTTTTCATTCAACCCACTCCCTGCTCCTCACAGGCCGTGTCCATATCATGATGCAAAATTTATTTAGCCCAACTTTAAGAGTTCCCAGTCTTTCACAGTCTCAACATTGTTTAAAAGCCTAAAGTCCAAAGTCTCAAGGCAATCTCTTTATTGTAACCCCCTATAAAATCAAAATTCAAATTACATACTTCCAATATACAGTGACACAAAATATGCATCTCCTTTCCCGAAAGGAGAAAGCAGAGCATAAGAAGTAAATATTGGAACAAAGCAAGACAAAAACTCAGGAGGGAAAACTCCAAATCCTGTAGCTCTGTGTCTTTATGTCAGAGGGCTTTGTTAGCTCTGCTCTTCCAGCCTAAAGTCCCAAAGTCTTGCACGTTTGCCAAAAAACTAAAGATAACATGGTCTGGTCTATCACAGCGATAGTCCACTCCCTGATATCAACCTCAGGATTAGTTAGTGTTCTACTATGTGATAAAACACCGTGACCAAAGCAACTTATGAAAGATAGTTTAGTGGGCTTATACTTGCCGAGAGTTCACATCTTGATCCACAAGCAGGAGGCAGAGGGGACCATGGGGATGACATCAGTTTTATCCAAGCCCCTCCTGCAGTGACACACCCCCTCCAACAAGGCCGCATCTCCTCATTCTTCCCAAACAGTATTCATACATATGAGCCTATGGGGCCATTCTCATTCAAACCATTACATTCACCAAAGTAAGTGGAATTTTAGAAGGCCACGGCCACTGGAGGAAACAAAGTCAAACACAGACATCTACTGCAATCCTGTACCCACAAATGTAGCCATGTCATGTGAATATAAATCTACACGGACTTGTATGTAAACAAAACTGCTCCACATTGGAAGCAACCAAGACATAAGCCAGAAAGTGAACAGATAAACAGTGGAATACAAAAAAAAAAAAAAAGAGCCGTCATGAAGAAATGGTACTGAGAAACTTCACTGCCTGTTTCTAAATATAAGTGACTAGGTCCTGTCTAAACAATAAGGACAGCAGACGGATCACATGGACAGGTGCAGCGGGGACACAAGGCAGTGAAGCCATGATGTAGATGTCAGAAGGATGAAAACCATCACCACGTATTTCTAAGGACCTCACATCGGATAAGGCTCCAGTGACCATGGGGTGTTTGATGGCAAGACCCATTGCCTTCAGGGGCACAAAGGCTCCTGAACCAACAGCAGCTCCACCAATCCCTGTTCAAGGACCCTAGTCACTGACACTGACCACCACAAAGGACAGAGCTAGGCAAGCATTCTGCAGAAGGAGATTTGACAAGAAATGGAAAAATTTGACAAGAAAAACCACATGAACAGGATCCACCCAAAGGAAAACACCAGGCATCAAAGGATACCACCAAGAAAACATGAAGGCAGATTAGAGAATAGGGTGATGTGTCTGGCTATCCTGTGTCAAAGACTCATACCCAGAATGCCTCAGAGGCCTTACTCTCATAGCCTTCCTGAGAGTAGTGTTATGTTCATATCCAGTGAGATTATCAGAAGCATTTAAATATATTCAGAACTTCACACCAGTAATGGTGAGTTTGGTGGCTCATAAATTTCATCATTAAATCATTAACTTCCAACACACCAAGGAAAAGCTTAAAATGTATCATCAGGGTGACTTCAGAGGCAGCAACATGAGAACTAAGAGCTCATGTCTTTCCCTGGGGCTACCTGCAAGAGTAGGGTGGGTGAGCAGGCTCTAGAAGCCCCCACCAGCATCTACAGAAGGTGCATGAGCAGCGGCAAGCACGAAAGATGAACTCTGCTCTCCTCAGCACTGTGAGAGCCTTCTGAGCTGGTGCTCTGCCTTAACAAGAGCATCAGGGCCTGGGCAGATGGACAGCTGACTCCCTACAGTCTAGAGCCCAAGATCAGAATGGACAGCCTTCATATCTGGTCAGAGTGCATCTTCTCCTTCACACATGGTGCCTTCCATATGTTCCTGAGATAGTGGAACAGGGGGCCTGCTGTGGGAACACCTTCAGCCAATAGCCTTTAAGATACTGGCCCACTTTGATCAAAGATGGTCTCGTGTACTCTAAGTGCAGATGACAAGAAAAACGTGTATGGCCCCTTTTTCTGCTGGATTCAGTTCCAGTTCCCAGTGCACTCAGAAAACTGTGGGTGGCTACCCTTACTATGAGTTTATCTCCAAATAAATAAACCTTTGTTATACTCCATTCTGGGCTCCTGTGGAACTCCTTGACACTACTACAGGGGCCCCCTTATGCCTTTCCATAAGAGCTCTAATACTACCATAAAGCCCTACCTAGAGACCTAAGCACCTTCCTAGTGGCCCCCATCATAGCACCACCTTGGTGATGTGAACTTGAGCAACACATTCAGATGGTTCTAAACAAAAACATGATCACAACTCTTATACAGTGTTTATGTAGGACATGGACATATCGAAGGGGAAGACAACAGTGTGAGGACAAGAAGGGGCTAGGAAATGTTCTGTCTGAAACAAAAAGATGCCTTTGAATAAACAATGATTTAGCCTATGTTTGGTTATACATATCCATGTGTATGCACAACCACTAGGTGATTCTTGGAAATAAATCAAAATCCTAGCAAATGTTCTATCATGTTTTGGGTATTTATGTATATAGGTGTATGGATGTATGTATACACATGTACATTCATGTATATGAATATGATCATGTGTGCCCCTGCATTTGTGCAAAGGTCAGAAAACAACCATGGGTACTGGCCCTCAATGGTGCTTAGCTTGAGACAGGCTGCCTTTGTTGTTTTTCCACTGTCTACACAGTCTAACTGGGCAGGGAACTCCTGTCTCAATCTCCCACTTCCCTGTAGGGGCATTGAAATTACAGATGCTCACACTACATATCAGGCTTTTACATGGGCTCTGGGGAGTTTGAATTCCAGTCCTCATGTATGTACATCAAATACTTCTAACCACTTTCTGTTTGCAAATGTGTAGGTTGGTCAACCTGTTGTGACTGTACTGATGCCTCATGCTTGGCACGCATGTTGAATCAGACAGTGGCTTACACGTGATAAGGAAAGACATTTCACTCTGTCCCTTGCAGGGAAGATGGGCTTGGAGAAATACTTGTGACTGATCACAACATTTTCCACTGTCCACCCAACACAAAGTGTTAGCTAGCATCCCCCAGTGAAGGAGAAAAGTGGCTGCATACGCAAGGACACTGACTTTGAGTGAGCTGGCCTTTCAGATGAAGGCATGGCAGTTAACTTCAGGTCAACTGTGTGGTCGTTTCCTAAAGCAGCCTCCCTTGTTGACGGGTCAGACATGTTCTCCAACTCGTGGTAAAATTTCCTCTGTGAAGCTCTGTTCTCAAGCATGAATGCACACCCGGCCCTTCACACAGCCTGTGTGGTGAAGGGTGGCCTCGCCGAGCTCACGGCTCCAGGTAAATCCTTGGTGCGTTTATCAGAGCACTTTTCACCCTGTCGTTGTAACCCCAACATCTGAATCAGCCACCTTGTCACAGGAAAACACAAGCGTTCCTAGAAAAGCCCTGGTCCCTGCCATCTGCCAAGCTGGGCACTAAGCTGCGACACACATACCTGGATGTCAGTTCACTTCCTACTTGCTGATTGGGTACGCATGATCCAACAGGACCGAGAACTAGTGCTTCCCTATGGGGTAGACCTCATCACCTCCTCAAGAGGCCACATTCTCTGTCCGGATCCCATGGTGAGAGGCAGCCTCAGCCTGGAGCCTCTCCTCTCTGTGCTTCCCAAGGCCTGGAGGACCCTAAGCCACAGTAGCCCCGATGCCCATCAGGTGAATGGCTCCATTAGCTGGGTGCTGCCCGTAGAAGGACCACACATCCTTGGGCTGTCCAGTCCATGAACTCCAGGTGAATCTGGAAAAATCTGTTTTCTGGTCTGCAAGACCTCATCATGTTCCTCTGCCTCTTCAGATGCCTGCCACTCTTCCGGGTTTGATGAGGAGGACCACGGGGCCTGGCTAGCAGGGTCAGCTCTGAGGAGACTGCCTCTTTTCGGTTATCACACTCAAACCGCTTCCTGTGTCCAGCGGGCTTCTACCAGACCCACCAGAACACAATCCCTGTACTTTCCCCCAGCCACAGCCAGAAAGCAGAGAAACACCAGCAGGCCATGCTTGTTTAATTCAGGTTCATTCTGCATAGCCCAGACTCCATGGGAGACTCCTGTTGGACCTAGTGATTCAGTGGCAAATTGAACTTCAGAGATTAAAGTCAAACGTACCTCTCTCCACGGAGCTGCATTGGAGTGTTTCCAACCAGCCTACTCAGCACCCACTCAATTTCACCACCTTTATTTCTTTTCTTTCTGAACTTTGAATGCTCTGATCATTTACAGTTTGATTGGACATTGAAATCTGAGGATTAAGCATGTTTGAAATTAACACACCCCTGTATAGCTAGGGAAATTAAATCAACTTGGTCATGTACATTTTAAGGCAGGATAATGAACACTTTAAAATCATGCATGGTTACAGCCACACTTAATGGGAATTATGTAATTTATAGATTTTGATCTCTTCAAATGACCAAAGCTTTATAACTTAAGGGTCTAAATGGTGTTTTGATGCTTTTATAATGTTGCTTTTGAAAAAAACATGAGGAAAGGGAAAAACCTAAAAGTTACAACAGAAATGTAATTCATATTATTTTCCCCTAGGGAATGCAATTTAGCTTGATTTAAAGCAAAATTAAAAGATAATTATCTTTTGGCATTAATTTTAATATGTGCAATAAAGCAAAAGTTATCAATCCCGGATAAGGCAGAAAATATTTCCACTGATGGGGTCACATAAAACCACAGGACATGGTGACCATCAAGGATGTCCTTTTGGACAGGAGCCATAGAAGTGTTTAGCTGCTGAGGAGGGACAGAGTAGGGGAGGAGGTGTCTGAAGATGACACAACCCAGGCCTCTATGTTTGCTCCAACTTGTGCAAAACCCAGAAAGACCAGGAAAGGTGGGGGAGGCCTGAGGGAGATGGAGCGACTAGCCTTGTCCAGCAGGCTGCAGGCAAGACTGATACAGGGAGCTCTGCAGAGGCTCGGCCTTGAGCTCCAGAGCGGCTGGAAGAGCCAGGGAGGGAGAGAAAAACAAAACAGATACTCAACATCTTCCATCCTGCATTAAAACATAAACAAGTGTAGTGATGTTTCATCTGTATTTTAATAAATAAAGCCTGCCTGAAGATCAGAGAGTGAAACAGCCCCTCTGGTCAGCATTACAGATCAGATGACAATGACACACACCTTTGATCCCAGCAGCCACACTAGTTTGTCATAGAAACCGGGAGGTGCATGCCTTTAATCCCAGGGGTGCACGCCTTTAATCCCAGCACTAGAGAGGATTATAAAAGGGGAGAAGACAGCTCTCAGACACAGTGTCATTCTGAGATTCCTGGAGGCAGGATCATCATTTCAGACTGAGGTTGAGGTAAGAGCCAGTGACTGGTGTTTTGCTTTTCTGACCTTCAGGTTGAGCCCCAATTTCTGTCTCTGGGTTTTTATTAATCGTGCTACAAACAAGGCAGGGAGATAATTAGCACCCAGATACACCACCTCTCACTACAAGTGGGAGGGAGGTCCAGCTGCAAACACGGGAGCTGTAGCCAGAAGGCCTCCTGGTACAGGAGATGGCTGGTCCTTGGCCGGTACCCAGGTAGTGCTGTGTGCAGACAGCTGGAACTAAAGCCACAGTGTCCTGACCTGGGAGGCGTGACTTGAGGAGATTACCCAGTCACAGGGAGCCACAGCCCTCAGAATTCACCCCTGAGTTAGTAGCTGGTGACCATGGACACTCTGCCCACCACAGTTCATCTGCCACAGGCTTTGGCTGTAGCCTTTCACAAGAGGGTTCTCTTCCTGTGGCCAGGCTACTCTGTGTATTGGAGCCTTCATAAGGAGCCTCGAATGATCCTCCTGATGGAGAGAGGAGTCAGGCCCCCTCTCTCCTCTCACAGCTAGCAAAGGGGACAACTGTAGATGCTGTACCCCGTGAACTCCATTCTGACCCTGGTAAGTACCACTGGGGTGACTGGCCTGAAGTCCACATGGCTCCCACTTGGCCTGGAATATTTCAGTGTCCATGTAGGAGTAAGAAAAGTGAAAGGTAGCCACAGCAACCCCAGCTGATGTGGAGTTCCCTTTGGCTCCTGAAGTCCTGAACGAACAAGACCATCTGTGGAGGTCCTGGGCTCAAGCCAGAGTCCACTGGAGTGGGTCCCTTTGAGGTCTATAGGTGTTCATCTAGATGGTAGGAGCTACAGCTGCCAAAGACACAAAACCACCGCCCGTTACCTTGAGATTTTGAACTCTAGGTAGAATGACAAGGCTCAGAACAAACACCAGCGCCTCTGCCTCCCTCCAGAGATAAACTCAACCTCACCTTTCTCTAGCCACAGTCTCTGGGAACAAACAAAGTGAGGGTGTCTCAGGAGGTCTCTGCCAGTCTGAATCCAGTCTGGCTCCATTTTGAAATGATTCTATCCTTGGCCACAGAACTGAATCTGTCAACCCCCAGGCAATGGACACTGTATATATCACCTTTGACCATGGTCAGATGAGGAGGGGGTAGAGGCAAGCCCCTCCTCCCAGGGCTCACAACCTGGGAGCTTCTGATCCAGACCACGTGAATGCAGAAGACAGCTGCGGTCAGTCTCTCTCAGGCTTTGCATGAATTTTCTCGTCTTAAAGTGGCAGTCAACCATTTACGAGATGCCTTGGCTGGATGCTGATGGTAGTTCTAACTCACACTGGCTAAAAGAGACTGAGGAAGGAAATGTTCGCTATGAGAAGGAGGGAACTCAGTGGAGCTGTGCGGAGTGACTGTGCCTGGTGTCCATCCCGGGAGAGAAAAACTGGCAGGTTGACTTGCAGCTGTCCAATGAAGTCCTCACAAAGAACTTGCAAAATTCCAGAGAGCTCTTGCGCCCAGAAAGCAGGTGCTGACTAAGAACCCCTGCCCTAGCAGAGCCTGCGGGTCCTTTCAAAGGCTCCCCTAGAAGTAACAGGCCTCTTACCTTGGATAACATCCCTGTGACTTCTCCCAGCTACAGCTCAGGCACCGGGAGCAGAGCGGGCAGAACGGTGAGTTTGCTCCACGTGTGAGCTTGATTCTGATCGTCAGAGAACTCTGCTGACCTGAAGCAAGCTGTACACAGCCTCCCAGCCACCCCTTCCCCAGTACCCCTTCCCTGGGGCACTAATCCTTCTGCCAGAGCATTTCCATGGACATTTCTTGAGTTCACACTCAACTCCAGACTCCACACGTGCCCCATGGCAAAATGTCTCCAGCTAATCATTCATTTGTAGACACGGAGAGAAGTTTGAAGCATTGTCAGAGTAAGCATCCAGTTCGTGGTCATTTAGACAAAACCTCCTATCCAAAACACTTTGTGATCAATCAATACATATTCCCATGAATAGAAAAATAAGTATTAATATGTGTAGTAAGATGATTCAGATTCAAGAGTGTAAGGAAGTGAAGCAACTTCCATTTTACATTGACAAGAAAATTTGAAGAATAATGCACTTTTTAGAAAAAATCAAGTTAAGAACATATTCATTCACTTAGTGTACATCAGTTTGTTCTCTTACTAGGTGAGCCAACCAAGAAGAAAAGGTCCAACTATCCAAGTATAATGGCACTGAAAATCTCTCTGTGTGTGTGTGTGTGTGTGTGTGTGTGTGTATGTATGTGTGTCTGTGTGTGCAATTTATCTGTTTGTTTTTTGTTTGCTTACTTGCTTAACAGCAAGACAATAGTACCATGAGAGCCCATGGAACACAAGACTGCTAATTTAGAAAATAAATATTTTTTTTCTTTTTTTTTTGGTTTTTCGAGACAGGGTTTCTCTGTGGCTTTGGAGCCTGTCCTGGAACTAGCTCTTGTAGACCAGGTTGGTCTCGAACTCACAGAGATCCGCCTGCCTCTGCCTCCTGAGTGCTGGGATTAAAGGCGTGCGCCACCACCGCCCGGCCTAGAAAATAAATATTTCTTATGTATTTACATAGCTACTATGTGTAAATTTCACAGACTAGGGCCCCCTTGTGTTTTCTTTTCAAGAACGGTTCCTGTTGTTACTCTTTACCCGGAAGCCCATTTGGTTCACACTCACCGTCTCATACACACCATGGTACCCTACAGATTTTGTAGTAAAATATAATAATTTTAGTATTAGCTCGTGGAAGAAATGCTAATTGATGTGTATAGTTTTCATATACAAGGAAAGCAGTGCCTTTCCAGTCTGCCGTCTGCTCTAAGAGAGCTTGTAAGAATCACAATGAGATAAGTCAGTGTTTAAATACAGAGTAATAACTCATAAATTACCACTCTCAGAGTAGCTTTGTCACCCTGGGATAAAAGCCTGGTAAGAGAGTACTCTGCTTCCAATCTACATTCCAACCCTTAAACGTTTGATTAAATAAACATCTCTACATAGATAATTGTAAGTAAAGGTGGCTTTTAAAATAGAAATGAAATGCAAATAAATCTCTTCCCACGGTGCTAACAATAGCCAGGACACAAAAGGCGAAGAGAATTCACAGCTTTTCTGCGAATACTACGTTTACTATCCTATGATACCATGTAGAGCCACCTTCTTGACCCTCAGAAAGTGGATGATAACAGTTAAACACACACAAACCCTAATGGCTTCACAACCAATGTCTATAAATCAACTTAACGTCTCTGCCTTGAATTCTACTCATATATAGAAATTTAAAACAAACTATGATAATCTATGCTATTATAGGCTAACTGGACTTTCCTCAGGCATTTTGTTTCAATTCTCAGTTTTCGAAGATTAGTTATAATTGGCCCTACACTTGGCCAAAGGTGTCTGAGAGGTGAGCCCCTTGTTCTACAAGTTATCTGTTTAAGTTGAAATTCTTCCCATAGCATAATTAAATGTACCTTCAAGTTACACATTCCCAGTGGCTGTGTTTATAATCATCTCTATGTTTCTCAGGTCAAAGTCAGTCATGGCCATATTGCTTCTCCCATGAGGGGCTCTCAAGACCCATCAGTAAAACAATAAGTTGGAAACGAGCGATGATTTAGTTATTTTCTCATACACTAATTGGTTTGTGTAGGAGAGTGTTGAATAGGGAAACTTTTGTAAGTATGGGAACAGAATTGGATAAAGCCATTTTTTGAGGTTATGAGAGAGACATATGGGTGGCTTTTTATACATTGGGTGCTCTGGCTAGCCTTAACTGTCAGCTTGGCACAGCCTAGAGTCACTGGAGAGGAAAGCCGTGGCTGAGGGATTGCCCAGATCATATCTGCCCAGTCTACTGTGGGAGGCACCATTCCTAGGCAGAAGATTCAGAACTACATAAAAAACATGCTGAGCATAAACAAGCCTGCCTACAAGCCAGCAAGCAGCATCCTCCATGGCCCTACCACATTGCTTTGACCTGAGGCAAGGCTGTGGGGAATAGTGAGCAGGCCCGTCTCTAAGTTTATTCTTGAGTTCCTGCCTTGACTTCCCTCAGTGATGACCTGTGACCGGGAAGTTTAAACTGAATAAACCCTTTCCTACCCTATGCTGCTTTTGTTCAGAGAGTTTTATCACAGCTACAGAAATCAAGCTAAAACAACAGGGAAAGTTGTCTATAGTAATCATTGCTGAGGGGAAAAGTATTTAAAATTTCCTGCCATATGCATACTTAAAACTGGCAGTGACATCTTTGAGTTCTACTCTTACTCTGGCAGTTGAAGAGTCTCTGTCAGGGACAAGGTGAGGCTCAGCCATTCAGAGCCAGGGCCAGGAGAAAATGGATGGGGAGCCTAGTGGGGTGGTGCCCACTGGCCATTCTGTCTAAGTCTTCTTTTGTGCAACGAGGCCCCTTGTCTAATACCTGTGTGGTCCCAGACGGGGTCTCCTGAGGATTTGAGGTTGTACACCGCCAGATACACCCTTCCTGACAGCCAGTTCTTTTTACACTGCATATGGAGTCAGGTACATTCTTCCTATTCAGAGCTGTGGCACCCTGAGCTTAGCGCTCTACAGTAGCAGATTAAAAACGCCCTTTGAAAGGATCCTACAGCCCAGACAGTGGCACTGTGTGCCAGGATGCCCTTGGGAGTGCTTGCCTCTCATCCCTGTGAACAAGGTCAATCCCAGGAAATTCCTGTGGTCACCCTGACCTTCCTTGGCTGCCTATCCACTAACCCAGAGGGCAGATTCAGATTCTACAAAAGGCCAGAGGAAACCAGCAGGACTAACCACCCACTGAGCTCCATAAACTCCTGAAAGCAGGCGGTGACTAACAAGCTGCATAGCTTGTCTACAAAATGTCAGAGCAGTTGCTTCTAAAGGTCAGTCTGTCACTGCCGCTCCATAAGAGGTACAAGCCATACATTTAGAGGCTTTTACCTGGAACAGTCCAGAAACTGCCTCAAAGAGAGCACTCACCAACAACCCCACACACACAAACACACACACACCCGCACACACACACACATACACACCCACACACACACGCCTGAAAGCACAGCCTACCACACAGCTGCACAGAACTCCTGCAAAGCATGCAGAGAAGCTAATAAAAACATTTAAGAAACTTGCAGAAGGTAAAACTCCTGAATCAAATACTCCCTCACAGAAGGACACCAGGTCCCAATTTACCTGAGTTTTTATTGGTCTTGTTCTGGCGACTTTTAACTTGCTCAGTCCAGAGCGTGGGATAACGGGATGCAATATCTAGAGAAACGACAAGACAGCGAACAGTTCATCAGGAAGCATGGAGTCCTCAGCTATGGAACCCGGTAGGTGCCCTGACTGCCCCCACTCTCACTCCCCAGTATAATAAATAAAGATGTGCTACATCTTTTTAAGACAGCTAAAAGTGGCTGAATGCACATGACAAAAAAAAACACAATAATATAAAATCTTCAGTATATTTTTTCTTAATCGGAAAGTGATAACTAAAAGCTGCTTGAATTAAGACAGGTTCTAAGGGTTACAAAACACTCCAATATGAGCTGGGAGTGTAGCTCAGTGGTGCAGTGATTTGCCTAGGAGGCCTTAGGTTTGATCCTCCACACCACTGAGTAGGGGATAGAGGGAGGGAGTAAGAGGGAGAGAAGAAGCAGCCCAAGGCATCAACACATCCCATGGAGTAAGCAAAGTTCTCACATACCTAAAGGACTCAACACAAAATAAAATATTTAAAATATAACTTAAAATATAACTTTCACATAACACCATTGAGGAAAGTATCCCCTTAACACTGGCTACCAAATGTGATTGACTATGCATGGCAGGGTCATTATACTGCCCTGAGAACACAGGGCCTGTATAGTGCCTGGGTTTCAACCCCCTTCCACATGGGACAGGCAGCCCTGAGTTCTTCTGGCTGGACTGGGGGTGTGCAGGATGGCGGGTTAACGTGGCGGAGCTCAGAGTATCTCCAGTACACACCAACCACTGCTGATGTTTGGGAAGCATGTGGGATTCTGTCCTCTGGTCTTTTGCTTCTTACAATGTGTAGTCCTTATCCATTTTCCCCAAAGCTGGCCACATCTGACCAGAGAACATAATCAATGCCACAGACAATCCATTAAAGGTGAACATCTATCCTTGTCATAGCTGTCATAAAGACCAGCTATGTAAACAGGGAGATAGCACATGTTATCACACCTCTGAAACAATGTAAATGCATACATTTTCATCAATAAATTGGCTACCAAGGTATTCTGCTTGGCAGATTCCCTGTGGCAATGTGGAAAATCACCAGGAAAAGCAATGGTGCCTCGTGACGCTGGAAACGACCACACACAGCTAGCCCTCTCTTGATTATTTTGCGTCTATATTAAGACAACCTCCTGATTTCTTGACACCAACGGCGAACTGATGACTGCAGTCAAGCAAAGAGCCTGCTTGTTCTCCGCGCTGCGTGTGTGTGTGTGTGTGTGTGTGTGTGTGTGTGTGTGTGCTGGGACTTCTCTCGGGAAAGACCTAGCGCATAGCATACTATTATGGCCCTCATTCTTCTGTCTCTACACCTACAGAAGCAGTTTGACGTCACTTGACCTGTCTTTTTGCTGACCTTCCCGGTAGCTATCTTTCTGTGTAGAATTTGGGTTGAGGAGTCTTTTTGGTTCACAAGTGACACCAGGCAAAATCCTTATGTGTGTGTCTAGACTGTGAACAGCATCGTACCCATTGGGACTCGACACCACGTCCCCAACCCTGGCCGCCCTTCCCTGCTCCCTGCCCAGTCCACCACACCAGCTCACCTTCTTCATCTCCTTGGGGCTGAGTCTCCAATGCTGGGGCTGCAGCATCATCTGAATTCAGAACGGAAAAGATTTGCAAGGAGACTACAATTATGAGAGTAAGCTAAGTAAGTGTGCATCCAGGCTGGAGCCCAGGACTTGCAAACCACCCCCACAGACCCTCCCAACACAGCCCAGCACAGAGCAAACATTGACCTGCTGCCTTGGGGCTGCTACACTCATATGCTACAGGAACCTGAAAACCAAGGCCACACGGGGAACCCTGGATGAAATTCTAAACCAATCAGTGGCCATTATCAGGCAGTGAGGGGCAAGTGATAAACTGTGAGCAGAGGGACCTCATTTTAGGAAAGAAAACCTGGTAGGCAAAGGCCACAAGGTGGGGAAGAGGGAAAAGACCCACAGGGGTCACTGTGGGAGCTGAGAGACCATTCCTGGGTGTGTTCCCTTGCACAGGCCACTTTGGGAGTCACAATCTGGTCCAGCAAGCCCTCGCTTCCCTCACATCCTTCCACAGAGAGGGGACTCAGAAGCAGCATGCATGGGAGGCTGCAGTGGGGAAGGGTCAAAGTAATGCAGGGGTTGTTGGGAGGGCAGCGTGGGCACCGACAGGAATGGGAGGCTGCAGTGGGGAAGGGTCAAACTAATGCAGGGGTTGTTGGGAGGGCAGCGTGGGCACCGACAGGAATGGCCCCGTTTCTTGGAGGATAATCATCACTGAATGTATTAAGCACCTCCTTGTGGATGCCCTGTGAGGTTCAGGGTCAGAGCACCCAACAGAGCAGTGAGTGGACATTTGGTCCCTCCAGCTCTCTCCCCACTGCTTTAGTTCAAGTCTGCCCCCATCATTTCAGAAGCAGCAAATAAGACAAGGGCTGGACATGGGGCTCAGCTAACTGTGACCCCACTGTATCCCCCAGCTGTCTAGAGGCCCCACATGAAGCTTTTAGGGGAGCAAAAGAGAATCCCTTGAAAAAATGACTGCCCAAACATCAAAAATGCAATATGACTTCTATGGAACACGTGAGCCTAGGGTTGGCAGTGACAGTATGGGGGAGTTTGCTGTTCAACTGTTTTGTTTTCTAAGAAAACAAAATTAATGAATTAAATGAATAATGTATTTAAAACAAATTTAATATGCTAAGTATCTTAAAGGATCAGAGGAGAAGCCTATAGGTAAGTCTCCTGGGGATTTGCCCGAAACATTCTTGCTGGTGTATAATTGCTGAGGAGCAGATCACCCTGGGGAGACATTCTCAAAGCCACAGGGTCCCTGATGGCTGAATGCAGGCCCGGCTTCCCAGAGTAAGGTGGGCATGCTTGATGTCCAGCCTGAAGGTGGAGCTGTGCCCAGGTCTTGTCCAACCAGCCCAGACCCTGTGTGGGCTGCCCTGCACCCAGCTCCCCACCTGCCCTTGGGATGCTGTGTACTGGTACCCGATGCCCACTGAAAGCTTTAACTCAACCTAAACAGAGGGAAAGTTTAAAAAGTGGGGGAGCTGTACTTCTCCTCCACATTTCTGCTCTGTTTCTTTTCTCTCTAAACCTGGACTGCTGATTCCTTAACATGTTCTTGAGCGCATGTGCATACACGTGCAGGCGCATGCGCAGAGAGCAGTGGGGTTCCGTTCAGGGGCCTGTTTCTTTCTTGAGATGTTTACAGGCAGTAGAATCATATGCCGCTCCCTCCTCTCAGAATTAGGCTAATTATCTACTAACAAACTGTCACTTCTTTTCCTAAAACCCAGCACTAGGAGCAACCGTCATCACTTGTGCACCCATTTTTCTACTAAATGCAAACCGTGCCCTCTCATGCTTTCCGCTTCTGCGGAAGTGGCACAGCTTCCACTCAAGACTTCGTCATGGCTCTCCCAGCAAGTGAATTCTGTACTGCGCCCTCCCGTAAGTCCTCGAGGGTTCTGTACACTGAATGATCTATGACCGTGCCTGCTTCAGACTCCTCAGAGCACACCTCAAGCCTCTGAGGATGTTCTAATTCTCATGCTGTCTGCCCCGGGTCTCTGTGTATCTACCCTGGTCTCTCTGCATCTGCCCCGGGTCTCTGTCTCTGTATCTACCCTGGTCTCTCTGTATCTACCCCGGTCTCTCTGCACCTGCCCTGTGTCTCTCTACATCTGACTCTCTATACCTAGCCTCTCTGTGCTTCTTCCATGCATGTATCTTAACGCTGTGAATATCTTTATTTCCAGAGCAAGAAGCCCAGCTCCTGGCTAACACTTTCAGTTTATGTTATGAGAAAGTGGCTGAACAAACTCAGCTCCCTTTGTCCTGTCTTCATCTTACTTTACTTTGTCAGGTTTACTATACTATAACCCACGGCAGAACGAAGAGAAATGCCTACAGTTATGCAGAAAAAAATCATTTCATCTTGAAAACCTCCTGACTTCAAAGACTTAAAGCAGAATGTGTGTCCCAGGGACTGGGGTGGGGGACACTGAGGAAGATCAAGAAACAAGGGACAGATCTTCCCAAGCTGTCTCAGAAGAGTGCCTGCGTGGAGAAAAGCTGTCTTCTGCTCACAGACACCAGCACTGTCCTCACTAACTTCTACAGTTTGGAATGCTTGAGGAGTCAAAATAATGAACCTCTGTTCTCTTGCTAGGTGCCTCTCTTAATGTCCCCTGAGTCACTCAACACACCTACACTAGAACTCAGTACACCTACAGGGACCCTGACACACCTGCAGTTGGGCAGGCAGGACACACTCAGAGCCGAATGTAGTTCACTGATAGCTCAACCTGACACCTCTCCAGTGGTCCTCACAGACCTGTAGTGTTCCCTGATACACCAGGGTAGAACACAGCACTCCTGCCTCCAGCTGAACTTGCCACACCCATGGTGTTACCTGACACATCACAGCTGTCTCGTGTACTGCGGTACTCTCTGACACACCTAAAGCTGAAGATACCCACAGTAGTCCTGAGCCCCTTTCGGGGATCCCGACCAAACTGTACCAACACCCCTGAGTGTGCTGCCTGACCCACAGGAGACTAGCAAAGGTGGGACTGGATCTACGCTGCTGGGAGATCTGGGTAGCAGGCTCCAACATAGCTCATCTTTAAAGTCGAGGATCATTTAAAGGCGCAATCAGACAGAATCTTATATACCATCATGCAAATTCATTTCAAGATAGTTACCTGCTTTTCCTGCGCCTTCCCGCTGGGGCAACTTCTCATTTATTGACCCTAAGAGAGGAAAATAAAGAATGGAATTAGAATGGCCGGCCGAATGGTTTTCATCAGCTGAGGGAAGCAGCTTCTTCACTGCGTTTTGATAAGTTCAAAGTGCATTCTCCTGTTCTAGTGAAACTACACATGCCACTTGGCACCAAGGGGCGGGGAGACTGTCACCCAAAGTGGTTAGCCCTGACAGCATAGGAGACTCCCCATTTCTAAAGGTCTGCAGCTAAGTGTGGAAGACCTTCACAGAAGGTAACACATGCACCCGAGAAGCAGCCCCAATCTCCCTGTCAGCACGCATCACTGTGACGAGCATTGCAGCCATGATGTAAAGGTCGGGTATGACGCTAAAGGAAAGCACATCTTCAGCTTCAACACGAGTCTGATTAGAAGAAGAAAAACTGCAGACTTTTCTTTAAAGAGGACACAGACACTGAAAGACCTAAGGAGCGTGAAGCTCTCCGGACGGGGAGGGACACAGGCTGAGGGCTGCTTGCTCTCCGTACAGTCGGGCTGTGGGTGCCTGTGCTTCTACTGAACTCGTCTCTCTGTCTGTGAGAGGACTTGCATTAACCACACCGCCCGTCTGTTGCTTTGTGGAGAAAGGTGTTGCTTCTGCCCGGTGTGGACAGAGCTCTCACAAATCTGAGGCAGTGTCCCTTTGCTTCCAATGCATTGAAACTGCGCCAGATACCAACTCTCCTGCATCACCTGCTCAGGGTATCAGAAGAAAAGCTCCAGTCGGGACCGAAACTAGCACAGTGACCCTCAGCAAAGATACAACTTGGGAATGGCTACTTTTTCTTCTCTGTTGTGAACGACAGTGAAAGAGAGATCAGCACTTCTCTTAAAGGCAGAGACGACTTTGCTGGTATTTCTTGAAAAGCGGGGTGACATATTTGGAGACACAAAAACAATTGATTCTGAGGCTCCTGGAAGGCAGGAGGCAGCTCCGTACATCCTGCCCTTTCTAGGTGCTGCCTATGGCACACCTGAGAGACTGTAGCCTGCAACCCTGGCAGTCAGAAGGGCAACTGGACTGCCTGGCTCATCTCCCTGCTACCCTAACAGCAGCTCTACCTTCTCATTCCCATCTACATGTTTCTCCCACTAGGGTATGCAATCATATTCTGTGGCTTCTGGAGCCAAGGTTTACCAGAACGGCCACTCTGCATTCCGGCCCCCTAGCTTCCCATGGTTTCCTGGCCTGACCCGTCTGCAGGGACTAGCTTCCTGCAGAGCTCCTTGGCACATCCTTGCACACATCGCATGTAGCTGTGCAGAATTTACACTTTCCCTCTTGACTGCGAATGACAGGACTTGGGTACTAATTCTGAGCATGTAGGTTTTGATTTTTTGAGTGAAATAATAATATTATTGGTAAAGAGGCCACTCCCTCTTTGAAAGGGTTTCGGAACTGGATTAAGATAATCTTTCATAATCTGAGGAGGAACAGTGCAAACTGTTGACCAGAAGCTGATTAGAGACAAGATCAGGAAAAGACATGGCAGCTAAACCACCACTCCTGAGGGCGGTGGGGTGGGCGCAGGTTCTCTCTGAGCATCCAGCACTCTCCCAGGGCACCCAGGTTCTCACGTCAGGCTCTTCACTCAGTCTGAATCTACAGCTAGTCAAAAATAGTTCTTCTACCTTGATGTCCATCCGCAGGAAAGAGCTGTGCTACAGAACCAAGGGTCCCTGATCACACACTGTGCCATCCAAACACAGGTGGAGTCTGGATTCTGTCCAGGGTCAAAGACTGTGCAGCTTTCCCTCCCAGCCTCTCTGCAAGGTGCCAGCCTGCAGGACTGGCAGGCAAGCCAGGACGTGGGCAAACAAAGGGAATCCAGGTCCAGCCGTGACCTGGATTCCACAGTGCTTCTCTTTGGTATCCACAGTGGGATGGTCCTGCTATGTCACTCTTCAGGCCAGCACCAGAAAGGAACGCTAAAAGTCTGCTATGTGTGAGCTTCTGTCCCATGAAGGGGGCCTTTTAAAGGGGTGGCTTTTTTTATTGGGCGCAGGGGCATTTCTAGTGAAGGAAATCACAATTAAGGGGGTGTCGGTGAATTACAAAGGGGTACCAGACTCTTGATCTCATAGCCCAGGTACTTGGTTGAGATATAGAACCAGTCTATTTCCCGCAGCCTCGCCGAAGGCAGTGCCCTGATGACACACTAACTCTTTTCCCAAGTAAGAGATGAAGGCATGCCGTGTGGACGCCAGGGGAGCAGCGGTGTGAGCAGCTCAGCTGAGAGAGCCGATGTCTCCTCCAGAGCACAATTAACAGAGCGTGAGCTGTCCCTTCCAGAAATCGTGGACTCCACACGTTACGTGGCTTTTCTTGGGAGAGGGAGACGGGAGGGCAGGAAGGCTGGGGAGAAAGAAGACAGGACTGTGCTTTCCCTGTTCGGACGAGGATTGAAAGGGAGAGTAGGAGGTGGGAGGGCAGGAAGGCTGGGGAGAAAGAAGACAGGACTGTGCTCTCCCTGTTCGGATGAGCATCGAAAGGGAGACGAGGAGGCGGGAGGGCAGGGAGGCTGGGAAGACAGGACCTTGTTCTCCCTTTATCACTTAGCAGGGGCAGTGGCTTCTGCTCTCTCAGTCTCTACAGGACAGCATGAGCAGAGCCTGAAAGACCAAGTCAGCAGTAAAGATACAGCATGGCAGGAGAGGAGAGGCTATGGGCTTTGGCGCCTCCCAGCTCCGCAACCTGGGAAGATGTATGAGGACTGTAATCCTATCACATGGCTGAGGCACGGGGAAATCTCAAATTCGAGGCTGGCCTAGGCTACCCAGCAAGATTGCCTCTGGAACAGCGGTAACCACAGAGCACCAATGGCATTGCTGCACGGCTCTACGTGTAGACAGGAAAGAACCGTGCCTGCGTGCTAACGCAGAGATCCCAAGGCTGTACCATGGTGGCCTCAGCCATCAGCCTCCCCCAACTTGTTTGCTCATTTGTGCAATCATTCAACACGTCATGGTGTGCTGCTGGATAAACACGGCACCAAAGAACCCAGCCTAAAGCAGGGAGAAAGCATTCGGTAGAGACACAGACACCCACCCACCGCATGTGGAAAGGAAGCACCTGGGCAGCCGTCATCCTGTCCTGATAGCTAACAGCATCTCAAGACCACTTCCTGTTATACACAATACACAGATGAGGAAACTGAGGCCTGCAGCCAGCAGGGCATCAGAGGGGAAGAGAGAGGGAGAGCCTGAAGCAGGGGGATGGCAAATGTGAAGATACAGGGAGGGTTGTTTCCACAGTCTTTCTCCATGCTCCAGAGACTCATTCTGCAGCCTCCCTGACAGTCCACCTACCCACAAGGCCAGAGCCTGGAGTGGAGCCCATACAGATCAAGTCCTGAGGGACCCTCATGCCAACCCCTTACCCCTGGGACTGCGGAGGGAACAATGAACCAATAGTCGCCATCTGCTCCCTTCCATGACTGGGACCGACCTGCCCCGCCCAGCTGCGGGCCTCTAGGCTGAATATAGGTGTCTCCTTTCATGCAGCCTGAGCCAGAGCCGCATCCAGAAGTCTGCACTGTCTTCGTCAAGGCAAAGAAGAGACCGTACCTTCTTGGACCTGAGGCCCTCCTGCTCTTCTGGGTGCTACAGAGCAGTCTGTCTCCAGAAGTGCCCAGGTGTTGCTCTTTATGAGTGACATAAACTGGGACCATTTACCTATAAAAGGCCTCTTAGTTTTTTTCAGAAAGTTTATTAAAGAGCCCTGTATGCACTATGTTTGGCAAAGGGAAGTTCACCAGGGTTCTGTTAAATTAATTTTATGAAGACTGTGCTGGCTGAGGCCGGGGACTATCTTACTTCTTAATCAACATGTTGCAAGATCATCTGGGCCCATCTAAAGCCCTTTGCAGCTTTTCCCTAGGTCTTCCGTACCTGGAGTAAAATTCTCTGAAAACACATGGTAGCAGCAGAGATGGGTGTGAGAAGATTCCAGAAGAGACCACGAACCTGCACGGTCCTTTCAGAATGGCCACGAAACTACAAGCCACAAGTCTGAACATTTAAAACTTTGCTAGTGAATGGACAGGAGGTGGGTGGTGACTGTCAGCTCCTCTGGCACCTTTGGTGTGGTTCTGCCTTGTTGGACAAGATCTCTGGCCCCTTTCAGAAGCATCTGCCTGCCAGCAGGGCCCGGGGCCTTGGTGTAGGGAATAAAGGGTACAAGCCATCCTGTCTCTGCCCCTTTCGTGAGAACTGACATCTGAAACCTACTTCAAAGGCCAAGCTCTGCCTAAGGTCCAAGTGGAGACACTCAGGGTATAGTGGTGCTGAAAGTCCTACAGGCAGAGACGGGATGTCTAAGAGGTTATTGCATTCGCTGCTCTTGTAGAAGACCTAAGCTCTAAGCACCCGGTCAGGCTGCTCACAACTACCTGAAACTCCAGCTCCAAGGGATCTGACGCCCTCTGCAAACACATGCACATAAACACCCAGGCATACACATATACACATAAATAAAAACAATAAATCTTTTTTAAGCCTTTGCAGGAAGGGTCAGCCTACGATATCTTACATCTCGGTCAGTACTCAGGATGGGGAGATGAGATTAAAACCTAAAGCTGATTCCAAATCACAGATTTCAGCCAGCTACAAACATTCTCCTTGGAAGAAAAAGGATCTTTGTTTTTAACGTCCGAATATGTGTCAATCTGTGTCAGTCTTTCAAAGGGAAGAGAGAGAGGGCAGGAGGAGGGAGAAGGCGGAGGAAGAGGAAGGGACAGAACAAAACTGAAACCCCTGGAGAATAAACATGGCCCGCTGAATGCACAGCTGCCATCTGGAGGGCCTATCCCTTCAGCACAGGACACAAGAAAAGGAGAATGAGTGCCTTGCCATTTTTCTTGGACACTTCTGGTGCCGGAGAGGATCTGCAGGCCTTGGCTGCAGACCAGGAGCCTAAGTCTGCAGGGTTCCATGAAGCTCCTCAGTCTCTAGGCACCACTCTCAGGAGGGGAGATGGGTATCATCTGGAAACAGCTTGGTACCTCTCTTCCACCCCGAAAGCCTTTCTGAAGACCCCCTCCCTATTTCTCTACCTACCTGTGGGCAGACATACTCCAATAGGCATCAGACTCAATAGCACTCAGTCACGAGACCCTCTCCTCTACCCGCCAGCCCGTCCTTATTTATGGGAACCACCCCTCTGAGGTGCTTTTCTGCATTTTTCTGGACAGAGCAAAGGGTATCCTGTATGTGCCTGTAGGGCTTGTTCATTGCTGGTCCAGCCTCCAGGCTATGCCAGGGTCTTCCAGGCTCCACTCCTTGCTGGCTCCCTGGTGACCCACGCTCACTGATGGCTGCAGTCACAGTGAACAGCGAGTGGGCTTCTTGGAAAACAAGTCTAGACAGGGGTACTGCAAGAACTGGCCAAGCACTGCCCTGCAGTGAGACAGAGGCCACTGGCTCAGGGATGCCCATTGAGGAATGCGCCAGAAGGAGGAGGAAAGTGCTAAAGGGGCTTGGCCTCTCCAAACTGTCCCTTCTGCCTGAGCCCTTTGCCCCCACGCCTAGAACTCCACCCAGGCATCAGGACAGGGGTGTAACTGTTACGGGCTAACTGTGCTAGCATAAGCTGTGGCTTTCAAGGGAGGTTGGCGTGATGGAAGCCTGTGAGGGAGACATTAGACCTTTTCTATCCTGATCCCTCAAGACAATTGCGGGTCAGTCCTAATGCAAACAAAAAATGTTCAAGGCGAACGGGGTGTAAACTGTGATTGTCAACCTCACTGGCTCCGGAAGCAACCGAGACCTGAGCCACTCAGGGTCACCTGTGAGGGATTTTTTTAACGGAGTTTTTGACGTGGGGTTACATCTTCAATGTAGGCATCAGCTTCCTATGATAGTCAGATAAAAGGAGGACTTTTTGCCTCATTATCGTTTGGTGGCTGTGGCCACAGTTGCTACATTCCTTTGTAGATGCCAGAACCCAACTTCTAATGTGTCTGAAGCCCAGTGATGATCCAGGAATTCTCCAGGCCTTTGGCGCCAGCTTGGAACTATGGAGGAATCCAGCCTCATGGACTGATCACTTGCTGAGTTCTGAAGACAGTCACTGTAGGGCTACCCAGATCATACAATGTAAGCCGATCTGATAAACCCCTTCTGCTACACGTCCGCCCTGTCAGCTCTGCCCCCTGTGGTCACTATAGGACACCCCTAGGCTAGAGGCTTTGTCTGCTCGGAGTTGTAAATTCCCTGCCCTGTGTTGTACTTTACTGTGTCTCTTGTGACTCACACAGATGTCAGCACCGTGGCACCAGCAAGGGAGACAGGGGTGTATCTGTCTGCGCTGCTGTTTATCCCGCCGTGAGTCTAGCATCTGCAGTGTTTTATCTGACAGACACCAACAGACCCAGTTCCAGGGTTTGCTTTTTACAGCCAGGGTTTTTACATATCTGCAGCACCCAGCTGTGTTTCCCCGGGGTCCACCCCAGAAGGAAAGAGCTGGACCCTGAGTGACCAGCATACACACTGCCTCAGACGGTCCGCAGAGCCACCTGTGGTGTTCCTGTCTCCGGACCTGTGTTCTGAGAGTCCCACTGGGGTTCTAACCTGCACTGCCCTGCGCTAAGACACAAGGACATCATCCTCCAGAAAAATGCTACTGCTTTGATCACTCTGCAACTGAGATATTCTGCCTGCAAGGCTTTCAACATACAACTGTGGAATGACTGCTCATGCCTCCCTCCAAGGTCTTCTTGGTGTGACTAAGGGTAGAAGGACTTGGGAAGGGCTTCTGCTCCGTGAGCCGGATGAAAGCCCAGAAGGGACATCCACTCCATCTGGCTACTATAGAGCATGTTTACACATGGTCCTAATAAGCACACCTAGACACAAATTCATATATACACATACATGTACACATGTATGTACATGTACATACATACATACTCCCAATGCAAACATGCACATACATCCACGTACACACATCCACACACACATATATGCACACTTTCTAACAGAAATTTACTGTAATCTTCTCACTTCTCATTTAGTATTTGGCTTCCAGTTTTATAGAGTGTACCTATATGGTAAACTTGGTGTGAATTTGAGGGGAGAAGATACATACTGAATTCTGAAATTCACTTTAACACATGATTTATAGCTGGAGGACGGCTCATGCTATACATCAGCTGGCTGCTGCTGGTGTGGGCATATTCAAAGCTTAAGATCCCTGAGGTTTGCAGGTGAAGCCAGGGCCACCCTAGCCTGCTGTCAGCCCCAGACGAAAGTACCGTGACACCCATGGCTCTACTACCCCATGGGACGGTGTCATGATGTAAGAGGGAGTACATTGGATTATATAAAGGTGCACTGTGAATTCTATCCCTGTGGGGTAAGAGTGGGGGTGCTCAACTCCCCCACAAACCCCTCGGTTGTTCATCACAGCCCAATAATGTTTCCAGAAATGTTGGCAAATAATGCCCTCCCTCTCATTCCTGTGGGTTTGTGGACTAAAAAGCCTAGCGAGCTGCTCTGTGGGAGACACAGATACATCAGTCATTCCAACCTGGTGGGGACAGACATCAACCGCACTGATGAGGGAGGGGACAGCCAGCCGACCACAGGACACACACACACACACACACACACACACACACACACACAGCACTCCCTCAAAGTGGGGCAGCCATCCCAGGGAGCCCTGCCCTGTCCAACTTGCATGTTTTGCCTGGTTTGTTTTGAGAGACAAAGTCTTCATACAGAGCCCAGGCCTGCCTAGAACTCTATTCTCCTGCCTCTGCCTCCAGAGCGCTAGGGATGCAGTCAAGGGGCACTACCCTGGGCTTAAACTTCCCACCAAATCCATTTGCTTCTTACTACACACCAGGCTTTTAAACAAAGGGCCAGACAATTCTCTCATCTGGAAAGTCATTGTGAACCATGACAATGGGGCACTTGCATGCAGTCACACACTGCTGACTCCTGGCAGTAAAGCTGGTGCCGTCTGTTCCAGAAGCAAAGGCTGTTCCAGCAGCGCCCAGCAATCTTACACACCCTTAGGGCTCTCTTTCACACAGAGCTTAGCTTTTCTGACAACATGGATAGGATCGTGAAAGTCATCGTGTCCTTCTCCCAGGAGAGCAGGCTCCACACAAAACACTCCCACTCGGGTGAAATTGGGGCTACATGTGATGGGAGTCCCACCAAGGTCCGTGGGACACTAGCCATCTCTTCTTCCTGTCTTTTCCTCCACGGGTTTGTGCAGGAACTATTCAATGTAAACATTCGCGTGTGAAAAAAAACAATTAGTGCTTTCTAGGCGTCAGTGGCAAAACAGCTTAGAAATAAAACAAACGTTATTTCCATTCCACATGACACACATCACGTGGGCTTCAGGGATGAACGGTCATCGAAATACCGAATTTGCCACATGATACCGAGGTCACAGAAATGAGCTCTGACCTGTGCCCAGTTCCTCTGCCTGGCTCACAATAACAAACAGAATCTTGACAGGCAGTGCCTGCCCTTAAATAGAAAATGAATCTGACGCTCAGACCCAAACACTAACATTTCAACCCTTAAATGACAGACTTGTGTTATGTTGCTGACCGCCGATAGGTTTGCCTGTTTTCATCCCACAGCCCAGAAACTGTGATGACAAGATCATTCAGCTTCGTCAGACAGTCTCCCCCAGCAAGTTCGTCAGGTCTGGGCTGGAGAGCGGTTTCACATAAAAATGATCTGAATCACTAATAACCTTTTTTGGTAAAATATTAATGGAAAAGGGACGATTTTATAGACTGAGCCTGCCAGCCCTGTTCCTCTCAGTACATCAAGCTCCTGTCTGAGTAATAAAATATCACACATAAACGTCTGGACACTGCGCGGCGAGGAATGATCCACTTTCTCTCTGAAAACCCATGTATGTAAAAGCGGGACCTTTTGCTTTTTTTGGCCAAAGAAAACAATGGGCCATTCAAGCTGGTGACTCGAGCCTCTGAGGTTGTATTTTCAAGTGACTCAAGCCCAGGGTGTCCCGACGGTGAGCTGTCCCCTGCCCCAGCTAGACAACAGTCCTCACTCTTCTTCAGGTCTACATGGAGTGATGAGTCCAGCGAACTCATCCCCACTCTCTAAATGTCCACTTGATTTGTGGATAAATATGAGCGACATGACCAAGAGAAACAGGAAGTCAGACCTACCAGGGCACCTGGGCGTCTTGTGGGCCACAGCGGTGCCACTGATGGGCCTTCCATTTGGCGTTACGCACCAACAGTAACCCGTGTAGCTGTGACACTGGACCTGCAGAGAAAGAGACAGGAAGGTGAGCTAACCACGGACAGCTCTCCTGCAGAGTCACCTCTGGGGCCTTAGGGTTGCTGAGACGCTTGGGTGATGCATTGGGCTACTCGGTGGGAGCCGTGTGCCCAGTCTTGCCACAGATGTGTGGAGGAACACGGAACCAATACGCTTTATTACATACATGGCGGTGAGAGCTGGGTCCGCTGCAGGGAACCTCAAGCCCTCTTCTCACACGGGGAGAAACCAGGAGGTTTCCCAGCATCTCTCAGTGAGCCCATGGCTGACCAGTGTCCAGTGGTGAAGATGCATCTCTACAGCACCTTCTAGGTTCCCCAGGACCCTCTGTCTGACCTTCAGGTGACTACAGCATAGGCCATATCAGGCAGTGCCAACTCCTCCCCGGGTCTTTCGTCTCTCCTTGTCTCCCAAATGGTGCATGATTATGTTGAGACAGGTGGATTCGCGTCCCATGAGGTCACTGGTGTTAATGACAGCCTACTTTTACTGATTCCAGAACCCACAAACTGGTGGAATCCTGCAGGCAGCTCTCTCTCTCTCTCTCTCTCTCTCTCTCTCTCTCTCTCTCTCTCTCACACACACACACACACACACACACACACACACACAGCACTGACTCTGCCAATCAGAACCAAGCTATTTTTGGCACTGAGTTTGGCTAACAGCATGACCATAGGCAAGCCATGGCTTGATGCAGCAGCATCCAACGGGGGACTCAGTGAGATGGCTGAGTCATGGGGCTTATGGAAGAGCTAAGCTACAATCAAAGCCAGAGTTTGGCCAGCTGACCAGGGCTGATGAGCCTCACTGGGAGAACTGCCCATGCTATATCTATACAGCACAAGGGTGTACACACCAGAGCTGTGATACAGACACCTGTACTAGCTATGGTCTGGAACCTTCCCTCGCATACTTAGTTACCCTGTGAGGCTCCTGAGCTCAGGATCTCAGGAACAAGAGGACTGTTTCCCACTCAACGCACTGGCTCCTTTCCCTTCCACCCTACCCCATCCCTAGTAGTACCTCAGCCACACTGGCCCAGGCTCAGACTCTCCCCCATCCCTGGTACCTCACCCACACTGGCCCAGGCTCAGACTCTCCCCCATCCCTGGTACCTCAGCCACACTGGCCCAGGCTCAAACTCTCCCCCATCCCTGGTACCTCACCCACACTGGCCCAGGCTCAGACTCTCCCCCATCCCTGGTACCTCAGCCACACTGGCCCAGGCTCAGACTCTCCCCCATCCCTGGTACCTCACCCACACTGGCCCAGGCTCAGACTCTCCCCCATCCCTGGTACCTCAGCCACACTGGCCCAGGCTCAGACTCTCCCCCCATCCCTGGTACCTGAGCCACACTGGCCCAGGCTCAGACCCTCCCCCCATCCCAGGTACCTCAGCCACACTGGCCCAGGCTCAGACTCTCCCCCCATCCCTGGTACCTCAGCCACACTGGCCCAGGCTCAGACTCTCCCAGGAACATGAATCACCTGACTGTAGGTACCATCATCATTGCATTCTGGGATGAACACTTGTTGGAACTCCTTCCGGGCCTGTTCCTGGGTATACTTCCTCTCGGCCACACACCTGGACACATCTGTAGGAAGACCGGGGCAGGAGGGGAAGACAACAAATGACTTCTAAAAGACAAGCACACGCTGTTGACGATGCTGCCCATCCCCACCCCCAGCACAGCAGGTGCCTTTCTCTGTGCCACAGGAACTGGGAGGAGCATGTTCATTTCTCACACTATGTTGAAAAGGAAATGAAGACCGGGGACACCCCCAGAATGTGTCTGTGGGGGAGCAGGTAAGTCTGGATGCCTGGAAACAAGAGGCAGGCTCTGTCAGGTCCTTGGGATGCATCCAGATGTAGATGGGAGTCCAGAGACACAGTTCATCTCAAATCATAGGTAACCAACCTGGAGGCAGGTACTGGGTCCCTCACGGCTTGGGGACTGATATTCCATTGTAGCTCAACACCTGGCAGAGCTGAGGCCACCTTCCAAATGAATCAAGATTTGTGTCTTTCCTCTGCACCTGGGTCTCTAGGGTCTCAAAATCTGTACCTAGTGGTCGGGAAAGCATGGTGATAAGAAGTGAGACACCCCACAGCCCATGTCAGAAATGAGGCTGTCTCGGAGATTTGCTCAGTGATAGGAGCCATGAGGACTCCAGGGACTCAATGACTGCTGAAAACAGGGAAGTTGGAAACATCTAAGCGGGTTAAGCAAGGCATTCAGCGGTAAAACGCTGCTTCTGCCCATCAGGCGCTGGGCTCAAACCCCCAGGTGAATGCAAAAAGTATATTTAGGGCCAGTGTAACATGAGGGCCGGCTTGTTGGGGTTTCTGTCCTGCCCGGTACCCCACAGCTGGCAAGCCCCAAAGAAAATCACACAGAGGATTCATAAGATTATAAACTGATTGGCCCATTAGCTCAGTCTACTTATTAGCTTTTGTAACTTATATTAACCCATTATTCTTGTCTACGTTAGCCATGTGGCTCAGTACCTTTTTCAGTGGGGCAGATTACATCCTGCTTCTTGGTGGTCTGGGCAGGAATAGAAGGAATGGGCTTCCTCCTTCCCAGAATTCTCCTGTTCTCATCACCCTGTCTCTACTTCCTGTCTGGTTGACCCACCTATACTTTCTGCCAGGCCAATCAGTGTTTTATTAAAATACATGATTGATAGAATACAGACAATTCTCCCACACCAGGCCAGGAAGATAGTTCAGTGGGCAAGGCACTTACCAACAAATTCATTGACCTAAGTTCAATTCCCAGGACCCACATAGTGTAAGGAAAAAAAAACAACTCTTACAAGTTATTCTTTGTACTATAGGGTGTGTGTGTGTGTGTGTGTGTGTGTGTGCACATGCGCACACACACACACACACACACACTCACAACTCGCACACATCATAGATGAATGGATGGATGATGGTAAGACAGACATACATGCAAATAAATATAATGTAATTTTTAAAAATTTAAAATACATTTGATTCCCATCTAGGGAAAAATGTATCTGAACACATGAACACGGGAACACTGATAGGTTAAGTTCTCATGGAGGGAGAGCGAATGTTTTTGTTTTAGTTTGTTTTTTTTCCTCTTCTGTTGAGCAGAACAGGACCTGGAAGGCATCTGAGAACCACAGGTGAATTCCTGACTCATTCCAAATGCCAGCAAGGAGGCACTGGGGGTGGGTCTAACATGAACCGGGACCCATCCCATGATGCTGCAAAGAGGGGAGCAGTCCTAAGAAGCAAATCCACCCAAACATGGCGAGGTCTGCCGCCATGACCTCCAGCCTTCTTCTGTTTAACCGTCACACCAGCCACAGTGAATTCAATCCCGGAGGAGGATCAGCTCCCAGCTTTCCAGCCTCATGGTTGAAATACACTGCAGCCTCCAATAGACACCGCATTCTAAACTGCCCGTCCCTCTTCTCTCCACACTCACTCCCTGGAGCTACAACCTTCATTGTCACTGGGGGAACTGACCGGAGGCATCAACTTTAGCACAGCAGCTCCAGGGGACATGGGTGAATCTGAAGAAACTTTTCAGACAGATATCATGGTCTTCTAGAATTTCTCAGGCCCTTTCTGAGTAAGTAAAGTGTGTAGCTGCCATAGACCTTCATGTCTGAGAGGCGCCCTCCACCTGCTCGAGCCTCCTGCCATCTTGGCCTCTGGCCTGGCATCAGGTGCTCCTAGTATATATTTTAATTTTTAATTGCGTTTGTGTGTGTGTGTGTGTGTAAGAGAGAGAGAAAAAGAGAGAGAGACAGAGATAGAGAGGGGTGTGAGGAAGTACAGAGTATATGTGTGCATAAGAGAGAGAGAACATCTGTGAGACAGACAGACAGACAGAGTCAGAGGTTGTAGGGGACACCTCAGCATGTGAAGGTCAGAGGTGACATTCTTGTCCTTCTTCCATCGGTCTACCTGAAACAGGGTTTCTCTCTGAACCTGGCGCTTACACCCATTTGACTAGGCTGCTTGGCCGGGAAGCTCCAGGCATCCCCCTGTCTCTGCCTCCCCAAAGCGGGGATCATAAGCTACGTGGTTATTTCCTGGTTTTATGTGGGTAGTGGGAATTGAACTCAAGTCTTCATGAGTCTAAGGTATCCCTTTATTGAATGCACCATCTCTTTGAGCCAGTGCTTGGTTTCAATGCGCCATAAAACCTGTGACATCAGAGGGTCAGAAACCTACCACCCCTGAGGGCCAAGGCCACCTGCCCTCCATGCCTCCCTTCAGACATTTGCTGTCAAGTCTGTTCAAGGTCTCCACCAGCGAGACCCATCCTCCCATGGCCCGGTCTGTGGGGGATTTGCAGCCTGAAATGGCAACATAGTATTGTGGGATTTCAGTCCTTTTAGCCAAGGACTTGGGGCAGCAAGCTCGGGGAGTGGTCTCCACTGCTATGTGACAACCGACAGGCTGAGGGGAAGGGTCTCTTGCTCTAGGAGAAGAGCAGGCAGCTTGCTGTTGACGCTCCATCCCCTTAGGGCAGCATCTAACCTGTTCTGAATAGTGAGTGTTTAACCTATTACACATCTAAATCAGTTCTTTCCCACCTCTTCCAGAAGCTCTATAGGTTCACACTAAAATCTCCTTGTATGCTTCCCCTGGCCCTAAACTACTATGCCCTGATGTTCCCAGCCACACAGAAATCAAACTCTTACACACCTTGAACATTGTATTTTCTCCAAACCTAAATTTTGAGTCACTTTTGGTGGAACAGAATAGAAATTTTCTTTTAGCAGAATTTTGTTCACTGGTGTTTAGCTTATCTTACTGATTTTTATTCTTTGCACTCATACAGATTCTTTAGACAATAAACAACTCTCCTGTCCAGGGCCCTTGCTGAGAGAGTTTACCCAGGGCCTTTAGTTTCTGTCTGAATCTTAAATCCTCAAAACCTAAGCAAAATAAATATCACCGTGGTACCACTGAACGGCACATAAAATCTCCCCCCTCAGCCATTTTCCCGTTCAGGTCAGTGGCATTTACTGCATTCCTGATGGCGGGTGACCACGGCACTCTGCCGTCTCCATCCTCTCCAGATTCGGGATGGGACTGCCACCCTGGGAAGACTTCTGTATGCAGTACACAGACACCTTCCATCCCCGCCCCTTTCCTCATCCATAGACTTGCCTAGTCTGGACATTGTCTATGGAGAACTACATGCCTATAGTTTATCACAGCAAACCCCAGCTTCATCACAGACCAAGAGCCAGCATTTTCGGGTTTGCTCACCCACGGACGGCTTATCCCATCTTGCGGAATCACATACCTGTCAGCTCTGAGTGCCTACTCTCACGTCCTCTGGGTTTAAACACAGGGGCAGCATTGCTGTGCCACAGAAGACCTTGTCAGCAGAGGAAAAGCTGCTGAGACCTCCACACTGGCTGCACTGTCTCACGTCCCACAGGCAGGACGAGGGTTCCAATGCTTCACCTACATACTTGCTCATGCTTATATCTTCTCTCCTTTTAAATGGCCCTGGCCATCCTAGGAAACACAACTCTTGGTGCTTTTAAAACTATGTCATATGTCATATGACATATGTCTATGTCATAGGAAAATAGCTAGAACTGGAGGGATGAGTTAGCAGTTAAGAGCACTGGCTGCTCTTCCAGAGGGCCCAAGATCAGTTCTCAGCACCCACACTCGGCAACTCACAACCATGTGTAACCCCAGCTCCAGGGATCCAATGCCCTCCTCTGACCTCTGTTGATAGACACACAAACACACACAGACACACACAGAACAGAGCATATACTCATACAGAAACACATACACAAATATAGTCACACAGACACATGCACAAAAGAAAATTTCAATTCAATAAATGTATTAACAATTTAATCACCTAATTAGGTGATTAATCACCTAATCACAATTTAATCACCTAATCACCTAATTTACTTTTCACTAGAACAGAGAATATATCTTTGGTGCAAATTTAATTAGACATTCTGAGACCTTTTGCTCTGACCCGACAGAGCCAAGACTTTACAAATAAAACAGCCAGGCACCACTAACAATATCCAAACAGAATATTTTGGTAAATTGTTAATACCAATACATTTTGGAAGCAACTTTTCCCCCAGTCTCAATTGAAGAGTAAAATAGATCCCAGGCAGTCGCACGATTGTTGGCGTATACATTTATATTAGTCCGGAAACCGGCTCTTGCTAGGAAGAAACAATGGACAGAGGGTTGCTGTGGTTATTTCTGCTATTTTTTTTTTAAAAATCGGAAGCAAATAATTTCCCTTCTTCCTGAAGCCACTCAAACAATAACCAAGCAATGATTATTCTTTTACCAAAGAATCTTGGTGAGAAGGGTCTCAGACGAGCAGTCAGGGCACATTTTCATGAAGCTTGTGTGAAGAGGCAGCTTGGGGTCTCTGGGCACAGTGGGCGCCTCCTTCAGGGACCCCTGTTGGGGAGCAAGTGAGGACCCCAGGTCCTTGCTCATGCCTGCCCATGCTGAGATGTTGCGTGCCAAACTACAAACAGTGCCTCTGTCTTTGCTCTTTCTATCGCTGTGATCGGCACATGCGCAGGAGTAACTTGGAAAGCAAAGGGTCTATTTGGCTTAAACTCCCATGTTACAGCCCATTGTTGGGGGAAGCCGGGGCAGGAACCTGGAGGAAGAAACCCAAGCAGAGGCCATGTAGGAATTCTGTTTACTGGTTTGCTCCATATGGCTTGCTCGACCAGCTTTCTTATAGAACCCAGAACTACCTGCCCGGGGGTGGCCACACCCATTATGGGTTGGGCCTTCCCACAGCAATTATTAATCAAAAACATGCCCTCACAGCCTTGCATACAGGCAATCTGATGGAGACATTTTCTCAACTAAGGTTCTTCTTCCCAGATAATTCCAGCTTGTGTCACACTGACAACAGTAACTAAAACATAACAGCCTCTAACAAGTGTCTTGTGAGGCACCAGCTCCTCTCGGAGGTGAGTAAATGCCTTGGTGCCTTCTAGCATGGGACAGGGCAGCCAGACCAGATTTGGAACTGGTGTGGCAGATGAGGACACAGGTCTGAGTCTGTGGGCCACTCGGTTGCCATAGTTACTGCAATGACTGGCCATGTGAACTCTCTAGGGTCAGGAGTAGTTTTCCCTGCTCTTGCCTGTGGCTCTGTGTAGTGGTCACAGAAATGACAGACAAGGAGAGCCTGCCTTTGATTTTCACTGCCGCAAGTAAAGGCAGACACTGTGTTCCTACGCTGTAATACTTAGACTCTACCCACTTGCAATTTAAGGCCAGACTGAAAAAAAAGAAAAAAGAAAGACAATACTACTGTGACCCTTGGTTTGGAGGCACACTTCCCATCTATACAGTGGGGTGCTGTGGTAGGGAGCAGAGGCAGATCACTGTCGTCTCTAGTGGCAATCAGCTAAAACAACTTGTCCTGCACCGATGATAGCAGAACAGTTAGTCCTTCATACGACAGCGGGGAAAATATGATTACAGAGCTAGAGGAACAGAGACAAAATTTCATCCTAGATTCATAAGATAGAACATAAAGAATATAACTGGGAAGTGCCACATACAATCGGCGCTGTGAAGGGACACGAAGGTAAGCAACGAGTCTCCCCACCGTGTGGTAAAGGATCTAACACACGTTTCCACAGTGTGTAAACACGGGGCCTCTGACCATCACAGTTTCTGCCACAAGAAACCACATCACTCCTGCACGTCAAAATGGATGATGTGGCCCCTGGTTCTTTAGAGGGAAGGTTTGACTGCCAACCCTCCAGAGGGAGAGCCTGGCTGAGGCTGTGCCCGAGGGCCTCTGTGTCCCCGTGGAAGCTGCACCCTGAGGTCGCAGTGGAGCAAAGAGGAAAGGCCGTTTCCGGCTCAACATTCCACAGCTTTTGCTTGTGCTCCTGGCCCGGGCTTGGCTGGGAAAGAGATGAAGTTCCTACGGTGACTTCTCAAGTCTATGAAGACAGCAGCAATGGAAGCTAAGCCTGGTGCAGGTAGGGATGCAGCAAGCGACCAACTGGCAGGGCTAGGGACTCCTAGGGCAGAGCTGATGTCTCAGAGGACTGTATACATCCTGGGAAACAAAGAAATCCAGGCCAGGTACAGAAGAGAGCAGAGTAACAGACTCTCAGGCACACCCAGGAACAAAGCTAAGCACACCCTCTCTCTCACACTGCGCACACTGCACCCACACTTCGACCTGTGTGCTCACATGTGTACTTGTGTGTGCTCACACTCACACCCGTGTACAGTCCCACGCTCACACCTGCATTCATGTACACACATGTACCCTCACCCCTACACAGAGCTCTTGTGGGATGCAGGTGGGTCCACCCACCATGGCAGCGGCCAGCAGAACCATCCAGGCTATTCCCACAGGTCAACCCAGCCCCACATGAGGCTGCGTGCTTCCCAGCCTGCCTCGGTGTTTCCTGAGCATGGGGTTGCCGTCTTCAAAGGTGGGATCATAAATGTGTACAGACAAGGGGTAAATGTTGGCGTTTGCGATCCAGTTTTTAGATTGCTAGTTGTCCACCAGCAGAAGTGGGTTAGAAAGAGGAAGCCTTCAAATGGGAAGAGTTCCCATTCAGCGGCTCTTACTGCTCGTTTCGGAGGGAGACAGAGTGTTCTCCACGCCACTGTGGAAGGATCCTTACTCCTAAGCCTCTCCAACTCTGGCTTCTCCATCTTGGGGGACTGAGAACAGCTGGGGAGTTGAGCTTGGGTGGAGGTTCAATAATCGGTTTTTAATCTCTGTTAAATAATGGTGGTAAGGGCACTGTGACCTGTCCTGACAGTGAGAACTCAGAGCAAGGACAACCTTGTGTCCCTGTCACGGGGTCGTCTGCCCGTGGCCAACCGTGAGCCCAGGCCCCTTAGGCCTTCCCAGAGACCGGGGTTGTATCTCTGCTATGTCAAGGATCCTGGCACTGATGGGCAGTGGGCACAGGCGGACGAGGCTAACAGGCAAACACCTGCGTCTCCCTCTCACCCCACATGAGTCCACATCAAGCGCTTGGTCTAGAGACCTTCAAGGGAGCTGTTTTCAGAAATCCATTATATCTTTGTTCCCAGAAACCTCAAAATAACTCAAAGACTTCCTAGCATGTGGCCTTTTCCTTTATTTTCCTCGTTTCTCTCCCCTTTTTTTCTGATTCAGTTCCAGAGATTTTGTTGAAAAGAACAGCAGCCATATTGGTCTCAGATCAAAAGAAAAATATTAATGTGTTTTCTGAGTTCTGAAAACACAAACTCCACAAATTTCTATGAAAACACAAGAAAAATCCATCAGCCTAAACCACTGCAATTCCAGCCAGGGTCAATGTCAAATCGTGACATGAGACGCGGACAACATTTTAATCCTATTTAATTAAATGTGGAATAAAATATTTTAATCGTTGTTTCCAAACCAGCACATGCAAACGAGACAGTCTCACAAATCTGTCACCCACAAAAATATGTAAAAATGGCCTCAAAATACAAATGCCAGCTGTAATGGAACACTCTACAGTGGGGCCAGCTTCCACACCAGCAGAACACAGGGAAAGGCTGGGTGAAAACTTCATGAAGGGGCGAAAAGGAAAACTTGATCTCCTGACTCTTCATCTCTCTCAGGGGAGCCGGGCTCACAGGGGTCTTACAGAGTCCACAGCATTGGTTGTCTCTGACATAGGACAGAAATGATCAGGCTGATACAACTCACCCTGGGGCAGCCAATGCTGTGCCTGGATCTCAGGCTGTGGGGTCCATTCCCATAAGCCATCTCTCCCCTGGTTGTCATGCAGGTCAGGAGAGGTTACCTACTGGGCTTTAGGGACCGGATAAGCAAAACCTGGTGGTATAAGCCACTCTAGGCAAAGATGCCAGCCCTTGTGTTATTCCTTATACCCATGTCTTAGGTGAAGATATAGCCCCAGCAAACAAAATTCACTGACCACAGATGGGGGTTTCGCCTGTACCCTAGTGTGCCGGAGGTGTGTGATGGCCACCTGTCTTTAAGAATGCATGTGTGCAAGATATTCGTCAGTATTGCTATAGGATAGGGTCATTTCAGGTCCCCTATCCTCAGCTGCCCAAGTAACTAACTGGGGACCTTGGCTTGGGCTCCTGGGAGCCACTCTAGGTTCAAGTCTCTTGCCAACCCTAAGGGGGCTCCCTTAACTAAGAATTGTGCTTCCGTGCTCCCCTATCCAACCTTCCTTTATCCCAATCCTCCTTTTCCCCCAAGTTCCCCCCATCCTCCCCTTCTCCCTTTTCTCTCCCCATCTCCCCTTACCCCCATCCCACCCCACCCCCAAGATCCCAATTTTCTCCCCAGCAATTTTGTCTACTTCCCATAGCCAAGAGGATAACTATATGTTTTTCCTTTGGTTCACCTTCTTACTTAGCTTCTTTAGGATCACCAGTTGTAGACTCCGTGACCCTTATTTATGGCTAGAAACCAATTATGAGTGAGTACATCCCATATTCATCTTTTTGGGTCTGGGTTACCTCACTCAGAATAGTGTTTTCTATTTCCATCCATTTGTATGCAAAATTCGAGAAGTCATTGTTTTTTACCACAGTGTAGTACTCTAATGTGAACCTTCATCTGGTGATGGATGGAGATAGAGACAGAGACCCACACTGGAGCACTGGACTGAGCTCCCAAGGTCCCAATGAGGAGCAGAAGGAGGGAGAACATGAGCAAAGAAGTCAGGACCACGAGGGGTGCACCCACCCACTGAGACAGTGGAGCTGATCTACTGGGAGCTCACCAAGGCCAGCTGGACTGTGACTGAAAAAGCATGGGATAAAACTGGACTCTCTGAACATGACGAACAATGAGGGCTGATGAAAAGCCAAGGACAATGGCACGGGGTTTTGATCCTATGCAATGTACTGGCTTTGTGGGAGCCTAGCCAGTTTGGATGTTCACCTTCCTAGATATGGACAGAGGGGGGAGGACCTAGGACTCACCACAGGGCAGGGAACCCTGACTGCTCTTTGGACTGGAGAGGGAGGGGGAGAGGAGTGGGGGGAGGGGAAGAGGAGTGGGAGGAGGGGGAGAAGGATGGGAGGAGGGGGAGGGAAATGGGAGGCTGGGAGGAGGTGGAAACTTGTTTTTTTTTCTTCCTTTTCTCAATTAAATAAATAAATAAATAAAAGACAGTGAAGCCCTTGAGGGAGGATCAATGCAGTACCACACATCAGAGAGAAACCAAAAGTGAATTCTTTGTCTATATAAGATTAGATTTAAAATACATAATTTTCATTAATTAAATTTCATTATGGCACTTTCACACATATGTATCATTGTACTTTGCTCATATGTAAGTATCCACGATGGCCAATTACTTTAAACAGTGGTTCTAAATCAGTTTTTCCCCCAGAAATTAAGCTCCAATCCTAAGTGCTCAATCCTAAACACATGCAAATAAAAGCAACACTAATTGGAAAAAAAAAAGAATGCATGTGTGGACGGTACCCTCTCCTCCAGCTCTGTGTTTGCTGCCTGGGCTGGCTGCTGCCCCACATAAACACCGCTCAGAAAACTACTGGAGTCTGTGGTATTTTTATTGTAATCCTTTCTATTTAAGTTAAACTTATTTGGAGAGGTGTCGCATCTGACTGCCTCTCCCCATCATGTTTTTAGAGGTCTCACGTTTATGATATAAAATTTCCCCTGTGAAGAGATGAGAACTCCACCGAGGAAATCACCCAGAAACAGAGGCTGCCTGTAAACTGTACTGACACGGGACACGCTGAGAAGATATCTTTGTCCACTTCTAGCTGGACACTGTCACAAAGAAATCAAATTGTGACCAGAGCCAGCAACAGCCCAAGTCCTGGGGAGACACCTCGCCCTGGGGACAGGAGAGCCCCCCACTGTCATTTCGCCACCCTTGAGAACATGAAGGGCCTCATACAGCTGTCCTCACATTACTGGTCCTCAGAAACCATGGCAGCAGCTGCTCAGTCTGACCACTTCCTTGCGGTCCTTCAGCAGGACACCCAACCGGGGTCATCCAAGAGAATGTGGCAGGAAGCAGGAACAAAAGACGGCCAGGCTTTGTGGCTCTACATGACGACCGCAACTTCCCACCACGCTCATTTCTGACCTCCTAGGCAACTGCTTCTAGAAGTTTCTCTCAGGATTACATCCTGGTATTTAAAAGAATTTTTCATGTGTTCCTCTTCCTTCTATGCACATCTCCGAGATGAGTAATCGTCAAGGCATAAAATGACACCGACATTTTCTTGAAATGTACGTTTAGACGCCGATGAGGGACGGACATGAAGCCAGGTGTTGACTGCTGTCATCCCAACTGCCCGCAGCTCCTGGCACAATGCCCGGAGGAAACCTGTTAAACCCGAGGACACTGTCAGCCGCACCGTCTTTTCAGGTGTGAGAGAATACCGGGCAGAGCAGTCTGGGACTGGAATGCGAAAGTGGAATCATACACAGGACTCCTTGAATTTGGAAGTATTCCTAAAGTAAACATTTGATCTCTACAGTAAGCAGATTCTGGAGTCCGGATAGGGATACGGCAGCAAGAGGCTGTCTTAGCACAGCTCCACATACTAACACGGAGAACCCTGCCTCTTCCTGGTACCATAGGCACCATCCTGCCAGCATGAAACCAAGCCACCTCAGGAGAAGGTCTGGGGACAGATTGGGTAGCCTCCATATCTGAGCCCAACTGAAGACACAGTCAGAAACCTCTCAGAGCGCAGAGGAGGCACTGTGAGGAAGCACAGATTACTGGGATGTCCACCAGTACCACCTCACTCTCAAGGGCCCACGGGGTGGAGCTGAGTGGAACCATCAGGAAGGATTCTCTGAGACTGCAGAGCACTGTTCGAGGAGTCTTTTCAGGAAAAAGGAAACAGTAACCCACCAAAGTGATCAACTCTAAGCAAATGTCGAAGCCTAGTGCAAAGCTTGGTGTGATAGAAGCAGACAGGTGTAGTGTTCATTAAAACAGAGTCACCCATGGCCTTCCGGAATGTGCTGAGAGCGTGCATGTGTGAACAAGTACATACGCAAGAATCCATGTATATGGCTGCATGCTCATGGGACATAGATCACGTATAAGAATCATGCATGTGACTCCATGTGTGCACCACAATGATTAAAAATTAGATTTTTCTCATTCAAGTTTCCTCTGAAGAAGCTAAAGCTAATATTCAGTTTACTACAAGCTAAACATCCAGAGACAAAGGGCAATGGTGTGGGGTATGTATGCCATGTCAGGTAGATGAGAGTCAATACGTTATTTGGGTTTTTTGTTTTGGTTTCCCAATAAACAGGAATGGATGTTTAGGGATGAATAAAAATGTCATTTGTGCTGGGCGGTAGTGGCACACTCCTTTAATCCCAGCACTTGGGAGGCAGAGGTAGGCAGATCTCTGAATTTGAGGCCAACCTGGTCTACAGAGTGAGTTCCAGAACAACCAGGGCTACACAGAGAATCCCTCTCAAAAAGAAAATCTTTATTTTCAAATGTCCTCCTTCCCTTGTAACTGCTACCAGTGGCCAATGATCACCAATGGGCTTTCTGTTTGTTTGTTCCTTTTCTGCAGTGCTGAGTATTTTTGCTGCAGTATTGGGTTTCTGTCTTTTGTTTGTTTTGATGAAACAGGGTCTCACCGTGCAGCCATATTGGCTTTGAACTCAAGGTGTTCAAGATAAGGATTAGAAGCATGAGCCCCCCTGATTAGCAGTCCTGACCCAGCCAGAGGCAGTCCTAGCCTCAGTTCTGGGCACTGAACCCAGGGCTTTTACTCATGCGAGGCAAGCACACTACCACTGCACTTCCTCCCAGCCCTCTTCTCGCTTGCCACTTGCTGTGTGATCTTGAAGAAGTCTCACTAAGTAGCCCAGGCAGGCCTCGACCTCAGGATTCTCCTTCCTCAACCTCCCGAATACTGGGATTGCAGGTGTGCCCTACCACACCTGACCAAAGTGGAAACATTTGGCCTTGTCAGTAGGAGAGCGCTCTGAGCTATCGGACAGCCTGTCTGCATTATCTGCAACAGCAATGCAGGTCTGCCTACCAGTACCGTGGCCTGCGACAGCAAGAATAAACAGTTCGGCAACTTGGTTAATTGCAGGCAGAGGCAGGGCCCTGGTGGCGGTTGGTGTGGTTGGGCTGTTTAGATGGGAGGCTTGTCGGGGTTAATGGCTCATCAACTACATCTTCCCAAGGCCAGTTTAGTCTGTGTGGTCTTGTTCCCAGAGATTCGGAGAAAGTAAATCCCCTTTGAAAGCTCTGTGTGTGCTTGCCACCAAGCTGAACCCCTCATTACCGCAGGAAGCTTTTCCAGGCTTACTCTAAGCCTTAACTCTGGATCTAGCTGCTAACCAGAAGGCTGACGAGTTCATGGGTAAAGTCTACACCAAACTGACTGACGGGGTGTGAACCTCACTCACTAAGAAGACCTGGCCGTGATTTTAGAGGCACTGTAAGGGGAACACAAATAAGCCCGAAGCACTGTGGTAAATTTGTTTTACAACAACATGAAACACTCTGGGAGCGTTGGACAATTAGTAAAAATGACTGCTTTGTGGCTGGACATAGACTGGTTGGTAGAGTCCCTACTAGTATGCAAGAGGTCCTGGTTTTAGTCTCCAGCAGACCATAAGCCAGGTGTGGTGGTACCTGTCTTTAACCCCAGTACTCTGGATTTGGAGGTGCAAGGGTCAGAAGTTCAAGGCCAGCCTTTGCTACATAGTAAGTTCTAAGCTAACCTGGGCTACCTAAAACTCTCAAAAAGATATTATTACTTTGAAATTCATAAAAATTACTCTTCACATGCTCCGAGAAGTAATAACCAATATGAGACTTTCGAGCTGTTAAGTGCGAGAATAAGTCAGTTATCCACGCCCTTCCACGCAGGCTCTCTCTTCTGGCTACGACCGTCACGGCTCACCTTTGCAGTTCCCACGGTGGGCGATCTCCAGCTGTGGATCTTTGCACTTCGCCCGCTGGAACTCACATCGAGACAGGAAGGTCCTCCCGTCGGAGGCGCAGAGGGGCTTCTGGGAGGAGCTGGGGCAGTCCAGGCTGCAGTCTCTGTCTTTGTCTTGGTCAACTCTCAAGAACTTGGGGGAGAGAAAGAAGCAAGAGAGATTTAAAGAACTCTTCCTGGGCAGAAAGCAGTCTGCTCCACAGGAACCCAGAGCACTCAGAGAACAGACCAAAGAAATACGGTCTCTCTGAGCTCACACCTGACAGAAACCGCAAGTCAACCTCTCAAAAGGGTAAGTAGTCCATGTCACTAGTAGGTGATCACTGGCTGCAAGTTCAAATCTAAGGTCTGGTGGGAAAACACACGCAGCCCTTTATGAATGGAAGGTGCTCCTCCACTCCACTTGCTTCCCCTGGGGAACCTGTAAACACAGGAAGGTTCCTTGCCATCCTCTTAAGAATCTGTAGATGCTCAAACTCCTAGTAACCAGCTTCTTAATGTAAACTGAGTCCCCCCCCCCGACCTGCACCCCACAAGAAGCCATCAGCTGTGGAGAGCTACACTTCAGCATCCTTATTGCAATTTTTAAGAGTCCTCTTCTATGGCTTCCTGTCTAGGCTGCTACTTTTTTGTGGGGGGTGGGTAAGGGTTGTCACAGATGGTTTCTATGACTCTTTCTCAACTGTGAGTCTGCAGCCATAGAGACCACTGCAAAAGTAGCTTCCTCACCCTTACAGGGGATCATGGATCGTGGACTTCTGCATGGTTTCTGGATTCAGGGCAGACTGTGGACATCCACATTGGACTTGAGTTTAATGTTTTATTTTGTTTCTTTCTTCTTCTTTTGTATGTGTGTATACCCCAATGAACTAGGATCTTGGTTTTCTTTTTGATTTTTGTTGTTGTTGTTTTCTTGAGACAGTGTGTTATTATTCCCAGGGTGGCCTCAAACCTGCCATGGAGTTGAGGGTGGCCTTGAACTCCTAATTCTCCTACCTCTACCTTCTAGGTTCTGGGATCCCTGGGGCCACTATGCATTGTTCATCCTGCAATTTTTAGCCTTATGTTTTGAAAGTTTTTTTCCAACAAATGTTTTGTTGAATAAATGTTTGGTCCCATAATTGAGAAGCTACTGTACCCCTGAGAAATGTTTTGGACTCCTCATGCCACACATGGCCCCACTTCAGGAAGAGCGGGGATCAAAGTGGCCACCCTTCCTCATAAGTTCTCACAAGAATGGGTAGCACTGAGACCCTCTTAGTAGGGACATGGGGGTTACCCACGGACCATTTTGCATGTAGTTCCCAAGAGCAGATTTCCCAATCCATTGGTTCTTCCTTTCCTCTTTCGTGCCCTTGAATCCCCTGACTCCTAGGGAAATCTCGATCCAGACACTCCAGCCCTGCCTATTCTCCTTGGATGAGGGATCAAGCACCCTGGACAGCATTCATCTTGCTTCTATTCTTCATGCCCATGACCCTGTCCTGTCGAGGCGTGCATCAAGCCAGATAGAAGAGCAAGCACAATGACTCCCAAATGACAGGAACTAGGAGCCACCACAGATGCCATCACTGCCAGGTATTTCCTGATTTGGCATTAGCAATGCATTAAAAGGGAGAAATCTTTTTAAGGGTGAAGTGGAGATAAGGAGGGGAGGGGAGAAAGAAGAGCGGGAGGAGGGGAAGAGAAGGAGGGGTGCTGGGGGGTTATGCATGTGCCACACACCCAACTACACTTTCTAGGCAGCTGCTCAAGGTGGAGAAGCTCTTTACACCTGCCTCTCTCCTCCCAGCAAGAACTCTTAAGCGCTTGTTCTTTTCATCATGGATAACCCAAAGCAATTCAATCTTGTGCTAGAAAAACCATAAAGAAGGCAAGAGGCACATGGGAAAACCCTGGAGGTGCACAGGTTAGAGCACCCTGAGGGTCCGTATCGAGCTTGCTGTCTTACACAGGTCAGGACCACCTGCCTAGGAATGGTGATGCCAACAGTGGGCTTGGTCCTCCTACATCAATTCATCATCAAAGCAACCCCCCTCAGACGTGACATAGGCCAATCTAATCTAGGGCTTTCTTCTGACTCTATGCTTGGCCAAATTGACATCTGAAACTTAACTAGAGCAGTGAAGCTCTCATGAATGTCCAAGTTTAAACTAAAAGGAAAAGATTTAAACAAAATCAAGCCAGGTAAGAAACAGGGGTGAACACTCTCCACATCCTAATATAGAAAAATCCCTGCTACAGCACTGATCAGACCCTCGTCAGTCACAATACAGGGGAGCTGAGGTAGCACCTGGAGCAACAGCATGTCACCAACAATACACACAATGGCTGTAAGATTCCACAAGTTCTTCCTGAACCACGGTCCTCCACAGTGCTTGTGAGTGTTTCTCATGATGCAAAGTCCCACCTCTGTTGTCAAGACCCATGTTTCATTTAGATACAGATCCTTAAACAAGGCACCACCAGGGAACGGGGCTGAAGCAAAGACAGTGCTGGATAACTATGAGATTTCCTGGAGATGGGGATTCTCAGAGCCCACGGATGAGTATTCATTGCCATTCCGCAGCTTGAAGTTTATGGACAAACGATACCACAAGGTCTGATCTCAAGGTTTGCAGCCCCACATAGGTCCTACACTGTCCCCAAGGGAAATGGTCCCCATGAAGAAGCAACATAGGCTCTCCTTCCTCCTCATCTCCAAACAAGGCAGGTCTCCAGAGTGAGTGTAGATCTCAACTGTGATAAACAAAGCCTTCAAGTTCGGGATTTAGTTCCGACACCTCAGCAAGATGGGTGGAGCAAGAGAGCCTCTACACCTCACTGCCTCTGGGTTATACTTGCAGACTTCTGCAACGAAGAGAAACTGCTGAATGAGGTGCATGTTGTCATGAATTACAGGACTAGATGAAATCTGGGGGCCGGAAAGGCACCTGTGTGGCCAGGGCAGACATGGGGAGACAGTAAGACAGGCTCGGGGTCTAAAATAAAGGATAGGTCTTGGTTTCAGAGGTTGAACATGCATTGTGCCCTGGGCACTCACAGCCTCTTCTTGTGTGAGGTAGAGATGATAAAACAGCACCCATTTTATAAGGATCACTATGAGCATAAATGACGGCTCTCTGGAAAACATCTTGACCAGACGTGAAGAAGTCACTGGCAACGAGCCCTAAGAACCTGGAGTCCATTATTTAAGATGTACATGTCCGCTGTGGCTTTGTTCCAACAGTCACACAAAAACCACTACACCATGTGAGCTTTGGGCAACCCTCCCATGTGTGGTTATTTCCAGGTAGAAGATTGGAGAGTGCAGAAAAAAAAAAGAGTGAAATTAGGTCAAAAGGTGATAGTTAAGTCTTTCAAGAAAGGGTTTAAAACAGAAGCTCAGCTCTGTCCCAGGGTGGCTAGAGTCAGTTAAGGGACATCTGGTGACCGGTGGACAGGGAGAGGCCAAGGCTAGAGGTCAGTCTCTCAGGACCAAGGATGGGGAAAATGTCACCTTGCATGAGGAGTTAAGCAAGGCCACTCAGGATGCAGGTGCAGTGAAGAACCCAAGCCCACCACCTTGCTGGAGATCTCTGAGCTAGAGTCCTAGACAGAGGGAGACATCAAGACGTCCAGTAGTCATTCCCTCCCCCACCCACTTTCTCTCCCTCCCCTGATTTATGGTATTTGTTTTAGTGGACATAAAACCTTGTTTGCATATTATAGGCATATTAGATCTGCCCATTTTGGGCACTAGGATGGCATTTCCTATCATTCTCTCAACTTCTGCTGTGTTTGGTCAGGAACACACAGTCTGGGCTCAGGTATGGGTCAGGCTGTCCTTCTTGTTCTATGATTCTCCTTCTCAAACCCCCAAACATATCTCTCTCTCTCTCTTTCTCTCTTTCTCTTTCTCTCTCTCTCTCTCTCTCTCTCTCTCTCTCTCTCTCTCTCTCTCTCTTTCTCTCTCTCTGCCTCTCTTTCCTCCTCCTCCTCTTTTTCCTCCTCCTGCCCCTCCTCCTCTTAACTACTCTCAGTGATGAGAATAGATACCTTTGCTTGCTGCCAGCTCCTCTTGGATGGAATTCAGCTCATCATCGCTACAGGTTGTGTTTACAAGAGTCAGTGGGAACTTCATTATCCTGAATTATTCCTAATAAGATACCATACAGCTGTTGTTACTTCAATACAAGATTTGCCTTTGGCAATAAGGAAATTACCTCCCTCTGCATTCAGTCATTCCTCTTTGGGGTCAGAGGTGATGTGTCTCCAATCTCACTGTGCATTCCTTAGACAGACTGGGCTTCAGACAGACCTGTTCTGTCTGAGGCTACTTCACTGTAGAGTGTTTATAGAAGGCTTCAGTGACAACCGAGTAGCAGTTTCCTATCCAAGACCCCAGGAAGAAGCCGAACATGCCAATCAATACCTCCCACTCCAGGTCACAGGTCTGGGCCAGCACACAGGCTTGGGACATGGAAGACCCCACAGCAAAGATTTAGCAAGCCAATTTGGAGCCCTCCAACTGGAAATCACTGGGAGATGGCATTTCCCCATTTATGTAGCCTCCTATGGCACTGGCGCCATGTTGGAGCTCAGTACTGGTTTATGGCCTGAGGAGCCATGTCACTGTGGCAGAGAGAATGGCAGGGGCCAGAGGAGGAGTTTGGAAACTGATGTGGGACTCCAGGATACCGAATAGCCAGGAACCCTGCGGGAGGAACTGTGCGTCCTCCTATTCTCCACGCCCTCATTTATGCTTCCCCCTTTTACTCAAGCCTTGTCGGACATCATCCTCCAGGCTGTCTCCATGCTTAGAGCACCAGAAGGCTGTTACTGTGCTGAGCCGGGCTTTGCAAGGTGCTGGAGGCCTCGCTGGTCTGGTGCGCTATTCCTTTCAGTTAGACCCTTCTCGCCAGCTGCGACCCGTAGCCGACCTTGCAGAGGAGACAACGGGAGTTCTAGTGACGACCACGCTGCTGTGGTTTCACAGAAGACAAGGGTAGGTTTTTCCAGGGGCCAGGCTCAGCAGCTGTTGCTATGGAAGAGCAAACCATGGACCCTATAAGGTGTCTCACAGAAACTACATTATAACGTGATATATACGAGTTGAAAGATATTTTTAATCTTTCCTCTAATGTTTCCTTTTATTCCCAGATGATCACAGCCTTTCAGGAAAGACCCCCCCGCCCCAGTCATTAGCAATTACACATCAGAGAAGGCCTCACCTGGAGCATAAGTGACCATATCCTGAGAACCACCTTTCCCCCTCCAGCAATAAAGCCCCCTTCAGGCCACCCTGCAGAGCTGGGAGGAGCCGAGACAATGATGGGCCAACAACAGACAGGACTACACTTTGGCCAGGCATACTGAATTATTCATACCCTTTCCACGTCCCCTGGTTCTGTCTCTATTTAAACTAAAAGCTCATGTCTGCACCCTAAAGATGATCTCAGAGTCATCGGACCCTTTATCAACTCCTCTTCTCAGTATGGCCATATTAAATAAGTTTCTTGAGATGGGTGACCAAGCCAAACATGTTTGGGGTGCTGGAACCAGGGCTTTTGCCCTAAAACTTTCAGTTATATCATCAGTGAGGAAAAGTCCCAATAACCAGATAAGTTGCAAGGATCCATAGGTGGAGATGACTTTGTGAGAAAATGGCTCCTTTCCTGCCTGATCCCCTGTGCAAGGAACCTGTAAAAGAAGTCACATCTTCTCCCTGTGGCAGAAAGGGTAAGACCTTTTGTCAAACGCTCAAGGGTCAATGCAGAAGCCCTCCAAGTGGGGCAATGTTGGTGGGGACAGAGGCCATGGCTCAATCAGATCAAGAAGAAATCCATAGACCACCAGTAGATGGGTGCCGTTCCCAATGGTCACCCAGTGGGTCAGCAAGGTCACCAGACCCAAACTCAGGGCTGAACCAACCTCCTCCCTTCATCACAGTAGCATCTGTCAAGATGCCAGGCTGGGTCTTCCTCTTCCAAGAAAGCTCCTCAGCTCACATTCAGGAATGACCCAGGAAGAAAGTCAAGGCAGGATACAGGGGAGAAACCTGGGGTCTGGGATTGATTCTAATCCCTGCCTAGGAACTTCCTCAGACAGCATCCCCGCACTCCCTCACCTTGCTTCACATATGGGAAGGGATTCTTGGAATATTTTTAGTTTTGTTGACACTGTGAGATAGATGGCCAGGTCATGGAATTCTGGAGAGAAAGCTCTCCCATCTCTGCACCTCCGGCAGAGCTACCTCACTCCTGAATGCTCCCGTGCTATCTACAGCCTTGGGGGAGGAGTACAATCTTGGAGATAAGGTCTGGTGCTGAGCACCAAAGCGCTGGACACTGGCCTGCAGTCCTTCAGCTGACACCTCCCTACCGGGCATTGGGCACTCTTCTTTCAGATGCTACCATGCTGGACACTAGTCCTGTAGCAGGGTCTGTAATCCACAGAAACAGTCAACAGTGAGGATTCTTTCAGGCCTGTCTCTTTCAAAAGAACCCTCGGTAGCACAAATATATTTCTCTCCAGACCCTGGAGTTCAATAGAAACCACTGACATGTTCAACTTCTACAAATAAATTAATTGCAATAAAATAAAATTAGAATTTGCATTGCCTACTGGCCCCAGCCACACGTTGAGTTCTTGGTGGTCCCCTGTGGCAGCTGTTGCTGTCCTGACAGTAGAGGCCATAAAATCTATCAACAGAGGCCATTCCTTCCTTATCTAGAAACAAGATTACCTCCCTAAACTCTTTCCCTAAACCTGAGCTTCCCTTGGCAAACGAGGAAGAGTTCTCGCTAAGAGAGTGGAAATGAATTCTGCAGCGTGTGGCAAGTTAAACATGTCAAAACTGCAGAGAAAAGAACAATTTTAAAGAAATTACCTTGAAATTCACACTTAATTATAGAGAAGAAAGGTGTGTTTTAATTACAGGAAGAGAATCTGGGGCTTGTGTGGAGGAGAGAAAGGATTTCCAGGGACTTCAGAGGGAGAGGCAGAGTGGAGAGGAGACTCCCATGGGTGACTTTGGAGGAGAGAAGCCCTGAGAAGGGGGGTCCTTGATAAAGGCTCGTTCTGAGAGAGAGGCTCCGACAGAGGTGGCTCACAAAAGCTGGCTCCCGACTCCCAAAATGGCCCAGGACAAAGGCTCATTCCTGTCATTAATCCAAGGGAGGCACAGAGAACAAGTCATAAAGTGAGGCTTCTGCAAAGAGAAACCTATTGATAGACCAGCGTCCATGAGATGTAGCCTAGTGATGGACCAGCGTCCATGAGATGTAGCCTAGTGATGGACCAGCATCCATGAGATGTAGCCTAGTGATGGACCAGCATCCATGAGATGTAGCCTAGTGATGGGACCAGCATCCAGGAGATGTAGCCTAGTGATGGACCAGCATCCAGGAGATGTAGCCTAGTGATGGACCAGCATCCAGGAGATGTAGCCTAGTGATGGGACCAGCATCCAGGAGATGTAGCCTAGTGATGGACCAGCATCCAGGAGATGTAGCCTAGTGATGGACCAGAATTCAGGAGATGTAGCCTAGTGATGGACCAGCATCCATGAGATGTAGCCTAGTGATGGACCAGCATCCAGGAGATGAAGCCTAATGATGCGACCAGCATCCAGGAGATGAAGCCTAATGATGCGACCAGCATCCAGGAGATGTAGCCAAGGGCTGTAGGCATGGTTTGGAGCTGGGGAAGAGTCTCAGCTCTGTCCTAGGAGGCAGCTCAGCTTTTCCTAACAGCAATTCCACAAAATGCTTGTCGGGTCACTGGCAAGCACAGGGCTTCCACCTTGAAGTTAATGTACATTAGTCTTCACTGAAGAACCCAAAGAATTACATCTATTTTACATACATTACAAAGAATTTAGATGTTACACACAGACATAAAGAAAACTCTGGTTCTCAGAGGAGATGGATGGGCTGTGGATGAGACCCCAGGATTCTTCCATGAGTCAGCATTAGGGAATATATGGGCTGGAAGTTATCAAACTGACTACCACCAGTTTCCCAGGTACTATCTCTGGCAATGCAAGTGACATTAAGGAAGAGCTGGGTGAACAGAACCCAAAGGTTGACACATGAGCCCTCTTCTCTATCCATCAGGGAAGCTTGCATTAGCCCAGGTACCCTGTAACAACAGGAAGCACAGTGATTCTTGTCAAAGCATTCAGCTCACCAGCAAAGCTCAGCTCCCACCTGGGGTGTTGGGAGAAAGACCATCAAGACATCTAGTCACTGCACAGTCTCACAGAGGAAAGTGAGGTCTCTGCATGTGACAGAGTGGAACAGCCAGTGAGCAGTGTTCCTTCAGGGCTCTGCCTCTGCTCCTGCCTTCACATACCTGTCTTGAGTTCCTGCATTGTGTCCTTTGATGACGGACTAAGTCAATCCTATCCTTCCTGTGTTGCTTTTGGTCACAGAGTTTATCACAGAAACAGAAAACAAACTAACATAAGACTTCCTTTAGTTCATATCCCCAGAACCACCAGCTGAGGGACATGAGGCTGGGGGAAGCTAAGACTCAGTCCCTAGTCTATATGCGGCCATGTCTCTCCCTCCAGATTCTAGAGAACCCATCAGTGCCCTCACAGTTTCTTGGCCTCCTGCAGCTGAGTGGTACTAGAATCAGCCTAGGCTTACTCCCACCCTTAGGAAAAAGAAAGACAAACTTGCCTGCACCCACCTACCTAGCTGTCTGTCTCTCTGTCTTAATCAGCAGCCACTGCATTTGCTCAGAAGGCCAGAGAAGAAAGCCCCTCTTCACATCTGGTACCACAGTAACAATTGTCCAGAATCTAGACCAGGGTGCCTAGAATCCTGTCAACCAAGAGAACCACAGGGCTTGCAACAGAGACCGAGGTGTGACTAATTTAGGACAGTCTGATGACAGTATGACTCCCTAATAGTATCTTCAAGTTCCCAAGCCTACCATGTGGGCAGTTCAGATATTATAAGAATGTCAGACTACAGAGGGTGTTACATTGCCTCCGAGAAGGCAATGAATGGGAAGAACCAATGAAGACAGTTGAAACATAGTACACAGAGCTCAGAAGTAAAAGCTCAGATGGAATGACCTCATCGTCATCATAATCTAAGATTTATATACTTATTGATAAACAAATATATTGAATTGCCAATTTCTCCAAAACTTACTTTATTTACTAATAATTAGCATACTTTTTATTATTCTATTATCATAAAATATTTTGTCAGGTTCATGTAAGTTACACTGTGACACTGTGACAGCCAACTCTCGTGACAACAATGGTGTCCACCCCTATGGTATGGTGGCCTTCCCACCTCAAATGTCATTTTCTGGACAGGAGGTTTTTTTCCTTTGGTTTTAGAGGTTTTAACCTTTGCCCAGCACCCACACAGAGCAAAGTCACACAATCTCATACAAGGTAAAGCTATAAAGTGACAGCCATCGGTGTCCAAGAATGTGTGCCGGTGCAGTTGGGGCCATTCTCTGTGCAGGTAGCGACACCAGAGAAGTGAGGTCTTTTGCTCAGAATGGGAAACACTCTTCGGGGGTGGGGTGGCTCTGAGAGAGCTTGGAACATATGTCTTTGTCTTGGTCCTCCCCACATGTTGTCCCTGAGTCTGTCTCTTAGACTGTCATCTCTTAGGTCACTGTCCCTTCGCCTCCACAGAAGAGTCTGCAGTACATCTGCCCCGCTCAGCAGCAGCTCCAACTCAGCGTCAGTCACAAACATTGGCACTGACCCATGAATGGGCCCACTTTTCTATAGCGTGATATTATCAGGGTGGGAAGACCACCAAGTCCCTCCTCCTTTAAGAGGAACTTCCCTGGGGTTAGGTTAAGCACAGCTATGAGAATTGGGTCCATTAGTGCCCTAAGTACAGGGCAAGGAACAACATGAGTGGTAGTCTTCCTTGCTGTCTGTGTCATCTCTAAAACAAGGAAACAAAAGCCACAAAAACTAAAGCAAAGTCCCATGGGGTGACAATAAGCACACACATTTGGGTGTTTGTATATGTCTGCATGTGTGCTGTGTATGTGTGTATCCCTGTATGTTTGAAAACATCCCCCATGTGTATGTCCCTGTACAGTTGTTATCTGTGTGTGTGTGTGCCCCTGTACACACTCACAGTCGTTGCCATTCTCGTGTGTGTGTGTTTCCCTGTACACGCTCACATAATAGTTGTCGTGTGTGTGTGTGTGTGTGTGTGTGTGTGTGTGTGTGTGTGCCTGTGGAGGGTGCGCTAAGGACATACTTGAGACAGTGAGAAGCGGAAAGTCCCATTTAAATCCCCTTGACTTTATGGTTTTGAAAGGCAGGGCTGCATTTTTGCTGTCATGGGAAATTATCTTTTGAAAAACAACTTTTAATTGTTCTGGACAGGAATCACCAGCAGATCCCAGGAGCTGGGGAATGAACATCAGGGGTAGATCTTCCTGCAGGGGCCCACACCGCATCTCACTTTCCTGCGCGCTCATAGCCCTTGTTACGACAACCACAGGCTCAGCCACCTGGCTAATGACATGAAGGATCCGGCTCACATCTCTCCTTGCTCACAGAAGTCAGCAGCAAACTGTGCAGTGAGGGGGAAGAATGCCTTGTGGAGCTTTAGCTGCAGAGCTGGCCCGCGTGGTTTCCCTTCCCAAAGCCACTGATGGTAGCGGACACTTCCAAACCCACTATGACTCACCATGGACCAGTATCTGTGGGCAGCTGAGAGGAGGACTACGAGCATCTGGTGCTTGAGAACATGATCAAGTGACATTGAGAAGGTCACAGGTCACAGGTCCCAGAGTAGGGGTTACTCTACTACCACCTAAACCTTCCTCACAAACAAGTTCCAACCTCAGGAGAGAGGAAGAAGGGAGCACAGCAGGTGGCTAGGGCTCCCTAGGGTACTGGAACATGGAAAGCTTTTTCTCCACTGTCTCCCTAACCGACCCCTGTCCAGTACCCTTCTGTGCAGTTCTAAAGAAGTTAAACTTAAAGGAAGTCAGATCAGCAGCTGTCTTGCAACATCTTCAGCTCCCTGGCTGCCATAGAACTCACCTACTAGTGAGTTGCAGGAACTACCACAGCCCAGAGCACGAAGACCATCACCCTGTCTCCAGGAGGCAGGACTGTGAGCTGAGGTTCCCCCCACCCACCAGCCCTCCCTCTAATAAAGTTACAGGGTTTGGCTCGGGAGGCAGAGTTGGCACTGGCCGTATACTTGAAGCAGCAGAATATGAACACACTAAGCAGGCAGACAGATGGTGTCCCCAGATCAGCCTCTAGCTCATCCCCAAGCCACTGGTGAGTCACCGTGGGTTTGGAAGAGCATCAGCTTTGGAAAGGGTCACAAGTGGAACCAGCTCTTCAGCCCATAGGGCACATCGCAGCCCCTCCAGGGCAGAATCTCCTACCTCACAGAAAGGCTGGCTGTTTATTCTGTAGAGTGGTAAATCAAAAGCATGAGGCAAGCCCCTCTTACTTGCCTTTCTTCTGCTCAGCTGCAAAGAAACGTGTGGATATTTCATAAAATTTGGGCATCAGAGTTTCCATGGCATGGGACAGAACCTGAGCAGGAGGGAAGGCACGTATCATGGCATTTTTGATGGGCACCACGCTGCCTCAAGTGTGGTTGTGTTTTCGTTTCTGGTTCTGCCATTAGGTTGTTGTTTTGCTGACTGAGAAAGACGCTGAGTCTACAGAACTCATTCACTAAATTGGCTGGAATTGGCTGGGGAGACACAGAACCTATTCACCTATTCTTCCTCCCAGACCAGGAATGCTGACGGATAGTACCCATGGTGAATGGTGGTCAGCCTCTCCAGCATCTCTCTTTCTCTCTCTCTCTCTCTGTCTCTCTCTCTCTCTCTGTCTCTCTCTCTCTCTCTCTCTCTGTCTCTCTCTCTCTCTCTCTCTCTCTCTCTCACACACACACACACACACACACACACAGAGAGAGAGAGAGAGAGAGAGAGAAAGACAGAGATTCAGAGACAGAGAGACAGAGACAGAGAGAGATGCTATTGAAACCGTCTAGCAAGTTCTCCATTTCTGTTACGTCACTATGCAGCCCCAAAACGTCTTTTGTAAGGTTTCTCTTTGGTATTATTTCTAGTTTGTATATTTTCCTTGCGTTCTTTGAGTATCTTTAGGATATTGTCTTAAATGGTTATCATGTGTCTCCACCTTCAGGCAATATTAGTTTTCCTATTAATTATTTTTCTTTGAAATGTTCCTTTGAGTGTATTGTGATTTTTGTTTGTTTGTTAAAACTGTGGACTAAAATCCACTGGGGTAACTCTAGAAGTCAGATTGCCCCACCGCCCCGGGGTTAGCCACGTTAATGTCTGTGCTTCTCTCCTGTTGCAGGCGGGCTGTGCATCAGTGCTCTGTCTGGTGGATAAACTTAAGATCTTCTTACATCTCTTCTGAGCAACTTTCTCTGGTCGTGAGTAGACATGGTCTCACTTTTGCATATGAGATTAGCTCTGAATCCCTTATCCTTGATGTATCTCAAAACAGAAAACAGAACAATAAAGAGGCCATGTGTATTGGCCCTTTCAGTACCCTGGGGGTCTCCTAGAGGAGTCTTACCATGTTGGGAGGGTGCGATACTGTAGGCACAGTAATAATGACTACCATTTCTTCATCTACATCCCTCTGATCTGAAGCAACAAATGTTCATCTCAGCAGCGAACCCAGTATTTACTGCAAGGTCCTTTTCCCAACACCGTAGCTCCCACCCAGTCTCTGTATACGTCGACTATAGTATCGGTCATATCTACCACTGAGAATTGGCAGGATTGGTGAGACTGCCCTGTGCTGGAGTTAGAATCAACCTAAACTAACCACACTTCACTGTGGAATCCTCCCCTGAAGTCACAGCCCTCAGGAAAAATACAGAGTCCTGACTGCCCTGGCAGGGCAGTTGGTGTCTATGTGGAGGAAGTTGTGCGGGAGGAAGCCCTGTGATCCTCCAGCTTCTTCACCATACCACATCTTTAATTTCTTATTATCTATGCAGACATTCCTTTCAAATGTATTGTAATTAAGTGTATAAAATGCACCAATACATAGTCTTGCCGCATCTTATAAATATAACTCAGACGTGGCATATGAAGTTACTAATCAGAAGCAGAACTGCTCTCTCTACAGAAGGACCAGTTTAAAAGCAGACACTGAGTGCCCTTGCTCTCTTGTGTGAAATAAGGGGACAGCTTGACCTCACCCACACACAACTGTGCCTCCTCCCGTGGACCAAGAAGCAACAGGGTGGAAAGCTATGCCCTTTTGCAGATGGCATGGCAGAACAGTCTGCTTCAGACAACATCTCTTTAGAGTCCTTTGCCTGCCCTCAGGCCCTTCTCCTAGCTCATCTCCTGATGCTGCAGAGGTTGAAAACGGCCACCTCCCGCAAATGAGAGCAGAGCAGAGGACCCTGGTGGGTGTGTTTAACCCTCTGCCAAAGTATGGGGACAGCCATGTGCTCAGCAGGTGCTGGAGGAGAAATCAGGGGTTTGCAGAAAGGCGAGGCCATGGGTAATAGTGACCCGTGGTTTGCAGAAGCACAAGTACCCTGTAGATCGCATGGTCCTGGAGATCAGAAAACTTTTGTTAGAGCTGCAGCTCTTAGCTCACGTGGATCCTCAAAGACAAATATTTCCCGGAAAGGCTGTTAACAGGTTCTCACCTCCCCAAAGCCCACAACTCACACACACTCATGCATACGCTTCTCTCACACAAGTACACACAGACTCAAATAATTCACACACGTGGTCTTTCACACAGAGTGGCTTACACAAACACACTCACATCACACACTTGCATGCACAATGTTTGCACGCACATGTAAACACACACTCTCCTACTCCCTCCATGCTCTTCTCCCAACAGACAGCAGGCAGGGCTCACAGAACCAGGTGACAGGCTTTCATGTTCCTTGTCCCACCTTCCTTTTCCTTTTAAAACTTGAGAGATAACAAAGCAAAGAGCCGGGACTCTGTCTCTCCCTCACAAGGTGCCCAAAGTGATGTCAGTTCTCCAGAGCAACAACAACAACAACAAAGCTTATCTGAACATCCACAGTCCCAGACATGTTTCTACAGGATGACAGGCAGAGAAGACAGTGGAGCCAGAGTCAGAGAGACCCGTGAACCCAGCATAGTGCTACGAAGAGTGACCTCAAATGCCCAAATGACACTGAGTGCCCATCTAAGCAGCGGGCTGAAGCTTCCCCAGGAAGGAATCCTCCTGCATCTGAATCCATCTGGTCCTCGTTGACACCAACACTTGAAAAGTGCAGACCTACAGGAAAATGAAACCACACATACTGCAAATTTCAAGCTAACCGACCTTAATTGGGACTCAGAAGACTTCTAACTTAGCTCAGCCTCGGTTAAGGGCTCGCAGTCAGTGCCTTCATTGCACACTGAAGTCTGTAATGAAGGCAGATGTTCAGAACAGAAACCAAGGAAAACAAACTTTCTGGTTGTGAACTCTCGGTGGTGACTGACTCCTGAGCCCCAGGGTTTGACAACACAGAAACCCAGGCTGATTTACAGTGTGTGCTGGAACCAATGCCACGCGGGCGGATGCCTCTCCACCCAGCCATCCCACGTCCAGACACCATGAAGTAAAACTTAGCACTGTACAGAAATACATGTGCAAAGTCACCCACGGAACTAGTATTCGAAATAGCAAAGTAAAACTGAGGGATGCTAGGTCTCCAATAATAAAGCTTCAGCCACAGAAGTTACCGCAGGGCTGAGGTTGTAGCGCAGCAGCAGTAGCAGTATACACAAGGCCCTGGGTTTGATTCCACGCAAAACAAAACTTGGTAGAGGCAGCTCATTCGTGGCCATCGTGGTCAACTATATCCACATAAAACCTGAGAAAGCTTGGAAGTGAATTCTAGACACAAAAGAACAGAGTTAATCATGGCTTCTTGGTAGCTGGCATTTTTTTTTCCAGATAGTCTGTTTGCTGGCAGCAAGCAGAGACACAGCTGCTTTAAGAGGTTTCCTGACTCAGCTTTAGTGACAAAAAGTACAAGGCTTCTTTAAAAAACAGCTTTCTGGTTCATGCTGCCAGCATGAACCCTGGCTCTTTCAGAAGACGGAGCACTTGAATGGGGTTTGTGAGCAGGGTGTTACAAACTGCTTAGCGGTGCAACATAGACCGGCAGCATATCTGGAACTGGGGTAGTGTGCTCAGCTCACAGAGGTGGTGAACATGCCTCCACCGTGTTGGACTAGGCAGAGTCAAAAGGCAAAGCAGCCTTAGTCCTAGCCATGTCGCTTAGCATTTTAAGAAGTTGTCCTGGTCAGAAAAGGACTAGAGATATTCAATAAAGACAGATTCAGATGAAAAAGACCTCTAGATGGGCCACAGTGTTGGATAAATGTAGGTAGGCTGGGGGGGGGGGGAGAATATAAACAATTATAATATAAAAGAGTATAGATAGTCATAAATTTAAAAAGTAAAGAAGCTTAATAAAAATCAATAAAAAAGAATCAAAAAATAGAGTAACCAAAAAATAAAAAAGTAAAGAAAATAAAATAAATATTAAACTTGTAAAAAAAGTAATAAAGTAAGAAAAATAAGTCACTTAAAGATGGAATATACATAGAGAGTCTGAATTATGTATATTATTGTGTTTTCTTTGACATTTTTGACTGTGAATGAGCTAAGTACAGAGAAACATTTCATTGTACTGGCTGCTAAGCTAAACCAACATATATACTTTAAAGGTATCTTGACTTCAAAATTTGAGTCTAAGGATATGTTGCTTTGGAAAAGAGGTTCTACTTTGTTTCCACACAGGATGAGAACCTGTGGATTCCTTCTAGACTAATGTGGTTCGACAGAGCAAGACCCTCTGAAAGGTCTCAAAACCCCTAAAATTACTTCACCAACAAAAAGCAGGAAGGAATTTGGAGAGAACTACAAATTCCCTAAATAATTGTTTATAAATGTTTGTTTACATTTAAATGGGAATATGCTATAGAAATTTGCTTTGGTATGTATCTTGGTCTATTGATACAAATTTAAGGTCAATTTTGTTATGTATGTTTCTGCACTTGATTAAGGTATTGTGTTTGTGCAAATCATTTAAAATGTAATATATAATTAGGAAATACAGGTTAATAGTCATTTATAATGGTCAAGCTTGCAGTCATGTTAGTTGGGGTTTTTTGATGTATAGAAATGTATTTCAGTTAGATAAATAATCTTCAAACTTTTCAGAGACCCACGGAATATAGTATTTAAAATGTTTTAAGAGATTAGGACTTTTCATGACAATGAGACCATCTGCTCCTAACAGCACCAATCTACTTCAAGAGGATGATGGAAAATTCTCTTGCCTGGACTGCTTGATGTTATGTTGTGTGAACTGGACATACAGGACCCACAGAGAAATGACTGCTGAAGTTGCCTAAAGGTGAGACAGTCCTTAAGGGTTCCATCTTCATGAAAGAGTCTGAAGGACGCAGAAGAAAGTGAATGACAAGGGGACTGGAGAGATGGCTCAGTGGTTAAGAGCACCGCCTGCTCTTCCAAAGGTCCTGAGTTCAATTCCCAGCAACCACATGGTGGTTCACAACCATCTGTAATGAGATCTGGTGCCTTCTTCTGGCCTGCAGGCCTCAGTACTGAGAATACTGTATATATAATAAATAAATCTTTTTTAAAAAAGTAAATGACAAACTGCCAAAACAGGTGGAGCTGTCTTTGAAATTTCCTGCTTCATGGGAAAGTCTTGATAGAAAGTCTACTATGGGCCTGTGGGCTGACGATGGATGCCCCAATGGTACAGAAAAAAACTTTGGGTGACTGTCTAGGCAGCAAGATGTCTCTGTCAATTCTAGAGTTTTAGAAGTTGTTTACAATTCACTTCCTGTTTAGGCAATATTGTATCCTTCTGAAATCTTTGATGGGGTTGAAGAATAGATAGTTATAGTTTTCCTTAGTTATTATAAAAGATAAAGCAAATACAAATATTATAACTGTAATTCTTGTTTGATACCTGTTTTGTTATATGTAATTTTCTATGTTAAAGTTAAAACCTTCCTTTTTATTTAGAGAGAAAAGGGAAGATGATGTGAGAAATACTTCTGTATATGTGTTGTTTTTATTGGATAATGAATAAAGAAGTTGCTTTGGCCTGTGATAGGGCAGACTAGAGCTGGGCAGGAGGACTGGGCTGAATGGTAGGAGAAAGAAGGCAGAGTCAATGAGAAGCCATGTAGCCATTGAAGGAGAGAGATGCAGGAACTTTGCCTGGTGGCAATACACAGGTTAATAGAAATAAGTTACTTTAAGATATAAGAGCTAGCTAGAAAGATGCTTAAGCTATGGGCCAAATGATATTGCAAATAATACAGTTTCTATGTGTTTATTTGGGGTCTGAGCAGCCACAAAACAAACTAGCAGCCTCTGTCAACACAAAAATAATAGTAATATAATAGTAATTATATTTGCATATATCAGAACTATACTAAGTCATCAGGTAAAACATTGAACAGAACAGTCTCATATTGTCAAAATATTATTAAATGTAAATTTAGAATACAATTCCAATTTTCTATTCACAATATGGAACCTCTCTCTCTTACATACACATATATATAATATACATACACACACACACACACATATATATATATATATATATACACAACACATATTTATATATACACACACCACAATACACATACACATATATAATATACATACACACACACACACAAGCTCCATGCACAAACAACTGTGAAATTCTCAGTACCACGAAACTGTCAGAGTGATTGGTCTGTCACACACTTGGAGAGTCACAGCTTTGTGCTCTCTTCCCTGTCTCATAAATGCTCCGGATTTCTTCAGCCAACCTCAGCGGTTTGTTTTTAAAGTCATTCGTTTTTGATTCACCTTAGTTTTCTCGTTTTTTAACTTGTGAAATACTGAAGGCCCACTGAAGGCAAACAAGAATATGGTTTGCACCCAAGTGGATGGGGATCGGTGGTAAAGCTAGAACAACGTCTTCATTATGAAAGCAGAATCAAACTGAAGCAAGCTAGACATCTGAAGAAATTCGGCCACCACATGCTCTCTGTGCCCTTCACATGAGAGATCTTTCTTCCCTGGTGAGTGATCAGTTATAAGGGAGGAGGGGGTCCACTGCATATTCCCAAGGCTGCCTCGTGCTTGCAGAACTGAAATCAGAAATAAATTGGTTACACCCACCTCCCACACTCTGTCTGTGTTATAGCTGCATTCTGACCTTGGCTCTCATCTGTAAGAACTGAGTGCTCGTCCTACCCCATGGCCAACCTTACAGATTTGAGACAACACTCAAGGGCTTGGCATGTACTGTCACTCAGTGAGCACTGGGTTTATTTACCTTCAAAGCTGCCTTGTCCCAAGCCTGTCCACTATCCCCATCCATCTGGTTGACCCTGCCCCAGGCCCAGAAGGCTATGGGAAGCCTTCTGCCTGTTAGAGGGCCTTTCTTTACAGCCTCCTAAACATGCTGTGTACACAACCCAGTCCACCCTTTTCTTCCCTCCCCTCTCTTTCTTCCTCCCTCTCCTACCTCATTGCCTCTCCATCCAGCATGGCCAACACTTCCTTCACTACTGTTTCTCCTCATGGGGATGGCCAGGCATACTTGCCCACTAACGGGGCTCCATACCAATGCCTCCTTCATCCCTGTATCTGGGATGCACTGGGACTATGGGCAGCTGGGTACTCAGTATCTTGGAAATAAATGAAAGAGTGGACTCAACTGGGCCCACAGAGAAGAGATAGCAAAAGCACTCAGACACTCAAATATGAGAGTGGACAGAGCCACACCCAGGCTGCCTTTGCCTGAGCATAGTCAGGAATGGAGTCCAGACTTGAAGCTCAAATCTTCCTGACTCTAAACCGCCCTCAAAAGTTGAACATGATTATAGCTAGTTATCAAATAGACACAACCAAGATGGGCCATTTATTCTCTCTCTCTCTCTCTCTCTCTCTCTCTCTCTCTCTCTCGTGTCTGGATTCTGAGTTGCAGGATGAGGTACCAAGTGGCCACAGTCACCAGTGTAGTTAGTATCATTTAAGAATAAGCCAGAACCGTAATACTGGAAAGTACAGTCTAGATCCCAGCCTCTTTGCATCCAAATACCGAGAGCTTCTGAGATATCACTTGTCACCTGTCACCTATTCCACATTTGCTAAGCCCAACAGCAGCAGCAGCAGAAACTGCCATTTTAAAATTCTTTGCCTGAGCTAATAATAGCTGCGATATGCTGTGTTTCTAAATGGTGCCTTCTGGGGCTGGGCAGCTGCCATGAAGTTGTGAGTAGTAGCCTTTCAAGGAGGCTAGTGTATAAACATCAGGAGACTTCATAGGATAGATACCAAGGAGAGTCGGGGGTTAATGGCACAGATGATGGCTGCTGGGACTTAAGATGCTACCCAAAGGCTGTGTGTTGAAGGTTTGAACAGAGCCTGAAGCACTACTAAGAGATGGTGGAACCTTCAGCAGGTAGGGCCTAACAGGAAGTATCACTAGAAATGATCCCCTGAATGGACCACTAGGACTCCCACATCTTCCTGCCTCTTCCTGGAAGCTTGGCCCTCTGTGTGATCCCACCATGATGTTTGGCTTTATCACAGGCTGAGAGCAAAGGGACCTCATCAGCCATGGACAGGAACTTCTCGACTGAGCCAGCCAACTTAGACATTTGGTATCACTAACAGAGTAGCATATCCAAGAAGGATTTTTGCAGAGAGAAAGGGGAGAGAGATAGAAAGAGATGAAGAACTGAAATCAGAAATAAATTGGTTACTGAGCCCAAGATATTACCTGAGGGCTCAAATGAGCCTGGGAGGGAGCTGACCAGGACCTATGTATAATGGTGACATCAGCCAGCCTGGAATGAGGAGGGAGCTGACCAGGACCTGTCTATAATGGTGGCGCCAGCTGGAATGAGGAGGGAGCTGACCAGGACCTGTCTATAATGGTGGCGCCAGCTGGAATGAGGAGGGAACTGGTGCCTTGAATCAGTCCCTTAAAGGACTGCATAGAATGGATATCTCTGTTTGTTTTTACTGTCAACACACAGAAGACAAAGCTCCTGCATGTGGGTGAGACCCCTTCCTGGGACACTGCAAGAACTCACCATTGCTGGAGAAGGCATCAGTCTGTCTATGCACAAACATGAAGAGGAAAGAACCATCTTTACCCAGCATCCTCAGCAAGCTTACGTAGCAAAGGTAGCAAGCTGTTTAGCTGAGCCACTCCAGGCTGTGTAGAGACAGAGCCATGGAAGGTTCATGGTCTCCTGAGAGTGAAAAGCAGAGGCCCTGGATCCACCAGTCACCATGTGCACTGTGTTCTATGATTCCCTCTGTGAATGCAGTCCCCCCCACCCCCAGCACTCAGACACTCACCGCCTTAATCAGAGGAGCCCTTTGGACCACATGTACTTGCCCTAACAGTACCAGCTCTGTACTGAGCATCCCCTCCTGGGCCTAGGTGAGCAACTTCACCCTAACTATTATTTCCCAATAATATGAGCAGGAGGCCAGCATGCATTTCTCAAGATCTGCCAGTGTTGGAAAGAGGCTGAGGCAGCCTGATGTCCATGTACTTCTGAGTTCCGCCATGCAGGCAGGACTGGGATCTTCAGATCATGGTCTCTGGGCACTTTTCTGAGGAGAAAATTGGGAAAACCACACAAAGTGTATGTTCCAGGCCTGCTGGATACAGAACCATGCGGCAAATGCAGGTAGAGAGACTGGGAATACAGGCAGCCCAGGGATCCAGACACCTCACCTGGGATTCACTAGGGTCACCAGCTTCTTTGATGGTCAGTCGTATTCACAGGCCCACTACCCCTCAACGAGCATCTTCTCCAGCCGGTCAAACTGCCAAGGTCTTTGTGTTTACCCGCCCTTCCTCCACAGCCACCCTGCCTGGCAGACTTGGAATTATTGTCATATTCAAGGGAAGGGGCTCGTTTTTGTTCACTTCTCAATACATATGAGTTTCAACCAAAGGATGGAAGACTTTCATAGTTGGGGAAGGGTTTGTATGCAAGAATCTGATGTGATTTCCTGGGTGCCATGAAATTCCAAGCATGCCCCTGGACAGGGAAGAAAGAGCAGGCACCTTCAACACATCCCTCCCTCCTGTGTTCTCCATGTGGATATCCAGGCTAGTTCTTTCCAGGAAGGAGCAAATCTTTTCCCATCTTCCCTATAGCAGTAGCAAAGACCCTAAGCTCTCTGGGCAGTGTGACTGCCTTGTGCTTTGGGAAGGAAATCTGCCTATACCCATCTTTCTGCATGAAGAATAATATATTAAATATCAGATTTAGCAAACATTTGTCAAATTTTAACTAAAGAAGCAGGTCCCAAAGGTATCAGCAATTCAATGTGTTAGCAGCGAAGATGGTGCGGTCTAAATAAATACGCTGTCTTACGTAGTCACATCCATAACACAAAAGCATTCTTTCAAAGGATTGCTTTAACATCTTTAACGGTATAGCTCGTGTACAGGCAGCTCAGACACAGGGACCAACAAAAGGAAGAGAGGCCAGAATCCGGCTCCTGCATTCACAGCCAAATGATTTCCCTCAGGCGTGGAAAGCCAGCAACGGTGAGAGGGCAGTCAGTTTTAGCAACAGGTGTTGGGTGAATCGGGAGGCCCCGTGCAAAAGACTGGAACTAGGCACTAACCCAACACCACACATGGAGGTTAGCTGAAAATGAAGCGAAGAGCTGCCGTGAGACACCAAACTCTTGAAGGAAGCACATGGGAGGGGGGTGACCTTGGGTTTGACCACAATGTCTCAGTTATGACACCAAAAGCAGAGGTGGTAAAAATAAAAGTTGACAAGTTGACTGTCATCTGGATTAAAGACCTGTCTCCATCAAAAAAATAAATAAAGTAAAACGCAGATCCTCAGGGTGGGGGAAATGGTCTGTAAACTACGCATCTGAAAAGAAGCTGAAACTCAGAATATACACAGAACACGCATCCACTAACACTAGTCAATGCAAGCAGAGGAACACGTGGGTGTGGGGCTAAATGGACACCTCTCCAGAGACAGGGTATGCAGTGAGATGTCCAGTATCACTGATGATTTAGGAAATGCAAATCAAAGCCACATAATAAAACACTGTATTTTACCTATAAGAAAGCCTGCTATCATTTTGTTGGTGGTGGTTTTTCAAGACAGGGTTTCTCTGTAGCTTTGGAGCCTGTCCTGGAACTAGCTCTTGTAGCCCAGGCTGGCCTCGAACTCACAGGATCCACCTGCCTCTGCTTCCCGAGTGCTGGGATTAAAGGCATGCGCCACCACTACCATGCTCAAAAATCTTTAAATGGGAAATAACAATCACTGGAAGACAGAGACAAATCAGGAATTTAGTGAAATCAGGTGGGAATATTTGGTGGTACAGGCAACTGGGGAAAAGGTTATAAAAGTTCTAGATGATCCAAGTTTTACGTGTATGGTTCTTGGTGAGCCAAGCTTTGAGTGTGTAGTTCTAGGTGATCTAGGCTTTGAGTGTTTTCTAGGTGATCCAAGCTTTGAGTGTGTAGTTAAAAGAACTGAAACAAGATACATCCATTACTTGTTACTACAGTGATAAAACGCCCTCACCAAAAGGAACTTAAAGAAGACAGAGTTTGTTCCATCTTAGGGAGGGTCTGTAATGGTGGTGGGGTTATAGTGGTGCCTGGTGGCTGGAGGGAGAAGTTTGGAGAGAACAGACTGGAAATGGGGCAGAGCTGTGACTTCTCAAAGCCTGCACTCAGTGACATAACCTTCTTTAACAAGACCACACTTTCCAAATAGCACAGTGAACCTGAGACCAAGTGTTCTAAAGTGTGAGGCCATGGAGGACTTTTGCCTTTCAAGCCATCACACCAGGGTTTGAAGAGCTATTTATGTATTCTCCATACAGAGCCAGGCTATTGATACGTAAAATATAAGCCTAACTCCAGTTCCCTTCAGCAAACCACAGATGAACGGCTAAGCCCATCAGTCTCTCCACAATGGAACATCAAGGATGTAAAACAGAAAGGAAATTCTAGGATGCACTGCGGCCTGAATGCATCTTAGGGATGACGTCGAGAACTAAGCTGGGAAAGGCCAACGGCTGTGTGACTCCTCTGACATGTGGGGGATAGGGAGCTGTTTAATGGAGAGAGGTTTGAGATTCTGGCTGTTGGCTGTATAGCAACACAAATGTGCTTCACCAACATAACTAGAATGAAAATGTCCAAAATAACCAATTCATTTTCTTTTATTCTTATTCAGACCACCACACTGTGTTTAGTCTGAATGCAGCCTTGTCATTGAACAGCATTATACAAGTTTTAGGCAGATGACATAATTCGGAGGTGGGAGGTATCATGTTCCTTAATCCTCTTAGCTAGCAGAACTAAGCACACAAAACTGCTTCCTGGGAGAAGCCACTGAACTTAAGATAATAAAATCTCACTTGATACTCTAAAAAAAAAAAAACCAATTCATTACCATTTGCCTTAACCTTTACCTTGAAGCCGTGGGGTTGGAGAGATGACTCAGGGGTTAAGAGAGCTTGCCTCTCTGTAGAAGGTAAGGGTTTAGTCCCCAGCACTGGCTTAGAGGACCACAAATCAAATGCAGCTCTAGTTCTAGAAGATCCGACGCCCCCTTCTGGCCTCTGTGGACACTGCATGCATATGGTATAGGCATATATGCAGCACTCACACACATAAAATAAAAATTCCTCATTTTTAAAAGCCTTAAGGAATGTGTGTGGGTGGAAATTTCCATGTTATTTAGCAGATTCGATAGCTTCTGTAACTAACAAACTTTCTGCCCCTTATACTTGATTCTCCTTACCTACCCTGTATCCTGGTGCCTTGGAGGAGAGCAGGGAACAGCTAGCCCACAGTCAGCCCCGGGTTTGGGCATCCTTGGCTTTAGATGTATCTAATATAACTTCATGTGTAATTTCTTTAAGCCAGAATGAAGCTCTTATGGAATCGTAAAACTGAAATACCTTTAAATATTTTTTTTTTGTCTCTTTTTAAAAGAGAGCACTCTGATGTCAATGGAGGTCATTTAAAAACTAGATTTTTAATATAACAAATTGTACATTCATAGCAAGATAGCTTAACTGTTTGTCTATTTCATGAAAGAGCAAAGAAGCAGCAGGAGGAAGGAGCAGGGGTCCTGGGTACCAGAAAGACTCACTGTGGTTCCTGATACCTGGTGTTGAAGCAGGAGGGCTGGTTAAAAGGCATGGCCGCAGAGAAACTATACACCATTTCTCACCACGTGGAGCAATCAAAGACCACAAGGCAAGTCGCAGTGGGTCTATGAACCGCTAGAAGAAAACAACAGGACCCACAAGCAGATTCGAAGCCAGGAACAAATGGCAGGGGGTTGTGCAAGCTGTCTACGCCCGCCTGGCAGTTCTGATGGTGGCAGTCTTCACTCCCGCTGGGCACAGAGCAGCCATCGCAGCCACTGGCAAAGTGCGCTGCTGGGGACATGGACCTGTTTGAGTTTCATGTGTATTTTTTGAGTGGATCAAACAGAGAAAATGATTGTTTCTAATTTAGTCTCCCTGCCCAAAGGCAGGGCCGAGACACACACTGCTCACTGAAGGAACTGGAAATTTCCGTTCTGGTCTCTCAGGGGGATGAGAAATGGTTTCTAATGAGGCTGCAACCAGGCATCTTGGCACACTGGTGCTGTGGCGAGCACCCTTTGTCTCTTAAATGTCAGTAGGCTGACCAACCACTGGTCGGGAACCAAAGGCCCTGTTTATTTCACCACAAGTGCTTGTGATCCTACCTCCGGACAGGCGCAGCATGGGAGCTGGTGTGCTGAAGTTTATTGATTACAAGGCCATTTACAAATAGGGAGATTTAGAAGATTACCCAGTTCTTAAGTCCTGACCCTCCACACACTATTGATCCCTGCTGGTCAGCCAGCCACATCTGTTTACACCAACTGGCAAACCCATATCTGTTTAAAAACCACTCAATTATCCAGCAAACTGATCTCTCTACTCAGCTTTGCAGACTCTCCCCTGCCAAAAACTATTCCCAACACTCAGGAAGCTTCCTAGGAAGAACCTCAAGAGGTCTCACAGGGTTTAACCCCACCCCATTCTGCCCCCACCCCGTACCCCAGGCCTCCACACACACCCTGTCACAGGGAAGCCACTACCAGAACCTGCAGAGACAGCTCTTATCTCCAGCAAAGATTATTTTCCCCCACACTTAGGGCAAGGAAAATCAGTCCTGTGGAACTAAACAGAAGGGTCCAGGTCATCGAATGCTGCTCCCTCCTGGTCCGGGGAAAGCAGGACTTATGGAAGATATGAAAAAAAGAAACACATTGGCCTCATGGAGGAGGTCAGCCCAGCCAGACTGCCTCCTGTGACTAACCAGAAAGTGGATGCTTGTATCCTCAAGGCTGTAGCATGTCATAGCCAGGGATTCTGAAACTAGAAAGTACTTAACTTGTTAGACGCCCACTGAACACTTCAGAAACATCTGGTGACTTAAGGCAGGTATTCCCGAACACACCCCAGCTGTCAGCTGTAATAATTATGGGAGAATAGGCTAGAACCCAGTGTGCCCAGCAGGTGCTGTACCCCAGAATCCAGTGTGCCCTGCAAGTGCTGTACCCCAGAATCCAGTGTGCCCTGCAGGTGCTGTACCCCCGGACCCTGTGTGCCCTGCAGGAGCTGTACCCCAGAACCCAGTTTGCCCGGCAGGAGCTGTACTCTAAAACTAAGTGTGTCCTGTAGGTGCTGTATTCCAGGGCCAACGCGAATGAGAGATGCTCAGCAGATTTAATTTAATTACAAGAACCGGCGATTCCTCCAAATGGAAGTGGATTAGCATAAGCTTCTTGTCTATAGTTTTATAGCCATGGGGATTTTTGCAGATAATGCACTGAACTGAAGAAAAGTCTTCCTAGGTCTGTAGTCAGTGGAAGAGTGATCATCTAGCATGGGTGAGTCCTGGGTGTTATTCCCAGCACGGAAAAAGAAAACATCTAAGCAAGGGGAGTCATGTAGAGATAGCAAGAGAAAAATAACCCTTGATTAGCAATGAAACAACTAAGGAACTCTAAAGTCAGCTACAAACAAAACTTTAGATGGCCTTGCCGAGTATATGAATATAAATATACACATATAAAATTATTATTTAGCATAATTGTGCCATTTTGGTGGTTGGTCATGTTCGTTCTGCCACTGGGATTCAGAGACACTAGTAAGATTCAACCATCATGATAACCAAGGGGTCGCTGCAAGAGAGGCTCGGTAGTGTTTTCACCTGGGAGCCGCAGGGACCTCGGAACGCCCCCCAGCTTACCAGCACTGTGACCACAATGCTCAGAGCAGATGAGCCTCGCTGAGCTGGAACCGCAGCTCTGAAAGGAATGCTGGAGATGGACAAGGATTTACTGTCCCTCCGCGCCAGTCACCATTCCTTGGCCAGCCGATACATCCGGCAAGCCAGACATCCAGGATGAGTTCTTGTTGGCCTCTCTTCCCAGCCCACTTCCTTCCCACACAAGGCAATGGCTCACATGGAAACAAACACATCGCAGGTGCACCCTTTGCTGGGCTGGAGTTGGAAGAATCTGTCCTTTGGGGCAAAGGCTGAGCAGTCAGACTGACTGTTGGACACATACTATAAAAAATATGCTTTGTTCTGAAGACTTTGGGTAATAGACTCCCTTAAGGTCAAGCAAGGGGGGAGGGGGAAGTCACTCCCTTGTGCCTCCTGCATGAGCCAATGCACCGTTGCCTGATCGCCCACCATCCCCCTACCAAATGCTGCCCAGGTTTCCATGAACCCTTCCCCAGCTTGTCCAAGGACATCAAGCATCCTCACGTTGTCTCTAGGTGCCCAAGATCTGGAATGAAGGGGAGGGCCCAGGTTGGGAGAGGGTCCTTCCACCTAACCAAGAGCACCTTGACTTCACCCGGATGCAATCCACAAAACACTGCGTGAACTTGGCAGAGAAAATTATTTGTGTTGACTTTTTTTTTAATTACCAAGTAACAAGACAATTTGTCCACACCAGAAGTTCTTTCTGCAGGCAATGTCTACAAACCTTCCCTCTCTCAGCTAATAGCACACTAGAACAGATCTTTAGGTCTCTATGCTATGTCTTATCTAGGCCATATTATACAGTCTAGTAATTTGGGGGATTGTACAAAGGTGTCCCTGAGTTTGTTTCTATAACAGTCAAGAACGTGAGAGTAAAGCCAGCCTACAGAGTTTTAGGGGAAAAGAAGCTCCGCAGAGTGGTTCAACGATCCTATTTACTATTGAGTAGAGGATATATAAACCAAGGTGACCATTCACTGTGGGGTTTGAAAAAAATGAATATGTTCAATATTTGGCAAAAGTGACTGATTCGAAGCAGAATGGAGACCCTGGGAACTAGCCGGGTCCCCGCCTTGGATGGGGGGACAAACCCTGGTGGATGACATCCACTGGAGGCACACTTCTTTCTGAAGTGTGTGTCCACCAAGCCTTTGAGATCTCTTGAAACCTTGGTCTACCTGGGTCAATGTCTGGAGGCCCCGTGTTGTGGAGCCAGTGGAGGATGGTATTGTGTACCCAGTGCTCCTGCCGTGTTCACACACAGTCTGACTTGGAGCCTCCTCCTCACCTCATCATAGAACCATCATTTCTCCTCCAAACGGTTTTCATCAGTATGACATGGTTGTGATTTGAATGAGAAATGCCCACCGTGGACTCATGCGTTTGAATGCTTGGTCACCAGGTGGTGGCACTGTTTAGGAAGACTGAGAAATCTTTAGGAGGTGGAGCCTGGCTGGAGGAAGTGGATCACAAGGGGAGTAGCCTGGCCCCACTTCCTTGTCATGCTCAGCTTCCTGAGTGTGGATGCATTATGGCCAGTCAGCCTGTAACCAAGTCTTCCTGCCTGTTGTCACGTCTTCCCGGCCATGACAGACTGCGTCCCTCTGGACAATGAGCCACAGCCAACTCTTTCTCCTGTAAGTAGCTTTTGTCAGAGTACTTTATTATCACAAGAGGGAAGGACCCAAGACCAAGCTTGTACTGAACTTGCTTCCATAACGACAGGAAAAAGTCTCAAAAGAGAGAGAGAAGCAGAGATGTTAAAATATGACTTCTGCACACGAGAAAACAGTGTTTTCAAGAAAATTGTGGCACCGGGTAGCCTGGAACTCACTACATAGACCACGCTGTCCTCAGACTCTTGGAGATCCATCTGCCTCTACCTCCCAATCTGCTAGGATTAAAGGTCTACACCACACTCAGCCGCAAGGAAACTATGTTATGGACCCTTGAGTACAGTATTGTCAGGTCTGGATAGCTTTGATTAGTGGAGATAGCACAGCACTTGGATTTCTGCATGAAGAGCCTGCTAAACCACAGAATAGGTGACATGGGCGCCCATCACCCTTCTGATCCAAAAGTGCTCCCTCCTTCCTAGAGCAGTCCAGACAAACTGATCTCTGGCAGATTTCAGGACTGTGGCATTCTCAGTTAACTCTTCTGGAATCATCGAAGAACAGGTGGCACACTTCAAGACCCAAACTAGATCTCTATCAGTAGTATCTCTGCAGAGAGACCAGCAAGAGGTCAGCATTCCCAACTGGAAGTGCCACCCCTGGGTCCCCAGATGCCATGCCAAGATTCATGCTGGGCCTCTGGGACTATACAGAAGAGAGAGTAAAGGGGTTTCTGTTATATTAGTAACATATGTCAAGAACAGACAACTGGATACCACAGCACACTAAGAAATCTTCAAGTGGCCTCGAGACCGTTCTTATAATATTTTGGCAAAAAATGTGATTGTTTTTTGTCCTTATCCTAAAAATCTGTGTGAGGCTAAACTGAGGAGTTTTGGATCAATAGCGTTAGTGAAGGAGATTTCAAGACAGTCTAGTAATCAATAACTCTCTTGCAGATCTATAATAAAAGGGAGCAAGCTGGACAGAGAGAAATACAAAGTATACAGTGTGAACAGAAAAGGAGCACCAGGCAGTGAGATGGAGCTGAATCCAGTGCTCAGAGGTTAAAATAAAAGTTTAAAGAAAAATCGGATCCTCATGAAATAACAGAGTGGTGACCTCAGGGAAAGACCCTACCAGCTAAGCTTCCAGCTTGTGACAAGGAAGTAAAGAAAAGCTCAAGCCGTGAAGAAAATCATCAACAACAGAAAGGTGATGAAGATATAAGTGAACAAGGGCCAAATTCCAGCCTCGATAATCAGTAGAACTTGGCAGCTTCAATGCTAGGGTTCTTCAGAATCAAGAATACAAGAAAAAAGCCGGGCGGCGGTGGTGCACGCCTTTAATCCCAGCACTCGGGAGACAGAGGCCAGCGGATCTCTGGGAGTTCGAGGCCAGCCTGGTCTACAAGAGCTAGTTCCGGGACAGGCACCAAAGCTACAGAGAAACCCTTTCTCGAAAAACCAAAAAAAAAAAAAAAAAAAAAAAAACAGAATACAAGAAAAAGGTTGAGAAATCTCTCTCTTTTGCTAAACAAAGCCATTGAGGACAGGTGGGTTTCAGAGGTGTCCCTATACAGACGCTCAAAGGCCATTGCATGAATTGTGAGGGAGAAGCCTGGATTTTATGGAGACGCCAAGATGTTGGAGATGCCAGGGCTGTAGGATACCTGCTGAGGAGAGCTGCTAACAGGGAATGGAACCAGCCCAAGAGAGAGAAGTGTGCTGCAGTCAGCAAGGTGGAAGGAGATGAAGCTCTAAAGAGCACCATGAAAGCAGACATGGAGATGCAGAAGTTTGGAGTTTCCCCTGCTGGTTTTTCAGTCTTGCTTTGGTCTAGTATTTTCTCAGTAAGCTCCATTTCTCCCCCTTTGGAACGGTAATGTATGTCCTCTGCCACTGTATGTTGAAAGTATGTGATCTGTGTTTTGATTTTACAGGGGTTTGCAGTAAGATATTGCTATGAGTTTCAGAAGAGACTTTGGATTTTGAAAGTGTTGAGATTGTGAGAGACTATGGGGAATTTTGGAGTTGGACTGAATGCATTTTGCATTATGATATGCCTACAAGAATATCGGGGCCAGGGAGTGGAGTGTGATGGTTTTAATAAGAATGGCCCCCTCAGACTCATAGAAGTGTGACCTTGTTGGAGGAGGTGTGGTCTTGGAGAAAGTGTGTCAACTGAGGGTGGGCGCTGAGATTTCAAAAGCCCACTCTAGGGCCAGTCCCTCTCTTCCTGTTGCCTGCTGCTCAGGATGTAGAACTCTCGGCTGCTTCTCTAACAACTCTATTGGCTTGATGATGATGAACTAAACCTCTGAAACTGAAAGCCAGCCCCCAAATAAATCCTCCCTTTTACACAGCAGCCTTGGTCGTGGCGTCTCTTCACAGCAATAGGACACTGACTGGGATGCCTCCTGCCAGACTGGCAGTAATAAAACTGTAAAGAAAAGACCCTCAGAGATTTCACCTCAGTCTGGTTGCTTCAAACGCAAGTGCAAACCTCCCAGTCACCCTGCACGCTGTTTCTAAAGATGCGCGGTTGAAGTGTGTCTCCTGGTGGCTGCCTGGCATTTCCCGTATGCTCAACACTAGCAACAAAGAGGCCCCGAGCTCGGAGCCTGCATGTCTCTGCGCTGAGCCTGCATGTCTCTGCAGACACGCCAGAGTATCTGCAGGCTTCCCACTCATGATTAAATAGATATCAAAATCAAAGCCAATACACCATGCAGCTGATACTTTATATATATATCAATTTTAATGAATAAAGTCATTGCCTTTTAACATATTTCCCCCCGAAATAACCCTGCATATGAACACAGGCACCTTGAGTATCTGAGGCTGTCCCTGTTTGAGGTCCATGCTAAATATGGCCTTAACATCAGGTCATTTGTTGAGCCAGCAAAGGGGTACAGCAGGTGGTAGAATAGACTAAATGCGTTCCATCCCTGAGTCCCCACCACTGTGCAGTCTCAAACGTCCCCCTTATCAAATGAAGGTACTGAGCAGACAGGATGCTAAACCTTCCAGAGCCAGTGAGGCGAACCGGAAGAGATCCATTCTCTATTCTCTCCGTCCAGGTCTCCTGCCCGACATCTCTCCTCAGGAACAAGCAGTTAGGCAGTATAACATATTCCTTGTGAAACATAGAGGAAAGCCTGGCAGAGACCTTCCAAAATCGCTAGTGTTGGGAAGGCTGTGACAAGTTGGAGCTATTATTTTGCAAAATGTCTGTTACGCTATTGCGTCACTTCTAAGACTTCTTTTGATTGCCTGAAAGGATACCCCACAATTCTGAAAAACTGCCTGGAGGTTAGAGTTCAGGGATGAACTTTGCGTCCAGGGTTCGGTGGTCAGTTAAGTGAGTGGTCGCCATAGCCCTGTCTGTAAGTTTGCACAAACAAAATCTTCCTGAGGAACCGCTGCTATACACTAGTCAAAACACATTTCATATTTTATGATAAATCAAAAAGTCTTTTAGGGGTCTCCAAAGAGTTCGAGATTCCAGGGACAGACACTGTTCAGTAGAGACTGTTGAAGCCAAATGCCTGCTATTGGAACGGAATACCCGTGATTCAGAGTCAGGGGAGCCAAAGAGGCTATGCTGACCACAGTGGCCTGGGCCGATCCCAGCTCGGCCTCCGTCCCAGCTCTTGATGCAGGTCTGCCTGCATCTCCCACAGCAGAGTCCAGCATTGCCTAGCACTAGCTCCCCCAGCCTTCCCAGGCATGACCAATCTGAACTCCTCTTCTCATGTCCTGAGAATCCCCTCCAGATGGTGCAGACGGATCCTTTCCAGGTTGTTCTGGGACCCAACACTTCCTGCCTATGACCCAGATCCCTCCACACCAGTCCAGCGAGCCCGTGACCCTGACAGGAACACAGCAATGGAGCGCTAGCATGAGGTCTAGGCCCTGGCCCAAGCTCCTGACTCACAACTTGCATTGCCTGTAACTTTCCCACATCATACATCAGGGCTGGGCACTCACTCGTCCCATGAGCCTGCTGTGTCATTTATCCAGTCATATCTCAACTTTCTTGTCTGTAAGATGGGCATGACGAGGGTACCCATTGGTAGGGTGCAGTTCAGAGTATCCATGGATGGGGTATCGTTAGAAGCATCTACTCCTGGGAGAGCAGTAAGATGTGCCTGGCACTGAGGGTACAGTTAAGAGAGCCCACTGCTACTGGGTACAGTAAGTTACATTTACTGTTGAGTATAAAGTTTAGCATCCACTGCCTGAGGGTGCTGTGTTGTTTTGAATGAGATGTCATTCCTAATCTTGGGCATTTGAATAATTGATTCCCAGTTGGTGTTGCTGTATGGAGGGAGAGGAGGCTGAGGAAGTGGGGGCTTGCTCAAAGAAGCATGTCACTGGGAGTGGACTCTGGGGTTTCAAAAGCTACATGCCATCCCCAATTCACTTTCTCTGCTTCCCATTTGTGGTTTAGGATGTGAGCCCTCAGCTGCTCCAGTCACAAGGTCTGTCTGCGGCTATGCATCGTCACTATGGTTGTGACCTGTTCTTCCATGCATGGCTTTGGTCATAGTGTTTTATCACAGCGACAGAAAAGTAACTAAAGCAGGCAGGGGGTGCTTCTGTGAAGAACATGAACATATTGACACTGGGAGCAATGTGAACATCTTTTCACTAGAAACGCAACTGAAGATGGTAAGCCGAGTTTAGTGGGTTGTTGGGGTAGTTCTGATGGTAGTTCTGAAAGTTATATGATGTGGACTGTGGGGACCCGGCTCACACGATTTCAGAGAGAACTGGTCTAGAGACCATTTTTGTGATATTGTGACATACAATGTGTCTGCTTTTTGGCCTTGTCCCAAGAACTTGCCTGAGCCTAAATTTAAAAGTAATGGATTAATTTCCTTGGGAGAGGAAATTTCCAGGCAGCCTACTATTGACTCGGTCCTATGGTTATTAGTAATCACGTTCGCGTAGGTCTACAATGCAAAAGAGCAAGCAAGACAAAGAGAAATACAAAATGTACAGTTTGAAGAGAAAAACAACACCAGGGAATTTAATGTTACAGCCAAGGCTTATGATAAAAGAGACTGGAAGGTTAGGAGAAGCCTGGTTGCATTGGAACAAAGGAAAGAGGTACCCTGCTAAGCTTTCTGTCTGTGAAAGGAAAGACCTAAGGATTTTCTGCTCTTCCAAACAAACAACAAAAGCTGCTCAAAATGTAATTCAAGAGGGTCAGGGTCCATCCCAAACTAGTAGGCAAAGTTGGCAACATGAATATCATCCACCTGGTGCTGGCTTTCAAGTCAGGAAGGATACACAAGTCACAAATGATAAATCTGCAGTCTTGGATTCCTCCCCTGCAGCCTCAGAGAGCCACTGAGATCCTGCAGTTTATGTCGGGGAAAACCCTGCACAGCGGCCATTGTGTGAAGTTATAGAAGTGAAGCATGGGTTTGCATTGGAAACCCAAAAATGCTGCAGATGCCAGAGTCATGGGACATTTTCTAGGAAAAGGTGCACACAGGAGTGGGATCAGCCTGCGTAAGAGATATCTCCTGTAAGCAGTGAAGCTGGAGGGCCAGAGCCATCTAAGCCAATTTATACCAGAAATTAAACTGGAGAATTGGGTGTTCATCTGCCTGGGTTTTGGTCAGTATTTCCTCACTATGTCCCTATGCCTTCCTTTTGGAATGGTAATGTATAGTCTATGCCGTTAGACTTGGAATTATGTAATTTTCTGGGGAGTTGCAATTAAGAGATTGTCTTGAGTTTCAGAAGGAATCTGGGACTTGAAACTTTTAAACAGTGTTGAGACTGAAAGCCTATGGAGATTTGTGGATTGGACTAAATACATTTTGCACTGTGATATGGCCATGAGCCTCTAGGGCCAGTGCTAGAATGTGGTGACTTGAATTAGAATATCCCCCATAGCCTCAGACACTTGAATACTTAGTCTTCATTTGATGATGCTGTTTGGGGAAGCTTAGGGAGTGTGGCCTTGTTGGAGAAAGTGCGTCAGTTGGGGTGGGCTTTGAGGTTTCAAAAGCCATGTGCTATTTCCAATTCACTCTCTCTGCTTTCTGCTTATGGTTTAAGGCGTGGGCTCTTGGTTTGCTTTTCTACTGTCATGCCTGCCTGCCTCCATACTTCCCTGCCATGATGGTGATGGACTTTTGTCCCTTTAGAACTGTTAGTACAAATAAATCCTTCCTTTACAGGGAGCCTCTGTCATGGTGCTTTATCAGAGCAATAGAAAAATAGTTACTGAAGGTAGAATTAGATGCAGGTGCTACTAGGGGTGCAGCTAAGGGTGCTCATTGCTAGGGATAATGGTGAGATTTAGAAGATACATATATATGCATGTATATACATATAGCACACACTGCAGAAATGTTAGCCATTGCTGCCCAAACTACACCACTGTTAATTAGTGCCAAGTATTTAATTCCACAAAGTTTTGCTTTCATAGTACACTTTTTACAAAGATGAGCAAGCTTTTAGTCACTAAAAATGAGAATAAATATACTAACAGGCACAACCAATGACCAGTTTACCCACAGAACAGAGGCTTCAGCCAGGACAAGCCAAGAGGCTTTCCTAGAGAAAGAGAAGTTGTACAAAGTACAAGGCATATGCTCAGAGCAACAGGGAACATCAAGGCACTGAACACTGGGAAGAGGGAGTATGGGTAGCCAAGCCCACCAGCCTGGTCAACCTCGGCTCTGAGAGCCTTGCTATCACTGGGACTCTAGTTCTAACATGTAGCAATGAGACACAGGATGTAGACAGGCCAGACTGAAGTCACAAGTGTGGTCACTGACATCCCTCTTCCCATGTATATCACAGAGGACTAAAGTTCAAGAGCAGGTCCACCACAACAACACACAAAATGCTGGCTCAGGAAACAATAAACCTGGAGTCCATGTTACCTCAAGTTCCTGAACCACCCATACGGATCCATGAGGACTTAGGGAACTGGCGCCTGGTGGAGACCTTTAATGCCCTGAGTCTTCCACTGCCTGATCTGTAACACATCAGATCTTCCCAAGCTCTCCTCAAGTTAGGTATTTTGGAAAATGTCCAAAAGGTCCCTATTTCACTATATGGGAACACAACACACCAGATACTCACAGTGCCCATTTTATTATAAGGAGAGCAGACTGGGGTGGGATGCCACCCTCCCCAGGGAAAGACGGTAAAATGACAATCAAAGAGGACATGGAGGGAAGGAACAAAGCCAGCCCATTGCTATCAGCTAAGAAGACAAGGAAAAGAGATAGAACCATTAGGAAGTGCCATAGTTTGAAAGAAAAGGAAGTGGCACCAATGGGAGGTGTGACCTTGTTGGAGGAAGCATGGAAGTGGGCATGGAGGTCTCATATATGACCAAGGTACTGCGCAGTGAGACAGTCCACTTCCTGCTGCCTTCTGATCAAGATGTCGCCAGAACCATGTCTGACCGCGTGCCACCATGCTCCCCACCATGATGATAACGAACCGGGCTGCTTGTAAACGAGATGCCCAAATTAAATGTTTCCCTTTATAAGAGTTGTCAAGGTCGTGGTGTCTCCTCACAGCAATAGAAACCTAACTAAGACAGGTGTATGTCCCGGCTTCCCCTGGGCGACAGCTGCTGAGCTTCTGAACAGAGGCCACACTGTGAAGGAGAGCCGGCCTGGCACAACCGTGAGAAGCCATGTGGAACTCCTGTCACCCACTTGCTTGCAGACCTCAGGCTGCTGGTTCCGTCTCACACGTATGATTAGAACACACTATTCCTCACATTTCCGTGACAGCTCCAGGCCGTTTTATAATCACAACACTGTCCTTTAGGAACCACAAAAGTGAGCTGACTTGAGGGAGCCACACAGAAGTGTTCTTTGTGGGCTGTGCCTGTGAGCTGGCCCCTGAGGCCTCTAGTGTGTGTGCAGAGAGGAGCTAGGTTCTGAGGCCACCAGTGTGTGTGTGTGTGTGTGTGTGTGTGTGTGTGTGTGTGCAGAGGGGAGCTAGGTCCCAAGGCCACCAGGGTGTATGCAGAGGGGAGCTAGGTCCTGAGGCCACCAGGGTGTGTGCACAGGGGAGCTGGGTCCTGAGGCCACCAGGGTGTGTGCACAGGGGAGCTGGGTCCTGAGGCCACCAGGGTGTGTGCAGAGGGGAGCTAGGTCCCGAGGCCACCAGGGTGTGTGCAGAGGGGAGCTAGGTCCTGAGGCCACCAGTGTGGACTAACACACTACCAAGGGAAGACCAGCATCAACTGAGACCAGCTCAGTGCTCCATATCATAGCTGTTTTGTTCCTGACATCCTTCAGCATGTCAACTGGCCTCCTCCAGCGATGCCACAAGACGGATCTGCAGGGGGTCTGGCAGCCTACAGAGTGTTTCTAGGAGCAAGGAACATCCAAGACAGCTTCTGCCGCTGCTAGCACACTGTACATCATTCCTGACAAAGAACAACCTGCTTGAGGTGTGAAGCTCAGCTCCATTTGCTCTCACAATTCAAGTCAAGCTGCTGCCATGTCCTGAGAGCTCTAGATCCCTCAGCTAAAAAATAACCAGATTGTGAGAAGCTTTTTGTTGTTTATTTGGTGGTTTTTTTTTTTGCTTTTTATAAGTTTAAAAGTTACTATTTTGGGTTTTGCAATACATGGAAACTCAGAAAGTATTTACAGAGGGAAAGGGTTTTTTTTTTAGGTGATTCAAAAATAAAAGGAGAAGAATAGTTAGGTTGTGGCCCTGAGTCCCTGTTAGTCACATGTCCTGTCACAGCGAACACCGGAGAAAAGAACTGTCCCAAGGAAAGGTTTGTTTCAGCTCATGGTTCCGGAGGCATCATTCTGTGGTCCCCTGGGTAGTGGTGAGGCAGAACATAGCAGCCAACAAGCAAAGCAAGCAATCAAAAGGGTCCAGGGACACGATATACCCTTGAAAAGCATGTTCCATGTCCCAAGTAGCCTTCTTCCTCCAGCCAGCCCTAATACTCTCCTAATAACCCATTCAGGTGAACTAACCCACTCACCAGGTTAGGGACCTTAGAATCCAGACACCTCTCAAAAGCTGGTCAGCTGTGACCTTAACCTGGAACCTTCAGGACTTTTTCAGATCCAAAGCAGAACAGACAGGCTCTCTTGGCTTTTTCATGCACCTTTCTCTTATTCTCTGCCTAAGAGACTTGCAACCCCTGCCTCTCTCTCTCCATCCCACCCTGGAGCTTGTGATAACCTCAGTGGTACTTACTAGACTCATCAGCTCCTGGAGTCAGGCAGAGCCCAGCTGTAGATCTGGTCCCAAGGTGGGGGTGGGGCATAACGGGACTCAGAGTGTGCACACTGGGGAAAGCCTAGGGGAGAAAGAGACAGAGACAGGGACACAGAGCCAAGGATGGATGGAAGGAGGGAGAAAAGAGGAAATAAGGGTGGGAAGGATGGACTCCCTTCTCCCAGAGTGGCTCTGAGAGTCAAAGCAGCCAGACAGCGTGCAGGTATGTTTAACTCATTTCAAAGAAAATAGAAACGCCGGAAAGGTGGCATAAATTTGAGTGGGGGCTTTAGTGATATTTAATTTCCTTCCTGTCTTTGGATGAAAGAAATGTAAACGGTTTTTGAGCCAGATGCCCAGTAAAGTCTCTGCAAGCACGTGCTTGAGAGTATCTCCTCAGAGCCTCTGTGTAGAGTACAGCTGACGAGAAGAATGGCCCCAAAAAGCATGTGGAAGCATGCATGTGGGCGTGTGCACACACTTACACACACGTAGTAAGTACATGTGCTTCAATGTAGCTCACCTTCCCAAAGGACTTCATAAAGCACATCTGAACTTGCTGAACTGAAAAGGAACGAAGTTTGGCAATACTGGGCACGGAATGGTGACAGCTACGCTTTCTATTGTAGGTTAAAATCATTAAAATGTCATGCTTTGGAGCTTCATTGTGAAGAATGCAGATAAAATATTAATTTAGCAAAGAAAATAACTCCAGTTGCTTTAAAACTAGCAGAGTAATTAAGCCTGCAACAGAAGAAACGACATAGTAACCCCAGTCCTTAAAATAGGCCCAGCTCCTGTTCCCTCCCCCAGCGTGACTTGTTTTAAAGCGAACCTTCTATCCCCATCTGATATTTGGGGAGTAACACTGACTTTAACATGAATTCCCAGACTTCTCCATAAAGTTATTAGAAGCATCGAATACAATGTCCCTGCTTTTTAATTCCCTCAGCTGGGATTTTGTGCCGTGAGTTAAATGTCTAAGACTGGAAGGTTGGAGCGGCAGCTAAGTTGCAGAGCCTTGGGATAGTTGGAAGCTGGACCCCGCTGGGGTGGGAATCCCAACCCAGCCTTCAGCCCCTCTGAAAGACAAAGCTTGCACTCTTGGGCTCCCTCCTGTGGTGAATTCAGAAAACATTAGCAACACTTTCCAAAGGGTGGAGGGGGCGGTCGGTTCTGCCCAGCAATTGCACCTGGATGTCTCTGGGAGAGACGCCAAGCACACAGAGAGAGAACTCTCAGCTCCACCTGGATTATGTCTATGAATAGAAAGATCTGTCTTTGGCAACTCTGCCCAAAAGATAAACCTTTTAGGAGCGAAGCGCTGATTGGCGTAGCACCTATCGGTGTATCCGCTTAAGAAAGAACTTGAGCGTGTATGTTCAGGTCACAGCTATTGCTCACTTTCCTTACCCTTAGGGGATTTCAACACTCTAAGCATACATGAAGCCAGGACGTATATTTATAGTCACCTAGTAGGGAGATGTTGATGGAAAGTGAGATGCTATCTGGCACTGCTCAGAAAGCTGAGAGAACGGTAGAGTGGAAAAAACAGTGTTATTAGCTCAGGCATCTCAACCCCGTGTACGAGAGACCCCAAAGACTGTGAGTTATGTGTCCAGGGAGGAAACTGTCCGTGTGACGAGGGCTGGAATCACAGTTCACAGCTGTGAACATCCTCAGCCAACCATGCAGACTCAACTACAGTGTGAGCCCCCTACCTAGCAGCTCAGTGCAACTTAGGGATCCAATTTAGCATTTTATCAATGGCCATTGTTAATGGTTAAATCATGGGAGGACTGGAAACCATGGTGCTCCTGGGGCTTTTCCCAGGCAGAGTGAGATCTGAGCCTCAGCTGGGGGCAAGCGCCTGTTAAGCCCACCCCAGGGGCTAAGGAAGCCCCTCTACATGAAGAAACAGGAGCACACCACATTTGCATCATCTGAAGGATATTTCCAACCCAAAGTTAGGCATCCAAGGGAAAATACCAACGAACAGCAATGATAAAGTCCCAGCAAAGTTGACCAACAACAACACAGCTAAGGGTGACTGGCTACAGTCTCAGAACATCACTAGGAATATTAGCCAGACCCCAACATCTGCCATAGATCAAGGCTGTGTTTATGATCATGAATTCTGACACTTGTCTGTATGGATGTCACGTTTTAGATGTCCAGTAACTCCTCTGTGGGAAACAATGAGGGGAACCAGTGAGGGTCACTGTCCCACACGAAGCGCTGAGAACTTCAGTATCAGCTTCTCAGGTAACCCACACAAACCCAGCAAGCACTGACAACAGACACTAGGCCCAAGAACACAGGGTTAGAGACAAGGAAGGTGACCCCTGGCGAGCCCTGCCATCTCCTTTCAACGGCTAGAATGAACAAACCGTTCTCAGAGAAAAGGAAACGACGTGGATTGTTGTTGATGGATGAGCAGGCAAAGGTTTGAAATGAAAGAGTCCATTCCCCACTGGACTCAAAGTCTCAGAAACACTCCTGCAGACGACTCCAGACAGGTTGTCCTGGAAGGGCGCCTTGCCATGCAGCTAACCCCAAGACAGAAAGCAGCAGAGTTCGGGGTTTCACCCTCTGTTTCAGCGTTTGAGTGTTTTCAGTAACGGCCTGTTTCGTCCACTCCAGAGGCAGCAGGGCTGGCCAAGACTGTCCCGGAAAAAGACCGGGATCATCTGTATATCTGCTTCAATAGTAGGATGGATCCGCTTTTCCTCTCCCCCCCCCCCCCTTCCTTCACACCCCTTTTAAGAGATGAGTTTCTCTCGAAGGGAAAGTGATGGCGTGTACTCTAGAACTCACTTTTCCTCCAGAGGCAGGACGGACAGGGCAGGGCCACTGTTCCAACCCAAACAAGAGGAATACTCTTTGCCTATTCGTTTCCCTATAAAGAATGCAATGGGTACCTGAAAATAGACCTCATTCTTGGTTGGACTCTTCTTTGACACAGAACTATGATGGAATAGCACAACATGAATTTCATACTCTCCCAAAGCTCAGGAAACCACACAGACAGCTCCAGGGAGCAGCTTCACACACAGGAAGTGTCATTGCCTGGAACCCCAGGCCATAAACAGATGAAAAACTCAAAAATACTTCTCTTCTTCCCTCTCCCTCATTGTGCCAACACCAGAAAGTAAAATAACACAGTTCTCTTCCCAAAAGCCAACTCTGTGTGTGTGTGTGTGTGTGTGTGTGTGTGTGTGTGTGTGTGTGTGTGTGTGCTCACACACAGATACACATCTATGTGTGTATGTTTGTTTATGCAGGTGCTCATGTGGGGAACAATATGCATGTTTGTTTGTACAGAAGTCAAAGGGCAACCTTCCATGTCATTCATTGGGCGCCATTCATTCATCTTTGTGTGCCTGAGGCCCGTCTCACATTGGCCTGCAGCTCACCAAGGGGGCCAAGCTGACAGGCGACAAGCCGCATGCATCGGACCCACCCGTCTCTGCTCTCCAGAATGGCATGCATCGGACTGTCTCAGCCTCTCCAGCACTGAGATTCTAAGTGCATGCTGCCAAGCACAGCTTTCTAAAAACATGGATTCTTATGCTTGTAAGGCAGACACTTTACTGAATGACCTATGCCTCCAGCACTTAAAAGCCAAGTTTTAAAATACTTAGGAAAATTTTGACTATACAGGCCCAAATTCTCTGCTGAATGAATTAACCAATAATCAAAACTAAGCTGCCCAGTAAATCATTTTCTGTTAATTTTTTCTAGAATTATTTTCTAAAATAAGAGCACAGATATGATTTCCTTCATTATTGTAAAATCTCTGTTTATGTTTTGTTTGTTTGTTTGGCAAGACAGGGTTTCTCTGTGTAGCCCTGGCTGTCCTGGAACTCATTCTGTAGACCACACTGGCCTTGAACTCAGAGATCTGCCTGCCCCTGCCTCCTGAGTGCTGAGATTTAAGGGGTGCATCACCCACTGCCCAAATCGTGAAATCTCTATTTCGTATCAAAATAGTTATCAGTAGAAATGACTATATCTTCTTAAGTCTTTTTATGTTTACCTGATCTCTAAGGAAAGATGTTGTAGTAAGAACCTAGCTGTGAGATATGTCTACGCCGAGGTCTCTCCATATTCCAGATGGATACGTCGTTCTTACTATTGTCATAACATGTGGTGCAGAAAGCAAAGGGTTCGTGTGTGGACAAAACCCACGTGGAGGGAAAGGAGTCTACATGGAACTCCCAGAGACCAAGACAGGCTCCAGAAAGCAGAGGCTGCTTTCCCATACTGCATGTGACCAAAGAGAAAAGAAAGGGCTGGCATGAAATCTTAAACATTGGGGCTGGGGTTTTACTTGTGCAGTATGCCTGTAACAATGGATAAAACCAGAGCACAATAAAGTAATGAAATTGAAAAATACTCAGATTTGTCAACTGAACTCCTCAGGCGTTCACGGCCTTGCTGCCCTGAAGCTTAAAGGTACCTAGGAGTGACAATCACCTAGCTACTACCCAAAAACACGCTTCCATTACTGCTCAGAGTGCTGCCAACTCTGCTGGTTTTCTGAGCTCCTGGTGAAAGCATAAACTCCAGCAGGTGTACGCACACCTGCATGGCCAGAGAGGCATGGCCACCATAGTCCTCCTGGGTGCACCAGGAGGGCTTCAAGTCCAGCACCCTGGAGTATGTGACAACTCCATTGCTGCTTCGAGACCCAGCTTTCATCATCATCAACCAATAACTGGTTCTTTTGCACAGATGCTGAGATCTCAGTCTGGGGATGCATGCTTTTTTTTCTGGCCCTTTGTGGTAGCAGACCATCTGACAAGGGCAAGAAATGTCCTGGACCATCAGGCAATCTAAGAAGCAACTCAACCCTAGCATACACCCATCTGGGGCTCCAAGTGGGTTCCTTGTTACTATTGTCTTTGTTACCGGATCTAAAAGATAAAACATCAAATCTGGAGGGGAAATTTACATGCACCAGTTGTATTTGGTTTTGGTTGTTGCCAACAAGCTTATGGTCTTATTTCTTTAAAAGTGACTGTAGTCCCTAACTGAAGACAGGCACGGAATGAGCCTAGTAGAGAAGCACTCACTAGAATCTCCAGACATCCGGCTGACCTCACCTCCGCTGGCCCACGGAGTCCTCGTGGCTATTAGAGGTCACTTCTAAGAATGACTACAGGACTCTCCCCTGTCCCTGATAGGTTCTGGGGATAAAAGGATCTTGGTGTCCCACCCTGTCGAAAAAGCCCCAGAACCACAGACCCCAGTGCAGGAACACAGGGCAGAGAGTGTGAAGGACAGAAACTGACTGAGAATTCCCTCTGGGGCTTCAGGGAGGGCCAGGAGGAAAAGAAACAGAATTGCTATAGGTTGATGAGAAGGGAGACAAAAGGCATCAAATGTAACTATTACAGGAGTAGAATGAAGAGAGAGAGAGAGAAAGAGTGTGTGTGTGTGTGTGTGTGAGAGAGAGAGAGAGAGAGAGAGAGAGAGAGAGAGAGAGAGAGATTGCATATGTATACGCTGTAGCAGTTTTACTTTAAGCTGCCCTGTGAATATGAATATACTTGTGTTTCATCAAAGTGAAGCTGTCCTGTGACCTTCTTGGTGTCGAACATCTGGCTAATTTGGTCAAATATTTTAGTATATAATTTCCATTTGTAATTCCTCCTTGATTCTAAGATATAAATGTGAGTTGACATCTTATTCCATGCTGTTTATTTGTGTTGAATTACAACCTTTGCTTTTTGGTTTTCAGCCTGAAACTATAAACCACACAAGAATGTACCCATGGTTCTCACTTGGAGTAATTTGGTTTCAGATCATGTGAAATTAGAATTCAATGAAACAGTAACTCATATTCTGAAAGTGTCGTGTGGGCTACAATTTAATGTTTGATATACGGGTGGATATTCAGTGTCTAAAGACACACGATTAGGGACAGAACCCTGCCCCCTACCTAACCACACACAGAGCTGTCCATTCCATCTTTTGTAAATGAATTCATCCACAACAAGAAATTATCTCTTAGTTTTCTTCTCTACCTTCAAAGTACTAATGGAATCTAGTTATAAGTTTGTGCTTGTATGTATGGAATCATGTGTCTTTTAATATAATTTTTAACCTATAAATATCTCCGTCCACCTCCAACTCCACAAACCACAGTCTTTATGGCCTCCCTATCGTATAGTCTTGGCTGGTCACACAGGTACAAGATTTCTTAACCCCTGAGTCATGGTAGCCCACATGCATCCAGGCTACCATGTATCCTACCATGTATCCTATCAAGCTTGAAGTTATTCACGACCTGAATTTCAAATCAAAACTAAATATTTGGGTTTAGACGTCATGTACATGAGTTCCTGGTAGGAAACATTGTCTCTAGGTCCTCCTTCAAAACCTTCCAGTCTGTCTCCTGTCTTCCTTGCAGAGCATCGGACACAGTCAAAGTGTGTGGCCAGGTGAGGAAAGAAAGGTGATGACTTTGCTTATGACCCAGACTGAGGGATAAAGTGTCACAGCATGGTCCCCACACACCACTCCTCCATCACTCCAGTGCGGAAAGGGACAGGACCATCACAAGTAGATCCTCCCACACACGCCACTCCTCCATCACTCCAGTGCGGAAAGGAACAGGACCATCACAAGTAGATCCTGGGTTGATCAACAACCATACTCTCCTGAATCCACACATGCAATGCTGTCTTCCCACTCTCCTTCCCTCCAAAGATCCAAGCTGAAGAACACAGAGCGCACAGCAGAACACCTGCTGCTTACTGGAAAGAACACCGATGTCTGTGCACAACCAGGCCATGCAGAGTGGAAAAATCCACAGGCTGGCCCTGTACATATATACTTCCTCTCCAAGAGGTAAATCGGTTTACCTGCTTCTAGGGGAAATACACAGGACAAAAGGAGGCAGAGAACGAAGACTTCCCATCTGCCTGGACAGCCCACAGAATTCGTCTCAACTAAGCCAGGCAAGAGGTCTACTCCAATAGCATCAATATCCAGACACTCCTTAATGGCACCACCGTGTGTGAACTGGTGACTATGGTTTCTGAAAATCTCTTCCATGAACCAACAGCACAATGTGGAATGGAGAATGCGCATGTCCCAGGTGTACCAACTGTTAGCTCTAACTCTCAGGACACGCTAGGTAGGCTTCATCCCCACTCTACAGGTAAGACCACAGAAGTTCAGTCCCTTGCATAAGATCAGACACGCAGCAAGAAAAGACCTGGTTCTCTAACATCCCCATGAACTGTGAGTCCCACCACACCCTTGTAGACTGAAAGTGCCACATGCTGTCATGGTCTGTGAGTCCCGTGCACTCCTGTGGGCTGGGAGTTCCAGGTACATTGTGAACTGAGTCCCAAGTAATCCTACAGACTAACACAATGCTTCTACCATTTACTAGAGGTAGAATTTAATCCTTGTGCAGAGGAGGTCATTCTTTAGGTTAAGCTTCAGAGAACCAAAGACTTCTCCAGCAAACAGAAGGTAGCTTGAAAAGAGATTGGCACCACAGGAAAATCCAGAAGAGCTAACACTTCCCAGCGGCTGACCACTCAAAGCTCAACTTTCTATTGCAACCACAGTCTTAATTGTCTAGATTGGGGAGGGGGGGGTGAGGGGAGAAGAATTATGGCAATAGTTTATAGCTTTAAATATTTTTCCTGGATGCAAAAGAAACAGCATTTCACATGTTTAATGTGATTTTAAGACAGAGTTCTTGGAGAGCACAGTAATGGAGCATTTATTGCAATGGTGTCAGACCCACTTCAGCTCCAGTAAAGGGACCCCAAAAGCTGGTGGCACCCATGGAGCCCAGGCAACCCTTGCTACAGTATAAGGAGACAAATGGTGAGGGGCTGAAAGCAGGAAATTTCCAGAAGGGGCAAGACAACAGGACAAGAAGAGAAGAAAATGTGCTTGATTTCAAACTATCCTCATTACCAATCTAACGCATGCACGCACGTGTGTGTGTGTGTGTGTGTGTGTGAGAGAGAGAGAGAGAGAGAGAGAGAGAGAGAGAGAGAGAGAGAGAGAGAGAGAAAGAGAGAGAGAGAGCGTGCACAGAGGAAGAAATGTCTATATGGTTCTTCTAGAAAATGTTTAGTAACTGCAGGCAGCTGCTGCTTGGAGCTCACAAAGATGGTGCTAAGATCTCCCTTTCGAGAAGTGGTCTGTTTTCCCAGGGACTTTAATTCACTTGGAGTGTGTGCATGCGCCCTGTATATACATGCACATCTATCCACACATCACACATCCATACATGAATGTATACATGCAGTCCTTCGGGCTTCTTTCAGGGTAGGGCAAGATTGAGTGGGTGAAAACTCCCTCCTGCTTCTAGCTATGGCTCTAATCTATCAGTCACTCATGAGACACAAGGCAGGGCCCTAGGACTGCTCCAGAAGAATTTTAGGTATGAACAATGAACTCACTCAATCTTCCCTCTTCAAGCTGCTGAAAAACAGAGAGAGAGAAAGAAAAAGCAACAGGCTGGCCAGCTTGCTTTTGCAAAGAGCTCATAGGCAAGCCCTGGTTTTCCATAGGCTAAGCACACTCCCTAGGGCACTGGCCACTGCAGCACTCCTCTCCACAGGGGCCTCCTCACCACCTTAGTGTTTTCTCAAGCACTTGTTCAAAAACACATTTAAGTGGAATGCTTTCGTTTCGGCAGATTGCATTAATTATGGACTCTCTAGCGCGCGCGGGCCACACAGGGGCTGCCCGCTGGGATCTGCAGACTCCGGCCTGGCAAAGTGGCCGTGGTGCACAGTGGCCGCGGTTGTGTTGGTCTGAGGTGGACGGGCTCAGCCCCCACCCACAGCTCGGCATCTGGCACCTCACCTCTCGCCTTGGCGTAACCAGTACTGCTACTAAGAGAGACAAACTTAGAGTGGTCAACCACAGTGCCACACGCGCTCGGGAGCGCGCCCTGGCGCGCACAGCATCCTGCCACTGAGAAGAGGACCCAATAGACCAGGGACGGTCCTCTGTGCCTCCTGTGGCGCAGACCATTCCTCCTCTATGAGTTCTTCAACAAAAGAAAGATGGTCTTTAATTTAATGTCGTATCTGCTCCTTCTCGGCTCAATTAAGTGTCTCAGCGACGTTCAGCCACAAGTGGAGCCCATGGGCTGAGGCCTCTTTCCTCAGCAAAAAGGGAACAGTGGGTCCTCGTGGCGCCCAAGCTGAAAACGGCCCGCTTTCCTAACCCCAAGATGGGTCAGCGTTGGCAAGGTGGGTACCCAAATACTGTGAGTTCGTCCTGAGACGGTTGCAGTACTTTGGTGGTCCAGATACTTGTCCCTGTACTAGTCCATTCCCACCAAAGGGGGGGGGCCTCCGGACATCCCCGCGTGCCAACTCCCTTCTATCCTGTACTGATAGGACTCGCAGCCCTTCACATGCGAGTAGCTATAGACCCTGAACACCCATGCCATGGGGCTCTGCCAAACCCACCTGTTGGAGTTCACCCAGCCACCTGCTCCTAGAGCCTTGTTCTACAGGAGAGTATGGGTTCCGAGAGAGTGGGGAAGGCAGGGGTGCAGTTCCGGACTTACCGTGAGCGCCGAGAACTTCTGCGCGGGCACAGGCGGCAGCAGCGCAGCTAGCAGAGGCAGCCAGTACAGCTGCGGCGGCAGCATGGTGACGCTAGAGAGGACCAAGCGAGGCAGGCGCTCCACGCGCTGCGCCCTGGCACACGGCGGGGATCTGGTGTAGAGCGCGAGGGCGGGAGGGCGAGCTAGAGCTGCTCCGCGGTCCTGCGGCCGCTGGTGGAGACCGCACGGCCCCTCCAGAAGCGCTCAGACCGGCGCTCCTCGAACTCTGCGGCTGCTCCTGGTGCTGTCAAATAGCTCTAGCTTCCCGGATCCACCCCTCCCGCCCTCTCCGCCCTCCCGCCCGCAGATCTCCTCCCTCGGCCCCACCTCCCTCGGCCACCGCGCCCGCGCAGGGGCCGCCCGGCGCTCAGGGCTGCGAAGGAGAAGGCAAGGGCTACTAGGGCCCCGGCAAACGCGTGTTGGTGCTGCTTGAACACCTCCTTCAAGCGAACGCAAGGGCACACCTTATAGGCGTGCACACTCACACAGGCTCCAAAGATGCACTGCCCTCTGCCCTCCTGCCTTTAGGTGCCTTCTATCCTCGCCTTGGCGGATCCCCACTGCGCCTGGACTCTCCTTTACCAGAATGCTGCACTCTGAGATTCTGATTGGTCATTGGCTCTGTTGTAAGGCCTCTGAGGACACCGCGAAGTCCTGCAATTTTCCTCAGGTTAACCCTAGGGATGAGAGAGGTTTGGACAGAGATCTGTGAGACTTATGACTTCCTTCACTTGGGCAAACTTAGGGAAGGTGAGTGCACACACTGATGTAGCCGCTTTAAACAGTTTGGACAAGCTTTTCAGGTGTTCTGCAACAAACCTGGTTGAGCAAGCTATTGACTATGATGGAAACGAAGAGGATTTTGCACACTGGGTTCTGCAAAAGGACGGAATTGCTGAAATAGTTTAACCTTGACTGGTAGCTTCACAGGAAAAGGCCCTAATTCTACCTCACACAAAAAGCCAGCAGGGAAGACTTTTGAGAACAAAGAATCAATTGACTTGTCAGGGGCTCTCGGTAGGGAGCAAAACAGCAAAGTGGCCTCCGACTTTTCTCTCCTCTCCTCTGCTCTTCTGGAGATCCGTGTGAGCTCTAAGACTAATGGAAAGGCAGCTACCCCGCCTGGACTGTGCCCTGGGTCTTCTGGAGAGCGGCAACATCGGGGCTGTAGACGGAGGGCGGAGGGCGTTGTAGAATGAGGTCCTCCAAACAAAACTGTCCCAGCTCCTTCAGAGTGTCTGTCCCTCCTTTCAAGGGGCCGTCGGGAGTGAGCCTGTGGACTGTTGACATTGTCTCAATGGAGAGAGAGTGGGGAGTGTCAGGGGACCCTCACCTGAGATTCCAATTGCCCAACCCTAGTCATTCTATGCAATTCTCCGTAATAGCACTTGGCCTTGTGGTCTCAGGAGGTGCACATGGTCTGGGAAAAAATTAATTGAGAGGGGCTCCATAGAGGTAGGTATAGGGAAGTCGACATCTAAGTTCTACAAGGACTTTCCAATAGGGCTGCTTTGAGGTCAGTCCCGTTCCTGCCAGTAACCCCTCACCCATGCCATGTAGGTAAGTCCAATAAACACAAATTTCTCCAAGATGAACTTTGGTGCAATCATAGTTTGGTTTGCCGTTGGCCCTCATGAAGAGGGGTAGACCTTACATATGTCTCCACAGAGAAGGAATTCTCACAGCCCATGAGAAAGGTGACTCTCCAAGAGAGATCTGCTAGCAGAAGTCTTCAAACACCAATCTATCAAGTATTCAACACCCTTTCTACATGGAGAACATAGGGGAACATTGAACCAAAATTCTTCAGTCCAGGGAAAGGCACAACTGAGTAAGCAAAAGACATAAACATTTAAGTAAAAAAGAAATACACTGTGTGCTGTTAACTTTACAGCATCTGAAAGCACACCTTCAAGAGACAACTGATACAAAATATTTTCCTTTTGCCTTTAATTCCAAGGGCACACAGTAGTCGCTGAAATGTCTGCCCTCTTCTTAGGATTCAGAGTCTGAAATACCTCTTCGTCCACCCTCTTCCACTGTGAGTGCTCAGCATGTAAAGGTTTCATTTGCTCCCATTTTACAGATGAGAAACAAGTCCTAGCCACAGATCCTAGCCAGCCCCAAATCAGAGGCCGAGTCCAGATGTCCTAACTTGGAAGTCTCGCATGTCTACTCATGTCCCCTGGAGATGCAGATGGCAGAAGAAAACTCCTTGGCTCTCACTGCCTTGAATCCTCGAATCTCAACGCATCTTTCATGTGTCCTCTGGGATTCCAGGAAGATCAAGTGTAAAAACACCCTTTTCCAAGACACTGACAGATGTGGCTGGTGGGAGCCTTCCGAGACCCTCTAACATTTGGAGGCACTCAGATGGACTGAAGGCCAAGTTCTGTTTCCTCAGAGATGCTAGAGTGGAATTTGGAGAGGTAACCAGTTCCCACTGTGTGGAAAAAAACAGAACATTTATTAAAACCACTAAGAAATGATTGTGTGTGTCAGCCACTTCCTTCACAAAGTTAAGACAGAAAGTAGCCAGCGCACACTTCTGAGACACCCCTACAGGAATGAAAAATATCCCCTTTTCCTGGAAAATGGGCTCTTGCATTTAGGCAACAAGTGTGGCAGACTCACTTTTGGATGTGCCCCGTGAACCCCAAATTTACATTTCTGCCATTCTGCAGTGAAGATGGGCAAAGGACAAATGTGCCCTGGAAGCATCTTACGCCCTCCTCTCTCTCCTGAGAGAGGCTCTTGTTGGCCATTAGCTAGGCAACTGTATCACTGTTCTTTTTCACTGTGTTAAACTGGAAAATCATTTTACTCTTGTGGAAGAGATCATTCTCCATAGCAATCATGTCTGGCTTAGTTGTGTTTAACTGGGGCAGGGACGGGGGTTATACAAAACACAAGTAGAGTTGAGTATTCTTCTCTTGTTTGGTGACTCCCACCGTTCACCTCAGCTGTCCTCTGGAGGTTGAGTTGGAGCAAGCAGCTGACCACTGTGCCTAGGATGCATGTCATGGTCACCCACCAGCCTGTTCTTTCCGTAACATTTTCTTCCGGTTTCTACTTAGTGCCAAGGGAGGCCTCTTCCCAGATCCCTGCCAGGGTTTGGGAAGTCTCCATCCTCCCTTTGGACTGTCCTCACCTCCCTACCATGTCCTGTAACATTGTCACCCTTGGTCCCTGTGATAGTGTGGAAAACGAGGTCTCCTCTCAGGATCTTAGATTCATTAATAGAAGAATTTAAGAATGACCCCTCAAACAGAAGTTTGAAGACAAGTTTAGCGGAGTTTAAAGGGAAGGCACACCCGCCGGGCAGGCAAGCTGTAAATCCTAGCAGCTACACAGAGGAAGGGAACGAAGGAAAGAAGGGAAATTCTGAGCCAGCACAGAGGACAAACACAGAAGACAAGCAGCTTCGTGGCAGTGAGGGGGGCTTTAAAGAAAGAGAAGGAAGCCCAAAGTGTTAGGGAAGTGTGCTTAGAACACACCCAGCAAGTGTGAAAAGGAAAAGCCATGCTTTCCGGAGTAATTCAGTAAAATGGGCAGATTTAGGAAGCTACCTTGCTACTGCTCTGTAAACTGCTTCACTGGGAGCTGGGATTCTGTGAAAATCATTCCACCTGTCTCTTTAGCATGCTTAAGGTAAGCCTGCCTTCCTAAGAGCGGTCCCTGGGCCATGTGAGTGCACAGTTCAGGACAGCGTCGATTCGCTTGACCGGGAATTTTCCCTTGATCAGTCTTCATTGCTGGTCTAACACACGTAGCCTGAGGTCACACGTCCATTCCTAGCCTCTACACCAGGTTCTTCAACTCCATACCCTACTCGTTAGAATAGAATAGACCTTGACAGAGATGATGGTGTTTCAGTGGTTCTGGGAAGAGAATCCTGGTTGGGAAAGCGGTCATTGCAGGACATAGCGGACACTATTGCCATGCTGAGGTGTCAGTACTTTATACTGGGGAGAGACAGTGTGACTGGGCACCTACTCTTGGCTGGAGTTAGGGCCGCTGCTGTAGTTTTGTGCATGCACCAGAGTTGGGATGGGTTTTTTTGTTCAAACATGTAAACAAGCCTTCTTGTCCTTCACATGACATATTTCATGTCAACACTTCCCATCACTTTTATGGAAATAGCGCATGATCAATTGGAATGTGCTGGCCGTCCCACAGCTAAGGCTTTCCCACAGGAGCTCAGAGAGTATCGGTCTTCTGTCAACGATGATCATGACCCAGGAGGTCATGGAGCATGCAACACGGAAGCAGGCACAGACTTGGCTTCACCTCAATAGGGTCTTCTTCTTCTCAGAGTCTCCGGCTTTTGAAGGGCTTAGAAAAGGCTCAGGCTACAATGCAGCCTGGTCTTGAGATGCTTAGACCTTAAGACTCAAATTCAAGTCCTCTGAGGGATGATGGAAACTACAGGCATTTCGCCCAGGAGAGCGTGTGGGCATGCGTACATGAGCACATGCTCACTGACTCATTCTGCATATTGTTCGAGGTCTTACCTCAAAACAAACAAAAGCACATTGTGGTTGTTTCTGGATTATTGACGATTCTTCAACCCCAGGACAGTGTTTCACAACTTAAGGCTAATGTTTCCAAATGAAGGCTCTGTCTCACAAAGCCACAGGCAGAATCATCACCTTCCTGAGACATCCAACCTTGCAGCATTGCTCACAGATGCCAGAGCCTGCAGAAAGGGCACAGTCCTGGGAAGGAGGATGAGCAATTCGTTCAACTTAAATAATGGATCTTACTGAGTGCTCAGAACACCCTGTGAGGATTACTGGCAATACTCAGGCTGCATGAAGAATCAGCCTTTCCCCTCCTGGAACAGGCTTTGTCAGGGTGTGACTCTTGCAGAATGTACCAACTTCAGAGCTAGGAAAATCCTCCAAGACCATGTGTGTCTCCATTCACAGAAGCAGGGTAGGAGCTGAGTGAAGTCAGCCTCCTCCAAACTCACATGGCCTGGACCACCTCAGGACTGGCTCTTCTTCTTATCCCAGCCTAAACAATCTTAGGATCATCCCTTCTCATCAGCCCATCCTTCAGTCTACCCTACCTCACCTACCTCAGGATCAATTCCTTGTCAGACCAGCTTAAACTACCTCAGCAGAGAAGGATCAGCCCTTCCTGTGAACTAGCCTAGCCTACCTCAGGAATGGCCTTCCTTGTCAGTCAAGCCTAGACCACCATCTCAGGACCAGTCCTCCCTGTCAACGCAACCTAGAGGGTCCCTTCTTCCTTTCTTCATGGGAGACATACCTTCAGAAGAGGGGGAGAGAAGATGTTTTAAAATGGAGAGAGAAATATGGCTTGCCGGGAGTCCTCTAGGGCAGTGTAGACCACACAGAGTTTATATGGACAGAAAACTGTGTAAGAAGATACTCTATTAAAAAGAACTCTCCGTTAACATCCAGGGATTCCTGCTTCCTCTCAGTAGTCCCTAACCCAGCTGCATGGGACAGAATTCCACACGCCCTCTAAGCCTTAATTCCTCCCTCTTCTAGGGCATTGAAATATATCGCACAAAGAGAAAATTCTCTTCTATATTTCAGACAAACTGTTTCATGCCGAAGCTGCCTGGCAGTGGAAGCCCACGCTGAGATGTCCCCCCCCCCCCCGCTGCTGTGTGTCCCCTAGACAACATATTTCTTATGCAGCTGTACTTCATCAGGGGGCTCTGGTTTGTGTTCCTCTCGCTGCCTCCAGCCCAGGAAGCCAAAGAAACCTGTTTGGTCCTGGCTGGTTTTACCTCCAGCCTGTGTAGTATCTTTTGTCCCTAGAAAGCCACACCTGAAAGAGATTCAGTTGTGTGTTCTGACATTCTGCATGCCCAGAGGAAACCACACTTCTTCTTTCATTCCTGTAAGGTAGTTTAGTTTTAGCGCTGCGAGCACTCGAACTGGAGAAGCTTACAGCTGGAGAAAGGAAGACAGAAAGATAGTCTTCTACATCTTACAAAGCTGGCCTTCTGTAGGCACCAAACGGCCACTCCGTGTCCCAGGCTCACACACCACATGGGGGAGGGGAGGTGCAGATCCAAGCACAGTGCTGATCTGCTCCCTTTAGCTCCACCCTCCCCGGTAAGTTCCTTGTTAGTTCAAACCCTTGGCACCTGCCTCCTCCATAACCTGAGTTACTCATCCTTTCGCATCTGCCCACATATTTTAGTGCTTTTCTAACACAGCTCCGACGCTGACCCTGGTCACTGCAGCATCTCTGGTGGAACAGGTCGTGCTTCGGATGCTCAGGACACACAGCATCTGTTTCAAAACTTCCAGGGGGTCTCCATGGAGATGCATCTGGACTTTCTGGGATAAACGGAGTTGTGACTTTGGGCTACGTTTGTCATTTCAGCAATTGTGCACAATTCAGCACCAAAGGTTCCCTCACAAGAATGGTGAGTTCTGCAACATATCTGATCTACCCAGTGTCTAACAGGCAGCTGGGCCACCCCACAGCTTCCTAGGGGCCTTGAGCCTCTAAGTGGACTTGACTTGGAAAATGGTCAGTGTGAAAGTACAGTCGGAAAAGAGAGCCTTGAAGTTTATTGGTTAGTTTGAATGATCAGAATTATCAGAAGCAGTCACGTGTGGTGGCATACACCTTTAATTGCAGCACTTGGTAGGCAGAGGCAGGCTGATCTCTGTGAGTTTGAGGCCAACCTGGGCTTCAAAGTGAGTTCCAGAAAACCCAGGGTTACACAGAGAAACCCTGTCCTGAAAAGTATAACTATAGCTGTAATCGTTTTTAAGATTTTGCCAATTTTATTTTAAGAATTTTCAAGTATTTAAAAAAATTTCAAATTTGTTTTCTAGTGAGAAACTATTAGAATTTACATAATACTATTAGGAGGAAGTATAATCTAAGAGAAAATATTTCTAGCCAATTTATGATACAGTATTCTCTTACAAATAAATATCTTTTAGGACCACCCCACCTTGTGGATGTTAAAACATAGGGAGTGAGCTGCAGGAAGGAGAGGCCCTTATTCTCCAGGAATGACAGCCTGCAGGTCAGAAGCCCCAGGTACCCAGATGCTGGAATTCCTTTCACTGGATATAGAACCTTTGAACACACAGACACACACACTCAGAGAGAGAGGAGGTGGGATGGAGAGACAGACAGACAAAGAAAGACACAGATCCACTCATCTGCATGCCTCTTCCTCAGAAATGAAGAGGTAGCAGGATCTCCAGACCCTTGAAGACATACCCAGTGAACATGGGAATCAGAGCCTCTGTGCTGTGTGTCCCACAGAGAGCAGCCTAGGAATCTACTGCCCTAATCTTCCTCCCCAGTGCACACAGAAGGCAGGACACAAAGGGCAGAGAGGAGAGGAGGGCTAACCAGTACCAAAATGAGATATCAAAGAATGGGCAAGGCAGAGAGGTAAGTAGGAGAGAGAAACAGACTGGGGACTTACTCTAAACTAGACCCTACCACCACCCTAATAAACCTATATAACTTTGTAATGGAGGTCTAAATGCTTATCCTTAAGTCTGCAGATAAGGTAGCTCTCACTTCTCATCAGTGAGGCTTCTTCTTACAGCAGGGGACCATTACAGAAAGCCACATGTGGTTAAGATGCCAAGAACACCTGACTGGAGTCCCCAGTCCCAGATGTCACATCTACACCACAACTCTTGGGCCTAAGGAAACATCACAAAAGAGGGGGCAGAAAGACCGCCAGAGGCCGAAGACGGGGAAATCTGCTGGGAGACTGTGCTTTCTAGCTGGGATGGTGAACTGGGCACTTTTCTGTTGCTGTGATCAAACACCATGATCAAGACAATTTACAGAAGGAAAGGCTTATTTGGGGCCTTACAGTTTCAGAGGTTGAGTCTACAACTGTCATGGCAGAGACCATGGAAGCAGGCAGGCACAGCCCTAGAGCAGCAGCTGAGAGTTTACATGTTAAGATAACTTCCGTGAGGCAGAGACAACTAGAATGGCGTGGGCTTTTGAAACCTCAAAGCCCACCCTCAGTGACACACCTTCTTCAACAAAGCCACACCTCTAATCCTTCCCAAACAGTTCCACCAACTGGGGACCAAATATTCAAACATATGAGTCTATGGCCATTCTCATTCAAATCACACAGACAGGGAAGATATACCCATGAAATCTTAATAACATGGCTGCTTGAATACCATCTGAACAATTCCAGCAGCAGTTGACATCTCACCCTAGATGAGGGAAATCTCACAGGGCATGACCTCTAGATGAAGTCATTTAAGAACATCTGAAAGAGGGGGAAAGAGTCTTTCCCTGGAAGATCCGCTGGTTGGTTGGTTGTCCAATATCAAGTGTTCAGGCCTCATGCAGGCAGACTGACTTACTCAACTGTTTGTATTTACTTATTTGTTCAATTACTTATATGTGTACGCAGCAACAAATGAAGAAGAGACTATAAATTTGGGAGGAAGTCGGGGATACATGGGAAGGGTAGGAAGGACTAAAGGGAGAGGTGGAGTGACATATTTATATGGTAAAAAAAAAAGTGCATTAACAATAGGACCCTTGGATTGGGCTGCTCTAGGCAGTGACATTTTCTTAACTTTAAAATGGATGGGGCCAGCTAGATGGCTCAGCAGGTAAAGGTGCTTCTCACCAACCATCTGAGTTTCATACCGAAGACGCACAAATGGTCTTCTGACCGCCACACTCTTGCCATGGCAGGCACACGCACATGCACACACATACACACACACACACACACACACACACACACACACACACATAATAAATATTTAGAAAGCATATTAAAATGAAATAGTCAGGTAAGTCAGCACCCTCTGTTCTCCCTGGCTGCCCCGCTGTCCCCACAGATCTACAGCTCTGGTCTCACAGCTCCAGGAACACTCCCTCTGATAAAAAGCAAGCAGACATGAAGAGAAAGGTGCCCCATTCCAGCCGATCCAGCTGGCAGAGCAGGCACTCCAGACTCAACTTGGAAGTCACAAGTCTCCATCGCCCCAAGCACTAAGCACTTTGTGTTCTCTTTCCACTAAACACCAAGCTACATGTGGCTAGACTTAGTCACTGCCTAAGTAGGGGATCTTTGTTCCTCCACTTTGTAATGAGATTCCCTAGCGTTCACCTGCAACCTCCTTAAAGGTGGAAATTCTGAGTCGGGTGCCCCAGGAGCTTCCCGTCAGAACACCTGGGGTCAGAGTGCCCCCTTACTTCAGCAATCCCTGTATAACAGTCAACCCAAACTTTAGTAACTAGAAAAAAATGGCCTGACATCAAACACCGGTGGTTGGGGTGGGTACGGCTTAACTGGCTACCTTGGTCATTACTACTGGAGCCTTCCTGGAGGTCAGAGCGTTTTCACATGCCTTGTTCCCTGTGGTCTCTTCTCCCAGGCTGGCCACTGGATCCATGAACAGACTCCTAGTGGCTCTGCAGCATCCCAATAGTGTCCAGCCTAACTACACACTGCTCATTGCTAGATCCCATGCCCAGGTCTCCAAGACCGGATGCACTAGCTTTGACTGACCTACTCATATGCTTACACTATCCCTGGAAGGCCCAGCGGAGAAGCCAAAGATTCTGTGGATGGCCTCCAACTCAATGAAAGTGAATGCTTCTTTCTCAAAGTCTTCTGCCTCATTCTAGGTCTTGCAGTGTTTGTGAGCTCATTCATTCCTTCTGCTCTATTGAGCTCCTTGCCTAAGGGGCGTGGGTGACAGAGCCAGAATCAACACCATAGGAGCAGCCATCTTGTACGTTAGTTACCACGGCACTGGGATCATGCTCACAGGTACAACAGTGATACCCTTATACCTGTTCTCTTCCTAACAACACACACACATTCATGCATGCACACACATTCATGCATATACACATGCATGCACGCACACCACACACACACACACATGCACACACATCACCCTACCCCACCTGATGCCTTATAGCTCCATTTGTACACCTGGACTCTTGGATGCCTAACACACACCAACTCGGCCGAAGAGACTTGAGAACGTAGGTATTCCTATCTCCGATAAATGAAAACAAAACAAATCCATAACACAGGTTGACACATGTCTAGAATTTAGACTTCTCTCCATGTTTTAGGTTTCTGGCCCTTGACTTTTGGCTGCACTCCAACTCAGAGAGGTTGTCTTGTCAGTCAGTGATTCTGCAGAAGAATATATACTTGCCGTGAGGGGCTCCCCTTGTGTCTGATTGTGGGTCATTTAGACGTTCGTTAAACTTAAGGCCTGGATTTATTTCCCCTGAATTTGACTTTCAGAAAACCCGTCTCCCTGACTTATCTGTTAGAAGCACAGACTTCACACCAGAACGCTCACAGCAAGACCCGTCCCCTTCCTCTGGTGGCTCCTTTTTCACAGTCTGCCCCAAGCACCTATGCATCTTCTTTTCCTCCTGCAGAGATGCAAGGCCTGGGTGTGCCTAGCACCTGGCATAGTCTTTGACATGTGTTCGGCCTCTTAGGTGGTTGAGTTAAACAGGGTGAGTCACAGGGAACACTAAGAGAGCAGGTATGGGCTAAGGGGATGGAGAGGTATTACAGAAAAAGAGGAGGTGGGCAGGTCGTCATCCACAGAACCTCCAGGGCTCCTGGGAAGTGTGAACCTTGGTACGTGGCTCAGTGCAGGGTAAAGCTAACATGCATTCACAAAAGGCCAGACTCAACTGTGGCAGCCTCCTACCCTAACCAAGTATTATAAAAAGCAAAAGGGAGTTGTTACATAACTCAGCACAGACGGGGAGATAACGGAGTTGGTTTCTGCAATACTGGGAGCTGGCAAGCCTGGGATCCACAGGGAAAACAGCAAGCTGACCCTGGAAACAGCTGGTCCCACAGTCCAGAGGCATTCTGCAGGCGGAAGGTCTGCTGTCTCGGGAAACTCCCCCCCACCCACACCCCATTGCCAAGGCTTCAGCGGACTCTTGGAGGCCCACCTACACAGCACAAGGTCATCTGACCCAATGTTTGTAGCATCTTCAAATGCTTCACGGCCACAGTAACATTGTGTTTGGCCAAACAGCTGGGCGTGTTGGCCCAGGCACACTAACACAAAAAAATTGACCATTGTGACTGTTCCCTGTCCCTGAACCACAGAGAGACAACTAAAACAACATCATAGATCAGAGTAGACCAAGTATGGCCTTTGGAGAAAGTTTTCAGGCAGCACAGCCTTTATCAACATCATCATACACAGACACATATGAGAACAGCCCTGCTCCCTGCCTTGCTGCAAAGGGGCTGCTGCCTTCAAAGGGAAGACAGGACAGATGAGGAAATCAAGCCATGATCAGTCTAAGTCAGAGTGGGCAGCATAGTCCAGGATTATCTGCATCTTCTGCGCCTTCCTCCTTTTGCTGTTTCCTGCTCTTTAAAAGTTTTAAGAAGGGAAGGACAGAGAAATTTAAGAGATCTTATCAAGATGGCATGTCTGCACATACCCCGGGCACACCCACTTCCACGGAAAGATAGACCGGATGAGAGGCAGGTAACAAAGTCATCCACAGCACCTGCTTTCAATTACTCCTGTCTTGTTTCATAACTCATAGATAAGTCTGGCTGCAGAAGCATAAGAAGAGCCACACCGCTTAAAGTATACAAACGTCGAGGTCCTGAATCGGCTGCCTTGTAAGGAACACGCAGAGGCAGATGCTGCCAAGAGACCAGGGACTGCACAGGAGAGGGGAGGCAGGGCTCACGGCAACGGGGAAGGGAGGAGTGTCTTCCATCTAGCTGTGGGCTATGCATGTTTATTTCACAATTTTAGCTAAAAGTCTGTCCTGATTATTTACTATTCTCTCATCATTCTTATTTCTCTCTAGATGGCAATTTCTTCCCCGCACACTAACAGCAATCAAGTTTTAATGAGTCTGCCTTGGGTTGTGAAGGTGGAGGATAAAGATGGACAAGGACGCTTTTCTGGTCCTGGACTAGGAGACTTCCTCCCACCCGGCTGAAGCTCCTCCCACCCACTGAAGCTCCTCTGGCCTTGCAGAATGTGTGGCCTCCCAGGGACACATTCTGATTCGTTCTCTCAGTTAGTTAAAGCCATCGACAGTCAAATATATCGGGAACATTTGAAAGTCAAAAACACTTTCAAAGTAGGCTGTGACCTTCCCTCACAAATGCCGAATGCCGGTGACAAGTCCCCTGAGTTCGCGAACCTTCCCTGCCCCTTACCGTGCCCAGCAGCTATCAGGAACCTGGACCCCACTGGGTCACGCGCAGCATCTTTGCGCACCATCATCTCCGTGCCTCATTCACACACAGGGCACCCAGCACTTCCTTTTTCCCAGTTATACGGGGCAATGCCCTAACTGCATTGCCCAGGCGAGACTATCTCTACCGTTTGTGCTCTATGCACCCTTGAAGCTTGTTCCACGCACATTTATCACCTGTTCAAACATGAAAGTCGATTCTTTCTCAGGCTCGTTGTGATGCAGACAACGGTGATTCTCTATCTGTCAATTACGGCTCTGGTGGAAGGTAGTGTCTTTGTTTCTTCCCGCCCTTGGTTGTCTTTGGTTGTCTTTTTTTTTTATTTACTTATTTATTAAAGATTTCTGTCTATTCCCTGCCACCCCCTCCCATTTCCCTCCCCCTCCCCCAATTAAGTCCCCCTCCCTCATCAGCCCAAAGAGCAATCAGGGTTCCCTGCCCTGTGGGAAGTCCAAGGACCACCCACCTCCATCCAGGTCTAGTAAGGCGAGCATCCAGTTGTCTTTTATGCAATATTCTCATCAGATCTTTTGAGGTTTTCACAATTCTCAAGCACACTCTGATGCTAGCACTATTTGGGAATAGAAGTTACCTTTCAGAAAACTATTTTCTTTCCCTAAATACAGAAAGCTATAGAGCATTTTTGAAAAATAATTGAAGATGCTAAAATATGGGGAAATATTCAGGGGAAAATAATACAGCTAACTGTGCCTGATATTCAAAGTGACTACAGATTCTATTTCATTTTTATCAGGTGCCCAAAGAAATTCTCACTAAAATAAATTATTTAAAATCCTAAAATTCAAATGGAATTTCAGAAGAACCTACATAGCAAAAGACGGGGGCGGGGGGGGGGGGACGGGGAATGCCAGAAAGATTGTGCTTCCTGACTTCAAAGTACAATGTAGTGCTACAGAGGCCCCAAACAGTATGGCAACCTGCCAGAAAGCAGATACATATCATTTAAAACAGAAGAGAAAGACCAGAAATAAATCCACACATTTATAGTAACCAATTTTCCCCTAATGTGCCAGAAATACACAGAAAAAAAAAGCAAACAAACAAGAACGACAATAATAGTCTCTTCAAATTATCTGTGCCAGGAAATCGAGAAATTCATATGCAGAAGAACAAAATCAAATTTTTATATCTCACTTGGTTTTCTGTTACTGTAATAAACCCTGACCAAAACCTACTTGGGGAGGAAAGGGTTGGTTTGTTTGTGTTTGTTTGTTTGTTTGTTTGTTTGGAAGCCAAGGCAGGAACTCAAAGCAGAAGCCAGAAGCAGAAACGATGGGGGAGCACTGTTTAGTGGCTGGCTTTCTCTGTCTTGCTGAGCACCTGCCCAGGTATGGGACCTATAGGCTGTGGGGGGCTGAGCCCTACCACAGTAATCAGCAATCAAGGGAAGGCTCTGATGATATGCCCACAGGCCAATCTGATAGAGGCAATTCTTAAATTGAGATTCCCTTTTCCCAGATAACTCTGGGTTTGTGCCAAGCTGATAAAGTAACCAGCCACTCACTATGCATAAAAATACACTTGAGTAAAGACTGAGATGCAGGAAGTGGAGCTGGAAAACTCCCAGAGGGAACTGTCTGGAAGATAGCTTGGGGGTCCTGAGCTTCAGAGAGAATCCTTAGGACAAAGGACATTATGTTTAAACAAAAGGGGAAAAAAGGTGAGGAGAAAACGTTTGAAAGCCAGGCATCTCATATGTGAGACAAAGCGAAAATGGGCAGAGACCCTGAGCAAACATGTCTCAAAAGATGTGGCCGATGGATAGATTTATCAAAAAGTTTTCAGCGGTGTTAATACCGGGTGTTTTATTAAACGCCTGACAAAGAAGCAGCTGGAGACCTTTCAGCTCACCGTACCAGGTTTTAGTCCCACAGAGGGCCTTAGGACGGTCACCCGACAGCCGTGAGCAGAGAGACACTAACAAATCCATGCAAACTTAGTGCTCAGCTCGCTTCCTCCACTCTTTCTGGGTCCAGGACCCAGCCAGGAGATGGTGCTGCCACGTTCAGGGTGGGTCTTTACCTCAATTAACTCAATTAAGAAAATCCCTCTCAAGCATGCCCAGAGGCCAGCCTTATCTTGACAATTCCCCATTGAGACTCCCTTCCCGGTGAGTCTTTGTCTTGTCAAGCTGACCCTTAAAACTAGCTGTCACCCAAGAAAAATGCAAATCAGAGCCTCAGCAAGGTGTCTCTGGTTTCTTCCAGAAGGCCACCATATCCACCAAGTGCTACGTGAAGGAAATCTTGCTGCTCTTGAGAAGAAGGTGCGTTTGTTCTGCGACAGAGAGTAAGGGACAGCACGGAGAGTTCTCACAGAGCTGAGGCTCCCAGGAAGGTGGCTCCATTGTACAATGGATGGTACATTGAACACTCAAAGGACCCAAGGGTGCCACAGCCAGGGACACAAGCAAAGAAAACGAGTCAGAGGTCTGAGGGGATGCAGTCCCCACCCCCCTCGCCACCACTAGGACACTGCACACGTTAGCCATGCCAAACTCAAGGGAAAGATGACAGAGGACAGGATTAGGAAGGAAGTGGGGAAGGGAGGGTTTGATATCTCTATTATTCTGGAGTCACAAGCTCTGAGAAACCAGCTCACAGCCTGGAGACCCCAGGGGACAGCGGGAGGGCTTCAAAAAAGCACGGTGGGATGTGTGGCTATATCCACTCCTATGGGCAGAGCAAGACGCTGGGGTTTCCATAAGCTAGAACCTTCTCACTAGGCTCTGTGTTCAGCAGGTTGTTCAGGTGCTGGGACTCAGGAAGGTCCCAGGTCAGAATCAGCAGGGATGCAATGTTAACACGGCCTACCCGCGGAAAACACCCGGAATGAAGTGGACGTTTTTCAAGCAACTTCATATCAGACTGTGTCAGAATCTAAAAGAAAGGCAAAAATCAGACATGTTATGAAGACTTCTGGTGTGGATCATGGCACAAGGGAGATGGGCAGCTCTGGAAAGGAGCGAAGGCTACATTCAGGGAAAACAGGGTCTGAGGTATCCCATCAGCTATGTCGATCGGAGTCCAGGCGAAAGACTTGGTGGGTCAGCTCATGAGAGGTCAGGAAGAGGCAGACGGCCTGATGGACACACCCAGGTGAGTTCCCAGAGAGTCCCGAGATCTCCAGAGTCAGTATCTTCAGCTCACAAGGACTGGTAGAAGCAGAGATGTGTGGCCTGCGTGGCTGCCAGCTCCGTGCAGAGACCTCCAACCCCATCCATGGGAGACCTAGTTGGCTGGCCTCGTCCCCTTTTTCACGTTGCTCTCTGATCATCCTCTCATGCATTTTTGGTTTTAGAAGAGAGACACCTGAAGACGTTGACTCCCCTCTAAAATATTAGCTGTCTCATCAACATTCGAGCTGGAGTTCCCGGGAGACCCAATCTACTCCAGCCCAGGCTCCAGAGCCCGTCCAGAGAAAATGGGAGTGAGGCTCACCACAGCTGTGAATAGCACCTCTGTGTAAGCCAGCATAACAAACACATTCAGAAAGGGCCAGAGAAAAGCCCTGCTTCACCGCAGGCAGCCAGGCAGCCAGTGCCAGGTGCGTAATCTTACCTTTCATCAACAAGTGAGAATTCTTGGCTCCTTTTACACCAGTCTTCCCTCTTCTCTGGCCCACCTGGGACATGTACAGCTTTTGACATGTCTTAAAGTACGTTTGCTTTGCAAAATTGATGGTAGTTGAGGGAGAGAGAGAGGCAGGCTTCATGAGGCTGTACAGGCTGTACTGCGGAGCTTGGCGCACACAGCTGCACAGGGGAGTGCAGCCTCGTCCCAGGCCAACCCAGGGCCACTGTCTATACTGTAGCAGCCCACATGTTTACTCTAGGGTTCCAGAATGATCCGATACCCTCTCTTAGTTCATCCCATGTCTATACAATGTGAGGGTTTCATCCACCACAACTAAAAGATTGGGCCTCCCTATTCACACCCTTGATGTCCACACCTTAGGAGGCTCCCGAGGTTCAACATGAGACCAATAAGCAGCATCCTTCTTCTCCCAGTCTCCTGCTTTCCCAGAGTGTCAGAACACCAGAGACGGACTCTCTAGGGGCTCCAGCTATGAGCCCAAGGATAAAGAAATGGATGCAGCCTGCAGGATAAATGACTTAAGGTCGTGGTAATACCCAGAACCACCTCTGTTCACACACCTGTCTTCAAAACTAAATGCTGACTTGATCTCCAGCTCTGAGTTACACGCTTCTCCCTCTGTCAAAAGGTAGCTGTGGGACATGACTGACCCTCAGAGGGCATAGTCAGTCACGTTACCATTCTGGGTTCTCGTTCCATTGTTAGGACCCTTGCTTTCTATGTGAAGGACTGCACTGCCCGCCGCCCCCTCGGGACTCCGGTAAGCCAGGTTTCCTGGTCACATCTCAGAGATAGCCTGGTGACCATCTTCACGGGTGCTTGTAGAGGTTCTCCACACTGCTCACAAGCTGTGTCCTTGGAGGGACAGCATGGTGGGTATGCACGTGGTTTCCAGAAAGCCGCCCCGCAGAAGGACCAGAGTAGAGCCGGCCAACACTGCTTTCCAGTCCTCCCTTTTATCTGGCTATCAGGGAGCTACGCAGTAAATTACAGTTGTTTTGAGCCAACTTTTAAATTATTTGATAAATATCTAATGAAGTATACATGTGCCAAAATTGTTTGTATTTTTATCACAAAGGTGTGTTTCTTCTTTGCCGGAGTTGATGGTGTAATTCCTGCTCAGGTTTCCTGAGTGTGTTACATAGATGTCTGGTGCTCTGCCAGAAGCTTCTAGGGGGTCCAGGAGCACATCCAAAATGAGAGCAGAATGTCTGAGGAAGACTCGGCCCAGAAGAGGTGGAGCGTGAGGCCCAGACAGAGGCTGTGCTCCCAGAGCTGTGTCCTGAGGAGTGTCCCACAAACATCCGAGCATGCCATGGCTGTGAATCTGCTCCCCATGTTCCTCCCTTTCACGTTAGTATAAGGAGCAGTGCCTGAGCACAAGCGTGCAGACCAGACCAGCGCCTATCTTGAAGGAGCACACGCCTGTGTCATGATCTCCTCCCAGGCTATATGACACAATGGTGTGACACCCAGGAGCTGGGCCAGGGTGCCCCTGACTTGCTGGGATGGTAGAGTTATCCAGCAGCTCCAACTGTCCTGAGTGAGACAGCAGCCAGGCCTCGCCACAGCATAGGGCTGAGAGAGATGTGGTCCCACTGAAGGCAGTCATAGCTCCTAAAAGTAGAACTGTCCCCAGCTTCCCTCCAGAGCTGGGAGCTCTTCCTCTAGATGGGATGGGTGCCTCTGAGACCCCACTCTCATATGGTCGTCCTTCTGCCAGGTCTCCTGCATCACCCACAGAGGGCGGATGCCTTACCCTTCCTAATAATTGTCACAAGTGCCACAGACTTCCAGAAAGAAGTCAGTGAGGGGCAGGAAACTCAGGCTAGAGCCCCGCAGCTTGTAAGTTTGCCCTCTTAGGTTTGATGTGTGCCTGCAGAAGTAGAAGCCTTTAGTGTAGGGTTTGCCCGGAGGGGCTAGCACACTCCCCTGCTACCTTGAGTAGTGCAGACTCTTTCCAAGTCCTTTGGACTCGATGCTGATCTCCTGTGCTTCTCCCATGGCTCCCTTAGGACAGTCACAGTGATAGAGAAACCTGCTCCCCACTGGCTGCGCCATCCTGACTTCCTGTTCTATCTGGGAGGAGCCAAGTACCCCTTGCCATTCCTGGAGCAGCCATCCAATCTCATTTATCAGTAGAATAGCCACAGCCTATGCTTGCTATTTAAAAATATTTACACGCAGTGTGTCAGCAACTGGGAAGCCACCCAGTAAAGAAGAACTAAACTTATCAGGTATGGCCGGGGATGAGCAGATTTGGGATAGGCGCTACGCAGGAAGGCTGAGTTTGATGGGTCTTCCAGAGATGGGCTTGGTTCAGCCTTGTAAGAAAGACAGACATCACACAGAAGTAAACACAGCCTTTGCCTAGCTCAGCACCTCTGTCTTCCATGTACCTGCACATGCACAATTTCACACAAGCAAAACAAAACACTGTGCCTCAGTGAAGTCTATCTACAGACCACCAACCACCGACACCTCCACCATTACCACCATCACTACCACCACCATCCTCCTCCACCATCACCACCACCACCACCACCACCACCATCAGCACCACCACCACCACTACCACCATCACCACCACCATCACCACCACCATCACTACCACCACCATCACCACCATCACCACCAACCACCGACACCTCCACCATTACCACCATCACTACCACCACCACCACCACCACCACCATCACCACCACCATCACCACCACCATCACTACCACCACCATCACCACCATCACCACCAACCACCGACACCTCCACCATTACCACCATCACTACCACCACCACCACCATCACCACCACCATCACCACCTCCACCACCATCACCACCACCTGCTCCTCCACCACCACCATCACCACCACCACCACCATCACCACCACCATCACCACCACCATCACCACCACCATCACCACCTCCACCACCATCACCACCACCTGCTCCTCCACCACGACAACCACCACCACCTCATGACCTTCACTCTGTGACTCATAAATTTCTGAAAGCCCTTCGGCTGAAACTATTTAGTCTTTTTTTGTTTTCTACCAAAGAAATGATTTTGTGTGAATGTTTAAGACTGAACAAAACTGTGTTTTAGTTTTGAATCATGGAAGAGGATATTTTTAAAAATAGCCTCACATACCAACATTATTTTTAAGTGGCAAAGCCAAATGATTCAGCTTTTACACGCAGCCATGGAGTACCTGGGTCCCCACAATGGCTGGCCCAGCTTTCTTGCGGCTGTGGTCTTTCCTGTATATCTGCTAAAGGAGTGACCAAATCTTTCTTTGCTTATAAATGTGGAGACAGTGCCCCTGGCGGAGGAGCTGGGAGCGTCTCTACTCACCCAGCTTGGTGAGACATTGCAGAATTCCTACATGGTAGCAAAACGAGACCCCAGCAGTACTGACAGACCCAGTCCTGAGGATCACGTGAATGACTGCAGTGTCGGCTGGGCGGGTTGGAGATGGGGCGTCTCCGGTGCGAGGAGTGGTATAGGTGTCCCTTGTCTTCCCTGACTATCACAAAGAATGTCTGGGGACCAAAGGCAAATGCTGACTTCAGTCTGGAGGTCACTGGACAGTATGGTTAGAAGGTAGCTGGACCAGAGGAAGCCACAGTGAGAGGCCACGAAGTCTGTGGCTGGTGGCGAAAAAGCTTAGGCCTGCCAAGTGCCGCTCTGCCTGCTGTCCCTGCAGCCCAGTGAACCACAGAAGAGGATGCTAGACGTCTAACTTGCTCTTGTCAAGTCCAAACTTATGAGGGAAACACCTAAGAAACTGCCCCACCCCAAGCACACAACCTAGAAGCCATCTGTATGAAGGGCATGCCTGTGGAACTCAAATCACGAGGGGAAATCAGATCCTATGCCTCGCAAAGGAGCAACTTCTTCAAGCTGCACCAGGGTCCAGAACCATCCCTACAGTGACAAAATCAGGTGAGAAATAGCTTCACGTCCATGTTAAAAACGGTTTCTACTCTAGAAATCTACACCCTGACCAGCGTCCCTCTGACATCAGAGGCGAAAGAGGAGGGGGTTTCTGAGACTGGTCTCCACTTCTAAAGGCAACTGGTGCCCAGGCTAAGCTGACAAGAGCCCACAGAGAAGGTCCTCAAGGGAAACCCACCCCCCACCCCCAGTTCATCCTCTGGTAGACAAATTCCAGCCTTCCCAACTTGCCTGAGCTGCTGGGACATGGCTTTGAGAAACTTCCTTGGACTTCAGCTTTCTCCCCTGTGCAGGGGAAGCCTGTCTCATAAACTCTACTGTACCCCCAAAATGCAGATACTACTACATCCCTGCCTCATCACCCTGTATCTGGTGATGGAGCAGGTGAGGGAGATCAGGCTGGTAGGCTGGGACTTGACCTGAAAGAGAGCTAAGGAACATGGGAACACTGACTCTCTCAACACAGGGGGAGGCCATGAGGACCCAGTGAGGGAGCAGAGTCCACTGTCCACAAGCCAGGGAAGAATCTTCCACTAGAAATCAATTGCCTCAGTATCTGGACTGGAGACATCTAGCCTCAACTTTGGCATTAAATACCTGTGAGTAGAGGACCAGGCCAGAGCGGCACAGTGTGATGATAAACCAAGCTACTGAGGCAGGCTGGGGTGTGCCCCGGATGGGTTGCCATGGCCAACTGAGGTGCAGAGAGATCTCACACTAGCACAGCGTGATGATAAACCCAAGCTACTGAGACAGGCTGGGGTGTGCCCCGGATGGGTTGCCATGGCCAACTGAGATGCAGAGAGATCTCACACTAGTTTCGGTTCTTCCAGTACCCCCAGCTCAGCCCAGATCCCCTGATGTGACCCTGTATCATCCAGAGTCTAGCTATCTCACTAGACAGCCATCAAAACTCTGGGAGTGTCAGAGGCCGCTGCCCTGGGAAACGTAGGCAGCAGAGAAGTGACATTACCTTGGTTACCATGAAGGTACCATCGGCACGCTGTGTCTCTAAGCAACCAGGCATCAAGCAAGGGAACTTTTGATGGCAGAAGAGCAATAGACTGTTTCCAGAAGTGTTTGCTTTGAACCATGCCCTCTCTCAAAATTCAGGGAAGCCGTAGGACTTGTTCCCATCTGGAGCCTGTTTCCTAAAGAGTGAGAAAGGCCAGTCCAACCTACCACAGAGGTACTGGGAGGTCAGCACTCATTGACGCTATACAACAGTTATGATGGGACCAACCTAGGTGTCCATCATCAAAGGCAAAGACGATTGTTTCGTGTATGTGAGGGGATGATTTTCAGCCCTAGAGAAGAATGAAGTTGGGCCATGTGTAGACAAATGGAGACCATCATACTGAATGACTTACGTCAGTCTCAGAAAGGCGGTTGCTGTGTGTGTTCTCTCATTTGTGTTCCCTAGACTTCACATATCCATAAAGTCCTGTGTGTGCAGATGCCATGAAAGGAGAAACCTGCAGAACAAAGGAGCGTAGGCAGGGGAAAGGAGAGTCAGAGGTACACTGCATACATACATGCAACTGCATACATGCATGCAAACATAGTTGCGCAAGTATGCATGATTAAAATTTTAAAAATAATTAAAAACCAATTTCAATAAATAGATAGAGATTATCTCAACTTTCCTGAGTGTGAGATCCACTGCGTAAAACATGCAGGAAGGAGCAGCCCATGGAAGCCAAAGCCTCAACTGCCCAAGAACCTCGGCACAGCACAACACAGCACCCCACCACCACAAACCTCAGTGATCTCCAGACCTTCTGGGAGAAGCAGCCAGCGTGAGAAGAGCTGGGAGGTTCCTGGGATGTGAGGTCAGAAAAGGGGCACCCCTTGCTCAGAGCCCGGTGGGAGGGACAGCCCAGCCCAGGGCCTCGGTGCGCATGGTATTTTGTGTTCTGTTCACCCTCCTGGTGAACTCTCAGACCACACGTCAGGGGTGAGCATATTTTTAACTTTGTCTATAAATATTTGAGCTAAACCTTTTTAAATCTCATGTGATTCATTCAACAATTACAGTTCCTCTCTGTGACTCGTTCACTGTTAAATCATTTCTAGAATTAGAAGAGGACTCCCAGGCATGAGTCGCTACCTGAGACACCTAGCCAGACCCGAAGAGCTTGGGCAGAACAGTCCCCCACCCTGCTTCGGCAGACTCTGAGCTGGCTCACCGCTGCCCTCATCCCCACCAAGTGCCTCGGACCACCTGCTCGGCTAGCCACTTCCTTCCTAGTCACGGAGGGAGGACCAGAGGGCGGCTCAACCTTGGTGCCTTCTTCTCCTGCTTGTAAACGTTAAATCCTAGGCTTCGGGCATGGCAGATGGGAAAAGCAGCCTTCTGGAAAGGCTGAGAACCTGGAGCTACATTTCAGGACAGCAACAGAAGAAACTTAGGTAGATGGCGTATTTCACGCCAGAGACAGCTCCTGGGCTAGGCCAAACAGAGCTATCCGGGGGCCACAGGGATTGAGAAGGATGCCTGTCCACCCCAGGACACACACCCCCCATTGTCCCCCTGGCCCTGTCCACTAAAGAACTTTGTCTTGTTCCCCCAGCCATGACTTTTCCAACCCAGCTACTTCTCACCGCTACTTGTTGAAGGAACGGTGGGCTCCTGCGTCCCGCCACCCAGCTAGCTTTACCCCTGAAATAATTACACGAAAACTGCATTTTTTTAAACACTGCCTGGCCCATTAGTTCCAGCCTCTTATTGGCTAGCTCTTACATATTAATCTAACCCATTTCTAATAATCTGTGTAGCCCACGAGGTGGCTTACCAGGGAAGATCTTAACCTGCATCTGTCTAGAGTGGGAGAATCATGGCGACTCACTGATTCAGCTTCTTTCTCCCAGCATTCCGTTCTGTTTTCTCCGCCTACCTAAGGGTTGGCCTATCAATGGGCCTAGGCAGTTTCTTTATTAATAAGAAATCACTCCCACATCAGCTACTGATTCTTTCTCCTACCCAAAACCCTGTTTTCAAAATCTCTCCGATATTGGGCTGTCTTTACTACTCACATCCCCTGTGACGGGAACAATACCCTCTCCTGTGGAGGAGAAGAGTTACAGCACCTACCCAGACACACTGAGACAGAAGGCAAAGCGCCCGAAGGCTACATGCACCTGCCATTGCTGCCTTATTCTTGAGGCTGCTGCCCCTGACTGTGTGTTTCACGCCACCGACTCTGTGAAGCCTTTCACTTGCCTCGGGCTTGTTTTATCTTATTTCATGTTTACAGTCACTGTGAACAGTGCCACTGCCATTTTATGATGAAAATGTGCTTGCTCAGTATGCCCCAGGTGTGTGCACATGCACACACACACACACGCGCGCACACACACACGCACATGCACACACGCACACACACGCACATGCACACACGCACACACACACACACGCACATGCACACACGCACACACACACACGCACATGCACACGCGCACACAAACACACACGCACATGCACACACGCACACACACACACGCACATGCACACACGCACACAAACACACACACATCAAAGCCACACTCAGAGTTCCAGGACATTATCAGCTATGAGTGCTCTTGGCTGCCGCCGTCCATAAAGCAAGTGAGCTCGGCCCAGCACTGAATTTATGGAGGACCACTCCTTAATAAACTGCACAGTTGTCCCGACTAGCAGAGGGGAAAAGTGCTGTGTGGGGCAGAAAAAGGATGACCCAGCCTCCACACACTGGTTTCCAGTAGGCCATTTGCAGGGTGGAGGCCGTGGTGCTAGCCTCCAGCATCCCACACACAGGGCCAAGGTGGGGCCTCCCTGTAGAGGCCAAGAGGCTACTTTACCAGAATACCCTCACAGGTTTCCTGCGGGTAATCTGCAGCGTGTCTGCGGGACCCGGCATGGTCGCATAGTACAGGCCACCCCCTGTGGAGGCACACGGCCCTGGGGAGTCCAGGCATACTCTAGAAGCCCTGAACCCTGAATTCCCAAAAGCTCTGGGTCTGTCTGGGTGCTGTGTGTGCCGTGTGTGTTGTGTGTGCTGTGTGTGTTGTGTGCGCTGTGTGTGTTGTGTGTCTGTTTCTTCAAGAGCAGCTATAGCCAGCCTCCTGTGGCCTAGGACAAAGGCTCTAACGTTGCAGCTCAACGGGGAACTGCAGCTTCTGTCCTTTGGTCAGCTCCAATGTTTTGAAACTATAAAAGTATTGTCAGACATAGATAAAGAAATTCCTGCCCATGGCTGGAAATAGAAGGCCAGAGTTTCTGGCTGTACCCACCACAGCCACTGCTGACCCTTGTCATTTAGGGATTTCTGTTATTTTTATGGCTGCAGAACGATGCCTCGACATGACCAGCATGGAGACACCACAGACCGTCTTGGATACTATGTCAAAACAGACTACAAAACAGAATGGCAGAGGTCGCCAGGAACATCTTCCGCCAATCCACAACTGTTCCACTTCTGACCCCAGGTGACCAGCGCTGCTGACCCTGTGTGTCCTCGCTTAGTCTCACAAACATTTCATCTTTAGTACAATACTTGGACTGCTCGGGACCTGGCTTTTTCCTTAGGAAACATTTCCTAGCAGCTACCAGTACACCCTAACTGCTGCCCACAGTGTCCTACCCTGGGGGTGCAGCTTCCCAACTCCTGCTCATCATGAGTGGAACCTACCTACCCTAGATGTTACTGATTCACCTCACCATGTGCCTGCAAAAGTGCAAGTGGCCAGGTGGACCCGGAGGACCTCAGGCACCTGCGGGTCTGCTACAAGGTGTTGAATGGACCTGCTTCTGGCTTTCACTGTACTGACCGTCCATGGATGTATACTGCTGACAGAAAGGAGACAGGCAGAGGACTTACTCTAAGGCTCTTTGGGTTTTGTGCTCTGCTCTCCCCGCTCCTGTGCTCCCTGGGGACTGTGACTTCCCTACTTTATTTCAGGTAGATCTCTTGACACCTTGTAGCTCCCCTTTACTGTATTGTCATTTGTGACCTCCGTTCTCTCCAGACTATGATGCAAAATCATTGTTTGATCCTCCCCACATTCTTGGTCATAAAACAAATAAATGAGCATCATCCATCGGTTCTGCTCCATCCGAGAACCCTGATAGATACAACCACAGAAGGGGACTAACAACTGCAGCCTCCAGAGTGCCAAGCCCTGGGCCATACCCTGTGCCCACAGTGCACATCAGGGAATCGTGGAGAAGAAAGAAAAACTGAGGCAGGAGGGCCTCGGGCAGATGGACAGCTAGGCTTGACGTGAAGGAAGTGTTCTGAAGGTAGGAGAGATTACAAAGAATGTAAGTCAAGGAACACCATGGGATTTAGTCACTCAGAGGCTGTCAGTGATCGTATGGAGAACAGCCCAGGGGAGAGGCCAGTCGAGAAGGGGACACCAGGATTCAAGACAGCACCAGGCACATGGGACTGACAGTACGTGCCATCAGAAACGGTTAACAATAAAATAGAGATGAGCATGGGCCCAGAGGCAACCTTTTTCCAAGTCTCACGGTGACAGGGACACCCAGCAGAAGAGAACAGTCTGGGGTGGGGACTTTGGAGTCCGTGAGGTGAACAGTTCACAGCTCTGCTTCCCCACGTGTGGCCCTGTCTTTCACCTTCCTTGCAGACAGTGCACACATTCCTCACACAGCCCCACCCTTCTGGGGCTTCTATCATGGAAGTTCTTGGATGGAACCCACTTCCTCCTTTACGTCCTTCTCTTCCAGGGCTCTGACCACATCTTCCAAGTTGGATTGCTGTCCTGCCCCCCCTTCCACATTCCTGGCTGAGTCCCACACCTCTTCTCAAGTCCCTTGTCTCTCTGTGTTTTGGATTCCTTATGTGACTTGCTGGAGACAATCAGGCTTTTTTAATCAACGTGCATGCATAAGGTACATTTTTATTATTTTCAGCTGCTCTGAAAACGCCCCATTCCCCTCCCACCCCACTCACTGGTTTGGATGCTGGGTCTCTGACTTAAAATTGCTCCTACTCCTTGTTTCAAAGCAGTCTCTTTTCTTCCTCAGGGCAGTGGGTTTTATAGTTAGGCATTTGCAAATCTCCTTCAGTTTTTCTGTAGGCAATACATTTTGTTCTTCTGAATCCTTTCTCTATCTCTGGTTCTCCTGGTAATCTCTGCATCCCCGGGATCTGATGAGCTAGACCCTACCCAGACTACTCCATCCCGAACTCACTGAATTGCATCAGCCTGACCTGAAGATGTATGCCTTCCTTCAACGAGGAGTTTTCTTTTCTTCTCTTTTTTTCCCTTAGATTAGTTTCCCTAAATGCTTTGTGAATTTTCTTACTATCATTCTTCTGAGAAAGACACCGGGCCCTGTGTTTGACTGATCGCACATCTTAACATTCCTTCCACATTTTCCCATCTCTCCATTTTCAGTTGTTTCTGAGAGATAATCTGGCTTTTATCTTACAGTTTACTAATTGAATCTTTAATTACCCTCATTCTGCTATGGAGCCCTTTATGGACTTTTACAGTTTCCTTTCATCACAACTGTGGTTTCTACAAATGTCTTCTGCTCTGTCGTTCAGCTTTGGGCAACGTTTGGTTCTTATTATGCCCTGTCATCGTAGGAGCCCGGCTCTGCCATCACTGGAGTGCATCTGAGCTCTGCTGGCTTCTGTAATTTAGGGGACACAAGCCAACAGAATGCTTCCCTCTTATGCCTTGTGGAAACACGCTCTCAAATAGGCAAGGTCCAGATTTTTGGCTTTGCTAAACTCATCCACAGAAGAGGATGAGGAGCCCTCGCCCCCATCCTCAAGCTGTTCAAGCCTTCTGTGCTGTTCCCTATCACAGTTTGGATCTAAATGTCCCCAAGTATCCAGACAAGGTCCCAAAGTTTGGCTCCCAAGTTAGTGCCACTGGGAAGTAGTGGGTGAGGTCAGGCCAAGTGAGAGATGCTCCAGTCACTTGAGTTAGAATGAGGGTCCCCAGGCTCTTCTTTCTCTTGCTCATGCTCCTGAGCGAGTGTTTTAATGCAAGCAGCAAGCATACACTCCCTTCTCCGTTTGCTGCCTCGACATAGGCCAAAGCCAGAAGGCCAGTCAGTTGGGCAGAAGCTTCAGAAAGTACTGCGGAAGGCAAACATCTCTTTCTCGATGGTGTCCTGTGAACGTTGTTACAGTGGTGGCAGTCTGACCAGGCCTCGCCCTCCACGAAGACCCTAGCGTAGGAGGGCAGCTGCCCGAGGAACTCAGAACAAGGGGCTGGGGATCTTAGGACTCTGCTTCTGAGCAGGAAGAGGGTGGGGCTCCTTGGACTCTGCTCTCCCATTCCCCAACAGCAGGGCTGGGGAGCCACATCTTTCCTCTGGCTCAGCCCTGGTTAAGTGAGCGATCCAGCCCTCATTGCTCTGATAGGTGAGTCAGGGTGACTCATCTCCTGTGGCCTCCTGGGTGCACAGTAGGACAGCCTGACAGCTCTGTTCATCAACAAGCTGACTGTCCACCCTGGCCAGTCACCTGGGAGAGACCTCAGGGCTGCCGAGGATCTGAATGAGAGAGGTGCATCTTGGTCACCACAATGCTGTGCCAGTCACCACAAAAGCATGATTGACAGGGTCCTGCACCCGCCCATAGTCACTCAGCATAGCATGAGCACCGAACGAGCACAGACAGTGCGGGTTCTTCTGGGACGGCCCCAGAACCTAAGAAGGATGCCATTACCTGTACCCTCCTGTCACTGATGTCTCCACACTGAGATGTTCTGGCTGCAGCCTGACCTCACAGTCTGGCTTCTCTCCTTGGAATTATCCCTTAGAGTGTTTGTTGACTGGCTTCAATAACTTCCTGCTTGTGCTCCAACTGAATCAATTGCACACACCCTGGGGTTTTACGAGCCGGAAATATCTGGGGCCTGATATCAAATATCGGCAAGACTGGAAAAGTCGCCGGGACCCGTTCCCATGTAGACAGTGAGCAGGCTGACCTGAAGGACGTCTGTCTGAAATGTGTTCATGAGCACTATCTGCTTGCCTTACCCTGGGTTCATGTCAGTGTTCAGCCTCCGCTCCTACACAGAAGAACTAACCTATGATTAAGTTTTTATTCCCATGACCAACATGTGTGAGAATAACCATATTCTGCCCTTTGGTGAAATTAAACAGCCTCTATATGGCTGGACATTCATACAAGCACATTACACACATTCCTCACACACACTCCCATTCACATACACACTTCCAGAGTCACACGTGTGCCCTGACCTCCTCACACGCTCATGTGTTTACCCATAAGAGGCAGGCCAATGGCTCTCCACTGATGGTCCCTCTGGTCCCTTCCGGGTATTAAGTAGGACAAATCTGTGGATGTGACCCCTGTACTACTGAATGTTGCCTCACTCTGAATGACTAGAGGCTCAGCTCCCTAAGACCAAGGATAAACCCAGCCTTTCACAAGTGTGGTTAAGAGAGGGGTACCCAGATCACAGAGGGACCTTCTGCTTTGTGTGGTTGTAATATACAGAGAGGGAGGAGGATGGTGAGTTGGAGAGAGGCCAAAGGGAAGGGGAAAGAAGGAGACACTATCGGCTAAGTCCGTGTGATCAACTTCTGTTTTAAATGATTGAAAGAGAAGACTAGTGTGAGTCCCCACGAAGCAGATGAAACACTGGAAATCACCATTTCCTGGTGGGGTTGAGATGGAATTCAAGCCAATCCCAGGAGACTGGGAAGGCTACACTCTAGTTTAAAGAGGTCGCCAGGGTTTTCCAATGGTGTCTTGTGTAAATGATGCTCATGGGAGCTTCACATACCAGAGAAAAGTCAGAGATCGCCCTAACAGTCGGGGTTGGTTTGATGAATACAGCACACATTGTATGGAAAGGTTTGGAAGCATCAAGAAAAAAATATCTAAGCATGGCCTGTGTCTTTTCAGTTTGTTTATATAAATGCCAGTATCCCAGCATTTTCTATGAGCTTCAGGCTGCCCGTAGGCTTTGAGCTTTCTTTCAATAGGCCTGAGGGAATGGAGAGTGTTCCCATTCCGTCTTCAGATGCAGGACTGAGCCCAAGATAACACACTGTTCGGGGACTTGGTTTCATCTGACAGCAAAATGTATCAGCTCATTACCTCTTGACTGTGAACTCTTCAGTGTGTGTATGTGTGTGTGTGTGTGTGTGTGTGTGTGTGTGTGTCTACAAACATGTCGGTGTATTGTCACACTGCATCTGTGTGTCCCTGTGTGCACAAATGTGTGGTGCTATGCTTGGACACACCTATGCATGTGTCCATTCTTGTGTTTACTCACACACATGTGTGCCTGTGTATATGTATGTGTGCCCTGTGCATACTTATGTATGTACATTTTCAGGTTTATGTGTGACCCCATAGGAACAAGTGCACACATGTATATTAATTGCTTGTGTACCCCTATGCCGGTGTTCTGGTATGCATGTGCGTACGAGTGTGTCTAAGCATATTCCTGTTCTTGTATGTATGGATGTCTATGTGTGCATCCATGTACGGGGGTCCATGTGCTCCTATGGATGTTCCTGTGCATATTTGTGAGTATACGTGTCCACATATCCATGTGTGGGTTTTATTGTTGTTAATTTTAGAAACTGTTCCAAAAACCTTAGGGTCTTTTCGTATGAAGATTGTACAATTATCTCCCCTTCATCATCTTTCAGATTATAAATTCTATGTCCTCTCCCCCTCCCCTTTCTCTTTTTTGCTCTCTCTTAAGTAAACATATATTACTTTCATAACTAGACAAGAAGCCAGTCTGTAAAAGGAGATACCAGCGGATGGTTAGGATGAAGTTTACTCCTGCCCTCCTGGCCTCCCAAACTTTTCTCCATCTCCCAGTCCTTCTCAATGCCCATCCTTAAATGTATACCAAAACCTTTGCTTAGTAAATTCCAACTTTGCTTCACTCCAGGCCTTCAGCACCAGGGTGGGACAGCTGGGGCACTCAGCTTATAGACGGAGCAGCTCCTTCTCAGACGCCCAGTTTACAGACTGTTTCAGTTCAGGTTTCCATTGCTGTGAAAAGACACCATGGCCACCGCAGCTCTTATAAAGAAAGCACATTTAATTGAGGTGATTCACTTATTTAACAGTTCCTCCCAGGCCACACCTACTCAACAAGGCCACACCTCCTAACAGTGCCACTACCTAAGAGCTTATGGGGGCCGATTACATTCAAACTGCCACACAGATAATAATAGATAATAATAGACACGACCTATGAATATATATATTCTCTATAGAACACAAGAGCCCCTGATGTGTCCTGGGTTGAGGGCAAGGGGCAGCGGAAGACAATGACAAAGAATGGCTGTGCTGACCCCTAAGCATCTCTGTAGGGCTCTGCGCTCCAGGTACACCTCTGAGCCGGCCTGAAAATGTGAGCAGTCTGCCTCTTTGTCCTCTACAGAGTTGGCCCCGCATGGCTTAGGCAGGCCCAGGAGGCTCTTCCCAGCATGTGGCTCCCAATGTTACTACAAAACCTGTAAGGGTCTGAAGGGACACAGGACCATGAGCAAGCTGCCCTCACCGCTGGTCAGCAGAGTCCCTGTTCAGCAAGCACACGGACAAACTGCATATCTGAAACCAGTGCCTAGATGATTGTATTACATAATAACTTTTGGAAAGAATTGGCTTTTTATGTCCGCCCAGACGTGATGATTCCACTACACAGTACAGGGGATTAAGAGCTTAACACGATTTTAATCCAGGCCCTCTTATCCTGAGGGCAGGAACCAAGACTGTTTCTGTTTATGTCACCCACAAAGCTCACGCATGACAGATGCCTAAAAATGTTGATTTAATCCCATCTACCCAGATACTGACTTACCCTGTGGGGTTCATTCGTTTTCTGTAGATGAGAATATTTTAGACTCAATAATATTTTAGAACTCAAATGCCATTTTGTGGGTGAGAGGACCCCACATATCGGCTGGTAGGGTGATACTCACTTCTCTGGCTTCCAGGTCAGGCTGCTTCTCCTCAGCCCCCTCACCTGGTGTGCCCTATCGGGGTCCTGCTGCCTGTGAAGTGGCTGTCACAGAGCGCAGCGGATGACGGATGCGAGTGAGGCTGGAGCCCAGTGGAGCAGAACAACACTTGCTTTCACGCGCTAAGCACACAGCGGCCATCCAAGGCCTAAAGTATGGGTTTCCAAACACTGATTTTAGCCTTGGACTCGGATTCCTTTCTTGAAAGAACCCTTGCCCAGAAACAGAAACCGACAGAAGTGATAAACAGACTCTCCCTGAGATGGCCTGGCTGGAGCCCAGGCCTCTGCCCCTCCTGGAGGAGCTTGGAGCTGTGAGGAACCTCTGAGGGATGGTGGTGCCACCGGCAGGCCTGAGCAGCTCAGTTGTGGCTGCCACTGTGCCCAAACAGATTCACAATGCTTGCTGCACGTAGGATGAACTCCCCAGGTAGTGGCCCCTCGTTCCCAAGGTGTCCCTCAGCTCCTCACGCTGCTGTTGATCTACACCGCCACTGAGGACAGAAAGGATACAGGGCAGTATGGCCGCGGATACCTCCGTGTCTGTGGTGTTTCTCACAGGGCAGAGCAGACCCTCAGGGTCCCCCATCTGCTCCCCAGCTTGATCCCATCACGCCGGCACTTGTTAAAAGATAACAACAGGCGGAGGCAGGCTGCCCTACACTCCAGACCACTGTGTCCACACACCCTGGGTTCCAGGAGGAGTGAGGATACACCGAGTATCCCGGAGCCCTGGCTACCTGAAGACACAGGGGCAGCCCAGAACTGGCTCCGAATTTAGACATGTGTAAGCATTCAAGTCAAGGGCAGGCCGAAATAGGCCTGTGGTGTTCGGTTTAGTTTTGCTTAAAATATATATATGTGTGCATCTGACAAGTTAAAACTAGACAGGCAGATGCCTGAGGCTACCCAGCTGCAAGAAACCTGGCGAGTCATGGGAACGGTAAAAGAGTGCACACGCCATGAGTGATGGTGTTTCTCTGCAGCGGAGGAAGGCACGGGGTCTTCTTCATGTCCTCTTTTCCTCCTGGTGTGGCTTGCATTTGTGTCTGTTCCTATGATAGAACTCTCCTGGAGCCAGCGAGCTGCCCTACAGAGGCCCTTGTTTGAATGGGACTCTGCCTTCGCTCAGTGGAGTTGTTGGAGGAAGCTCAGCTCCCAATCAGAGTTGCAGATCAGCCAGGTGTGCTGCAAGCCCAGCCAGGTTCTGGGAACCGCTGCCAGGCCTTGGCTGAGACTTGCTGCCAGGCCTGTGCCCTCGCTATCCTCCAAGGACATCTGATCAGCAACGGTGGCCAACGTCAATCATCCACAGAAGTCCTCGAGAAACAGGAACTTTTCCCATCTCAAAATGGGGTGAGGGGGGGTCCTGCTTGTTTGCTTGTCCCACATCCTCTATACACATGAGTACTGCTCTTCCTGTCCACGTGGGTCTGCTGAGGGCACCGGCTTGGCCGTGGATCTGTGCAAAGCCTGGCTTTTGCACGCCTCAGCTTGGATTATGGGCTCATTTGAGAAGAAAGGGCCACAGTTCTCATTTTCAGTGACCCAGGGCTATTTGCTCCCTGGTCCCCACCATGGAGAAGAAGTGGCTGTGAGGAGCTTATGAAGCGGGCCACATACCCGGCACGCTCACTTCATTCTGCACACCTGGCCCAGCAGGTGTCCTGCAGGCATCTGACCACTGCTTGCAGGTGCAGGCAGTATGTGGGTGGCTCCTATGCTGTGAAGACCAGACACTAAAGGGCAGAGTCTGCCTGGGTCAGAGAGGTTCCCCGTCTACCTTGCAGACTGGCCTCAGAGCTCTGTTCTCACACATGCTGGTTCTTACCTCTCAGGATAACATTAATCAGTGATCTGCCTGATTTTCCAGGGGTGCAGCAGAAGGCTTCTCCTCAGGAGTTCTGCCACAAGTCTGAAGCCAGGGGACATTCAGGCTTGTTTCAGCATGCATGCCGCGACGGACACACCAGAATCTTTCCTCTCATACACGAGGACTCAGGATGGAATAACTTCTAGTGAGTCTGTTGGTGCCTCGGGGAAGCCCTAGCCACATCTCACATCTCCACCCTTACATATGGTTGCACTCGGGCTGTGATCTAAGTCCAGGGTGTTCTGTCTGCCCCTCAGCTGTCTCCCCAGTTCCAGGCTCCGATGTAAATCCCTTCATTCAGCAGAAGGGCAGTTGGGGTTCTCTCCAAGGAAGGGAAGTCGAAGAAGCAGCCTTTATTAATTGTGCTTCAGATTCCAAAATACAAACTCATCCACTAATTGTCAGTGCCCACACTGACTGCGGCCAGCTGGCCCCTCAGGACAGAGCTGAAGCCAGCTTGCCCTCCGTTCTCAGGCCCAGGGACACTGTTGTGACTTCTTGTCTGTGACCTCCGTTATTTGAGTATTCGGGTTATTTTTCACATAACTCTGGTCTGATTAAAACCCAAATATATTTGACCAATCATGTTTTCCTTTAATTTTTCAGCAGATATTTATTTTAAGGGAAATAGAAGCCATGTATTAGCAATTCCCCCTTGTTGGGGCCTCCAAGACCGCCACTGGTGGTTGGGGGCCCCTGCCAGGGCCCTGGACCGCCCCTGAAAGTCCTGCAGCCGCCCACTTCACCGCAAGCCTCCTCATGCACAGAACCCGCAGCAAAATGGCCTGCAGTTCTCAAATACGTGCCGGGCGAGGATGTGTGTCAGTTCTCAACAGGGCTGAGTTTTTTTTTGTTGTAACGTGCAACCCATGATTTGTGCATGGTTTTAGACTAGGACAAACATGTGTTCTCTGCTCTGACTGCCGGAGCTCAAGCCTGAGGAGATGCCTTGACTGTCCCACACCCACCCGGTCACCTACCTCACAGCTTCCCAGACCCTATTCCCTTTGTGTCCTGGGCTACCAGCTGACATCTACGGATGAGAAAAAAGAACGGGGGAGTACAACTATCATCAAAAATGCTCATGCCCCCGTATGCACTACTGAGAGACGGTGCAGCCACTGTGGAAATCAGTGTAGGGGCTCCCCAAAACCCTTAAAGGAGAGCTTCTCAGATTAACCCATTTAGACCTTGATATAGACCCAGAGTCAACATGCCATGGGCATACTTGTGAATGTATGTTCCCTGCAGCACGGCTCACACTGGCCAAATTGCTATAGCTAACCTAGATGCCCGTGACAGACGTGAGTGAGGCGTATCACAGATGCACAATGGAATTTCATTCAGCCATAAAGAAGAATTCATCTGTGGGACAGGTACAACTGGAGGTCACTATATTAAAGAAAATGAGTGAGATTCAGAAAGACAGGTGCCAGATTTTTTTCTCAACTGTGAATACCAGAATTTAGACAGAGATTAAAAAAAATAGTCATATATGTGCCAGGTAGTGGTGGTGCACATCTTTAATCTTAGCACTCGGGAGGCAGAGGCCGGTGGATCTCTGTGAGTTCTGGCCAGCTTGGTCTTCAAGGGCTAGTTCCAGGACAGCCAAGGCTACACAGAGAAACCCTGCCTCGAAAAAAACAAAGAAAAAGTCATCTATGCGTGAGAACATGGAAATAGAAGTAAACCCAGGGCAATGCAGGGGAATAGCAGGACAAGGAGAGGGCAGGGTGGGGAGATGCTTGACATGCCTGAAGGATTATGGGGAAAGGTCTTTATAAAACACATTCTCGTGTATCATGGATATTTGCCCCTACAACGATAGTTTAAAAAAATTCAAGGTCACAGAAATTGACAACATCATTTCCTCAAAAGGAAGTGTTCCATGTTAGTTAGATTACCGTTAACTATAACAAAAAACCTGAGATAATTATTTTATAAAGAGAAAAGTGCTGTTTTGTCTCAGTTCATGGCTGAATGGAGCCAACTTTGGGGCATTGTGGGTACTGATGGGAAGACTGAGATAGAAGAAACCTCATAGCCAAGGAAGACAAAGGAGAAGAGGAGGAGCCCAGGGGCCTACCACAGTTCCCTTCAGGGCATACCCTTTGGACTTAAAGACCCCCTAATCACCTCCTCTCTATTTCCCACTATTCCCCAGGGGCACTGCCCTTTCAAGAGCCTTTAACACACAGCCTATGGGAGACATTAAATATTAAATAAGCCTCTGTGTCCGGCCCCAGAGGCTCATCTCAATCTCTCAGTACAAAAGACCCTCGGTCTACCCCAAGAGTGCAAGTCTCACCTGTCCAGCATCATCCAGAGGGTCAAGTCTGAAGACTGCTCTGAGACTCATTAAAACTTGACTAGGAGCCCCTGTTCATAAACTTTCAACACCCAGATTCGTATTCTACCAATAAGGAATAGGGGGACCAGACCAAGACCAAAACTGGGCAGGGAAAACACTTATGAAGTCACAACCTCCAAGGCAACTTCTAAGGATCATGATCATGAGAGAAGAGCTCCCAGGAGCTCCACCCTCGATCATGGCTGGTCGCAGCAGACATGACTAACTTCTAAGACTGGCTTTGACTTTGGAAACATTTGCTTCACATGGCTAGGTCTCCACTGTCCTGTTGGTGACTCCTCGTGGTACCTCTGACCGTGCCGCGCACTGCCCTGGCATCCAGAGCGCCCCTCCTACATCCCACCAGAAGCCTCCACGGTGCAATGAGTCTTCTCTTCTGGGTGTCTGCGGAACAGCACCATAGAGGCAGGCACAAGGTGCTATCAGAAGGAACTATGCTTGAACCATGTTTATGGTCCACTTGGGATATTTTACTGGTTGAACAGAAGGAAATGAGTCTGAATCCAAGGACAGTTCTGGGCACGCAGAGTACCTCAGGGCTCTTAGGTGGAGGAAGGGGATCTACCCCGGAAAATCTCTGAAACACATTTGCATTTCTACCCTTCTGAGCCTGTGGTAAAGGCCTGAAGCAATGGGTTCATTACAGTGTTTTGTTGACTGCACCTGCCCAGGATGCAACAGAAACTCATACTTTGTTCCTGGCTGTGCCGTGATTCTCCAGGTCGGGCTGTTCTGTTCCTCTTTCTTGTTGAGTCTCACTATGAAGTTGGCCAAAAGCAGAGGGTTAGCCTTGGGCACTGCATTGCCTTTAAAGTCTCCCCCAGATAAGCTGTTCATCACCTTAAAGTCAGTCTTCGACAAACTCTTGGGACATGGACAAATTGCAATCCATTTTGTTGTGGTGGTGGTAGTGCAAATGAGGAGATCCTCTTGCCCCATTGCTGGGAGACTTTTCATGTCCATCTGAAACCCATGAAGATGGCCTTTACTGTCCACATCTCCTTCTGCCTTCTGTCCTGAGCATGCACAGAATTGCCCAATAAATTCTCCTCCCTATATTCTAGATTTCTCTAGCTGATCCTTGCAGGATCTCCAAACTCCTTCTATAAAGCAAAGTCTCCAGCTTGCCTGGTGTAACTATAGCCAATGATCTCACTCCTGATACCAGTTTCTTGTATCAGTCAGCAATACCTCAAATAATTTACTATTAATGGTAAAATGTTTTCTTTTCAATGATAGTTTTGAAAGGTCTAATCTAAAATACAGAATACCACACCATTTAATGATCAAGGGAACCAAGAAAATAAAGAAGGCACACCCTCACAGTCCCTTGAAGACATTAAGCATAGGAAGATGGACCAGCTAAAGATCCATTAGCTCTTCTGTGGATTCTACTGCCAGCTGGGTGGTCATCATGCCTGGCGACCGTGACTCCCAGTGAGACAGCCCAGTGTGGTGTTCCCTTGAGTCCCGCTTGCTTGGCTGGTACAACTGTGACCACAGTGTGACTCATTGCTCCGTTATCGGCTCCTGCTGCCACTCACGGTCATCTTCAGCACCCATGGCCAACACTTTGTAAAAGGGAAATTTTCTAAGTAAAACAACGCTCGGGCTTGACTCTGTGGCAGTGACATCCAGCATCCCTAGTTTCCGCCATAGTAACACAATGACTTCGGGTAGGCACCACCAGAACTTCAGAGCTTGTAGGCCAGGAGGAAAGCCTAGCTCTCCTAGGACATAGTGTGGCTCGGAACAGACAAAGTTCAACAGAAAGTGGGGAAATCTCTTGGTCTTTTTTAAGAGCAAACCCCTTCTTTAGAAACGGCAGCAATCCTCTTTTGAACCAGTCAAGACAGATCAGTTTCCCACGGATGCCATTTGATCCTGGGACTTTGGAACACATTGATTTCTGCTGGAAAGGGCTTGGGTATGAGGGGGAATGGGCACTGTTGTTGGTCGTGTTCAGCACCACCGGCGGCAGGAAAACACTCTGCACACCGCAGCCAGGAAGACAGGGAACCTAGTGGGGCTCACACAGCACACACCACATGCTCGCCTGCCTGGCACACGCCCTGCCAGTCAAGAATCAGAGGCAACTGTGTGGACTAGTGAGCATCGCCATGAGTCAGCTGGTGACAGGCGGAAGGGCTTTACCACAGACTGTGCATCTTACCAAATCCTGGCAGGACTGGGGTCTCTGGCCAGAGAAGAACAGCAACATCTAACAGGAGATCCAAAGGAACCCTGCAAGGCTCCCCATGAAGTCACAGGCAGCAGGAGGGGTCTCACATCTATCCACTATCAGGTCAGCTCTATCTTTCAGTGCTCGAGCCACCTCGGAAGCCAGTAAACACCGGGACAATTCTACCACCAACATTGTCATCCCCAGCTGGGTGGTCTGAGGCAGAGCCCTCAGGACGAGAGATGCCAAGGAGCCGGCAGGATTCAGAGCTCTGAGCCCTGGTCTGTCCAGGTATCAAAGAGATATAGAGGCTTCCCTCTCCCCAGCTGAGCACACCAGCCGACTGTTGAGTGGAAGGACAAACACTGCACTTAGAAACTCACCATTCTTCAAGGGCTCTTAAGTTTGAAAAAGAAGTTTAGTGGAGAGAACAGAAAATTCCCCACAAGAAAGATCAGAGTGTTTGTGCAGATGTGAACATGAGCACTGGCGTTCTGCACGCGTGGCACCTGGCTACTCCTGGACACTGCCGCTGATGGCGTCCGCTCTGAATGGCGCAGCGAGAGGCTGTAAAAACGGCTGTGTCCTCCTCCCGGGCCACAGCTGGGGCCCACGGGGGTCTGGAGAAGTCAAGGGTCTTTGTTCAAATTCCATCCTGTGCCTAGGGGATTGAGGATGCCAGCTCTTTGAGAGTTTTCTTTGGGGAGTGAAATACATACTTTACTAAATCAACAGATTACTAAGCATCTGGTGGTATGAAAACACAGAACCAAAACAAAACAAACCCCAAGAGATGTCTTTATTTAAAAATGCCTCTAACCATGTGCACATGTGGCTGGGCCACCTCTGTGTTACCAATCTTTTAAGTCCTGATGACTACAGAAAGATTATAAATGTCAGATTTTATGAGGCCATGGGGAAAAAAAAGATGCCCTGGCTCAGATATTCTAAACCATCGAATGTATGGACTCCATTACTCCGATCGGCGTAAGACCTGTCCAAGCAGGCTCATGCACAGGACATTTAAAAGAACAGAAAAGCATTTCTGACATCATGCCTTGCTGACACCTCCGGGGCAGACGGGCCAAGAAGCCGGATCTGGTTTCCAGCCTCAGGTAACTCATTCTCGGCCCCAAACACCTTGTTCAGAGCCATGGCACCTGGGAGAGGAGCCAACTCAAAGTCCGAGACAAGGAGGGCCAGACGAAGAGGGAGGAGGCAGCACCTGACTTTCCAGCGTCTTGTCATAGAGTAACGCCAGTGACTCCAGAGAACCCCTTCTGAACCCTGGTGTGACCCTCCTTGCCCCAGAGCAACCCCTCCAACTCTAGAGAGATACTAGCTGCTCTTGCTCACGTATAAGTCTGTCTGCTCCAGGAGAAAGAGGCACAGGGGGCTCAAGGTCGTCCATGGTGACCCTCAAGGTCATCCATGGTAACCCTCCCAGACTGACAGTCAATGATCCACAACTTTATCAGAGACACGCATTTGGTGAATGTTGGAATGTGACTTTCTCAGAAGGGGAATTATGTGGACAATGTACTATGATACTTGTTTTATAGATAAATTATGCATGGGGTGTCAAAATTCTCAAAGCTGAGAGGGGACAGAATGAAGGCTCAGGTCTTCTCACCCCAAATTGTTCCCATAGCCACGCACTGTGTCCTCGCCCCATTGTGGAACGATACTTACAAGATAACAGACGAAAGGAAAGTCAGGAGCACACTCCCTCCCTTGTGGTAGCTTCAGGCCCAGACCTGGTGACTCTGGGAAGGAGAGACTGAAGACCACCACAGTCCTGTCTGTGCTCGTGGTTTCATGGGACCTAGAACTGTCTCTGCAAATGAAGTCTGTTCTTTGAAACTCCAGAGGCCCGGGCAGTCTGGGCAAGAGTGACTGCTTCCTTGACATTGTTAGTAGAGGCTGACAGCCTCATACAGCTAGGACCAGGCAGCCACCTGAGAGAAACTGGCGTCTGTAGGAGTGTAGGGGTAACCCCAGGCTTCCCCTAGTCCCCTCAGCCAGGACACCAGCAACGACCTCCAAGAAGGTCCTGAAAACAGCTGGCCCCATACCCAACTTCGTCTGGAGGAACTGGGTTTCTAGACAACTGCAGGAGGTGGCGGACCCTGAAGGGAAGGACCAATCATTTGTGGAAGAAAAGCAAGGTGACTCTGCCATCCCCGGTATCTTGCCTGTGCCTTGTGGGTTCTGTCCTCACGCTGGCCCCTCGGACCATACCCAAATAACCACATCTCTGAGTCACTGGCTGGCCCCAGATGGCAGCCTGGTACTGAATGCTGAAGCTGGTCTCAGGGGGGCAAGCTTGTACTCCCAGCAAGTGATTCAAACTTGTATCTCTTGTCTCTCATATCCAGGAGAGCTGGGTATCAAGTTTGGGGTGACCATGTCCACTCAGTGTTCCCAATATCTGCACCTGCCTGTATTTCCTCTGCAGTTGGTGGCCCAAGTCCTTCTCTTTCTCGGGAGAACTGAACTCACCGCGGTTCTTGCTCCATCTCTCATTCCAAGAAGAAGCAATACCACATCCCCTTGGCTTTCATGGTTTGAAAACTGGAGCCATTTCCACCTTACAGAATTCCAGTGTTGGCTGCTAAGACCTCCTGGAAGCACCTAATCTCTTGTTTCCGCTGTCTCGCTGTCTCGTCCACTAATCTTTCTTGCTAATAGAAGTAAGGGGAAATGATAACCGGGCTGGCTAACTTTGTGATAACGCTGTGAGCTCACAGGCAACAAAAGTTTAGGACTGGGTGGGGTCCAGATTCATCGTGAAGGTGATAAGAAGCCTTGCAGAAGTACTGGGTGTAATGAAATCAGTGAGCCAATGGGGTCCCTGGCATGGGTGCTGCACCCAACTCACCCCTGCTTGACCCTAGCTGGGCTTAGCCATTGCTAAACTTGACCCTCGCTCTGCCCTGGCTTCACTGACCCTCTCTCGGCTTTGCTCTCGCTAGGTTGTGCCCACTTGGCCCTGCCTGTTCTCAGCTCTGCTTGGCTCTAGCCTGGCACAGCTTGGTTCTTCTCTAAAGGAGAGGAGCCTACCTCAGGCTCAGGCCTGACTCGGAGGGAATCCGCACCACCTCCTAGCCTAGATCTTAGCTGGAACTGAGGTTGTTCATTTGAGTTTCTGCTGTCCACATTCCTAAGCTGAAAGAACAAAGACCCATCTTCCCTGGAGGCCATGGTTCTCTCTGAAAGGGGCCCAAAGACGTGGCCTCTGGGTAAGCGGAGAGCCAGCTGAACCGAGGGGAGAGTTCTCATTACCAGTAAGTCAACACAGGTGTGCATCAATCGCTGCCAGGCAGGTGACGGTTTGTTTTCTTTTCCCTCCACAATCATCCTTTTTATTCACTTCAGCTCAGATCTAAGCCCTCATCCCAGCGTGGATCAAGGAGGAAATGTCACCTGGCACTTGTTAGGTATTAAGTTTCCTTATCAATAACCGCCTGCCCGCCCAGTTCATCCTGCCCTCGGGCACCTGCAAGGCCATAAAAGACTGTTAGAAAAGCCACCGGCCTGGAGCCCCCCAGAGGACTACGGCTGAGGGCTGGTTGCCTGCTCTTGCTGGGTGCACACCACATCAAAGCAAACTGCTCCTAAGTAGCAAATACAGCCATAAAACCCATGAAAAGCCCTGTTCGCTTTGCTCCAGCCACAGGCTGCTCCACATCAGGGGCAGACACCGGGGAGGGCACACTAGGTGACAGTCGTCCACGGAGGAGATGAGCAGGGACCTGAGTGGGAGGTGGGGAAGCCATCCGGAGGAGGCAGACCCAAGAGGTGACCAAGGCTGAATGAAGCACAGGCCTTCAGGAAGAGGGACTGTTCTGTTGATCCTGGTCTAGATAAAGTATTGTCACCTTGTCACCATGAACGAGACATCTTGGGCCAGTGTCTGGCCTCAGGTGACATTGTGATAGCTCAGGTCAGTCTCCAGTCACCTGTAAATGTGATCAGGTGTGAATGTGTGGGGTTGTGCATATGTCTGTGAATGTGCATGCATACAAGGATTTTGTAAGCATGCTCATATATGCATGCTTATGCACAGAGATGTATGTGTGTGCATGCGTGTGCATCCTTGTGTGAAGGGTGAGTGTGAGTGTGCATGTATATCTGTGGGTGTTTTTGTATATTCCCATGTTCAGGGATATCTTTACATGAGCACACAAGTATTTACATTGTATCCCAAGGGCCTGATGCCTGATCTGACTATTGGTTCTGGAATTTTCTAGTCTTTGTGATCTTCACAGCTTGTATCTTTACAGCACTGACCAAGGAACATTTCACAGGAATCTGCCTGTCCCCATGCCCTTCCCAGGGCATCAGGTAAATTCAGACAGGCATTTTCTCTTCATTCTTCCTTCCTCCCTTCTCCTAACCCACTGGGAGTGTTTGTCGAGCCAGGGCACATCCAGCCAGAGTGGCCTAGGGACTGTACTATTCTTTTCAGAACCGATAAAAGGAAAACTGGTAAAGGGAAAAATCAAACCTTTTACTGTGAGCATTAGTATTTTTGAAGAAGCAGAGAACATCCTAGGTTCTTCGCATCAGGAGCTGTGATTATCCAGTTCCATGGCCATTGCAGGGATCAGTTTCCCCACTGAGGGTTGTGGAGCCCTGAGCACACCTGTCCTGAGACCCCAGTGCCATCTAGTGGTGCACAGCTGCTTGCTCCTGCAGATGGCCAGGTGCTTGTCCCCAGCCTCTTGCTAGGAACTGAAGTTTGTCACCCGGATGTCACAATCAGAATTCCAACTCCCAGTTCCTGTGAATGTGAGCTTGGTTGGGAACAGGGCCTTAGCTGTTGTAAAGTGAGAACAGTCATACTGGAGCCAGAGTCAGGCTAGGGGACAAGAAGGGAGGAGACACCAGATAGAGCACCTGAGTTAATTTCTAGAAGGTTCTCTGTTGCCAGATCATGCAAACCTTGAATACATTCAAATCATCCACCTATCAGGGCCACAGGAGGCTTAAGGTTCCAAAGCTCTAGAGGGGCCCTGCAGTGATGCATCTTGTTCTAACCCTCAGGTAACGGACATTGTCCAGACATGGAAATGTCCAGTAGGTGTTTGCATTCCGCCGCATGGAAACTCCTGTCTTCTGCTCTGTTCCTTGTTCAGATTTTCTGGGCTAGAGCCATGTTGACGGAGTGTGGCTTCTGCCTCTTTGTTTTGCCAATGACAGAAAGGTCAGACACGCTTGCATTTTCTAACCAAAGTATTCATTACGCACCAGTTTTGCAAAAATAACAATTCATTTGTGTGGCATTTATCTAAGTCACGAAGCCCTGAACCGCTGACCTTCAAGAACCAAGGAGGACTACGGGGGCCCTCAGGCGTTGCTGGCCAGCCCGCCCACTCCCGGCTGCAGTTTGCCGAGGATATCTCAAAACCCTGCCCTGACCATTCCAGTCCTTCAATGGACTTCACATCTGACTCTACCTAGGGCAAAGTAGACAGACAGCTGCTCCCCAAGACGGTGGGCCTCCCTGTAGCTTTGCAAACAGGACTGGAAGCCCCGTGTATGGAGCTGGCAGGCTTTGCTTCTGCTGTGTCAATAGACTAGGCGCTACTTTTCTGTCTCCCACAGGAAGGCTCCCCTCGGAACCAAGTCAGCCCTCGGGAGGGCCCCAATCTGCATGGATCCAGAGTGCCCCCTGGTGGCACTACTCTCAAGCCGGTCATTTCAGGAGCAAGTGCTTGAATGACTCCACTCGGGGAGTCTCCAAGCAACTGCAGCTTCCCATGGTCACGGACCCACTTCGGAGCAATAAATGCAACGCAAACTGCCGGCAGGCCTCCTAGCAGCAGTGAGAAGCCCCAGTTGGTGTCGGTTATGATCAATACGGCATCTCCAGCCATAAGGCAGCCCTGGGCTCACTATCTCACTGATCCTTGTACCAAGCTTTATTACCATAAAAATATGTTAAGTCACAGGGTCATACATAAATTTCAATTAATTTCTATGGTACGGAATCTGCATAGAGGTCCACTGGAGTTCATGAGGTGGGAACATGGTTTTTGGCAGGGATCCTGTGTGAAAGCCTTCAGAATTTGTCACAACTGTTGGCCTGCTCGTGGAAATGTAGGTACTTTGTTCTGCGTGCTCATGACACCCAGTTTAATACGGCACCTTTCTCCATAGCTAGGATGAGGCCAGCACCAGCTTCCCCAGCTGTCCAGAGTGCGGCTTTTTTCTCTGCAGAATGTTTTGTCCTGTTTAGCACAGGATGGAATCAACACGGTGTGGGGAGATAGAACCACCTGCCTTTGTAGAAAAAGCCTAGCCTTTGCAGTTGGAACAAGTAGGCCTTGAAACCCTGGGTTTACGCACTGTGGTGAGTAACATCGCAGAGCTGGGCAGTAAGCCATGCACTCAGGTCTTGGCATCATCTCTTCGCTGGGACGGGGCCGCTGGTTTCCGTGCGGCTGACTCCGTGGAGTGCAGGATACTCATAAGCAAAGGTGATGTTTCTTAACAGGCCACACGAGTCAGCATTACAGATTGTCCCAGTGAGCAGCAAGAAGAGAGTGGTAGCCTCACAGATGGCGAGCCAGCGGGGGAGTGGGACCCGGCTACCTGAGGCATTCTTCAGGGACCATAGGTGCCAGGTGCCAGGGTAAAGACCGAGGCCCAGTGCCACTGCGCCGCGGGCCACAAGAGAGACGGTAAACAATCATGGCTCACTTCCTTTCTGCTCAGCACTTTAGAAATCCGGGTTAGTGGTCCTGAGAGCCAACCAGACCACTCCAGCCGCACCCATTCTCCCCGGAGGCAATTCCTTTCTCCCGAGTTTAGGTTCTGCCTGGAAATGCCAGTGGGTCTGTAAGCAGAGAAAGAGAGAGAAAGGGATGGTAAGGTAAGGGCTTATCCCAGCATGGCAAAGGAAGAGAGAGAGAGAGAGAGAGAGAGAGAGAGAGAGAGAGAGAGAGAGAGAGAGAGAGAGCATACGCTTTCTCTTAACAGATTCTCTAACTTGAACAGTCTCTGGGGCTTCCCTGGTAACCCTGAAAGTCAGTTCAGAAGTAGCCGTCACCCAGAATCCTCTTGTGGTGCTTTGCTAACCTCCATGCACAGTCAGTCTGAGGAAAGGCAGCAAGCCCTCCCTGAAAACTCCCAAGAGTACTGCCTACAGGGGAAGAAAGCTTACAGAGGAAGGAGAGAGAGAAGAGAGAGAAAGAGCGAGTGTACACTCTTGCAGGGAGAGAGCCTGAAGACAAAATGAAGCTTGTAACAAGAGAGACCTTACAAGGAGAAAGAGTTTGTAGGGACAGAAGGGGAGCTTGGAGAGAGAGAAACACTTTAGGGAGCACCCATGTGTGGATTAGAAGTGAGGAACCTTGAGTCATTTCTGCTATGCCACCTCTCCTTTGCGGTGCAGAGAAAGGGCAAGAGGAGGAAAATCAAAAATAATTCTCGACTGTCAAGGAGGAGTTGGGGTGCTATCACTGCTAACCAAGGGCCGTGGGGTTCTCTGTGCCCTCTGTGCCCTCTGCGTTCTGCCAGCTCTCTTCTGAAAATATTCATCACTCAGACTCTGTGCTCTTCACACTTTGACATGGCTTTTTGCCAGAATCTTACACACAAAAAAAAATAAATAAAAAGAAAAGAAAGAAAGAAAACAAAAACTCGAAATGGCTTCACAAAGTTCTCTAAGCTTCGCAATGAGCCAGCAAGCCTGCAAGTCATTTTCCAGATGAGAAATAAAAACAGCAATACTGCTTTGAGTAGCAATGGAATTTAATTATAAATACAGTCTTAGCAAGGCCAGATTTTCACCTAGGGCTCCAACCAAGAACCGGCCTTCTGTCTGCCCAGTGCATGGTTAGCCCTGCCTCCCTCCGAGGGAAAGGCACTCAGGACACTGAAGAGCTGTGTTTCCATTGCCCAGACCTGGTCCCATTTATCATTGCCAGTGATGGCTCCTTGTTTGTGCTGGAAGATGTGGGGTTAGATGTCAGCATCCATCGCAGAGGTGGTTAAAGCAAAGCAGCAAGGTCATCCATCACACAGCAGTAAAGGCACCGAGCCAAGAGCCAGCATCCACTCCCAGTAAGTCGGCCTTGCACGGGGAGCTACGCTACACCAGACCTCACCTGGGCTCCCCGCCAGGAATGGGTGGGGCGGTGCTGCGGAGGGTGTGTGATGAAGTGCAGGGCCATCCACGGTGGCAGCCCGTTTGGAGCAACTAGGGGGCGTTTTAAAGTCCTGATGGCCAGGCACAGTGGGACCACATTAATACAAGGTCCAGGTGCAACCCATGCATCAGACTTTTTACAGCACCCCAGTGGTTATCTGATTATCTGTGCACTGAGGCTTGGGACCACTGAAGATGGAAACAGCCCTGATGCCTAACTGTTCTTTAAGGAGTTGGGGCACAGTGCTGAGGCCCGGGTCCAGAGTCTCTCGGGCAGTGTGCAGTAAAATACATCACATACAAGCGTTTTTGTACACACCTTCCCCACAAACTAGCTTCTAGGTTCCTGTCAGCAGGAAATCTCAGGCATCCTTGCTAAAGCTCTCTCCCTGGCCTGGACCACACCTGTTAGGCTAGGCTGGCAAGCCAGCAATATTCCGGAATCTATGTTTCTTTGCTCCTCCAGCACAGGGATTACAAGTGTGCACTACAGTTCCCAGCCTCTTACTCGGGTTCTAGGGATCAAACTCAGGCCCTGTGCCTGCACTTCAATCTTAACTGGCTGAGCTGTCTCCCCAGTCAGTGGAGCGAAACTTTAGTCTTAAAATAATGTTTATGGAACAGTGCTGTGATGTCCTTCAAATGTCAAACTCGGCTTCTCGCCTCAGTAGAAAAGACATGTGAGCTGCAAAATGGATACAGTCAATATGGAGGCCAGGAAGATGAGAGTCTCCCTGAGCCCCAGGCACCATGAGGGCCAGGTGATAGAGAGCTAACAAAACAACAGCCAGGCCCATGTGTCCTTCCATAATTCATCACGGGTATTTCCTATCCAAATCAAATGAGGATTCAATTTCATGGCCAACCTCATGTTCCTAACGATGGGCACAGTCATCAGAAGTATCCGTCTCTCCAGTGGTTGCACAGAAACCTGAAGAATCACCCCGCCTTCCCACACCCAAGTGAGAAAACAAACGGTTAAAGGGATGAATGAACGAATTAGTGAATGAGAGTGAATTAGTGAATGAGGTGGAATTAGTGAATGAGAGTGAAGAAGGACCAGTATGCACGAAGGACTGAACTGTAGCAGATGCAGAGACCTTTGGGCTCACAGACCAGCACTAGAAGGACCTGGAATGTTAAACACACAGTGCTGTTCCTTCAAGGGAAGGAATGCAGGACCTGTTATCTGCCCAGAAGGCTGGAAGCAGACGTGCGTTCTAGCCTGGTGATCTTAGCACTATCTGTGTGGCCAGAAACCGTGATGGACCCTCCCCCAGATCCATATCATTGTTTTTCTCAGTCAATCTATAGAACCATATTTATGGAAAGTGTCACATGGGCTTTACAGAGCGTTTCTTTATAGTCAAATACAATCTTTACTCGGCTTGCTTTGTTCCTCAAAAAGATTGATGCCTGCTTTGTTGTGTTCACGGGATTCAGTCAGCATCACCAGAGCGTTTGCACCAAATTGTACTGTGCTTAAACGTGCCTGAAATAAACCACTTGGGGTCAGAGCCCGGGGGGTCAATGCTGGCTACTGAATAGTGTTGAGTCACACTGCCTTCCTGCCTTCCAAGGATTTCTCTCTGCTCTCCATGAAGGCCACAGGCACAGACAGACAAACACACACACACACCGCCCCGAACGTATGAGTGACTAGCTGAATGGATAAACAAAGGTGTGAACTAACAAATGAATAAATGCTTAAATGTGTGCTTGACTGAACATATGACTCTCCGAATATGAGAGTTGATGAATGAGTGCCCGGATGTAGGAGAGAGGGAATGAATGAATGTCTGGATGCGGAGAGAGTGAGAGTAAATGAATGAAGGAATGAACACAGAGGAGCTTACATACGTGAGTGTGTGAAGGCATGAGTGAGTAAGACCTGGAAGGGGGTGAGGAGGGCACTGGCTGTGGCTTTTATTAGAGCTACTGGTTTGGGTACAAGCCCACCTGCTATGGGCTCCTGAGGCCAGAAGCTCTTGCTGGCCCGCTGTGAGGAAGCTATGGTCCCAGCTGACACTGAGCGTAAGAGCCACGTTGTGACTGTCCACCTGCCCTGCTAGGGTTCTCTGAGAAGTCCAAAGTGTCGAACAACCATTTCCTCAGAACAGAAATGAGCTTTGGGAGTCATGACTGTCCACCTGCCCTGCTAGGGTTCTCTGAGAAGTCTGGACTAGAAACTTGTGTGTCAAACAGCCAGACATTCCTCAGAACAGGATTGAGCTTTGGGCTACAAAGAGAGCAGCCTCCAACTACAGATGCCCGGAGGGTGGCTGGAAAACCTTCCCCAGGCACTGCATGAGGTATTTCTGAACTTCTAAACAATGAGAGTGTTTCTTCAGAGGAACATCATGGAGTGTGCCATACGCAGCTGTTATGTTTGGGGGTACCTAAGGCAGAGACTCTGCCCCTGTGCCTGTGAACACACACCCAGAGCCGGCTGCGTCTCCCAGGACTTGGTAAGGCTGCTGCATCCCTTGCAGGGGGTCCTGATGTCAAGGAATCAATTTCCTTCAGCCATTCTCAAGACATATCTGAAAGAGTGGTGTAGGTGTCCTGTTTAAATGGTTCACAAGACCCCCCAGGACCCACAAGGTACATCCAACCGGCAACCTATGGAACACATGGCCATATTTTCCATAGGACAAACTATGGTGTAATCCAACACAAAACCGAAACTTACCTAGATATGTTTTGTGATTTTTTTTTTAACTCTCCAATCCTCTAGTTGTGAAGTTCTCTAGGGTGAACTTTATGAAGGCCCCTCTATCACAATGTCAAAGGGTTGGACAGTCTGGATAGTAGCCAGCATCCATCACCTAAACATTCCGCTTCCCTTACTATATAATTCAGCAGGCTGTGGTCCCTCAGTGCTGGGCACACCTACAGCTGGGGACTGATGGGGGCAGGGTCCCATGGGATCTGGAGTCCCGTGTGGTTGGCTCGGCATTCTCGACTGCTCTGGGCAGTGTTTCTGGCTACATCTGGTGAACAGTCTCCAGGCCAGGATGATGTCTCTTTGGTAGTAGAGATTCTCTTTACCCTGGTAAAGGAATTTGGGGAATTTCACAGAAGCTTGAGAATGCAGGATCTAATTCACAGAGCCACCAATAGCTCTAGACCACACATCCCAGCCCTGCTCACTGTCTCCCTAACCTTCGGCTGGCCACACAGCTGGAGCTGTGAGGGTCTCTTGAAAAGGAAATTCCTTCTCCCTGCCCTACTCCTGAGCTCTGTCTTCTGGTCTCAAGATCAAGCTGGAAGAAAGAAACTAGGTCTCCTGAGGTCCTATAATCTGCCCTGAGGCAAGGCATTGCTGCCTCTCTTCAGACCCTGCCTTCCTGCCTGAAAGCACCTCACAGTAGCTGCCTGGAAGATGACCTGTGTCCCAAACATCACCTACGGAACTGAAGGGCAGCTGGATACTATTCCTATTAGCACAGCCCAGAGAAGACGTGTCTCCAGGTTCTTCCTCTGCACGGTTCCTACTGTGTCCCACGCGCAAGCTCTCAGGACCTGTTACCGGGACGACCTGCTCACTGAAGCTGCCTCTCAGGGCCACCTGCCGGAGCTCTGTCAGAGTCGCTGCCCCAGCCACACTGGCTCCGGTCCTTTCCCAAACTGACCACACTGCGGAGGCTCTATTCATTTCTCCTGGTTCATCGTTTGCTCCCCTAGCGGGGGGTGTTGGTGTTGTTCTAATCTTTCCAACAGAACAGGGAGTGGGCGTTCTTGCTCCTAGAGGAATGTTATCTCACTTCATGATCTCCCAGGTGGGGCTGGCAGATGCCTTCCAGGACACTGAACAACCTGGCCCTGGAAAATGGGGGAGAAATCTGCCCCTCCTCCTCTCTGTATTTCCCCCTCTCCCTCCTTGCCCCTTTCTCTTCCTCTCTTTCTCCCTTCCTCTCCCTCTACTCTCTCTCTCTCTCTCTCTCTCCCTCTCCCTCTCTCCTTCCTTTGACCCACAGCTCTTAAAAGCAGAGTTCTGTATATTCTATGGGTGCCGCACAGCCTTGCTGACTCCATCAACTCCCCACGGGTTCCAGGACTCCGGGGCTTCTCCCTCATAGTGGCTGTTTCCTCCATAGAACCCAGGCCATTTTTCAACACCATTGACTATGTTAAACAAAGATCAGTTTCACGTGCCAAAATTATGTTAGACAAATGCAACATATTTTCATTATATAAATAAAGAACATGTTCCAAAAAGTGTTGATGCTGTCATCGCCAGCACCTGGGATTCATTTCCAATGTTGGCTAAAACCTGAACCATCAGCTTCTTAGAGGATAATGTTTTGTTTACCTCACCCGGGGAAAGGGGTGGTTCTCTGTGCTTCTGCTAATTGTGTCTGCTAATGGCTAGTGCTGAAGAGTATCTGCTAATGGCGTGCACGGTCGCAGGCATGATTACAATGTTGCCACAAGTAGCAAAGCCTTCTAAAAGTGCTCATAAGCTCCAGTGTAGCGATCCCTCTCTCTTACTCTTTCTTTCTCTCTCCTTTCTCACCTTTTCTTTTTCATTTTCTTTCCTCCTCCATTTCCTCTCTTCCCTCTCTCTCCCCCATTCTCTTCTCCTCTTCTTTGCTCACGCCTCCCTCCACCTCCCTCTCTCTCTAGCCCACTCTTGTTCTCTCTCTCTCTCTCTCTCTCTCTCTCTCTCTCTATATATATATATATATATATATATATATATATATATATAAATATATATAATGACTGACAGATGACCACATTGACCCTCATCCGCCACAACTATCATATTGTGAAAAGTATCATAACAAGTGTTCTGAAATTGCAGGCTAGGTTTTCAAGTTGAAAGCAATGACTGCCCTGTGTTGTTTTGGGGACACGACATTGTTGTACTTCTATGAGGTTCTGGGAATGAGGTGCTTTTAGACTTTCTTATGTGCTTCTGGGAATTCAGTACTATACATCATGGTCCCAAGACTTCCCTCTGTGCTGCATTGAGAATGTACTAGATTAACAGCCCATGCCTGGACACTAAGGGTGTTTTGTACAGATAAACCCTTCACCCTTCACTTTATACTGAAGTCTAGAGACTAGAAGATGACAAAAGACTCAAAGCAGTAGTGCCAGCCATGAATCCCTGGGCTTTCTGTGGACCTTGGGGTGTGGACAAGTAAATTCTGGACACAAAAACACATCTGGACAGGAAACCCTCAGAGGACCTAGATCCAGCCTGGGCATGAAGCCCCACCCATCTCAGCTAGGTGGTAGATTAAACTGTTGGTCTAGTCATCAGGTGTGTCAAGGGTTGGGGTTCTGGAGAGCCAAAGCCAAGCAAGATCCCCAGCAGGGTCTGCCACTCACTGGTCTGAAGCCAGCCATGCTGCTAACGTGAAGGAAACTAGTTCTGCAGACCATCCTGCCACCAGGGGGTGCCAGACTCCAACAGCATTGGGAAGATTAGAGGATAAGGAGAGAGCCAGGGTTGCCAACACCAGAGGTATTCATTCCTCCCTGCCAGGGTAAAGTGGAATCCTTGACATAGGAAGCTTACACACATCCACACGACAGAAAGCAACACAAATGACGGCAGATGAAAAAGAATACTGTGAGTTGGTTGCATGAACAGATAACTCAGTTTGCTTTTCCAGTTTTCAATAGCTTCACAGGTATAATTGTTACAGAACATGGTACCTCTCTGAAAGATGCACAGGGCACCATGAGACCCTAGTGATTAGGAATTTGGTTTAATGGGTGCCCTCTCTGCACAGTCTGGACGATCCAGTGCTGTTCCTGACTCCAGAGGCTGCTCTTGTTGACAGATCTCACTGCCTGCCCTGTGGATGGATGGTCACACAGTCGTCGATCCTATCTTGACCTCCTGTTCTGTATGATTACTCTGTGTGCATGCATGCGCATGTATGTGTGGACTCACATATGTGTGTGAGCATGTCAAGGCCTAAAGCTGACATTGTCTCTCTACTTCATGTATCAAGACAGGGTCTCTCACAGGACCCACAGACCTCCAATTCTGGCTACTCTAGCTAGCTAGCCAGCTTGCCCCAAGGATGCCATATCTATGCCTCTTGAATGCTGAGATTACAGGTGGCCACAGGACCTGACAGCATTTTTGTGGGCGCTAAGGATCTGAACTCAGAACCTCAGGCTCTTTCCATCTCCCTGGCTTTTTGGTTCATTTTATCATTGTTTTCAGATCGCTGCACAGGTCCGTGTGTGTGTTCCTTTTTCCTACAGCAATGGGTTCCATTCTGCCAAGGCCCCCTAGCTCTTCAGGCCTCTTTCACCCACAGGCCTGTGAAGCCTCTTCAATACCCAGCACCTAGTTCGAGGCTCTCCCCCTCTCTCTTTCTCTTCCCTTATTTCAACAATGTATATCCATGCTCGCAGATTATTAGAGATATTCTGAATTTTCCTCTCCACTGGGACACAAATCTTCCAGAACTTTCCACATGTCAGACCCCCTCAAATGCACCTAGAAACACGTGAGACCCAGAAGCTCTATGGTCAGGCTGTGTGTCTCCAGTAGAAGACATCTGTCCATTGCTGATGGCACCGCTTAGGAACAGGGTAGGATGTGAGGTCTTTGTTATTAAGCCCTCAACTGGCACACAAAGAGAACAGAAGAAAGACATGCTGGGTAGCTAGCCATGCCTTCAGACAGCTGTCATCACAGTGAGCAACGGGACTTCTAAGGAGGTCCCAAGCCAAACATTCTGCAGTGTAGGAGAACCATTGGCTTTCCCTCTAATTTCTTTAGGAAAAGAAAAGAGGTTTTCTGGTTGTCCATTGGAGTGGGTTTCTCAGTCACCCCATTTACCTCTTCCCTTTCTTTGAAGATCCCTGCAACTCTCACATAAGCCCAGACGGTATACTACCCACACTGAAGGTGAGGCTCAACAGAGAAGAAAACCTCATACATGCATACAAACACACATGCATGTGCATACACATGCACACAAACACACATGTAGGTGCACACACATACACATGCACACAAGCACACATGCATGTGCCCACACATACACACTCAGGTACACACATATATGGATGTAGGCACACACACTTGCAGGTGCACACACATAAACATTCAGGTACACATATATATGGATGTAGGCACACACACTTGCAGGTGTGTTACGGGAGGTCCTCCCACTCCTCCAGCCTATCGCCGCTGAGATACCAGCCCCTTGGGGCGTGGTCTCTCTCCCTTTAAAAAAGCGGCCACTTCCCTCTCCACTCCCCCATCACTTCCCCTTTTTCTGTTTAAACCGAAAAAGGGGAAATGATGGAGGAAGGTCATTGGTTAAAATAAAAGAAGCTGCTTGGCTCTCATTGGTTAGGAGATAGGTGGGAGGAGTAAACAGAACAGAATGCCGGGAGGAAGAGGAAGTGAGGGCAGACTCGACAGCTCTGCTCTCGGGAGCAGACGCAGGAGAGACGCCATGCTACCTGCTCCAGGGAAGACGCACACCATGCCCCAGCTCCGACCCAGGATGGACTTAGGCTAGAATCTTCCCGGTAAGACCGGTGCTCACAGATTATTAGAGATGGGTTGATCGGGATGTGAGAATTAGCCTAGAAGAGGCTAGATAGGAATGGGCCAAAGCAGTGTTTAAATGAATACAGTGTCCGTGTAATTATTTCGGGGCATACGCTAGCCAGGCAGGCGGCTGGGGTTTTGGGGACGTAGCCCCGCCGCCGCTCCTATTACTACAAATCAGGTGCAAGCACATACACATGCAGGCACACACACATGCAGGCACACACATATGCAGGTGCACACACATACACATATAGGCACACCACACACACACACACACACACACACTCACTCACTCACCACCAGAAGCCAGGATGCTCATTTTAAAGCAGGTGCACGGTTATCTTAGAAGTGGAAGTCTTCAGGGCATTCCGCTTTGGCAGCAACCTGGTTCCTAGTTGGCTGGGTTCTCACATACTTGGTCCTGCCATCTCAGCCAACCCACAAGCGTGACTGAGTATTGATGCTTTTAAACTAATAGACTTTTAAAAAGTACTTTGGAGCATGCATGAAACAGGAAACCTTCACCATGACAAGGGCATGCGATCCTCTAATTCAACAAGGATGTATGACCCGTAGCTAAAGTGAGATAGAAAAGCCATTTCCAAGAGTTACTACTGAGCACCTTAGTGAGATACCTGAAGTGTAAGAGGAGGATGTTTGCTCATTTTCTGAACGCCCAGACCTGAATAATTACACAGAAACTATATTAATTACTACACTGTTTGGCTGATGGCTCATGCGTATTCTTAGGTAGCTCTTACATCCTAATTTAACCCAACTCTATTAATCTGTGTGTCACCACAAGGTTGTGGCTTACCGGTAAGGTTCTGGCATCTTTCTCCTTCATCAGCTACATGGAGTCTCCTTCACTCTGCCCTGGCTTTACTCTGCTAAGCCATTGGCCAAAACAGCTTCTTTATCAACCAATGATAATAAAACATATTCACAGCATACAGAGGGGAATCCCACATCACTGAAGGAAAGGCCCAAAAGAGAGAACGTCCTTGGCTGCTCCGTGTAAAGCTGGAAGCCCAGGGCTGCACAGGAGCCTCCTGCTGGGACGTGGCTCCAGACAGAACAGGAGGAACTTAGCCCCAGGTCTGCACAGGAGCCTCCTGCTGGGATGGGGCTTCAGGTGTAGCAGGAGGAACTTAGTTAAGCTTCAGAGTCCAACCTGTGTGGCCAGAAAAAAAATGAATCCCATCATGTGTTTCCAAGGTGACAGGGTCCTTGAGTGTCGTGGCCCGTGAGGGTCCAACATAAATTCCCTAATTCCTCAAACCGGCTGGGACGGAGTCGCGAGGAAAAGAACCGACACAGCTTACACCGTCATCATGGAAAATGGCCAGCTTGCCGTTTATTGTCCAAACATTTTATATACCCACACCAAATTGAGCGGGGAAGGGGGAAAACATTACGCCATTCCTTAGGCAGCCAAGTGCCTGGACTCAAATCACATCCGCATCTAGCAGTCAGGTAGGCCCTGAATTAGCATCTCTATAAGACATCCTTCCAAATTACAAAAGGAAAGAAGCACCAAATATCTGAACTTTTAAGTCATCAGCTTCAGTCAAACATCTCTTCTCAGGTAATCCACATCTTAACAAAAGAAGCTAGGAGCAGGCATCCTGGTCTTTGTTAAGGGCAGAGACAGTTTGTCTGCAGAGCTACGTGGTCAGCTCGGACCGGGCTAATGGCTTTTGTGTCATATCAAAATATGGGCCCACACTTGAGCACCTGACAAAAGCCACAGAAAGTAACATTTTCCTGAGGTGCAGTTCTCCTTAGGTGGAGTTCAAGATGGCCTAGGGCTGCAATCCCAAATCACTGAGCACATACGAAAACAAGCCAGATATACAGAAGCCAGAGGAAGTCAGGAAGCTAGCTAGACCCAGGCCCTCAGATGACACGGGCTAAATGCAGTTATAAGAGCTGAAGACATTCTTAAAGAAATGGAGGAATGAATGACACAATAAGAGAAAAGAAAATAAAGATATCATAATGAGTGGATTGGGTTTTAAAAGGATAGAGATAAAATCTATAAAATGAAAGATTTGATATTAGCAATCAGGCTGAGCCAGCCACGACGGGTGAAGGCACGTGGTGACCTGGAGGCAATCCGAGAAAAGTCTGCTACGCACAACCCTGTGGAGATCTGGGTAAAAGTCGGAGGCATTTCAGGGAAGGTGAGCGAGAGCAGACTGTCACTGGCCTGGCTGTTAGGACACACCTGTGCCTGTCTACCACACTTTTGAGACTGCACCGTGGAGTTGGAATTTGTCCAGAAATCCCACGCTGGGAGGAGTCTGAAGCCTGGTGTCACACACTGTGGAGCTTGTCCCTTGAAAGAGGTGTCACACTCTGACAAATTGCCTGATTATCGCCTTGCGGGAGAGATTAGAGTCTAGACAATGATGGATCAGCGAGGGGCGGGGCCAGGTCTTGATTGGATGGCTTGGCTGTGCACACCTTCAATTCTTTATTTAAACCCGCACTGCTGCCAGGACCACAAAAATGGACTTGTTGGGGGTCACTGGACCTTTTTATTCCTCGTGGAGCCACACTGAATCCTTTTCTGTTTTTAATTATTATCTGCTTTTAAACTGGCCTGTTGAGGATGAGTAGCCAAACCGGCTCCGTTTAGGGCTTCCGGGGCACAAACTCTGCCCCTAACAACTCTGGTAACAATCTTGGCAAGCCAGTCCAAAGGAAGAACACATTTTTAGCATCAGCCACTCACGAGTTGACCCCGGAAGGAGAGGACAGACTCCCAGCAGCAATGACGGTCACTTTACTCCAGAGAGTTTCCTTTCTGCCCACTTAGGCAGGCAGAGGCTGCTTTTCACCTCTGCCTGGCGAGGCTGCCAAATGAGCACTTGGCCTTGGTACTGGACTCCTGTGAAAGTCGGACCCCGGGTGAGTTTCTCTCCCTAACTGCTGACTGACAGCTGAGCTGCTCCCTAATTGACGGGAGCACCACAGGCTTTCCCTTCCTGTCAGGATGAGCTGTTTGGGTTCTCTCTGAATCATATTTTAGTGACGTCCATTTGGTGACTGGCTTTGTCTTTTCTGGAGTTCTTAGACACTCCAGTTGTTTAGTAGTTGGTCTCGTAGGCCATTTGTATGACAAGGCCTGAAACTATGTCAGTGTCTGCTGTATGACAGACAGGTCAGATTTGGGGTTCTGTTGAGTCATGCGAAACAGAAATAGGTTGCTGAGAATACCTCTACTGTGATCTGTGTAACCGTGGAAAAGAATAAGTTTTTAACATTACGGTGCCCTGTAGTGAGAATTCTAGTTGGTCTTAATAATCAAAACCCAGAATCAGATCTTAGGGGGTAAAAGTTGAAAGATCAGAGAGGCAGAGCAGCCAGTCACTAGTTCTCCCAGCTAAGAAATCCTCTGACTGAATAGCGCAGGAGCCTGTCTCTATGAATCCTCTGATTGAACACAAAGAGCTCCTGTCTCCTGCCTTATGTTCCTCTCTCTCTGCCCAGCCGTATCCGTTCCTGTCTCCACTTCCCTAGTTCTGGGATTAAAGGAGTGAGCCACCACCGCTTGGCTCTGTTTCTCCCTTAGACTGATTCAATCTTGTGTAGCCCAGGGTGGCCTTGAACTCACAGAGATCTGCCCGCCTCTGTCTTCCAAGTGCTAGGATTAAAGATGTGTGCTACCACTGCCTGGCCTCTACGGCTAACTAGGGTGGCTAGCTCTGCTCTCTGATCTTTAGGCAAGTTTTCCGTGTTAGATCACAAACAAAATATCACACAGTGCCCCAGGGAGGACTCTAGTTGTCTAGGCCTCTGTAGATTTACATGGTCCCTAAGAGAGTAGGGGACAAACTCACCTGTACCTGGCACTCCTAATAAGTGAATGTCAACCTTTTGGCCACGTCTTCTCCGTTCTGACAAAGTACCCTGACAGAGCAATATGAGGTAGAGGGTTTGACTTAGCTCACTTTTCAGGAATAGAGTTCATCCAGACAAGGAGGCCAAGGCAGCAGAAGCCTAAGAAGCTGCTCACCCCGAATCCACAGTCAGGAACTGTGATTGCACGATGCTGCTCAGCCCAGGGAATGGAGAGGCCCACTGTGGGCAAGTCTTCTCAACGCATATAACCAAGGTAATTCCCCGAAGGCTTGCCCAAAGTCACACCTCCCGGGTCGGTCCAAATTCTATCAATTTTAAAATTAACACAGCCCATCAAAGTCCAATTTATTTCTACATTTTTTAACTTATTAATGCTAACATTATTATTCTTGGCATGTCTTCTTTTAAAAATTTTTGTGAGTGTTTGGGGTGATATTTGGACCACATTAATATATAAAAGTTGTTGCTTCTGTTTGGGTTTTTTTTCTTACTTCCTTTAAAAAAATTAGTTAGCTAAAAGGCAAAGTACCTGAAGGATTTGAATTTGAGACTAAAAAAGAACAAAGCAAAACTGGTTTTTATGGGACTTCAGGCTGGCCTATATAAAGTGTTCACTAACAGACCTGTTAATTCTGAAACTCTTTCTTGGTAAATAGAGAGTCTCAGACTTTCAAATGTTAATTCTCAAAACTGAGACTGAAAAACAAAATTCCTTACAGGATTTACTAGAGAAATAGCTTGAAAGGAGATTAAATTGCTAAAACATTCTTTTGTTGAATACTCAGAAAATTTCTAAAAGGATTCTTGATAGGCAAGCTTAAAATGTAAATTTAAAAGATTGGATTTAGGATTGCCTTGCGTATAAAGGTACATTTTCAGGATTTCTGGGCCTTTGTCCATAAATGTATGAAATATACATATGTTTTGTCAGTGTTGAAATGGGCTAATTTTGTGTTTGGAATAGTTCCTAATGGGTAACACACTTTGTTGTAAATAATGTTATGAGGTTGAATATTTTACATCTCAGTGTGTATGGACATACAGGATAAAGCCAGCACTGTCCACAGAGGCAGCGCTAGGTGTAGGCTCTAAGCTGAGATCATTGCATCGGCGGATTCCGTATTTGAGCTTGCGCAGAAAATGACCTTAGATGTGTAATGTGAATGTAACTCTGCGACCTGAAGAAAACGCGATTCAAAACTGTGTTCATTTTTTAACTTCTCAGATGATGCTAATAAATGCTTGGTGATTCTATACCTAGCATATACTTGCTCTGAGACACACACATCTGCCGTTGGCTACAGCGGCCTGGCAGACTTTCAGCCCTGAAACCCATTGGGAAGCTTGCTTTGTCTTTCCTGCTTTTAATAAAAAAAATCACACCCCTTCCCACCCTCCCCACCCTTCCATTGTTCACACAGACAGTCGTGTTCCCCTGGTGTGTCCAGACTTGCCTCTGTCTGTTGGGAAACTTGTCTTACTCCAGTCTGTGATGAGGGTTCTGCGCGATTGACAAAGCAATGCTGTGTCCTCCCCTCCTGCCACCTCCTTGTGTTGTCAAGATGTTAGTGAGCTGTATGTCAAGTCCTACTAGGACGGAGCTAATATTTTCAAGAAAATAATATTTTAAAAAAAATCTAAAAATAGGTTCACTATACCATGGCTTTATTTTGATTTAAAAAAAATATGTATTTGACTTAAAGTTATCGTTGTCCTTTTAAAGGAAGACCTGGGTTGGATCTACATACAGTTTATAATGTCCTCTTTCCTTTTTGCCCAGTCTCTATTAAGGAAATGACCAAACGTCTTCTGCTGTCCAAGAAATGAAAGGCACTGTCCGCTCCCTCTGTTTAGGGTGAGATTCATCTCAGTAGACATCTTAGTCAAAGAAAAGCAGGGTGCTTTCTTATCAACCCCAAGGTCCGTAACTGATTTCTCTGTGGTTTACTCCCCTGCTGTCACCCCTTCCTCAGCACTCAGTGACACTCTCGATGTGCGACTTGCCGAGTGGGTTGAAAACGCTGCTGTGCTTAGCGTCTCCAGTTCTCTTCTGGACATTCATGTAACCGAAGGCTTGGGTCACCGATTCATAAACGTCCCTTCCGATTGTCCCTCAGCTAAGAGCTTCACGTGGATACTGTTATAAAAGAAAGCATAATTATTTCTTTCCCTTATTGTCCTTTAAAGGGTGCTTCATGCAATACACGTGGGCTAAAATTGAACGTTAGGAGTGGTGGTGCACACCTTTAATCCCAGCACTCAGGAGGCAGAGGCAGGCAGATCTCCAAGAGTTTGAGGCCAGCCTGGTCTACAGAGTGAGCTCCAGGACAGCCAGGACTGAACGATGGAGAGACAGCTTGGTGGGTAAAAGGACTTGTCATCACGTGAGGCTGAGAGTTTGATACTGGGACCCACATAGGGGAAGAAGAGAACCGACCACTGTGAGCTGCCCTCTGGCCGTAGGCACACCGTGGCACCTACCTCTGACACATACAATAAACAAAGGTAATACAAAATATTTTTATATTTATGCTTTCCACAGTTCTGTTAGGCTTTGGATTGTTTGAGGAACCATCTTACACAGTCTGATAACTTCTCAGTGCACATTGCCGGAGAGGCGGGAACTGAGATGCTGACACCCGGCTGGGCCACACCTTGCCCGGGACAGCTGTGATGTGTACCTCTGGCTTTCATTTAAACCTAATTCTTGAGGTCAGTATCGCAAGGATGGACCCAAAAGTGGGGTAGGATGGGAGGACACTGGGCCCCTTTATTTCTCTTCCCAGTGTGACCACACTGAATAGATCTCCTTCTCCTCCTCAGTATTAATCTATTTCGTTAATTGACCTCTTGATCAACCCTAGCCCCAGGAACAGGTCTATGAGTAGAAAGAGATTTTACCTCATTATTAACCCAGGAAATCCAATTAAAACTACACTAATATAATATTTGACACTCAGCAAGATGGCTGTGTTCGGGAGAGACAGACACCTGTGGGTGAGCAGAGGTAGTTGGCCGCACTCTCACGGGATAGCCAGATTCCTGGGAGCAATTGCGTGTATGCACTATGAGAACCACCCGTTTCGTCTCTGGACCGGAACTCGGGGACACTTGCAGAGGTGTGCCAGAAGGCTCTATGTCCAAAGCCACACTGTCATGGATGGGGGCACAAACAAGAGTGGAAAGGAAAAAGAGGGTACAGTGTGACCACACAGATGCTGGACTGGGAAAACGTGTGCTCTGTGCACAGCAGGGGCAAGCGAGCTGTCCGGGATGACGTCCGAAGGTCCTGCAAAGGTATTAGGTCACCTGCCTAAGAGGCCCAAGCTTTCTCGACTGCTGGTGTCTGCACAGTTCTAGAAACCAGCCTCAAAGACATAGAGGGAACAATGTCCCACAGAGAAAAATGAGCGGCAGAATCCTCTGTCTGGCCTGCTTCAGAGACTGCAGTATCGCCTGCTATTCTGGGACCGTGTCCTTGCCAGGCATCTGCCAGGCCTGGAGCCTGGTGGCTCCTCTTTCAGACGTCCTGCATCCCCACCACCTCCTTGGCAATCCTGCTGATCCTCAGTGTGGAAACCCATTTGTACCACTCAGCAGAACTGTCCCCTCCCTTTGGGGCTTCACACATCCACACCCAGACTCCTCCTCTCCCCAGGTGAGCCCCACAGCTTCTCCCTCACAGGGCTCTTCCCCAGGCTTGAGGCTGTTCTTACTCATTCTTCCAGACACAGAGGGACATGCCAGCTTCCTCTGTCTCATGTTTGATGACACCCTGTGGGGCCAGGGCCTTCACAGACTCATCTCTGTCCTCCATGAGCCCTCGAAACCCTGGGGCTCTTGCTGACTACAGGGCTATCAGGGTGCTAGGCCAGGGGAAGATGCCAAGGGCAGAGCACCCCTGCCGCAGCTTGCTGGCTCCCTGTTTGAACTGGTAAGAACTCTGACCTCTCATTTGCTGCTTGTTTTTCATGTGTCAATATTACCTCTCATTGAGTGCTCCGTTTCTGTTTCCTTATTCATAAAAATGAATGTGAAGAGTAATACAATATTCCACCTAAACTTTCCAGTAAAGTCAGCTCATACACGGAACCCCCAAAGGGTGCTGACAGGTCTGTGTCAAGGCCTCTGAAAAAGGGCACTACCTACCTATCCTCATTGAGGTCATTTCTGGGGTACCCCCACACCAAGGACTCTCGGGGTCCTGCCAACAGCCTCACGTCCATCTCAGAGTTAATGGTTTCTCTCAGGTCAGGCAAAGCCAGCTCTGCCTCCTAGAAGAATATGCCTGGGAGGATTCTACTGCCCAAACAGGTTCCGGGGAGACCCTCTTCCATGTGTGTCCTAGTCCAGTTCCAGCCTACTGTCTTTGCCAGGTGACATACCAAGAGAGTTGTCCCTGTGTCTGCACAGCCGAAGCCACTGTTTATACTCCTGCCTCCTTCAGGATGCTCAACCTTTGGGCATTTCTAGGGCACCATGGACCAAGAAGCCTCAGGCCAAGCATTAAATCCAGGGCTGTCCAATCATCAGCCCACAGGTTTCAGAAGCATATATAGCTTTAATTCATGTGATAGTAGGGCAGGATGAGCTGTCCTGACCCTCAAGTAACCTCTTAGGAACAGAAAACCTTACCTACCAATTGCTGCATTCTGACTCTGAGCATAGCAGCCAGTGTTTACTGAGCCCTGTTCTGAGAACTTGATCTATGCAGGCCATTTACTCTCTCGCCCACCCTACAACCTACAAGGTACCTCTGATGGCCAAACTTGAGACACAGAAACGGATTTTCAGGTGCATGACATCACACACCTTGGGAGGGCCAAAGCCGGATGCCAAGCGACCAAGAATGTCTTCCCTGCTGTTAGTACTGTTATTGGCTGACCCCAGGGGAATGTCTCCTTATCTTGGACACGAATCAAGGAGATTGCCATCATTTAGATAAACCTGAGAATCTAAGGCTTATCGCCCTGATGTGTGCAGAGTCTCATCTCTTCCCAGAGATCCCAGTGATCCACCCCATCCCTGCCAAGGCACGCCGTGCACCAGAGCCCACGAGCCTCTGCTGGGCACAGTGATTTGAGAGTAGTCCTGGCCAGCAAGCCATGCAGTACAGCTGAGGGAACCTGGCTACAAAGGCAGAAAAGACTTCAGAAGAACAGCTGCAGGAACCAGGATTTAATCTAATCGATAAAGCAGTGCTCCCTAGACTAGACAGTAGTGCTCCCTAGACTAGACGGCCTCCGGGCGCTTGCGCAATACCCAGGTAACAGAGCTAACAAATAGTGCTGGCAGCTTGGTTGCCCTTTAAGGATGCCAGCCTTGCCCTTGTCAGGCTCAGACATATGAAGATCTGTGGGCACCCTCCAGGAAAAGCAGACGCCCCTGCCATGCCCGCAGTATAGCCAAGCAACTGCAGTAAGTAACTATGCAATGTGTATCTCAGATAGCTGGCGGGAGATCAGAATGTCCTCGCTGCTAGGCTTCCTGAGCCCCCTTATTCCCCAGAGAAAGGTGAGTGTGCTATCCACCCATTCCTGCAGCCCCACGAAGCAGGACAATCAGACACCATAGGGAGCTGAATCAAAGCAGGAACTCAAATTATTACTGTGAGCATCCACTTAAAAAGGGTAAGTGACATCCAGTGATGTAAGAGCACCTCCAGCCAATGAGAGGCAGCCAAACCCTCCCCCTGTTTGGAGGGGTGTCTACCTACTTTTTGCTGTCTCATCCTCACTCAAACTCAAGCCAGGCTTTTCTCTATCCTATAGGCCTTGAGGTACAGGCCCTGAGATAATTTGGGCCCAACACTCGCCACAAACAACATGAGGTACCTTCACTATATACAAATCAAAAAAATGGAAAACTTGAAACCAAGGCCTGGGGAAATGACTCAGGGGGATATGTCTGCCTGGTATGCACAAGCCCCATGTCCATCTTCAGCACACACACACACACACACACACACGCACACACACACACACACACACACACACACATACACACGTCCCAGCCACCAGGCTAGTTTACATCCGAAATAACCACACAGAAACTGTATTAATTCAACCACTGCTTGGCCATTAGCTCTAACTTCTTATAGGCTAACTCTTACATATTAGTTTAACCCATTTCTATTAAATCTGTGTATCCACACGTGGCAGTGGCTTTGAGAGATTCTAGCCGGCGTCCATCTCAGACAGAGGATCCATGGCTTCTCTCATTCTGCCCTTCTTCCCAGCATTCAGTTCTGTCCTCTCCTCCTACCTAAGTTCTGCCCTATCAGGCCCAAAGCAGTTTCTTTATTCATTAACCAATGAAAGCAACACATAAACAGGAGAAACCCCTATACCATGGGACAATTGTCTTTTATCCTGTCACTTGTATTATTTTTAATAAGATGTAGATTGGCCAGCAGCCAGGCAGAAAGTATAGGCGGAGCAACCAGGCAGGAAGTGGAGGCAGGGCAATGAGAATTTTGGGAAGAGGGAAGTTTCAGTCTGCATTTGTGACCCAGCCTCAGAGGAAGCAAGATGTGACTGCCTTGCCAAAAAAGGTACCAAACCACGTGGCTAACTCAGACAAGAATGATAGGCTAATGTAAGTTATAAGAATTAGTTAATAAAAAGCCTGAGCTAATGGGGCAATCAGCTTATAGCTAATATAGACCGTTGTGTGATTTTTGGGGGGACTTAACGGCTTCAGAACTGAGCGGGACAGAAAACCTCAGTCAACAAAGTTCCATTGAAAAGAGTCTTTAATCAAGAAGGCAAGGATTCATAAACCAGCCACACACAAAAACAGTTAATTCCCTTTCTCCATTTTCCTGATCCTTAGACATGCAGGGGAGGTATATACAGCAGATATATGGTCTCCTGAGATGTGGGTGTTCCCTGCTCAGAACACAGGCCAGGGGGATGAAATCTAGAGGGCGATAAAAGCCCCATGCGTGGGCCTTCCTGGGCCATCTTTATCTGCAGTGAACTTGTGTCTGGAGACATCAGCAGGCAGACATTTAAAAAGAAGCAGCTTGCCTAAGGTATTGGTACCCAGGGAGCTTCATCTGTGGGACTCTGGTAACATCCCACAAAAGAGCCAATATCCACTGACAAAGGGTCTTCCCATGCCTCCTGAGACCTCGGTTGTCACATCTGTGAGACCTGATTGGTTCCTCTTCATGCCTAGGTCTTCCGTGGACACATAAGTAAAACTGTGTTGGGGATTGGAGGCAGGTTCGGAAGGCCACGGACCCTTCATTTGCTTTTGGGTCTCTCTGTATTAGTTATTCCTTGAGAAAAATCAACCCCCACAGCAGAGGCACAGAGAGGTGATGCAAGCAGAGCTGAGGCCACAGTTGCCTTCCTAAAGGAGGCCATGTGAAGAAACCAAGAAAAAGGATCCTTTTCCATGTGCCATTAAAAGACAAACTGAATGCAATCATGGAGACACTGGAGGAAAATAATTGCATTTATGCACTTATATTTTTGAACAACAGATCTTTAATTGCCTATAAAAGAAGAAGAAATAAGGAACCGGCTTCTGGTTAAGAAATATCTCTCTGGAAGCTGGGCAGGGATCTTATTTGCTTCAGGACTTTAAAGATATGGTGGGGGGGGGGGCAGGCTCAATTTACCCAGAACGCCCAGGAAATATCTTTGAAACCTACAGCAACGCAAGACCCTTTGTCCTTGAGTTTCCCAGGATGAGAAGCTGGTGACAGAATGTTCTCATGGCTTTCTGCCTCGGTCTAAGCTCAGATAATCCACAAAGGCATTGACGCAGTCTCTGGGCTGTATCATGGGGAGGGTTAAATAATCCCACTGCTGTTTGTCATTTGGCTTGAGCACCTGACTGAGGTATCTGTTCTGGAATGTTCCTAAACCCTGGCAAATGCCGAAGAAATAAAGGCCAAGTCAGAAGCAGGAAACAAACCACAATGGGTTGGTGCCCAGAGAGCAAGGAAATAGACTACATGAAGGCATGAGACCACCTCACCAGTGACCAAATTATGAGAGAGCAAAGGGCCTGGAGAAATCCTCCACAGGCAGGTGGAATGTTGGAGTAAGGGGAGGGAGGGTCACAGCATGATTTGTGCCACACCCTGGGCATCAGGACTCTGGGCTGCAGGCGGATGTCTTGGCATTGGAAACCGAAGCAGAGATGCCTAACCAGACTACGTGTGGTACAAGCTAAGCAAACATTAGAAGGGGACCTCAGAGCAATATCCAGGGAGGTCCCGCTCCACCCTGGAGACCAGCATTAGGAGACCATATGCCCAGATGCACCCAGAGCTCAGAAACCTTGTTTGCTCCGTGGGAATCTAAGGTATCAGGGTTCCTCCAGCCGGCTCATTTCTGCATGTGAATGGAACTCCCTGGTGAATCCCGGGCCCTCCGCTGAGAAGAGCTTCCTAAACCTCTGCTCTGTTTTTGTTGTATGACCCCCACTGATTCCACATTGGCCTGACCTTGGTCTGAGTCACTTCCTGAAATCAGATCTCCTGCTGTGCAAAAAGACAAACAGGTACCCAAAAGTCACCTCAGGACATAAACAGGAGAACACAGGGTTTAGCAGCCAGTAGATACTTAGGAAGCAATAGTAAGGAGGCCACACGATGTTTAATTTTCTTTAGCCCCTTGCTTCTCAGGATTATGTAATTAAATTTTAATATTTACATTTAGTTGAGCTCATGAAGTTAATTTTTCAGTGGTTTAAGAGCTGACGAGTACTTTGTCATCCTGACACAAGCTCTCCGTGTTGGAAATGCCTCTGTAAGACTGGCTTATAGGTAGTCTGTAGGGTGTTTTATTGATTAGTGATTGATGTGGGAGAGCCCAGTTCCCTGAGTGTGGAGCTACTCTCCACAGATGCTCCTGGGTGGTATAAGAAAGCAGGTTTATCAGGCCATGAGGAGCAAGCCAGTAAGCAGCACACATCCATGGACTCCAGGGCCCCACCTTGAGGTCCCTCTCATATGAACAAAATGTCCCTCTGGGATGAATTATTTTAAACCCCTTTCCTCACCAAGTTGCCTTTTTTTTTTTGGTCATGGTCTCTTGTCACATTATTAGAAAGCTATCTAGGACCATGTGGTTGCTTTTAGTAATAATATTCTTGGTGAGACTGTAGCAGCGGTCGATCTAAGAGTATCTAGGAAAGGTGTTTGATGAGAGTAATGTCTACAGAGTCCATGCCCGTACTGAGACTAGCATGTGCCCTGTGGCCAGCAGACAGGACACAGCAGGCGCCAGGGATGGTCAGGTGAGATGACAGAACTGAGGACCTAGCAGAGACTGAGCCCTGCACCTTAGGACTGAAAGGAAACAACAGGAGGGCACAGAGAGGTGCAGACAGCAGGAATCAACGGCATTGGGTTGGGAACTGTAGCTGAGCCTCACAGGAAATGCTCATGGTCTCCCAGGGGAATGCGTGTTCTAGGTTATTCCAAAACCCATCAAGTTGACCATCAAAATCAACCACCACGGTAGGGTATGCGGGATGTTTTATTCGTGCCGTTAAGGGGGCATCCCCAGTCTGGATGATCCAGGCTTAAGCCTGGCGCTGGCTTTTGGTTTTGTTCATTTCAATCAGCCTCTTCAAATAACTTGAATCCCACACAAAGAAACTGTGACTGACTTCTGTAACTACCTCTCAGTCACTTTGGGATACTCATGCTGACATCACGCATTGCATTAAGTGTTCCTGATTTCTTCTATGTCATACAGCATCGCTCAGAGATCATGCATACCAATAGTAATACCCCAGTTAAGGTTCCAACAAATGAGCCAAACAGGAAAATATCAGGAAGCCTGCAAGGCCACAGCATGCGCCAACCCTGCACACTCAGAACTGTGCAAGGCAGGGCTGAGGGGGCTTTGAAGAGAGGACAGGCTAACACTGCTGTGCCCTAACCGTGGCTCAGCAGAGAGGGACAGCCATCAGTATAACGCCAGGCAATAGATAACCAGCTCAAGACACTATTACAGACACAAGGCAGGGGTGATCCTGACTGTGCAGATACTCCTGCTGGCATGGGAAATGGGGGGAAGCATTTTAAGATAAAAAGAATTAAAGCTTCACTAAAAATTATACGCACTTCAGCAACATCAGCACCTCTGGAAGGATGCAGCATCAGCATCTCTGGAAGGATACAGCATACTCACGCTGTGTGTGACTGGGCAGTTCCGGGGACCAGCTTCTCCAGCTGTGCTCTCCTATATCTCTAATCACCTGTTGCTATAGTAACCAGGGGAGATGCACTCACTCCTGTGGGGTAAGAGATGTCTCCGTGGCAGCTCATCCAGAGCAGGGAAGACACAGCTGCCTCATGACCCTGACCCCAGGCTCTGTGGCATGAACCTAACTGTGACCTTCCTCGGGGCCACTCAGACTGAAGGGAGAAACAAGGACGAGTGCCCACTTCACAGGAGCTACACAGGGGGACAGCACACAACCTGTTCAACTGAAGATTCACACGCCACCTGCTCTTCACAGTGAATCCCGATGGCCCGTGTTTATCGTGACATGTGACAGGAAGCGCTTTGGGTCTGGTGCTAGCCACACCGTACAGATGACCATGGCAGTAGGGTGACCTTTCATGAAAAATCACGTTTAGAGATAGTAACACACACATACACACACACACACACCCATAGGGGTGAAAGGCAGTTTTGTCTGTAATTCAATTATATTCTTATATAAGGGCACATATTTACAATGGTGTCCTAAAACATTGACGTAAAAAATGATTAATTATTACTTAGCTGTCGGATACTATATTCTGCTTCTCAATGCAGAAAAATTCCTGCACATGAATATGCTTGCATACACAGAACATGCATACAGATACATACACCACATACCACAGGCACACACATTGCATGTATTTGCACACAGACATTATATGCACAGCACACACATTCACAAGCACACATGCATATCACACATGTTTCATATCATATGTGCATACACATACACATGTACATACCATCACGTGCATACAGTCACTGCCAGCCACAGATTAGTATGACATGCATACACACCTTATGCGTTATATGTACAACCATGCATGAACTGGCACACACACACTAGTCCTCTGTAATACCTCATGTGCACACACGTGTATCCATGTACCTATACACGAGACACATCACAACTGTGCTTACATGGTGCATTTCCCCATTGTTGGTGCTACCCTGCTCCCATGGAAGGGTAATACCAGCCCTGAGCCCAGCAGAGGCCGGCACCTTCCCAAGGTTCTGGTAATCAAGTCTGTCCCCTTAGCATTGCCATCAAGAGAGGAGTCAGGACTGAAACGCCACCGAATCATACTACTGGATGCTGAATACACACAGAAAGAAACACAACCCAGTTCTGTCTGCGTGTCTGTAATAATGATCTCGCTCTTTGACGGGGCTATAATGTGGCAGAAGCACACGATAAGGCTTTGTGCCTGTAATAAATTAGAAGCAGACGCTGATCTGGCTCTTCCAGGGTCCTTAACGTTGTAGATGCGTGACGTGACTTTGTAAATCAAGTCGAAACCCCAGAGTCCGAGGCGTGGCAGCATTTATGAGGGTCACAGCAGCCGCAGGCAAAGCTCGCTGGGAATCTCAGCCACGGTGCCAACTGTCTTACTTGTCCTTAGGAACCTCAGGTGAGGACAGTATTCACACCTCAGTGACCCCTTACATGGGGACAGCTTCTCTGTGGTTCACTCTCAAGGAGGTCCAGTCCCAACACTACCCTCCAGGGACAGCAGGTGGCAGCTGGTAGCAAGTCACTCAGTAGCAGTGTGTGCTAGAACACCAAGATGTACAACTTCTTGTAGCCCCTGGGAACCACGAAGGACCATTGGAAAGCTGGTCACAAGTAACAGGGTATGGTGTACCCATGGCTGCAGAACCTGGTAACCAATTAGTGTGTCCACCTGGCCTCTCCCTCGCGTCCATGGGCTTTCATGGGCAGATGGTGCTGTGTGCTCCAGACCCTTCTGACGGGCATGGGTGCTGACCTCTTCTTCAGCTGCATAGGTTCTCCACCTTGGACAGGAGTCCAGCTTGAAGATGGAGCGCTTGCTGCCCTTCTAATCAGGTAGCTGAGATCGCCTATGTGTAGTGGCGTGAGCTGTCTCTGATAAAGCCATCTCCTTGTCCCACAGGGGGCGCCCCTACTGCTGTGGGCTGTGGAACCACATATAATAGAACTACACCTCCCCGGGCTGGGGGTGGGGTGGCTCTGCTCAGTGGTGATACGTCACGAGATCATTTCACCAGATAAGGAGACTTGTGCTGATGGATGTGACATCTCAGCAGACTCTCCTTGCACAACTCCCCTTGCCTTCAGCAATACCGCAATCACTGATTTAATACGGTTGAGTTACACCATGTGTACAAGGGTGAGCTTTACAGCATTGCTGTGGGAAGAAGAGAGGAGACAACCGGCCATCTGTCAGCTGAATGAGGGAAGCGCGTCCGGACGCTGGGATACTTCAAGGGAAAGTTAGTCGGCACTGAAACCGCATGGGACAAACACTATGGACACGGAGCCGTACAGACGTATATTAGGAATACAGAAAAGACACCAGAGGATAAGCTGATGGGTGGATAGGAGATCCTGTCAGAGACTTCGGGAAGCACACAGAAGAAAAGCCACAGCTCATGTAGACCAGAGAGAGCACATCAGACATCTTTATACGTCTACTGTGTCTTCCATATTATTTTGGTAATAAAAACACTTATATGCAACACACGTTATGCAATGCAAGAAGTTATTTAAGAAGGCCAAGATACATTTTTAAAGTCTGTTCAAGCCACACAAAAAAAGTCACCATGCGTCTATTTAGTAAACATCACTGAGAGTCAGCCGCAGAGTCTAAGCGTCTAAAATATCTCATCAAAGGAAACGCAGCTCTCCAGCCCCAGTCTCCTGAGCCAGTGTGTGGGACAAGCAGGGAGCTATAATGGAACCAAAAAGCAAGCTGTACCATGCTCTGGACTGTGTTTCAAGAAGCAAAGGCGGAGGAGGTGAGACCAAGTGTCCAAACGTTCCTTCAGGAAGAGAACCAAGCAGATGTAAGGGGGCAGCAGGCAAGGAGTTGAGCCCAGTGGAGGGATACTGATATATTAGAAAGGAGGGTGGGATGGAAGAAAGTCACGCAGGGCGTTCCCTCCGTTCTTCCCTCCCTCCCTCGGTGGGGGGCTAAAAGCCACGCTTGGAGAATGGAGAGACCAAGGTCTGCCTTAAAATGGAAGGACTACTGGCTGCAGTGTTGGCAACCGACCACGAGGGGGCGGCTGGAAGCAAGGAGGCCCGCAGAGTGGGTCCAAAGAGATCCTGGGGACCGCATAGGCAGCGACACAGCCCAGTTCACGGTAGGCCTATTCAAGTATTGTAGTTAATATTTAGTAACATTTAATTAAGCCTCGTCCTATAAACAGAGCTTCGCAGTGAGAAGCACCTTGCAGAGCTAGGGTCAGTGTGAGGATCCCGTTCGCTGTACACTGCACACGCACACGCACAGGCACACTTATGCTGCCAAGCTGAGTGTGCAACGAACCCAATCACCATGGTTCTTCTGTGCGCGTCCTCAGCCACTTCTTCAGATCAAAGTGTGGACAGGCTCCTTTTCAGGTCTTTTGGCTACACCGTCAAACTGACTTCCAGAGTCCCTGGCCTCCATTATACCCCCTAGGTTTCTCCCTATTCACAGATCATGAGCATCATTATTCTTCACTGTCTGCCCATCTGATTGGAAGGAAAAGCTTTCCTTGCTTTGTAACGGGTACGCTGTGGGGGCGGGGCATCGTCACAGGCCTTAGCATACAAGAATAAGAAGCTTAATTCCGCGCGCCAGCCATAAACACCTAAACAATGAAGTTGGAAAATAATTTACAGTGGTGTAAGAATGAAGTAAATACTCAAAAACAAATTTAACACTGGCACAAGACTCCCTGATAACTGTGAGGCGTAGCTGAATAAAGTGATCACAGATCTGATTGTGGGCAATGTGGCCCATTTCTGCACCGAGGATACTCAACCTCGGGTCGTATTTCCCACTGATTGACAGATTCTGGACATTCCCCAACAAAACCCATGCTGTCTCCTCTGCAGAAATTGGCAATGTGACACCTAAATTCCTGTAGAAATGTGGAGGGCACAGAGCAGGGAACGCTCAAGCATCCAGACTTCAGAACCTCTGGAAAGGAAGTCACTGGCACAGCTGTGGCCCAGAACAGGGTCTAATATGACAGGAAACAAAGATTCGTTCTGTGCGTCAGTTGGTTCTCCACAGGGTCCCACACAGCTCCGTGGGGAGGGGATTGTTGCCAGCACATGGTTGTGGGCCAGTGGGATACACATCTTCAGAAGAGAGAGAGGGACCCGGGTAGAAAGACCAAGCAGAGCTCAGGCAGAGTGGATGTAGAACTTCAGGGTAGGAGCTAAAACTACAGAAGCTTATTAGGGGAGCCTGCAGTAGAATCGGGCAGCGACTTCTCGGTCGTAACACAGAAAACACAGTGACAAGAGAAAAAAATAGATGCGGTGAAATAAAAATAAAGAGTGAAAATGTTAACTGAGCCTGGTGCCGAGAGTCTGCGATCCAGGTATGCTCAGGAGGCTGGACTGGTGGTCTGCATGGTAAGTTAGAAAGGGCAGTGTAGGGAGACCCTGTCTCAGAACTGAACAAAACAAAAACAGGAAAGCAAAACAGAAGCCTACAGACTGGAAGGGGGGGAGAGAGACTGGGAGTCCTGTATCTAAGGATTTTGCAGATGGTATTTAGTAAGAAAAGAGTCTCTGATCTTAGTTACTAAAGATGTCACCAATTCAGAGCACGCAGAGTGCCTGGGTGGCCATTTCTTCAGGGGAAAGATGCCCAACCTCTTCCCGCGTCAGAAACTGCTAGCTGCCAGCTGCACTCCACAGCCCTGGGCACTCTGGGTGATACAACTTCGAGCAGCGGGTGCGGCTGGCACCTTCCCACCCCTGCTTCAGAGGCAAAGGTGAACGCTCAGGAAAGCAGCCTGGCATGTCTTCAAAACCTTGAGCACAGTAGCCACCTGTGATTCACCGGTTCCTGCCTTAGGTGGACGCTCAAGTGAGAGGAAAGGGTTTCCACCCGGCCTGCGTGCGGAAATGCAGAAATGAGGCGCAATTTCTTCCTAAGAAACGCTGGAGAAACATGAGGGCTCTCACCACCCAGCAGAGAATGATTCCGCCAGAAAAAGGAGGTTCTGGGGATGCAAAATGGGCGCATCCGGAAGTCTAAAAACAGTAAAAAGACCCGGATAGCAGGATTCCACTCAAAACAGTGTCCACTGGAGGCAGGCGTGGCTGGGGGGGGGGTCTGAGCATGTGTGCAGAGGAGGTGGGGGCGACTGATCATGTGTGTGCGGCTTTCTTTTGGAATCCAGTGTTCCTGAAGTGACCACCATGGTAAGAGCTGCACAGCTCAGGAACTTGCTAGAAGCGTCCTTAAAGGTGCGTGGCATGTGAGTGAGGGAGGACTAGATAAACTGAGAAGCATCCAGAGGTTTCCAGGTACATACAGGTGTGCACTGGGAAACCTGGTAGTGGGTTTTCCATACGAAACAGGAATGTGGTTTGTGCAATGTAATTTTTTTGTTTTGTTTTGTTTTTTTCAATTTAAAAACCTAAACAACACCTTTCTCTGGCCGTGCCTAAGCTCTCCTCTGTTCCTTTGCGGAGGGGCTCTGGCCTTCCCTGAGGAGCACGCAGGTCTCAGGGGCACCGGGGTTGGGCTGGGCTAGGGCGCGGCGGGCCGACGGGGCGGGCAGGGGGCGGCCGCTGTGACCTCGGGCGTCGCAAACACCGCCCTCCGCGGCCAGCGATAGGTCCCACCCCACCTAGGCGACCTGCGGCCGGGGGCGGGGAGACGCGGCGGGGACGCGCAGCGCAGTGGTTGAACGGCCGACCGGGAGATGTGGGCTCCGAGCGGCCTGGGACCCGCGGGCTGGGACCGCCGCAGGGTGGGCGCGCGGCTGCGGGCGGCACTGGCCGGGTTGCAGGAGCTTCAGGGACTGCGCGCCACGCAGCAGGCGCGCGTGCGGGGCGCCCTGGGCCTGCACCCTGCGCCCGGGCCCCGCGGCCAGGAGCTGCGGCTGGAGGCGGCGCTGGCGGCGCTGCGGGAGCAGCTGGTAAGGAGAGAACGGGACACGAGTGGCCATGGGGGCGTGTTGTGGAGTGACCGGGGTGCAGCTGCGTGGACTGAGCGAGTGGAGAGGCCTGATGCGCGGCTGCGTGGGGAGCGCGCTACGGGGTGCGTGCTGGGGAGCCGCGCGCGGAACCTGGTGTTGAATGCGCAGCGCCTCTGCGGCTGACACAGCATTGGTGTGGAGGCGCGCAAGTCGGGCTAGACGCAGGGGACCCTGGCCTCAATCCCCTAGCAGGTCTTCCTGCTGCACAGCGGGACCGTGTCCCGCAGGGCACCCTACTGGGTTCACTTGTGTCACTGGGGCGTCTTGCGGGCTGATGCCAGTCTCCAAGATTGCCTGTCACCTGATCCGCTTTTAACAACAAAACAAAACCGAGTGTGCTCCAGTCTGAGGAACGTGGGAGGGGGAGATCTGTGGTGCTTTCTCAGCTACCCGCGCCCACTGAGTGCCCCTCTGTGGACCACGGGAGGCCTTCCGGGGGTAGAGCTACAACCTGCTTGAGATGCTTTGCAGTACTGCAGTGTTGTGTTGTTGTTTGTTTGTTTGTTTGTTTTTCGAGACAGGGTTTCTCTGTGTGGCTCTGGCTGTCCTGGAACTCGCTTTGTAGACCAGGCTGGCCTCGAACTCAGAGAGATCTTCCTGCCTCTGCCTCCCAAGTGCTGGGATTAAAGGTGTATCACCACCGCCCAACACTGCAATATTTCTAAAATAACAAAATGATGGTCTCGGTGTAGTGGAGTCTCATCCATAACTCTTAAGTGGGATTTCTTGGATGGAGAAATTTGGATCTGTCCTGTTGAGAGTTGGTAAAAGTCCAGGGAAACGAAACGGTTGTGTTCAGTCAGCTTTAGCTCAGAACCGTGTTGGATTTGTGACTAAAGAATCAGGAAGTCCAGGGTCTGAGTCACTCCCCAGGACACCTGGAATCTTCCTTGGGTGTCAGAGAGGTGGAGAGCTGGCTGAAGGTGGAACCCAGCTGGCAGCCTCCTCCAGACTGTGAGATGCTCACCTGCCCAGAGACGGACATGGCTGGTGTGGACTGGACTCTGCAAATTGCTGGACCCAGGAAAGGACCAAGGCATCACAACAGGTGCCTGTCGTTCAAAAGGCTACGCACCCCGCTTCACGTGACCTCAACCAGGCAGGCACACTGCCGGTTACACGCATGACCCGTTCCCTTAAGGTTGATGATTAACTCCGCTTCAGCAGTGCTTAGACCCAATCCGTGATCCCACACACTACAATTACCAGCAGCCTTTGGAGACTTCAAACAAGCTTTGTTGACACACTCACACACTCACTCCCCTCACCACTACCATCACTACTCCTCTCCGTGAGACCAGAGGGAACACGCAGGCTTTGTTATGAAACTTAGTTCACAGGAAAAGAGAAAAATAGTTGAATTTATGTGGCTCTAACCAGCACTTAGCACTTCTTTCTTGAGGGGGAGAGCAAGAGTACTTGTTAGATAAAGAAAATAATGAAAGGGCTGCCAGTTAAACCCGGCAGGATCTAGATAGCTCACTGCCCTCCCGCTGGCTCACCTGGCCCTCAGTCAGTGTTCAGGTGTGAAAACCTGAAGCATCCAGGAGCCCCCCACCCCCACCCCGACAGTTATTCTGCGGGGATTCTCAAGTAGGGATGGGTTTAGCCATTTCTAGGGATTCAAGAGATGGGCTACGCCCTGCTAATTGCAGTGTCAAAAGTCACAAAGGGAACTCTGCAGTAGCTGCTTAGGAGAGTTTTGTTCATTAGATAAATCAGTGACTCGTGATAAACTGGGGCCAAAAACAAACAAAACAAAACCAGAGGTGATTTCAGCACTTAATCCTCCTTATTCCAGACTTCTTTGCTGATGAAATCCCATGCCCTCTGACCCCACAGTCTGCTTCAGGTGGCCCTTTAAGCTGCCCCATGATTGTCTTCACAGGGGCTTGTCTCAGGAAATGGCTAGTGTTTTTACTCAAGTAAGTGGGCTTAGGTAGAATAGCACCTTCTTGGCTTGGCACTATGCCAAGAAGCTGTAACATTCTATCATGCCTCGGCTACATCCAGAAGAGGCTTCCTGGAACAGCAGGCCCGTATGAGGACCATCCCGCAGGGGTGATGGGTCGCGACTTGTTCTAAAAGTGACAACATGCAGCAGCTCAGGCGGTGACACCACAGGAGCAAGCCACACCGATTCCGTAACCGTCAATGGTGTTTTCCTTGGCCCGAGCAGCTTGCTTGATGAACACACAGGGGGCAGATGGAGGTCAGATGAGAAGCAGATGAGAAGCAGATGAGGCCAAGAACAAGGAGGACCTGACAGACTTCTCCAGGGTCACTGTCAGTCTCCCCTGTGAGCCAGCGCTCCGGGCCCTTCACTATTGATGGATACGCTGTGAAGTTTGCAGGAGGCGGTCGGGGGTAATTCATGAATCACACATTTTCTGTGCTCACTATTAGCATTCCAAGAGAGGAAGGAAGTGTCTTAGATACCATCTCAACATCTTGAACTTTTTATCCTCCAAATATATTACAAAGATTTTTTTTTTAATGCTGTGGTTGCAGGGCAGAACCTCCCATGGGGGAAGGTGTAACACATTCAGATCCAGTTCTGTGCAATGGTGTGGGGCTTTTAAAGGAATCGGCCAGCTGCCTTTCAGGGGAACCATGGAATGCAGGACTCGGGCATTTGGTGACTGCCAGACTTAGCTGGTGAAGGTACAAGGTCCTACCCCGGAGCCTTACATAGCAAGAGCCCAGGTGTGCTGGGTGTGGTTAGTTCTCCCTTGCACCAGGCCTCTGACCCCTGACCCCGCTTTGGGGGATTCTGACCCAAGTGGCCCAGAACATCCCTGGCATCAGCATGAGGCTTGTAGACCATAGGCAGGCTTGGTCCTGGGCAGAGTGCCACAGTCTGGCTGTAGCCAGCCGTGCTCCCCCTGGTCACAGTGGCTTTGACCCTGAAGTTCAGCCTAAGGAACAGTGATGAAAACGTGAAGCAGGGGTGGAGGAGGCATTAATTAGGGGCTATCAATCTCTATGGTGAGCTCACAGCAGAGCCCGAGGATCCTAAAAACTGGGGTCTTGAGACCTTAACCATTAACCAGAAACTAGCTGCCTAGGCTGGCTGGACAGATGTTATCTGCAGAGCAGATGGTCCCAACCTTCGGAAGAGGGCAACCAGCCAGACCTCTGAAGAAGGGAAGTTGAGAGAAACAGATGCTGTCACTCACTGGACTGGACCGGGCAGAAGTGCTTGGTGTCTGTGGGCCGTCTGCGTCAGGGTAGGACAAAGAAAAATCTTTTACAGGAAAAATCCATGCCAGCCCTTTGATGGGCCTAGTGTTGGTTTCTGGGGGTTAGAAAGGGCATGCCTGTGTCTCCTTCCTGCTTGTCAGGGAGTTTGTGATGGGAGCAGGTTCAGGGAAGTTTCATTCACTTGTGACATGAGCTGCTATAGGAGATACTGTTGCCCCAGACACCCTCAGACCCTGGGTTAGTAGAGTTAGGATCAGAGCCTGGGACCTAGCAGCCCTAAAAAGCCAGCTGGGCCACCCACAAGTCATAATGAGACTCTGAGATGGGAACATTTATTCTGTATGTCCGCATGAAGAAGAGAGACAAACGAAAAGGCCCAATGACACCCCAAGTTCATCTTTGGGGTACCCCTTTAGATTTAAAAAGAAGAGATGAGCAGTCCTCATCTGTCCTTGTCTCAGATGCCGCCGGGAAGGTGGTAGGTGAGTTGTCAGAACTGGGGGAATTTCTTCTCGGGAGACAAGCTCTGGCTCCAGCTGGTCCCTGCTTAAGATGAGATTCAAGGGAAATTCCGATTTCTTAGTGCCCATTGTCTCTTCAGAAAATCTTCTTTCCTGTGGGGGCGAGAGCACCCGGAGGTGGCTCCCACCCCCACCCCGTCAGCTCCTGCAGGGGAAGGCTGAGCCTGCTGAGATTGGCATCCCACTCAGCTCACCCTGACCCTTTGCGAAAGCACTTGTTGTGGTGAACAGGAAGTCATAACTGCCGGCATCTGCTGCCGCTGATTTCCACGCTGCTGAGATTTCTGATGTAGCTCCCCACTAGGAAAGTCATGGTCACGCTCTTCCACAGATGAGCCGTGTCCCTCTTTGTTTGCCTTAAACCTGCTTGTTAATTAGAGGAAATATATGTATGCCGCCAGCCCAGACATCAGGAAACTGCACGGTTGAAAGAAATCAGTTCTTACCAAACACTCGGTACTGTTTAGTTTATGTATGAGCACGCAGAACTCACCCCACTTTGTGTGGGCTTCACAGTGTATGTGTGTGTGTGTGTGTGTGTGTGTGTGTGTGTGTGTGTGTGTGTCAGTGCGTGTGCGCGTGTGTGTGTCCGCATGTGTGTGTGTGCATATGTGTGAGTGTGTGTGCATGTGTGTGAGTGCGCGCGCGTGTGTGTACATGTGTGTGAGTATGTGTGTGCGTGCTCACGGCTATAGACCTGAGGACCATGGTATAAAGAAGTCCATTCTCTGGGGATAGTCTTGCACATAAGCTCGCCAAGCTGTCCAAGTGAAGCTGGGGTCTCCTATCAAAATGCCCACTCCCAGGTACCATAGGCCATGGAGGTGCTGTGTGAAGAACTATCTTCACTACTGCTAGACTGTGTGCATGTGTTTGTACATGTGTATGCGTGCAGACACGCACATGCCAAGGGGAGCAAGTCCTTCGCTGTACGTTCCAGCAGACCCAGGGAGTTTCTTCCCACTAGTTAACATGAGTTCGGAGCTGGAGTCTGGGAGCCTTCCCCGTGTCTTTGGTGGCCCTGTTTCCACCTTGGACCTGGTTTAGATCTCTGCATTCACGTTGGTTTTTATTCTCTCTCCTTCTTCGCCTCCCAGTCACGGTTGAGGCGGCAGGATGCAGGCCTGAAGACTCACCTGGACCAGCTGGACCAGCAGATAAGTGAACTGCAGCTGGATGTGAGCAGGTCGTCTTGCGAGGCCCTGGACAGTGACAGCAGACCCAGCTCAGGTACGGCTGATGGTGGCTGCCACCCCTCACAGACCTAACGCTGTGGACAGTGCCAGCTGCAGCCTGTGTCCTCCGCTGATCTGACACTTGGGAGGTCCCCTGAGCAGCCTGGGAAGTGGATGTGACTAAAGACATAAAAAGCTATAAACACACTGAAAAAATACAAATATAATAAACATATGAAGTTTAAATATAATATATGTCTTAAGAGTTTACGTACAGTACAGTTTATACAGCAGTTTACACATATGTAAACTACCAGCTGTATTAAATACCCCAGGAGCTCCTAAACCATGCTGAGGATCACCTAAGTCATTGACATCAATTTGACCGGCCCTTCCCTCCCTGTGCGCCATCCCAGACCTCCTCAGAGAAGGTCATTGTTGGCAGTCTTTGCTGGCTTGTGTGACTCTGGTCACCTTTGCTTTCTCAATACGCTACAGGTGAAACTTGGCAACAGGGACCCCTGTGTCTGGGTTACAGTGGTCACAGGTATCTGTGACGGCAAGCCTGGAGTGTGTGGAGTCCGTGGCACTCTTGGTACTTGGCTTTTGCAGTCTAACCTGGAATGTGCTACCCGAGCAGTCCCTGGGACTGAGGACTCCCAGGAAGGAAATGCCCCCCCCCCCATGCAGTTGTGTGTTAAAGAAGGAGATGTCCGTAGCAAAGGAAGCTCTCCTTCTGAGCATAGCTATAGGGGTCAGGTGAGGTAGGGTCAGTTATTCCCATAGCCACTCACAAGGTTACCAGCAAGAATCTAGAACATTCTCATTGTGGACCTGTCTCCACAGGCATTCTTAGCAGCCCCTCAGCACTCTCTGTGCCAGTAAAAGCAAGAGAAAAGGGGTCTAAGTCTTAGGGTAGAGCCCACTGGCCAGGGGCGCACTGACCACTGTGTCTGCTCTGTCTAGGCTTCTACGAGCTGAGTGATGCTGGGTCCTGCTCCCTGTCCACCTCATGTGCCTCTGTTTGCAGTGACCGCCTGTCCCCCTCACTGGGCGGCTGGCTGCCTGTGTTTCATCCCTCTAAGTCCAGGTCTGGCATGGGGGACTGGCGACCCCGCTCTGCGGATGAGACCACTGTCCCTGCATGGAGCCCACAGCCCAGTGGAGAAGAGAGCAGGTTCCCGCATGGTGCAGAGGACACAGGCCGTCCGAGGGGCATGTTCCGGCCTAGACCTGTGTCTACAGGTGAGAGGGGACGGAGAGAGCGGGAGTGTCGTTTCGGTGAGAAGGGTAGCAGATGACGGTACCTGGGCTCAGTGGGGAAGAGGCTGACCCCACTTGGATGGAGCGTGTGTGTGTGTGTGTGTGTGTGTGTGTGTGTACGCCTGTGTGTTTCTTCTTTTAAATGAACATCCAGAAACTCCAAAGAAGCATTCAGATCATGTGACATGCCACATTTAGAGTAAGAATCGAGGCACAAGCACCCTCCATGTTTTCCCAAGAGAAAAAGATGTCACTTGGATACACACACACACACCTGGGCTCTGTGCCAGCCTTGGTCTCTCTGTGCCTCCAGTTTCACTCCCAGGCTGTGGATGCTGGAGCAGTTCCTGTTGTGACTGTCCCGTGTATGGCTGGACACGTTTCTCCTGGGTAGCCTCCCAGCTGTGGTTAAGTGGAGGTACCGAGATGATGCTTTCTTCTCCTCACTGAAGCTCAGGGACCAGTACACACTGTCAGAGCCCATAAGGCCTGAGTCTCCATATGCGCCTATGGGAAACAGGAACTTGGCATCTGTCTGTGTTGATGTGCTTTTCATGGTCTCATTCCCAGGTGATCTTGAGAGAGTCCTCCCAGATGACCTGGGGCTTCAGAGAGCTGGTGTTGATGCTGCACCCCCATCCCTCCTCTGCCAGGGGATAGAGGTCCCAGCCCACACACTGGACCCCAAGTACCAGCGTGATCTGGTGGCCAGGGGTGGCCAGGAGGTATACCCGTATCCCAGCCCCCTCCATGCAGTGGCTCTCCAGAGCCCGCTCTTTGCTCTGCCTAAGGAAGCGCCACATCTTGACATCCACTCGCCTCCTCCGGAGCCTCCTCTAGTCCCTGTTGATCAGAACAGGACTCAGGCTGGGCCGATCCGTGAGCTGGGCTCGGCCGAAGCCTACATCCACAGGCTGTTGCGTCTGCGGGGCCAAGAGCTCCCTCTGAGGGATGAGCTGCAAGAGCAGGGAGGGGACCCGGCTCCTTTCCCACGGAAGCTGTGTGGCCAGAGGTCAGACAGTGGAGGTCAGCTCGAGAAGCTGGCCTACGGAATGGACAGGGGAGGAATGAAACCAAGTAGGGATGCTGCCAAGGACAGCCTCAAGCAACAGGGGCCTGTGTCCCTTGTGGATACTGAGCCCCTCAGCAGCCCCCTGCAGGAGGAAAGCACCTGTTGGAATCCCCGTGTCCACAGAGACAGTTCTGTAGGTTTCTCTCTCTGCTCCCAGGCCCAGCAGCCCTGCATTGACTATGGCCAAGGACAAGCCCTGTCACCGTCCAGGGTACTGGGCCCTGAGAGCCCCCCTCTGGACCCAGGGCCCTTTGCCTACCCTTCTTACACCTCTGGTGAAACCTCCCCAATGAGGCTGAGGATGGGATCTCCCCAAAGCAAGACGGTGAAGGTCAGAAGAAGAATCAGTGATAAAGTGCCCAGGCTGGGGAAGCAGCTTCCACCACAACCCGAGAGACAACAGGGCACCCATGCCGCTGCCTTGACTCCAGAATGGGGCCCCTCATGCAGGCCCCAGCAGGGAGGGCTCAGCAGGGGCCCCACACTGGCCAGAGAGCCTCCTGGACGCTCCTGCTCTGAGTCCACCCTATACCCTGTGCCCTTCTTTGTCCCCCTAGTGGTAGCTCAGCAGGAAAGTTACCCAGCATCCCAAGTTCTGTTCCCAATGGAGGCATCCCCCCTCAGCTCGGCAGCCAGGGGGAAGCAGCGCAGGTGGCAGTCTACTACAGAGATCTCAGCCAAAGCCTGCTCGGTCAGCCATCCTGGGCCCAGCTTGGGGCCCCTTAAGTCTCCAGCGAGGAGAGTAGGTGGTCCCCAGGTCCAGAGCAGGCCCGCACTTGCCCGTCAGGATGCCTGTGTGAGAAGCGAGTCCGACCCCTCCGAGCACTCGGCAGAGTGTGCCTCCCTGTTCCACTCCACCATTGCCGAAACCAGCGAGGATGAGGAGGCAAGTGACCACACTGCCAACCGCTTCGGGGACGAGTCTAGTAGCAACGATTCGGAAAGCTGTGTCCAGAGTAGGCGCAGTGGCCTGGGAAGAGGCAATGCACAGGTTGGACAGAGGGAGAGGGCGTGGCCTCGGGTGCCGCCCCAGCAGTCTCCACGGGTCCCAGGAAGCTCCAGGCCACCGCTTCCCCCTGTGCCCAAACTGTGCCGCATCAAGGCCTCCAAGGCCCTGAAGAAGAAGATCCGCAGGTTCCAGCCAGCAGCCTTGAAGGTCATGACCATGGTGTGATGCCAGTGTTTTAAGCCTAAGACCCCAGGACGCGCAAGGCCCTCCTTCCACACCGTTTGATGAGCAGACTGAGGGACTGAGGGTACCACACTGTCGTCTTGCTTAAGTTTCTCGGGCACCCTCACTGTGGTTGTGAGTTCTCTCGGGTGAGTTTCCATCCAGCCGTTTTGATTGCATGATCCCAGCTGCAGCTTTGCCCGACATCACGCTCTGGCTGGTGTGTGGGGAGAGGTCTCTAAGAAGGCATTCCTGCCCAGAGACGACTTAGGTGCGTCACATCCTCTTCAGGGGACCAGATTTGAATTCAACTCCACACTACACTCATGATAAATGCCTGCACGATGCTGATGTCATACCAAATAAAAGAACCACATTCCCCTTCTCCTGCAGCCGCTGTCTTGTCTGTCTGCCGTCCTAACAGTGGATGTGCACGGACCCGAGGGAGGAAAGACTTTGAGAGTAAAGCCTAAATTCTGGATTCAACACAGGTGAATTGAGTAGGAAAAAATATTTGGAAAATAATTTTTTCACTTTTTTTGTCTTTTGTTTTTTAAAAAAAGTCTACTTTCGAAGGATGAGGACGATAGGTTTTCAACTCAGCTGTTCAGAGCCGTGCGTACTCACGAGGCAGCCTTCTGGGTCCAACACGTTGCCCTGGAGGGGATGTGGGGTGCATCTCAAGGGGTGCATCTCACGGGGTGCCTGCCCTTCCCCTGCATGCTTCACAGCAGCCTTGAAAACGAGACAGACAGCCTGAAAATACTGGGGCAATAAAGTGTCACACTTGAGCTAAAGTTTTCTATCGCAAGAGCTGTGTACAGGGCTAAAGGTGAAGACTTCATTGATTAAAGTTTAGAACAAAGACATCCGCCTTCCTCGAAAGGGGGAGAGGGAGAATGGGAATGAATGCTTTGGGGGTTTCAAAGTGAAAGAAAGCAAAGGGCTTTTGGTGCCACCCACTCCAACCTGCAAATATCCCGAAGGGGCCACGAGAACAGTCTGAAAAGCAAACATTCCAGTATCCGCCTCGACTTCCTGCCTGCACCTCCTGGGATTGCTCAGGCCAAGGCTTCTGTCTCCCTTCTAATTTCACAGTTTAAAGGAACATTAAAAGCCAGTCATGACCCGGGGTTTTATTGTAAAATGTAGTTTTTCTATCGCTGTAACAAAATGCCTGGCAAACTTAAGGAAGGAAGGTGTGTTTTGGCTCACAGCCTCGAGAGGGTTCAATCAATCACACAGAAGGCGTGGCATGGGAAGGCAGCGCAGTTCACACCATGGTAGCCCAGGAAGCAGAGAATGGGATGAGATGTGGCCCGAGGTAATGTACCCCCTTGGACCAGCCTCCAGTGACTCAACTTCTCCATCCAGGACTCGCCTACAAAAGTTTTCAGTCTCCCCAAATATCACCACCAGCAGGGCATCGAGTGTGAGGAACATTTCAGATTCACACCATAGCCTTCTGCCCGGGGCCCTGAAGTCTTCTCACAAGTACATCGTGTCCACTTCCAAAGAGTCCCCACAGCCTTAATGGTTCCAGTGTTGTTCAAATGTCTTGAGTCCAGAGATTCATGGCAATCTCTTAGCTGTGAGTCTCAGAAAAGTGAGATAGCTGTACATAGCACTGGCTGTGTGGCTAACGTGATCTGCCTCATTGCCTCATTCCTGAGGTGAGGGGAAGCAGATTTTTGGCTGAACTTTCACCTATGAGAGCTACTCAGAGTCTTGATGAGGCTGTCTGGGCCCCTGCCCAGACCTAAACCTGCATCCCTGCTGCTTTTTCTGGAGATGGCATAAGCCTCATGCTTTTGCTGAACATAGTCTCTGTCTGAAGCTATGCAGTTGGGGCTCAAGTGTACCCCATGAAATAGATGCACTCGGGCCTATCTACACAACTGTACAAGCAAATCAGGAAAGCCATACAGCTACACAATCTGCTCTCAGCTCTCTGTGCCCCAGCTCTGTGTGTGTGTGTGTGTGTGTGTGTGTGTGTGTGTGTGTGTGTGTATGGACATTTCTGTCCCACCAAGTCTGCAGCTGTTTGGTCCCAAAGAAATACACAGAGGCTTATTTAATTATAAATTGTTTGGTCTATTAGCTCAGGCTTATTATTAACTAGCTCTTACAACTTAAATTAACCCATAGTTTTTGTTCATGTTTAGCCACGTGGCTTGGTGCATTTTCTCAGTAAGGCATTCCCATCTTGCTGCCTCTGCATCTGGCTGGTGACTCACTCTCTGCCTCTCCTCTTCCCAGAATTCTCTTGGTCTGGTTGCCATGCCTATACTTCCTGCCTGGCTACTGACCATTCAGCATTTTATTTAACTAATATGAGTGGCAAATTTTACAATGTACAAGAGCATTATCCCACCGCATGTGTGTGTGTCCATCCCCTTTTTTCTCTCTCTTTGTCGTTTGTCTCATTGCAAATAAATAAATAAATAAACAAACAAGTCTCCCGTCAGATTTGTGAAAACCCAACAGGAACCGTTCAGAGACCAGAGCAGCTTACAAATGAGGTTCAACTCCTAAACGGTGCTGGCCCGGGGACCTCACTACTGAATAACAGGTGGGGACTCTGGGTGGAAAATGATCAAGATTCCCTCTGAAAACAGACCTGGATCCCGGGGGTCAGAGCCTGGTGGGTGGTAAGGGCTGAATCTCTGGAGGGACAGGTTCTGGGGAAGGCTACTACTGCAGCCTGGACACGGCTGTTCTTTAGAGGAGAGTGCTCAGGTAGTCGGAGAAGCCGCTGAATTTCCCTGAAGCCCCTGACTAGAAACCAGCCACACAAAGACCCTGCTTCTCTCAAGCCCACCTCTGCCTGTCTGGCTGGAACCCAGACAGACATTTTGATTTTCCAGAGTCAGAGACTCAGTCCATGTCTCTGCTTCCATTTGCTCTGAAGGCAGGGTTGGGATGGGTGAACACAATGTGGGAGATTCCACCAGGGTGGCTCAGACAAGGACAACTTTCTTTAAAAGGGGAAGCGAGTGGTGCTATAGGGCAGAATGATCAGCAGGCTGATAATTTCAGAGCGATGGCCTCTCTGGATCAGCAGAGTGACTCCGCCCACACTTCTGGTGCTGTTCCCAGGGTGAGGAGCCTCCCACCCCCCAAGTGCTCAGGATGGGAGAAGTAGACAGTCTCGTGACATACAGAGGCAGTGGAACCCGGATGCAGAGCCACTTTGAAGCAGTTACGATGGCCACTGCAGAGCTCACATTGAAGAGGCTCGAGCAGCTCCATGGCAAATCACTCAGCTTCCTCAGGCAGAATGCACGGATCTCACCTGAGACAGAGAGGGACAATTTATTCCATAGCCAAACATGAGCATTGCACCGGAGCTCGGATTCGGGTTACCCAAGCACCACGTCCTAAAGCAGCAACATTTTTATGCAGTTTTTAAATCAGCAGAACAGAGAAAAGTCATAAATCAAGGCACTTTTAAAGTATCTAAAGACATCAGTAGCTGGGTTAAAGCAAAAACATCTCTGGCATAACCTCAGATGTCACCTGACGGCGTCCTTAGCTTTGAAGTTGGTGAAATCTAAGGGGTCCGTTTGTACATTCCGAAAGGATTTACCTAATAGCCACGAAGATGGCAGGCCACCTGCAGAAGTGGGCAATAAATGGCTCTTTGGAAGACTTAAGATAACTCAAGATAATTCGTCCCCCGGCCTATAAATTCCATCTCTCCATGGCCACTGACGTTCTAATCAGTCAATCAGCCTTCTAGAATGTTTAACGTAGGTGTGGCTTTTTTTCTAAGAGCGTCAGTTCACATATTTCAGGGTAATTTTCTTTCAGACAGACATATCTTTTCCTGGGAGAACAGAGCAGGAGCCCCCTGGGCAGTGCGGCTGTGATATGGGACTCACAGGCCCTGGTGGCAGTAGCTGGCAGATGAGCAACCCCAAAGGGTGCAGCACAGTCCAGCTGACGCTTCTACCACAGCCTCCTTAGAAACTTTGGATAAGTTCTAGCGTGTTTGAATTCAAAAGCATCTTAGAAAAAAGAAAGCCAAACTAATGCAGAAATTAAATATGTTATTATAATTAGTAAAGAAATTAAATACACTATTAGCAAAAGTACCCAGCTCTCTTTAATGAATTGTAACATTTGAGAAAATAGGCTTAGGCCAGGCATGGTGGTGAAAGCACTGGGGAGCAGAGGCAGGAGGATGTCTGTGAGTTCAAGGCCAATCTGATCTACACGGAGGTCGATGGGTATCAACACGGTTTTATGAGGGAATGGGTCATATCCCACGACGGCAGCAAGGGTACTGATGGCCACACTGGCTTCTGAGGAAAGGGTATACTTCTCAGTGATCTGCAGCTTTGGGGTGGGCTGGAGAGAACTTTGGGTAACAAATAGCATCCCGCTCCTCAAAGAGCTTAGCCTGCAAACCCAGCCTCCCTCTGTCGCCTAAGAGCAGAGCCAGGAGAAAAGAGGTACCTGCCTGTGAGCAGCAGCAAACAGTGGGGTCCTTCTACCTGACACCCTGACATCTGGACTTATAATGCAGAACGTCAAAACAGGCGATCCAGACAAGTGACCATCCAGAGCAAAGCAGAAACAACTGGAATAGAGAAATGAACGTAAAATAGCCAGGTTCTGTGATGCCGCGAAAACACCTGTGATCTGTAACCGTGCCTGACTGCGAGGACTTGAGGCCCACAGCATAGGTGGCTCTTTACAGTGCCTGACAATGAGGACTTAAGGCCCCCAGCAGGGTGGCTCTTTACAGTGCCTGACAGCGAGGACTTAAGGCCCCCGGCATGGGTGGCTCTTTACAGTGCCTGACAGCGAGGACTTAAGGCCCCCAGCATGGGTGGCTCTTGACAGCATTTTTCAATCTGAGGCATTTTGATTGGCTCTCTGCATGCACAGGTGATGCAGGCAGGAACTACACTGGGCATCTTCAGGGTCCCTCAACCTCCGTCCCACCTTCCCAGAAGCCTGACTGCATCGTACGTGGGATTCAGGCAGTATCCTCGGAAGAATGGCCTCTTTCCAGGACAGTGTCTCCCTACCTAATCCCCTGGGGAAGTACTGAGAAGGAGGAGCTAGATCAGAAGCAGGACTGGGGACTCTGAGAGAGGAAACTGATGTCTCTGGTTCTGGGAACAAGTCATTGTTCTTATAATCAGGACAGCAGGGATGAGGAGAGACCCTATCTATTCAGGATCCAGCTGATCCTGTTTACTGAACACTTGCTGTATGTGATGAACCCTACTGGATGCTATCATGAGGGAAGAAGTAGAGTCAAGGGGCCACTCTGCAGAAACTGGTGCAGTGAACAGAGACCGTGTAGTAGACTTCCAGAACCTGCAGCTGGATGCAGAGGACTGTGGAGTATTTGGGCCCAGTCAGCACAGTGCAGCCAGATTTGAGTTAGGTGAGGAGAGGGAGGATTCGTGGAGAAGCAGGTAAGGCTGAAAGTAGGGTTTGAGCTGCACGAAGGCTAGATAGGTAGAAGCCTGTGTGGTATCCAGGGATCAAGTTCCTCCAAGAGCATAGACGGCCACCTTCAAGGACCTTGGAGAGTAGAAGGGCACAAAGGTCTATCCTCAAAGAATGAGTGATGATAGAACATCAGGGTCTCTGTGCAAGGGACCCTATGGCCACTGGGCTGGGCAAATCTGCACACAATGAGATGGAAAAGCCAATAGGCAGGAAAAGAAGGACCACTGGCTTCAGGGGAAGCTGGAGGTAAGAACTCTGAGTAGCCTTATTGAAATAGGAAGGGGGCTGTTACTGCCCCCAGTTGGCCTCCTGTTCTTTATATCCCTGCCTGTCACTGAAGATGCTAGCCAGCTTCCCGACAGCCATAGTGAGTAGCTCCTGAGTCGTGTACAGGACAGGATGGTTCCTGGCGAGGCTATAGGTGTGGGACGAGTTCCCCTCACACCTGAGGCTTGGCTGTTGTCCCTTTGTATATTCAGTTTCTCAGAAGCAGGAGGTCATAGTTAGATTTGTGTTTAGAAAGGCCCCTGGCCCAGCAGAGACTGAGAGCAGGAGAGGCTGTCTCAGTGAAGACCAGGTCTGGTGAGGGCACTCAGGGAACCACCCGCAGTGCCCAAGCTCAGGTCCAACCTCAGTGTCCTTTCTCCTGGGTCTCTTGGTGTGGGGCCATTGCACAGCAGTGACACAGACACAATACCGGTATATTTGGGGCTGCTCATTCCTCGTGACAGCTGGGAATTCTTACAGCAATAAGAACAGCTTTAGAGGGAGAACGTTCTAGTCAGGATTTTTGTTCATTTTCTAAAACATTTTAATTACACTTTCACTTGCTTTTTCTTTTATCTAGAAGTTCTTAATGAAGAAAAAAGCAGAACAGTAATGAAAGGAATTCAGCAGGCTCAAACCTTTTGTCTTAGGGATACTCTTCTCCGTTTGCATACCCTCATGCCCTTTGAATTTGGAAATCGGTTTGTGTAGGCACAAGTGGTGTCTAATATGCAAATGGGCTATGTAAATCAACAGGGTGCAGCCTCAGGTCTCTAGGGCTACAGAGCACCCGACAGCAGAACCAGGCAGTGCTGTGGTGTCACAAGAACACCGTTGGTAGTTCATGCTGGAACAATCGGTGATTATGATCTCCTGAGCTCTGAACAACAGGACTTATTGCTTGACCACAGGACATGTGCCTTGTTCAAAACAGCCGAACGCCATAGGTGGTGCATCAGGTCAGCTCTGGGCACTGGGCCTCATTTGTAGTCATTGCCTGGTTCTACGAGAGGCTTGCGGCCAGCTCTGGGAGACCGCGCTCCTACTTACCCTGCTAAGGAGCAGCTCAAGCTCCTCATCATACTCATCTCAAGAAAACCACGGGCGATGCAGCAAAACACAAGGCATACGAGGAAGATTCAGCTTCCTCTTGCTCGTCCCCCTAAAGCAGACGATGCCAAGCTATGGTACCCCATCAGCTGCTGGCTTCTGAAAACCTGGAGACCACGAGAGATCCCACTTAGTAAGCAGATGGGTTTGTTTCTAACAGGATCTCACTGTGGAGCCCGGGTTGGTCTGGAATCAACTCAGAATTAGAGAGATCCATTGGCTTCCGCCTCCCAAGGGCTGGGATTAAAGGTGTACGCCACCAGGCCCCTCAGTAGGCAGATTTTAACATATAACTTTTGACATGCAGCATGTAGGGCAAGAGGCCACTCTATCAAAGAATTCCCACAGGCCTGCCACTGAGAGGATGCCATCTTTGGGGTTTGAAGAGGCATTCACTAGTCCTAATATTTACAGCAGCTAACAATGACTGACATTTATTAGCTGCCATTTATTTTAACAAGTGCATTGATTGCTCGTTAAATATGCTGAGCACCCGTACAAAGCACTTCCGAGGCTCTTCCGGTGCCCGTGACAGTTCTGTGAAATGGGTGTGTTGCACCCACACTATAGTAAAGATGAAGGACCTGCAGCAGAAATGAAGCGTGTGTTGCTCGGGTGACTTCTAAGCTGGTGCAAGGATGGGTGTGGCTGAGATCAACCAAGGCCTCTGGCTTCAGAGTCAGCTTCCCTTTCTGCGGTCACCACGCACGCACGGCTGGAACACAGACCCATTTACAGCTTGTGGGTGGTCTGCTAACTTAATCAAGGCTGGTCCCAGGAGTTGCCTTTAGTTGGCACTTCAGGGATGAAGCACTCACCTCTTCCCAGAAGAAGCCAACATCTAGGACTTTTTCCTCACCTGCTCTGAGAGCTAAGGGTACAAAAGCCTCGCCAAACTGCCCCCACCCACCCCACCCCTGCCATGCCCTATCCCAACCCTTACACCTACCCCTGTCCTTGCCCTCACCCCCTTGTCTCTTCCCTCCAAGTGAGCCAGGCCTCAGGCAGACTCTCCTTCACAAGGGTGGCAGAGGACACAGTCACCTGAAGAAAGAATACAGCTCCCAGGCTCTGCCTCACTAGTCTTGCTAGTTCACTGTTATTTTTCTTAAACATCAAAGATTTTTTTCTCATTTCCAAAAATGTTATCTCGTTTGACAGATATCCCATCATAACCTTCATGCCCAGGAATGTGGGGTGCTCTGTTGTCTGTACTCAGACAGTCACGTTCATGAACAAACAGAAACCACTGTCAGTCCCAAGGTACCGCTCACTAGATCTGCAGAACACGTTGCCGGGTTTCCTCTGAGTATTTTGTTTTAAATACAGCCCCAGCCTCATGCCGCTGTTGGAGCCCCAATAACGCCTGCCAGAGTTGGGCCCTGTGCAACGTGGCCCATCTTGGGCCCCATGTTTTAATTGTGCGGGCCATCATTTCTGCCATCTGTATCTCACGCAGCACTGGGGGAGGACATGTGGCATTACCATGGAGACGATTTATTGGACCTGACCCGGGAAGGCTCCCTTGGTGCCTCTTGCATCCCCTGTTTGCCTGGAGGGACAGACTCCCCACTTGGGTGGTCTGACGTTGCTGTCAGCAAGGAACAGGCAGAACCTGGGAGCTGACAGTGTTTGCTCTGGGTATTGTGGAAATGCATCCTGTAAGCTGCTCCCCATTTTCCTGTCCCCAAACCAAGGAGGTCATGCATTCCAACAGGGAACACCAGCACTCTCCCTAGGGAATGGTGTCTGCTAATGTAACCAGCCACAGAGCAGAGGAAGAGGTCTTCTTGCTGTTCTACGCCATTGATGGCAGATGGAGAGGAACTGGGGGATGTCCAGCAGGATCTCTCAGTACGTCTGATCCACTTGTTACTGTGCCTGTGACCCCAGCTCCTTCATGATAAGACCATCTCCATATTTTCAAGTTCTCTAAAATGTGAGTCTATCATAAAATAAAAACAAATATTTCACAGCTGGTGCAAAACAGAATTCCTGTGTATACAGGTGCCTTCAGGCCAGTGAGACAGGGCCTTAGTGACATGTTTCTCTCTGTCTCTCTCTGTCTCTGTCTCTGTCTCTGTCTCTGTCTCTCTCTCTCTCTCTCTCTCTCTCTCTCTCTCCTTCCCTCCCTCCCTCCCTCCCTTCTCCCTTGTCTCCCCCATATATCCTCTATCTTTCTGCTTCAGGCAAAAAGCTTTACATGTCTCTTGAGACATTTGTGCGGGCCAGGGTCAGAATCAGGGCAACAGTCCTGTCATGTCTGTATTTCAGGCACACACGGGTGACAATTGAAAATCAAGTTCCTGGATAATATCCACAGAGTCAAAGCAAGAAAGTGAGCCAGACAGTTGTGCAACCAGGCCAGCCAGCAAATTCCTTTCTTAACTGCTAAAGAGACAAGTCAGCTGTTCTTCAGCTGTGTCCTGTGGGGGTGATCAGAGTTCTGGGTCTAGGGTGAACCCAGATACCCCCTATACCAACACTGTCCTCTGAGTAATGGGAGATAAGGCTCAGGCTCCTGGTGTGGAGTCCTGACCACTGAATGCTTGTAGACCAGGGAGATGTTGGATGAGGTATATATGAGACTGTGTTCCGCTTGGACTCAGGGCCTTCTGGAGACTCGTGGCCAGACCCGTAGGTAGAGAGGCCTCTGTAGACTAAGCTGAATGACAGCGACACCCACTGTGGCCACTTGACAGCTTCCCTCCATCGAGGGGACTGATGCCCAGGGAACTTGCCTTTGCTCAGGCCTGTGGTTGACTTTCTCAGGTCTTGACATCTGACCACACCCATTCAGCTGCAATGGGAATGTGGTTGCAGAGACCAATGTGACATCCTGGAACGGCTTCTCCCTCTCGTCTCATTCCTCCTGCGGCACCCTGGCTGTCCCTGACTTGAGTGAGCGACCACAAGCATGCCCACACCTTCTTGTCCCCCTGCCAGGTTACACAAAGCCATGATTGTATGCCACAGGCAAGACCGGACAGGGTAGCTGGCACTGGGGATACGCCGCCGCCCTTGCTGAGGGCTCACGGTCTGGGACTTTAGACACCTCCCTTTGTTTGATGGTGCTATAAACCCTGACATCTGGACGTGTTCTGCTTATTCCCTCCAGCCAAGGTTTGCCTCGGCAGGAGAAACAGCCAACTGAAGCTGCCAGGCCTTCCAGTCTGCAAACAGGCCCAGAAAGGAGCTTCATAAAGACAGATAACTACCTGCTGTCTCCAGTATGGAGGACAGGAGTACCCTAGAAGGGATGCAGAGGCTGCACAGCTGCTACCTCAGAAGCAAGACCCCGACCGAGGCACACAGCTTTGTGTGGTAGAGCTGAACAGGGCAGCAACCAAGGGACAGAAGAGATTCCGGATTCAGCAGACTCAGGATGCCCAGACAGAGTAGATGGGGGAAGAGGTCAGCTCAGTCACTCTCACAGGATGGGTGCCCACTGGCTTTGTCCCAGAAGGACCATCCTTTGTCGTCAAACACTTCTTACATCAAAACCCTGACACTTTTGACATCACCTACTTATGTTCTAAAAAATAAAATCTAATTTCTGCCAAAAAATAATATGTTTAAATTTCCAAATTCTACTAATAAACCATTGCCATATACAAAAATATATAGTACTAATTAAAAAATGGGTTGACATTTTAAAAAGGTTTCCAGGTTTAATTTGGTACTTAATAAATAAAAAACAAAAAACAAATTTAAACAATTAAAACAAATTCAATAAAAATAAAAAACAAAAATAAATACCTATAACTTCTTAAAATTGGTTTAAAAAAGGTTTTAAAAAGTTAGAAATATAAAAAAGTTCTTCTACATAAATTACAAAAATATAAAAAACTATAAACTATATAACTACTAACCAAACCACTTACCCTTAGCTTAAAATACCATAAACTCATAACCAAAATAAAAATTTATATCACAACTTATGCCAAGCCATGTCTGACATAACCAACCACAAACTCACACTGGAGACATCTAATAAAAATCTATTCTCATATATCTAATATAATAATTCTAAAAATAATCTACACCACATAAAGCAATATATACTGTTAAACAATCTTTCCTATATATAAAAAAGCCTCATACCTAATAAAAATACATTCAAATGCAATTTCTTTAAGTCTTATGTCTATTTGTCATTCACCACCTCCTTACCCCCTAGTCCTAAAACCCTGTCCCGTCAATCCCAGTACTCCGCCTGAGCTAATTGACTACACTGTGTTCTCAGCTCTGGACTGTAACACACAGCAAAGACGGGCCCCTAGCATCTAGTCCCTCCGTCAGTTAGGGCAAGGTCTCCAGTGAGGACACCAGCTGGAAGCTGAGCCTACGTAAAGAAAAATAAGCCACATAAAGATGGAATATACACAGAGAGCCTGGATTATGCATATTATTCTGTTTTCTTTGAAAGTTTTGTCGGCAGAGAGACATTTGATTCTGGGGGCTGCTAAGTTAAACCAACATAAAGGTACCTTGACTTCAAATTTTGGTCTATGGATATGTTGTTTGGAAAAGAGGTTCTGTTTTTGTTTCCACAGAAGATGAAGACCTATGGATTCCTTCCAGGCTAATGTGGAACAAGAGCCCCCAAAAGATCTCTGTGATCCTAACAATACTTTGCTCAACAAACAGCAGGAAGCAGTTTGAAGAAAACAATGTCCAAATTTCCAAAATGATTATTTATAAATGTTTGTTTTTATTTAAAGCGGGATATGATATAGAAATGAATACTTTACATCAGTACTGACTTTGGTTTATTGATACAAATTTAAGGTCAATTTTGTTATATGTATTGCTGTTTTTGTTTAGGGTATTATGTTTAGGCAGTTCTTTTAAAAATAATGTATAATTAAAAATTATAGATTAATAGGTAGTCATTTATAATAGTCAAACTTAAAGTCATTTTAGGTTTTCTAGATATTCAGAGCTGTATTTCAGTTAGATAATCTTCAAAACTTCAAAGACCTACAGAAAATGGCATTCAAATATTTCAATAACTTAGGGCTTTTTATGACAATGAGACATGTCTGCTCCTGGCAGCACCATCTACTTCAAGAGGAAGTTGGACATCAAAGAGTCTCTTTATAGAGTTTGCTAGCCACTTGGGCAAGAAACTGCTCTTTTCTGGACTGCTTGATGGAATACTGTAAACTAGACATGCACATCCACAGAAAAATGACTGCTGAACTTGCCAAAAGAAGTTGAGATGGTCCTTTGGGGTTCCTGTTTCACAGAGGATACTATCAGACATTCTGCAGGACACAGAAGAAAGCAACTGATGAACTTTGCCAGTACAAGGCAGAACAGATCTTCAAATTTCCTGCTTCACTGAAAAGTATGTCAGACACTATGGGCCTGTAGGCTGAAGATGGATGTCCCAACATTACAGAAGAACTCTGGGTGACTTTCCGGGCAGTAAAATGTCTCTGTCAATTCTAGAGTTTTGGAAGTTGCTTACAATGAACTTCCTATTTACGTAGGTAATAGTATATCCTTTTGGGGTCTTTGAAGAGTTAAAGACAGATAGTTATAGTTTTCCATAGTTATAATAAAAGATAAATTAGATATGAAACTTTAGACTCACAAAGATAGGATAGATGATAGAGTATTTTCTTTAATTTGCCAAATGTAAATGGACTAAATATTGTAATTATAATTCTTGCTTGATAATTGTTTTGTTACATGTAATTTTACTATATTAAAGTTAAAACCTTACTTTTATTTAGACAGAAAAGGGGACATGATTGGGAAGTTCTTCTGTAAATCTGTTGCTTTCATTAATAAATGAATAAATCTGTTTCAGGCAATGGCTTAGCAGAGAATAGCAAGGCAGGAATCCAAACCTTGTGGTAAAAATACAAATTAACAAATTTGGCTTAATTTAAGATATAAGAGTTAGTCAGTTATGCTTGAGCTATTGGCCAAACAGTGTTGTAATTAATATTGTTTCTGTGTGGTTATTAGGATCTGTGTGGCCAGGAATGAACAGTCTCCCCTTACACCTACACATCTCATCCCTAATTCTCTCCTCATCACTGTGTTCTCAGCTTCCATCTCCCCAAAACACAGGACCACATATATGTGCACAGCTGCTGTGCATAGCTCCTGTGCTGCTATGTTGTTGCTGCTGCTGCTGCTGCTGCTGGTGGTGGTGCTGCTACTGCTGCTGCTGCTGCTGCTGCTGCTGCAAGATGGTCACAAAGGAAGGGTGCCCAAGTTATGAGCTGTCTGTAGCTTGTGAGATCATGTAGACATTTAAATGATAATTTTAGGGATAGGGAAGTAGTGGCATTGTAAAAAGACTGCCAGCCATGTCTGTGTTTGACCCAGCACCACAATAGGTAAACATTGATAGATGGTAGATAAGTAGATGGATAGGTAGATAGGTAGATAGATAATAGATAGAAAGATAGATAGATAGATAGATAGATAGATAGATAGATGATAGATAGATAGATGATAGAAGATAGATAGATAGATAGATAGATAGATAGATAGATAGATAGATGATAGACAGAAGATAGATAGAAAGAAGATAGATAGATGATACATAGATAGATAGACAGATAGATAGATGATAGATAGATAGATAGATGATAGATAGATAGATAGATAGATAGATAGATAGATAGATAGATAGATGATAGATAGATAGATGATAAATAGATAGATGATAGATAGATAGATAGATAGATAGATAGATAGATAGACAGAAGATAGATAGACAGAAGATAGATAGATAGATAGATAGATAGATATAGATAGATAGATAGATAGATAGATAGATAGATAGATAGATAGATGATAGACAGAAGATAGATAGATAGACAGAAGTTAGATAAATAGATAGAAGATTGATGGATAGATAGATATATAGATAGACAGACAGACAGAAGATAGATAGACAGAAGATAGATAGATAATAGATAAGATACATAGATACATAGATAGATGAGGGTAGGAGGTGTGTGTAAGCAGGGAGTACATTGAACATCATCCAACCCCACCATGCACAGATGGAAAGGCACTCCTTTATGAATACATTTTCACACCCACAGAGTCCCCAGAGGCTAAACCACAGGACTTACAGCTCTGAAGGCTGGAGATCCAAATGCTAGTCAGCCAGGGTCCCCCTCTTTCTCAACCCTTATGTGCCTAAGCATGTGTGCCCCTCCAAAACTGACCTGTTGAGATCTTTGCTCCAAAGGAGATGGTCCAGGAAAATGAGAAAGGGGAAGTGATTGGTTGGGTCATGGGGTAAAGCCCTCGTGAAGGGTTTGGCAATTTCATAAAAGGCTCCAGGGAGCTCCCAGCCCTTTCCACCTGTGAAGACAGAGCTGAATGTGTGTATGGCCTGGCAAGTAACCTTCACAAAGATCTGCTGTAGCCCTGAAGCCCAATAACTGTATGAAACCGATGTATGCTGCTTCTGAGCCACCCGGTCTACAGAATTGAGCTATGGATGACCAAGCGGACTGAGACCTGACACCTGCTAGGGACCGTGCTACACGGCCACTGCACTCTCCTCATTCCCTGGACTGTGTAATGGCTGTCTGGCTTCTTATGTCCTCAGCTACCCCACATTCCCTCTCCTGTCCTTGTCCTCTTTTGAGGACACCTTGTATTGAATTGATCCATGCTTTTCCTTCACCTCTCAGCCAGCTCCGTTCATAGCTGCCATTGTTAGGACTTTGTCATGTGGGGAGGTCAAATGTGGGGCTTCTGACTGAGACAGAGGGCACTGGGCTCCCATGATTCCTGTAGATGTGAGCAGCTGGATAGACCTGGCCACTGTGAACTGATACCACTGTCTTAGCTTCTTTGCAAGGTTTATGCCTCCAGGCAGCATCTTGGGGAGCTGGGCCTGGGGTGCAGTAGGGGTTTCTGGATGACAGCATTTCACTTTGCCATCATGAGAATAACATCTCAGAGAAACTCCCTGGGCAGATCGTGTGTCCGCTAAGCCCCACTGGGTCACAGGCATCAGGCAGGTTTCTAGTTTGGTCCAGCTTGATTTCCTTAGCGTCTCTGCTTACACATACAGAACTGCCCTCATGATCCTGCTGTTCCTGAGGCTTAGAGATGACGTGATGGTAAAATGTATACTACGTAACCATGAAGACCTGAATTCAACCCCCGGCACCTGGTCCAAGTAGGGCATAGTGGCGTGTACCTGTAATCTGAAGAGGCAGGGGCAGAGGCAGTGGGTTCCTGGAACTCACTGGCTAGCCAGTCTAGCCTGATCAGAAAGCTCAAGATGCCAGTGAGACACCCCATCTAAAAAAAACTAAGTGAGCAGATCTCGAGGAATAGCAACGAAGATTGACATATTAACATATAACCTGTCCCCCACCCCCACAGGTATACACACACAATCAATCAATAAGTAAGTAAATCTGTTCTTTTACTTTTCCATTTCAGCAAACCTGATGCTTTACTTCTGCTGAACAATATAAAAATCGTTTGAAGTATGGGATAAAACCGGACTCTCTGAACATAGCGGACAATGAGGAATACTGAGAACTCAAGAACAATGGCAATGGGTTTCTGATCCTACTGCACGCACTGGCTTTGTGGGAGCCTAGGCAGTTTGGATGCTCAACTTACTAGACCTGGATGGAGGTAGGGGTTCCTTGGACTTCCCACAGGACAGGGAACCCTGATTGCTTCTCGGGCTGGGGGGGGGACTTAATTGGGGGAGGGGGAGGGAAATGGGAGGCGGTGGCGGGGAAGAGACAGAAATCTTTAATAAATAAATAAATTAAAAAAAATCGTTTGAAGTAAATCTGATTCTTCCCAACCATACGTAGGCCTTTAGCATTTTAGTCTACCCATGACTATGGCTCAGCCACCCCAGGGTCTGTGTTTCCTGTTTCCCACAGACTGCGACAGGATAGCACCGTCCTGCTTCCCGTGGACCGAGAACGCACGTAGAGCAGGCAGAGCCCCCTCCTCCCATCACGTACCTCTGGTTTGCCACAGTGATGTCTCCTGCCCTTGTTGCCATAGTGACAGGTGAACTAAAGCCTTTGACCCCGTGGTGACTGGTCCATGCCATTCTTTAGACATAGCCAGGGCTGCCCTCTGCCATAGCACTGGGGTGTATAAAGTGGCCCAGGCAGATGTTGCAGCCAATATCAGATCCCCACACTCCTCTGAGGTTCTTACTCCTCTGCATCCTCAGAAGCTGGGGACTTGATCCATAGGGCTTAGCAGGGCTTCCTCAGTTTCCTCCCCAGCACGCAAAATGGGGCAGCCTAGAGAGAAAACATAGCCAATCACCTCAGAGTCCAAGATTTACAGCTGCACAGGTAAAGAAGAAGCTGGTGACTTGCCTAGAGTCGCCTAGCAGGTGGGAGACTGACCAGAGCCAGCAGCTTTTGTATCACCTGAATGAATCACCCCCACCCTGCCCTCTTCTGTGGCTTGATACGTGTGGACCTGGAACCTTTGGGTCAGTAGTGTAAATACTGAAGCTTGCCTTAGAAGACTCCCAGTGGTGTGGGAGGAACCTTCTGGAACTTTCCACCTGCTAAGGAGTGGGTATCAGGTGAAGTATGCAGCATCTTCCTATAGGAAGAGAAATACTATGGGCACTCTCTGAGCTCTCTGAGCAATGGCCTCTCTACAGAAATTTCACAGTGCCCAGCTCTGTGCTGCTGAACACACTGACTACAACCCCTAGGAAACCTGTCACTGCCCTACCCCCGGTGACCCTCAGGAGTGTTTGCTGTCCCTTATGATGTCAGTAAGAGCATAATAAAATGCAAAATGATGGAATATATTACATTGTTTTAAATGGGAAACACGTTTTTCCCAAGCCAAGCATGTGATGTTGAAGAAGCATGCCGGTGTGACTTCCGGGCATGCTGAGATGCTTGGGGGTTCTCTGCTTCTGTGGATCTCCTGATAGTGAAATCTTTTCTAGGATACATCAATTCGTGTTCCCTTCCTAGCTTCCCTCAGTACCAGATTCAACCCTTGGCCCGAGGCATTCCTGCTGACTTTTACAAAGGGATTTTAAGACGTGTGAAAGGACTGAATTCACAGTTGGACTTAGTTAATAAAGAAAATGATTTCTAAACTCCAGCGGCTGAGCCAGGGCTCATGAAAGCCTCACCCTGCCAGGCTGGGTGGGGACCCGGCTGCTGAGAGATGCTGGAATCCTTCGTGACTACGTCACACAGTGGAAGAGAAAGTCTGGGGCCACAGCGCTTTCAGAGGCAGTGCAGGCGAGCAGCGTTGGGTAGAGACTCAACGTGGGCAGGGACTGGATTCTGCTTCTGGGAGCTGAGTGACTTGGGAATCTTGCCCAGCCTAGCTGATGTGATCTTCCTGGCTTAGCAAACAAAAAAGAGGGTAGAGATCACGTAACTTTAAGAAGAAATTGAAAGACAGTGGTTGCCCCATTTCCCAAAGAATGCCAGTGCTGTCTTGATCATGGTTATTCATAACCATAAATTTCCAGGTCTCAAAATACACATATTTCACCTTGTAGGGCATTGAAATAATACAGCGGGTACAATTTGATGTACACCACCCTCAAAGATGTGTGCTTTCCAGTTCCTGAGTGGAAAATGCTAGGAGTTCTTAATTCAGTGTCAAAGCTGATCACTTCTCGGGTTTGCCTTAAGCAGGGTGGTGGTTGTCTGCTAGCCCTGGGCTTGTGCCAGCAGCCAGAATCTGCATGTGGGCACAGTCTCTCTCTACTTTCACAATTACCTCTGGGAGGCTTTGGTGCCCCAGAAAATGTCCCTAAGGGCTTGTCTGAAAAGCCTGGTTTTGTTCAGCCCATCTATTTTCAAAGCTGGCCGGGAAAAAGATATGTGTGTGAGTAAGGCACCTAGCGATTAGCGTGTACACCTGGCCCTGCGTTCTTGCACGTTCCCAGCGACGGCAGGGAGTGGCTGCCTCCCTAAGTGAGGCACTGACCAGGGAAAATGCCCCTCCCAGGACTCAGCATACCTTACAGTCTCCTTTCTTCTTGAAGGCTGCCCTGAGCACCCTGGTCCTAGTCAGTACTAAAGAGCCCCCAGGCACAGTGTGGACAGAGAATCACTGGCTGAGCTAGAGCAGTGCTCAGGGACTGGAAAGAAAGTGCCTTCTAAATCCCCGAGGCTACATTACTGCTCAGGGTCTCTAAAGTCACTCAGGCTGCCCTAAAACTGGGCTGTAATCCCCATTCTCAGTGATTCAATATGTACCCCAAAATTCTGCCCTCGAAGAGCAGAGGAAGGAAAGCCCCTGCCCTAGGTCCTGGGCTTTTCTTCTTCACTTTGCGAACAGCAGAGCTTTCTGCTCACCTCGAATGAAAACAGAAATTAGCCCCCAACACAGCCTACAGGACACTGAGCATCCCTGAATTAAGACGGACCAGCCTCTGAGAGTCCCAAGAGCCCATCAGATGGATTAAAGACAGGAAAATATACTCCACAGCTGTCAGCTGCCAACCCTGCTCAGCCTCCACCGCCTGATGGCTAGAGGGGTGTCTACACAGGGACTAACATGAGCACCCGGGGTGACATCCTCACAGATAGTCACCCATGCAGTGCTGAACCGCTGGCTGTGTAAGCCTGTGCCTGGTGTGGCTGGTCTCAGCACCGCTCTTGTTGGACTGCACATACCAGGAAGGCTTGCTTGCCAGCACACAAACACAACTCCCCACTGTGTGCTGGCTTCTCAGCCTTGGGAAGTCTGGGAGATTAAGGTACAAGCCTAGTGTTTTTCTATGGGACTAAAGAGGCCTTTTAATCTGAAGTATGCTGGCAGTAAACAGAAATGTTTTATGAGAAACCGTCTAATGTGATATGGTTCTATGGATGTTCCTGTCTGCTGGGTAGAAACCCTATCGCGTTGAGAAGAATAGGGCCAGAGGGACCATGAAGCAGTGAAGGCCACACTCTTGATCCCAGAAAAGGTTAGGGGACACAGGTGAGATCAGAAGGCACAGAGGTGAGAGAGCTAAACGCGCGGTAGGCCATGTGATCAAACACCATGGTGTGTGCGACAGAGGGTCAGGCTGTACCTGACCGATGGAGTAGAATGCGTGAAGCAGGAACTCAGGGTAGGTAGACTGGTGGATTGAGCCCTAGGAGAGCACATTCCCTGGAACCCCACCATTGCTCAGGACAAGAGCCCCCTTTGGTGATCCCAATTCAGGCCCTCTCTCTCTCTGTCTTTGTTTCTGCAGATGAGAAAAGACTTGGACCAGCTGATGCTCCAGCTTCAATGGGCGCTCTCACCTGCGGGGCTTAACCTGGGACATGATTTTTTAAAGGTAGAAGATACATGTTACTCTTGTCCATGTTATTTCTGACTGGGGGGAAACTCAGTTAATTAACAAAAGCAGCAGTCATAGGCCAGCAACAATGTTTCTTTTGACAGAGCCACAGGCATCGTCAGTTTGTCTCTTCTGTTGGTAGACAGGCACAACCGCCGCTGCCTCAGGGCTAGAGTCACTGAGAGTGAAATTAAACAGCGTGCTTTGTCTTTTCATACCCCTCGGGTCTGAGGCATGAATGACGCCCACGCTTGCCTGCCATAGACTCCATCCATAGCAAAGGTTATCAGAGAGCAGAGAGGGCCTGCTGACCTGCAGGTGACATAGACAAAGAACATCCAGCAGCAGGGACCAAGGCTCCGCTTACAGCTGACTCCCACAGAGATCCTTTTCTTAAGTTAAACAGTCAATTAAACAGGGCTGGCTGGAGAGCCAGGCCAGTTAACCATTAAACCTGGGGAGGAAAGTCAACCTGCTCCTGCTCCCTCCACCACGGCTGGAGCTGTGACCTGTGGGTGCATTCTGGGGATCATCTATCCCGACTGGGAAGGCAGAACTGACACGGCTGGGTTCATCAACCTTGAAGGAGAGCCACATCCATGAGTCTGCACCCTGAATTACTTCACTGCTCTCTTGTCCTTGGTGACAGTCAGAGGAGGGAGTTCGTGGGGACTGGGGAGGACAGACTTGCCTCTGGACCCAGGAAGAAGAGTTCTTTTACCTGCCCTAGGGGTGTTACTGGAGAAGAGTTCTGAGCCACAGAACAAAGTTAAGAATGTAAAAGATAGGTGCTCAGAGTTTGAAGGGACAAGGACACTTGGGGTTCAGGACTGTAGTATCAGTGGGCCACAGACAGGAGCTATGCCAACTGCCAGCCTTCTAAATCCAGACAGCGACAGCAAGCACCCTCCATTGTTAACAAGACTGTTGCCACTGTGGCACAGAGAGAACCCCAGGGACCTCACAGCCTTTTCCTTCACAGACTCTCCATGACCATGATGGCTAGAACTAAAGCAAAGCCCCAGACAGTGTCTTTCCGGCAGTACGGAAGCCATGTACGGGGTCGTGGCTTTTACCAAGTCCCCGCACTAGCCAGTGTGAAGAATTGATCCCTCCATCAAAAAGAAAGAAGAAAACTCTGGAGTCTGGAGAGATGACTCAGCAGTTAACGGAGGACGGCTCTTGCGTGTGGTTCCCAGCTCATGTCTGCCTGTGACTCTAGTTTGGGGAACTCTGGCACCTCTGGTCCACTGGCGTACTTGCAAACATGTACACACATACATACACATAATTAAAACTAATAAAACTGAATCTAAAAAATAAAGAAGGAAATCTCTGGAACCTCAGAGATGAGGGAAGTAAAAGCAATAGCCATAATTCTCCCAGGCTGCTGTCCTAAATACAGACAGGACCAGCTGCCAGCACTGGGGTCCCTGATGCAGAGCCCAGGGTCTCCAGACCCCCTTGCAACACCTGAGTCCCAGCCAGGAACAACTCTGAGGGGCAGTGCCTGCCTGCTGCTCCCACAGCAGAACCCAGCCCCGCCTCCCTGGCTCCGAGGTGGAAGATTGAACCTGTGCAGGTAGAACTAACACACACAAAGGAGCCAGGGTGATTAACGAGTTTGGATGGAAAGGGAGAAGCAGAGGAAGCAGAGCAAATGCTGCCACCAGGCCTGTAGTTACAGTTACCTCCCTGAAGACAGCAGGCCTCCGCGGCCCGCCTAATGGTTCCTGGGTAAACGGGGCTTAGAAGGAGCAGCTCCGCCCACTCCGCCCTGCTCAGACTTGCTCCCTCCACAGAGGAGCCAAGTGAGGTGCCTCCTGGATCACAGCTACGACGGGTGAAGAACGAGTCATTCGGCACGACCACGTTCTGTTTCCACGTGGAATACTTTGCTTCACTTGCCCACTTGATACTATTTTAAGGTAGATTTCTCTTAGGCTGTGTGCACAGAAGAGTTGGTTTTTTGGTTCTTGGTTTTTTTTCACACATGGCTTTTCTTAGGAAAAGCGGGGGGGGGCGAGTTGGGGGGAGGAAACATGATCCATGTAGGTTTGGGTCCTCAAAGAGAGCTAGAACCCATTTGTGCTTCCTGTGCTTTGAAGCCATCACCTTGAAGCCCTGCTCAGGTAGCCAAGCGGTTAACCTGTTTCATGAGAAAGAGGGGCTGTGTTTGGCAGCCAGCAAGGCCCTTTGTAGTAAGATCTCTTATCAGGACCCACAGGTCCACAGGGCAGCGGGGACATGAATGCCCTGGTTTCTGTGGCTTTTAAAGTGAGCCCTGGACAAAAGTGTCTCTGGAGCTGGCAGAGCTGGGGTTGAGAAAATAAGCAGCTGGATGTTTCCTGAAAGACATTTTCCAGACTCTGGAAGATCAGAGGCGCTTTCAGCTTCCAGAAAGGCGACGTCGCGGGCTTCACACAGCATGCACAGGTTGCCTTGTGTGTGCGTCCTACCATACCCCCAATCGAAGGTGGGCCCAGAGCACGGGGTTGGTCCCACACCAGAAGCCTCACTCTGACTTCCTCTGGGGCTTTTGTGCTGCTGGGTGCTTTGTGTTAGCGACAGTCTGAACGCCTGCGAAAGTGGTGCGTGGCCTCCCGCTGGGGGAAGCATTTCATTCACGGAGCAGAGGCAGAAGTATGGGCTCATTGAAAATGAAGCAGTTTGTGTAGTGGGATATGGTGTGTTATTCCTTGGACAGTGAATCCAAAGACCTGCTCTGCCTTCTGTGGCCACCACAGATGATCTGCTTAGGGCCAGGATTGGTCGGGCTTCAGCCTTAGCCTATGGACAACCCCACATACCCGTCATTTCCCACACCATGTGGAGAGACACCAGGGCACAGTTGCTGCTTCTCCACTGCTGCTTTTGGTCGTCTCGTGGCCCGGCTCTGAGGTACCATCACTCCAGGGCCTGGGAGAAGATCCCACCCAACCACCTGGCCCCATCCAGTATGGGAAACAGATGGTGCTGAGCTCTATTTCAAGTGAGCAATGCTCTTTTCTCATCTCATGGGCGGACTGTCTCCTCCCTCTATGTCCTGGGTGTAAGCTCCTCCATAAAAAAACTCCCATCCTACAGCCTGGCTGCACCTCACTCTGGCTGGACACCTGGGTGGGCCAGAGACAGCATCAATTCCTGACTTGACTTTTTTTAAAATAAAAAAGAATCCCACCCACCTGGCCTGTCTGGTAGGAACACCTAGAACAAGAGTATCCTCAGTCATAATCAGAAGGCAAATTGCAGGGGGGTGAGTGGAATATGAATTATGCACTTTGCCGGCAAGTAGGCACAAAACAAGAGAGAGGCCGCTTCGTCCTTCCCCAAAGCCTGTTGTGAGGACCAGGAGACAGACCACCAAGTTAGCACACCCTGGTTGTTGGTCTGCAGAGCTGGTTGACAGAAGAAAACAGTGGCCTTGGTGGCCTGTCTCTCATTGGTGTTCAGACTTAGGCATGAAACCCACACGCCTATGCTAATGAGATAGTTGAAGTCTTCTGTCTGACCAGTGACAGACAGACCTGCTCTTTGCTTTCTGTCACTGAGATAGAACATTCTGACCAAAAGCAACGAGGGTGTGTGTGTGTGGAGGGGGGTGTTATTTCTGCTGACATTTCCAGGTGCCAGTTCATCCTTGAGGAAAGTCCGGGCAGGCACTCAAGGCAGGAGCCTGGAGGCAGGAACTGAAGCAGAGACCACCAAGGGGCACTTCTTCCTGGCTCCCTGCCAGCTCTCTCTTGTATACACCCTAGGGCCATCTGCCCAAAGAACAGCACATCTCACAGTGGGCTGGGCCCTCCTACACCAGTCAGAAACCAACACCATTCCACCACAGATATAACCACAAGTCTGATTTGGACAATCCCGCCGTTGAGATTTCTTCCCAGGTGATACTTGGTTGTGTCAAATTGTCAACAAAAACGAACCAGGATGGCACCGGTCCGCAGCTCTGACATCCACTGATGCTGCCTGTTTGGAGACCAACGGAACAAGATTCTCTCACACATAACAAAATCCCAACAGTGCAGACTCTACCCTGCCACCCCATTCCAAAGGGCAACCAGAGCGCCCTGGGTAGAACACACCCCACTTGTCATCACCCACACCGCAGCAGGGCTGTGTGCCTGATATGTATTAGCAGTCTGTGTGTTGTGAGAATGTGGGGGTGGGTAAGTGTGGTAGCCGTGTATATACTGTGTGGCGGGTGATACGAGTATGTGCAGTGGTGTGTGTTACATCTAGATGTGAATTTTAGTGGTGTATATGGTGTGTGTATATGTGTGTGTAGTGTGTAAGTGCACGGTGTTTTCTGTACATGCATAAAGAGAGTGGTGCATGACAGCCTATGATTTCCTGTGTGGTCGGAACACTCCAGCTACTGTGGCTGCTTCCTTGGTCTCGAGCAAAGCCCTGTGCTCTGCAATCACTGCTTTCTTTAAAAAAATAGAAGCCTGTGGGCTAAGAACTCAGAGATCTTCCACAGAAACCCCTAGAGGTGTGATTCTCGCGTTGTTGCATTGTTGAACGTACAGGTGGTCTCAGCAGACATGGATCTGCCTTGGCAGCCTGACTCTCAGCCTCGGGTGGCATCAGGTGGCACCTCAGAATGAGCCTGGTGGCAGAGAGGCATCCTTGGCATTCACCCCAGACACCTTGAGCTGCCCAGAATGGCAGACTCTGGCGCTCAAGCCCCTCACGTCCATCATCACTAGCTGTGGTTCCCACACTTGCTCTGGCAGCCTGGGGTGGGACGGGGCTGTCTGTGTGTGTTGTGTGGAATCCTCGCCACTGCTTCCAGGATCGGCACAGACATGCCTCCTCCCGCTAGAGACACACAGGCTGTGCAAGCCCTCATTTCCCAGCTGGGCTTCCCACTGCCATCGAGAAGAGCCCACTCTGGTTGTGCCATTGGACTCCCGGGCTTTAACAACTCAAGCAGCCCCATTCCCTCTGGTCTGAATATGAGCAAAATGTGAAACCAATGCCTGTAATGAAGACCTAGGCTCGAGAACCGGGAGGCAGGTATGCTCATACAGTCCTAATTCCAGGGTACACACCTCCTGTGAACTCCCCCACCCCGGCCTCGCCTTTCGCCAAGACTGCTTTCTTTGAATTCTCATTTCTCTTGCAACTGTTGAACTTGAGGAAAATCTGCTCAGAAACCTGAGCTAGTCCAAAATCTCTGCCTCCTGTTACTGTTTCATGAAGCCCAGGGGATGCCTAGAGCTCCTTGAGGCCAGACTATCCAAAGCCCTGTACTCCTGGTGTGCTGCAGAAGGCAGCTCCCCCTCCCCCCAGGATCCCTGTTTCAGGGAGGAGTGACGGTTCCCTGAAGCCTGTGTTGCCTTACTCCACGGCCCACTCAGCAGCGCCAGATTCTATACAAGCCTTTGGATCCTGGACTCCTGAGGCCTCACTGAAGAGGGGATGCTCCTGCCACCCTCATCACACAGCACCGTGGCCGCAGCTGTCTCAGGCAGGAGGATAACTGCTTTCCCATAGCCCGCTCCCGTTTCTAATATTCTCTTACTGGGACGCTGTCTGCTTGCAGGGGTCCTCCCCTGCTGTGTCCTTAAGGAACCCACACTCAGACGGGGGCTGAGTGTGCATTGCTGTGATCTTACTGGGGCCATCATTGCTGTTGTTTTGCTGTGACACTGTTGACACACTCTCAAAGCAGAAAACAGATGCCCTGGCCATGTTCCCTGCCTCTTGAATAAACAAGAGCCAGGCAGATGAGCCCCTTGTCGTGGCTGTGTTTCCATGGGTTCCTTTTCCTAGAGAAGAGAATAGGAGTTGAGGGAAATACAAAGCAGTTATCTCCGGTCTTCAGGTTCATGTAGCAGCCCACACTGGAGCCCCAGCAAAGGTGCCTGCCACCCACAGGGCTGAGAGCTCCTCAGGAGCACCACCTAGTTCCTACAGCCTCCTGGGTAGGGCACAATCCGTGAGGCCAAAGACACACTCCAGGTGCGCTCTCTTTCTCTCTTCTTGCTCCTGACCTTTCTGCACGATTCCAGATGCTCTCTGGTCCCAGGCTGACCAGACCCTTGACAAAAACATCCTTACACAAGTCTCAGTCCCAATTATATTCTCCAGCAAGCTATGGCATCCAGTCCCCAGAGAAGGTGAACTCACACAAAGATGAGAAATGCCCGGATCCGAGATTGACACAACATTGCTCCCTCCCTCCACATTCTTGAAAGGCTTCCTAGGTCCTGGCAGGTTAGGGTGAGAGAACGTTGTATGGAGGAAGAGCTGGCATTTCCCATTTCCCACTCCGTGGATACTTTCCCCACCCACCTCATACACCCTTGAGTTTCATGGTCCTCCCAGGGAGGACTGACTGACTTGGACTCTCCGGGCTGGGGATGCACCTAGAGCTGAACCAGCTATGTCATGACAGGAAGTCTTTAGTCAGGGACTGGAGGCTGGGGGAGGAAGCATGAAGCTGCTTGTCCTGGGGTGACCGTTCTCATGTGGGCATTAGCTCCTCTGTCGAAAGACTCTGGCTTACTTTGGTCCTTCATTTGCAGCTGTAGGAAGCTCTACACCTCTGGAGAGTTTGGAGTCAGACAAGATGGCGCAGGCCTGTCTGCCCAGTTGTTCAGTAGGAAGCAGAAGGATTGCAAGAGTCTACGCCATCTTGGGCAACTTAGTGAGACCCTGCCTTAAAATAAAACAGGGATGACGGTGGAGTTCAGCAGGAGATGCTTGGCTGGCTGGTGGGGGGGCCCTGTGTTCAATCCTCAATGTCTGTTTTGCCAAGAAGCACATGAAAGGAGCAGAGACCTGCAGATGGGGTGGGGGGATCTAAGGACTGCAGGCTCTAAGGTCAGAAAACAGGCTGTCCCCTCCCCCCTAGGAACCTCAGCGTGAGTGTCTACAGCCCCAAGACCACAGCAGGGCGCGCACAGCTGCTTGGGGACCCGGTTAATTTTTAAAACTTCTGTGACCTCTCAGAGCCTCCTGAAGAATAAACAGTTTTAATTATCCCCAGCGCTGTGCCCGGGGATGAGGTCACGAGGTCAAGAGGAGAGGGGTGGGCTCTTCCACGGGACACAAGGACTCACTTTAAATAAATACTTTGAAAATCAGGACTGAAAGCAGCCTTCACCTCTACCTGGTGGCCAGTTGGTCTGCAATTGATTCATTTTCAGACTACTACGTCAGCGAGCAGACCCAGAAATGCCCTTTAAGCCTTTCTAAGGAGGTTTGCAAAGGACAACCCTATGTCTCCTCAGCTGAGACGTATTTGAGACCCACCGCTGTAGGAAACTTTATTTAAATTTTGCCTTATATTTTTTTTTATATTACAGCTAATGAAACTTTTGTTTGGATTAGTCATTTTATGAGCTAGTCGCTTTCCAGAGAGATGTCAAAGCTCACTGGCCTTGGTGCCACTCAGCCACCCCTGGGCCGCTGGCTTTGCTGCTCCAGGGCGATGCACTCCATCCTTGGCTCAGCGCATAGTGCTGTCTGGGGCAGATGCCCACCGTCCTGCAGCTTCCCCTTGAGCGGCGCCTGGTGACTTGAAGAATCAAGGGTAAGCCTTTGGTCTGGTTTTACTGAAAACATGACATCACACTTGGTTCAGGAGGCCTGGGTCAACAGCGGCCCTCCAGAATCTTCTGTTTGTGTCACTTGGGATCTAAAAGGCCAAGGGCTCCTGTGGTCCTCTGTATATCATTCAGTTTTCCAAGGAGCTCTCCTCCCATTCGGGCCCCAAAGAGCAGTGCCCAGGGTAACAGGTTGACCTGGGAGGCTGTGGGGAGAACCGGAGAAGACACACACTGAGGAGATCCTTCTCTGCTTAACTTGTTATCTCAGTTTCTTCGAGAAATTCTGTTTGTTTTCGCTCGCCTTCCTTTCAGTTCACAGTGAGCACCCCCTGCTTTATTCTCCATCATTACAAATTGATAGACAATTACTGTAGAAAATTCAGAAAGGGTGAGTAAGCAAGGAGGAGGTGTGGGGGGAGGAGAGGAAAAAGAGAGCAGAAGAGAGGAGGGGAGAGGAGAAGAGAGAAAAGGAGAGAGGGGAGGGGAAGGGAGGGGAAAGGAAGAGGAAAGGAGAAAGGGGAGGAGAGGGAAGAGGAGGGAAGGGGAAGGAAGAGGGAAGGAGGGAAGAGGAGGGGAGGGGAGGGGAAAGAAGAGGAAAGGAGAAAGAAAAGGAGGAGAGGGGAGGAAAAGGAGGGGAAGGGAGGGAAAGGGAAAGGAGGAAAGAGTAGAGAGAAAAGGAGGGAGAGGAAGGAAGGGGAAGGGAAGGAAGAGGAGAGGAGGGGAAGGGAAGGGAGGGGAAAGGAGAAAGAAAAGGAGGGAAGTGGAGGGGAGGGAAAGGAAGAGGAGAGGAGGGGAGGGGAAGGGGAAAGGAGAAATAAAAGGAGGGAGGGAAAAGGAGAAATAAAAGGAGGGAAGTGGAGGGGAGAAAAAGGAAGAGAAGAGGAGGGGAGGGGAAGGGAAAGGAAGGGAGAGAAGATGAGAGAGAAATGAGGAAGAGGAGGGGAGGGGAAGGAAATGGAGAGGAGAGGAGAGAAGAGGAAGGAAGCAGAGAGGAGGGGAGAGCAGGGGAGGGGAAGGAAGCTAGTTTCATCATCTATGCAGCAGCTGCTAGAGACAGGCTAGGGACAAGGCTCAAAAAGGTGCACACGCAGGTGTGTACAGGGCAAGGGCCGGGAATGAAGCTGCTATCAGGTGATATGGAGCTGATACGATGGCTTACAGCTCCTGTCAGCCTGGACACAGCATCCAGAAGAGGTAAGTGAGCTTCCTACTTCCCCAAATACGGGGCCACTCGGAGAACTCACACTGCAAAGTATTTATTGACAGCAATTAAATCCTTTATGGTGATTTAGATCAATGGAGTGTCCTATCTGAGGACACCCAGAATAAACAGCCCAGCCCAGTCCCTTCTCTCTTGGGTGATAGGGAGCTGAGCTGTATGGAGCAGAAGCTAAAGTCCATCAACGCTCTCAGGAGCTGCCAGCTCCTCCTCACCGAAGGCTCTTCCCTGTAGCCTACAGGATGCCTGGGGTGCCCAGGGCATGTGCTGGCTCTGCCTCTTCCTCAAGCTTATGTTTCCTGGGACAGTCCTGCCTGGGAGATACATATCACAGTCTTTCCTGCGGGGACAGTGCATCTTGTAAGAAAGTAAACCCAGCGAGGTCAAGGGCTCTGCCTGTGGTGCCACGGGGCTCTGTTGTGAGCCTGCACACTCAGGCACCCACCCCTGGCCCTGCCTCTGGGGTTGGCATCCACCTACCTCACAGAGCAGGGTACTCAGAGACTGAAGGAGAAATGAGCGGCTCTCTCGCTGATGTTGTAGGCATGGTGCCAATAGGCTGCTCCCAGCGGAGCCTGGGCTGTGAAGGGCTGGCCTTTACTGCCTCCATCATTCCCACCCAGTTCCTCAGACTCCATGGGAGCCAGTTGCGTCCCTTAAGATGGAGCCGGCAGGCCTCATTCCATCTGAGTGTTCCTTCTGTAAACACTTAGCCTTCACACCCGTGAACCCTTTGTCAATTCAATAACTCCTTCGCTTCATTGTTTATCTGATCACTTGACGGCCCTGCGTTCTCGCAACCATTCCTTCGCCTGTTTAGGTCACTTCTGCAGCCCTGGAATCAAATCGTGAGCAGTTCAGGGTCAGGTGGAAGCGTGACTTGGAAGCATAGGATTAAGCAAATAGAATTAAGGGGGAGCACTGCTCTGGGGTCACGGGAGCCCTTTCCTGTCTTCTGGGAAGACAAGAGAACCAATTGCTATAGTAATACGTGGATTAACTCATCAGTGGATTTTTGCAGCAACTGCCAGGGAGCCAGCTTCATTTTCCAAATCAGATGCCGTGTTTTCATCTTCTTGACAGGAGCTCCTCGAAGGAGGAGGGGGACAACTCTGAAGGCCTTCTCCAGTTGTTCAGCCGTCATCCTTGTGCACTTCTGCCACATGGCTGCAAGCAGAGCTGCCCACCACCAGCGGAACCACCAGCGGAACCACCCCCACATGAACGACCTTTGAAGGTGCAGGGGAGGTTCCTCAGAACCTGACGGTCAGACCACATCAGGCAGAACAGCAGCCGACTCAGGTCACAGGGCCATGGGCACCCCTGTCCTCCTACAATCAGCAGGCCCCTTATCACCTCAGAGCCAGCTTAGCCCCAGGCCGGCCGGGCCCCTAAATACGTTCGCTGGGTGTTTTTCTAAAATGTACCCATCACTTCTCCCTTAAGACACCCAACTACGTTTTGCTTACTCACACTTAGCTATTTGAGGGTCTATTTTGTACATTGCTAATTTTATCTCTATTTTTACTTGATGGATCAATTTTTCAAGTAACATTTTTCTACACTTTACATTTTTCTCACAAAAGACACCTAGGAACTTCAGGTTCTACCAATTTGCGTGATTGAAATGCCAGCTCCGAGCTGTGCCAGCCTGAGAGGGGAACAGGCTGGGCTGGCTCCGCCTACTCTGCCCCCAACAGCGTCAGGTGGGCTTGAGACAGTTAGCCTCCCTCGCTGCAGCGGGGCCAGCTCTTCCTCCTGGCACCACCACATCCATTGTGGCTTCCCTTTGAAATGTAACACCAGCTGGCAGGCAGCCTCTGAAGGGCGGATGCGGATCACCGGGTAAAGCCAGCCCGGCATTAATTTCCTGAGCTTGGCAAGAAAATCACTGTATCGGAGCCACTTAGCGGCGCCCCGCCCCCATAGCTCCACCCGTGCCAGGAAGCCGGGACAGTATCACCCCAGCGAGCGTTCAAGGGATAGACACAATCGCAGAGCCCCTCACAAGGCAACGTTACATAAGCAGTGCAGGAAATCCCCGTTGCTAGGTGCTGGGATCCCTGTGACACCATCTTAGGAGGCCATACTCTATGATCCCTGCAACACCGCGCTCTGGGATCCCTGCGACACCGTCTTAGGAGGCAGCCGTCTTCACTTCTAACACAGTCACGGGGCTGGTAGCGCTGGTCAAATTTGTTTTCACCTTAATAAAGACGTGAAGCCTTGGTGGTTTGAGCTGTGGCGTTTGATTTTCAGACATGAACCCCACTTTATAAATTAGCAATTCCCCTAGGGTGTCCCTCAAATTCCTGGGACGTTTCTTCCATGCCAATGAATTATAAACGCGTATATTAACAGGTTTTTGATGGAGCACTTTACTCCAAACACCTTCGATCAGAGGCTCAACGGCTCACCAAACCACTGCGGGCAGGTGTGTGTTCATTCTTAAGCAACCATGGTATGATGTGAACAAAGTTGAATTTCGGAATGGTGCGGGCTCCAGCTCCGTGCATCTGAGGGCAGGTATGTCACAACCTCCAAGCCGGAAAAACGAAACAAAAACATAAAACAAAACAGCAGACCCTGGTTGCAAGAAAAATCCGTACCGGTCTGCTCCAGTGGTTAGATTATGTCTTTTTTTGCATGTTATGTGTTCTACACGTGTATGCATGCATATATGTGTGTGTGAGTTTAGATGTGGATAGGTGTGCACATGCATGTTCATAGAGGCCCAGCGTTGACATTAGGTTCCTGGACTGCTCTTCACTTTGTTGAATTGGGGTCTCTCGCTGGATCCAGAACTCCCTGATTCCAGCTCTCTGCACGCAGACTGCTCATACGATAGGTCTATTTTTTTTTATGTGGATTCTGAGGGCCTGAACTCTGGTCCTGACACCTCCACATCAATTCAGCCGTCTCACCAGCCCCCAGATTACATCTTTAAATGTAACTCAATCCACATCAATCCAGATCGAGCTTGATGCCAACCTAAATTGTCATTTAAATAAATCGTTTTCCTACCTCTCAGATACACAGTGTGCTTTAAACACGACATCGGTGCCAGGATGAGTTCAGTCCACCGAGGGACACTAAGGGCCCAGTTCATTCCCTGCAGTGTAGTTGTTAAAACAAAAGCTTGCGATAAGCTCTAAGCTCGCTGCTCTGTAGCGCTGTCCTATCTGATGAGTGGAATTCCCTGAAAGTTGATCTGAATGTCCCAAAGAAAGCCACCCTGGCAGCGCCTCCAGGGCTCAGTCTAGCAGCTGCTGCCCCAGCGCTGGGTGTGAATGGGATTCGCGTAGTGTTTTCTTTTCTGAGCCCTGCTTTCTCACCCCTGCTGCTGGAGGAGTTTGGTGTTTGCTCCCTGTGCTGGAGTCAGCACTGTCTGAGTTGGTGGCTTGTCTGGGCTAAGTGTGACTGGATTTCCCGGGTAGTGCAGACCCTTAGGTTTCTGCTTCCAGCTCAGTAAAAACACACGGAGGCCAAGCAGAGTGTCCTGGGTGCTGGGAAAGTCACAGCGCTGCAGCTGGATCTCGGAGACAGGGCAGCAGAGCAAGGGAGGCCGGTTTATCTGGAAGGCATGAGACAGAAGAGGGTTTTGTGCTTCACCACTGGGGGTTGGCAGGATGTGGCGGGTACGTGTAGGCTGCTCATGACATAGCCAGGCCTGCCCAGGTAAGGAGTGAGCCATCACCACCACAGCCTTCTGAGGCCACCAGTGCATCTCCGTGGAAGAGGACTCTGAGAACCAGTGACAGCAACTGAGCAGAACGTAGCAACAGTGGCAAAGCATCGTCTCACCCACAACAGGGGAGCATTTACCCAGACGGACGTCCCAGCCTATTGCTAAGATAGCCACAGCATCCTTGGCCCGGCCGGTAGCCTTGGCCTCAGACAGACTTCAGACCAAGAGAAGATGGACAGACATCATCTGTCCTTTCAGCAGGCCCCCGAGGCTTCACCACGAGCCATGGCGATGAGAGGAATGTACTCCAGAGCTGCAGTCTCATGAACACAGAATCAGAGAAACAGGAAGCTTCCCGGCCTGGGCAGAGTGCGCTCCTGTCTCTGAAAAGCCACAAAGACCTTCAGGAACTGCCTCAATCACAAAGGACCACCGTTTAGGGGAGGAGGCTAACACAGACACCGCTTGTTTCCACAGAATTTTCTTTAGTGACTGACTGGGCAGATGGACGCTAAGAACTCACACTTCGTGCTCATACAACAGCCAACAACCATGACTTGGTAACAAGCAGGTACTTGGCAAACTCCTGTATACATTATGGCTTCATGACGATATGGAAGACCCTCTTGTCTCACCCTCTAGGGTCACATCTGCTTCTCCTGGCTGATGTCCTGCTGGGCCGCAAACTGACCCTAGACTCATTCCAACCAACCAGATCAAGTCACAACACCCAGATGTGGGAACTCCGGCTCAGATGACCTGAGCTGCTAATGTCAACCCTAGGCTCTTCTGGTTAAATAGCCCAGGTTTATGCACACTGCCAAAATGCACTCCCAGATCCTAGCAGGGGGCTTAGGGCCGGGCATTCGCTGGATAGCACTTGGAAATGAGAGCCGAGGTATCGACATATGTGTTCAACACACACACACACACACACACACACACACACACACACACACACGTGCAGTGCACAGGGAGGGAGAGGCTGGAAACACTGACAAGCAACCGTGGACTGTGTATGGCAACAGAACCCCACCCAGCCACAGTAGTGACTCCAGAAAACCAATGGCGAGCCCAGTGTCACCAGGGTCCAGCAGCCCCACAGAACAGAACTTGTCTGTCTCCAGCTTTGAATCTGACTTTCACCTTCACACTAGCCTGTGCACACCCCTTATTCACCCTGAGAAGCCCTGAGCTGGGCAGCACCCCTCATATCCCTCTCCCACCAGGATGTGTGTCCCCTCTGCCTGCTGAGTCTCTGGCAAAGACGAGTGGCTGTGGCAGCCACCACCTTGGTTGTCATGGGCACAGGAGCCTCTCACACTCACTGGGTGGCGTCAGCATCTGTCCCCTGATGAAAGGGTTGGATCGCAGATTGACAGTGGCGCTATGTGTCTTAAGAAGCCGGCAAATCTCTTGGCCTCACTCTGAGAGCTCTTCCCACCCACTAGAGCTGCCCTGAACGATCAGACATGCCCAGTCATTCCACGCTTCTCCGCAGATCATGAGCTAGCACGAAGCAGGGCTCAGCCATGTTTCTGAAGCAGAAACAGAGCCATGCATCCTGTTGACTTGCCCTTGGCAGGCCTCCTGTCTCCACTCCCAACCCCTCCCTGTGTCTTCCTTTCTCTTCTGATTCCTGAGTCCGTTTTCAAGAGTGTGAAAGCATCCAGGTTACTCTTAAATCCCAGCAGCACTTTTCAGTGCCCTCCGCAAAGGTCAGGCAGGGGCTTGGATATGACAAGCAGCTCTCAATTTTGGTGCCAGCACTAGTCAGGCCGCACCAATACCGTGGCCCCACAGGCTCACCGCCCCCTCCCCTCCACATATTCAGCTTCTTTTGTATGAAGCACTCACTCTCAGTACCCTCACCATCAGGGTGATTCTCATCCTAAGTTCTTAGGGGCAGCCTTGCTTCTCCTTCACACTTTTACACTGAACGGATGGGCATCTGCCCCCAGCGGCCAGCTCCCTTCTCTAGAATGGCTGGCTTAATGGATGTTTCTATTCCATGGAGTGGAAGGCTCTGCGTGTCAGAGGGAAGCTACCATGCCCATCCTCTGCGTGGTGCCAGCCCAAGATCTACAGACGCTGGGGTAAACCTTGTCAGTGGTGAGTTCTCATGAAGGCACACTTCCCTTGCATGTAAACTGCACTTAAATGTTGTCTGTGCGAGACATGGGACCATGTTCCATGTCCCTTTGAGCCGTGTTCACTCTTTACACCATAGACAATCTTTTAGCTGAGATGTGTCACCAACACTTTATCTAACAAATCGTGAGTCTGTTGAAAACAGCTCACAGTCTGCTCGAGCTACTCAAAGACCCTCACTATGAAATGGTCCCAAGAGTGATGGCGCCTACGCCAGATTCACAGCCATGCCTACAGGGGTGTCAATCACGTACCTCTTATTCACATGACCAGCTGCCTCATGCACCTGCTGCCGTGCCTCCCACCGTGATGGACTGCACCCTCACACCGTGAGCCAAAATAACCTGGTGTCTGGGTTTCTGTCCTGCTGCCGTGCCTCCCACCGTGATGGACTGCACCCTCACACTGTGAGCCAAAATAACCTGGTGTCTGTGTTTCTGTCTTCCCACCAGGTCTCACAGCTGTTTTGCCCCAAAGAAATCACACAGAGGTCTATATTAATGACAAACTGATTGGCCCATTAGCTCAGGCTTCTTATTAACTCTTATAACTTATCTTAACCCATTATTCTTATAGTTAGCCACATGGCTCGGTACCTTCTTCAGCAGGGCAATCACATCTTCCTTCTCTTCTGTGATTGGGACAGGCCTGCGGAGGAAGCTCCCTCTTCCCAGAATTCTCCTGTTCTCATTGACCCACCTCTACTTCCTGTCTGCTTGTCCCACCTATCCTTCCTGCCTGGCCAATCAGCATTTATTGAAAACATAATTGACAGAATACAGACAATTGTCCCACACCAATAACCCATTCTACTCTTAAGTTGCGTTTGGTGATTATTTCGTGGAGGCAATGAGAAAAATAACTAACACATCAGGTGAATACAAAGTATGAGGACAAAGACAACTCAGACCCAGGAGGAAAGTGTGACGACATGTTTTCCAGCCTTGCTCTCCCTCCTCCACTTCGGCTGCGGGCCTCCTGAGAGGAGTCATGCTCCAGGGTGTGACCTAACCTCTGATTTCAGAGGGAGACAAGAAGAGCTTTAGGAACACTTCTGTCTTTCTCTGTTCAAATACACTAGGTGGTGTGTGGATGGCCCTGCTGGAATACACGACATGAGCCAGGGAGGAAAGGGTAGTGAAAGAGCTTTTGATCCTACTGCACGTCCTGGCTTTGTGGGAACCTAGGCAGTTTGGATGCTCACCTTACTAGACCTGGATGGAAGTGGGTGGTCCTTGGACTTCCCACAGGGTAGGGAACCCTGATCGCTCTTTGGACTGGAGAGGGAGGGGGGGGGGGAAATGGGAGGTGGTGGCGGGGAGGAGGCAGAAATCTTTAATAAATAAATAACAAAAAAAGAAAATCAGAACCATTAGAGAGTCCGTGGAGCCTGGGGAACTTAGAGAGAAACACACATGTCCAGGGCAGATTGAAAGCTCAGAAAAGAGGTGACCGTGAGCTTCCATTTCTGCCAGTCTCAGAAGGGGAGGTAGGAGTACGAACTCTCTAGATACGTATTAAAGGAAAGACCGAGAACAGAAATGCATGTCACTCAGGATACAGGGCTCAGCTGGCATGTGTAAGACCCCAGGTTCAATCCGCAGGAGAAACAAAGAACCGCACGGAGCCACATTCCAGAGACTGGGAGAAATGGACTTCCATTTAAATATTTTTCAGTTCCATCAAAGGCAATCTCTGAAATACTAACTGAGCACATACTAACCATATAATACTAACCATACATACACAAAAAGAGAAACAATCTTTTCCAAGATACATTGGAAAAAATCATTAATAAATAAGGGGTCAGCTGGTCACATTATGATATCCAAATGTTTTCAGCAACAATGAAAATAGACAATACATACAAAGAAATAGAAAAGTTTGTCACAGTCCAAAGAAACAAAACAAAAAACAGAAAATTCCCTTGAAATATGCTCTGAACACACAAGGCAAAGTTTGTAACTCACTGCCATATACACGCTCAAAATTCTACAAGAAACTATCTACAAAGAAAACCAAAGGAGACGCATAAAGTAATAGGTGGGAAAATGAGACTATCACTAAAGAGAAGGTATGTTTAAAGGGCAAATGTGAACTATGGAGCTGAAAATTACATGTATTAAAACAGGAGATTCACTCATGGGTTCAAAACTTAAACCTCTCCCGTGAAACGAGAGGGTTCACCAAGGACCTGGGCTGGGGAAACGGGCAGCGTTGACCAAAGATCCCAAGTTGTCATTGTAAGAGAGGAGTAGACACCGTTCGTAGCGATAAGCGTGTAGCCGGACCTGTAAGGAGACTATAGCGTAACTGAGCTTGTGACACAGCAGACAGCGGGGTCACAGACACGCTCGTCAGTTCGACTCTGGAAATCATTTTACTGCACATATGTAGATGAAAAATGTAAATTGCATACTTTGAATATATACAATGTGTGTTTTTAGTTAAACACCCCTCAAGGTGAAAAGCAGGGTATAAAAAAATCCAGTCATCTTCCATCTGAAAAGCGAAGAACGAAGAGATCAGCAGTATCCAGGCACCTCCTAGACAGCACGAGGAAGTCCAACGTGCATTTCGGGAGTTCCCGGGGTCAGCAGTACCCAGGCACCTCCTGGATGGCACGAGGAAGACCAACATGCATTTCAAGAGTTCCCAAAAGAGACGTGCAAGAGAGTAAGGAACCGAACATGAACGTATTTGAAGAAATCATAGCTCAACCCCACCAAAATTTGATAAATGATTAGAGTTAAAACATGAGAATCTCACAGAAGTGAGATTGATTAAATGAAAGAAATCTCAAGAAACCATAGTCTAACAAACTGGAAAGATATAAAGAATTTTTGTGGAACAGGAGACCAAATCCACAGTCTTTCACATCATACACATCTGCCCTAATGCCGAGCTGAACCCCCAGCCTCAAAAGGTTCACAGAGATGGAGCCCATCAGTTAACAACCAGATTCTCACCAGAAACCGTCAATGCTAGCACAATATAGTTAAAGAATTGAAAGAGGAAAAAAAAAGTCTTCCAGGAATTCTATGGCCAACTGTCATTCCCCTGGGGAAATGTAAGGAAACATCTATCCACACCACACACAGCAGTTAGGGCAGCTCAAAAGAACCTAGTTTAGGGACCTGGTGAGCTTACTGAGGTTACACACAGGAGCATGGGCGACTTTGGCAACTCCTCACTGGGTTCCCTGTGCTACTGGTAGACAGTCTCACCTAAGAGTCTCTCCTCTTTCCCAGCGACTGTTTATATACATAACCCCAGGGAGGGACCACCGCAGTCTGGTAACTTTTAAGTTCTATAAGCCTCCAGTTTCCCTCCACAATGGAATACCTTTTGGGTGGGTAGGGGGACGAAAACAATCTTGAAAATGTGAAGAAATTAAGACCTTTAGAATTGAAGTCCGAACGACTTTTCTGCCTGCCGACCTACAAATGCTAAAAAGATACGTTGTGTCAAGTTGAGTGAAAAGACACAAACCGTCGAAAGCTGTAGAGAAAGTGAATCTTCTTGTAAGGAGGAGTGTTTAAATAAGTGTAAATAAGCATAAACAAGGGTCACTCCATTTCCAGCTTGTAACACTGTCTTTCATTTGCTTCTCTATACTAAGGACAAACTCACACAAAACGATTGCAACTCTGTGCTGAGGGACAGGTGGGTAAGACAGCAAGCTGGGCGGCAAGGAGCTGGGCTGTTGGGCAACGGCGCTGTGCAGTGGAGCTCGCTGTGCAGGTAGAGGCGTCCCATGCTGTCATCAGAAGCTTTTGGGTCCAATGGAACTTTCTGTGGTTTCTTTAATGTATGCTGCAAAGGGGATTTACTCCTTCTTTAAAGTTGATCCTTGTCAAAAGTGAAACTCTGGCTTCCAAAGCAGAAGCAAGTACCAGCCGGAGTCTCCTGCCTCCACATGTTGCTTCTCCATGCCCCAGGACCGATGCACGCACAGGGCAGCCACCAATTTTACATAATGGGCTATTTTCTATGTGCATGGACGCCATGTGATCTGGGAACCACCTCCAACAGCGCTGGATACTATGATGAGGGAAGGCCCAAAGTTTACTTACCTGGGCCATGATGTGAGGTTGTTTAGGTAAACGACAGCTGTGTGTTTTGTAAGACACCCTTGTTGTTGAAGCCAGCATTCCTTGATTCATTGTTGAAGTTTTTACCTCCAGGACCTGCATCAGTGTGTAGTTTTTACCTCCAGGACCTGCCTCACTGTGTAGTTTTTACCTTCAGGACCTGCGTCACTGTGTAGTTTTTACCTCCGGGACCTGCATCAGTGTATAGTTTTGATGGTATCCATCTCCTTGCTGAATCAAATCCTGAATGGTTTTTTCCTCTCTGCACTCGTTCAGACTTACTTAGTTTCACTGGGATCACTAGTTTTAATTTGTTTTAGTTGTTACAAGCCTCCTTTCATTGTGGGTTTCTGCCGAGGTTCCACAGTTCTTATGCAGGGCACTGATGTCTGTGTTTGGTGAAGCAGGTACCTCTTCCGGTTTTATACAGCAGTTGTCATGGGGAGGGTTCCATCTACAGATGAATGCTAGGATGTTGCCTAGGAAGGTTTTGTTGGTTCCGGTGCTGGGCAGATGAGTTTTCACAGCCTGAATGCAGGTGTAACATGCTTGTTGGGGTTTCTGTCCTGCCCAGTTCCCACAGCCGGTAAATCCCAAAGATAATCACACAGAGGTATACATAAGTTATAAACTGATTGGCTCATTAGCTCAGGCTTCTTATTAACTCTTATAACTTATATTAGCCCGTTATTCTAGTATATGTTAGCCACATGGGTCGGTACCTTTTTCAGTGGGGCAAGTCACATCTTCCTTCTTAGGTGTCTGGATAGGACTGAGAGGAATAGGTTTCCTCCTTTCCCAGAATTCTCCTGTTCCCATTGCCCCAGCTCTACTTCCTGTCTGGTTGTCCCGCCTATACTTCCTTACTGGCTACTGGCCAATCAGCGTTTATTTAAAACATAATTGACAGAATACAGAATTGTCCTGTACCGTGTAGGCTCTTAGGCTACATCAAGATGAGAGGCATCTGAAAATGTCTCAACAACCTAGGAGCCCATGGCTGCTTCATCACACCATGTCCAGTCTCCTCTGAGATGGCATCACTGCAGGCTCCCAGTCACGTGAAGAGTAGCTAGTGTGGAAGGAGTGTGACCTCCTGTGTAAGACAGGGGTGTCCCTAGGCTCCCAAACACTCAGGGCTAGCTAATCTCCCTCCAGGTGTCATGCAGTCCGCTCCATGCTATCATAGATGGCTGATCTCCTTTGCTCGCCCTCGGCTTCCTCTGCTTCTGCAGAGCAAGGGTGCTAGCAACTGAAGCCAGGGCACTGTGTGGGCTCTGCTGCAGTTGCCAAGGTTGCTTGTGCTGGGCCTTGTTTTTCAAAGACAGCATCTATGAGCACAGTTCTGTGGAAGGACGATGCCATGGCTGGCTGTCCCTACGGTACGTGAACCGTGCCGATGGACCTGGGACAGCTGAAGTCTCTGCAGGAAAGGGTGCAGCACAGGTCCCTCCAAGGCATACAAGCTGGGACTGTAAGGACCTGGGTTCTGCAGCCACAGGGTCATAGGTGGGCTTCCAGTGAAGACTGCTGGGTATCCCTGCTTACCTCCTCCCCTCTGGGAGAAAGACTTTGGGTTCGGGTTGTTTCTAGGTCATTAGAGCAGCAGAGAAGGGGGTCCCTTCCTACTCTGCTACATCCAAGGTGTGTGTGCTCCAAAGCATCCAGGTCGCATGCTCGCTGCACACCAGCACCCTCCTCCGACGAATGCAGCTGCTCACTCCTTCTGTGGTTTCTTTTGGTTGAGGGGAAGGTGTTGGCCTCATGTCTCTCTTGAATTTAACAGCATGAATCCTCCTGGTCGTTTCCACAGAGAACCTTGACTGAGAACATTTTATCTTTAAGCTACACTAGTTCCAAATCTTGTGAGTTTTTATTTGACAAAAGACATGTAAGGATGTTGACGTACATGGATGCCAAACTTGCCTGCCCCTTGGTCATGCCCTGCTGGGTGGCTGATTTGAACACAAATCTCTCCTGCCGTTAGGGACAGGCCAGGGAGTGTCTGCACAGCTCACCCTTGTCTCTGCATGAGCTGCCTCATTTACAAACACCCTGGGCAGAGCACAGAGATCATTGGCACCTCATTGTGGAGAAGAGGTCATGCTTGCTTGCCCTCACCGGCTGTGAGCTTAAGACCCTTGGAAAGAACAGATGGGCATGCATCGTGTCTTGCCCACGGCTCTCAATGTCATGGCCACCCAAATGCACACCTGAGGCTGGCAGTGGGCTTGCTTTGGACACTGTGCAGCCCGGCCCCGGCATTCTGCTGTTCCCTGCTGATTACAAAAGGAAATCGACGCACCACACGTGGACAGACATGTCAGAGACACTTTTAAAGGACTTTAATTATTTTTCTTAATGTGACCAAATCCCAGAGTTACAAACCTTTGTGGATGACACTGTAGTCTTGGCTTGCTTTTCACTGGTGACCAACAGTGCTGTCCACTGTTCTATCGTTCCGCGTAGAAAGCAGCCCACCTGCTGGAGGCAGCTGGGAAAATCACTGGAAGTGCTTCCTTGCAAGAAGGCATCCAGACTGGACCAGCAGAGCAGGCCGAAGCCCCTGAAGCCCCTTAGGTTCCTCCTGTAGAACAGTCCAGGGTTCACCCTTCACTTCTGCTGTGAGGAAGTACGGCCAAGCGGTGATCGATCTCTCTACCCGTTCTTCCTTTGGTATTTGGGAAATCCTCGAAATAACATCACAACCGAATTTCTTTAAGAAATGCTGTTCTGAGCCTGAACCCGGGAGCGAGGCAAGCCAGTGGTGAGGATCAGCACTTCAGAGCTTCTGAAAACGTGGCCCATCCCATGGGCAGGGAAACAAGGGTGAGTGACTGGGGGACCAGGAACAGGGAGGGGGTGAGAGACGGGCTGGAGCTGGGCACTCAACACCCGAGCGCCAACCTGCCCTTTGGGGTTCTAGACCGTGCCTACATGCCTTCCCATGCAACTCAAATTCAAGGCCAACTCACTCTAGTAAAGTTGGGGGAATTTTCCAAGACATTCCAATGGGATTTCTGAACTGTGGTACTATCAGGACACTGTGGGTTCCCGAAGGGCAGGTAGGGGTCACTCGGTTAAAGGGGGACTGGGCTTTCCTCTCTTGTTGCTGGATAGAAGAGGCTGTACCAGGTTCCTGCCTCGAGCTCGGGAATCCTCAGGAAAGATAGCTCAGGGGAGCCCGCACAGGGTATCGTTCACTGAGGACCTGTCCTTGCTGGACCACTCATTGGCTACAATTGTGACCTGACTCCTCCCTGGGCTTTAAATGCCACCTTCCTGCCACCCCAATCCAGAGCCAATGGGGCCTCCTGACCTCTGCAGCACAGAGAAGGCAAATCACAGACTCTTTCAGTCCAACCTTTTAAAGGGTTTTCAGAGGGGAGGCGGAGCCAGCCGGATAGATAGACAGCAGTAACCCACATACCCACAAGAACACAGGCTCTGCTCGTGAGCAGCCAGCCTCTGGCCTTCCTGCCCTGGACGGAGAGGCCATTGGCTGAGTGCCTTCGACATGTCACCCACGAATGCGGTCCCCTAACTCTATGAATTTCTTCATGGCTGAAAGCCTGACATACGTGTAGTTTCCTGACTACGGCTCTGTGAAATTCACATTTTCAATGGCTTTTTGTGAAAACAGCCGACTCTAAGTAAACAGCTGCTCTTCAAGATGTGTGTTTGAGCAGGAAGCCGTTGGTAAGCACCCACCGCCCTCCAGGCATGCATAGAACAACAGTAACACACACACACACACACACACACACACACACACACACACACACACACACACGGCGGAGAGAAAACACCCCCGGCTGCTCATCTGGGAAACCAATTCTCCCCCATGCAGTGTGCCAGACCTGGGGTCAGGCTCCTTTTGTGCATAGTGTGGGGCCCACAGACAGCTGACTCCCAGGGAAAGCTGTCCTGACATGAGCCCACCACTGTATTTTGGTGTGATTGCCGAGAGAGAGGAAATGGAGATTCCAGAAATTGGGAATTTTATAGATAACATCTAAGGAGTGATATTCCATTTCCAATTCTCACACTTTCTTTCCTTAAGTGTAGATAGTTCTCAAGTTCAGAATATTTGAGAACACGTGTGCATTTGTGGCTGACACCTGATCATCTGTGCAGGGGCAGTCGGATCTGTTTCTGTCATAGATTTCTTCACTTTGGGGGCTCCAAAGTTTTATGGGCATGTTAATTGGACTAGAATCCGTCGGAAGAGAGTCTTTGAAGTACTGACGATACACACTCAAACCTTACATCCTGCAGACAATGCAAATGAGCTGGCTTGCTCGGGATCAGTGGTCATCTCCAGGCTCATCTGCTAAGATCTATCCGCTGTCCATCCGCACAGGTGGTCCTCTAAGTGTCTACATCTGATGATCTAGGGATCCCCAGGAACCAGCTCATGTGTGAGGTTTTGAATCAGGCGTGGGAGAGAGAGCCTTTCAAAGAGCAAGAGATGAATGAATGGGAGGACCGCAGTGGTGTATTCTAATCTTCAGAAACTGGTCAGAGAAGAATATCCATGGTAATCAGAAAGATCGCTAAAGTCGTCTGATGGAGGAAGGTCATTGGCTAATAAAGGAACTGCCTTGGCCCTTTTTTATTGGTTAGGACATAGGTAGGTGGAGTAAACAGAACAGAATGCCGGGAGGAAAAGGAAGTAAGGTCAGACTCCGCAGCTCTCCTCTCCGGAGCAGACGCTTCAGAGAGACGCCATGCCCCAGCTCCGACCCAGGATGGACTTAGGCTAGAATCTTCCCGATAAGACCGGTGCTCACAGATTATTAGAGATGGGTTGATCGGGATGTGAGAATTAGCCTAGAAGAGGCTAGATAGGAATGGGCCAGAGCAGTGTTTAAATGAATACAGTGTCTGTGTAATTATTTCGGGGCAAAAGCTAGCCGGGCAGGCGGCTGGGGTGTTGGGGACACAGCCCCGCCACCGCACCATATTACTACAGTCGTCCTCCCTTTTTACCACACGCATACACATCCAGGCACCTCCCTGAAGCATTGGCGCTCTCTCTTCTCTCTCTCTCTCTCTCTCTCTCTCTCTCTCTCTCTCTCTCTCTCTCTCTCCTATTCCAAATCCAATCACCTAACAGACTGACATCGGCAACAGACCAAGAATCCAATCCAGCTACTCTTTCCTAACCTAGGCATTCGTTAATTTCTTTAAAAAAAAAAAACCATAATTTTAGTTAGATTATTTAGGATGACACATTTTTATTACTTTTATTACATTTTATTAATTTTTATTACTATTATTAAATGAATCAAAATAAATATCTAAAATCTTTTCAGTATCTAATACGGTAACTAGGACCAACTACTGTTCTCAAGGCCTCAACCGTTCCCCCACTCCACAGGGCATGGAGACCCAGAGTGTGACCTCAGGGGTCAAAGGTTCCAATCTTGTCACTGTGCTTACCCTCATGCCCTCTCCATGCGTGGGAAGGGCAAGGGAAGTCTGAGGTGCCTGTGCAGGCTGGGCCCGGACACATGGCAGGATATCTTCAGAGGTGGACCAGCCAGGTTCCCTGTCCCTGGAGGCCCTCACAAGTGAGGCTCAGTCACCAGCTCCCCACAGGCCCCCATAGAGGAAGTAAAGAGCAGAAGAGATCATTCAATATGCCACTTCAGGAAGGGAAATAGCGGAGTCCAGACATGAGGTTTAGCTCTAACCAGAGGACAAGCGTCACAAAGAGTTAAGCAGTCCTACACCAGGCCATCTCTTCCTGGGGACACGCCCCTCCTCTGGCTGGCGCCAGGGTCCCCTCCTTTCTCTCTCAGCATGAGTGTCCTAGAAACATTCCTCAGGGCCATTGTGCGGCAGGGGTGTCTCTCTTAGAAGGTCTTTCCTCCCGCTAGAACGCTTGCTCTCTGGCTTTTCTCACGTTTTCAGTCAGCAGCAATGTCTAAAGACTCTTCGTGGAGCGGGTGCAGGCGTTAATCCCAGCACTGAGGGGACAAGGCAGACAGAGCCCTGTCAGGCCCAGGCCAGCCAGGACTACATAGTGAGTAAGACCCTTTCTCAAAACAACAACAAAACCACTTAGTAGAAGCTCAGGAACCAGGGCACTCTTCTGTCTGCCCTGGGTCACGGCTGACAATCAGTTACTGGTGGCCTGGGGCACACAGGTACCTGCCGCACGATGCAAGCCTCCTCCCTCCCTCTATCCTCAGATGTTTTAAACTTTTGCCCCCTTATCTCTGTTGTCTTAACTTGTATGTGCTTGAACTTTTCCAGCGAGCAGAGCATGGAGAATGTGGAATGTGAACGTTAGCTTTCTCAACTGCATCGTCACAGAAAGCCTTGTGCATTGAGGGACTCATAGGAGTAACATGCTTCTGTCTCTTCTGCCTTTGGAACCAAGTCCAGCAGGAGAGGCATTGCTTCTTCCAGGTTCCCACAGACTCTTCTCCTTTCTCATTCTGGAGCTCCAGCAGCTTTAAACGAAGCTATAATGCATGCTTCATGCACGAGGAAAGGGTGAAGGGCTGTGCTTGTAGCATGATTAATAAAAACCCAGAGACAGATATTGGGGTTCAATCTGAAGATCAGAAAAGCAAAAGCAGCTAGCCACTGGCTGCTACCTCTACCTTAGACAAAATAGGCGAGATTCTGCTTCCACGAATCCTAGATGGAGACCGTGAGAGAGACTGTCTCCTCCTGTCTTATATTCCTTCCTAGTGCTGGGATTAAAGGCATGCACCACCACTGCCTGGCCTGTACAGCTGACTAGTGTGGGTGCTTCCCACTGACCTTCAGGCAAGCTTTATTTATTAAAACACGAGTAACACACCACTATATGTGCTAATGAGGCACTAGGACACACACAGCCCATTTCACATGACAGTCCGCAGCAACCGGATATTTGCCCCTACATTAACTATATTAAAAGATAATTAAACCAAAAATCAAATCATGCCCACTGAAATGTCTGCCACGTTGTCTATGTTAATTATAGCCTTTTAAAAAGAAATGTGTCCTCCCGTCAGCTGGCGCTGATGAGCTGCTCACAGTCAGACTTATAGAGAACTCTGAGCAGGCACGCTGTCACCGTGAGCCTGTGCCCTCCCACACTCAGAGGTGGGGATATCGCGGGAACTCGGGTGCAGGGGCTCCGTGTGTGACTCTGCCTCTGTCTCCCAGGTGCTCTGTAGTCACCGGGGGACAGTGGGACTGACCCCTCCCATCCTGACGGGGGCTCCCATTGGGCATCAGTGCTGGGGCGACACCCAGATGGCGGTTTAATGAAGGGTTGCGGAGAGATAATGACAGCATACGTTTAGGGAGGCGACACACGGGCCAACGGTCCCCTTCAGAGATGGAGACCAATGATAACGGCAGTCGTCCATAATTTGGTCTCACACACGCTCATTATCGCTTTTAACACACCCACCTCCTGATGTTTCCTTGACTCTTGATCTAAGATCAAACACTCCGTCCTGTCCTCTTCAGCGTGACTACTCCGGATAGCACTGTAAGTAGACACAGATCCGCTCTGATCCTGCTCTGAACTCCAGCAGGACCACAGCCTAGCTCTGTAGCACAAATAATAAAATCCCAGAGACAGATATTGGCATTCAACCTGAAGATCAGAAAATCAAAGCAGTCAGTCACTAGAGAGCTCTTACCTCCATGAAATCTTCAGACTGAAAGAGAGCGAGTTCCTGTCTCACCCCGCCTTATATTCCTCTCTAGTGCTGAGAGTAAAGGTGTGCACACCACCGCCCAGCCTCCATGGCTAACTAGTGTGGCTGCTGGGAATAAAGGCGTGCATCACCACCGCCCAGCCTCCATGGCTAACTAGTGTGGCTGCTGGGAATAAAGGCGTGCATCACCACCGCCCAGCCTCCATGGCTAACTAGTGTGGCTGCTGGAAATAAAGGCATGCACCACCACCGCCCAGCCCCTATTGCTAACTAATGTGACTACTGGGGTTAAAGGTGTGTGCCACCACTGCCTGATCTGTACAACTGGCTGGTGTGGCTAGCTTTGCACTCTGATCCTCAGGCAAGCTTTATTTATTAAAATACAAATGAAATATCACTGCATAGCTCTGCACTCCGGCAGAACCACAGCCTGACTTTGGGATGCACTTTTGCAGGAGCAGACGTGAGCTCCAGGAGTGACCCATGGGCCTAGAGCGGCCAGGTTCAGAACTTGCCACCTTCTGCAGGGCCCATGGCCAAGTCACCTCTCTTTCCTGGTCTCTTGAACTTAGTTTATAAACTGTGGGGATTTGCTACAGCACCGGCAGGGAGCATGCTGAAACTCCCCAGCTAACGCCGCTGGACTGAGATGAAAGGGAGTTTGAGTATCTGGCTAAAAGGTGACGACGTCCGTCATAACGCATGCTTTGATGGGGTCCTGTGGCTCGAATTCCCACGTTTCTCTTAACTACTCAGGTTGAGCTCAGAATTGCCAGTTGAGTCAACTCCTGCACAGGGTATCTCATCAGCGTCACCTGGAGAAAGGACTCCACCCAGCACGGAGAGACACTGGGCAGGCGCACAGACGCGCAGGTGGGTTTGTGACTGGGCGACGACAAAGCTCCTGGAGACATGGAGCAGGATTCCCTGAGACCTCAGGCAACCCGCTCTCCAGCCTGGGAAAGTAGTGCCCTGCCTCCTCACGGCCCACTTGTCTGCCTAGCTGACAAACTCCTTATCTTCCTTACTGGAAGTAAGGTTCTTATCTTCCTTACTGGACTCCCTCTGGACAATGTCACACTGGGACTCAGCAAAGCGAGCTGCGGTGGCACACGGTGCTCTTCCATGCCAGGCCGGAGCTCCGCGGGGACCAGGCAGCAGAAGCGAAGATTTGAGGCTCTCCACCACCTCACCCTTTCCCTCACCTGGACCAGGCAGCAGAAGCGAAGATTAGAGGCTCTCCACCACCTCACCTTTTCCCTCACCAAGTTGATTCCCCACCTCGGCATCACCTGCAGTGATGCAGGGTTCTCAGAACTCACCTTCAGGGGTTCCTGTGCTAGCCACGGGAGTGGGGAGGGGTGGTGATGGGGGCTGATTGGGACGTGGAGGGAAGAAGTAAGGCCATCATCTTCCACGATCCGAGAGGGTTCCATCTCACCAGAGCACTTGGCGATGGCCAGTTCTCTTGCTCAGGTGGAGCCCATTCGGGCAATTTAAAACCTTGTCACATAGTGTGTGTGCCAGGATGAAGCCCAGCACGGCAATCTGAAACTAGCAGGAAGATGTGTTCTCGTGTCCATGTATGTATACGGAGTTGGAAGCTTCAGGATTGATGACTTGATATAGGCAGAAACATGGCAGAGAGAACACGTGGACATACAATGCTTTGAAAATGGAGGGCGGTGACCTCAGTGCTGGGTGGAGATGTTTGCTGGACACTGTAGGTTTCTATAGCAATGAGGAGCACAACAATCTTGTTTTAAGGGAAAGCTCCAGAGTGGCCTTGCTCACATACTGTGGGAGTGGTGGTCCTGCAGGGACATCCACACCCTCTGCTGGGTCACCAGAGTTATGATGCTCATGAGGTCATCGCTCTGGAAAACACAGCATAAGCAAGAGCCTTTGAGTGATTAAATCGTTAAAGATAAATTAAATTGGTATAAGGACATTTGATAAGATCAAATCTTGCACGTGTCCATTTTGAGAAGTACACAGGGGATAAATCTGTACTGATTTATATGCTGTTGCCCATGTTGCAATTGTCACTGAGCCGCGCACATGACACTGTGAATGAACATACAGTTCCACGTGTACATGCATGCAGACACCCGTGTTCATGCATGCACACAAAGGTGCACTTGTGAGTATGCAGACACACATATGCATACCAACACCCACGTTTACACATGCAGACATATATAGATATCCATATCCACAGCTGCACATGCATGCAGCTATCTCATGTTCCGTGTAGCTATCATACATGCCTACACACATTCAGACACATGTTCTCAAATGCACACACCTGCAGAAATCTGTGTTCATGTGTGCACACATACATGAGGCCCATGCCAGCAGACACCCATGTTCACGTATGGACACACATGCACACCATGCCCCATGCTGGGTAAGGGGAAGAGGGGTCAAGTACAGGAGCCTTCTCCCACCTGCTGAATCTGCTCTGACTCCAGTGCAGTGCCGTGACCACATGTAGAGCGAGGGCAGAGGGGTAAACTGATCATCATGCTTACAGCTCAGCTTCGGCCACATCTGACCACATCCCCACCTTCTCCCCAAGCTGTCTTCTTAAGGAGAGGTCCAAAGGGTGGAGCTAATGAAGAGCTGTCTTAGCGAATCCCCGGAAGGGCTAGGTGCAGTCTGGATGGAATAACTCTGGAGCCACAGGTTTGAGTGCTGGGCCCTGAGGCCTGAGGCTCCTGCGCTAACCTCCACTTGCATGGGAGAGCTGAGGAGAAAGGGAGTTACGGGACAGAGCAGGCAGGATGACCAGAGAACAATGCTCCCATTGTGTTGGCTCCTAGGATGACCTAGGTCACCCTGCACCCTTCACTCCAAAGGCACTGAGGACAATGACTGTGCCAAGCTGGAGGCAGACTGGGTGACACTCTCCAGGTCTCTGGAAGTTCTCTGAGCACTGAAGACCCATGTGACACAGTGATGTCCTTACTTCATCCCGTGCTCTTATTCTTAGCTCCACAATGACCTCACTCTCTGGCCTGCATCATCAAGTCACTGTCTGTCATCAGGTCAAAGACCTTACAAATGGGGCCACTCCATTCTGTGTGACCGTGATGCTACCATTCCCCACTACTCCAGGCGTGGAGCTGACTGCCATTTGGAGCATCCCTGCCCCTTTGTAATCCCAATTCGTGTGGGCACAAACATGGGAAGACCCATGTGTTCCAGGACATGGGAGCTGTGGGTGGGACATAGAGCAAGCGTCCAGAGAATTAAGCCAACTCCAACAGGAAAACCAGACTGCCGTCAGCTGAGAACCTGGATCCACCATGCCTCATGTCCTCTCTAAGAGTTCTTGAACATGATATAGTAAGTGTACTTTTGGCTTCAGCCAGCCTAATGATGCCTGGCCTTTTATCAATGTTCTCAGATGTCACCTGCAAATTCAAAGAAGCGTTTTGTTCAAGGTTTAAAGATTCAGTAATGCCAGGATGACAGAAAGCGAGACTCTACCAGGAAGGCTATCCTGCAAGGCATTGGCTGTTTCTACTTCTAAACCCCACCTACCCACACGCCTGCGATTCATCACGTACAATATCCATCTCCTATGTATACCTGCAACTGACACGTGTGCACAGTGCTATGTTGAGTGAGACATCTTCTTTCCCAGAGAATAAAGATTATAAACTATATTTCCCCTCTGTCTCTATAGCTAAGGATTACAAAGGGTGGGGCCGTGTTCCTCGCAGGCACACAATCTGGCCTTCCCTGTCACCATCAGGGCACAAACACCAGGCTTGTGAGGTGGAGGCAACGGCTCAGAAGCTGCAGGTAAGGCGTGAACACAACAAGCCACCTCGCTGATGCAAACAGAGGCTGGGGCTAGACTTTACTCTGAAGTCAACCGGAGCCCATCCACGGCATCCCTGAGGTGACCTGTCTCTGAGTGTGACTTTGGGAGCTTGGACAAGGCTTGTTTCTTTCTTCTGATGCACCCGAGGTTCTCATTCCTTGGAATTCCAATTGACTCATAGGCTGTGAAGCTTGACCACCAGTCTGCTTACCTTCTCAGCTCCTGTGTCTAAGTCCTGTTCCCGTTTTCCAGAACTCATCCCCTTGATTCTGTTTATTTCTTTCTCATCCTACAGGGCCATCTAATAATCCTGCCAAGGCTGAGACGGGTCTTCGGAAAGACCACCATGCTGGTGTGGCACATGCAATGCCTGGTACCTCATGCTTTGGGGACATGAATCACACTGCACAGAGTTTAACAGACAGCTGTGCCATGCATGCAGCAAACACTTGGCATGCAGGCCCATGTCTTCACCTCTAGCAAACTGATCACACCTTAGGGTGTGGGTAGCTCCTGCTGTCACGAAGCCCAGAAGCACACTGAAGCCACAAGTTCTTAGAGGTCAAAGTACAGAGAAAGACGTGTCTTGAGGGAGACGAGCCCAGGGCTATTTGATAACCCAGTCAATGGGAAAGGGTTCATTGTTTTGATACATTGGATGCAGAGTCATATTTTTTTGCTGACTCAACTAATAAAAGATTGGCGCCCAATTCAGTGTATCACAAAATAAGGACCAAAGCCAATGGCACACAGCTGCAGTGGTCGGAGTCCAGGGAATTCACTGATGTCCCTTAGCTGCATACATTGATACAGACTTCCCTAGTTAAGACGCAGCCACACAGGCGCCTATGCCACAATGGTTCTTTATATATAAGTCCCTAAACCAGGTCATTAAGATCAATTTTGATCATACACGCAGGAGCTAAAACCAACTTCCCACTTTCTCTACAGAAGGCTTTGTCCTGTGGACAGCCAGTCAGAGGCTATGACAGGAACCACAGAGGGAGAGCATCTCAAAGACTTATCACGGTGAACCAGATAAAATGTCCTTTTTTCTGTCTGGATGGTGTCATGTGGTCCACACCACCTTTTACACATTTATTGTAACTTTTCTTACTCCACATTAAAATCTACTTCTGTACCTAAATTTGCATGCTGGTTTATTTCTTTTTCTTTAAGAGAGCCTCCATAATGGTGCAAGAATCATCCCTTCGGGTCCTGGGGGAGTCCTAGCATTGCCTAGAGGGTCAGAATTGCTGCTGGGACCCTGAGCCCCGATGTGATGGCCTTTGCAACCTTCTTGAAGTGCTTAGGCCTGGCAGAGTTCATAAGGGTGACCTCCTGATGGCACAGGTCTGCCATGAGAGAATGCTCGGGTGGCCACCCACCTCGGCCCTCTTCAGCCCCCTCCACCCTACCAGATCCGCAGCTCCAGCCGAAATAACTGGGGGAATGTGGATTCCTTGTCCTGGGGGCATTATCTTTAGTTATAGCAGCCTGAGTCACCCAAGACACTGGCCAGGTTGGGTCCAACAGCCCTGCAGGGAATTTTATAACATCATCAACTGTAGAGACAAACAAGGTGCCCACACCCAGGTGATTAGAGGTGAGACTTCTCCACCTCCTGGCTTAGGGTTACCTGAGTGTGTGGAGAGTGTGTGTTCACAGAAATCATATGACATTTAGATGTCATCACAGCCCCCAAATTTTCCGGGGAGCCCCTCAGAAGGGGCTGTGGCTGACGGTGGCATCTGCCCTATGAAAGCCTCGGGAAAGCTAAAAGTCAGAACCTCCTCGGTGCGGGCTTCCTGTTTAAAGAGGATTGGACTATTTGGAATCTTAAATTGAGTATTTTAATCGCACAATGGGCCACAAGTCCTATTTTCTAGAGTAAGTTGCTGGGTTTTCCTGGCTCTCAGGCCCTGGATGCAGACGACAGACATCCCTCCATGGGGATAACTGTGACACCCCAGGTGTCTGAGCTTCTGTGGAGACACGGGGTTCTAAACAACTCAACGCCAGCACAGGGCCAGGTGCAATCAGCCTTCCCACTCATGCAGTGATGCATCTGGACTAGAAGGGGCGTCCACTGACTTCAAACGCCCCACCAGGCAGGCAGCACGGCTTCTGTCCCTGCGCACAGGTGTGGGCCCCATACCTGCTCGGCAGGAGAGGCAGTGGCCAGGGTTGGCCAGGCCCTATCAGGTGTCTCCTGTCTGCCTACTGAGCATGAATGGCTTTGAGGTCTCCTTCATGTGCCTCCCTTCTAGGGGCCAGTATGGCCCACATCCTTCGGGCTAGGAGCCACCCTCTGTTACCATCATCTCCCAAGCAGATGGAATGGGGACTCCACTCAGGTTGTGGCCGTGATCCCACCTATCAGAATAAATATGAGGTCTGTGGAGCAAGCGGCTCAGGGAAGAGGGAAGCAATGGGGCTCCTGGGCCAAGGGCTGGAACTGGAGGGAGGGTGGCCTTGGACGGCTCCTCCTCACTTCTGCCTGGCTAGGAGGAACAGCCCCACAGTCCCAGGCGGGTGTTCCAAGCCCAGGACTGTGTTTTATAAAATTCTGAAAACCCCGGGAGAGCTGCATGAAACAGCCAATACTCACTCGTTTAGAGCCCATGTCTGAAAAGTCACAAGAATATGCTAACAGTGCTCATAACCTTGTTTCTTCTGGCCACACCCTAGGCTCAGAGAATGAAGGCTGAGCTCATAGCTGCCGGCCCAGGTGGGAGGAGGCTGGAGTCAGTCTGAGACTTTGAATCCTCCTCGCTGACCCCATAATAACAGCTCAAGTGGGGCTTAGTGCTGAGGGAAGCTGAGTCTTGATCCTGAAGACACTGTGTCCATCCCACTCACGGTCCTGCCCCTTCACAGTCCCCAAACCTTGTGTGAATGACAAACACCTCCCCAGCCCCCTACTCCTCCACCCTCCACACCCCCGCCCCTGCAGCCCCCACACCTCCACCTCTGCAACCCCCACACCCCCACCCTTCCACCCCTCACATCCCTAACAATCCTCCCACCCCACCTCATCCCCGAAGCCAGCAGCAGAGACCCAGAGAGGATCAAATCAATTCATGCACCGTGCAATCTGGAGTCTGGAATGTCACCTGGGATTGAGCCGTCAGAGTCAAGCCGGGACCCTTCATTGTTGTGTTATTTTTGGTGGTGAACACCCCAGACTGTACACACAGGAATTTCCAGTTTCTGTAACAATATCATCCTGGACAGACTCAGGCTGGGCTGCCAAGGGGACAGAAAGACAAAGCTGGCTTTCTTCCCCCTTTCACCAGTGAGTATTTGGGTGAGAGCTGGCTACACACACGGAGCTGCAGCTGCTGGGTCAGGCCGGTTCCTGGAAGGAGAGGGCTTTTCTCCAGGGCCCTTTGTACCACAGCTGACTGCCTGGCATGACCGTGAAAGGGAGGAACTCATTTGCCTCCTGATTTCAGGAGGTTCAGGCCGTGGGGCTCAGTGGCTTCTAGGCCTGCACAAAGCAGAAACATGTTGGGGACGGCAAGGCAGGGCTGCCCACCTCCTGTCTGCCAGGAGGCCAGGGCAGAGGAAGCCCGGAGTGTGAGGTCGGCACCATCATGGCCACGATGAGAACCACAGCCTAGGTCCCATGGGGGTTGGCAAAGCCTTCCGGAGGAATCCCCAATCCCGGATAGGTACAGCCTGAAGACTGTTCCTGCTGAGACCGCTCCTGCTGGGATTAGCTAAGCCTGCCTCATTGGTCCGGTGGTGTGCCATAAACCCCGCCTTTTTGTTCATCTACTTGTACCAACACTGACTTCTCCTTCAGCTGTGTGCAGTAACTGTTCAACTCTGCATAATAAACACACTAAACTTCTGGGATACTATGGTTTTTTCCCAGCCTTTCTGTCTGTCTTTTCTTTATTCCCTTGCCATTCCAGCAGGTTTGTCCCCAGCCCCGATCTATTATATAAGACATGACTCCAGCAGAAAACATGGGGAAGGAAGACGAGCTTCATCAAGGAGACAAGTCCAAAGACAACTACTTCCGAGAGAGCTGGGAGATAGCTCCCTTTCTGTTAGGGTCCTGGAGAAGTCCCCCAAAAGACCACCATCCACGTATGCAATCAACAAGAGTGTTTATTATCTAGAGAATAGCAGTGTCAGCAGGCTGGGGCCGCACACCCAAGAAAAGTCTTCAGGCTCTTTTATACACAGATAAGGGATTCTAAAAGCAGTGTGAGCATTCTGTCTAGGATTGGTTTACGTAAGTGACAATCATATTAGTAGGTTTCTAATTGGTTAGGGCCAGCAGGGCTGGACTAAGGCTATAGATTTTCCATTCTTGGGCAAGTCTGGACAAGTCCCAGGCTTTGTTCTTATTTGGTTATTGCCCTGAGGTACCTGGGGTGTGGTTCTGGCCTAGTAAGTGCAATTCCCCTCCCCCTAACTGTGTGTGTGTATGTTGTAGGCGGTGTTGGTGATGACTGCCCTTTGTTCACGTCTTCCTCAGAGACTGACTTGTTACGCTTCAGGACTGTTGAACTGAGCCCTAATGCTTAACTGAGTTATTAGCGGCCTGTCATGATATTGCCCGACTCTCTCTCTCTCTCTCTCTCTCTCTCTCTCTCTCTCTCTCTCTCTCTCTCACACACACACACACACACACACACTCTCTCTCTCTCTCTCTGTCTCTCTCTCTCTCACACACACACACCCCACCACCACCACCACACATATAAGTAAATACATGCACATGACAGAATATACCAAAGGAAGGGTGGAGAGGCCTGTGTGTACACCTAGGGACACCTTGACCCAAGTCCTGGACCTGCTGACTCCTCTGGGTAATGTCCCCTGTTTAGCCCCATTCTAGGAACAGGTAAGCACTAAGATTCAACCCCTGGAAGAGGGGAGAGGGCCTATGTCTTCACTAGCAACCAGTCCCCCCATTCTGTGCTGTAGGTCCTCAGAAAGGCACCCCATCTCAGGATAGAACTTGTTTTCCAGTCAGTGTTCAAACCAGAGGCCAGGAACCAATCCCCCCACCTTCCCAGAACTGTGTGCTTGTGTCCCATCATCACCCACCCCTACCCTGTGCTTGCTTGGCCTGGTCACTGTGGCTCGCCTGGGCTGCCTCTGAGACTCTGATCTCTGTCCACCCACTCCTGCCCTTTGTGCAGATACCTAATCTTGCCACAGACATTGAAGTCAAGGCATCATTTTGTCAGAGGGTTCAGGCTTTCTTTTGGTTCACCAGCTGGCTCCTAAATCATGACACAGAGACTTGTTATTAGTTATGAATGCTTGGCCTTGTCTTAGCTCTTGTTTTCATCTGTTTCTCTTTATCTATGTTTTCCCTTGAGGCTTTTTACCTTTCTTTCATTCAGTATATCTTACTGTCCTGGGCGTCTCCCTCTCTTTCTCCCTGGTTCTCTTTTCTCTCTTGTACTCCAAGCCTAGATTTCTCTCCTACTTATTGTCTCTACCCTCCCCCCCACCCCATTCCTCTACTGCCTAGCTATTGGCCATTCAGCTTTTCATTTGACCAATCAGGTACCTTAGACAGACAAGATGAAGCAGCAACACATCTTTACACAGTTAAACAAATGCAGCATAAACAAATGTAGCACACCTTTACATAGTTAAATATTCTACAACATAAACAAATGTAACACACCTTTACATAGTTAAAGTAATATTCCACAACATAAACAAATGTAACACACCTTTACATAGTTAAAGTAATATTCCACAACATAAACAAATGTAACACACCTTTACAAAGTTAAATATTCCACAACATAAACAAATGTAACACACCTTTACATAGTTAAAGTAATATTCCACAACATAAACAAATGTAGCACATCTTACATAGTTAAATATTGCACAGCATAAACAAATGTAACACACCTTTACATAGTTAAAGTAATATTCCACAACATAAACAAATGTAACACACCTTTACATAGTTAAAGTAATATTCCACAACATAAACAAATGTAACACACCTTTACATAGTTAAATATTCCACAACATAAACAAATGTAACACACCTTACATAGTTAAAGTAATATTCCACAGCATAAACAAATGTAACACACCTTTACATAGTTAAATATTCCACAACATAAACAAATGTAACACACCTTACATAGTTAAAGTAATATTCCACAGCATAAACAAATGTAACACACCTTTACATAGTTAAATATTCCACAACATAAACAAATGTAACACACCTTTACATAGTTAAAGTAATATTCCACAACATAAACAAATGTAACACACCTTTACATAGTTAAATATTCCACAACATAAACAAATGTAACACACCTTTACATAGTTAAATATTCCACAACATAAACAAATGTAACACACCTTACATAGTTAAAGTAATATTCCACAGCATAAACAAATGTAACACACCTTTACATAGTTAAATATTCCACAACATAAACAAATGTAACACACCTTTACATAGTTAAAGTAATATTCCACAACATAAACAAATGTAACACACCTTTACATAGTTAAATATGCCACAACATAAACAAATGTAACACACCTTACATAGTTAAAGTAATATTCCACAGCATAAACAAATGTAACACACCTTTACATAGTTAAATATTCCACAACATAAACAAATGTAACACACCTTTACATAGTTAAAGTAATATTCCACAACATAAACAAATGTAACACACCTTACATAGTTAAAGTAATATTCCACAACATAAACAAATGTAACACACCTTTACATAGTTAGAGTAATATTCCACAACATAAACAAATGTAACACACCTTTACATAGTTAAAGTAATATTCCACAACATAAACAAATGTAACACACCTTTACATAGTTAAAGTAATATTCCACAACATAAACAAATGTAACACAACTTTACATAGTTAAAGTAATATTCCACAACATAAACAAGTGTAACACACCTTTACATAGTTAAAGTAATATTCCACAACATAAACAAATGTAACACACCTTTACATAGTTAAAGTAATATTCCACAACATAAACAAATGTAACACACCTTACATAGTTAAAGTGATATTCCACAACATAAACAAATGTAACACACCTTTACATAGTTAAATATTCCACAACATAAACAAACGTAACACACCTTTACATAGTTAAATATTCCACAACATAAACCAATGTAACACACCTTTACATAGTTAAAGTAATATTCTACAACATAAACAAATGTAACACAACTTTACATAGTTAAAGTAATATTCCACAACATAAACAAACGTAACACACCTTTACATAGTTAAATATTCCACAACATAAACAAATGTAACACAACTTTACATAGTTAAAGTAATATTCCACAACATAAACAAATGTAACACACCTTTACATAGTTAAAGTAATATTCCACAACATAAACAAATGTAACACACCTTTACATAGTTAAAGTAATATTCCACAACATAAACAAATGTAACACACCTTTACATAGTTAAATATTCCACAACATAAACAAATGTAACACACCTTTACATAGTTAAAGTAATATTCCACAACATAAACAAATGTAACACACCTTTACATAGTTAAAGTAATATTCCACAACATAAACAAATGTAACACACCTTTACATAGTTAGAGTAATATTCCACAACATAAACAAATGTAACACACCTTTACATAGTTAAAGTAATATTCCACAACATAAACAAATGTAACACACCTTTACATAGTTAAAGTAATATTCCACAACATAAACAAATGTAACACAACTTTACATAGTTAAAGTAATATTCCACAACATAAACAAATGTAACACACCTTTACATAGTTAAAGTAATATTCCACAACATAAACAAATGTAACACACCTTTACATAGTTAAAGTAATATTCCACAACATAAACAAATGTAACACACCTTACATAGTTAAAGTAATATTCCACAACATAAACAAATGTAACACACCTTTACATAGTTAAATATTCCACAACATAAACAAATGTAACACACCTTTACATAGTTAAATATTCCACAACATAAACAAACGTAACACACCTTTACATAGTTAAAGTAATATTCCACAACATAAACAAATGTAACACACCTTTACATAGTTAAAGTAATATTCCACAACATAAACAAATGTAACACACCTTACATAGTTAAAGTAATATTCCACAACATAAACAAATGTAACACACCTTTACATAGTTAAATATTCCACAACATAAACAAACGTAACACACCTTTACATAGTTAAATATTCCACAACATAAACCAATGTAACACACCTTTACATAGTTAAAGTAATATTCTACAACATAAACAAATGTAACACAACTTTACATAGTTAAAGTAATATTCCACAACATAAACAAACGTAACACACCTTTACATAGTTAAATATTCCACAACATAAACAAATGTAACACACCTTTACATAGTTAAAGTAATATTCCACAACATAAACAAATGTAGCACACCTTACATAGTTAAAGGAACATTCCACAACAGAGCCCACAGAGACAGCAACTCAGACACAGTATATAGCCACCTGAAGGTCTTTATTCCAGCCGACTGGGACTATACTCAGGTATTTGGGACCCAAGTATAGCCCCAAGCATTTAGAGCAAGGGGCTTTTAAAGGCAAAAGCCACACCCTGTTATCTTGTTTGGCAGCTGCAAGGGGAGCTTTCGCACAAGCAGGAAGTTTAACAAAGTCAGGGGCTAGACTGTGGTGGCGTACGCTCAGGAGGCAGAGGCAGGCGGATCTCTGTGAGTTTGAGGCCAGCCTGGGCTACAGAGTGAGTTCTAAGACAAGATCCACACACAAAAAGCAAAAAACAAAATACAGAAGCAAAGATGGTTGGTTAGCTGGAGGGGGAGGTCCACACAAACAAGCAGTTTAACAGGAGCTAAGATAGGTTGGATGGGGCGTCTTGGCCTTGGGCTCCTAGAACAGAGTTGGGTGACTTTTCATAGGAGTCTCCATCAAGGAGATCAAATTCTAGTTAAACCTGAAATGGCCACAGCCAGAATACAAGATGGAGGAATCTCGCACTGCCTTGGGCTGTCGTGGGTTCTCTGCCTGGTGAGTCCAGCACATTCACTGGCTATCCTGTCTGAACACAGACTTGGTGCCAGGCTGTGTCACCCACTGTGCATCCGCAGCCTGCCATCTCAGTTAGCAACAGCCCCCCAGGTGCCACTGAGGCATGACAGAAATCCAGGGAGAAGGTTGGCATGGGAAGAGAACGGAGCCCCTCACCCATGGATCCGCTTAAAGCTCTCACCCGCAGAGAAGCGAGAATCCCAGAAAATAACATCTCAGACCTTTCTCCCATTCCAGCGATACACTCTCCACTGTTTATCAGTCTTAGAAGTCTCACAGGAAAAGGGCCTGTAGTATTTCCTGTAAACCCAGTGGCTCCTGGTTTCAACTTATCTCACGATACCACCCCAAAATCAAAATGGGGGAGCAGGAGAAAACATTTCTTAGCAGCTCTCTGACGTGTGACTTGTGAGCCGCCATATTGTATAGGATACCGCTAAGACATGTAAGAGCCACTCTTGCTTGAGAGGCCGTACCCCACTTAGCATGTCTTCCTTTCTGAGCACCCCCTTTCTCTTAACCTTGTGCCTAAGCTTATACTAAAATATCTTCAATTAAATTTCTAACTCTGCTTCAAACTGGTTAGGCCTGAAATTCTTTTTCTGCATTGGTGCCCTGAAGCTCAGTTTGGCTTGAATTGAGGTTCCTAAAAGGTTAGGGCAAGTATTCTGGGGACATCGTGAAGGTGCTGACACTAGAAGTCATCCCCCAGTCTCCAAGCTGGTGCCTTCTCTGCAGAGGCGTGTGGTGAGCTCACACCAAGCAAAGCCCTTGGTGTCTCCCCTTCAGCATCTTAGGGACCAGTTTCAATCGGAACATCTCCCTCATGGATCTCCTGCCTTTCTTGGCCACCGGCACAAGTGTCAGGCTCAGAGGACCGCTGCAGGGTGGGCAGATGAGTAACACCTGCCAGCCCCGAGCCTCTCACCGTACCTAACAAATGTATATACGGCTGTTGCCTGCCATAGACCAGTTGGTGAGAAGCTGTTCCCATAGCCAGCAGGGTAATGCCATGTGACATTCAGGACAGGAACAAAAATATCCAGGTCAAGAAGGGAAGACCTCAGGATACTCCGACATCACTATAGCACCAAGGGCAGACTTTTAGAAGAACACCAGGAAAAGATGCTCAGACATCGCTATAGCAACAAGGGTAGACTTTTAGAAGAACACCAGGAAAGAATACTCAGGACCCACTGTGCAACAGCACCGCGAGAGTGGGCCGTACATCAGGGTTTGGAAGCTGTCACCATAGAAACAGGGATGTCTGCTCTGACATCTTCACCAAGAAATTACTAGGTGGGTCATCAGATCAGTAGCCAACAGCTCTGACCCAGGTCACCATTCCCTCTGGGACAAGGTTTGTGTGTGCTCAAATCATACCTGTTGCCACAAAAGTCTTCCTAAAATCACTGTCTGAGTAGTTTTCTTAACTTCTGCAGACTAGAGGCTGAGCTGAGCTCTCTCTGCCAAAGAGAGTCCATACATCCCTAGGGTGGTGGTGAGCAGTGAGGAAAGCTGGCAGGATACAAAGAGATTCCAGGCCCACTTCCCAGGAAGCAGAGTTATTAAAGAGCCGAGGAGGCGGGAGAGTGAGCTGCCTGGGAGAGATGAGAATTAGGGACGTGGCCGGTGGATGCTGAACACTGAGGACCCAGCAGAACAGAGCAGCTCATGGAGGGTTTTTTCCATTTTCCCAAGTCATTTCTGTGTATTCTCACTGTGATGCTCTTTTATGGGGTAACGGCTCAAGAGAAGTCTTTAAGGAAGTGTGTGAACCTCCAAGCAGGAACACATCTAGGCAACCCATGGAAGAGCTGTGGCCATGGAGGTTGATGGAGCCTTGGCCAGCCTGAGTCTGATTTGAGCCCTCCAGCCTTGTCTTCTGTAGATAGCTGTGAAGGGCACAGTTGTTCACTGACGCATTGCCAGAACCAGAGTCAGCTGGGAGACAGGCCTCTGGGCATCCCTCTGGGGATTACTATGAATGGATCCACTGAATTGAGAAGACCTGACCTCTGTGGGCGGCACCATTCCCTGGGCTGGGATCCCAGGCTCTGTACATGGGGAAGGGAACTAAGAAGCAGCAGGCTTTCTTTGCTCTCCTCTTCCTGAATGAGGATTAGTCACTCCAAGCTCTTAACTAACTTTACCACGACAGGCTGTACATTGAATGGTGAGCTGAGGTAAACCCTGCCCCCTTTAATTACCTCTGTCAAGGTATTTTATAACAGAAAGTACATATTTAATGACAGTCTTTAAGTCACCTAGTTGAAGATGTGTCCCCCAGGAGCTCCCAACTTCTGTCTCCCGCCTGTGAATCTGTGTACCTCATCCAGCCCTGGGAGGACTCTGGTTATCTCATAGAGAGCAGCTACAAACAACAAATTGTGGCAGCCAAGTGTGCTGGCACACTCCTGAGGTCCCAGAGCTCTGTAGGCGGAGGCAGGGGGATCATGACAACTGAGGCCAGCCAGGGTTAAAATATGATGCCATCTGGGAAAAAAAAATGATGGAATAATTTAGGTCAAGCAGTTGACAGCAAAGCTGCCTTCAGTACAATGCGCCTGTCATTGCCTTCCTCAGGGCTGAGGGCTCTCTCGCCATCCCTCGCGATTCAGTTGAGTAAGCGCTCTGGTCCCTCCCTCTCCCACCTGTTCCTCAGAACTCCCTCCCCTCCTATCTCAATGCTGTTACTAGACAATGGCCATGTGGGCCTCCCAGACATTCATGAATCACTCCCAGTGCATCAACAACCCTGCTGCCCACGACACGCCTTGTCCTTCCCATTGACCTAATGGGCCCTTGGAGCTTTGACTAATGCTTTCTGAATGTTCCCCTAAGTGGATTAAATGGGGTATATGAGCATTATTCAGTACTCTGTGTCTTGCACATGTATGGAGCCAATGAAGCACTAACTATGCAACAATCTTACCCCCTTGCAAAGGAAGCTCGCTCCTTCTCCTCTCCCTCCTCCCTGTGTGTGTGTATGTGTGTGTATGTGGTGTGTGTGTATGTGGTGTGTGTATGTGTGTGTATGTGGTGTGTGTGTGTGGTATGTGTATGTGTGTATGTGGGGTGTGTGTGTGCATGTGTGTGCGTGTGTGTATGTGGTGTGTGCGTGTGTGTGTATGTGGTATGTGTGCATGTGTGTGCGTGTGTGTATGTGTGTGTGTACGTGGTGTGTGTACGTGCATGTGTGTGCGTGTGTGTGGTGCATGTGCATGAGTGTGCATGTGTGTGTCTGTTTTGAGACAGGGTCTCTCTATGTAGCCCTGGCTGTCCTGGAACTCATGTAGACCAGGCTGGCCTTGAACTCACAGAGATTCCTGTGTCTCTGCCTCCCAAGCACTAGGATTAAAGGCATGCGCCACTACACCTGACCACTGTGCCCAGTGGAGGTAATAATTTTTAAAACTCCACTTTATACTACATCTGAACGATGTCAAATATGAAGTCAACCTGACAATGGTTGATTGTTCAGACTCACAGCAGTACGACTTTGGGACAGGCCCACCAGGGACTACCTTCCCTTGATCATTAATCAAAGAAAACAGTATCGACTTTTTAAAATGAAAAATACAAAAGAACCAAATCATAAAATTCCCTAGGTTTAAGTGAAAGCCCTCTCTCATGAGCTCCCTTGCTTAGGAGTCTGTCTTCCAGAGATGGACACAGATGGATTCCCGGGTGAGAGGGGTGAGGTCGAGGACCATCATCCCGGCTGGAGGAGATGCAGGTGACAGCTGGGGGGCAAGCCCCAGGTCCTTGGGGATCCCACCGCAGAGAGCACAGGGTCCACAGCTGTTGAGCTGACCCCTCCAAATTCAGAAAACTAAACTTTCATCTCTAAAACACAAAATCCACAGCCTAAAAATGCATGCACCAGGGTTTTGTTATGTTCAGTGCCAGATGCTCATCCCCTGCCTCTCTCCAGATTCTCATCATCCCAAAGCCCCGCACCTATAAGCCGTGAGTGCTGCTCTTTCCTGAGGACACCTGGTTAACCTGCCCTTGGATTTGCCTTGCCTCACGGTCAATAATTAGACTCATCAGCACTCTCGTGAGTCTAAATGTCCACATAGCACATTTTCTAGAATCAATTGCATTGTAGCAGGCCTTAAAACCTCCTGTGGCATGGCGAACATTCCCTGTGAGAACCTGTCATGTCTTATAGGTCTGTAGTCCACTGCTGAGTTCCTGTCTGCTGCGCTGTTACGAACCATGCAGCTGTGAATATTCAACCGATAGTTTCTGCGTGGATAATTTTTTTTGGTCCTGTGACACATGTACTTAGAAGTACAGTGGACGGGCCGTGAGAAAACCCCACAGTTAGCCTCCCGTGTTTCTTTTCATATCTGCCTTCCATTGACTCAGAGCCTCCAGGGAATTGTGGACTCCTCTTGCTTGTCCATAGGTTAGCTCGTGTTTAGAATCAGACTTGAGTATGTCAGAGGTGAAGCCATGCCTGGAGAACCCTGATCAAAGCCAGACAGCCCCAGTCCGCCATGACATGTGAGCATTTCCAGCTTGGCGCTCAGAAGCATCCCACAAACTGCAGTTACACAACTGGGGACTTTCCAGGGTCCTGATAAACCGACCAGCTGTGCAACTTATCAGCAATTCCTCCCATGATTCCTCGGGGCAGCCACGAACCGCTTCTGACTGGAGCTGCGCAGTCAGCTGCTTGCCGTGCCTCTGTTTACCTTTTTAGATACAGCGCCAAAGCATGTACTTGCCTCTCACGCAAAGCCCATGTGTACCGCAGAGAGAGCTTCGATATGGAGCCATCAGGTCCCTGGAGAGGAGGCTGTAAGCTAATGGAGTCCCTGCAGAGGTGCTAGGACCCAGGAGGCTGCTCACGTGCCCCACTGGGAGGACAGTCACGTGGAAGCCTTGACTGTAGATGTACTATGAGTAACTGCTTTAAGTTCCTGTTTCCCCTAAAGACAGTGTCTTTGTTAGGGTTTCTATTGCTATGATGAAACCCCATGTCTAAAAGCAACTTGGAGGGGCGGGCAGGTGCAGGGAAGAGTTTCTTTCAGCTTATAGTTTATAGTCTATTACTGAGGAATGTCAGTGCAGGAACCCCAGCAGAGCAGGAACCGCTAGGCAGAAACTGGTGCACAGGCCGTGAGGAACACAGCTTACTGGCTTGTTCTCCCTAGGACCACCTGCCCAGAGGTGGAGCCACCTGGGGGCGGGGCCCACCTAACCAATCATCCGTCAGGAAAATGCCCACAGACCTGCCTACAGGACTATTTATGGAGGAATTCCCTCGAACAAAACTTCTTCCCAGATGATCCTGGCTTGTGTCGAGCTGGCATAAAAACTAGCCAGCATGGACAGTAACTTGGAACTCTCAGCCAAAAAAGCCCCTCCCTCCCCATGTGGCTCTGGTCAGGTGTTTATCAAAGCAATGGGAATGAAGCTAGGACTGAGATGGGTGCCGAAGCAGACATCACGCATTCCGCCAGCTACCAGTCCTCCTGCTTGACATACGCCCCGAAGAAACAGTGAAGAGAACGTCGAAGAGAAAGCCCTACGCTCTTCCAGCACTGCTATTAATAACAGTCCCAACTAGAAACAGCCCGGCGCCGTCTGTGTGCCCATAAACTACGATTCAGTGAGCAGCCACAGTCACTCATACCACACGAGGCCGAACAATGGCAAACGTGCTTTTAAACACACCAGCCTTTAGTGAGCCATCAGAGCCTAGGTTTCCTTTGTACACACTCCCTCCGTAAGACCAGGAGAATGCTCTGGGACGACACACTGTGTCCAGAGCTAAGAGGTGGAAAGAGGCAAGGCTGAGGAGTTCTAGACTAGATCAGGGTTTAAGTGTACCGGCTTTACTGAGGTCTGAGATTGTAAAAGCGTGACCAGAAGCCGGTGTCGCTCAAACCTAAGCTCTCCCACCAGGGCAGGCGCGGGCCTGCTGCGGCTGACCGCAGGCAGAAGAGAGGAGGGCCTTGCCGGGGAAGGACTGCTTACATGCTCCTCTTTGGCAGGTGTGTCATTCTGCAGCCCCTTGTTTGTAGTTCTCCATCTCCGCTCTAAACACAGGGAGAAATGGAGGTGCTCATTCCAGCTGCAGCACACAGAGAGAGGCAGGGGTGCTGTCCCACGGGGGATCCTGGTCAGTGTGCTTGCTCCATTGATGTTGTGTCTTCCCAGGGGCTTCCAACCAGACCCAATGAGGTGCCTCTCCTCGCTCGTTCTCACCGCAGCTGAAACAGACACGCTGCTGTTGCCTGACCACCTCTCTCTCCCTGTGGAGGGCACAGACTTTCAAAACAGCATTACCATCCTCAGAGCCACCTGCTGAATCCAGCATGGCAGAGAGATTAGCTGCTTACACACTTCAGAGGAAATGTCAAAGGATGGGCCGGAGGTCCTGCCTCCACCCATGGGGCAAGACACCCTTTGTCCTCTTCCCACAGTCTCCAAGCGTGCCAGAGTCTGTCACATTCCTAGACAGAACATCTCACGATCACGGACCCTTTGGCAGTGATGTCCCGTCAGCTAGTCTAAGCATTTTGAGAGATGCCATTTTGAGGATTCCTACAAGGATGGCTGGACAGACAGGCTTCCAGGTTGTGCAGCACACAACATTCAACCGATGCAGATACCGTATGTGTGTGTGCAGTGTTCAGAAAGGGTACACACTCAAGCAGTCAGAGGCCAGGGAGTAAACTGAGGAACACACATCTCACACACACATCACACACACATCACACACATCACATACACACCACACACACACACACTCACCACACACACACATCACATATACACCACACACACACACACACACACACACACACACACACACACACGGACACCTTTGTAAACAAGAAAGTAGAAAGAGCAGCATGGGTCTGCACAAGGCTCCTCCTCCCCGCTCCGTGCTTCACTCAGGTCCCAGTGGTCACCTGTATACTCACTTGGCTGGTGTGCCTAGAGAGAACATGCACCCCCTCCCAAAGCAGCCTGGGCTAGGTCTGTGGTCTGTTCTTTCTCCAACCTCACTCCCAACTCTTTCATGTACAACCTCCATCCTTGCAGCAACTGCTTCTCCCGCAGGGTGCCCACATTGCATCATCGTGACATTCCCATCCTTGTGGGGAAATTCTAGGGCCCATGCCCCCCAAGCTGGTAAAGCTTGAGCCTAACTGTTAGGTCCCACGTGGTCTAAATCCCCACAGTTTCCCCCCTCAGGGCTCCTATGCGTCCCCAGGGCAGAGCTGAGCTGGTCCGGCCGGGCATGTGAAACTCTCTGAAGAGAAGGTGGGTGGCTTTCTTCCAGGACTGGCAAGCCTGGCAAGGGTATCTGTATTGTTCATCAGAGCCCTGTACAATGGGAGCCCTGGGTCTTGAGATGCTGTAAGAAGATCCCTGACCTGGTCCCTGGCTGACTCCTCAGGAAGTCACCGCCAGCTCCCACTGCTTCCTGCTGAGTTATTTGTGTTGGCACCTCCGGTCTCACCTGCCACACCTCCGGTTGTGCAAAGCCCCTGAGCAGAATGGGCCACTGTCCACGATCTCTCTGATAACACATCTGGTTCAAGAAAAATGATGCGTTCACCACATGCTCAGAGTTCTGTGGGTTTTAGACCCTTCCCTGAGTCCACGGCAGCTGTACGAGAGGCTGGCATGCTAGCTCAGGGAACTAAGCATCTAGACACCCCAAATGCAGGTTTCCATGGAAGGAGCCCTACTGAAGGAATGGAGAGAAATGCCTACAACAGCGGGGGATGGTAGCCTGGCCACCGACTTCCCGTCCACAGCGAGGCACCGGACAGGCTCATAGGGTGGCCCCACTTAAGTCAAAAGAATAAAAAGCAGTAGGCTGTCAGGCCCAGCACGAGGCCCTGGGATGCTGGTTCAGGGTCTGATGAAAGTTGGTTCTCAACCCCACATCATGTCCATGATATTAATAACTCTTCTAATAAACCCCTCAGCCCCAATAACCCACCTCAGTGTCCCGCTTTAACTTGTATCTGAGACCTTTCCCTGGATCCATGGTCACATGTCCCATCGATCGCTCATGGCTCTGTGGACCTTGCTGCCAGCAAAGCCTCTCTTTAACCACTGCCAGTTCCTTGGTTCTGTCCCCTTCACCCCCTCTGCCTGGACCCGGCTCAGACGCCCTCCGAACGTCCATTTCTGCTGTAAGCCACACAGCCTCGTCCCCCTTGCTCTGTTGCTCCCCACGACTTGTTCCTGCACAGCCTTAGCTGTCCCATTATGAAAGTCCCATGAGTTTCTGCCTGTTCAAGCCCCCACAGATTTTAGAAATTTGGTGTCATGTTTACTGGTTTGGGAAATAGATGGCAAGTGTGTATTGTAGCTTTTAAAATTCAGACCAAACTATGGAGTCTTGGCTCTAGTCCTGCTTGGACCACTAAAGCCTCCTAGTTCTGTGAATAGGGAAGGAGAGGAGAGGGAGCCATGCCTGCGGGGTCTAAGAAGGGACAGCTCATCTCTCAGGGCAGCATAGGACTCCATGCAGACATTTGCCAGTGTGGCTCAGCTTGAGGAAATCAAGCCTAAGCTTGGAGAGAAAATGGTGCTATCGTGCTGGTGTTTTCTGTGCCGCCTATAATTAAAGCGGTTGGGAGATACGGCAATGCTCCCAGCTCCCAGAAAGCCACGTACACAGCTTAACCACAGTTGGGTGACCGTCTGAACACAGCCTACACTGGGCTCCTTCTCCATGAAATAAGGCAAGAGATGCTGTCATGGATACAAGACTCTACTGAGGCTGCAGGCAGAACCACAGGAGGGAAGGGTGCCAGCTCCGAGGCGCACTGCAAGACCTTCCACACTCAGACAGGCACGCGGGGCAGATATAACCACGACCCAAGCGAAGCGTCCTTGGTCCTCTCAGATCCGAGCTCTGTCAGAGCGGGCCTTGGGCTGAGTGATTTGTGGGTGTCACGGCAATCAAGAATTTCATCACAGTGAAGTCCAGCTATTTCCGGTGCCATCTTAACTACAGAGATCTATAGTGTGCATCCTGTTTATAGAACTGCCACAGGTAACGGCATCCTCTCCTCCAGATTCCCTTCCGCCGGTGGCCTGCCATCTCCAATCCTCCAATCTTGTGGCGCCTGAGGTGCTAACATTCTTGATCCCTGGGTGGAAACAGTCTATGCACAAGTTTAGCAAGAAAGAACAAACGGATGAGGGACCTTCTGCCTCCAGTCCTATGGGAGCAAAGTCACAGAGGGTGAGACTGATGTAAATAGAAAGGCAGGAGAAACTGGGGAGACGAGAAAGAAAAGGGGCCCTCACCTAGAAACCTGTGCGCTCAGAGGGCTGCTGAAGAAAACACCCTTGACTGTCGCTGGAGATACTGGAGAGGACTATCACGTCAGGGGTCAGGCAGCCAGGCCACCACCAGCTGCTGAGCTTCCCTTGTCCAAGTCTTTCTTGTAGACGTGCAGACTTCAGCATCCTGAGGAGAGAGTCTGCTCAGCAACAGGTTCCTGTTGTACCCACGGCTCAGGCTGGTGAATACTGACTCTCCAGTGTGCCAGGAGTGAACAAGTTCTCCTCTCTGTGCTGGAGAAGTCTGAGTGTCCACATGGGCCGCACCCAGAGTGTGCCTGACAGGAAGCTCAGCCAGCGCTCGCCCACCGACAGAAGCAATGCACTGGGAAGGCCTCACTTCAGGCTGTGACCTTGGAGCCACTGATTCCCCTGACAGGTTGGAGAGAGCAACCCGTGCTGAGGGATCTTGTCAGTGAGAAGTTCTTCCCAGAAAGGACTGCAGTCCAAATGATCCAGCTCCAAGCTAGGAAAGTGAGGCACCACTCTCTGTCAACAACTATTATTACATCATATATGATTAATATTATACTCATAATTAATTAATATATAATATGGTATAAGATATTATATATAAATATTAATTTATATATAACTTAATTAATATAATAATTATAAGTAATGTTATAATTAATAATAAACTATTATTACATATATATGATTAATGTTTATGTGTGAGTGTTCTGATCTATACTTATATGTAATATTATTTTAAATACATTTCCATTTAAATGTGACCTTTGACTTAAACTTATCATTTTATAATTGAAGGAGATGTGCTTGCACACACTAATTGAGGGAGATGTGCTTGCACACACACTAATTGAGGGAGATGTGCTTGCACACACACTAATTGAGAGAGATGTGCTTGCACACACTAATTGAGGGAGACGTGCTTGCACACACTAATTGAGGGAGATGTGCTTGCACACACTAATTGAGGGAGATGTGCTTGCACACACTAATTGAGGGAGATGTGTTTGCACACACACTAATTGAGGGAGATGTGTTTGCACATACTAATTGAGGGAGATGTGTTTGCACACACACTAATTGAGGGAGATGTGTTTGCACACACTAATTGAGGGAGATGTGCTTGCACACACACTAATTGAGGGGGATGTGTTTGCACACACACTAATTGAGGGAGATGTGTTTGCACATACTAATTGAGGGAGATGTGTTTGCACACACACTAATTGAGGGAGATGTGTTTGCACACACTAATTGAGGGAGATGTGTTTGCACACACTAATTGAGGGAGATGTGTTTGCACACACTAATTGAGGGAGATGTGCTTGCACACACTAATTGAGGGAGATGTGCTTGCACACACTAATTGAGGGAGATGTGCTTGCACACACTAATTGAGGGAGATGTGTTTGCACACACACTAATTGAGGGAGATGTGTTTGCACACACACTAATTGAGGGAGATGTGTTTGCACACACTAATTGAGGGAGATGTGTTTGCACACACTAATTGAGGGAGATGTGCTTGCACACACTAATTGAGGGAGATGTGTTTGCACACACTAATTGAGGGAGATGTGTTTGCACACACTAATTGAGGGAGATGTGTTTGCACACACTAATTGAGGGAGATGTGCTTGCACACACACTAATTGAGGGAGATGTGTTTGCACACACTAATTGAGGGAGATGTGTTTGCACACACTAATTGAGGGAGATGTGCTTGCACACACTAATTGAGGGAGATGTGCTTGCACACACTAATTGAGGGAGATGTGCTTGCACACACTAATTGAGGGAGATGTGCTTGCACACACTAATTGAGGGAGATGTGTTTGCACACACTAATTGAGGGAGATGTGTTTGCACATACTAATTGAGGGAGATGTGTTTGCACATACTAATTGAGGGAGATGTGTTTGCACATACTAATTGAGGGAGATGTGTTTGCACATACTAATTGAGGGAGATGTGTTTGCACACACTAATTGAGGGAGATGTGTTTGCACACACTAATTGAGGGAGATGTGCTTGCACACACTAATTGAGGGAGATGTGCTTGCACACACACTAATTGAGGGAGATGTGCTTGCACACACTAATTGAGGGAGATGTGCTTGCACACACTAATTGAGGGAGATGTGCTTGCACACACACTAATTGAGGGAGATGTGTTTGCACACACTAATTGAGGGAGATGTGTTTGCACACACTAATTGAGGGAGATGTGTTTGCACACACACTAATTGAGGGAGATGTGCTTGCACACACACTAATTGAGGGAGATGTGCTTGCACACACTAATTGAGGGAGATGTGCTTGCACACACTAATTGAGGGGGATGTGCTTGCACACACACTAATTGAGGGAGATGTGTTTGCACACACTAATTGAGGGAGATGTGTTTGCACACACTAATTGAGGGAGATGTGTTTGCACATACTAATTGAGGGAGATGTGCTTGCACACACTAATTGAGGGAGATGTGTTTGCACACACTAATTGAGGGAGATGTGTTTGCACACACACTAATTGAGGGAGATGTGCTTGCACACACTAATTGAGGGAGATGTGCTTGCACACACACTAATTGAGGGAGATGTGCTTGCACACACTAATTGAGGGAGATGTGTTTGCACACACACTAATTGAGGAAGATGTGCTTGCACACAGTAATTGAGGGTGTTGTACTTGTGCACACACTAATTGAGGGAGATATGCTTGCACACACTTTCACATTAACACGCATCAACATGGTGGAGCATGTGACGTGATGGCCATGGACAACCTCAGGGGTTTTGATCTTACAAGCTGAATTCTCTTTGTCTTTCGCTGGGATTACAGAGCTTCTGGAGAATTTCTCATCTCTGCTTCTCGTCTCTGTAGAACCTTGGATTACAATGGATGCCCCTGTACTGGTCAGCATGTGGGTTCTGAGGACTCAAACCGACCACCAAGCTTTCCTTGCATGGAGCTATCTCCCTAGGCACAGTTATTTTTTCAATTTTATCTTATGATGTGATCATGATGTTTCTACATGCGTGTCAGCCTGTGCTGGTCACACCAACCTCCATGAGGTCACGCCAACCTGATTCCCTCCCAACATCTAGGCCACTCTTACCGTACCCAGGCCCACATTTCAGTTTTTTGTGCATGACTGAACACACAACGCTTGTCTTTCCATGTCTGGCTTATTTTACTAAACACTGGGTCCCTGGCTTCACCCATTTGTTGGGGTGACAGGCTCTCGTTCTTGCTTGTGTCTAAAAGCAACCCATTGTGCAGATAAAATATTTCATGTGTGCTCACCCACCGGTATTCTAGTTGGCACCCCAATTGATGTTCTCACGTCAACAGTAAGCAAGGACTCTCTTTATCCTTATTCTCATCCGCATTTGATATTTTTATCGCAACCAATTCTACTGCAAGTTAGGATCTCACTATGAATTCCATTTGAATCTCCATGAAGACTAAGGATACTGAGCGATTTTCCCAGTGTTCACTGGCTACTTGGGAGTCTCCACTTTAAAATCATGCCTTTTTATCACCTTTTTAAACTGAATCTCTTGAGTTTTATTAAGTTTTATGAACTCCTTCTGCATTCCCTATATTCTCCGTCTATCAGAAGCACAACTGTCACTGTGAGGATAGTGGGCACAGGGTTGTGTTGGTTGGCCTGGATGGCCTTATTACTGGGGAAAGTGGGGTTCCCTTTTGGGGTTGTTAGTCTTATTAATAACTCAAAAGAACTCAAAAGAGGGCTATTTTATTAGTATTAAAAAGAAAAATGCCAGGACAGGCAACAGACAAGCAGTAAGTCTATGCAGTTGCCCCCAGGACAGCTGTATCTCGTGCCTGAGTTAGGCCTGGAGGTCAGACACAGGACAGACAGGCAGCCATGTGGTGAGCAAAGGAGTATCAGAGAAAGTATAAATAAGAAAATAAAAAATCCAAAGTACCAGAAAAAGGATACTTGGGCTCTGGCAGGCTTTCCGGTTGGAACCTCCAGCTCACCCCCTGCACCATCTGAAAAGCACTGTTCCTGTCTCTCTCTCCAAACTCCGCCACCTAGAGAGTTTCTGAACAAAGGAACGGCACCAAAAACCCCAGATCACATTCTTTCAGAAGTTACTGCAGCTTCCTCCCCTGAAGTTGCCTCTGCCCAGAGTCCACCTAAAGCACTCAGCTTTTGGGCATATTTGGGCATAAATCCAGCTTGTGGTAGATACATCATCACCCCTTGACTACAACCTATAAAGTCCCCCTGCTTTAGCTCAGGGGCTTGGCTTCTCCAGCCTTCATCTCTGGGACTGGAGAACTCAAATATACCTGTTGTTATACTTTTTCAATTCAGCTTGATCTGGACCACTGCACTGATGGAGAAAGCTATCATGAGGGTGGGGGCAGAAAACCTATTAGCCAGAATCCAAATAATGAGACAGAATAGGAGAAAATAGGAAAATCACTCCCCAAGCAGAACTCCTGGCAAACTGCAGTGACTTTCCTAGGGCGTGGGAATCCTGGAGAGGAAAAGTACTTAATCTCCCAGATCTTCAGCGTGGCTTAAAGTAGACCTGCCTTCCTGAAGTGTGTTCCCTTGGCCAGGTCACTGACCTGCCCAACTGGACTGACCCTTGAGAAGACAGCCACATCTCTTCCCAGAGGCAGACGACACTCTGGGTAAGCAGCAGTGTCCCTTCCTTCAGGAGCCTCCAAGGCTACAGGAACAAGGTGAGAAGAGCCAGAGCATCAGAGAAAGCAATCCTTAGGGGAGGATCTGAAAGGGAAAGACATGGAGGAGCAGGCAGGCTGGCCACACAGTGCCCTCTGCAAGCCTCTGCCAAAGCAGAGGGGCTTCTGGGAAGGAGAATAGTTATTCTTCCCACTTCCCATCAGCAGCTTGGAATGCCAGGTGCGCACCTGGGCTAGGTCCAGGGCTCAGATTCTCTTTTTTATTGTTCTGATTTATCGGAGGGAATATGCTTTTCCTTAATGGACCTCAACAAAGCCCTGAAGCTTCTACCTTTCTGCAAGGTCACTTAGGTTCTAAGAGCAACTCTCTTCCCTTTCCAGGGAAAGGAGAAGTGGGTTCCAAAGTTGACGAGGGTGGGGGTATTAGAGATCCTCCAACCAGGCAACCTGGGGGATAAGATCTGAGGACAAAGTTGTCTCTGCCTGTAGGTGAGCTGCTTCTCCACTCGTCCCTCCAGGCCTTCCCTTCTCCGTGTCTGTGTCCCTGTGCTCCTTTGTATAGGATGCCCACAGCTTCTCAGAGATCACCCTGGGAATGCCACTGTGACCTCATTTCCTGTGAAACCACAGCCTTTTAATAAGGTCACACTCCGGTTCAGCAGGGCTGGAGTCAATAAATTCATTTGTCTCCAACGCTGTGCTCTGCCCACTTCAAGGTTTACGGACCAGTGAAGCAGGACTGGGTTACACACACACACACGCGCGCACGCGCACACACACACACATACACACACAAGTACACACAGACATACACACACATACACACACGTACACACACATACACACATGCACATACACACACAAACACACAGACACACGCACAGATACCTCTGCCTCAGTTTGCCCATGTAAAGTGGGAATGATATCCTTTTCCAGCTATCAGCATGAAAGCAACGCCTCGCACTGCACTTGAGAGCTCACCACAGCTCCCATCCGTATCATGCTTGCACAGCATCTCAAGCTGGAACTTTTCAGAAAAGCATGTCTTTCACTTGAACATGCTAACTGGGCCACAGCCTGTGTAGACAGCCGTGCGGCTCCAGGAGAGAAGAGAGGGAAGAGATGAAATTTACCTTCAAGGCAAGTCATAAATTAGTGGTTGGTCAATGATTTAGCATTATTGAAAGGGGCTGCAAGGCCGAAGGACAGACACGGGCAGGCGAGAAAGGCGGCCAGACCTCTGTGCAGACTTTCCTGAGCTTTCTCCTGTCTGCTGGGTCTGCCCCGTCCAGGAAAACACACATTTGAAGCAGGTCATTTATCTCCACCTGTAATGCTGAGGAAAGTGGGCATGACGGATGGTCACAGATCAGGAGCTAGGTGGAAATTTCCAGGGTTTTACGGAACCATCAAGATACTGCCGAATACCTCAGGCTACACTGTGTTCTCTGTATATGAGTGCGGCTACAACTTCCTGTGGCTTTCGGATCAGTTACTGACAGAATCCAAGACTTGCTCTTGAACAGTACATCTTCCACGCCACTGGAGATGTGGAAATGCCATCACAGTGAATGACACGGTAGAGGTCCCTTGTTTGTGAGCTGTGTGCCTGCTGCATATGACCTGCTGGCCCTCTGGGTATGGGAGTACGCTGAGGGAGCAGGGGGAGGCATGGGTGTCTGGACCTGCTGGGCTCTGTTGAGAAGAGTCTGGGGCCGGTCTTCCTGTAGCCATCCCTTGCTGGGATTAGAGTCAGGTATCTCACCCTTCCTGCACAGGATTGCAACCGCCTCACAGTGGCTTCTCCAAGTCCCCTGAGCACCAGTTGGAAGGGGAGCAAGGTGGGGCCTGTGAGTTGCTATACTGAAGGGAGGGACTTGAACAATATGGTCTTCCCCTTGTTGCCACTTTCCAAGGAGACAGGCTCTAGAGAGGTACAGCCATATCTGACTCAAGGCTTACTTCTTCTGCGATACTCTGAGGGTGTTTGGCTGCCCCTGAGCAGACAGAGAGAGAGAGAGAGAGAGACACAGAGAGAGAGAGACAGAGAGAGAGAGAGAGAGACAGAGAGACACACACACAAAGGAAGAGAGAGAGCAAGAGCATACAAGCCACATGACATCACTGTCACATGAGATCTCTGAGCTGAGCTCTCCTCTCTTACATTCTCCCTCTGCAGCACTTCTAGCACTGTCCAAAGGAGTCTACCAAGCTCAACAAATCCTGAGGGTGACGGTGACGTGTTCCCTTCCAAACACGACGTTGTGGGAGAGGCACATACTCCCCACCCAGAGAGGCGCTGATGACCACAGTGAGTCAGCTCTTGGACTGAAAACTGTCAAGGCCAGCCCTTCTCCTGGGCGACCAGGAGGCACTGAAATCCTCTTACGTTAGAGACTAAACATCCCTTAAAAAATGCAAGTGAAATCATGAAATACTCAATCTGGCGACTGAAGAAAAACAAACTACTTCCAGAAGTGTCTCGGGGCTCACAGACTCTAGGTCGAAGCCCTCTTTCTCAGCCACCTCTTGAGCGAGCCTTGCTGAGCAGATGGCCTTACAGGAAGACTGGGGGTCAGTGAGAGGAACATGTGGCTCGTGGGGAGTCAAGGGTTTCCAGGCTAACCCATAGGTGCTCCCAACACAGAGGACCATTTGTGGACAGGGACAGAGATTGAGCCTTCATCTCCAGAGGAAGCACAGAAATCCATGACCTCTCCTGTAGTATAAGAAAATAAGGCCACCCCTAAACCCTCTCTGTAGCCACTGACTGAAAATACTCCATGCCACGTCACCCACAAAGCACAGCACTCTCCCAGTCTTCCAAGCTACACACTGAGACGAGGCCAAACGCAAGGTCTCACCTCCATGCTCTGTGGAAGTCCCGCATCAAATAAGGCAGCGTGCACTCGGCTCCTGTAACTTCTATATACTAGGCCATGTACTCACCCAAGCAACAGGAAGACGAGAACCAACAAAGACCAGACTCACAGAGATATCCGGGGTGGTGACTGCTAGTGTTCCCACAGGAGCTGGGAAAGCCACAAGGCAGATTCCAGCATCGTTTTCCTGCCAACCCCACTAGACTCAGGTCCAGTCCCCGACTTCAAGATCTGCCTCAGTTATCAGCTTCATGACTGAGATGGAGTGACAGGGGTCCCCTCCTCTGAGGGTCTTCGTGAGGTGGAGTCCATGCATGTGGGCTGTATGACTACCATCATCACCACCCGTCAACCCCTACAGACACGTGGTGGCTCCCCATCACTGGAACCTACTGCATGACGCTCAATGAAGCGATGGCATTCAACAGAAAATCCAGGCAGGAAAGGAAGGAGCTAAGGAATGGAGTTGGCAGAATTATTAAAAGAAAATGAGATGTTCTTAAACTAATTCCCAAAGAGGAGACTCCTACCTGCTACATCAGCTGCCCCCCCGCCCCGTGGGCTGAGGGATGAGAATCATCAAAGGATTGAGGCCAGTCTGAGCCACATGGTGAATTCCAGAGCAGCCTGGACTATGGAGTGAGATCCTGTCCCACTGTGGAGATACGGCCACTAGACACAGTCATCCCACTGAACATGGGGTGTCCTACAGACACACACATTGATGAGACAGAGGCACCCCCACTGGATACAGATGTACCCATGGGTAGATATGGCCCTCTAGACAAACATGTCTAATTGGATATGTGTCCCCGGACCCCATTAGACATACATCTCACTGGAGACCCATGTCTCACTAAGTAGATACATGCCAGGAGATACATGTGCCCCACTGACACGTATATCCCATCCAATCCAGTCTTGAGCAGTTGATACACTTTGGCCTTCAGTTTAGCCTGAACTGGACCATGAATTCTCCTGAATAGCATCCCCAATTTGTATTACGTAAGGGAAAGCTGCCATGACCTTCATGTCTTATGATTAGAGACGGTATCTCTAGGAAAGCCACAAGCACAGGGTTTCTCCAGTATCTGCAGGGAGCTTCTAGGAGTAGTTAATGCATTCCTGATTGAAAGGTCAGATTCATGTCCTGGCTGACAGATTAAAGTGTTCAAGAGAACCCCCCCCAATAGGTTAAAATAAAACTGATCTTTTGGCATTAGAGGTCAGAAGCATTTCCTTTAAGAGCCCATGAGGATGCTGATGGACCCAGTGGGTGGTCTGCGGCTTACTCCACACCCCAAGGGAGCTCTACCCAGTGGACAGGCAGACCTCACCCCTAGGACACCACTGAAGCGGGATTAAATGAAAACTCAGGGTCAGAAATTGGGGCTCAACCTAAAGATCCAAAAAGCAAAAGAGCCAGCACTGACTCTTACCTCGACCTCAGTCTGAAACGGCGATCCTTCCTCCAGGAATCTCACAATGAGATTGTGTTGAGAGCTGTTTCTTCCTGTCTTATAATCTAGGGCTGGTATTAAAGACATACATCACCGTCATTAAAGGCATGCACCGCCCAGTTTCTATGGTAACTAGTGTGGCTACTGGGATTAAAGGTGCATCTCATTATGGCCACCAGGATTAAAGGTGTGTGTTACCATAACCTGGTCTGTAAAGCCGAGCAGTGGACTGTTTTACTCTCAGATCTTCAGGCAGTCTCTATTTATTAAAATTTATTAAAATATAATTGAAATGCCACTACACCCCACCCCATGATCCCATTTCTAGCAACACTGCTCCAGGACCCACCCATCCTTCCCAAGTCACCCACAGCCCCAAGGACGCGGACCCCATCTAAAACGATCCTTCAAGTCAGTACTCGGCCAAGCCTGCTCCAGGGAGGAAGGTGGAGCATCCGCAGCACACTGCCCTTTTCTGACCTTTCATTTAGTCCGTACCCTACCTGGATTCCTTGGCCTAAAAACAGGAGCTCACGAAGAGGTTTCATGTCTAACCTGATTTTTTAAATGGTAAACTTTGGGATGATATTCAAGCATGAGTTCATCTGTCTCTGCAAGGCCAAGCTCACACAGCAGCTTCACGGTCTGCAGTCAGCCGCTGACCCCTTGTCAGTCTGACACAGCACCTCCATGGTCTCCAGTCAGCGGTTGGCTCTTGTCAGTCTGACACACAGACACACCACTATTCAACCATAACATTTCATTTCTTGTTTATCCCCAAGATCACACGTCAATATCATAAAAGAAAACACAGTCCACCTTTAAAAGCCTAAACGAACCAACATAAGGTCACAACTAGGAGCCCCCAACCCTTAGTCTATGGGATCTGAACAAGAGGTACACCAAGCGCCCAGTGTGAACAAGATTGCAGCTGCGGCCTGCCTACCGCCTTTTCTGTACTACACTCTACACTCCAGCTATGCCTGTGGTGACCTAGAAGACTCGGGCCTACCTATGCACCACAGTCTTGCTTCACCTCCTCCCACTCCATCTTTGAGAAGCACCCACAGCCATTCAACCCAAAAGTAGCCAGCTCTGTGTAGGACGCCCCTAGCTCTTTGCTTAGCCTGAGTCCCCTGTCTTCCTGATAGAACCCTCCCTTCTGGCTACAGTATCCTTGGGGGCATACCATTTCCCTTCTTCTCCCCAGTTTCTTTAGCATGTCCTCCTGACTATGGGGATGCAGGCACACTGGAAGACCTGATTGCTTTTGTGAGAGAAAACAGAGATGGGAATGAGAGCTCATGTTTGTTCAACTGGGAAGATCCGGGGCCCTGGTGTGGCACATGCCTGCTTACAGAACATTTGGGGACCCCATCCAGACACCGCTATACCATCATCCTGGGAAAGTAGGGCTAGAGAGAGAGAATATACATGGTTCTATCCACTCACCACTCCGCCTCTGATGATCCCTGGACCTGCAGATGCCAGCACCTGATGGAAGAGTGACTTCATCCGAGAAATATGAGGGAAGCTGAGCAGCCCTCAGAGGGACTCCATCTGGGGAGACACCACCCCATCACAGAGACAGGCATAGCTAACCAACATCCTCAATGGCCCGCTTCCTATAAATGATAATTGAGTCTCAGGAGCTTTAATTGTTTCACAATCCATTTCCTTTTTTGAAAATAATATTTATAGGAGATGATATGAAAAAGTAAAGAGTATCTTCCCCTTGGCTATTAGCCAAGAAGAGCGCTACGACCTGACCCCAGCAAATACATGCTTGGAGACTGAGAGGCAACCTCAGCTGTGGTAACTCTTCAGGAAGGAATGTGGCATTGGGTTCCTCTCCTCCTCTGAAATCCCTTCCACAGACAGCAAAGCAGCAGTGGAGTTGCCGGTGCCTCTCGCGGGATGTTGGCGTTTTTAGCTTAGTGAAGGCAGTTGTATTCACATAACACAACAACGCATATTGGAATTACTGCTAGGAGAGCTTCACAGGGGTGAGGCTCGGCAGCTAAGGACCCAACACGGGTGGAAATGAAGACAAGGTGTTACCATGACGGGCTTGGGAAGGGTGGAAATGAGCAGAGAGACTGGGTATGGTGCCATTCAGGACCCCGGTGAAGCATCTTCCTCGCCTGGAGTCTGCACCGAGTTCCCGCTCCTTAACTTAGCCAAGAACAAACGGGTAGGGCTCCAGCGGAGACCTCAAAACTGAGTGACGGTCCTAGTGGCCACACAAAAAGGCAACTATGACAAGGGCCGGGTAAGTCTAGTCCTGATTCCCCAAGGTTGTGGAGCGAGGAACTGTGGATTCCACGGGATTTAACCATTCAAGGAAAAGGCACAAGGGAGCCACGCACTGGTCTATGGGAAAGAGAGAGAGAATGCCTCCTGTGAAGTCTGCCTACCCTCCCCAGAAAAGTCCCTATTTATACCCACGGTCCCCAGCAGTATAAATTGGTTTACTCTCTGTCATACAATCCCTCCCCAGCTTGAATTACTGTACGCAAAAGTACTCAAAATTCTTGTAAAATATAAAAATTATTCTAGTAACAGTATTCTGACAATTATATTTGTGGCAAATTATTAATAGATAAAGACGATCACGGCCAACAGAGAACCCTGCCTTTAGGAATTCCATTCCCAGGCAGAAACGTGTGGCTAACAAAACGTGATTCTTTTTTTGTATAAGATGTGTGAATTTACTTCCCTGTCACCCTAGAAGCCTAGGGCTGAGGAGAGGCACTGGACCCGTGCCCTCATTTCCATCCGATCTGGGGTCCCACAGCCATCAGCACTTAGGCAAAATGCATAGTCACCCTCGGTGCTAGCATTTCCAGGGTACCATGGCCACGCAAGAACCATCAGCATTCAGGCAAACGCCCAGGTCACCCTAGGGCTTTACGGCCTATGAAACCTATGCACATGCGCAACATAACCAAGCTGTACATCAGCATGGTTACATAAGCCCCTATGCGCATGCGCTGAACTACCTTTAAAAAGCAGATGTTCCTCCCTCACGTTCTCTTTAGCCACATTTCTTTCAGACAGGCCTGTGCACCCCCTTCTTTCATCTATATTAATAAAAGCTCTTAAAGTGGGTTTCCTTGTATATCTTGTGGTCCGTTCTCGCACATGGTGTTACCAACCTGGACAGGAAAGGACAACTTGGCCTGTCGGAGTGAACTCTCGTCGGGACCCTTTCATGGCCCTGGGTAGCGGCAGACAGCACACACCCCAGCAGTCAGGCAGGAAGCTGAAGCCTGGATCGGCTAGCCGCTGTGGAAGCTGGTCATCTTATAAAATGCCCAGGCCAAGAGTCACCAGAGACTTCAGCCTGTCCTCGAGGAAATACAGGTACTCTCCTGTACCTCTGTCCGTAAAATGTCCCTCAACCAATCAGGACAAAGCAAATCTTGTTTTCACTTCTCTTTAAAGCCCTGCTAGGGAGTAGAGCTGATAAGATCTAAATTTATGGTAGCAAACTCAGGCCTGGAAAAGACCCTTCCCTGAGTGACACTTCAGTGGGTGCTTCGGAACATGGACCAGGTTTCAGCACGGAATCTGGACCCATCCTAAAGAGAATCGGCAAGAAAACATAGCTGCAAACATTCCAGAATGCGACACTAAATAGAGCCGGCCCTCCTCCTAGGGAGGAGCTTTCTGGAAAGGAGACACCCCCGACCCCAGTGCTCTGCACACGGTCCACCCTGGCCCGGAAGCTCGGTGATTGCCACTCCAGACACAGCGGAGCAACTCACGTTGTAAGATGTGAACCCCTTGGCATTCAGCACGCCTTTAATCCCAGACTCTAAGCCAAGGCAGGTGGATCTCTATGAGTTCAAAGCCAGCCTGGTCTGTATTGAGTTACATACAGGTCAGTCTGGGATACATAGTGAGATTCTATCTCAAAAATAAAATTAAAAAAAAATTTAAAGGTAAGAAACCCACAAACATGTTGAGAGAAGGTGCCCTACTCTGTGTGTGCTCCCAGAGTGCTGCTGCTACTGCTTTGGTGGTGCGTGCATGCATGTGTACGTGTGTGCATGTGTATGTAGGTGCATGTATATATGTGTGTGTGTATCAGAGTGTCTGCATAGGCATGTGTCGGTGTGTGTTCATAGATATGTATCTGTGTGTCTATGCATGTGTGTGTGTTGCATGGCTGGGTGTGTATGTGTGTGTATGTATGTTGCATGGGCAAGTGTGTATGTGTGTATGTTGCATGGTTGGATGTGTGTGTGTGTTGCAAGGGCAGGTGTGTGTATATATATGTTGCATGGGTGGCTCTGTGTGTGTGTGTGTGTGTGTATGTTGCATGGTTGGATGTGTGTTGCAAGGGCAGGTGTGTGTATATATATGTTGCATGGGTGGCTGTGTGTGTGTGTGTGTATGTTGCATGGTTGGATGTGTGTTGCAAGGGCAGGTGTGTGTATATATATGTTGCATGGGTGGCTGTGTGTGTGTGTGTGTGTATGTTGCATGGTTGGATGTGTGTTGCAAGGGCAGGTGTGTGTATATATATGTTGCATGGGTGGCTGTGTGTGTGTGTGTGTATGTTGCATGGTTGGATGTGTGTTGCAAGGGCAGGTGTGTGTATATATATGTTGCATGGGTGGCTGTGTGTGTGTGTGTGTGTATGTTGCATGGTTGGATGTGTGTGTGTGTTGCAAGGGCAGGTGTGTGTATATATATGTTGCATGGGTGGCTGTGTGTGTGTGTGTGTATGTTGCATGGTTGGATGTGTGTTGCAAGGGCAGGTGTGTGTATATATATGTTGCATGGGTGGCTGTGTGTGTGTGTGTGTGTGTGTGTGTGTGTGTGTGTGTGTTGCATGGGCAAGTGTGTCTGGGGGAGCATAAACAGAAAAGACAGTCCCTGAGGCAGCTGTGGAGAAATGACACCCCTACTCCCAGAAACACATTTGAAATCCTCTCTCTCTCTCTCTCTCTCTCTCTCTCTCTGAATGATCTGTGTTGCTGTCACTCTTTGACCTCCACTCATGCTGAGTGTAAGCACGTTCTGAAAGAAAGCCAGCTTCTCTTCCCCCCACCTCCACTAGCGCTAGGGCTGGGCCATGCTCACCAAGGTGGCTCCAGGTCAGGGGTGGGGTTCCACTGCTCGGCTGGGCCATGCTCACCAAGGTGGCTCCAGGTCAGAGATGGGGCCCACTGCTGTGAGGTTCTAGGTCTCTTCTTGTCATCTGAACCAATGCTGGAGGGCAGTCTCTGTGCCAAGGGTACAGCTGCCAGGCCAAAGGGCAAATGCAGCATAATTTTAGCAGTGACTGCCAAGTGGGTGAGCCAGATTCCTGTCTCTGTAGCAGAAACCTAACAGGACACCTCCAGGAATGAGGAGTTTTCCTGGTTTATGGTTCCAGGCCCAGGTTAGTCAGCTCCATCACTGTGTGCCTGAGGCAAGGCAGGAATTTAAGGCGGTGGGGGATGTGTGGCTCAGATGCTTATGCCAAGGTGGGCAGGAAATTGTGTGAGACCAGGTAAGAGAAGTACTCCATGGTTAAGCTTCTCTAGCCACCCAACTCTTCCACCAGGACACCTCTCCCAAGAGTCCATTCGAAATCTGAATCCATCAATGGATTCAGGCACATTCAACCTTGTAGTGGCATTTCATTTGTATTTTAATAAATAAAGCCTACCTGAAGATCAGAGAATAAAACAGCCCCACTGGTCAGCCTTACAGACCAGGCAGTGATGAGACACACCTATAAACCCAGTAGCCACACTAGTTGCCATAGAAACCAGGTGGTGTATGCCTTTAATTTCAGTGGTGCATGCCTTTAATCCTAGAACTAGAGAGGATTGTAAAATGGGAGGAGACAGCTCTCAGGCAAGTCTCATTCTGAGGTTTCTTGGAGGCAGGATAGCCATTTCGAACTGAGGTAGAGGTAAGAGCCAGTGGCTGGCTGTTTTGCTTTTCAGACCTTCAGCTTGAACCCCAGTTTCTCTTTCTGAGTTTTTATCGATCATTCTTCACAACCTTTTGACATTGTGGCATGACATCATCATCTACAAACTTCATATTCGAGAGAGAACCAGGGAATCAGGTTATGAAAAAAATAAAAATATTCTCATATCATTTTCAGGACTTTTTGATTTTCCAGATCCCGTGTGTAGCATCCTCGGCCCCAGGTGGCCTGTGGGCTATGAGGCAGAGATGCTAGAATTCTGATGAGGTCATCACCCTCACAATCTCCGGAAAGACCCGCACTACAGGCCCACAGGCATATCTCATTAGTCTCCTAGGCTGCTCTTCATCCATCCACGTTGACCGTCAACATTAACCGTCTTATCAACTGCTCGTCAAAACCAGGCAACTCCTCCTCCCCAGAGGGCGCAAGCACAGCAGTCCACATCCATCTTTGTGACACAGGGCACATTTCAAGTTACTGTGGATTGCTGAGCGGGCGTGGACAGCACAGCACTGTAGCAGAAATCCTAACGTAGTGTGGCCGAGCACATTCCCACATTCACTGGCCACTGGCTGACCCTGTCTCGGTGTCCAGTGGCCAATGCTGTTTTTCTTTGGGAAAACATTACTTTGCATTCCTCTCCGGTCTTCAGCCCCTCTCCCCTGTTGACTGCTATTGCAGGGATGTGTATGTTGCTATTTCAACGCTGTACATGTTGCCATTTCAGCATTGTACATGTTGCTATTTCCACATTGTAGATGTTGCTATTTCCGCATTGTAGATGTTGCTATTTCCACATTGTATATGTTGCCATTTCAGCATTGTATATGTTGCTATTTCCACATTGTACATGTTGCTATTTCCGCATTGTAGATGTTGCTATTTCCACATTGTATATGTTGCTATTTCCACATTGTAGATGTTGCTATTTCCGCATTGTAGATGTTGCTATTTCCACATTGTACATGTTGCTATTTCCACATTGTAGATGTTGCTATTTCCACATTGTACATGTTGCTATTTCCGCATTGTACATGTTGCTATTTCCACATTGTACATGTTGCTATTTCCACATTGTACATGTTGCTATTTCCACATTGTAGATGTTGCTATTTCCACATTGTATATGTTGCTATTTCCGCATTGTAGATGTTGCTATTTCCACATTGTACATGTTGCTATTTCCGCATTGTACATGTTGCTATTTCCACATTGTACATGTTGCTATTTCCACATTGTATATGTTGCTATTTTAGCACTGTGCATGTTGCTATTTTGGCATTGTACATGTTGCTATTTCAGCGCTGTATATGTTGCTATTTGTGTTATAAATCCATTCTAGTTTGATGTTTGTGTTTGACTTTCTCCTCACCCAGAGCACTTCCACTTGCATAATGAATACTGAAACCCCTCTCCCCTTATTTGCTTTGGGATTTAGTTAGTGTCTCCTCTATTCAAAATCATTAATGTTTTCCTGCATCATAGTTTGACAGTTAAAACCAGTTGTCCAGCTGGTCTCAGAGCTGAGATTAAATTCAAATTTATGTCACGGACTCCCTGATGAGGGATTCTCCTCTGTATGCTGTGGATATGTTTTATTAGCATTGGGAATAAAGAAGCTGCTTTGGACAATGGCTCAGCAGAGTAAAGCCAGGCCAGATATCCGAGCAGAGACAGAGAGTAGGCAAAGTCAAGCAGACACCATGTAGCTGCCGAGGGAACAAGACATGTGAGAAATGAGGCAACCCCATGGCCACGTGGCAATGCATAGACTAATAGAAATGGGTTCATTTAAGATGTAAGAGCTAGCTAGAAATATATCTGGGCCACCAGCCAAGCAGTGTTGTAATTCATATAGTTTCTCTGTGATTATTTTGGGTCTGGGCAGCCGAGAAACAAAAGCATAGTCTCCGTTTGCAGCTCCCCATAGCTTTAAGGGCCCTGGACTTCTGAACAGGGGTGAAGGATGGAAAGGAGGAGCAAGAAGAAAAAGAGAGGGGAGATTGAGGAAGAGATGAAGTGGAGGGGGAAAGTAGGAGGGGAGATGCCAGTTTGCTACTGTGGGGGATTTTTCCCTATAGCTAAGAAACCCAGTGAGCTTGTCGCCCTGCTGAGGACGACTGCCTGGGCCTTTTCCTGGATGCCAACAGCTACCTTAGCCAGGGAGCCTCTGAGGGAGGATGCGGACCCACTTGTCATATACTGTAGGTGTGGAGTGCCCTCTGCTGGACACTTGGAAGAAGGACAGCCGAACAATCAAATTGGTTTCTTTATCATTAAGAGAAAATGTGACTGTCTTTAGGGTTTTTGTTTGTGTTTCAGGAACACAGAGTGAGCCCTATAGTGGCATTTCATTTGAATTTTAATAAATAAAGTTTGCCTGAAGATCACAAAAGCAAAACAGTCAGTCACTGGCTCTTACATCTACCTCAGTCCGAAATGGTGATCCTGCCTCCAAGAATCTCAGAGCTGAGAGCTATCTCCTCCTGTCTTATAATCTTCCCTAATGCTGGGATAAAAGGTGTGTGTCACCACTTCCTTGTCTGTAAGGCTGTGCCTGAGGAACATAAACCATGCTGGGAGGTGTGAGAACAGTCAGGTCATCTGAGCCCCTCACAGAGTCTAAGTCCAATGTCAAGGACACTCACTATGCCCACAGCTTCCCTAACCCAGACCTTGTCTGACCTGCAGCCCAGGCATGCTATTCCAAATCCCTTGGGGAGAGGTTCACGTTCCACAGTTGACAGCTTCCCAGGTAGGTGTAGGCAGACTGCTCATTCATTCCTGGCTGCCCAGACCTGAAATAATCACATAGAAACTGTATTAATTAAAACATTGCTTGGCCAATTAGCTTATGCTTCTTATTAACTAACTCTTACATCTTAAATTAACCCATTTCTATTATTCTGTGTTTTGCCACCAGGTTGTGGCTTACCAGGTAAAGTACCAGCGTCTTTCTCCTTTGGAAGCTACTTGGCATCTCCCTGACTTCGCCTTCTTTCCTCCTCTATCTGCTTGGAATTCCCACCTTGCTCTATTCTGCCCTGCTGTAGGTCCAGCTTTATTCATTATCAATGGTAACAAAAACATTCACAGTATACAAAGGGGAATTCCACATCGGGTAGGCCTCTCCTGTGTCACACAGAGACTGAGTGACTCAGCAAGTGCTGATGAGGACTGCCCATGACTGGCACTCAGGCCATTAACCCATCCACTGCTGCAACCCTCACTGTCACCACCAGGAGGTGCTGCTGTGACTCTCTTCTTACAGATGGAAGCTGACTTCCCTCGTGGGAGAGAGGGGATGAAGTGGTGACCTGACCTTCATGGAATGACCAGGCAGTCATGAGAAGAAAAGTCCCTCTTTTCATCTCTGCAAAGTGACCTGAAGTAATCAGCTTCCTTCTGTCCTGTTCTTGTGAGCAAAGTTGATATGGGATGTCTCTCTGTATGCTGTGAATATGTTTTATTACCATTGGTTAATAAAGAAGCTGATTTGGCCAATAACCAGGCAGAATAGAGCCAGGTGTGAAATCCAAACAGATACAGGGAGAAAATGGGCAGAGTTGGGGAGACAAGAACAGCAGTTGAAGAAGCAAGACATGAGGTAGAAAACACAAGCCTCGTGGTATTTATAGAATAATAGAAATAGGTTAATTTAAGTTGTAAGAGCTGGTTAATAATAAGCCTGAGCTAATAGGTCAAACAGTTTGTAATTAATATTAAACTTCAGAGTGGTTATTGGGAACTGGCAGGCAGGGGAGAAATCTCCAGTTACACAGAGTCCCTTTGAGATGGCTGGCCCACTTGCTTGCTCTTCATTTCCGTTTTCTTTGGCTGTTCCCTCAAGCCAGCCCTCTTGGTCTCTGCTCATCTCAAACATGCCATCTGTGGTATGCACAGCTTCTCAGTTGGGAGCTACAGAATTCTTTCAAGGAACTCGCAGCCTCCCCTTGAACTCGCAGCCTCCCCTTGAACTCGCAGCATCCCCTTTGGGGGTAGAAGTCACTGCTTCTCTGCTCTTGATAGCAGCTGCATGAAGCAAACATGCACCTGTCCCAGTACACAGGTCCTGGTTTGCCTGTTCCAGCATTCCAACTTGGGTGTCTTCCAGATTGCACCTGCCCCAGGGTTCTTGCCCCATTGCACCTTCCCCATAATTCCTTCAGCATTGCCCCTGCCCCAGGGCTCCTGCCCTATTGCCCCTGCCCCAAGGTTCCTGCCCCATTGCCCCTTCTCCAGGGCTCCTGCTCCATTGCCCCTTCTCCGGGGTTCCTGCTCCATTGCCCCTTCTCTGGGGCCCTTGTTGGCACCAAGCAGCTACTTGCAGGGCTTCATCCTCTTGCCTCTCTCAGTCCCTTCTCCCAGCTGGCCGTGTGGAAGCAAAGTACATTCACATGTCAGCAGAAATGAACTGTCCACCCAGGTTCCCAGGACGCTTGGATCCTGGTGAGATGGGCTGCTCTGGCCCAGATCCATGAGAGAGAGGTAGCAGGTATGTGATTATAGCAATGGTAGGCAGGCCTTGACTTGCACTAGCTTAGAGTGATGCTGGCTCACACGTGTGCAACATCTTAGCCTAACTCTGGATGTCCACACACTGAGAAGTGGATGTGATCTTGTGCCCCCGTGTTCTTACCTACATAGAGGCAGCTCTCTGCTGTGCTGCCCAATGCGTTTGGACATGCCAGGTCCACCCCCTGAGAGTCCTCCTCCCGCCTGACCCTTTGCTGTGCTCTCTGCCTGGTGAAATGAAGGTGTTGGGTCTACATGAAGCAGATCTTTGAAGACAACTGTCCAGGGTCTCCATGCTACGACTCAGGTAAGGACTGACCAGTGCCAGGTCCATGAGTTCAGAAACCTTTGCCCCGCAGGGCCCTACTGCCCCCCTGGGCTAAAACACGGGGGCCAACACCCATAGTTCCCATGAGCATCCAATGCTCCTTGGGAAAATCCTTTCAGGGCCAGGGGAGGCCTCAGGAGAGTAAACTGCCCAGGCAGGACACGACACTCAGAAACCCTGCACCGAACTCAGAGCTCTCCCGTGAGGGGGCTTTAGAGGGTTCTCAGAATTCAGAATAGGGGACCTACCATATGCAAGTACAGGTAATCAGAATTCAGAATAGGGGACCTACCATATGCAAGTACAGGTAATCAGAATTCAGAATAGGGGACCTACCATACGCAAGTACAGGTAACCCTTGGGAAACAGCCAGCTCTGAGGGAGGCTCTGAGATATTGGACCAACCCGTGTCCACGGGGTAACACAGCAGGACCCTGCCATAGGGTGTGATGCCACTCACAATCTCGCAAGCCCCTCAGTCACAGCATTCTGCAAACAGCGTCTCTCAGATCAGGCACACAGACTAGAGGCTCCTGGCCCCACAGTCTCCAGAGCATGAAAGTCGTGTGCAGTGCTTGAAAAGTCAGAAAGCTGGGGAAAGAACCTAGGCACGCTTCCACGGGAGAGGAGCGATGGTTCCCGTTAATGTGTGAAGTCAGCCCTGCACAGGGCACAGAGAAAGGGCACAGGGCACAGGGCCTCCCACATACCTGAGACTCAGGGAGGCAGCCTGGTTGCCAGCCCTCCCAACAAGCCAGGGAGTCTCCAGGGCTGAGCTCTGCCTCCCTCTGCAGAAATGAAGTAAAACGTCCACTTCCCAGCAAAATAAATGGCAAAAGTTGGAAAGTATATAAATATAAATGATTAAATCTGAACATGATGGCTGATTCTACATTAAATGTGAATTCCATAAATTTGGAGGTATCAGTGTCCTCTAAAATGCAAGGGAACGCCAACGGATGACAAGCGAGATGACAGGTACCACGGATGCTTATAGAACAGTGTGGAGCCTACTGACAGACAGACAGACACACACACACCCTGGACAAGCAGTCGGGATTTCTATGTACGGGACACTGAGCCAATGAGATGACTGGAGAAATAAATGGAGACCAGAATGTTCCTGCCCACAGCTCCAAGCCCCCAGCAGGATGAGAATGGAGAGGAGGAGCCGTGGACCAGCCAGCCTTGCCTCTATTCACAGAGAGACTTCTTCCAGGCCTCTCTTTCTTCCCTACGTAAAGAGAAGCTCATAAAACAGAGTCAAGGAAGGAAAAACTGCTGTCCCGTGGGTCTCGGACAAGCCCTTCCACCATCCCATACCAACCAATAACCAACCACATGCCAGCCCTGTGTTTATCCCTTAACGCATGTGTACCCAGGTCGATGAGACCACCTTTGGCCAGATTCAGCCAGCTCAGGCACCCTCCATAATGTAAGCGGTTCCTGTACCCAATCCTATGGGTGTCAGTCCTCTGGGTCCCTGAATCGGGGGTGCCCTGCACAGCTGCTTGGAGAAATGTTCTCTTGACACCTGGATAAAGGCCTCTGTGATGGGGGCCGAGCAAGCATCCCCAGCCTGTGACGCTCTGGGCTGTCAGCCATGTTAACCTCTCCTCAGAGCCCCGACTCCCCCTGCTTCTTCCAGCCCGTGCCCTTATGCAGCTCCTGGTTGTCTCTATTTGCAGGGAGACAGAGTCGCTGCCGGGTTCTCTAGACAGAGGAGGAATGGAAAACGGCACGTGCCTGAGTATGGCCGACAAACCTGTGGACACACCAAACACAGGGCTTGTGTGGGGCGCTCTGCATCATCCCTGGGAAGATCGTTCGTTCCTGTCACCCACACACAGCAAGCATCAGTTCCCAAGCCTACTCCCTGCCCAGGACCGGTTTTGGAATGTCACCTGGGGTGGTTCCCATCCTCCAGAACTCTCCAGTGCTTAGGAAACTCATTCCCTTTATGAACGAGAGCTGCACTGTGTGGGATCCCTAAGGAGAGTCTTCCTGAGAAGTGTGGTACCGGGAGAGCTAACACATTGCAGCGCTCCCAGAGCTGGAAGACCAGAGAGTCTGGAGTTAGCTGAGGATTAGCATCCCTTGGACTGAGGAGAGAGGAGACTTAGGACTCCAGTCCCAGGCCAGTGCTACTCTGATGACTTTGCAGCCCTTGCTTTCTCTAAGGCTCAACAGTCCCCCTCAAATGCTAACAACATAGATGGTGTCCACAGCTCCCCTGTCCTGAAACTGCCCTGTGATTGATGCTACGAACTAGGCAGCAGGGCCTTGAACTTGAGATCACTGACTCAGGCCAGTGTGGACTCCGGGGCATTTGGAGCTCAGGTGCCAAGTCAGAGGCTGGGCCACAACGGCCAGGGCTGGCAGGGTTCCCTTGGTTTCTTTCCTTTTCCACTCTCAGACCTGGCAATGATCCCCAAGGATGAGGCTCTGTCCTCCCAGGTTTAGTGTCTGCAGACATGTAGCTCCTCTACAGGGTGACTCAAGCCCCAGAAGAGAGTCCTCAGGAGAGCGGCAGACACTGCACTGTGCACAGCACTTCTGAGAAGCTGAGGCTCTTCCAGGGCTTGATCCCGTCAATGTGTAATAGTCAGCTTCCGGCTGCACTGGGTGCTCAGGAATGACACAGCACCCTGGGTCCTGTGACCCGACTCTGGTTCCAGTCTATGTCGTCTGCGTCTGCACAGCTGCCCGGTCCCTTCTGGTCACAGTGTGCACAGAGCACCTGGTCCTCACAATGCCTGTTCCTCCTTCGGACCTTTGCTCACCCAAGTGAGCCTTGCACATGGCATGGACTTGGGTCACATTTTCTATACATCCTGTCAACCTGTATGTATGTACTTGCATGTGTGTGCACACCCGCTTATGTGCCTGAGTGTGCAAACACGTCCTATGTACACGTGCTGTCACAGGCCACCCCCAGAACTGGTCCGCACCTTTCCATTGAGGCCTCTTACAGGACACTTGCCCTCCAGACCACCTGTCCCACGAGTCCCCAGGATTCTCCTCTCCACCTCCCACCCCCCACCCAGGGATGTGAGTTTATGGATTCGTGTTGCTGTGCCCAGCTTTAGTGTGGGTTCCGAGGACTCAGGTTCACCTGCCCCAGCAGCCCTGTCTCTGGATTTGATGAGAACCTAGCTGACTCCTGGGGAATTGTGGGAGCAGTGTCTTCCCTGCTGGATCAGATTAAAAACAGAACTTCTTCTGAAATGTCAAGTTGTCGCATAGGTTTGAGGTCCATCTGTCGGAACTCAAAGAAAAGGTGCCGTGGCAAGCGCAGACACAAGGACGGTAAAGCAGGAGGCACCACAGACCTTCAAACCAGAGACCTGAGGACATCAAGGCATCCTACAGGCTTGGGTTCCTCAAGGCCTAAGGCCAGTCTCCATAGCCCGCCTGAGCCAGAACCTTTGCGTCCTGCCCAGCCGTGTCAGGGCAGGTCCTGCTATGACCTCACCAGGAGCCATTGTGAGGGTTCTACCAGCAGGTGTGACCTGTGGCCCCGCCTGGAATCTCTGGTTGAATTGAGAGGAGCTGTGAAGTGGTGCCCTGTGCGACTTTATTGTTTCTTGTGACGTTGTGTGTGGGGTTTTTTTGTTGGTTTTTATGTGTGCTATGTATGTGTGTATGTGTCAGTGTGTGTAAGTGTGTGTTTACAGGTTTGCTTGTGTGTGTGGCTTCTGTGTGTGTATAGGTTCACTTTAGTGTGTACATCTGTGAGTGTATAGCTTGTGTGTGTATGTGTGTGAAACTATATACATAGGTTCACGTGTGTGCGTGCGTGTGTGTGTGTGTCCACGCGTGCGCGTGTGGCAGGGACACCTCCATGCAGAAGAGTCAGAGTCTGACCTGTGGAGGTCAGAGGTCAGCTTAGCTGCTGTCTCTAAGGTAGGCATCCATCTTACTCATTTTGAGGCAGAGTCTCTCACTGGCTGGAGCTGGTCAAGCGTCTAGACCGGCTTGCCGGTGACTGCCAGGGATCTGCTGTGCCAACCCCACAGTCTCAGATTAAAAGCCTGTGTGGCTGATCTGGCTTTTGAAAATGTGAGATCAAGAGACTGAATTCGGTCCTATTCCTACATGGTCATCTAGTTCCCTTCTGAACTACCTCCCCCAGCCATTAATTGTGTGGGTTTTGTTTGTTGCCCTGTTTTGTTTCTTTGGTTTTTCATTTGTTTTAATGTGGACGGATACTTGGTCTGTGCGCATGTCTGTGCACCACATGTGTGCCTGGTACCCCAGGAGGGCATGGGTCCCCTGGAAGTGGAGTTACAGATGACTGTAAGCTGGCCTGTGGGTGCTGGGAATTGGATCTGAGTCCTCAGGAAGAGCAGTCAATGCTCTTATAACCTTACCACTGAGCAGTGTCTCCAGCTCTCGTGCCTAGATTTGTATGTTTGGCTTTTTTACTTTTATTTTTATTTGGGAGTTTTGTTAAGTTTTTATTAGTATTCTCTGAGTTTTTATTTTTATTATTTTTGCTTTTGGAGGGTGGGGGTTCTGAGACAGGCTTTCTCTGTGTAGTTTTAGAGCCTGCCCTGGAACTCACTCTGTAGACCATGTTGGCTTCAAACTCACAGTGATCCGCCTGCCTCTGCTTCCTGAGTGCTGGGATTAAAGGCATGTGCCACCACCACCCAGCGCATTTTATTTTTTAATGTGTATTGAACCATCCCTGCACCTCTGGAATGAAGTCACGGTGGATAACGTTTTTGATGTATTCTTGAATTTGGTTTGTAAATATTTTATTGAGACTATTTTGCACGTATGTTCATAAAGGAAATTGGTATGCAATTTTCTTTTTTGCTGAGTCTTTGTGTGGTTCAGACTTATTGTGGCCTGGTAGAAAGAATTAGGCAATATTCCTTCTGTTTCTATTTTGTGGAATAATTTGAGGAGTGTTGGCATTAATTCTTCCTTGAAAGTCTGGTAGAATTTTGTGCTGAATCTATCTGGTCCGGAGTTGTTTTTGTTTAGGAGACTCTTATTATTGCTTCTATTTCATTAGGGATTATTAGGTTCATTTAAATTGCTAATCTGGTCTTACTTTTACTTTGGTAGGCTGTATAAAGAAATGTATCAACTTCTTTTAGGCTTTTCTAGTTTGGTAGAATACAGATTTTTTTTTAAAGTATTCTCTGAATATCCTTGGTATGTGTTGTAGGTGGACTTTTCTTTCCCACCCACCAGTTCCCAAATAACCAACACAGAGACTCAATATTAATTATAAATGCTCAGCCAATAACTCAGGCTTATTACTAACTAACTGTTAAAACTTAAATTAACTCATATTTATTATCTAAGTTCTACCACATGACTCATGGCTTGTTACCTCATCTTGTACATATCCTGTTTCCTCTGTGTGTAACTGGTGGCTCCTCTGACTCTTCCCTCTTCCTCCAGAGTCTTCTGTGCTTGATTGTGCCACCTATACATCCTGTCTAGCTACTGGTCAGTCATCTTTTTATTAAACCAATCCGTGTAACAAATCTTCACAATGTACAAACAGATCTGCCCCCCTTTTCATCTCTAATTTTATTAATTTGGATCTTCCCTCTCTACCTTTCCTTAAGTTGGCTAAGGGTTTATCAATCTTAGTGATTTTCTCAAAGAACCAACACTTTATTTCACGGATTCTTTGTATTGTTTATATTTTATTAATTTCAGCCTTGAGTTTGATTGTTTCTTGTCACCTACCTTTTTGGGTGTTTATCCTCCTTTTTATTATAGACTCTAGAATCCAGAGCTTTCAGATGTGCTGCTAAGTAGTTAATACAAGATCTCTCCAATTTTTCTAGAGTCTCCGTTGCAAAGTTGGGTGTTATTCTAATGGGTCTACCTTTATGTGTTACTTGATCTTTTTCCCTTGCAGCTTTTAATATTCCTTCTTTGGTCTGTATGTTTACCATGTTCTGCAGAAATTCTTTTTTGGAACTATTTGGTGTTCCACATGCTTCTTTAGGTTGGGGAAATTCCCTTCTATGATTTTGTTGATAATATTTTTTGTGGCTTTGACCTAGGTTTCTTCCCTCTATTCCCATTATTCATAGATTTTTGTCTTTCTGTGGTGTCCCAGATTTCCTGGATGGTTTTTACCTGGATTTTTTGAGACATTTTCTTTGACAAAGGATACAATTCTCTCCCCTTATCTTCAACACCTGAGATACTCTCTTCCATGTCTTGTAAACTGTTGGTGAAGCTTCCTGCTGAGGTTTTCATTTCCAGCTTTATCTCAGTTTTAGGTTTTCTTTAGTGACTCTATTTGCACTTTCATGATTTGAACTGTGTTCATTATTTCATTCCACTGAGTTTCACAGACTTCATTAGGGATTTATTAACATACTCTTTAAGGTCCTTAGACATATTCATAATTGTTATTGTAGGTCCTTAGGTCCAAGCATTTCACAGAGTCTATTACATGACTGCTGGGTTCTGGAGGAAGCATATTGTTTTGACTGTTGATGCTTGTGTTCAGGCTGCTGTCTAGAACTCTGGTCTAGGATGATTGGGGCGATTCTAGGTGTTGGTAAATGATCTAGTTGTTGTTGGGTGGGTTCTGTCCCTTGGTGTCTGAGGCTCTCTCTAGACCTTGGGAATGTGTGATACCTGTGAACTTCCTGATAGAATGTGCTGCTGCAGATTGGGGGGTCCCTGAGAAGAATAAAGGTGGGCTACAGAGAAAGGCTGAAAGGGTCTTCAGCAAAGAGCTAAGGGAATCCTGGACACCCCAAAAGTCAGAGTGCCCAGTGTTGGCAGAGACTGTTTGTTTGTTTCCTGACCACTCAAACCCAAATAATTATATAGAAGAAACTATATCGATTATAACACTGTTTGGACTATTAGCTCAGGCTTCTTATTAACTAACCGTTACATCTTAAATTAACCCATTTTTATTAATCTGTGTATCACCACGAGGCTGTGACCTCCCGGTAAGGTTCTGGGGCATCTGTCTCCTTTGGAAGCTACATGGCATCTCCCTGACTCCGTCTATTTTCTCTCTACATCTCTGTTTGGATTTCCTGCTTGATTTCACTCTACTAAGCCATTGGCCGGAACAGCTCCTTTAATAACCAATGGTAAAATAAAATACATTCATAGTATACAGAGGAGAATCCCACATCACCCCAGTGAGTTTGAGGTGTGGAAGGAAAGGGGACCCTGCAAACAGATTGCAGTAAGGCAAAAAATAATGCAGAGAGACAAGGATGAAAAGGATGGTTCTCCAGTGAAGGGAGTTGAGATGGGAGAAGGGGCACTGGTAAGCAAGGCCTTACCAGGCTGAGGTAAGAATGGAGAGGCCATCCTGGAGAACAGGAAGTCTAATTACCAGAATCCCTGCCGGGGTGGGGTGGGGTGGGGGGAAGTCCCAGGTAGAAAGTGTTTGTGTTTCTAGGTATCAGGTAAGGAGGGGTAAAGCTGGGTGCACAGCAGCATTCAGTGAGTTCCCCGGGAACAGGTAGAGTGGGAGGAAAGAGGCGCTTGCAGCCTTTGCCGCAGGGCTGGGGATGCAACTGGAAATGCTGTACCGGAGGATTGGAAGGAGAATGAACATCACTGTCCCAGTCCCAGCCCAGTGTGATCACCGGGTGTCCCAAGTAGAGTTCCTTAGACTTCACTTTTGACTTTTAGCTCTTTTCTCTCACATCTTTTTCATTATTCTTATTTTATTTTTCTAGGTTTTACTATCCTTTATTTCATCCTCCTTTTCTTTTTTTATTTGTCTGGTTTTAGGTAGCATTTGTTGCAATCCTAGCTACAATGACTTCACCCAGTGAGGGGTCGTCACCAAACTCCAGCCCAGTGCCTAGTCTTTTTGAAGAGGAATGCTTCCAGTCTCAATACAGAGTCCTGAGGACCATCGGCCAGGGGAGCAACGCCAAGGTCCAACTGGCCCACCACCGCCTCACAGGGACCCCCGTGGCTGTCAAAGTGCTTCACAAAAAGAACTGGTGTGACCTAATCATGTCCGAGGTAGATATCATGATGATGGTCAACCACCCCAACATCATCTCGCTCCTCCAAGTGATTGAGTCTGAGAAGAGAATATACCTCGTCATGGAGCTGGCTGAGGGACAACAGCTTTATCAATACATCCGAAAGGCTGGCCACCTGCAGGAGGACGAGGCCCGGGGGATATTCAGGCAAATATTAGCAGGTGTGAGCTACTGCCATGAACTTGGAATTGTTCATCGGGACCTGAAACCGGACAATATCATGGTGGATGGGAACGGAAAAGTCAAAATCATCGACTTTGGCCTCGGCACACAAGTCAAACCTGGGCAAAGGCTGGACCGGCACTGTGGCGCTTACTCCTTTGGGGCCCCTGAACTCTTCCTTGGCAAGCTATATGATGGCCCCAAGATTGACATATGGACCTTGGGAGTCGTCTTATATTTCATGGTAGTCGGGAAGGTCCCATTTGATGCTGTCACAGTACCAGAACTGCGAAGGCAGGTTGTGGCAGGGAAGTATACTGTCCCCTCGAACTTGTCAGAAGAACTCCAGGACCTGCTTAGCCACATAATGACAGTCAACCCCAAGTTTAGGCCCACAGTGACCGAGGTGATGGCACACCCCTGGCTCAGGGAAGACTTGGAGGCTTCACCAAGTCACTGTGAGGAAATGGTCCCCAGCTTGCCTGACCCGGCAATTGTAGAAGCCATGGAATATATGGGGTTCCAAGCCAAGGATATCAAAGATTCGTTATGCCAAAGAAAGTACAATCAGACCATGGCATCCTATTGCTTACTGCAAGGGCAGGCTCTCCAGGGGCATGGCTGTACAACCCGGGCTCAGCCCATGAATCCAGGGGTGACTCCACTTCCTTCCATTGAAGATCCTGCTGCTTTCCCTCTAGAACTGAGGAGGAGGAGAAGTGAGCCGACCCTTGGCACATTACTCAGAGGGCCAGTCACTTATGGTCATGTGCCTGCCTATGGCCAGCATTCGGGTCAGAGAGGAAGCAGACGTCCCACTGGGTCTGCTCTCCCTCTCTGCAGGCCACTCCAGAGGTCGTCCACACCGAATCAAACCCACCAAAGCGCCAAGAGTGCTCCCTGCATTTACTCAAGGTGCAGCAGCAGAGAAAACACGGAAGACTTAGGCTCCCACGGCTCCTCAGCAGAGGGCAAGCCCACCCGCAGACAGGGCCAGCCCAGGGGCTTGAAGGGATGGATAAGGAGGATGGGAAGAGCCCTGGCAGGACTGTGTTGCTGCTTTCCCTCAAGGAAGAAACCTCGCCGAGGGCAGAACAGAGTCTCCCCACAAAAATGAGGCACCAGGAGGGAGTGTGGAGAACAAGCAGCAGGCATGGCCCGGGTACCTTTGTCCTTTGTCCTCCCAGGTCCCTCCTCCATTACTGACTTCCACATCCCCACCACCCTTCAGCAGAATTCCTGCCTTCTCTAAGTACATTATTTTCCATCCCAAGCCTCTCCCCGCTTCTGTGTTTCTCCTCTTCACACCCTGGATATGAACCCCACACCAGTGATGTTAACCCCATACCACTCTAAGAGGTTCTCTTGCTGACCCCATCTCTTCACCTGGACTCCACCTCCTCCCAAAGCCAACAGCTCCCACAAGATGAGGACTGGAGGATAGTGGGTTCAAGGACCCTTCCAGGGCCTCCCAGCCCTAGCCCATGTGGCAATCAATTGCAAGAGCTGCAGAATAATCTTAAGTTTTCAAAAGCAACATCCCATCCCCTAAGCCTCCAAACTGATAACCAGCCATGTCCACTAAGCATCCTGGCATAGACTGGCTGGTTACTAAAGACTGCTGGTCCTCCTGCATGCGTGACTGACTGGTTACTAAAGACCACTGGTCCTCCTGCATGCGTGCGCAGCCTTTCACATGCTAATCATGCCTTTGTTCCTAAGACCCAGTGATGCACAGATGTTTAGAGGAAACATTTCTAAAAGATGTCTATCAGAGATTTCAACTAGAGAGTAGAAAAAGAGACATGATATTGCAAGACAAATCTAAGCCCAAGGCAGTATTCTAAGAAGTGATTTAACCTATTCCATTATTTCTTTTGCCCAGAACAAATTATCTTTTCTCTTTCCCAGTGTCATCTGGAAATACTCTCTTGTCCTGAGCAGACACAGAAGGTGATTTCAGACACAGGGAGCCAAGAAGAGACACAGCAGCAGCAGCTGACCCTGTGGTGTCTCTAGGGGAACTGCTACTCCTGGAGCCAGACACCGTGCACCAACTGATTAGGAAAATGTTTGGTTTAATTGAACACCAGTATTCATGGGAGACACAGAGATATTCCTAGGAATGAACTGTTCCTTGGGAGACAGGCAGCGGGGACAAGCAGCCACTACGTTCCTGATGAGGAGCACCCTCTCCACGCTGATGACTGCGATGTGTCTTACCTAAGCACACGCAGATGACATGAGAACGCCAACTCCTGCAGCTGAGGTGCTGGGACAGTGGGGGTGCTGGACAGTGGGGGTGCTGGGACAGTGGGGGTGCTGGACAGTGGGGGTGCTGGGACAGTGGGGGTGCTGGGACAGTGGGGGTGCTGGGACAGTGGGGGTGCTGGGAGTGGGGGTGCTGGACAGTGGGGGTGCTGGGACAGTGGGGGTGCTGGGACAGTGGGGGTGCTGGACAGTGGGGGTGCTGGGACAGTGGGGGTGCTGGGACAGTGGGGGTGCTGGGACAGTGGGGGTGCTGGACAGTGGGGGTGCTGGGAGTGGGGATGCTGAGTAGGGGTGCTGGACAGTGGGGGTGCTGGACAGTGGGGGTGCTGGACAGTGGGGGTGCTGGGACAGTGGAGATGTGGGGCAGTGTGGGCTGTTTGAGATACTGGAGAGGACCATTCACGGGAGGGGCCAGGCGGCCAAGCCACCACCAATTAGTGAACACCCCTTGTCCAGGTCTTTCTTGTAGACGCGCAGACTTCAGAATCCTTAGACGCGCAGACTTCAGAATCCTGAGGAGAGAGTCTGCTCAGGAACAGATTCCTGTTGTACCCATGGCTCAGGCTGGTGAATACTGACTCTCCAGTGTGCCAGGAGTGAACAAGTTCTTCTCTCTGTGCTGGAGAAGTCTGAGTGTCCACATGGGCCGCACCCAGAGTGTGCCTGACAGGAAGCTCAGCCAGCGCTCGCCCACCGACAGAAGCAATGCACTGGGAAGGCCTCACTTCAGGCTGTGACCTTGGAGCCACTGATTCCCCTGACAGGTTGGAGAGGGCAAAGACAGCCTGTGCTGAGGGATCTTGTCAGTGAGAAGTTCTTCCCAGAAAGGACTGCAGTTGAAAGGGAAATGCCACCAAAGGGAAAATGCCACCAAGGAGGAAATGCTAGGCTCTAATATAAGCCAATAGTTATTATTATTGCATAAATAAAATTATATGTAATAGGGTTAACGTTTATGTGTGAAAACTATGTGTCCATTAATACATGTTGTCCTAGCTATGTTTTTGTTCCTGTGATAAATTCCATGACCAAAAGCAGCTTAAAGAGGAGAAGGTTCATTTCAGCTTGCGGTCCATCGTGAAGGCAGGTCAAGGCAGGACTGATTGATCGGAAGAACTGAAGCACAGCCCAGGGAAGAACGTCTTGCTTGCCATACTGTGCAGGCTGATTACATCATCCAGGTCCATCTGCCCAGGGTGGACACCAACCCATTGGGCCAGGCCCTCCACATCAGTCATTCATCAAGAAGGTGTCCTACAGACTTGCCCACAGGCCAGCCTGATGGGGCGTTTTCTCAAGTGAGGTCCCTCTTCTCAGTGTTTGCCGAGTTGACAGAAAACAACCAGGACACATGTAAATCAATAGTGGGTGCCCAGGTGGTGGGCAAACACATGTTGGCACATTTGAGAAGATTAGTGTTAAGGTTCAAAAACAACTACTCCAAGAATCCATCTCTAGGAATACACCAAGAAATGGTGGCACAGTATAGGGAGAAGTCGCGTGGGGAAGCTTAAGTAGAGTATAGGGGATAGAAAATATTGTAATATAGACAGTTGTTGACTATAGACTCCTGGGTGCCCTCAGCTCAGGAGCAGAAGGTCCAAGGCTGTGACATCAGACATCCTTCCATGCCAGCCTAATTCAACCAGGAAGTGAAACCCACATGTTGGCAAGGCTTTCTCTCGCCTTTGTTTGGAGGGACGGGTTCCCTTCTACCTCCTGAAGTTTTCAAGCATCTCCCACGGGTCCCTTCCCAGGCTGAGCTCTGCCCTGACCCTGGGCCAGGAATGTAGGGTCCCCGTAGCAATGCAAATCTTGATCAGGAGCAGCAGGACAGCAGCAGGCATGGAGGGCGAAGCCATCCTGAGGTGAGAACCTTTTGCTATCCCGCCTCTTTCAATCTGTGCCCCAGAGAAGACCCTCAGTCCCCAGTCAGGCTCCAGACTTTGGCTACCAATGGCACAGAATACATTTTTTTTTTGAAACAGGGTTTCTCTGTAGTTTTGGAGCCTGTCCTGGAACCAGCTCTTATAGACCAGGCTGGCCTCAAACTCACAGAGATCCACCTGCCTCTGCCTCCCGAGTGATGGGATTAAAGGTGTGTGCCACCACCGCTTGGCTGGAATACATTTTCTTAAACAAGATACACAGGGCTGTGAGCTTTCATCACAGAAAGACATGAAGAAATTCCCACAGATGTGCTACAGAGCCGAGCTCAGAGAAAATCTCAGTTGGAAGGAGACTTTTGAAATTAGACATCTTTGGTCATTTCCCACTTAGTCCTGTCTTACCAAGACCCACTGACAAACCGCTATTATGGTCCAAACTGGGTCCCAAATTCAAATGTTGTACCTCACCCAGCACCTCAGAATGTGGTCTTATTTAGAGACAGGTCAACAGCGTAACTGAGCCACACTGCAGCAGACATGGTCCAGGGTGACAGGTGGCTGAGGAGAAGGGACATGGGAGCCATTTGTACTCAGAAGGACTTTCTGTGTGAACAGGGATCGCCATTGAGCTGGGGAAGCTGGATCAGGCGTGGGTGCTCCCCCCAGCCTCCCAGAACCAGTCTGCCAACATTAGACCTGAAGCTCCTGCTTCTAGACTATGAGGAATGAGCATCTCTTCACTAAGTCGTTATGAGCCTAGCCATGCCAGAAAGCCATAGTGCTTGGGAACAGAGTCCTGGGTCCTCCTCATGGCGTCACTGGTGTGAGAACCCATGTAGTGGAGGTCACATGAAATGATACCCACTAGATTTCCTCTCTTGGATGGAACCTCTGTCTGGGCTGGGTTGTCCTTCGCAGCTGAGCTGGACAGAGCTATTCTCCAAGCCACACTGCCATCTCTATGAGCTCTGCTATGCATGCTGGGAGCTTCCAAAGACCTTGGCCAAACTCATCCTTAAGCAATCAGAAAAGTTAACGCAGTCAGTACAGTTGGGTGGGTGGAAGGCTAGACCATGCACTGTTCAGAGCTGCCCATCTCTAGGGTACAATACTGGTAAAGTTGGCCCCATTGGAGCCTTTTCATCACCGAGGTGTGTGCTATTATTAGTTTCCAAGGGATTGGGACCATGACCTTCCAGCTCCAGACACCAGGGGGCCAGCTCTCCCCAGTTTGTTTGTGAGTTTAGTGGAATCTCAAACACTGACCACAGCTCACTGTGAGCCACCTTGGTGCCCTCCTCATTGAACACACTGAGAGCCCAACTCTGTCTTCCTTGGGCCACATTTCAGCTTCAGTTCTTCCAACCTGGACTCTGCTTGTACCGGTATTTGATGGTGCCGATAACGTCATTTAACTTCTAGCTGGGGTTTCGCCCTCTGCGAACTGTGGGATGAGTGGATGGGCGAGAGTGCCCTGCTGTGAACTAGGGCCAGCTCCCAGCCTGGCTCCTCCCAGGACAGCAGGGCAGACTGCTGGCAGATGACTCAAGTGACAAGTTCTCAAGAGGGAGAGCGCAGGGAAAGACAGAGCTGTCAGCTCTGCTCTAAGCTTGTCAATAAACACAAAGTCCAAACCCTGGGACTGACACGGGGCTCGAAGCCTTTCTCGAAGGTTCTTAGTCATACTGTCTTTGCTCTCCTGCACCCTGCCTTCGGGTGAGGACTAGCATGCTCCAGGACCACACAGACCATCTCGCCTCAGTGCTGTGGCTTAAAGGGACAAGAAGGAGAAGGCGAGACAAACCAAGAGAAGCTGTGTCACAGAGGCTGGTGGCCAGAGCCTCACTGGACACAGACAGACAGACACTGGGCATGAAAAATTGTCCATTTGTGATGGAGAAAAATGAGAAAGCAAAGTCTTGGGCAGCTCTTGCTTCCCAGGCAATTTCAAAGTATTGTACAAATATTTCAATTAATTATTTTTTTCATTTTGGTTTTTTGAGACAGGGTTTCTCTGTGTATCAGCCCTAGCTGCCCTGGAACTCGCTCTGTAGACTAAGCTGGCCTCGAACTCACAGAGATCTGCCTGCTTCTGCCTCCCAAGTGCTGGGATTAAAGGTGTGCGCCACCACTACTGCCTGACTTAATTAACCTTTAGACATCTCTGTAAAAAACATACTATTAGCACCGCCATTTTACAGATAGAGAAACTGAGGCAGAAAGGACACATAAGCAGAAAGTGACAGAGCCAGGACAAAAGCCCCAAAGTGAAGCTTCAGATTCATGTACTTGGGCTGGTGGGATGGCTCAGTGGGTAAAAATGCCACATAAAACCAGAAATCTCAGTTCAATCCCGTGGCCCATATAATGGTAGAAGAATCGCTCTACAAGAATGTCCTTTAGCCTGTGCACATGTTATTATACATGTCATGCACACATGTGCACACACACGCACGGGATAATAAAAACTAAATAATCCACGTGCCTAACTCCTGCATTACTTTCTGCACAGGGATAAACTACTATGTCCAAAGGCAACTTAAGAAAGTTGATTTTTGCTTAGGGTTTCAAACCTCAAGATGGCCATAATGATGGGGGAGGCATGGCGGCAGAAACAGGACGCTATGGCCGAAGCTGATCATATTCCTACACCCAGGAAATAGGGAGAGCAAGCAGGAAATGGGGCTATACTATAAACCCTCAAAGCCAGCCCTTGGACATACTTCCTCCAGCAAAGCTCCGTGTCCTAAAAGCTCCGTAACCTTTCCCAAAAGTAACACCAAGTAGGGACGTGAGCCTGTGGGGGGCGTTTCTCATTCAAACCACAATGCCTAGCAAACTGTGATCCCACAAACCCATATAAAGGTGGAAGGAGAAAGCGGACTTCACCAAGGTGTGTCCTCTGGCTTCCACACACATGAAAACACACACACACACACACACACACACGATAATAAACAAGAATCCATGCGCTCAACCCCTGTGTCCTACCCTTTCATGTTTGAGGTGGGGGTGCAGCTCTCACGCTGTTGCTCAGGCTGATCTTTGAACTTACAGTCTTCTTGGATCTGCTTCCAAAGAGCTGGGGTGTGAGGCATGTGTGACCACGCTTGCTTTGTCTGGGGTGTGAGGCGTGAGTGACCACACTCGCTTTGTCTGGGGCACAAGGCGTGTGTGACCACACTTGCTTTGTCTGGGGCATGAGGCGTGTGTGACCACACTCGCTTTGTCTGGGGTACGAGGCGTATGTGACCACACTCGCTTTGTCTGGGGTGTGAGGCATGTGTGACCACACTCACTTTGTCTGGGGCATGAGGCGTGTGTAAACTCACTTTGTCAGGTTTCCTTGGGCAGAGCTCATAGGCGGGATCATTTTGAGAGGTAAAAATGCACAAGCAATCTAATGGCACAGTTCACAGTGGGCTGTGACCGAGTCCCTTTATTCAAGAGTGTTTCTGCCCACTGCTGGGGTGGGCTCCCATAGCGTTGCACAATGAGCGAGAAAGTGAACACCATCCTCGAGAGACGGGGTCGGCACTGTAGAACACCTCCCAGCTGTGAGGCTTTGCTCGCTGAACAAGGGGAAGATGAGTACGTGATCTCATTACGTGTTAATGTGATGTAATGAGAGGCCAAGTGCATGCTGGGAGTGTGGGGTGTGCGTCCCCAGCCTGAGGAGGGAGAGCAGGGAGTCTGGATGACTCTTATGATGAGAAATGAGTAAAGACCAGAATGACAGTAACTCCCCCATGGTGTGGTCTCTTGCCACAGGGCTCTTCCATCTCAGCCAAGGGTTTCAGGCTCATCTGGGAGGCTAAGCTGCTTTCAGTGATCCTAAACTGTTCTTCCCAAAAGACATCCTACCTCCACAGAGGGAGGCTTAGGGATATCGTCACACCTCACAAGCAGAAGTCTGCCCAGCAGAGTTGATGCCGTCAGTATACCTGGTAGACCTGCTAAGCACACCCATGACAAACACTCAACAATTGGCCCCCAGAGGATAGCTCTCAGCTGCCTGCCTGAGTTGGTCCCTCCACAGTCATTGGGAGGAACCTGAGTGTGTGACACAGAAAGGATTTTTTTAAAGCAACATTAGGGCTCACAAATGACTGTGTCTCAGCCTGGGACCCACGCTGAGTCCCTCATATCTACAGCTGAGGGAAGAGACCTAGGGACTCCAGTACCCTCTGCCAGCTCATGGGCCCACATCAAGTCCCCAAGCAGCACCAGTCTTTAGGCTGGAACCCCGCTACCCCCATCCCCCAACCCTGGAGCTAGCCAGTGTTGGCCCCAAATGTGCTGACTATGTAAATTCCCAGGAGCAGGGGAATAGCAGGCTGCCCTTGCAGACACAGCGGGCAGGTGGATATCTGTTTAGGCAGCATGTGTATTGGCAAGAATGGTCTATGGCAACACTATTCGACATAGCTGATCTCGTCTGAAGACTCAGGTTTGACAGAGTTTAAAGCACATGACTTGCAAACATGGGGTCAGTCAGACAGGTCCATCTACCTGTAAGCTCCTGCAGAACCACCCTCTGGCCATCAGCGTCAAGGAGCCAGCATAGGAGAAGCTGGCTCGCTGTGTGTTATTCCTTCTGTTTGGGGAGCACAGCAGTTTAGGCTCGATGCAGGGAATGTTTACACTCATAACTGGATGCAGAGAATGCTGAGAATCTCCCCTCTGCATTGCCGGAGTCAAGTCCAGTGCCGGGGAGGGCACTAGAGGACTTAGGGAGGGCACACCTGTTGCTAGGCTGGAATGAGCTGCTCTGTGCTTCCCGCCCTAGACTCCTCCCCTACCTCTGGCTTCTTTGCAAGTGACCAGGAAGCCAGCCACACTGGGAAATGGTGCATCTCAGCGTCCTCTGTGTCCAAACCAGGACATCTGGCAACAGTGACAGGAAGGTGGCGTTGCAGACTCCGGAGCTAAGGCAGCCCAAGCCCAGCAGCTGAGCCGACCTGATCTTCCTGCCCCAGCTCTGAGCCTGGGCTGTCCCTGCAAAAGGTTTTTCTCCATCACCTGAAGGACTGTTGGGACTATCAGAGTGTACTGGGCACGGAGGGAAGGAACCTATGGAGACACGGGAAACTGAGGAACATGCCCGTCTGCTGGCACTCATGCCCCTAAACTGGACCTGTGCTTTGACAGGCAGTTCAAGAGTAGCCTGGGTGATGCACGGCACTGCTGGACAGAACTTTGAAAGGTTCCTGCTGCCAACACCTCCTCCCCCTGCTAGAGAGCATGACTCCAGGGCACAATCTCCAGGAGAGTGACCATAGAGGCTGTGGGGCAGGATCTCCAGAGATGCACATGCCACCCATGGGTCCCCTGCTGTGTCCCACATACAAGGCAACTCAATCCACACTCCTGTCCCACAGACCGCATGAGCCATCCCAAACCCAGTCCATGTCTTGACCCAGCACCTGCCACTAAGAGCATTTAGGAAGAGAAGGATAGCCCCTGCTGGAGGGCTGGCAGGCTTGGGCCTGAGGAAGCTCCCGCTGCCCTGGGAGATAAAACACACACTGTGGAGGTGGTACAGAATGATCCCCGAGGATGCCCTTTCCTGGAGGAGACACTTAAGCCCCCCACAGAGACACTTTTTGTACCGGGTGACCCTGCCTGAGGTCTTCAGGGCCTCCCCCTGAAAGGCTAGAGACCCAACACGTATGTGAGCACACTCCCAATCCGTGCATGCTCGCTGGGGCATTTGCATACAGACACGTATGCATGCAGGCACAAAGGCACAGATGGGGTCGGGCTGTGCAGTTCTCCTGTTTTATAGTTTATCTTGCACTTCAATCACTCCGTGAGGTGTAGCTCACACACCATAAATTGCTTACCTTTCAAACAGTTACACAAATCTTAGTAAGTTGGGGAGTAGCACCCCCAGTGTCAATCAAAACCGAGCCTGCCCACCTCAGCCCCTCCACAGGCAGGCACCATCACATCGAGAACCCCCACCTTGCCTGGGATTCTCACAGGTAGAATCTGGCAGGCAGCACCCTGGTTTCTGTTTTTCCTTTGTTAGCACGTTGTTCCTCTTTACTGCGGAAGGTTCCTCCGGCTTTGTCTATGAAGATTGTCGTTTTAGATGTGTGTCACCAAAACTTTAGTTCCGGAACATTCTCAGCAGGCTCGTCTAGTGGTAGAAGACAGAAAACAAGCGCCCAGGAGACGGGAAGACTGGGCTAAAGAGAACCTGAGTACGTAGCCTCATGTCTTCCTTGTGCTCCTAGGCAGCGTAAAGTCACTGCCTCCACCTTGATCAGTCTGAACCCAAACATGGCAGGTGGGGTCGGCACCCACATTTATGGGCCTTACAGCTGCAGATCCAGCCAAATTCCAAGAAAAGATATTTGTACATGGAGCTGAAGAGATGGCTCAGTCAGTAAAGTGTTTGGTTCTCAAAAGCAAGGAGTTTGATGGATCCCCCAGGATTTACATAAAAAGCCAGGCACAACATGTGCCCATTATCCCAGCACTGGGGTTGGGGACAGGGACAAGAGGATTTCTGGAGCTTGCTGCAAACCACTGTAGCTGAATCTGTGAGGTCTGGGCTCAGTGAAGAGACCTCGTCTAACGAAATGAGGTGAAGAGTGACTGGAGGCACCTGATGTCAACCTCTAACTTTCCCATACACAGACGTGCATGATCCACCCCCATATACACACACACCAACATATGCACACACACGTACACACACGCACACACATGCACACATATGCACACACTTGCACACACATACACACATATGCACACACGCACACATACGCACACACACGCACACATGCGCACACATATGCACACACGCACACACATGCATACATATGCACACACGCACACACACGCACACATATGCACACACGCACACATATGCACACACGCACACACACGCACACATATGCACACACATGCACACATATGCACACACACGCACACACGCACACACACGCACACACATGCACACATATGCACACACACGCACACATATGCACACACACGCATACATATGCACACACGCGCACACATACGCACACATACGCACACATATGCACACATATGCACACACGCACACATATGCACACACACGCACACACACGCACACATACGCACATGCACAATATTTGGAGAAAAATACCGCATGCTCTGAGCACACACTTTTCCTCATTATTTCCCCCAAACGAGCACAGTACGTATTTTGCGTTCGATGTTACCAGTCACCCAGAGGCAGATACATAGCAGGTAAGCTATGATTTCATGCAGTGGACCTTAGCTCCCTGGGACTTGGCACCACAGCCCCACAGAAGCCGAGAGGAGCTGAGGAGTGGTGCTCTCTGGGGGTCTAGTCCCATTTCTGTTCCATCCAGACAGAAGACTACAGTCCCCGACTGTGGTCCTCAGGGTAACCAGGGTAACCAGGGTTGACTAGGCCCTGTAGCCACGGAGCATTCCAGCTGCCTGCCTGAGAGATACGGGGTATCTTGAGGAACTGATGTATTCTTTGTGAACCTGACAGCCTAAAAGTCCTAGGTTAAGAGCCACCAGAGACTACCTGTTTTAGAGAAATCTATCAAATTTATCAGTAATAACATGAATCTGAAGATGTCTGTGACCCGTTTGCCAATGTTACCTGTAATGCATCAGCCACAGGCCCTGACTACTGACCAGCACTCTGCCTGTCCCAGTACTGGCCACTGCATCCAGCCCTGACTCCAGGATGACCCCAGCTGCCCTCCCAGGATCCCTGGGTGCTGCATGTGGCAGAGGTGCTGCCAATGTTCCCCTCCTGGCTTCAGGAATAGTTGGAAGAATAGCCAGAGTGTACTTCACTGCCGTATTGGGGTGAGCCCTGCCTTTGGCATGAGCCCTGTTCAGACAGTAAACAGGGTCTGGGAACACAGCATAGTGGTGTAGTGTTGAGAGCCTAGATCTATGTTCTGGGAATGTTTCTATTATCTCAAAGTGACAGACACTTTACCTGGTGAGGAAGAGAGCTGGCCACAAGCATCCAGGAAGTCTATAGAACATGGTACAGCGAGGAGCAAGACCTCAGCCTGAGTGGGGAGAGCTGACCACAAGCATCCAGGAAGTCTATAGAACATGGTACAGCGTGGAGCAAGACCTCAGCCTGAGTGGGGAGGGCTGGCAGGAGGGTCAGATTGTCCCAGCTAAATGCTAAGATCCTGGCACTAGCCCCTGCCTGTTCAGAGCCTGTGGTGAAGCAGGGCTTCTCTGGTGCTGCCCCCAAGTAGGACAGGAAAGACTGGAGCAGAATGACCTGCCCCTGCTCAGAGCTGATCTTTGGCATTCCCGGGTGTTTGCTCATCCTGGCTGGTAGCTGATGTCCTGCTCGGCCACACAGCTGTGACTCTGTAGTGCCCATTCATGGCCTACTTCTTCTTAACCACCTGCTGCAGAAGGAACAGATGTCATGGTTCTGGCCTCCGTGTGGTCCTGCCATCCTCCGAGGAGCTGATGGAGCATCTCATGCGGATCAGGGCTCCATCACTTCCTGTCAGGGCACACAGTGCTCCCAGCCTTGCATCCTGCCTGAGAGTCATGCTATTGTTGGCCTGCATGCCAGCGGCCTCCATACACCCAGAATCACAGCCCAGCCCTGACCTTTGTTCCTGCTCTGTCGCTGAGTTCCCGGCTTTCCCAGACAGTCTGGACGGGGCCTGCAGACAGTGCAGCCGCATATGGGAGGTGACAGCACCCCCTCGCACTGATGACCGGGGAGGAGATGGGAGGACCAGCACACTGGTGCCGCCCGAGCGGGAAGCTTGGGACCGTCCAGTCTCTAGTTCACTGTCTCCTGCAGGAAGCAGTAGACAACGCCTAGTTCTAAGAGAGCCCTTGTGTACTTCCCAACAGAAACCACAACCTGTGACCCTGAGATGAGCTCAGAGCTCAGAGACATCCTAGTACTACTGCCTACCTGGGAAGAACTGCGGCTGTCCGTGGGGGTTCTGTATCCAGAGGGCAAGGGGGACAAGTGGGGCCCACAGAGGGTTGTGGGGGTGGACCATGGAGGCTGCATGTCTAGAGGGAAGGGTGGCAGCAAGGATCATGTATAGGAAGCCCCAGGTACAAGCATACACGGACCTCATGTGACTAGGAAGGACACCGCTGTGCTATAAAGCACCGATCTTTCCAGTCACCTAGAGGCTAGCATCTTGGCTTCCCTGGTCTCCACAGGGTGCAGGGTTGTATGCTTCCCCCTCCATAGCCAGCATCATGGGCTTCCATGGGCTGAGTTTATTACATGGGACCTGGCTGACCTCCAATTATCCAGGATGGTGACGACATAGGAGAGAATTTGGCAGCTCCCAAGGGTTCTGAACGTGAGTTTCTATCCTCTAGCCCTTTGCCCCGGCCATACTTTGGACTTTGACACAAATCCAGCTTTTGTCTTCACTCTGAGTCATCTCTACCATCCCATAATCAAAGATGCAATCATCACAGGGCACACCCTCCTTCCCAGGCCAAGCGGTTTCTCCGTCTTTCCTTCACTCTTGGCTTGCCATCCCTCTACCCAGATACTGTGGGCACAGAATTGTGTTACCCTCAGTTAGGCCTCTTCAGCTCCAGGGACAGGGACTTGCTATCTGCAGAAAGGAACCCTCGCCTCCACCTGGAAGTCAGCAAATGCTATAGTGAGGTCACTGGTCTTATGGGGTTCCCTCTCACGTCAGGCGGCAGCTCTGAACTGTACCGAGAGGGGCACTGACATTCCAGGAGGTGGCCAGAGATTACCAAGATGGATGCCTGCTAGGTTTCACCCTCTGCCCACAACCAGGGCCTCTACAGTACTTTTCCAATGGAATTTTTTTAAAATCAAATTCATCTCACAGGGAAATTCCCACAGCCCTAAAGAAAGAGGGCATCTCCTCTCTGGGTTGGAACACATCCTTAGGCTGTTCTTTTTAGGGACCGATGTTTAAATCTGTGCTTTGGAAACAAGTGGATGGCCCAGGCCCAGGCCCTGGTCCCTGGCTCCATCCCCTACCAAAGCAGATGATACTGCTTCCTCCCTGACCCAGTGTCCCTGCCAGTCCAGGGTCTTATGAGGAAGTTCTGCATTTGGCTTACGCCCTTCCTTTATTCCAGGTCACAGCCACAGGGCAAGAACTCTTCCGGCAGGTGTGTGATACGGCACACATTCGAGAAGCTCACATTTTTGGCCTTAGCGTCATCAGAAGTAAGCATTGTTTGGCAACCCCAACACAGGCTGCCTGGGAAAAAGGGGGGGGTCCTTGGAATTCAGGAGTATCTGCCTTGCCACAGACTCTGCCCACAGAGAAGCCAATAAGGATATGAACACACATGCATGCACACTTGTGCACACGCACCACAAATGTACATACTACTCACACATGTGTGCACACATACACACAAACTCACATGCCACAAACAAGAAGTGCACATGAATATTGATCATACACCTAACACAAGCACGCACCACACACATGTGTGTATAACGCATGCAGTATGTTCTCACAAACATACAGTAAAACCATGTACTCCCTCACACATGCATGCACATGCAGTTATACCATTCACATTCAAACACACGTGCCCATAGTCGCATGCTACACATACGTGTATAACTATACACACAGTACACGGGCTCACTCACTCGTGCTTAAGTATGCATTCACCCCACACGCCTGTACATTCACATGCTTGTGAATATAAGAACCAAATTGGGCAGGAGACCAAGGACCTCCAAACCAGCAGAGAAGGGAGAGAAGGGCCAGGAGGAAGCAGGGAGCTTGGGCAGGCCATGGAAGGCAGTGTGGAAGTGACCGTGTCTGAGCGGGGGACGACATCCCCCACCAGCATCGCACTGTCTCCGGAAGCAGCTCTATCCAGATCTGCCTGCTGTCTGTTCTCTGTATTCTCGTCTCTGCACTGGCAACTGCTATTTCCATTGGTGCGTGAGGGCCACACAGCTCCTGTGGGCTCTGATGGCCACTCTTGTAAAGCTCCTCTTAGGGGAGATAATCCTTGGTCAAAAGGCTTTTCCAGGATGCTACTCTAGAGAGAACAGCTGGGACACGACTCTATGTCCTGCCTGCGGTCCCTCAGGCCCCAAAGAGCCTAGAAGAGCAGGTGAAATGGTCAGGGGTGGTGAGGGTGAAGCCGTAGGAGGCGCTAGGTAGAGTCCCCAGAGAAGGTGACCACAGCGACTGCAGTGGGTAGCCTTGTGCTGGTCAGTGGAACGCTGTCTGGATGGGGTGAGGTACTTCTCCCTGAAGACCCAGAATTCAGTTTCCCTAGAGATTAAATTAGTCTTCTGAGGTCATGTGATACCAAGCTACCAGTAACTGGTATCTAGCGTGCAAGGCCAAAGCCCATGATATGGCCAAAACAAGGCCACGTGTTCTAAGACCTTTGTCTTTTTAGCTGAGGCTCGGCGTCAATACTGGGAGCTGTCCGCACATCGGGACTTTAACAGCTGTGCAGTTACACCTAGAAAGTGGGCTTAGGTAATCACGGAGCAGCTGCAGTAGGCCACGGGTTCTAAGTCCAGCTCTATTCTAGTTGACAGGCCTGAAGGGCTGCAAGGTGGAGCAGCCCAGCTAGGCACCAGCTGAGGAAGCCAGGGAGCATACCATGGGGCTTGCTGCGACTGGGAGTGGGTGTTTGCTCATGCTAAGCCTTCTCCCAGCAGGGGCACTCTTCATGGGAGGGGTTCAGCTCCTGCCAGCCAGCCTTAGCATCCATGTACCATGTCAGGGAACAAGGGGTCAGGACACGGGCAAGGAAAGAACTTGGGGTTCCCTTCCTCTGAACTGAACTAAGGGTTCTCTCTGAACAAACGGTGACAGGCTCTGGCTCACCTGGGACCTGAAGAGAGAAGGTTGCAGCTGAGCCAAGTAAGCCATTCCAGTGTCAGCCGTTGCCTTGGAGGAGCTGCTGGCTGCAGGGCCCAGCTCTTCCTCCTCTACAGGGGCGCCAGGTCACAGCAAGCAGCCAACTAGGAATTGTATTGAATCTGGACTATGGCCACATTCCTGGGTCAGGCTGGACATAGAGTGCTCAGCCTGCCCAAGAGAGTTGTAAGAAAAACGGTTCTCCACAGGGGTACGACCCTGGGTGTGCTGCAGTCCCTGCTTGCCCGGGCTTTGTAGGCCCCTGCCACCCTCGTGGGGCTGTCCTGGCAACAGGCTCTAAGCTAAAGATGTTTACTCAGGCCTCTCCTGGTGCTGGATATAGGGGGTGGAAGAAGCAGCAGGCTTTTCTATCACTGAATCATGGACCCCTGGGCAAGAGTCCCCCCTTGGGGACCACTGTCCACCCTGCTCTATCACATGGAGGCCGACAAGATTGTATTTTGGCAATCCTGGGATTTGAACCGAGGACCTTACGTGAGTGAGGCAAGCACTCTGCCATTGAGCTACAGCCCCAGCCTTACGAGTTCATTTTTTTAGAAAAGCTTTAGTTTCGTGGCAAAACTGAACGGAACATACAAAATTTCCCATGTGGCTAAAGTTCCAGCCACCTACCCTAGCCACATCATCCAGAAGACAGGAGATTTTTCACAGCCCCTGATCTTACAGTGACCAGCAGTGTCACTAGGGTCCACGGCAGACACGGCACACTCTGGGTCTGGGAGAACTCACAGTACTGTCTGGCAGGGTCACTAGAGTCCACGGCAGACACGGCACACTCTGGGTCTGGGAGACTCACAGTACCGTCTGGCAGGGTCACCAGAGTCCACGGCAGACACGGCACACTCTGGGTCTGGGAGAACTCACAGTACTGTCTGGCAGGGTCACTAGGGTCCCCGGCAGACACGGCACACTCTGGGTCTGGGAGAACTCACAGTACCGTCTGGCGGTGTCACCAGAGTCCACGGCAGACACGGCACACTCTGGGTCTGGGAGACTCACAGTACCGTCTGGCGGTGTCACCAGAGTCCATGGCAGACACGGCACACTCTGGGTCTGGGAGAACTCACAGTACCGTCTGGCGGTGTCACCAGAGTCCACGGCAGACACGGCACACTCTGGGTCTGGGAGAACTCATAGTACTGTCTGGCGGTGTCACCAGAGTCCACGGCAGACACGGCACACTCTGGGTCTGGGAGAACTCACAGCCCCTGGTCTTACAGTGACCAGCAGTGTCACCAGAGTCCACGGCAGACACGGCACACTCTGGGTCTGGGAGAACTCACAGTACCGTCTGGCAGGGTCACTAGGGTCCCCGGCAGACACGGCATACTCTGGGTCTGGGAGAACTCACAGTACCGTCTGGCGGTGTCACCAGAGTCCACGGCAGACACGGCACACTCTGGGTCTAGGAGAACTCACAGTCCCTGGTCTTACAGTGACCAACAGTGTCACTAGGGTCCACGGCAGACACGGCACACTCTGGGTCTGGGAGACTCACAGTACCGTCTGGCGGTGTCGCCAGAGTCCACGGCAGACACGGCACACTCTGGGTCTGGGAGACTCACAGTACCGTCTGGCGGTGTCGCTGCACCAGTTCCTGGGCTCCATCTCCTCATCCCTCTCCCCACCCCAGAAGCTCTGATCCATTTCCTGCCTCTGTGTCCCTATTTTCCAGATTGGTGGTTCACACTGTACAGTGTACAACCCATCAGCCTGAGATTCCTAATGATTCAGTGTGTGCTGGCTGGAAACCTCCCTTCTTCTCAACCCTTCTTTTCTCCCATTGCATTCTCCTGCCTGAGGACGCCTCACATTGAGGCTTCTTGAACACAGGAAGGTCAGGCGGATCAGATAAGAAAGTTATCCGGTCAAAGTCCTGCGTCTCCCAAAGCCCAAAGTGTGAACAGTTTGTGTTGGGGCCCAGGGCCTTGGAGCAAGATTGATCAGGTCTTGAGGACATGGGAAGGACGTGGAGTCTGTGCCTAACACTTTCAGAGAGCCCTAGGCAGTGAATGGATACTGTTCTAATTAGGCTATTGCATTGACCCACAGTCCTAAGAACTGGAAATCTGAGGTCAAGGAGACCAGAGCTGGGTCTTCCGTGGCCTCTCTGAGGCCTAGGACAGCCTCCTTCCTGTGGCTTCCCCTTGTCTGTGTCTTTGTGTGTCTCAGTCTGGCAGAGCCCTGCTTATCCTTGGATCTCCCTGACGAGCTCCTACAGCTGACTGCTTCAGGAAACCTCATCTCCCTCCCCAACTGAGGCTCTGAGGGGATGGGAAGTGCAGGGCCTTCCACAGCAGGAACAGTACTGACTGCCGGTGAGTCTGAAAACTCACTCAGACTCTGCCTTTCCAGACGTGGGCAAAGGCTGGCTGGGCAGAAACTGCTTCAGAAAGGCCGTCTTATAGGGTGGGCCCGCGCCCTTGCGTTAGCCCTGCAATAATCCCCCAGCCTCTCGTCTACGTGGGCTCTAGCACCCCCAGGCATGTCTGTCAGGTGGCCGCTGAGCCGGAACGTGGGAGTGGATGACCATGAAACATGCCTTACCTGATAAGAACAAACCACGACTCTGGACCTGATCATATGGCTCTCGCCAGGTCCACAATGCCAGGCTGCCTGCTTCTTGGTGCTTCCCAGATGGTCGCTTCTGTCTTGAGTCCGCCCTAAGGCGTTACCTCATTCTGGGCACCAAGTCTATGAGAATGAGAATAGCAGAGATAGGCTCTTGGGGCTCCACATTCTTCTCTAGGGCCCTTGTTCATGCTTTCCAGCTTAGACAGGAAAGGGACAATAGGTTTCTCCAGAAACAAAGGAAAGCTTGTTTTAGCAAAAACACCTCCAGTAACCCCATTCTCAGGGCAGCCCTGATAACAAGGGTGGCGTGGGTCACCCACACTGGTCGGTTTTGGTGACTGCTCACAGGAAGCCCTATGGATGATTAGGTCTGCAGACACTGTCGGCTGCTCTCCGCACAGTGAGGACCAGACCAGGTGGCTCTGCCTTGGGAGGATGCTTGCCATAGTCACAGCCTGAGATGGTCATCTCTCACCTGCGGTGTCTTGTCTCGGTGCTCAACCTCAGAGGCAGCTGTGCCAACCCAGCTGCATGCAAAGCTCTAAGCCGACAGACAAACTTGCTCCGGCCAGGCTCAGCTTTTGCCTGACAGGATCGCCTGGGAAGAATGAGAGTGTCTTCTCTGCCCTGGACTTCTCTCTTCCAGACAATGAGTACGTGTTCCTGGATTTGAAGGAAAAGCTCAGTAAATACTTCTCAAAGGACTGGAAGATGGAGCCGCACAGAGTAAGTGGGGGATGGGGGAAAGAGCCGGGGCCATCACTGTGGACAGTGACTAGGAAGGGCTCTCGGGTCTGGGAGGGGCAGGTGCTGGGTCAGGCCCAATCATTGTCACTGCATGGTCACCTGTTTGCCCAGAGTTGTCCTCTTGTCTGCTCACACTGTCCTCAAGTCCTGCACTTACATCCTAAGAGTTGAGGGTGGGTGGATCGCCAGTCCCATGCCTGCAGTGTGATGCCTGTAGCTGCCCTGAGAACATCCCACTTGGGGTTTTCCCCTTTGAAGAAAAATAAGATAAAGCAATACAACTATCACAAGCACTAAGTCTTGGGTCTGCGGTGTCCCCAGGCAGGCCTGTGGAAGCTCCCCCATTGTGCATCCCTCAGTGGGGCTCCTTTTCAGGCTCCTGTCTTTTTCTTTGTTCTTCTGACAGAGGGGTCAGATATCCAGGGCGCCCTTTATCATCTTCTTCAGAGTGCAGTTCTACGTGGAAAACGGGAGGGCCACCAGGTAACTACGCTGCCAGCAAAGACACTACCCAGGAAGGGAAATACAAGCCACAAGATAGGCAAGTGTCCTTGGTGTGCACCGAAAGAGAAAGGTCCTATCATAAGGATGCCATCCCTTCAAAGCCAGGCAGGTGTCTCCATCTGGTGGCTGGAGCTGAGACTCAGAGTTGAGCTTTAAATGGGAATTGTGCTTCCTGACAGGTGTCCCCAAGTCTACTTGGGCAGGGAGGGTCCTGGGAAGGGTGAGAGAGAAATGGAAGGTTCTTGCTTGGCAAGAGGTAGATCCGCTGCAATTGGTGCCTGAAGGGTGTCATCAAAGAACTAGATATTCTCCAAGCAGAGCTCTGGGAAGTTATCAGCAGGGCTTGGGTGTCCTTGGGATGTCCTTGGGTGTCCTTGGGTGTCCTTGGGTGTCCTTGGGATGGCCTTTGGAAAGTGCACATCTGGTGCTGGTGCCCAGAAATGGTGAGTGAGGTCGTGGAAGATTCTGGAGTCAGAAGTATGTGACTATAGAAGGATCCGTTCTGGAGCATACTAACCGAAGAAGGTTCTAGAGAGTGGGAATGTGTGGCCATGTGGAGCATTCTAGTGACATCTTAGCAGGGAAAACCAGACGGAGGCTGATGCATGGTTCTCTGTACTGCAACGGCCAGCCAGATTGCTATATTAAAAGATGTAGGAGAGGCTCTCAGGAGGTTTGCACTGCTTTGGGTTAGCTGATGGTACTCGACAGACTGATTGGGAGGCAAGTTGGTGGCCTGAGTTTGCCCCTGTGCCAGAGACTCAGAAGCTCCCACAAACGGCACCACTTGCTCCTGGATCTCAGCTGCTGGAGGGCCACACCCATAGGGACAGACCTTGTCCTTGCCCCTGGCTTCACCCCTGTCTCACTAAGGTCCCTGTAACAAGAGATGTCCCCGTGCATGAACAGTCTAGGAAGTGGCTACCAAGAGTCCTCAGAGGCCTGTGGACTAGGAAGCCAGGCCTGGGGAGGGCAGCGGATACAGGGCCGGCTGCAATGGGAGGATTCACTCTTCCTGATCCTTCTGCCCTGCTGCCTTGCAGTGACAAGACAGCCCTGAGCCTGTACTACTGCCACCTGAAGGAGCAGGTCCTGAGGTCCAGGTGCATGCACAGAGAAGAGGCCTACTTTCTGCTGGATGGGCTGACCTGGGAAACCACCAGGAGACGGTCCACGTGGGCAAGAACTTCGAGCCCCATGCCTACTTCCCTCAGTGGGTAAGGCTGTGCGTGTGGCACCCGCCTTGGGATGGGCAGGGGAAGGGGAGGGACTAGGGAGGAGCAAGGGCATGGAAACAGAGGGACTCGAGTCCAAGGGGGCCCAGCAATGGCATTGCAAAGGCTGGCAACACGGTGCAGGAGCCGCGGCCAGGCAGGCTATGCCTTTGGTCGTGCAGAAGTCAGCCAGCTCACCATCTCTGCACTGCCTTAGCCCACCCAGCCGGTATAAAGACAAACCAACCCGAGGACCCCTCTTTGCCTTGGTGCGGGAGATTGTCTCTATTCTGTCAATCATGTTATAAATAAACGCTGATTGGCCAGGCAGGAAATATAGGCGGGAAAACCAGACAGGAAGTAGAAATGATGTAATGAGAACAGGAGAATTCTGGGAAGGAGGAAGTTGATTCCTCCCACTCCTGCCCAGCCCACCGAAGCAGCGGGATGTGGTCTGCCCCACTGAGAAAAGGTACTGAGCCACATGGCTAACATAGATCAGAAAAATGGGTTAATCTAGATGTGAGAGTTAGCCAGTGAGAGGCTAGAGCTAATGGGCAATCAGCTTATAACTTATAGAGATCTCTGTGAGATTTTTCTCTGGGACTAAACAGCTGGGAAACTGGGCAGGACAAAAACCCCAACAAACAAGCAGGGCCCCCGTTTATGTTACAGTGCCTCAGTTTCCTCACCTGTGTCCTAGGAGAAGTGAGCAAGAGGTACTGCTCCTTTGTGTGTAAAATCCTAGCTTCGCCGCCATGCTGAGAAAATGGTTCTGGGGACTGTGGGCCCCACACACTCTCTCCCATTGGCCCTCCCACGCCCCCAGCCCCTCTCCTTTTCCATCTTCTGTGCCTTAGGCCTCACGTACCTGCCTTGCAGAGCTATCTACTCAAAGCCTCCCTTAGCCCACACACCCTTCTGTCCCTCACTGGAGCCTGAGCCTTTGGGTTTCAGTCATGGCTTCCTCACCGGGGAGTTCCCCATAAACCTTCTAAGGAGGGCTGTTTCTGTGGTCCTTTTGAGCATTGGGGTGACATAGGAGAGGGGATCAGGACCAAAGATTTAAGGGCATTGCATCCTCACTTTTGGGTCTGGCTAAGGCAGAGGGCCCAACTCTGCTAAACACAGGCTTTGGCTAGGAAGTTGGCTGCTTCCAAAGGCGGGGGGGGGGGGTTGTCAGCACAGAGAAAGGGCAGGCTGAGGTCTGAGATAGCGGCGGTTCTGTCCTCAGATTATCAACTGGCTACATCCTCAGGCATGTGCCTAGCATGCACCGTGAACAGCGGGGCCTGAGCCCCAAGGAGGCCATACTCCGCTTCATCAGGGATGCCTGCCTACTTGAGGACGTTCCTGTCCACTTCTTCAGGCTGTACAAGGTCTTCCCCATGGTGTCAGGGGTGGGAGGGCCCCAGGGCAGGGGTGGGTGTTCCCCCATGGCTGACAATGTGACTAAGATTCCAGGGTATTGTAGGCAGGACTGTCCTTAGGACCTTGGATGAGTGATGAGTTGGAGGGTTACTTGGTCGCTGTTGTAGGAAGGTCACTTGTTTGTTTCCTGGCTGCCCAGCAGCTCAGACCCCAGACCTGAAATAATCACGCAGAAATGATATTATTTAAATCACCACTTGGTGCGTTAGCTCTAGCTTCTTATTGGCTAACTCTTACATCTTAATTTAACCCATCTTTATTAATCTGTGCATCACCATGAGGTCATGGCCTACCAGCAAAGTTTCAGTGCATCTGTCTCCGACAGCAGCTCCATGGCTTCTCTCTGACTCTGCCCTTCTTTCTCCCAGCATTCAGTTTAGTTTTCCCTACCTAGCTAAGTTCTGTCCTGCTATCGATCTAAAGCAGTTTCTTTATTCATTAATGGTAATCACAGCATGCAGAGGGGAATCCCACGTCAGGTAGCTGTCCTGGAACTGGCATGCTGGCTTTCTCTGGTGTCTGACTTCTGTTAAACCCAGCTTGCTTAGCCTCTGCTATCTGGTCTGGTCTAACAGTGGCTGGTTTGCCTGGCCACTCCGACCGCCCCTCATTCGCTGCCTGAACCTAGCTAGCATGGCGTCAGTTCTCTGGGGATAGGATAGCCTCCCACAAGGGGCACTAGGGGTGGAACGTTTGTCTATGAGGTTCACAAGATTCAAACATCTATGGAGCATACCACGCCTGTACTCAAGGAGGGCTGCATGGTGGCTTGGGCTTATGTAGAGCGACAAGAGGAGCCTAAATAGACCTCCTTCCACCTGCCCCAGGGCCAGAGCTTTAACCTCTGACCTGTGTCCTTTTAGGAAAAGAAGGATGATCACCCTACCATCCTCCTGGGACCCACTCTGCAAGGAGTGCACACCTCTCGGGTGAGGGCTCCTCCCTGTTTCTTTTCTCCTCCATCTGCTGCTGTCCCGGTCCCCAGCCTGCACTCTGGTTTCCACATTCCTCCACATTCCTTCTGCCTTTCAGGAGGCGGACCACGCCCAAGCGCTCTGCCGCTCTTCCACTTCCCCTGGTCACATATTCCGAAGGTGACATTTCTGGTGGGTGTCTGAAGCAGGAGAGGATCCACAACAGTCAGGGGCCCCGAGAACAGAGAACCTGCAACTTCATTCTCAGAACGGGATGGGGATCCACACCGCCGGGCATCACCCAGCCCTGCTGGTCCTCACCACCATGTCCCCTGCTGGTCCTCACCACCATGTCTGGAGGCACAGCCACAGCGGTGTTCAGCCTCTGAGATGGGCATAGCTCTAGTCACCACTCAGCGACGAGGAGGGAACGTGGTTCTTTAGAGACATGCTGTGCGGCTTCTGTCCTTGCTTTTTGCCGAAGCTGTCTCCACTGGAAAGCAGGCTGGTTCTGGACAGTGACCAGGGCTCAAGGCAAATCCTGAATTTAAGACCTGTGTACAGTCCCAGGCAGGAAGGTCCTGCAAAGGAGGGCTGCCCCAGGATCCCTCTATCTTCTCATGGCTGGGGACAGATGGTACTGAGCCATGGTAAACAGGGACACCAATTCTCTAAACTGGAAGTGTCAGCCAGGGCCCAGTTGGGGCTTATGGTTGACATTAACGTATTTCTCTCCTGCTGCTGGGACAGTTTCCTGGACTGTAAAATCATTCTGTCCTTCCTGTGTGCCCAGGGGAAGAAGCTGGAAATGCAACCAGAAGGGCTGCCGGCAACACAGAAGCTGCTGTTCTACACGGGCTACGCCTGGCGCTCCCGCTACCTGCTGCGACTGCTTCATGCCACACACCAGCTGCACCTCAGCTTGCGGCCTGTGCTGCAGTGGCTCCAAAGGCTGGAGGAGGCAGAACGTGGGTGTGATATCCAGCTTGGTCCGGTTACCTAGCTGATGGCCACACACCCTCTCTAGGGTCTGAGGTACAGCGAATCAACCCTTGAGACCCTCCATTCCTGAGGCTGGCCAGCTGTTCCGGGCTTGGCGGCCAGGACACGCCTTATATTGCACCTGTCGTTGCTGGTGGTCATCAGCTCCCTGGGTATTTGGATGGAAAGCAGTGATGATCTGTCTGTCACTTCACTCTGTACATGATTCTGTAGTATCTTATTCCTCACATCCTTAGCCCTACAAAGAGCCAGAGATACAACCTGAAGGGAGGCCAGCCTTGGTGCTGCGCTGCCTTGCTTCACACTGAAGCAGGTAGGTGTGTGTGTGTGTGTGTGTGTGTGTGTGTGTGTGTGTACCTGAACATATTTGTGAGACATGAGTGAGTAGACCACTGTGCCTGTGTTAGGAGGCAGGTCCTTGAGGATGCTGGGTGCATCCTTCGAACCAGCAGCTGCGATATGTTCTCCGCTAGTCCTGTCCTGGGTCATGGGGCACCAAGACTGCTCAGGATGGGTCTGCTGCCAAGGGCAGGGTGTCACAGCCTCTAGAACCATCACAAGAGGCTGCTGGTGACCAGTTTTGTTCATGCTTGTCTGACTGTCACTATGGGCTTTGTGCAGGGGTCACTCCCCCCGGGGGGGGGCAGTGCTTTGCTCCACATCCATCAGCAGGGCGTGGGACTCTGACAACACTGGTCCAGGAATGCAGGAGGCATTTCATCCTCCCACACCAGCCTTACGTTGTCTTCTGCACAGAGGAGAAGTGCTACCGGGAATCCTACATCAGAGACCCACTGGAGTTAGACCAGGAATCCTACATCAGAGACCCACTGGAGTTAGACCGGGAATCCTACATCAGAGACCCACTGGAGTTAGGCCTGGACCCACGCAGCAGGCACCCATCCCAGCGCCCAGCGTGGGGCGTGTGAGATGTCCGTGGATGAGCCCATGGGGACTGAGAGTATGGGGACGACGCCATCCAGAAGTTCCTGGAGCAGCTTCAGTAGCCATGATGCCTGCACCAACAGTGGAGGTAAGCTGTAGACATTGCTAATCTGGTTCCCTGGCTGCAGGCTAAAGTGGCCATCCAGGGCTGCACAGTATCTTATACAAAGCCAATCAGCGTCAGGCAGATCTGCCACTAACACTGTCTGCAGTCACATTCTCGAAGTCTTGTCTAGGCAAAGGGCAACTGGCCTTGTCTGAAGTTACTTGAGTATGAGCCACTGTCTGTTCCCTAGGCCCCAAAAGAAATGGGCACTGAGAAGATGTCATCCCCAGCTCTTCAGGGGGCTTCTTGGCTCCCACGAACAGCAACCTCTGCCTCTCCTAACGCTGACTGGAGCTGCTTTGTAGAAGACAGGATGTCACATGTCAGATGGAGCCCAGACACCATGGGCTCATCTGAGATTCTGTGCTCTTGTGTGTGTGGAATCACAGACAGCTTGTGGCTTTCTTGCTGGCAGTTCAGACAAGCAGACGGCCTCGTCTCAGACAGTCCTGTGAGGAGGGGGATTTGGTTCCTACTTCTGAGTTACGGCAGGAAAGAGCCCAGGACAGGGTAGAGCACAGCAGTGAGGATGGGCCCTGTTCATTTTTCTCCTCCTCATCCTCCTCCTCTTCCTCTACATCTTTTCAGCAGCTTCCCAGAGCCCTTCTCAGGAGTATGAGTCATGCTGATCAGGACATGGGTGTTGTAATAAGAGTGGCGGGGCTGCGTTCCCGGCACCCGGCCGCCTGCACGGCTAGCTTTACCCGAAATAATTACACGGAAACTGTATTCTTTTAAACACCACTTGGCCCATTATATCTAGCCTTTTCTTGGCTAACTCTCACCTGGACTAGCCCATTTCTGATAATCTGTGTAGCCCACGAGCTGGCTTACAAGGAATGATCTTAACCTGCATCTGTCTGGAGTGGGAGAATCATGGCGACTCCCTGACTCAGCTTCTTTCTCCCAGCCTTCTGTTCTGTTTACTCCGCCTACCTAATTTTTTAACCTATGAGGGCCAAGCAGTTTCTTTATTGCTTAACCAATGAAATCAACAGATAGAAGGATGACCCTCCTCCATCACATGGGGTCCAGAGAACTGAGGCCATGCCCCAGGTAAGGTCTCCTCATGGCTTCTGCTCCCTGCCCACCTAGATTTCCAAATTGGGTCCTCTGGGCCCTGAAGAGGCCTCTATGGGCAGCCCTGGAGGCACAGCCCGGTTCTTGGGAACAGTGGGTTTGGCAGTAACTCTCTGCTTCAGTCTCAGGGACTACATGAGCAGGCGTCCTAGAACACAAAAGGTACCAGTCATCAGGATGAGAACTACCAACGCTGCTGTCTCTCTATAGGCTGGGAGGCCACCACAGGGGTGACCAGGACCTCCACAGCCTGGACCACTCGAGTCTGCACCAGCCTTCCCAACACCTTCTGAGTACTCACCAGTCACACCTGGGGCTGGCAAGAAGTTCCTAAACTACCTCTCCCGGAACTGGCCTGGTGAAGACTCACCCCTGCAGAAGTCTGTGGTGCAGGCAAGAGCTACCCAGCAGCCCTGTTTGTGCCAGTCTTGAAGGTGACTTGCTGGCATCCAGCACCATTTTGTCCAGGTCTGGCAAGGCAGTCCCTGGCCCTCAACCCTTTCTGCCTGCATATAGATCACCTGTTCTTTGCCTGCTCACCTGTAGGAGGGGTGGAGCCAGCTCTGACCTTAGCCTAGAGGTAGGGGTGGGCTCTGCTCTTCCTGTCTCTCACCGGGCCAGCATAAGCTCTGAGTGAGCTGGGCTCTAATCTGTGAGAGGTGTCATAGCAGGACATGGGCATTAGAGGGCGCCCCAGGACTGCACAGTCAGCCTAGGCTGGTCGGGCTTTTCCATCAGGACTCTGTAGTCCCTTGTTCCATAGCTTGCTTCTAAGTGCTACACCAAACACAGAGGCCTCTCGTACAGTGTGTGGCTCTGCCGCACCAAACACAGGGGCTTCTCTTACAGTGTATGACTCAGTCCCACCCAGAGACCCATGCAAACAAAACACCATTGGATGCAATGAATTCTTTTCCTGTAAAAAACCCCTTACTCCCTCCTCAGGCTTCCTCCACCTGGCCATGACACTGTCACCAGGACAGTGGGACAGGGATGTCTGGGGGTCTCCTCCACCTCCTCACCACAGCCAGAGAGGTGCAGAAGCTGGTGAGCAGGCGTAATCCATGGGCTCTGGGAAGACCCTGGAGTGTGGTGGGTTATCGACCCACAGACTCCTCAGGGATCTTCCTGCCCTGGGTCCAAAGGAGAACCTGATGTTACTTTATTTGTGGGGGACTTGTGTGTCACTGCTAGCCACAAGTTCTTGGTAGCTGTGCCCCCACATTTGCCAGAGTGGAGCACGAGTCTGGCTGGTGGGGTAGGGCAGGACTTCTTCACCTAGGCCTCTCTTCCCTGTGCATCCTGAGCCCAGGCAGAGAGTGTGGTTGTGCCAACCAGCCAGGACGGTGGCTGAGGTGTGACTCACACAGGGGGCTGATTGAACTGAGGGTTCCATTCCCTGGATGGTGTGATAAGAACAGATTGGGAATTGTGGACAGGACTGGGCAGCCAAAGCTGATTCAGGCTCTCCAGAAGACCAGTATACGAGTGCTATTGGTACAAAGTAGGATTAACTAACCCTGACTGAGAGGCATACGGTCTTCCATTAGAGAATCTTTGAGAACAAGAAACCCCAGTGTCAGCGGAGGTCTGTGACAGCTGTGGTACTAGGCGTGGGGCAGGGCTGATTTCAGGACATGCCCCCCCCAGACACACAGGTACACACGCGCGCGCGCGCGCACACACACACACACACACACACACACACACACCACGTTCAGGAACAGGAATGCAGACAGTGATTTCCATGACACAAAGCTAACCCAGGGAGTCAGGATTGGTTCCAGCTGCCCTGCCTTAGCGTCCCCTTACCACATATGCCCCTGGAGAGTGTCAGCCAGAGGTAGAAACGACCCTCTCCGGTGTCCCTATCCCTCAAGCCCACGTGAGGTCACTCTGGCCCCAAGTAGATCACCTGGCCCTGGGGTTCCTATGTGACCCCAAGGAATAAAACAGCCCGCCGTTCATTTTTATACTGTTGCTCACAGAGCTGGCTCTTGGCAGAAGTCAAATGTGAGTTGGGACTTGGAAGGGCCTGGGTGTCTTCTTTACCACCTGTGGAACCAAGGTGTTCCAGACAGAGCTGGGTATGTGCTGAGTGGCCAGGTTAAGAGCAGGCAGCACTGTCAGGGTTTGTCCTCCTCTGGTCCTGGATGTGCTCCTCCCAGCAGAGCACGGCCTGCTGTTACAGCTGCTTCTCATTATGTTTATGAATAGCACAGTAAGAGGCCAGCTGGGTCTTCCGGTCCTCAGGGAGAAGGCCCCGTGCTCAGTTGTCCCCTGCGAGTCCCCTTGGCCCCGGACTGTGGTTTTCAGTACTCCCAGGAGCAGCAGAGGCCAGTTCAGCTCACCCTCAGTGTGTGTGCAGCAGCAGCTAGGGCTTCATGGAAGTCAGGACCTGTGCCCCGTGTCTTCACAGACAAGAAGACAAGACCATTGGTTGACCCTGAGAAGTCACTTGGGGCCCACAAGGATTCTTATTTCTGTCCTTCCTCTGGGCCTGTGGACAGGCATGGGGAACTATGCCAAGTGTCTCTGACCACCAGATTGCACAGAGCTGCAGGCCGCGGTCGTGACCCTTGGGGCATGGAGAAGACGATTAAAGGCCAGGCTCTCTCTGTGCCGCTACCCAAGAGGGTTCAATGGGGCAAGCGAGGAAAGGCGGGGGCATAAAAAGGAGCTGAGGCAAAGTCCCCAGGCTCCTTCCTATATTCATCTGTGAGACTGGAGAAAGAAAGCTACCACTCACAGTCCCTCTGGTCCCCGGGCAGGGGCTGAAACCCTTTGACTAGTTCCCTAATGCAGAGTGGCTTGCCATAGGAGCTAGTCCTACAGCAGGGCTAGGCACAGGGCAGAGCTAAGCATCCAGATTCGAGAGACCTTCCCAGGAGCACGCCTGGCCAGCTACACCCAACAGAGGTGTTTCTACAGTGCTCACGGGGACTGGAGCTCAAGAGCCTGCTGTAGGCTGTGGTGTCCAGCGTGAGGAGGACCTCCGGGTGGGGCATACAGACAATGGTGGCTGCTTGTGTGATATGAGCCGCAGAGCAGACCTACACAGCAGCTCTGGCTCCCCTCCTCAGCAGGCGGAGGCCAGAGCACTCTTCCGCATCCCCCTTCTGATGGGAGCACCTTCACTTTGTAATGTCTCTGACCCTGGGGTCTCAGAGAGTTAGTTGCTCAAAAACCAGTGATGTGGGACAGGCAGGGCAACCATCTCAGCACCAAACAAGACTAAGCTGGGGCTCCAACAGTACGCTGATGGGGTCGCAGTTTTGGAAATATTCAGGGGACAACATGTGTGGCTAGAATCTTATCTCTTTCTCCTTGATATCATCACCCTTCTGGCGATGAGCGGTACAAGGGGACCATGCAGACGGGCTTCTTCCCGGAGCTGTGACAGACAGCCACCAGCTGGGTGCGTTATGGCTCAGTGTAGGGCAGCAGGCTTCCGGGAACTTGGCAGCCCTTGGTTCACTCCATTCTGGAACGGATAGCAGAGGGAAGACATCTGTTCTGACTCCCCACACCCCAAGCCAGAGCATATGGTCTTGGGGTCACGCAGGGTCTAGACACAACAGAACCGGCCCCCACATCATACAGCTCCAGTTTGGGGATCTTAAAGGTCTTCTGCGTCCCCAGTAACAAGCTGGAAACGAGGAGGAAAGGCACTCATGAAATATCCCAGAAACAAGCTGCATCCGCCACACCAGGAGGAAGCTGGCTGTTCAGTCACACGAGGGGGTGAAGGCCTAGGGCCCAGCAGGCAACATGGAGGGGGACCACTGCTGGCCATCGCAAGGCATTGGGAGTAGTTCAGCAGCAGCCCTGCTCAGCACACGTGAGAGGATCTTGCACTGGTCCCTAGCACTGCAGAACAAAGGCGCTGGTGTCCTGAACCTGTGTTTGTTTGCCCACTTTCTAGAGGTTGGGCCTGGAAGCTGTGAATCTTTCCCTCATTTGTCTCTAGAAACACTGCAGGATTTATCACATTGATTCCTTTTTCCTAAGAGAGCACGGCCCTGGGACCATCTACGAAGGTTTCAGGCCTCAAAATCGGGTTGAAGATGGAACACTAATTTTGGGACTTCGGTGCCATGGAGAGCAGCTGACTGAAGCACGTTTAATAAAAGCCCAGAGACAGAAATTGGGGTCTAACCTGAAGGTCAGAAAAGCAAAACAGCCAGCCACTGGCTCTTACCTCTACCTCAGTCCAAATTGGCGATCACACCTCTGGGTATTCCAGAATGAGACTGAGGCTGACATATGTCTCCTCCCATTTATAATCCTCTCTAGGGTTGGGATTAAAGGCGTGCACCACTACTGCCCTGTTTCTACGACAAACTAGTGTGGCTACTGGGATTAAAAGTGTGTGTCACCACTGCCTGGTCTGTAAGGCTGACCAGGACAACTGTTTTACTTTCTAATCTTCAGACAAGCTTTATTAGCCGGGTGGTGGTGGCGCACGCCTTTAATCCCAGCACTCAGGAGGCAGAGGCAGGCGAATCTCTGTGAGTTCGAGACCAGCCTGGTCTACAGAGCTAGTTCCAGGGTAGGCTCCAAAGCCACAGAGAAACCCTGTCTCGAAAAACAAAAACAAACAAACAAAAAAAACAGACAAGCTTTATTTATTGAAATACAAATGAAGTATTACTAAAGCTGGCTTCTGGGGATGTATGAACAAGTCCCCTGCACCCTGATGTCTGCTCAGAGCTCCGGTCAGCAGATGGAGGCTTCTGGTGGCCGGGAATAGGGCGGAGGCTGGTGGTTCTCCACTTCTTACCTGCTCGCCCACCTTGTGGTCCCTCAGATGTTGTTAGCCCTGGCTTCAGGTGTCATCTGCCCCGAGCTGCTCTTGGCATCTATGCCAAGAATCGCTGGCTAAGGTGGGCAAAGCTGAACCCCACTGGTCCCCTTGCTCAGTCACCGGCTGGAACAGGGGTAGGGCAAGCCAATGGGTCAGGCCTTGGGACAGAAACCAGAAGTCAAGGTGTCCAGGGCCTGTTGACGGCACCTTCGCCCAGTGCACGCTGAGTCCCTGACAGGCTTGATATGTTGAGTTGATGCCCTGTCTGGCCACACTGGGGTTTAGAGTCCGCAGGGCCAGTTGCTGGTCATTTAGGTTACTGTCACCTAGTCTTGGGTCACACTTGCCACTGGGTCTGTAGAGACCAATCTTTGTCTTACCCGACCTGTGGTTGCAGTGTCTGACCTTCAGTACTGAAAAAGGCATGGCATACTGTCCTAAATCAACACATTGATCTTTCCACAGATCCTAGTCCTGGGGACTTTCTCTTAGCCATGGTCAGGGCCCATCTTGGCCTAGAGACAATGGAGGAGCAGGGAGCTACCCTGCCTGCAACCTTACCCTTCTCTCACCCCTCCCCTGCATCCCAATTATTGGCCAAGCCAGCATCAGTAGATGCAGGGGTCAGCCTCTGGCGGGAGCAGCCATATCCTGGCTCCCTTCATGAAGGTGCTTGGGCTCCTAAGCAGAACCCCCAGGCCTGCTCGCCTTTGACAATTCCCCTGCAGGCCCTGAGACAGAGCATGCTCTTCTGCTGGAACCCTTGCCTGGGGGAACCCATCTCAGGCAAGCCCTCAAGCCCTTCCTATATGCCCTGATGGGGGACCCTCCAGGGATTTCCTGGGTGTTCTGGTGGCCTCACCAGCCCCTGTTTCCCCTCTCATCTGGGGCTCATCTCTACTGGCTCCCATTCTGTAGAGATCAACCTGAGCAGTGGGGGACAGGTGAAAGATGAAACCCTCATCTGGCTGTTCCTCTGTAACCAGCCAGGTCCAGCATCCCCATCGTCCTGTGTGTTGTGTGTCTGAGTTTCTGTACCAGCCTGGTAAAGCTGAGGCACATCTCAGACCAGCTAGGAACCAAGAAATGGAGTTCTGATGCTATAAGTGTTTCCTAGTGGCATGCCCTCTTCAGCTACAGATAACAGCAAGGGTCCTCTTCCAGGCCTGTGACAATGAGGCCAACCCGTACCACCCCTGCATCCTCGTTGGAACTGGACTCACCTGGACTCCAAGGCAAGTGGAACGCACTGTCCTCTGTCTGTCTAAGCTCCAAGAGCCCTAATGGCTACTCCAACTCTACAGGGAAGAGCCTGAGGGCTTGCCATGGTTTCCCTTGAATAAGGAGTTTCTTGTCACTTATGCCCAGCCTGGGAACTCAGCGCGCTAAGGAGGATTAGAACTCTGAACACACGTGTCTTTGGTGAATGTGACCCTGGCACTAACTAGGCTAATTCTTGCAAGGCTCACATAGCCTGTGTTGACCCTCTGGGTTTCCACCTCCGTCCCAGAGCTGGGAGGATGGGAATGGGGCTTTAGATTGGCTGGGGCACAGAGATGGAAGCAGGCAGAGTTCATGTATAGCTCGGGAACCTTAATGTGCAGATGCTGGACCTCGCTATGCATCCCAAGGTGACAGACCCAGCCTGCCTTACAGTCCAGCTCCTTTTCCAAGTGTGGGCCCAGCCATGCTCCTGATCCAGGAGAAGTCTCCTCTCCAGCCACTTTATCCCCTATCACTCTAGGGTCCAGGGATCTGGGGCAAGGTTCACCCCAGGCCCAGGGAGCAAACAGCCTCCTTGAGGCCAAGAGAACACTGTTTATTTCTGAAGTACACACATCCTACAGCAATGACATGAAGCACATCTCAAGGAAGAGCAGCTGACCCTGCCAGGCCCATCCCTGACCTCTGCATCTGGGAGCTGCAAGGTCTCCTTCTGGGTGCTCTTCGCTCAACCTGCCGCGCCTGAGCCCCAAATTTTAGGCCCCGTAGAGTCTCTGCCATGTGCTTCTGCCCGGGGGATACACACAGAATCATCAGTAACTTTGCATCACCGCCTTAAAAAGAATTAAAGATGTCAGGTGTAAAGTGTGAAAATGACATTTCTAAGTGCTAGATGGCTATTTGAATTGAGAAAGTCTGTGAACACTCCGAGCAGGGACCACGGGCATGGAGAAAGTCTGCCCACACTCTGAGCAGGGACCATGGGCATGGAGAAAGTCTGCCCACACTCTGAGCAGGGACCACAGGCATGGAGAAAGTCTGCCCACACTCTGAGCAGGGACCACGGGCATGGAGAAAGTCTGCCCACACTCTGAGCAGGGACCACGGGCATGGAGAAAGTCTGTGAACACTCCCAGCAGGGACCACGGGCATGGAGAAAGTTTACCTACATTCTGAGCAGGGACCACGGGCATGGAGAAAGTCTGCCCACACTCTGAGCAGGGACCACAGGCATGGAGAAAGTCTGCCTACACTCTGAGCAGGGACCACGGGCACGGAGAAAATCTGCCTACACTTTGAGCAGGGACCATGGGCACGGAGAAAATCTGCCTACACTTTGAGCAGGGACCATGGGCATGGAGAAAGTCTGCCTACACTTTGAGCAAGGATCACGGGCATGGAGAAAGTCTGCCTACACTTTGAGCAGGGACCACGGGCACAGAGAAAGTCTGCCTACACTTTGAGCAGGGACCACGGGCATGGAGAAAATCTGCCTACACTTTGAGCAGGGACCATGGGCACGGAGAAAATCTGCCTACACTTTGAGCAGGGATCACAGGCACGGAGAAAGTCTGCCCACACTCCGAGCAGGGATCATATCCTAGTAAACAAGAGGTAAAGGTCAGCACAGGGCCCTGGGCTGGAAGCCACTGAAGGCCACTCATCCCTCATTGGGGTCCTCTCTCTGTAGCTTAGAGACCCAGCCACGGACTGTGCCTGCCACAAAGAAGAGATTGATGGTGACAGTCCCCCTGAAGAACTAACTCTGTAGTCTTGCTGAAAAGACAAGAGGAAAGCCCGCTGTTCCGGCCGCCCTGCAGCGTAGCCACGGTGACTAAAAGTCTGAAGACACACTGAGGACAGAACATGGCAGGGCCTGGCAGAGCCGTAACTTTGCCAAAGGTTGTATGTTTTGGGCAAAGGGACAAGCAGGGCTAGGATTGCTCCCTCAGGCTTAGCTCTCTGTCCCCTCTACTTTGGGGCCTCTCAGGAAAACGAACCGATGGAATCTTGGAGCAGGTGCGTGAGCTTGCTGTTCCGATATGGGATGTGGTCGCAGTGCTCTGACAGGGCTCCAAGCACATCTGCGAGGGCAGCCAGGCTCCGGTTGATGAAGGAGGTCTCCTTCAGTGCCAAACCAGTCACCCCAGACACTGCTGGACAGTAGGAAAGCAGCAACCTGTGAGCAGGGACTCAGGACAGGAGCAAGGCAAGCAGGGATGCAACCTGCCCAGTTTCTGTCAGTCACTAAGATGAATTCCCCATTTGGGTAACTGCTGATAGCAGTTCCTGTAGGCACAGACTGCAGCGTGAGGGTAACAAGGGTCGAACATGGCCTTCTGTGCCAGCTCACGGTCTACTCCGCGTGCCCGTTGCTGATGCTGACACGCACCCCAGGGCAGTTCTGGTCCCTGCTCACCTGCACACTCACTGCCGGCCAAGTCCACAAGCTGCAGCTTGGCCAGCACCTGCTCAGATTGGTCTGCAGACTCCACTGGAACAGTGTGTGGAGATGAAGCCCGGGGATGGGCAGTCCACCAATTCCCTGCCCCTGCTTTCTTCTGGAGGGAAGCCTGGCTGGACTGTGGGGCTGAGGCCAGGAGAACAACAAACACAAAATTCATAAGGGTCTGCTCAGTGTGAGAACTGCAAGTCTGTCCTTCAGACCCGACTTCTCGTTCACTTGTGAACAGAGAGTTAAGAAGTAGGGTAACAGCTCTTGCCCCTCAGGGGCGGGGGAAACAGAGCTTGTTCCACTAAGGATGGTTGAGCCAGGGCCTCTGTGCCCCAACACTGAACTATGCTGTTGGAGCAATGCTGGCAGTGGTGTGAACTAAGACCTCAGCCCGAGCTGCTGTCCTTGCTCAATATGCTCTTGCAAACTCTGCAAAGGGCTCCTCATCTTGAGGGGTCCATCCATCTTGCTGTGTGCTGTCCCCAAACAAGTCTCTTAAAAACACTTTTTTTAGGCTTAATCAATCTGTCTTTGTTGTACAAAACAGAAAACAAACCTCCTTTTGTCATAAAAGAAAGCAGAAACCAGAGGTAGTTTTACTACCCAAAGGACAGCCTATGACACAGTGTGTCTGGGAATGCCTTGGCGACAGCTGGGGCTCTCTAAGCATCATGAGGCAGGGGCTGCCCAATCCCTGCAGTAGTCAGGTCCAGCAATCAGCTGTGGCTAGTTGTAGCTGGGCTGTTACTTAGGATCTAATAGATTATGCTGCCCTTGCCAGGCTCTTCCCTGGCAGAATCCAAGATGGAGAATGTCTGTCTACACTGGCCTTCCATGTGAGTGAGAACCATGCCCAGGGCTCTGCAGTCCTGCAGTGTATGTAGGGTGCTCAGAGCAACAGCTGTCTAGCATGGCATGAGAGGCCATGGGCTTGCTGTATTTAACTGCTGGGGTGAGTCTCATACGCTCAAACTCTGCATGATTCAGATGGCCGACCCCTAAGCTGCTGCCTTCACAGTCACTGGCTTTTTACAATGTGGGCTTTGTCTTCACATGTGTGTGGGGGTGTGTTATATGCTAGACAACCTTGAACTCTAGACAACCAAGAGAGACGCCATGGTGGTTTTCCGGGAGCGACTTCCATACCTTGAACTGACCTGGCACAGTGTCAACTTACCAGTGCTGCCCGAGGAGGAAGCTGTGGTCAGCGTTGCCGTGACAACCAGATGAGATCGGGAAGAGTTCTGGTGTACCAGGGTGGGGTGCTGCACTCTGAGTTTCACGCCTCTGTGGATGAGCCCCACAAACTCCACGGCACTGGTGACAGACCTGGCAGAGGACACCCCCATTCTGATGTGGGGAGGGAAAGCTGCTCTGTGTGCAGGTTAGTCTAAACTCACTCAGCCGACAGACAGCTCCCATGCCAACTAAGTGTGTCAAGTTCAACACAGACTGGCAGACCTGGAGAAATAGACCTGTAATTACAAACGCTCCGCAAATACAGTAGGGGGTTCAAGGCTAGCCTGGTCTATACAGTGAGTTCAAGGCTAGCCTGGTCTATACAGTGAGTTCAAGGCTAGCCTGGTCTATGCAGTGAGTTCAAGGCTAGCCTGGTCTATGCAGTGAGTTCAAGGCTAGCCTGGTCTATACAGTGAGTTCAAGGCTAGCACTCCGTGAACAGCTTCCTAGGTCAGCAGCACTGGCTCCAATCCACGCAGGGTTGGGAGTGTACTGCTGTAAGGTTAAGGACCTATCTTGTGGGGGTGCAACTCACCTGCAGGTCAGCTTGGGTCCCTCTGAACGTCCCTCCTGAGTTGTCACTGCCTGGCACTTAGCCCCAGACATCACTGTAGAACCGTCTTTGGCCAGAAGGTCAAAAATGTTGTTGTTATAAATTTCTACTATGGAAACATCAACCTTTGGGCTTCTTGAAGGGTTTTCTGACATGAGCCTGGGAGAAACACACGAATTCAGGAATCAAGGAAACTCAGTGGCTCCTCACAGAAAGTGTCATGAGAATGGCTCCTGAGGGCAGATGGCTGCAGACCCAGGAAGCACAAGGCAAGTTACCTATGAAAAATGGGGTGTGACCTCACTAGCAGCAGGGTCACCGGGGAGAGAAGACCTGGAATCCTGTGGGTGAAAGCTATCTTGAGAACAAAGCTACCTCATAGGAGCTGTCTGTCACCAGCTACCATAGCAACAGCGGCCTTTGGTATTGGGCACCCACCACGTGAAGAGCTGTGAGGGGCCTACACCTGCCCTTTGTCACTCACAGGTGCCCCAGCAGCTGCAGGCCATAGCTTCTGAGCAGCTGTCCCTCTCAAGGTTGGTTTATTTAAAGGCCTATTTGGTGAGGAGATGACTGGGCCATAGTTCCTGCTTTATATACAATCCATCCACTCGTGCTTCTTCTAACAGATGCCTTCTAGAGGCTGCCTAGGAACCACCTCAGGCTCACAGAAGGCAACTTCATGACTTACAGATAAAACAGCAAAGCCCAACATGCCAAAAGTGGCTACCAACACTTGCCTTTCTTCTTCCCTCCCCTATGTTCTCCCAGCTGCTACTCCAGGCTGGGATGGGATCTCAGGAACAGGGATCAAATGCACTGTTACTGGGCTTTGGGGGAGTCTTGGCTGCCCTGACACCCGAACATAGAGACAACTGGCCTTGACAACTGCATCTGCTCAGGAGGCTGTTCTGAGAACAGGGATGAGAGGGGCCGTCTGGAGGGATGCTTCAGGTCAAACAGCTAGACTGAGAACAGAGCGGTCATGTCCCTGTCCTACACAGGCTGGGAGACAGCATGGCATATACAGAACATGGCCTCACCTTTATCCCATTCCTTCCTCAGACTGTGTCTGAGTAGCAAATAAGAAAATAATACCTAGGATTTAATTCAAAAGACTTTCCCAAACACCACACAAGCTGTTGGCGAAAAGTCTACAAACTGCTGAAAACTATAGTCTGAAGACTTAGCACTCAGTGAGCATTTGATGGTGAGCTGTGAGTCCTGTCTCCCACAGTGTGGGCGCTGGGATGAAGTCTATGAGGGTACCAAGGGTAGATCTATGTGTTCCTACCACACACATATGTGTTCCTACCACACACCTATGTGTTCCTACCACACACATATGTGTTCCTACCACACACATCTATGTATTTCTGTGTTTCTGATCATTGCTTGACATGTAGGAAAATGTGGCATGTTTGTGTTGATAAAAATGACAAGGGAGACTAATTCAGAAGGATCAGTGCTACCAGCCAGGGTTAGAAGGGAGGGAGAAGGGTACAGGATAGACAGATACCCCAGAGAAACATTCTCTGACACCAGTCCGGTGTTGCAGTTCCATATGTGGGTAGAACAGACAGCTTGTGTATGTGGAAGTAACCCACACATACCCTGAACTGACTGCTCTCAAAGTCTAGTCTCGAGTGGGGAGGAAATAAAGAGCAGAACACTCTCCATATTTCAACTATGATTATCCTTGTGAATGAGGGAAGTCAGGCAAGGGGGCACTGGGTCCCAGTCCATCTCCCAACTAGAAGAAAAACTTCCAACTCTGCCAGGTTCGTTCTGATCCAGTCTGTCACTGTGCCCCAGGGAGGAGACTTCAGACAGGGCCAGATGCAAGGGCATGTTGCTCTAGAATGTCCCACAGAGGTTCGTGTCCCACAGAGCCTCGTGTGTTTGAACAGTTGGTCCTCGGCTGACAGAGCCATTCTGGAGGGTATTGCCTGGTTGGCAGATGGAGGCTAACAGGGTGGGCCTTGGGAATTATACCACAGCCCTGCTCTGGCCTAAGCTTCCTGCTTCCTGATGGGTGTCATGTGAAGTCATTACCAGTTCATGTAGTCCCAGTCACCATGCTTTTCCCCACCCTCTGAACCATGACCCCCAAATCAGTCCTTCTTCCCTTAAGTTGTCCCTGTCAATCTGTCGCAGGGCTGAGAAAGTAAATGAAACACACCCTCCAGGAGTGAGGGGCCTCAAACATTGCTCAGGAATGGGGCCCACTGTGATCTGATTTCTACATAGTCCCCTGAGTTTCCTAACAGCCAGCAGGACTTCCCAGGGCTCCTCGGTCCGAAGCCTTGGGATCCTTCTGGGCTTCTTTGCTGTCCTGATCACCGACTATAGTCTGAGTAGAGATGTGACCCATTGCATGCAAATGCCTGCTTTAGACTCAATGCACCCTAAAATGCAAGGTAAGGCCGAGGAACAGACAGACTAACCTTTAAGCAAGCACATGGCTCACGGGAGTGATAAAGTAAGGGTGTTTTGAAGAAAGGTTTCTCCATCTACAAAGATTCTGTTTCAGAATACTATTGCCAGATAAGAGGCAAGCCCGCAGGGGCAGAGCTTACCTATCAGGGAAACCCACTGCTGGATGTGTAGACAGGAAGCCTCCAGGAGCCGAGAACGTCTGCAGATCCTGGGTCCCTCAACCCTCAGTCACTAAGGTCAGTCCTGAGTCAGCTTGAGACAGACCCCGTGTCACTCAGACTGCCCTTGTTCTATCTCTAGCTTGCCCCGCTGGGAAGAGGCAGGACAACACAAGATGTCTCCAGCAGATGGCACGCACAAAGCAACCCACAGGCACTCTTTCCACATGGAGGGAAGTGTCTGGCTGAGACAACCCCCTGAAAAGGGTGCCCTCAAATTCTGGTATTTTCCAGCAAGTTAAAGACATGACGCCCTGTGGGTGTGGGTGCAGGTTCCGAGGAGCCCCTCTCACCCTCAAAGCTACATGTCTGAGATTTGCAGAGGGTCTGCCCCTGCAGCACAGTGACCCAGGCTGGCAAGTCTCCTGGAAACAGCCATCAACAGTGGAAACTTAGCAAGGATTTTGCAACATTCTTTCCAGAAGCAGTTAGTACATGCAAACTGATAAACACATCTGTTCATGTGCACAAATATTTAATGAACACTGGTTTGCACAGGCGGAGGTGGGAGTTCTTACGTCATTGTCTGGCTCTGGCGTTTAGGAGAAGGGCAACGCAACAAGAGGATCCCAGAAACGAAGCCACTGGCAGGGGTAGGAGCCCAAAGGAACTGGCCTCGCTGTTCTGTGGGGTTGCTGCCTGCAGGGTGTGGTCCCCAGGAGCCAGGAGCTCCACTAGAGACGTGCAAGGTCCAGCCTCAGGCCTAGGTAGAGCAGGAAAGTGGCCTCCCAAAGCACTCTGATGACAGCCACAGAAGCAGGTCACAAGGCTCACAATCCAGGCTGCCCACTAAGACTACTGAAGACCACCTTTGGGATTTTCTTTCTAGGATGACTTTGGCTGGTAAAATGATTAGCAGTAGCAGCTGGCACCCTCTGTGGATGTGCTAATGGAACAGGGGAGCCTCTGATGAGCCGATACACAGGAACGTCTGCCATAGCTGAAGCATAGGCTCCCTAGGTCCTCTCTCCCCAAACACAACCTTATCTACCCCCTCTCCTGCTAACTGTCTTACTCATAGCTTGCTCAGGAACTTCTTCCCCAACAACAGACCCCCCATGTAAACCCGTGGTGAGAACTGTGTCAAGAACACCCACAAGAGGATCTGCTGCTAGGGATGGTCCAACGGCCTCTGACAAGATGGTCCAACGACCCTGACACCTTCCAGCCCCGGCTTGTTCTCTCAGGACTCAGTGCCCACCAGCCTCCCCTGCGGTCTCACCACACGGTATACCTGAAGAGTTCCTCAGCTGCTCTGGGGATGATCCCCAAGTCGTCACGAGCACCCGATAGCAGCGCAGAGTCATCCTCAGAGTGGGGCCCCAGCATGGTGTAGCTTTTCCCACTTCCAGTCTGTCCGTATGCCATAATGCATACATTATACCTGAAATCAAAACCAATTTAGTCACAGACTATAAACAGAGTCTGGGGGTTTCTACCTAGGCACACACGTCAGTGCTCCTTGGAGAACCTCCCATTAAGCTAATCAGCTAACGTACCCCTCAGCAGGCCCTCGTCTCAGCCTCAGAGAGCCTTTCCCAGGGCTTGGCCCCTCTGCCAGCCTGTGGCTATTGTCAGCTTCTACCCTGTCAACTCCCAATGTGGTTGCAAGGTGGCTTTATATAAATTCATGGCCCTACATCAGGCTTGTCAGACCTGACTGGTGTAAAGCTTGCGCGGTTTCCTCGGAAGGGGTGCATAACGAATCCAGCACTGAACATTTAGTTATGCTCAGAACAGCCACTTCTTAAATATTCCCTCTTTTAGTTCATTTTATTTATTTACTTTGTGTACTGTCAGGGATGAGGCTGCTCCATGGTCTGTGTGTCATAGCACACGTGTGGAAGTCAGGAGTAGGGTTCACTCCATGGTCTGTGTGTCACAGCACACGTGTGGAGGTCAGGGGTGGTGCTGCTCCATGGTCTGTGTGTCACAGCACACGTGTGGAGGGCAGGGGTGGGGCTGCTCTATGGTCTGTGTGTCACAGCACACGTGTGGAGGGCAGGGGTCGCTCCATGGTCTGTGTGTCACACACACGTGTGGAGGTCAGGGGTCACTCCATGGTCTGTGTGTCACAGCACACGTGTGGAGGTCAGGGGTCACTCCATGGTCTGTGTGTCACAGCACACGTGTGGAGGTCAGGGGTCACTCCATGGTCTGTGTGTCACAGCACACGTGTGGAGGTCAGGGGTCACTCCATGGTCTGTGTGTCACAGCACACGTGTGGAGGTCAGGAGTCACTCCATGGTCTGTGTGTCACAGCACACGTGTGGAGGTCAGGGGTGGTGCTGCTCCATGGTCTGTGTGTCACAGCACACGTGTGGAGGGCAGGGGTGGGGCTGCTCTATGGTCTGTGTGTCACAGCACACGTGTGGAGGTCAGGGGTGGGGCTGCTCTATGGTCTGTGTGTCACAGCACACGTGTGGAGGTCAGGGGTGGGGCTGCTCTATGGTCTGTGTGTCACAGCACACGTGTGGAGGGCAGGGGTCACTCCATGGTCTGTGTGTCACAGCACACGTGTGGAGGTCAGGGGTGGGGTCGCTCCATGGTTTGTGTGTCACAGCACACGTGTGGAGGGCAGGGGTCACTCCATGGTCTGTGTGTCACAGCACACGTGTGGAGATCAGGGGTGGGGCTGCTCTATGGTCTGTGTGTCACAGCACACGTGTGGAGGGCAGGGGTCGCTCCATGGTCTGTGTGTCACAGCACACGTGTAAAGGTCAGGGGTCGCTCCATGGTCTGTGTGTCACAGCACACGTGTGGAGGTCAGGGTTCGCTCCATGGTCTGTGTGTCACAGCACACATGTAAAGGTCAGGGTTTGCTCCATGGTCTGTGTGTCACACACACGTATGGAGGGCAGGGGTGGGGCTGCTCTATGGTCTGTGTGTCACAGCACACGTGTGGAGGTCAGGGGTGGGGCTGCTCTATGGTCTGTGTGTCACAGCACACGTGTGGAGGTCAGGGGTGGGGCTGCTCTATGGTCTGTGTGTCACAGCACACGTGTGGAGGTCAGGGGTCACTCCATGGTCTGTGTGTCACAGCACACGTGTGGAGATCAGGGGTCACTCCATGGTCTGTGTGTCACAGCACACATGTGGAGGTCAGGGGTCGCTCCATGGTCTGTGTGTCACAGCACACATGTGGAGGGCAGGGGGCACCTTGCAGGAGCTGGTTCTCTCTTTCCACCATATGGGTTTAAAATTACATTTGAGTTTTCAGGTTGTCTTGACTGTAAGGAAGCATCCTGACCCTACTACCCAATGCGTACTGCAGATGTTACCAACAGCCTCTTGGAATCACCTGGTAATGTACTCCTCACCTTAGAAATTCTGACTCAGTTATCTCAACTCAGACATATCTGTTTAGCCTAGCCAGTTAAACAAGTAAGTGTCACTCTCTGATAAGTGGTTTTGGGAAAGCGTTCTGAAAGATGGACATTTGTGTCACCTCTGCAGCCACCGGAGAGAAAGCGGAACCCGAGGAGAACAGGGCGGGGCAGGTCTCTCAGCCACCAGGTGCTTCCATCTAGAGCTGTAAAGACTCAGTGTGGACCACATTCCACACGTCCACCACCATCCTGAGACCTTCCTAGGCACTGTCCCAAATGTGGTGGCTTTTGCTTGCTTGCAACCAGCAGGCAGGCTCATGGTGGGGCCAAGGCACTGGACATGTGGAGCTGAAGGAAGCCCGGTACTTGAAAAGACACCATGGGCTGGGTTTAAGATGGAAGAGCAAGTCTGGTAGGTGGTCTAGCCGCAATGCCCACTCCACTTAGTTAAAGGATGAACACGGACCAGAACCTCCCTGTCATTTCTGGTGAAGGGTCTATTTTGGACAGATGTAAAAACAGATCCGAAGCAGGAAATGCTTCCCAGATGAGGGAGGATTGGCCCGTGGACAAGGGCAGTGGAGAAGATGTGGGTGTCCCAAAGTGGACCTTCCTCTGCAGATTGCCAGGTCTCTGGCCACACAGCACCCTGGCTAAAAGCAACTCTGTGGTAATGGCAGCTTCTACTTTGCTAGGAAAGTCTTCTTCGGGAAGTTTGAGAGAGACTTCTCTACCAAAAGAGTTTCTTAGAATGCCCTCAGGTTCCGGGTCTTGGCTCAGAGAGTTGCAGTGTAGTCTCTGCCCCACAGCTCTGATGCCTGCCTGTAACCAGCAGCTGTGCTTTCCAAGATTAGAAGCTTGGTTCTTAAAGAAAACAGCTCCCAATCAGACACTGTTGCTCTCAATCACTTCTAAAGTGGTTAAGAATTTAAAAAGAACCTGGGTAGGATGTTCTGCAGATGCCTCTTAGGTCCACTTCATCTGTGATGTCATATATCCTAACATTTTCTTCTTTGTTTCTGGTCTGGATGGCCTGTCCACTGATAAGAGTGAGTTATTGAAGTCACTGACTGTTTCTGTGTTGGGGTTAATCTGAGTGTTTGTGCAAAGTGTTTGTATGAAGTTGGGTACATCCGAGCTTGGTGCATATGTTTACTATGTAATGTTCTCTTAGTGGACATCACATAGTGACCTTTATTTCTTCCAATGAGTTTTGGCTTCTAATTTGTCAGGTATTAGAATAACAAGATTTAACCAGATTGTGATGGTACATGCCTTTAATCCCAGCACTCATGAGCAGGCAGCTCTCTGAGTTCGAGGCCAGCCTGGTCTACGGAGGGAGTTTCAGGACAGCCAGGGCTACACAGAGAAACTCTTCCTTGAAGAACCAAAGGGGGAAAAAGTATAGCAACACTTGCTTGCTTCCTGGTTCTGTTTGCTTGGAATACTTTTTTCCATCTTTTACCCCAGGGTGCTATCTGTCCTTGAAGGTGGGGCAGCATCAACAACAGAAACATCTCCTCTTTTCAATAAGCTAGCTTGCTTTTTTTGGATGAGGAATTGAAGTTATTAACATTCAAGGCCATTATTAAAAATTATTGCCCTTTCATTGTGTGGTGTTTGTTTTCTTAGGCCTACTCTGCCTAACAACCATGCAGGCACCACTTGTTTTCCACTTGTGGGTTTGCTCATCCTTCGGTCTGGCACTAGACACTCCTTCCAGGAGTCTCTGTAGGGTTGGCTTGCTGTTCATAAATTCCTTTAGCCTGCTTTTGTTGTGGAGTATTTTTCTTTCTCCTTCAACTAGGACAGACAGTGTTGCAGGGCATAGCAAGTAGCCTGGGCTGGCATCTGTGGTCTCTTCACTGTTCCAATGCCTCTTGGCTTTTAAAGTTTCCATTGGAAAGTCAGTTGTGGCCTTAAACAGGACATGTATACCACCCCTCGAAGGCTCAGGGGACACACTGGGAGAGAAGACAAAAAGAATGGAAGAGTTTGAAGATGGGGGTGGGGCTGTGAGCTGTTAACCTTCTGAGCATGGCATCCATTACAATCACATATTCACGGCAACTACAGTCGCCTACAGCAGGTCTACACGAGACTGTACCTTTCAGCCAGCAGCAGACATGAGAGAGGCTCACTGGGCCCTGGGCCCTACCCTCTCTGCTGAACTACTGGTTACTGGTGGATTCAGGGGCAGGCTGAGTCCTTGTCTTCGGCTGTGGGCCCAATGCTAAGTCCACCAGCTCCATTGGCTAGTTCCAAACCTACTGCTATACAGATGGACCCGGTTAAACTCAGCAGATCACACACAAACAACATTAACGTGAGACAGAGACTTAGGAAATAGGTGCTAACAGAGGTAAGGGGCAGTGTGGAGCAAGATTGATCAGGATGTAGTGAGTGCGTGTGTGTGCGTGTGTGTGTGAGTGTGTGTGTGTACGCACGTGTGCACGTGCACACCTGTGTGAGATGTCAGGTTTAATTAGTAAAGACAAGATAAGATGAATCTGGACGACTCTACAGCCTCACGTGGTGAAGAAAGCTGCTCCTCCAGGCTGACAGCGAGTATGGTGGCTGCAGAACAGCTCGGAGCCCAGGGGCTCACCTGATGCTTGTCCTCACTCTGCTCTGCTCCAGACAGAGTCTCCACTGACAGACACGGAGTCACACCGGGGCACCATCAGCTCTCCTGCCACTCTCCCAGCCCCTGAAGTTCCAGCCATCCTATGGCCAGAATGAGGGGCCTTATGTTTAAATGCACTGTGGCCCTGGCCTTCGGAATATCTGAACTCACCCATCCAGAAGGGATATGAGGAGGGGGCGCACATCTCCAAACACCGCTGCCTGAGGTTCTGCTGGGCCGTACACTCTGGGAGTAAAGAGAGCGCCATGTTAAAGAGGCAAAGCACCAACGCAAACACAGAGCTCTGGGGAGAGAACGTCCTACAGCTCCCCATATGGAATGCTGTCAGACAAGAGTCAGATGAGAGCTTGCCATCTACAGAGCTTGCCGTCTATAGAGCTTGCCGTCTATAGAGCCTGCTGTCTATAGAGCCTGCCGTCTACAGAGCTGCTGTCTACAGAGCCTGCCATGTACAGAGCTGCTGTCTATAGAGCCTGGTGTCTACAGAGCCTGCCATCTATAGAACTTGCTGTCTACAGAGCCTGCCGTCTATAGAGCCTGCTGTCTATAGAGCTGCTGTCTACAGAGCCTGGTGTCTATAGAGCTGCCGTCTACAGAGCCTGCTGTCTACAGAGCCTGGTGTCTATAGAGCTGTCGTCTATAGAGCCTGCTGTCTACAGAGCCTGGTGTCTATAGAGCTGCCGTCTACAGAGCCTGCTGTCTACAGAGCCTGCTGTCTATAGAGCCTGCCGTCTACAGAGCCTGCCGTCTATAGAGCCTGCCGTCTACAGAGCCTGCTGTCTATAGAGCTGCTGTCTACAGAGCTGCTGTCTACAGAGCTGCTGTCTATAGAGCCTGCTGTCTACAGAGCCTGCTGTCTACAGAGCTGCTGTCTATAGAGCCTGCTGTCTACAGAGCCTGCTGTCATCTATAGAGCCAGCTGTCTACAGAGCCTGCTGTCTATAGAGCCTGCTGTCTATAGAGCTGCTGTCTATAGAGCTGCTGTCTATAGAGCCTGCTGTCTATAGAGCCTGCTGTCTATAGATCCTGCTGTCTATAGAGCCTGCTGTCTATAGAGCCTGCTGTCGTCTATAGAGCCTGCTGTCTATAGAGCCTGCTGTCTATAGAGCTGCTGTCTATAGAGCCTGCTGTCTATAGAGCCTGCTGTCTATAGAGCTGCTGTCTATAGAGCCTGCTGTCGTCTATAGAGCCTGCTGTCTACAGAGCCTGCTGTCTATAGAGCCTGCTGTCTATAGAGCCTGCTGTCTATAGAGCGTGCTGTCTACAGAGCCTGCTGTCTATAGAGCCTGCTGTCTATAGATCCTGCTGTCTATAGAGCCTGCTGTCTATAGAGCCTGCTGTCGTCTATAGAGCCTGCTGTCTATAGATCCTGCTGTCTATAGAGCCTGCTGTCTATAGAGCCTGCTGTCTATAGAGCCTGCTGTCTATAGAGCCTGCTGTCTACAGAGCCTGCTGTCTATAGAGCTGCTGTCTATAGAGCCTGCTGTCTATAGAGCTGCTGTCTATAGAGCCTGCTGTCTATAGAGCCTGCTGTCTATAGAGCTGCTGTCTACAGAGCCTGCTGTCGTCTATAGAGCCTGCTGTCTACAGAGCCTGCTGTCTATAGAGCCTGCTGTCTATAGAGCCTGCTGTCTATAGAGCCTGCTGTCTATAGAGCCTGCTGTCTACAGAGCTGCTGTCTATAGAGCTGCTGTCTATAGAGCTGCTGTCTACAGAGCCTGCTGTCTACAGAGCTGCTGTCTATAGAGCTGCTGTCTATAGAGCTGCTGTCTACAGAGCCTGCTGTCTATAGAGCCTGCTGTCTATAGAGCCTGCTGTCGTCTATAGAGCCTGTCGTCTATAGAGCCTGCTGTCTATAGAGCCTGCTGTCTATAGAGCTGCTGTCTATAGAGCCTGCTGTCTACAGAACCTGCCGTCTACAGAGCCTGCCGTCTATAGAGCTGCCGTCTACAGAGCTGCTGTCTTTAGAGCCTGCAGTCTACAGAGCTGCCGTCTACAGAGCCTGCCGTCTACAGAGCCTGCCGTCTATAGAGCCTGCCGTCTACAGAGCCTGCCGTCTATAGAGCCTGCCGTCTATAGAGCCTGCCGTCTACAGAGCCTGCCGTCTATAGAGCCTGCCGTCTACAGAGCTGCCGTCTATAGAGCCTGCCGTCTACAGAGCCTGCCGTCTACAGAGCCTGCCGTCTATAGAGCCTGCCGTCTACAGAGCTGCCGTCTACAGAGCCTGCCGTCTATAGAGCTGCCGTCTACAGAGCTGCTGTCTATAGAGCCTGCTGTCTACAGAGCCTGGTGTCTATAGAGCCTGCCGTCTACAGAGCCTGCCGTCTATAGAGCCTGCCGTCTACAGAGCTGCCGTCTACAGAGCCTGCCGTCTACAGAGCCTGCCGTCTACAGAGCCTGCCGTCTATAGAGCTGCCGTCTACAGAGCTGCCGTCTATAGAGCCTGCTGTCTACAGAGCCTGGTGTCTATATAGCCTGCTGTCTATAGAGCTGCTGTCTACAGAGCCTGCTGTCTATAGAGCCTGCTGTCTACAGAGCCTGCTGTCTACAGAGCCTGCTGTCTACAGAGCCTGCTGTCTACAGAGCCTGCTGTCTATAGAGCCTGCTGTCTACAGAGCCTGCTGTCTATAGAGCCTGCTGTCTACAGAGCCTGCTGTCTATAGAGCTGTCGTCTATAGAGCCTGCTGTCTATAGAGCCTGCTGTCTATAGAGCTGCTGTCTATAGAGCCTGCTGTCTATAGAGCCTGCCGTCTATAGAGCCTGCCGTCTACAGAGCCTGCCGTCTATAGAGCCTGCCGTCTATAGAGCCTGCTGTCTATAGAGCCTGCTGTCTATAGAGCCTGCTGTCTATAGAGCTGCTGTCTATAGAGCCTGCTGTCGTCTATAGAGCCTGCTGTCTACAGAGCCTGCTGTCTATAGAGCCTGCTGTCTATAGAGCTGCTGTCTATAGAGCCTGCCGTCTATAGAGCCTGCCGTCTATAGAGCCTGCCGTCTACAGAGCCTGCTGTCTATAGAGCCTGCTGTCTATAGAGCCTGCTGTCTATAGAGCCTGCTGTCTACAGAGCCTGCTGTCTATAGAGCTGCTGTCTATAGAGCCTGCTGTCGTCTATAGAGCCTGCTGTCTATAGAGCTGTCGTCTATAGAGCTGCTGTCTATAGAGCTGCTGTCTATAGAGCCTGCCGTCTATAGAGCCTGCTGTCTACAGAGCCTGCTGTCTATAGAGCCTGCTGTCTATAGAGCCTGCCGTCTATAGAGCCTGCCGTCTATAGAGCCTGCTGTCTATAGAGCCTGCTGTCTATAGAGCTGCTGTCTACAGAGCCTGCTGTCTATAGAGCCTGCTGTCTATAGAGCCTGCTGTCTATAGAGCTGCTGTCTACAGAGCTGCTGTCTATAGAGCCTGCTGTCTACAGAGCTGCTGTCTATAGAGCTGCTGTCTACAGAGCTGCTGTCTACAGAGCTGCTCTCTATAGAGCCTGCTGTCTATAGAGCCTGCCGTCTACAGAGCCTGCCGTCTATAGAGCCTGCTGTCTACAGAGCCTGCCGTCTATAGAGCCTGCTGTCTATAGAGCCTGCTGTCTATAGAGCTGCTGTCTACAGAGCTGCCGTCTACAGAGCCTGCCGTCTATAGAGCCTGCTGTCTACAGAGCCTGCCGTCTATAGAGCCTGCTGTCTATAGAGCCTGCTGTCTATAGAGCCTGCTGTCTATAGAGCCTGCTGTTGTCTATAGAACCTGCTGTCGTCTATAGAGCCTGCTGTCTATAGAGCCTGCTGTTGTCTATAGAGCCTGCTGTCTGTAGAACCTGCTGTCTACAGAGCTGCTGTCTACAGAGCCTGCTGTCTATAGAGCCTGCCATCTGCTGCTTCTCAAGCTGGCAGGGGTTAAAGGAGAGCAACGGCAAGCTGCTCACATTACATTAGGGTGTGGGGAGAGCAGGGGTGTGGAAGGAGGGCAGACCCTTGGAAACAGACAATCCTTGGTTTGGGCTCTTTTATCCTGTGCCCTGGCCTTGTGACTGGAAGGGCCACAAGGTCCATGGCAACTCTGTGGAAGCTCTGTTGGTCCTGTCCCCTCTAGACAGAGGTTCTCGACCTGTGAGATATGACCCCTGGGGTTTCAAATGGCCTTTTCACAGGGGTTGCCTAAGGTCATCAAAAAACACAGTCATTACAGTCCATAATAGTAGCAAAATTACAGTTATGGAGTAGAAATAAAATAATATTATGGTTGGGGTGGAAGGGGTCACCACAACATGAGGAGCTGAATTAAAGGGTTGCGACGTTAGGAAGGTTGTGAACGGCTGCTCTAGAAGCTTCTTGATTGGGGGCTCCATCCTCTCGCTCACTTGCTCGTTGGTCCTGAGGGGCAGGCTGGCAGAACCTGGGTATCTCCAGCTATGGGGGAGGAAGAGGCCCGGTGGGGCTGTAAGCAGAGCCTAGGCACTTGGGTTCCATCTGTCCTGTCTTGCCTGGGGGATACCATGTCATTGAGCCCCATGGCTACTCACTGTTACCCTGACAAAGATGAGGCCCACATCTTCCTAAGCCCTATGGAGCTGGTGCATCTGGACACTGAACCCAGCTCTGTACTTCCCCTTGAGATGCTCTCACCTTTCAAAGGTGTAGGTCTTCTCAGCAGGAGGGCGGCCAGGAAGTACACACCTCACCAGGACTGTTTCCTAACAGAAGAAAAACAGAGCAGCAGACACAGGCAGGCCTCCGTTAATCAGACAGGTCAAGGCTAGCGAGTGCCGCCCAAGGCAACTCCAGCCTCTGCTTGTCTCCCTCTGCAGCTTTCCCTGGAACACAGATCTGGCTGTGAGGGAACAATGCTGGTAATAGAGACAGCAGCCAGATGGCCCCTGGGAAGGGGCATTTGATACCTGGCCCTTCAGAGATGGGGTCTGCTGATCCCTGACATGACAGCAAGGCTGTAGCTGTGGGGTCCAAGGAGCCCATCCTGCTGAGGGTATAGACATCTCAGATGGGGCCCAGGTCCCCGTGAGGCCAGGCAGTCACATTACATAATCACATCTAATACAGGTGAACTGCCTAGTCTTAAGCCAAACTTTAGGTCTTTTTGAAGGGAGGGAGCTGAAGAGAGGGTCTGTGTAGGCCAAGCTGGCCTCAAACCTCAGACAATCTTTCTGCCTTTGCCTCCTCAGGTCTCCTTTCACTCACAGCCTATGAAGAGAAGCCAAGGCATTCCAGGGGGAGAAAAAGGCAATAGCTTCCTCCAGCTAAAGACAAGCCTGGGTTGTTCTTAGCCCTAACACAAATATGAATTCACAAATAAACAGGGGAGTGGAGAAAAATAAACAATAGAGTCAGGGAGACAATCTGCGGACATCTGACTCTCCACCTGAAGGGTAAGACCGGGTGGGGGAGATGCTTCCAGAATAATGTATAAGGGGAGCTGGTGGACGGGTTCCAAGGGGAGAAGGGTTGGCACACAGACTGACTTTCTGATCCAAGCTCAATCCCTGGGCCCCATGCAAAGGTGGAAAGAAAACTGTGCCGAGTTCACACACACAGACACACACACAAATAAAGTTCTTAAAGAAAAATTTCATAGTATGTATGGAGATATACGTATACATCCATGTGAAAAGTGATGCCTGTTTTGGGAGCAGAGCTTTAAGCTACAGGACCAGCAGCTCTTCACTCTAGACATGGTCATTTGTTATTGTCTACGGCTAAAGGATCCGTGGAGGCAGCAGGAGTACATTGTGCTCCATCCAGTCACCGTCATGGCTCCCTGACAACCCCCCCACCTCCTCACACACACATAGGGACATCAGCAGGTGTGCCATGATGGCTCCCCTGCCCCCCACCCCCGCACACACACATAGGGACATCAGCAGGTGCGCCATGATAGCTCCCCTGCCCCCACCCCTGCACACAGTGACATCAGCAGGCACCCAGGGCATCTTCAACTATCTCTGCCGTCAGGGCAACACCACAGGCATCCCAGCCATGTAGGCGTGGTGGGTTACATTACAAAAGTACTGTCAAACGATGGCCTTTGGCAACTCATCTGAGAGTAGACGAACTCTGATTGGGCCCACAGAGTCTCTGGACTTGGTCTCTCCTGCCTGCAGTTTCTGCCCTGTTCAGTGTTGTCATGGCTGGCACTCTCCTGTCCTCATACCAGCACCTTGGGCATTCCACACATCACCAGTTAAAGGAGGTAGCAGGTACCTGAAGGAGTGACAAGGAAAGTCATTTCCTGCCAGGCCACTGAGGCCTTGCTTTGAGTCCCTAGGTCAGGCAGTAACTTCAGCCAAGATTCAGGAGCACAGACAGGGTGGGCCAGTCCACAGGACAAGGCTGTGCAGGAGAGGCAGAGCTGGGGTGACAGTCTGTCCTGTCACAGGACTATCAAATGCCACAGTGGCCTGTGGAGTCACGTGCAAACTTGCACATCTAGGCGGTGGTGTCATCAGGGTGCCATTTCTGGGAGCCCCTCTCATAGAGTCCACACACTGTGTAGCCATGGCAACCCTACCAGCTGTGCCCCTACATACTGTGGTCTATCCCTGAATGGCTCTTAATTCTCTTCCCATCGAGCAGACGCCCCGAAGAAACAAGGGCTGTAGTGTTTTTTTTCTAAGATCAGCCTCACGGCTTCCCCACAGGCTCTCACTGTCCTCCACTGACCTTTACCTCACTGTGGCAGGACATTTTTACCGTCAGCCACAAGTGACTCCAAGGCCCCAGCCTGACACATACTCAACTATCCTCAAGTGCTTGAGCTTTAACCCTAAAGAAAAACAAGTGAAAATGTTAAGGTTTACAATGTCTGTCCCAAACCCTGAGGGACACTATGTTTGGAACACAAACATCCATGAAAGCTCCCCAGTACCCAGAAGGCTCTTGACCACGTGGAACCACGTGGAACCACGTGGAGCCATGTGGAGCCATGTGGAACCATGTAGAACCATGTGGAACCATGTAGAACCATGTAGAATGTTATTCCACAATGGATGCCATGCACAGCAGCGGACACTATCCCAAGAACAATGCTCAATTTTTAGCAAGACAGTTTAAATGCTCTTGCCTGCCTGTGCTCCAAATCTCCCCTTTCACATAACTAAATGTCCCTTATTCACATAAACCAGTGACTTCTGTTGGCTATTTAAATAGGTTTTATTTGGTTTTTTGCCCCAATTTTCACACCCTGGTCCCCTGCAGTATAGAGCTCGTCTGGATGGGAGTCACCAGGGTGACCATGGCCCTTTTCCCAACTGGGGCCATGAGAGTCTCTGGACTCACCTGCAAGGAAGCACTTATGCACACACACACACACACACACACACAGACATACATACAGACAAACACGTGCACGCACACACACAGGTATGGGGACCAAAACTATGTAGGACAGCTTATTCAAAGTGTCATAGGAATTTAGGAATCCAAGTCAGTGGCAGGAAGAACCTCCACTGCAGTCAACTGGTGTTTGTTGCAAAGCCAACAAGCTGTTCTCCTGAGTCTTTCAAGTAAGAGGTAGATCAAACAAAAAGTGTAAACAAGCAAGCTGTAGGGTTCTCCAGGACAAGGGCAGCCATGTGAATCTGTTCTTATTTACAGGGTAAGTCGAGAGGTGCTAGGCACTGAGATCACAGGGAGCCAACAGAAACTCAAACTCTTCAGGTTTTAGGAATAAAAATATCACGAAAGCCAAGAGATGCAAGGCCATGAACCAACCACTCACTCACTCACTCAGCAGATAAGATTACATGCAGTCCTAACATGCAGACCTACTTATTAAACAGTTTGCATTCTGCTGATATGTCTTAAACACAACCCAAAATGCTACAATCAAAGGAAATATCTTACTTTATTGAGTAAGACTTGAAAACACTATGACCTCCGAAGTGATGAGTGGAATTTGGGCAGGGTCCTGGGAGGTCTGCTAAGGGGTGGTAGAATAAAGAAGCAACACAATCTGATTTCCCCACCAGCTGGAAGAAACCTGCCCAAGGACGTGTTTTTCTCAGTGGATAATTCATGAGGGTTGACCAGAAGGCTGCAGGCTAGAAAGGCTAGAGTAAGTGCTGTTTAGCCACTGGTACTCTGAGAGCTCACCTAAGGAATGAGAGAAAAGGCTAGCAACTTGAGAATGGGATGTCTTTGTATGGGGATGGGGCTATTGCTTATTTTTGTTTGTTGCTTTTTTGAGACACAGTGTCACTATGTAGCTCCAGGTGTCCTGGAACTCACCATGTGGTGCAGGCTGATGTGGAACTCACAGAGATCTACATGCCTCTGCCTTCCAAGTGGTGGGATTAATGATGTATACCACGGCAATCAGCTGTGGAATGTCTTTAAACCCAAGTCCTGGAGTCTTTTTTTCATAAGTCTCCTTTGGCTTGCCTTAGCAATGCTGGTGCTTGAGGCACAAGGTGTGTGGGACAGAACAAAATATACTTTGGGGGCGGATGAGAGGGATCAGAAGTTAAAAGAGCTTGCTGCCAAACTGACAATCTGAGATCTATCCCTGGAACCCATGTCAAGCTGGGAGGAGAGAAGCAACTCCTGCAAGCTGTCCTCTGACATCTGCATATGTCACATACAAAACAAATAAATGTAATAAAGATGGCTTTAAAGAAAAGAATTGACAGTGTTAGTACCAAGACCCTGCATTAAACATTTAGCCCACTCAATCTTGTATTCTTTTTTTTTTTAAGATTTATTTTATTTTGTACACAGCATTTTGCCTGCATGTATGCCTCCAGGCCAGAAGAGGGCACCAGATCTCGTTACAGATGGTTGAGAGCCAACATGTGTTTGCTGGGAATTGAACTCAGGACCTCTGGAAGAGCAGCCAGTGCTCTTAACTGCTGAGCCATCTCTCCAGCCCTCAATCTTGTATTCTTGCACACACATACTTCTCTTTTTTTTGGCCCAGTCTAAACTGAAAACAAAAACCATCTCAATCTACTTGTAAAGCTACCAAGTGTTTCCTCAAAGGACAAGGACTCTTAAAACACAATCAACATCTCACTCATCATACCTTGTGAGGTAAGTGCTACTTGAAGAGTGGCTGAGCTCGCCTGCTTTCTGTCGCTAGGACGAAAATAACGGAAGCGGGTAACGCACCAAGAACTTTGTTTGGATCAGTTTTGTTGTTCAAAGATGAGGTGACCTTGGTGGCTTAACCTTTGTCATAATTCTGCATCACATCATAGTTGGCGTGTGTGCCTGAAAGATCTCATGGTAGGATGAGAAGGGAGAGCCATTCGGGAACAGTTTGTCCCTTTTTATAGCAACCAATTCTTGCTACATAGGCTCCCTCTAGAAGTGACCTAATCACCTTGCAGTAAGCACCATCTTTGTGTGTGGGGTGTGTGTGTGTGGGGTGTGTGTGTGTGTGTGTGTGTCGCATGAGTGTGTAAGCATGAAGAGATCAAATGAAGACATTAGGTACCTTGGTTCATCACTTTCTTCCTTACTACCTTGAGAAAGGGTCTCCCAGAAGCACAGGCTACGAGAATATGCTTGTGTCCCACTGCACACCTATGCTGAGATTATAGCACACTCATACCTGGTTGGTGCTAAGGGTTCATGCTTGCCTGAAAGTGCTCTTACCCACTGAGCCATCTTCCCTGCTCCAGGCCCCGTCTCTTAAAGACTCTACCCATTCCCAATATGCCATTCTGGGACCAAGCTTCCAGCACAAGATCCTTTGGGGGATGTTCATATTCAAACCATGCCAGTTACAGAACTTGCCATCCCAAGCATGCCACTTTGACAGAAGGGTGACTTCTCATTAAAGGCACCTGAGAACAGAGGGCACAAGGACATCTGACCTTTCTTTCCTCATAAAATTTAGAGATGGAAGTCCCCGATCTCTCTTCAAATTTGGAGATGGATACCCCACATAAGGGTGGTTTTCTCACTGAAGGGAGGTCAGACTTGGGTAAGCAGCTTTTATATGTCATAATATCATACCATACCATATCATATCATATTATTGACTCATGGTCTAGGAAATCATTTATGTTTTTCTAAGTTCCCAATACTCTTTACAACTGTGTCTGAGAAAGCCACAAGGAAACCACTGTGTAACTGGAGTCGTATATTATAGTCTCTCCCTCTTCTACACTATCTTTTTTTTATAATACATATTTATTTGTTAGGAGGCTCTAGGTTCTGGTGTAAAGGTAATCAGTGTATCTGAAACAGCGAGGAGCTTAGAAGCTTTAGCATCACCTTGTATTTCAGTTGACTTTAGTCCCGCCCTGAGATCCATTTTCAGCCCAGCATCTCTCGCAGTGCGTTCCGCATGCTGAGTCATGGTCATTATCTGTGAGACCTCCTTTATCATGGATACAAGGGGCCCAGTACAGTCACCTAGGATTCCCCCAACCCATGAGCACAATACATGTCCAGCCATTACTACCACGAAGTCTGTCTGTAGATAAACCAAGATATCTGAGGAGATTAAGAAAGAGTCAGGCCTACTTCAAATTCAGAATTGTAAAGTCCATAGTTTACTTCATTGCTTTCATATTTTCTCATGACCAAAATCTTAGCACTTGCTTTCTTGGTCTTTTGAATCAGAGGCCAACACTGGTCAGCATGGCACAAAGAATGAAACCAACGCATGCCCCTTCTATAGGGAGCCCAGGACGCAGGGATGTGACGCGGCAATGCCAGCATCTCTGATGTCATTCACTAGGAACTACTTACGTCATTAACAGCATGGACCACTTCTCCAGGGGTAGGGCTGCAGAGACAAGACAGCGGTTGTCAGAGCGCTATTGTAGGCCACTTCTTCCTGACACCCAATCTCTACGTACTGGCTATCTTCTTACATCTGCTGCTCTATTTCTACACTGTTTGCTGGGCTCTGGGTACTCTCCCCTGATGCTCGGTTCCTGAACCTCTGCTATACACCCCACCTTTCCTTTCACATCCCCACCTTCTGCGTGTGATCCACGCAATAGGTGACCCCCCCCCCGCCACATACCAGTTTTAGGACAGGAATGATAAAGGAAAGAAATGTCAGACTGTGTGCCTACAGGAGCTCAATGCCTACAAGAACCAGTAACCTGAAAAATCAGTATGTTTCAAAACAAAAATTGAAGGAGAATAAGCAATCAGAGAGTCAGTGGAGGTTCTGACCTAGGAGGGAAAGGGACAGCCTAGTGACCCAGCCACACTGGGAACGTCTGCATCGGAACTATTTGGCATTTCGTCTGGAGTGTGGTTTGCAGTGAGGTGACTGAGAAAGCGCTTCTGATTGACTCAGTTTGCACCATTTAGACCAAAGATATCTGGGGGGGGGTGACTTCTATACCCTACAGATGGGCACAGCTGGACAGTGTAACAGAAGCAAGCCAGTGAACAGGATCTGAAAGACACCTTCAGGAGAGCTCACTGCTCTTCAGAACCAAGTTTCACAGGACACCGCTCTTCAGAACTAAGCCTCAAAGGACACGGCTCTTCAGAACTAAGCCTCACAGGACACGGCTCTTCAGAACCAAGTTTCACAGGACACAGCTCTTCAGAACTAAGTCTCACAGGACACGGCTCTTCAGAACTAAGTCTCACACGACACAGCTCTTCTCCAGCCACAGCTTTGGACAAACAGCCATGGCTAGTGTTGTGAAAGCATCTTATGTTCCATGGCTAGCAGAATGGAAGACTTGAGAAGAAAAGATCTCTGCCATCACTAAGAACAGAGACAATATTTGGGTCTTGGCCATATTGCTTCAAGATGTGTGTTTGAATCCTGGCACCCATACTAGCCAGTCCAGGGCTTGCATATCTATAACACGTTAGCGACAGGATAGGAGGATGCCTGGGGCTCGCTGGGAGCCAGCCAAGATGAAAAGTCAAGCTCCAAGCTCAAGGGGAAACGCTACCTCAAAAGAACACGACGAGGAATGACAGAGGAGGATACCCAGCACCTTGTACATGTGCAACACACACACAGAGATGGCATGTGTCACACTAGGAGTGTGTAATAGAAACAGAAAAGTCTCAACTGTTAGGGAATGGGACAACAGGATCCAATGCATGGAGCAGGCCAGGGAGTCAACGCCCACTGCAGACCCAAGGAGACCAGCCTAGCCCAGGGATAGGAGACAAAGAAATGAGAGGATAGGAGCAGACATGGAAGGAAGGAGGCTTTTCAGGAGAGTGGGACATGGCACATGGGACACGGGGCACAGGACATGTCCTGTTGAGCTCAGTCAGCAAGCACTCATTTAGTTTTACACTTACTCCTGTAAGTCAAAAGTATCAACTATCACGACTTGACATTCCTTATCCTTGATGAGAGAAGTCTCTAGAAGGAAGGATGAAGGCATGTCCCCTTTGGAACAACCTGAAGGGAAGGCTAGATGGGGTGGGACCCTGCTACTGGACAGGACAGAGACAGCCCAATGGATAAGCTTGTGCAGACAGATATTCTGGTCACATTGAAAGCTGCTCTCCCTGGGTCTGCCCTGTATCATCAACACGGAGAGCCATCCCAAAAGACAGCTTCACCTAGGTGTCAGGAGCTGCTCCGAGCACACGGCTGGGAGCACAGGGGCATGCAATTCCTGCCACTATCTGAAGCCTTTCTCTTCCCTTGGGTTGGGATAGACAGAAAGGGAAAGTCTATTACCAGTTCTGGGAAGTCGGACCAACCAGCTCCTCATCAACCGACACAAAGGGACGAATGCGACAGTGGACTCGGATGTTCCCTTTCAGCTCCTACAACAACAAAGAACTCTCAACAACACAGCAGCTGGCTCTGCAGCAGGCTGCCCTGACCTCTGAAGTTTCCCACAGGGTCGCCAGCTCAGTGCTACTCAAGAGTTTTTTTATTCAACCTTAACAGATTTGTTCCTTAAGTAGCCACAAAAATCCATTTCCTGATATCAAGAACTAACTCTCTCAGGCATTTTAGGAGGAATTTCAAGAATTTGGCTTGTGGTTTGTGCCCTGACCCTTCAGGGGATCATCCAGATGACAATATGATCTACTACCTAGAACACAACAAAATGAAGTGACCTGTGCTCACAGCACACAGCCTCCTCCAGGTCTTTGACACCTGGGGGATTGCCTTGAAGCATTCCATCCATCTTCTACAAGGTACCCAAAGCATCCTAGGCTCAGCTGTGACATCACGGCTTTCTAGCCATTCACTCAGTTCAGTCCCATTGCTGTCCCAAGGTACCTGGAGCCCGCAGAATCTGGCTTGTTTCTTTCTTCCGATGGAACCACTGCAGTTCCTAACCCAGCAGGCCTCCAGTTAGCACAGCCCTTGGAGCCCTCCCTGGCTTGCCAGCTTTGACTCACATAGCTGACTCAGGCTGGAAACAACCAGCCAGACCCAACAAACCTGGTAACCAGGCATCCTGTAACCAAAAGACTGGATTCCCTTCAGATAGCCTTGGTTCCACCCCTCCCTCCCCCCCCCACAGAAAAACACTCAGGGAAATGCGAGGACCATTAGTACACCAGTAACTGTGGTAGGAAAGACTCACATGGAAAAGCAGCCCTGGAATGCTTCAACAAGGTACGACTAGGGGGTAGGCAAATGAGAGAACAGGGAGCGGAGGTGGGACCCAACCAACCCATACATACAGAGTATAGGTACCACCCTAGAAAGGGGGTAGGGAGGATGGGATGGTCAACACTTGGGCAGAGGAGTCCAGCAGTCAAGATGCTACAACTAAAGCAGAAACCATTGCCTGCATTTGTCTGGAAGTCATCAAGGTGGCCTAATGATATCCATAGCTTGTGGGATAATCTTTTTGTACACTGTGGAGATGTATCTCAGCCTAAGGCGCCTTCTGATTGGTTTAATAAAGAGCAGAATGAACAATAGCTCGGCGTGAGAGACTAGGTGGGACCTCCAGGAAGAGAGGAATTTGGGGAGAATCTGAGGCACTGGGGATTTTGCCAGAGAGACACACAGGGAGTCAGACGTACACATGGAGGAGAGTAAAGAGCCACATGACAGAGAGGAGATGAATATAAATGGCTAATTTAAGTCTTAAGGGGTAGTTGTAAACAAACCTAAGCTAAGACCATGCTTTTATAATTAATAAGAAGTCGCTGTGCCGTTATTTGTGAGCTGGCAATACAAAGAAAGTCTGATTACAATAGTTACTCAAACATGACCTCACTCTCAGAACCTGTGTGGACTCAGAGTGCATCGTCGCTGTGGGAACCCTATGCTCTTCCGCATGTCACCTACGCCTGTCTGGCTTCCTGTATCTAAAGCAGGCTCAGCCCATCAACACTGTCTCATCCTTTTCAATTTTCTGTCATCCTCAGCTATGGGAAGTTTGCCTTCTCACACCAAAGGCATCAGGAAAATGAGGATACACAAAGCCATGGCAGAGCCTAGTGGGTATTCGTGAACACTGCAGAGAGCCCTCTGCACACGGGCTCTCTTCTCTCGTGAGCTCTCTGGCTGGGTACTGAGGAGATCAGTGGGTGGTATACTTCAGCCAGCTGGTCAGCACATCTGGAACCTGTCTGTCTGTATGGCATACAGTACTGCCCCAAATACTTACAAGTAGGCTCTGTGCACCTGCCCAGGTCTTTAGGACCTGGAGAGAAGTGGGAATGCCTTGTTTTCATGAGCTCTTGTTGGATTCTCCAGGGAGGGGGATGGTGTGGAAAATCCTTCTGAATATGTGTTGCTTTTATTGATTAATGAATAAAGAAACTGCCTTGGCCTGTGATAGGGCAGAGTAGAGCTAGGTGGAGAAAATTAAACTGAATGCTGGGAGTATTTGATTGAAAGTGAGACCCCAGCCCTCTAACACCCCTATATCCAAGGAGTCTGGGATGAATGATTGGAAGCGTCACCCCAGCCCCTGGCCTGGGAGTTACTTTGGTCTGGATTCCAACTCCCAGCCTGTCAAGCGCTGACCCCTTCCCAGGGAGGGCCAGGACCACGTGGTCTCCAGGGTTGTGTGGGCTCCTCTCCCCGCTGTGCTGTCTCACTCCAGCAGAGTGCTGCATTTATTAAACACGGGCATTTTAATTTGGCCTAATCTGGTTTAATTGGAGTTATTTGCGTTGGTGGAGCGGCTTTTCTTAAGATTAAACCAAACAGGGAGAAAGAAGGCCGAGTCATGAGACACCATGGAGCCTCCAGAGGAGAAAAACACAAGCTGCCAGCTGGAACCTGGCCAGTAGGCCATGAGCCTTGTGGTAAAATATAAAATAATAGGAAAGGGTTAACCAAAGACATAAGAGCTAGCTAGCAATATGCTTAAGTGATTGGCCAAGCAGTGATTTAAATAACATAGTTTCTGAGTGGTTATTTTGAGTCTGGGCAGCCAGGAACAAACAAATGGCCTCCTACAACAGGGGGACTTTTTCTTTAAGAACCAGCAGTGCTGTGAAGATCAAAATGTGTGTGTGTGTGTGTGTGTGTGTGTGTGTGTGCGCGTGTGCATGTACATGTGCACACATACTTGTTTTTTTGATGTGGGATTTTCCTCTGTATGCTATAAATATGTTTTATTACCATTGGTTATTAAAGAAACTATTTTGGCCAATGGCGTAGTAGATAAAGCCAGGCGAGAAATCTGAACAGAGATATATATAGAGAGGAAGTAGGCAGAGTCAGAGAGATGCCATGTAGCTGCTGAAGCAGAAAGATGCCAGCCACCGGCCAGAACCTTACTGGTAGGCCACAGCCTCACGGTGATAAACAGATGAATAGAAATTGGTTAATTTAAGATGTAAGTGTTAGCTAGAAATATGCCTAGTCATTGGCTGAACAGTATTGTGATTAATAGAGTTTCTGTGTGATTATTTGGGTCTGAGCAGCTGGAAAATGAACAAGCAGTCTCCACCTACATTTTTGTTGTTTTAGTCTGCTTTTCTTTTTAAGAGAAAGGAAGAGAACGTAAAATTGGGTAGGTAGGAAGGTAGGGAGGACCTGAGAGGGTTTGGGAAAGGGGAAAAACATGATCAGAAATATGATACAGGAAAAGAAACTTTCAATAAAAAAAAGTGATTCTAAAAAAGAGAAAATTCCTTAAAATACTTTAGCCAAGGCTTGTTCCACAAGTACCCAGAAACTATCCTCTAAGGCCAGCGTTCTAAGCACTGAAACAGGTAAGCAGATGGTTCTCAAGGACTGTGGAAGTCCAGGAGAGCTGTGTCACCAGAGGCTGGCACATAGGCTCTGGGAAATTAGTAACTGAGGTTCAGAGGCACTAAAGGAAAACACACCATGGAAGTCACCTTTGAAAAGTTGGCCAGATGAACGACAGACCTTAGCTGTTCGTGTTAGTGTGTGGAGGCCTGAGTTTGATCTGCTGGTCTTACGCCTCTTGGGAAGGCAAGAGATCCTTGCATCCTCCTCTGTGGTTGAGGGAGGCAGAGCAAGACTTTGAGGGAGGAAGCTATTTGTGAGACCCCAGGGACCCTGAGGTTCTGGGGTTCTTATATCCTGAAAAAGTTACCCCCTACTCACCTGTCCCACACCTCATCGGCTTAACTGTCAGTCTCAGGTGTTGCCAATGTGATCATATTACCGAAAGAGACCACAGCTACGGGTGCTCTTAACCCCAATACTCTGGTGAACCTCTTTCCCTCCATCACTGCTTCTTGGCTGAGCAGAGTGGCCAGTGGTGGAGAGGATGCTTGATCCTGACCGACAATTTCTGGCTTTCTCTCACGTCCTCTGCCCTACCTTGGGCTGTGACTCCTGCCCCCAGGCGTTCCTATGGGATTCTAGCAATTTTGGTCAGCTGTCACTCAGGTGAGGCCTCACGCTAATCCTTGGGCATATTCTGAGTTGCTGAACCACTGTGCTGGCAATGCAGGCACTCACCACCAGGCTGTTATGGAGGGTCCTCCTCCTCTGCTGCTCCAAGCGGTAGCGTGACTCCAGTTCCTGCAAGCACTGCTGTAGGTGTGTAGCCTCTGACTGAGAAGCTGCAGGGACAGGTTACCCCCAGGTTACAGTTTGGTTCTCAGGAGGAGACTCTGTGGTCTCCTAGCCAGGAAAAGTTTAAATCATAAGGAGGTTGGTGTGGTGTGTGTGTGGGGGGTGCTGTGGGCCACAGTGGGTTCTCCAGCTGAGGTTCTGGGTGCTCAATGCTCATGGTAACTAGTGATTCTCAAGGAGTCCTGGTCTAATGACCACCCACTGGGGGCTGACAAGTTATAAAGGTTTCCATGAGGTGGCCCCCTCTGTGTGGGACAAGGACACGTGGCAGAAGTTGGGCTGACTTCTGGCTCTTAGTACACATCTTGGGACCCAACGTTTTCTCTGTCCTATCAGGATGACCCTGCTTTTACAGGAAGACCCACACTACTTCACACAGACTCCCGGTGCCTGTCTCTGACACAGGAGAGATGAGAAGCCCTACCCTGAGCAATCTGGCTCACAGCTGGCCTCTCATCTTCCTCGGCCTACAACATGAACTGCTGCCTGCTTTCCTGTCAGTTATGGAGTAGGGCTGCTTGAGCAAGGGATGTTGGTGAAGGGGACATGCTGTCTTAGTTGACTAGGACCTTCTGAGACTCCCCCACCCCTGGCAACATGAGGAACAACAGCCCGGGATGCCCTCCTGGCTGCATTTCCCAGGCACAGCATGCACAGCGCTCCTGTGGGTAGTGATTGATAGCCATAAAACCATCGCACATGCATATCAGCATTTCCGTTAGTTTGTCATGATTCGCTCCTGCTCCTCCTGGGAGCATGCAAGTGAAGACCATACACGTGTACTATAAACACACTATACATACTACCCATGTACACAGACTAGACACTCTACCTGAATTCATCATGCACAGCACACGCACCATATATGAACATATGTACACATATCACATCATACATACAACCATACATATGAATACACTATAGACCACACATATACATGTAACATATACACATACACCACACACAAGTGCACATGTATACAAACATACCGTTCACGCATATGTGTGCACATATACATATGCACACCTACAAGGCCTCAGGAGGCTTCTGAAATGAAATGCACTGTTCTATGGAGACTGGAAACTACCGTGAGATCCCAGGGCAATCGCTATCTAAGCTAAGATGCTAGCCTGACCACAAAGCACGTTTTGCTGCACCTCTTGAAATAGCAGCATGATGATCACCTTCCCTTAGGACCTGCCACAGGTGTGGACTGCATGGCCCTGGGGAATAACGTGCTCTTGTACACTTCTGGATATGACAACTGAGCTGGCAGAAGAGAACGCTTCACTTCCTAGTCTGGAGGAAATCTGACGCAGGAAGCTCATGGCCCTGAACATCACAGCTGAGAACATGCTATGTGGGTGTCGGGGGGGAGGTGAGCTACAGGGCAGGTAGGCAGACCGTCAAACACAGGAGGGGGCGTCTCATCGTGGTGTGAGCGGCACAGTATTTGTTATTGCCATCACTTAGCATATGCTAGGAGTTAAAAGAGATGGGCTGGGGTCCCAGGCTGGCCATCGTTCACAGAGGTCTCTCACCTCGAAGAGCCTCGCTGCTCAGCTCTGCCCTCTGTACAACAGCCGCTACGTCAGACAGGCAGCTCTGGTACTCCTCCTGAAAGCTTTGTAAGAGCACCAGGAAAGAATTCCGAAACTCCTTGACATCTTGTTGAAGCTTCTGTGTAATCAAAGCACAGTTAGCACAACTGATCATGCTATTATCAGCCACTACAGTCTAACTGTACAACCGATCATAAAAGCCCATGGGATACAGAAGCGGCCTACAGCCAGCAATCCTGAAGTGACCTGCTATGAAGCAGGGGCATATAAGGCATATTTGTTCTTTGACAAATACGCAAGGTGAGTGTTCACCACAATTCCCTTCAGAAGTTCTTTTATGGTTCTTTGTTTGTTTTTGTTATTTTCATTTGTTTGTTTTGTTTTGAGACAAACAGAGGGTTTCTCTGTGTAACAGCCCAGGTTGTCCTAGAACTCTTTGTAGACCAGGCAGGTCTTGAACTACAAAGATCTGCCTGCCTCTGCCTCCCAAGTACTGGGATTAAAGGTGTGCGCCACCACTGCCCAGCTCCCTCCAACAATTCTAACTCAATATAGAACTTTGAGAGCAGCTCATGATTTCATATATTCCATATTAAGGTTCGTAGGAAATACAAACCCAAGTTATATGACCAGTGTCTGTAATACAGCTCATGGTACCATCATGGACATCTGACCCATTTAACAGCCTCATCATTTTGGTGGAGCACTGGGGCTGTGTAAAACAAGAACAAAGCTCTGATGGGCTGTCCAGACCAACTTCTGGAGGTCTCATTACCATGAACTCAGGCCAGTAGGAAGCAATCGCCGTATCTATGTGCGTGATAGAGTTCCAGGAACAGCCTGCATCCGAGCTTTCAGGGAACTTGGGGAACAATGCAGCTAATATCCTGTGCGTCATGTCACACATGCCCCATCCAACCCCAGCTGTGACCCCAAGGTCTTCAGCGTGATGATTAGACGATGAACACATGGAAGGACGTGGTATGGTTTAGCAGTCACTCTCAATGACACATGATAGCATGCTATGTGAGCTTAACCATATGCTTTTTCTCTTTAGTTAGGAATAGTGGAGTTTGCTTCACGAACAGAAGGAAAAATGGCAAAGCTAAGCTGTATCAAGGCGCTTTATCACATAAAGCAGACAGCTGTGAGCTTATTCAAAGATAGGCTGGCTTTACTAAGGTGGGGGAGAATCTGTGAGTGCTATCTGAATCTCTTCTGAACATCTGAACATGGCAGGTTAATCCTGTTTGCAGATGGATTTTTTTGTTTTGTTTTGTTTTCCTGTTTCCCATCCTGGTCACATTGTTTTTAACATAAGGTAGAACAATGTTTTTAATCAATGGTATAAAAATATCTACCACAATCTCACATTGAGACTTGCCAAATATTCTAAGTGAGATAGCTGCTTTCCTGGCTTTTCCCTCAGAAGCCACTGACAGTCTAAGGGCAGCTCATATACAATGCTGGGGCATGGGATACTTACGTTATTACAAACACTTTCTAGCACTAAACTTTAAAATAACCACTGTGGGGGCTGGAGAGATAGTTCAGCAGTTAGAGAGCACTCACATAACTGTAACCACAATCTCAGGAGACTGGATGCCCTCTTTTCCCCAAGGGTGACGGCACACATATGGTCATACAGAGACCTGCAGGTAAAAGACCCACACATAAAAATAACAACTGTGACTGATGAGGCTAAGTCTCCACTGCGGCCATCTCAAGTCATTTGTCTACTGGCCAAAAGCTACCCACGTCTCATCTTCGCTCAGATGCTAATCATGCTGTAGGCTTTCTTTCCTGAGCAGGGGAGCTGAACCCGTGTGAGAGAGCTTTGTTGAGCCTCTGACACACGTGCTCTCCTAAGCCCTACGCCACTCAGCATTCCCTGCACGCATGCACGCATGGTGATTTTGGCAGTGCTGAGGTCACTTCTGCCCTAGTCGGGCAGCGAGCTGGAGGAAGGCTGCATGGTGCTTCCCTGCTGACACTGCCTTGTTCTGAGCAGAGCATCGTGCCGGGCCTCACACCTGCTCCTGTTCATCCTTTCCTGGTACAGAGAGAGAAAAAAATACAATGTAAGGTTTTTAAACCTTGAAAACACAGCAGGTACCTTCCCTCAAGGAAAGGAAACTGATAGTCCATGACACACACTACACAGGAAGAGAGAAGCCAATGGAGCTTAAACTAGAGTGGGGAGAGTCAGGAAAGGAATCCCAGGAGCGTGGACAGTTAGTTCAGGGTTACGGGTGGTGGGGCTAGGCCAGGAGGCACTGGCCAGGTAGAAGAGACAGACAAAGCCCCAGCCAAGGCTGTGAGTGACAGACCTCAGGAGAGAAGTGACAGGAAAAGGAGCGCCAACCTGCAGAGAGGCCAAGGGCTTGGGGATTCACTTGAGGGCAGTGCCAAAACCGGGAAAGGCTTTGCAACAGACACACATCTTTAAAAAGATCTTTCTGGGTTTCTGTGGAGCACTGTGGGAGGTAACAGAAAGTACTCCCTGTGGCATGCTAGACGGCGCATCTAAGACTTAAGGAGGACAGAGAAAACATCCAGGCTCCAGGACAAGACAGGGCTGGCCAGACGTGTCAGTGAAAGGGCCCCAAACAAAGAAGGTGATGACTGTGGGTTCTGCCTCATTCTGTTGCTTTCCTGTGTGTTTCCTTTGTCTTTATAAGCAGTGGACGTGGCAGGCCCAGCCTCTCAGACACCAGCCACACATGTGTTTGGGGGTGGGGTCTATCCTTCCTTTGTCTTTATAAGCAGTGGACGTGGCAGGCCCAGCCTCTCAGACACCAGCCCCACATTCAGTGAGCTGCACTAGTGCTCACCCCCGCCAAGAGCTCACAGTCTTGTGCAATAGCAGAGCAGTGCTCAGTTTTCAGGCAGATAAGCCCTCACTCTTTAGAGCAGAGAAGAAAGCAGGGCCCGATGGAGACAGTGTCTGAACTCCTATGGAAGGGCCCTGTCCAACACAAACTTCTAGTTTCTGCTCAGTCCCTGGTTGACCCTGAGAGCAGATAAGTTTCCTCAAATAGGATGGAAGCGAGCAGAAGGCGCTCCTGGGGATGCCCAGCAATCTGTTGTAGACAGAATGATGGGCTGTGGCTGGGTCAGGTCTGTCTGCTGGATTGGTATGGAACTGTTCAGAAGTAAAAAGGCTATAAAGGAAAACTGAAAAGGGGGCCTTAGGAACAAGCTTCCACAGCTTGATTAGGGGCTACAGTGCCCGTTCAAGACTCATGCTGACAATGTCCACTGCGGTGATATAAAGGCGGGGTGAAATCATGAAGACTCTACCCTCATAAATGGACAAGGCTAGATGGTGATTTGCTCATCCACTCTACCACATGAGGACATCTAGGCAGTGCCAATTAGAGGAAATGAGCTGGCCATAGACATCAAACCCGCAGTGCCTTAATTTTGGACTCCAAAACTGAAAGTAACAAATGTTCCTTGTAAATGATAGGGAGTCTCAGGTATTTTGTTACAGCAACATAAAGTCTGTAGCAGTTGTGTATCTGCAGACTTAGTAAACACTGACTTGTACAACTTAATGTGGAGGACTTCATGATGCATAAATTATACAACGCATCTACTAAGAAACAGCTGCTGGGTGTATCATTAATGGATTATTCCTTAAAAACTTGTGAGCACCAAGATAAATAATTTAGGATTCATTCCCGTTCCAGCATAGGATGACATGCTAAGTGTCACCTGGAGAGTTCATTCTACCTCACTGAATGGGACAAAAGATCAAATGAAAGTCGTATGTACAGGAGCGGACTCCAAACACTACTCATGCTGGGCATGTTGGTCTATCAGTATACAAGACACATTTAAATGTTACCTCTGCCAATTTCAGGTGCAGAATAGCATTTTCTGTTTCCAGTTCTGCTATTCTTTCTTCTTTGACCTACAACCAAGGATCCAAACAGAAAACCCATCAACACAGCGCTTGCTTGGTCACACGGAAATACTGTGAATGCACAGAGAGCAGAAGAAAGAACAGGAACAGTCCCAGCAAAGAACTGCCGGGAAGGCCGGCCATCAGATCGCTCAGCAGCCCACCTCAGGAAGGCCTGGCCTGCTCTCCCACCCACACCCCTGGGTGTGGGCTCGCCCTACCAAGGGCAGTCCTGACACTATCAGCAGCAGCCCCGTGGACTTACTAGGTATGCAAACTCCACACTCTATCCTTTGGTCAGAAAGGTACCAGAGAGCAGTGCTGGGGAGTGGAGAGTTTACAGAGGAAGCCATAACATCAGAAGCCTTCACAAAACAAAAACAGCCAAGCAGTGGTGGCTCACACCTTTAATCCCAGCACTCAAGAGGCAGAGGCAGGCCGATCTCTGTGAGTTTAAGGCTGGCCTGGTCTATAGTGTGAGCTCCAGGGCAGTCAGGGCTATGCAGAAAAACCCTCAACCAAAAGAAAAAAATTATGTATATGTATTTATATTATATAATTTAATTATATATAAAAATATATATATATTCATATATATACATATATATAATAAAAAGCCCAACCCTCAACATTGAGTGTGTGTGTGTGAGAGAGAGAAAGAGAGAAAGAGAGAGAGAAAGAGAGAGAGAGAGAGAGAGAGAGAGAGAGGTGGGTAGTGGTAGTCTTGGAAGGTCAAGGAGAAGGTGAACAGAGGTTGAACTCAGGAAGGAAGGTAGAGCATGGACCACTGTAAAGTGCATGTTTAACTCCCACATATGACTGGTCCAGGTGCGGTCGTCTTACTGGGGGCTGTGTCCAAATTGTGGATGTATCATTCCCGCAAACTCAGTCCACCCTGCTGAACACAGTCTCTGGAATTAAAGATCGGTACCCTGCTGGTGCTCCAGCCTTCACAGAGAATAAATTAAGTCCCTCTTCCTAGGGATCCCATCATTCCTGCAGGAGATTCGGTCCTTCCTTTTATAGGTCTAGTCATTTTTGCTAGATTCAGTCTCTCTTGCAGGGACTTCAGTTTCCAGATGGAGATGCTGTCCCTCCTGTTAGAGAATTGCTCTCTAAATCGGCTCACAAAGAATCTATTATCATTAAAGGTAAAATATTTTATGTAACTCTGACTATATAAACCCAAAACCTAGGATTTACATTGCATTAACTGTTAAATTTCTTTAATATGAAAAATCTCTGGAATGTTGATGAAATTTACTTAATTTATAGATTTCAAACTGTAATCGCAGCTGCAATTATAAGTCTGGTATGTGTTTCGTTAAATTTATTTCAAAATATTTTGATTTTTTTGGATGGTATTCATATGGAATGTTTTCCTAATTTTACTTGTGTTCATTGCTAGAAGATAGAAATGCCATTTGTTTCTGCAGATGGATGCTATGTTCTTTGGTCTTGTATAACTCACATTTTAATGTAAAAGGTTTTAGCACATTCCTTAGAACCATACCTATATGGCTCCATCTGCAAGAAGACTGCTTTATTCTTCCTCCTGATAAAATGCCTTTTCCTAATTTTTGTCCCTAAATGATTGAGCTATTCTACCAGGAAAATGCTGTGCAGCAGTGCCAGTCAGATGTGTATTCACCATGAACCTGGGACACAGGCATTCCCAAGTCTGGGCCAATCAGAACGGGGCTAAGAGAAGTCTGTGAGGACAATCCTTTCAGGTTTGCTCTGACCCTAGGTCTCTCCAGTGTCTCTGCTAGACCACAGTATAACCTGTGGCTTATTATGGACTGTAACCCCCACCCCCACTCCCTAATTCATATGGGGAAGTATAAGTCTCAGTAGGTATCTTAGCAGAAGACATTGGAAGACAGTGCCTACAACGTAATTGATTCAAAGCCTTGAGGGTAGGTTCTTTTGTAATTTCATCAGTGTCTTTCTGAACGGACTCCAGGACACCATGGGGAAGCAGCCACCTGCAAACCAAGATTTCTGGCCGCACACAGAAACTTCTGCAGTTGGAGAGGCAGTCCTCCATGAGTGAAATGCATTCTTGTGTGCGTGTGAGCCTGCAACCCACGTCTCCCGTGAGAGCTCCCATCTACCTTTACTCATGGATCACGCCACCAGCAAGGCTCGAGCCTCCTCTGAGCTTCTAGCCTTAGCTCACCGTGCATCCAGTACACCACAACTGCAGTGGGGTAAAAACTACCCCAGACCTCTTGGCCTGCGTGGGACTGCATGATGGGAGCCCACACACTCAGCTTCCCCCAGTGTTGGATTGGTGAGAAGTACTTTTCCTCCTGGGTCATGAGTTGAGTGCTGAGGCACAGGGCCCCAGGATGAAGCTTCTGTATAGCTGAGCTGGGGCTTGAATGGAAGAAGAAAAATGTGCTACCCTTGAAAAATTTAGCCCTTTTTGCTGGAACAAATGCTTCCTCCTTCAATGTGCACTTTTCGGGAAATTCGCAAAGATCTGAAATGCTGCCTGTAGCCCTCCTTCACCAGTGTTCCTTGAGCTCCTCATCTTTTACCCTGGAAGCCTTGTCCTTCAAGGTGCAGCTTATGTGGTCAGCTGTGTCTCTCTGGCCAGGAACCACTACCTGCTACAAAATGTCACTTTGTTTGCTTCCCCCCCCTCCCCCCCCCCCCGACAGAGTTTCTCTGTGTAGCCCTGGCTGTCCTGGAATTCGCTCTATAGACCAGACTGGCCTCAAACTCAGAAATCTGCTTGTCTCTGCCTCCCAAGGGCTGGTATTAAAGGTTTGTACCACTACCACCCAGGAAACTGACATTTTAAAAAAGCAGATCAGACCATGTCTCCCCTCCGGTGAGATCACTTCTGTAGTGCCTCCAGGACTGGTAGAACAGAGCCTTGAGGTGTCTGTCACAAGCCTGTGTGGCCTAAGCTCCTGTTCCCTGAGCCTCTATGTTGCTTAGTGTACCACCAAGGCCTGGCTGGTCACATATCACTCTCCGCGGAGACCTCTCTCTTCTAAGCCCTCAGGTCCGATCCCTACAGACCTCCCGTGTGGTGTTGATTATAGATTTTGTAAGGTTCGGGATCTCTGCTCAGCATGGTATTTATGTTTGTTTACTTTACCAATCTATTTGTTCTGCTGTGTGCTCTAAGAGGGCAACAGTTAGGATTATATAATTTCTGCTGGGTAACTACTGTAGTCCCCAAACTTGCTCAGTTAGTTCATAGATGGTCAGCAGAGCTGAAGGAGGTGCCAGGTTAGGAGACACCGAGGTGGACTGAAGGGTCCGCTGAGCGGTCAGGGAGGCCTCACGTGGGAATTGAAGGAAGGACCTTAAGGGCAGTCGGGAGAAACAGGTCAATCATCCTTAGATTCTGGGTGCTGAAAACACAAGGCAGATAAGAGTTGGTCTCCTTCTCCTTCCTGAGAGGGCTCAAGGTGAGATTCACAACTCTGAATGATTCCCAAGCCAACCCCAGTTCTCCAAGGTCCCCTACAGCCCTGGGACTGAGAGGCGTGGTTTCAAAGTTGGGGCTCCACTCAGACTCACCCACATTTGATGTTGAAGCTGTCGCAACCTCTGTTTTGAGAAGTCCAACGGCATAAATTTCCCTGGCATTTCCCGGCCTCTTTGCAGTAGGCAGCGAGTGAAGGGCGTGGTTAAGTCATGGGATAGCTTTCCCTGATGGCTTCTGCGCATGCGCCGTGCCTACCCACAGAAGTTTCTCTTGGGTACTGCTTACCGGCTCATAGAACATTGGGCGTTGCTCCTCCCTTGAAAGTAGAGCGGGATCCCAACAATGCTTGTAGAATATAAATCACCTTACCATGGCCTGAAAACCTATTTCACCTACATCTCTTCCCAGTCCCCTCTGGTCCTGCCTCTCTCCCTGATGCATCCTGTACCATGTCAAGAGAGCAGACCATCCCTACAAGATCAACTCCACAGACCCGTTCATTTCTCATACGGTTAACAGCTAATTACACACAAGTGGTCTGCTTCTGCCTTCTCACCCCTGACCCCACCTGTGCTCGCAGCCTGCCTAGGAATGCAGGGTGAATAGGGTCAGCACTGCTGGTTTACTGCTTAACAAGTATAAGGGAATCTCAGGACTGGCACTGATGCTCCCACATCGGTGAGTAAACGGGTTGAAGTACTGTAGGAATAAAATCCCCTGTCACTAGGGGTGCAAAAATTCTGCCCAGTCAAGCAACTTACATTTTGTTTAATCTTATCATAAATGCATAAATATACCTGAAATCACCTTATTACCTGGGAGAGCAAAGAGAAAAAAATTCTACTTTAGGAGATGTTCTTATGAAGTGTTAGAACCAACAGACAACACTGTAGGCCAAAACCACAACTTCCCTAAGAGGGAGGGGCACAAAGGAGGAGAGGTGCTGAGTCAGCACTGATTCAGTTTCTAAGGGTCTCTACAGAATCTAAAAGCACAGTAAATTAAAACGTAGTATACACAAACATTATAATTCCAATATATAAATTCTGGTTTTGCCAAAAAGGTTCCCCACAAGTCCCTTCAATCCTCAAACATGCCTTCCTTCCTTAAAGTTTTTTTTTGTTGTTGGTTTTTTTTTTGCATTTTCGCTGCTCATTGCTGGCTGTAATACTTTACCATATACCAGCACTCAAAGTTATTCCCCTTTCATCTGAGATTTATGTCCTTGGCCAGTAACTCCCCATTCCTTCACCCCCATTTCATTGAGGCCCTGCGCTGTAATGGTAGCCGCAGCATTTGCTTTCGGTCTGCTAGCAAGTATTCCTTGTACCATGACAGTAAAACATACCGTCATTCCAGTCATCTCGAGTGGGTTCTTATGCCTGCAACATGCATGACCAGGATAACTTTTATGCAACATGCTTAATCACTGAGAATGTTCAGGAGTCCAGTGACCAAGATGGGACAGTGAAACTTGAGACATGATCCCAGGCACCCTTTTAGCTGGTTGTGTGATCAATCAAATAGCACTTCTGTACACAGAAAAACAACGGAGGGACGCAGGAGGGACACTCAGCACTGTTTAATGAAGTAGTGGCAGATGGAAACGGGAAAGAGGAAGGCTGGCATTACAAATATAAACTTTGTCAGCACTTGGAAAACAATAGCAAATACACTTAAATAGATACAAAGTTTATTAAAAATAGGCTGCAACTGAAATACAGTAGAAATGGAAAACAACAGCAGTTTGGGTGCTTCCCCACAGTAACACACGCTATGTAACGTGTTACAACACATATTCACATTAGATCTTACTGTCCAGGGATGGCCAAGTCTATTTCACTATGGGATCCACAAACACACATGCAGAGTTTTCAGATGTTTGCAGGCTCTTGTGTGCATCTGTCTTCCCATGTACCAGCAACAGCAGGTATCTGCTCTTCTCTGGGAGGTATGGATATGCCACCCAAAGGCTGCCAGTGCTCCAGACACAAAGAGATTGCACTTCCTAGGCAGGGCAAGTGTGCACATCCTTCATTAACTCTCAGGACCATTCAATTCTCTTACAGAGGAAACAGCAAAGGCACACTTTCAAATAGGAAGCTTGACAGACATAAAAAATATTTACATTTTTATTTCAACAATTTATCATACAGCTCTTATTAAAAGTGGTTTTTAGGGTTGCAAATGCCTCTGCTCTATTTCAAAGTGTGCCTATTTTCCTAATGTACAGATATGTAAGAGAATAGTAAGGTCCAGAAAGATAATCTGGACCCACATTAGGGCTTTGTTAAATAGGAAGTATGCTTGAAATCATAAAGCTTGCAAAAATAAACTCATGTTTTTCTCCCACAACTCAGCTGGAGGAATGACAACACAAATTCACAAATTAAATTTAAACAACTCTACTAAGCTGTGAAAGAAATGTAGATTTGAGCTACCACACGTTATTCTTACAGTATTTAAGTTTAGATGGCACAATAACCGCTTCCTCCCTTTTCTGACAGCATACCTACACAAATCTTTCTTTACTAAATTTAAAACTTCTGATAGTTACGCTTGATTGCCACCTGTGAGCTCCCACTCTTCTTAGCTGTCTCTGCTCCTACCTATACAAACGCTGTTTAGCTGGAGAGCTCTAGATCCTTTGGAATATCTGAAACACTAGGTAACTTCCTAACATAACCACCATCTTTAATTTTCACCAATGATCAGTCTAATGATGATTTGGTATTTATAAAAATAAAATTCCCTAAGATTAAATCTTTAAAAATTTGAGATTTTTCAAAACTGAATTATTAATTAGCTACTCAATCTCAACATTTAGGATTGACCAGGGGGTTCGCATTGGTCAAGAATGATGTGTTGTGCACCTTACAGATAAGAAACTCCATTTAGCCACCTAATGCACACTATAGCAGGTGCAGTGGAAAGACACCTGCCCTGGGGCTCTACACTGAGAGTCCTGTCTCCTGAACACAGGTTCCACCAGAACACAGTAACGGTCTATGTAGTCAAGTGGAGTTTTGAGAAAGAACAGAAGATAATTTGTTGGCCTATGGTCCTTGGAATGATGATGGGAAAGAAGAGGGTAGAGGAAATACCCTGTGGTCTTTACTGCCCTTCATTCTGCCCTCTGAGTCCAAGATTCCCCAAAGAAGCTAACAAAAAAAGATAAGTTCATGTGAGTCAATCAGTAAGAACTAGGCAAGATTTTCTTAAAAAAGTAAAACAAGATTTTAAATTGGAACATCTCTAACTTGAAACCATTTTAGAAACAGAAATTAGAAATCACTTAGAAATAGAACTGTTCCCTCCTCCTCAGGCTCAACCCCACAAAACCACTGCCAAGGGCAGATCTTGTGTGAGCACAAGGTGCTCTCTTTCTCTTCTCACTTGGTGTTTAGCTCATTCTCAAGTTCTGTTAATTTACGAGAAGCTTTTACTTTGTCAGACACATCTTGCCCTTGTGAAAAGAGGCGCTGACGCTCTTTAAATGTCAGGTTTTCAGGGGCTCCAGAACTGCCAGGTGAGTCTGCTTCTTGGCTGGACAAGAAGAAAACACAAAAGATTATGCATCAAAATACAAGTACCTAGTCTTTAAGTAAATTTTCCTAAGGATCATAAAGTTTCAGTGAGACGTGTTCATTGTTGTACACTGCTGTAATTACGTGTGTTGTGGCTGAGACAAACTACACCTACACTACAGTCCAAGAAGAACTTTAAAAGCCAATATATGCTCATATAGTTAAATTTAAATAAACAAAGAGGACAGAGACAGTGGCACAGGCCTATAATCAACCTGAGTCAACAGTTAAGACTTCGAGTAAGAAAACTAGGGATGGCTGAGTTAACCAGAGATCACATGAATACCAGGAATACATGGCAGCTAGCCTGTAATTATAGCCTCTTAGACGGGATTTCCAGAGCAAGCAGGTTAGCAAGACTAAACATACTGATGAGACAACTCTGTCTCATTGAGTAAAGTAAGAATGATTTAAGGATGATTCCTGTCAATCTGAAGCCTCCACATGCACCCACATACATGTAAACATGTGGCACATACACACAGACATGCCTGTATGCCTGGTGTCACCCATCCACACTAAAAATGGGGGGAAAAAACCCGACTCATTGAGTTCAATTTCAGCAAGCTAGCATTTCTTGCCAGCTAAACAGGTTTAATTACTGGGGATCCAGTTTAAAAACACAACATCTCCACAAACCTTCCATGTACTTGAGAGGCATTACAGACCCGCCCAGTCGAATACTAAGAGACAGACCAGCACTGTTAGAAGTGCAGAGAACATCTACAATGACCAAATGTTTAGCTCAATTCCAGAAGGAAGCAGACTGTGGCCACAAGCTGACTGACAGGGCCTGGCCTTCATGCCTCTAACATTTCCATTGTGCAGCAGGCAGGTCCAGGATCTACCCCAAACAGAAGCATGCTAGCAACACCAACTTTAGAAAGGTCTGCACATACAAGTGTGGGGACTCACACCTACAATCAGAGCACTAGGGAATCTGGGGAACTTGGACTACCACAAGTTTGAGACCTACAGAGAAAGACCCTGTGTGTGTGTGTGTGTGGGGGGGGGGGTTGGACCCTACATTCTCACATGTTGTACAGTAAAAACACCAGGATGCCTGATAAAATCTGACATGATTCAACAAGGACAAGAATATGAGAATAAACCAGAACAGATTAGACCCAGCTCAGCCCAGCCCTTAAGTACCTTCTCATGTGCTTCTCTCTTGGGTCCCGGGAAGCATCATGGGCTCCCAAGATTGTTCCTGCAGATCCTGTGTAAGAAGAGTGCGGTCCTTTTCCGGGGGGAAAAAAAAAGGCCAAGTTAAAGTATTGAATTATCTCTAAAACTTTACTCATCATTGCGTGTCTACAGGAAAATAAGCCTCCTTTAATTACTGAGAAAACGAGAAGTCAAAGGCTCTTCATATGCTCAAAGATTCATCAGTTAGAACTCACTACTCTCAGTGGCCCGGTAATCCAATCACCACCATAGCCAATAAATGACATTAGGCCTTTTGTTCTTAGATGGAAAAACTGCAACACAGTCTTTAAAAAAACAAAGCAAAATAATAAAATACCTAAAGTCAGCACATGGCACAATAACCACAAATACAGAAAACAAACCACGTAAAATTTAAATGAGAAGTAAGCAGAATATTTTAGACATACTCCCATGCACTGTAGGAGTTTTGTGCTTATTAAATTTTTTTGTGAAAATTGTATTTATTTTTATTTTATGTGTGAGTGTTCTACATGTATACCTGAATGCCAGAAAATGGTATCAGATCCTATTATAGATGGTTATGAGCCACCATGTAGTTGTTGGGGCTGAACTAAGGACCTCTGGAAGAGTAGACAGTACTCTTAACCCAAGCCATCTCTGCAGCCCCACAGTTTTCAGACACAATCACTGAGAACAAATGCAACCCTACAGTTTAAGAGTTAAACCTACATCTATGATTAAAATTCCTTTGTACAGGATAACTACTAGATTTCTTCAAGATAGCTGTAATTATTAAAAGCAAAATAAAGCCTTTGAAACAAATCAGTTACCAAAACCAAACTAAAATAAAATTCCTAGTATTCCACATTAGTGCTGCTGATAAAAAAAAATTCCAATGAAACAAAATGTGAGGGCAGAGTCAGACTGGTCCTGTGCACATCACATCTGTGAGGGCAGAGTCAGACTGGTCCTGTGTGCATCACGTCTATCCTGGCCAAGAAACCACAGCTGAGCTTGATGCCCAAGTTAGCCAACATTTGCCAAGACTTCAGGCCAAGAGATGAAACAGATAAAGGTTTACCATGTATCAAATTATATAATGTTGTAATAAATATTATCTCAGAACTATTACAATATCCAACATAACATTACAAAATAAAGTAAGGGGGCTGGAGAGGGAGTTCAGCTGTTTTAAGAGTACTTGCTGCCCTTGCAGAAGACCAGGTTTGGGTTTCTAGCACCCATAAGAAAGCTTACAACCATCTCAATTTTCTTGTGACACAGACACACAAGCAGATAAAACACTCATAAAATAAAAGCAGATTCACATCTAAGAAACCAGCTCCTAATAAAATAAAGTACAAAAGGCTCAGAATATTTGGCAAACATAGACAAGATTGGATTAAACAGACCACAAAATTAACACCATGTTTTTACACTAAAATACTCCTCTTTAGAGACAGGAGAATGGAATTTCTTCCATATAAAGAGCCTATGCGTAGAGTATTTTGGATTTATCCAGACAGCAAAGCAGCCTTCTAATTGCAACCTCGAAACACCTGAAGTTCAGGCTTCCCAAGTCACTACAGAGTGTGTCATCTTCAGCAAAGCCTCCTGGCAATCCACAGCCAGCTATGATTGCCCACACGAGTAACCTGCATAGTTGATTTCAATTCAAAACTTTATATTCATTTTGTCTGTTAGTAAGAACACTGTTTTGTACTTCTGCACTTTGCTGAGAGTGACACTGGCTTCTTCCATGAGCAAAAATCAGTTCAAATTTTCCAGAGTGTTTAGAGTTTGCTATAATGTTAAAACTTTGACCTGATTATATGTACAAAATTGCCAATCACAAGTAATTTCCAAAGAGCTCTAGCAAAACATAAATATCATTTAAAGACACAATGCCACTGAATTTCTTGATTACTTCAATTCCATAAGCTCTGTATCTAACATGACCCCTTGGCAGAGGCCGAGTCCCACCTGCAGAGGCACGCTTCAGCACAGAAAGGGCTAGAGAGAGCCCACAAGGGAGAAGACGAGGCCAGAACGTTGCTGCATGTGCTGCAGGCGGCTCCAGAGAGGTGCGTGAGGTGTGAAATGAAGTGAGTGGTATAACTGAGGACCAAAGTTGACAAGTGTGTTTCCTAACTATATTGAAACTATGAAATCTGTCCAATGTTCATAAAATTTGATATAAAATCAGTAACATTTTTCTTCAAAATTTACTGCTGTTCCATAAATGCCTTGAAAAAAAACACCAAATTCTAATATTTATAACAGAAATTTTATAAAAGGATTGGACTTTTTGGCTTTCAGAGTGACTTAATGAAACTACTATATACCAAAACAGATTAAAAGTCTGATACACATGGGAAAAAGAATTCTGGCGCCGGGTGGTGGTGGTGGTGCATGACTTTAATCCCAGCACTCGGGAGGCAGCGGCAGGAGGATCTCTGTGAGTTTGGGCCCAGCTTGGTCTATAAGAGTTAGTTCCAGGACAGGCTCCAAAGCGACAGAGAAACCCTGTCTTGAAGAAAACAAAAAACAAAAACAAACCAGAATTCTGGCAAGCTCTTTGCAGGAAATAAACTGTACTGAGTCTTAAGAGAGTTCGGCTTCTCTTAGAACTGCTGAATTGGTATTTGTGTAAAAGGCAAGCAGAATTTTAAGGCCACTCAACATTCACTAAAATTACACTGCTGGATGCTTGATGTCAGAATTTCCCTTTCATGTACGGCCAAGGAAGTTTAACACCTCAATGTGAACATAACTGAGCATAATTGCAATGCTTGCTACAATTCTGTCATTTACAGCCCCTCCTCCCACTCAAAAGCTCCAAGCCTACAAAGGCTTGGGTGCTATGCTATTAGGTGCAAAAGAGCAAGATAATGAAGGGAGTGGAACAAGTAAGAGGGACAGAGGAAACAAGACTAAGGTCTGTGGGCAAGGGCTGCCTGTGTTGGGAGTGAAGCTGTACTGTTAACAGTTCAGTGAATGTCGTAACACCCAACCAAGGCTCCACAAAGGGTGTGAGTCACTGCATAGGCCTCAGGAACTCACAGTAAAGGACGTGAAGTTAAAGTGCAGGTGATACTCTGGCACTCTGCCTTCAGAGACATTGGTATGTTTGAGAAGGCACTTGCTTGAACAAAGGTAAGAATTACTTGAAGACATACAGTAAAAAAGCCAAGACCAACAGTACTTGAAATAATTTGGTAATAGTGTAGGACTGACTGTCGTCAGTGGATTAGAGACAGAATGCCTTAAAGTGTAAGAGAATTGGAATACCAAGAACAAATTAACAGAGCATTAGCACGAACACCACAATCACAGGTAGAGGGAGATCACATGCTTAAAGTGATCAGGTAATACCCAAGGCCAAGACAGGCATGGTCTCAGTGTACCATACCAAGTGGCAGGGGTACAGAGATCCCAGGCTCAATCATCAAGACAAGAGAGGTCTGATTCGCCATTCCCTCTTTACCTCTACCTTTCCAGTGGCCAGGCCGGTAGAAGCTTGGTTTGCCTGGAGGGGGTGGGGGCGGGCCTGCTTTGTTAGCCGTACTGTTGGCTTTGGCCAAGGGTGGCTGGAATGAGTTGGAGAGAAAGATGCCATCCGAGGCTGGGCGTGGCTGCTGCGGCTTAGGAGCAGCAAGAGGAAGATGCTCATGAGACTTTCTTGTGCTGGGGTACTTATCCTGACCTGTTGGGCCGCAGTCCTCCTCCTCCTCATCATCATAGGCAACAAACTTGGCAGTGAACAGCGAATCTGGGGAGAGGACCTGTGTTTTGAGGTAGGAGGCGTTTCGCTGAGGTGGGGGAGGAGGGGCGCTGGGTGCTGGGGACAGGGATGGGGGCTCATAGTCCCGTGGAAGTGGAGGTCGGCTCAGCCCAGGATCTTCGGGCTCCAGCAACCTGCGTGCTGCCTCGTCGTGCTGTCTGCGCCTCTCAGCTTCTAGGCGGCTGTAATACCCTTCTTCCTGTCGCCTCTGCAGGCAGGAATAAACAAGAGTGCAAGAGGTCAAGGGTCAGGGGGCATCAGTGGACCCTCTGAGCCTTCACAGGGAACGACAGGTACACTGATAATCACTATCGTCACTACACTGGCATGTCCACAGGACATCACATTTCAGTGTCATAATCACTGTGACAGAAGAAGCAGGCCAACTCAGAGCCTGTCTTGTCTCGAGATGTATGAATATACGCAGACTGCCCCGCACTAACATAAACTGCTCGGAGGCATGGGATTAATTAAACCTTAGGACCTTCCTGTCACAGTTAGACTCTGGATCATTTACGTTCTTTATTCTTCTTCTCCTCAAACTTTTCCTCTCCCTTTTTTGTTTGGACAGGATAGTAACTTACCTGTTTCTTTTGCGTTTCAATAGAAAACCATAAATAGCAAGAAATATCACCCATTTTCCCAAAGCCACAATCTAGTAAGTATGCTTTCCACAGTTAATGTATATTTCAAATCTTAACAAACTCTCTGAGGAACAGACAATGAGAGCCAAGCATTAATAGTAGTAGTAGATATATTCCGACACATACTGTACATTTTTATCCAGGCAAACTACAGTTGACAGTATTGAAATTCTTTTAACATTTAAAAAGGCAACAACACAGTTTTGTTAAGGATTGGAAAGAGTTTTAGAGCACAAGAAGAAAGTAAATATGGAAAGGGATGAAAGAGCAAACAAAATAATCTGCCCTGACTTAAGCAAATGTTCAATGCTAGGAAACCAAGTGCAGCCAGGCTTATATCCACTCAATCATAGAAAACTAACAACAGGGACTTTGCTGGTATGATGTTTTTTTCAGTCCTCACTAGGCTGCATCCTTTTCCTGGTCTCTATACAGCTACACACAAGCACACACAGTGAACATACACATCCTAAGAAAGAAAAGGGAAGACTAAGGCCAGTCCCACTCATTACCCTAGTCCCAATTTCCAGCTTTATTTCTTGTTCTACGTTGTGAAATCCTAAAGGAAAGGTATTTTTATCTTCTTGACTATACCAAACCAGTACGCTCTTAAGTTGGGTAATTAAGCAACAACAACATAGGTGGTTTTCAAGTGGTACTGTCGAGAACATTAAATTACATGAAGAACAACCGTTTGGTAACACTGTACGGAGAGGCCAAACCAACCTTTTTCAGTTATACCAAGAACAAATACAATTAAATGACCATGGTGACTTTATCCAGAAAACGGACGCACATGTTCCATAAGAATCACACTGTGGACATTCTGCAGTAAAAATAGTATTTCAGTTTCTTTTTACAGTGACTACTCAATTATAGAAACAATTACTAAAACACAAGGATGTTTGACATAATTGTGAAAACACACATTGGAAAAATTAAATAACCGAGAGTTTCTGCACACAGAAAGCACAGCCTGCTTCCCTCTGAGCACATAGCTCTGATGCAAAGACCAGGCTGCTTCATCAAGGCTCCAGCAAGACCCAGGCTGTTCTAATTACAACGAGGCAGACCTGAGCTGGGAAAGCACGCCTCCCTGCAGACTGAGAACTCTCGGGGAATAAAGAGTGGAGTGAGACCACCACCATAACTTAGAAATTGGCTCCAGTGATGGACACGTCCTGATCTCCTGCAGGGATCACCACTTCAACTGACATTACACAAATCAAAGACTCACGTGTTTCAGAACTGCTCTGCGGCTCTCCTACTGTAAAAGTAGGGTATCAGTTACTGCTCTAGATGCGGCGTGTGCCCTCACATCACCACTCTTATTCATTTAAATGAACCACACCATGTCTCTCAATCTTACTCTTGGATGGTCTTTTGACCATCTCTTCATTAGAAATTTAGACCTTCCTTAAAATTTATGATTTTTTTTTATTTTTTGGGGGGAAGAGGGCATTCCTATTTACATAGTTCACTGGGACTATCAAGGAAGTAACTGTTAATAAAAACTAAACTTTTCTCCATTTGAAGTAGTGACACTCAGAGCTTCTACCTTCACAGAAGGTAAGTAACCAAGAAAAATAGCTTCTCTCAAACCACACAGAAACATGCAATCCTCAGCGACAGGGCAGAGCCGACTTGGGCTCAAGGTAGCAGCCTTCTTACCTAAGAAAGCCTCAGCCTCAGACACAGAATGATCTGAGAGCTACATCTTAAAGTTCCTGCTTTGAAGAATGTCAAAACTGTTATCATTTTAAAAATTCAACTATGAAACTTATTTGAGTTAAAACCCACATATAGAGATCAACAGAATATTTGTTGGGTTACACACTGAATTTTCCTCGTGTGTGTTTTACGAGCCATCCACCCTCTTTACCACCAACCAGAATTAAGAAGTTTTATGAATAACCTGTTTAAAATGGTTAATGAGAACCGACCGTCTTGCTATTCTCCTATTGCCTCCCAGAGTTCACACTAAATTCTCACAATAACTGAACAAACAACACCTTCACAAAAGCCTCCTGGACCCTGTCTGGAAACCAGAGCACTATCATGTCCCAGACCCCAGCTCTGGGGCATGGTGCTCAAGAGTTGGAGGAAAACCAGCTCAGAAGCAAAGGAGCCTGAAGACAGTCCAGAAGAGAGGTAGGCAGGCCAGATGGGGCTAGAGTTTTTGGTCCAATAGCAAAGGCTGGAAGATCCGTCCCTGTTCTGTCTTAAGCATCCTAGACACACACATTTCTAGCCCCCTTTGCCCTAGCCAACCATTTGTGTTCAGGCTAATCTGGTAAAAACTAGCTGCCTTTAGAGGACCATAACCTTTTCTTCAGCGTCTCTCTTTACTCGCTCCTCCTCCTGATGGCGGCGGTCTTCCTCTTGTCTCACACGATCTTCTGCTTCTCGTTTGCGCATTTCTTCCAACTGCTGTTGGCGCCTGCGCTCCTCATCCTGCAACTAACAACAAACTGACTTTAACTTTCACCCAGTACAACCCACCAGCACAGACATAAAAAGCACATCCTTAAACAAGCAGACACAGACACACACCCACACCCACACAGACATGGAAAGTCAAGTAGAAAACACCAGGCTAAATCACTGTTGGACGATTATAAAGCTCATGTATTAATTAGCTCTTATCATTTCAAAGTAAATTACCTAAAAGCTTTGTTTCCACAGTCCCAATGTTATTTTTCCATTAATCATGACTCAAAGAAACAAGTTATTTCATAACTCATGCATTAATCATGTACATTTTTTTTTGTTATAGTAAATGTAAGCTACCTCCTACAAATCACCAATAGGCTCTGCTTTAAGAACTACAGATACTACAACCACCCCGAATGTTAAGAAAAGTCCTTTCTCATGTGACATGGGTAGGTCTTGCACAGCAGCACAGAGCTGCTGTCCTGAACCCAGGCGAGGATGAGAGCTGTTAAAAGCAGTCTCCTTTACTTGGGCAACAGGGTGAAAGACTAGAGCTCCTCCTTCAGCAATTCCCTACCCTCCATGTATCAACCTGGACTCTGAGAGTCCCTTCCTAGCTGACAAGACCTCAGACTAGTAGTTAATGAGTCTGAAACTGGGATTTGGAATAAACTCATCCTGGCTCATTTTTCTGTATTCACGCATATGGGGGACCACTGATGACTCCCCAATACAGGATATGAGCAAGTTAAAAGTTCTCATGCTTGTCTTAATCCACCACTTCTCTGGCTTTTGCTCATTCAAATTCTACCTTTCTGAAATGACAGAAGGCGCGCACCTTTCCCACCCAGTGTCAAGCACTAACAGCTATCTTCCAATGCCTGTGACATGCTTCTCCTTGCTGCCTTGTGGCTCCTGACCCCCTGACCATATTTCTCTATTCATCAAAAGCTCTAGGGTGGGACAGAGACTTTTATCTAGCGTGATCTACAGCTGCGTCTGTAGTTTTATCACAGATAGTGGTAACACTGAAATGGCTGTACAGATCTGTGCTACAGCAATACCTACAGCGGCACTATGACATATCACCAAGAGGACCGTTTCAAATTCTCCACAATTTAAAAGAATCCTAAAATTATTCTGCTGATCTCTAGCTACTCAAGAAATACTTCATATAAAATTCCTGTGTGATGCGGCTAAATTTCTATAAAATCACCAGTTTTCCTATACACTGTTTATAGAAAAAAACATTTAAACTTCTGGATTTAGATTATATGTGTATGCTTTAAAAAAACCAAACCAAAATAAATAATCCAAAACAAACAAACAAGCAAACAAAAAAACACAGCTGGGCAGTAGTGGCTGATACCTTTAATCCTAGCACTTCAGAGGCAGAGGCAGGTGGATCTCTGTGAGTTTGAGGCCAGTATGGTCTACAGAGTTCCAGGACAGCCAGGGCTATGCAGAGAAACAATGTCTCAAGAAACAAACATAAAAACAAAACAAAACAAAAATCCCACAAAAATCTAGTAATCTTATCCTTTTTCAATGAAATAAAACATTGTATCTAGGGCTGGAGAGATGTGTCAGCAATTAAGGCTACTCTTCTAGGGGTCTGATTCCCAGCAAACCTGCCATCATCTGTAACCCCAGTCCCAGGGGATCTCATGCCATTTTCTGGCCTCCAAGGGTACCAGGCACAGACATGTATGCAGGCAAAATACTCGTACACAAAAAATTTTAAAAAAGTAAAACCCCACTGTATCTAGTAAAAAAGAATAAACCAGTCTACACTTTTGGGTTATTCATGTCCGTAAACAATAAAACACCTCAGAAAAATTGTCTTCTCAAAAAGACAAAAAGCTTTTTCTTTAACGTAATGTCCAAACAGAGGCTGGGATTTAGGGAGTGGATTTTATAGCAGGCATAGACACTGTTTATGAAGAACAAAAGAAACTAGGATCAAAGTCTTCCCTGAGGACTCCAGTGAGGGTGCTTGAGCCAACTGTGCACAGCCCAGAAGAGAAGTCACAGACAATGTCCAAATAAAGCATGGATCACTGGGACAAACAAGAAGCAGCACCCCACAAGAGCACCAAAATTAAATAGCACAAGAACTAGCAAATGCTCAGAGAAAGCAATTTAAGGGCAAATGCAAAGCTACACTTCCTGTTCTCCAGAACTAAGCTCTTCCTGTTGTTCAGCCTGGAAAACACTGCTCTCTGGTAAGCCGACTGGTTCAACTACAGCACTCATTGTTATGAGCACAGTTGCAGTACAGAGCTGGCAAGACACATTTTCTCCAAAAAGTATGGTTCTACATTCTCCTGGCTAGTGAGGTGGTCATCCGGAGGTCTTCTCAGTGTATTAAGCTCTTAGGTTACTATATTTTTTAAAAAGACAAATTAACGAGTACTTTTATAACTAAGACATTTCTTTCTATTGTTTAGTATATTGGGTACACCTTACTTTGTTCCTTTAAAATATTTTACCCCACTTCCCCTCTCTGTAAGCATTAGTGTCTCTTACAGGGCACTGATCTGTCAGGCTCACAGATCTGCAGTAGCAGAGAAAGGGCATCTTTCAACTGCTCTGTAGTCAGTGACGAGTGCCTGCCTGCTACAGTCTAACCAAGCACGGGCGAGGCATCTCGGATCCAATCAGGGCAGTCTGGGCCAGTGCTAATGTGAACCTCACACTCTGGAGTGCAGGGCCAGTAGGAATGCCTGGCAGGTTCTGCACCAGTCTGCATTTCTAAAAAGGTATTTCCAGGTCAAACAATAGTGTAAGCTGAAATTTGTGTGTTTATAAATTCACAAAATATACTAACGTTATTATCACTGTTAAATTAACAACCACATTCAAGTTATCTTAATATAAAAAGGATGGTGATTTCCTTTACTTGTTGGCATCTGAAATCTGTTAGACTCTTTAAAGGCTTTTTAAAAATCCTTTTCTATACAGCTAATATTTTTTTCTAAAATACAATCTCAATTTTAAGATTAAAAATAAAATAACTTGAAGACTTAATACTAAAGATATGTTTGAACTGTTACTTAACGAACACAGGTAAGCCTTGTAGGCAGTCCTCTGATAGTTTAAGGAGTGATGAGAACCTATATCTACAAAGGACCACCTATTCCGGCCTAAGGAAAAAGCTCCATGCTCAGTGTCAGAACTGGTTAGAAAACAATGCCCCCTCTCAAAGTGGCCGAGGACATTAAAAAGAGGACCCCCTAGAGCAGCACAGAGTAATTCCTCTCAGCACACACCATACAGCTCACACTGTTTTCTTAAAGAAATGTGAATTCTAAGCTCTATACCAAAAAGACAGTGGCCCCTAAGCAAGGCAGAGAGACTCAGCAGTCCAGGACACATCTGAATGCTTCCTTTGATAGTTAATATTCTAATTAGGTCTGAAGTACTTAAAACAGCTCTTGACTCAACCCTTTTACACCTGGGCAGCTCAAAGGCTGTGCCTTAGCATTCTATACAAAGGCCAAGCCCCGACAGTGTTCTGACTTATTACAAGAGCCACTGGAAACAACTTTTCACTTTCTTCACCCCACAGAAGCTCATTCCTGTGAGTAGTCATGTTACCCAGGGTACCACATGACCCATTCATATGTGGTGACAAGACAAAGCTCAGACAAGCCATTGAAGGACGAACAGGTCCAGTGAGTATCTGGCTGGTAGCCCAGTACGTCACTTAATAAAAAGGAAGTGCTTTTGATGAAGCAGAAAATATACATACTGTGACAGGAAAATGCAGGCCAGAAAGCAAACTCATAGTGGTTCTCTGGGGCAGAGGGTTAAGGCTCCCACACTGGGTTTGGACTTTTCCTGGGCCGTAGAAGATTTGTTACGAAGAAATGTAAAATAAACAACAGAGACCTGTGTTATACAGCCATCACCAGGCAGTCAAGGACTAGCTTTTAGACGTCAACTAGTAAACCCAGTAGGCAATGAGAGTAAAACAGCCAGGACAGCAAGGTGGGCAGGGGCAACAGTTTCTGAATAGAATGAAATGGGACCATGTAAGGCTGTAAAGCTCAAATGACTAACAAGTGTCTCTTGGAAAGGGGAGGTCGAGGCAGAGTGGCTGTAGTCAAGAGGCACAGGAGGGATTTAGTTCTGCACAGGCTGTATTTGGAAAGTTTCCCCTTTGCCACCAGGAGGAGATGGTATACAGGCATGTTGGTAGCCAAACTTATTGTGCAAGAGGGCTAGACTAGAGCCATGAATGAGATGTCACTGCCATCATTATTGATCTTAAAATTATGGATCTAGAATGAGCAGGCAGAAGCAGCAGGAGGCAGGCCATGGACCAGCAGTGGCATCAGACAAAGGGAAGAGTAGCCATCAGTTTAGGCAGTCCTCCAACCTTAGGGAACTTAGCTGCTCCTAACAAGATAAAGCCTGCTTCATTTACCCCATGAGTCACCCCAAATCCATCCTATGACATGCTAAGAACATGTCGTAAGACTACAGGGAAACACTGCTACCCAGAGACCACATGCTTGCCACTATCCACTCATTCCCTGGAAGAGGTTCCCAAGACAATCTGCAATTCTGACATGTTAAGAGCAGAATGCGTTGTTGTTAACAATTAGTACCTACTAGGGAACTGTATAGGAAGTGCTTAGAAACAAGAGTGCTTAAGATCAATACTAATAATCAAAATATTCCTTTAAAACAAGAAAAACTGAGAACTGCTGACTGGAAATAAAAACTTTCAATGCAAGCATTATTAAATATTATTCATCAAAGATAACTCTACAGCACAGAAAGCTATCTTTGGGCCAAGAGCTGGCCAGTGCCTCTGGTCAGTACCTGCTCTGTAAGGGTAAATACTTGATAAATATTTCCTAAATGACCCCAGGCTCACTCATGTGGCGCACACCTGAAAGCCCAGGAGGACCATGAGTTTGGGGCCATCCTGATCCACACAGTGACACACTTTCTCAACACAACAACAAAGTTCTAATGGATGCAAAACTTAATACATTAAGTTTGTGTACGGAGTGTATGTTTCTCTCTGGTACCCTGTCCTCCAGCTACATAAACAGAAAAGACGGGGCTAGCAGTTGATGGGGTGGCCACTATAGTTAAAATTCAAAGAATTTTTAAAGTACTGACTTTTTTTTTAATCATTTAGAAGTTGACCTAGAATAAATACTGAGTTAAGAATTAATATAAAAATATATATGTCAGAATATAACTGTCTATCAGGTAACATAAATACACTACTGAAGCATAAAGAACATTAAATGACCAATCAAATTTCTCTGATACTAACATTAAGCATGCTGATTTAACAGAAAAATAATCTGCAAATGTTTAATGGCAGACTATAAATTGGTTTATCTGCTAAGTGAACTAACTAAAATCCACATGGTATTAAGAAAACTATGAAGCAGGTTCATAGGAAACCTATTGTTTTACCATAAACAGTGACATCTTAGCTACATTCAAACCTGGGAGTAGAGTCAGTGTCCTGTCAATGAGTTCAGTGACCATACTTAAGATCTGTTTCCAATGCAACAAGAATGACATCATTACCCAGTGCAACCCTTATTTCATTTGTCCACACTTGAAGTAAGAATACACAGAATCAAATTATGACTAAAACTGTAAGAAGTCAGACCCATAAACAAACAGTGACATTTAAAGTTAACGAGGAAGTAGAGTAACTAATCTAGGAACATTCAGAGGCATGCTTCTAGTCACGGAGCTAGTCTCCTGACCCAGGAGGTTCTAGGGAGAACTGACTACTGAGAACACAGAACAGCCATCACCAAAGGGAAAGAAACAAGAACATACCAAATCTAGAACAGAGATTGCTGGCATAGCAGTCTGCTGCAGGTAACAGAGAGGGGGAAAAAAAGAAAGATGAAGTGTGAAAAAAAAAGTTAGGTTTAGACCTGTATTCCGCCACCGGCATCTTTGCTGCTGTCATGCTTCATCTGTTTTTGGATAACTTGATGAGAAAACTATAGAACCACAGACTAACTTCTAGCATTTAGAAACAGAAAAATGTCCACATGTCATTAATATTTTGAGTTTTATCATTAAGAAGCACAAATACAAAAAAAAAGCAAAAATTCCCTTAGTGTTATTTTGAGATTGATATTAAACTAAATATAACTATTAAAATGAAATTTACTAAATATCAAAAAATTTCAAGTATCATAATCCATACTAAAGTCTTCAAAATATTCAAAGTAGTAGCAATTTTGCAAAACTCTGACAAATCTTCAATGAAAATCTCATCTTCACAGAAAAGATTACTAGGATGTTACAATGTAGTGGCTAACTTTTCACTACTGGGCTCAGCTGTCGGAGGAAGCGCACACTGATGCTGCGCAATCACTGGCCATCAACAGCAGCTGTCACCCGCTTCAAGCATCTATCACTAGCTAGTCACGGTAGAAAGGGATACACCAGTTCTGGCCAGTCCAGACAACCAATATACTGGAGTGCCTGAGAGTCTGACCATAGACACAGTGGGAACCAGTCAGTGCACCCTTATAGTAGTAGTCCCAGCTATCAATTGCTCTTTCAGATAAAATGGTTGATGTGACAGACATAGTTATTTTTAAGAATGTTTACTAAGGATACTAGAAAAATACTAGTAAGATAGTATAACTGTTAAAAATTACATTCTGGTCTTACTTAAGAAAGCCAGTATGTAAAAGGTAATTAAACGGAATCAGAGCAATATATACGTATATGTTTAAATATGTACATATGAAGAAGTATGTGTGTTAATGGATTCAGGAAAAATTCACAGAGCAAGCTGAAAAGGAGACGATCACACTACTGGACTCTTAACAATATCATCAAAGATTAAATTTCATCATGCCTTTGGAGTAAGGTGTCTGACCTAGCAGCTGTTTTAACAACCCCTCTCATGCGCAACATTAAAAAGAAATCAGAAAAAAAATTGTATAGATAAAAAGTATCAATAAAACTCACTACCATGACGAACAACAGCACTCTGCACAAGTTACTATCAAGTGCCCAAGTTATTAACAATAAATGCCTCTCAACAACCATGTCTGACAGGGAGTAAAGAATCTAGTTTTCACCCAAAATTTGGTATTTTAAGAACTTATTTGCATTAGGCTAAATTTTGCCTACAAAATTTTTATTTAAAAAATAATAAAAATTATTTTTGTAATATGGAAATATAAATTATATCCAAAGTTATTAGCGTCTTTATGTTACAACTACAATTATTAAATTAAATAAATATTTGAGGTATCAATTGTAAAGTAAGTGCACAGACCCTCCATCTGGTAATGACACTGAACTTTAAAACTGATGTCCTGAGTTTCCTCTGCTCACAATCAGTATCAGGGCCTGAAGCTTTCCGTGGGATGCCCTTGGCACATTAGCCAAGCTCAGTGTTCTTATTATAACTCTGGCTGCTTTGCTCACGGCAGAGCCAAGTGGCTATTATACTTTACAGAGCCCACCAAATCTCAGGTATTTACCATCTGGCTCTGTCAGCCAAGCCCTGATTACAATTGTGAGTGGTCATTACTAGGTACTTGTTTTCTCAACTGGGTGTAGTGAGGATAACTATGTGGCTGGCTAATTAAAACAATGAAGCCCTAGGGGCCTGGCTCATTCCTGCAGCATGTCAGCCAGGGTGAGCAGGTGAAACCAGGGGCCTCTTAACTCTTCCTTGTGATTGTGAATAGTTGTTTCCGCAGAAACACCCAGAAAATACCATAGGGAGCACAGATATGCACAACCAAGGCCTTTCCCCTTTACCCTGGCTCTGCGCTCAGCCTCCAGACGCTGCATGATCAGCATGGTGTCCACATCATCATCCTCCTCTTCCTCATCATCCTCATCCTTCTGCTTGGACTCCTGCAGTCTCTTCTGGAACTGCCACTCCAGCATGAGCTTCCGCAGGCGGTCGCTCTCCTCTGCAGTGCGGTCCACCTTGTTCTGCAGCTCATGGATCTCCTTGCTCAGCATGTCCACAATGTGCATCTGCTGTTGCTTCTCCAGCTTCTCCCTGGCATCTCGTTTCCAGGGGTCTGGAGACAGACTATCACCAGAAGACAGTTCTTCTTTACTGATGGTGATGTACTGCAGGTCCCTGCGCTCAATCGTGCGGGGCTGTTGCTGGGGCTGCAGCTCCCGAATGACTGTTTCTTGGGGCCTCTGCAATGTGGAAGGCTTTTCTGGCTTGGTCAGTGTGGCCAAAGGAGAGAAGGAAGCAGGGTTCAGGGACTGTGTGCGCATCTGCCCCAACTTCCGCTCCTGCTCCCTACGCTTTCTCTCCCGTTCCTCCTCGAGGCGGGCCTTCTCTTTCTCATACCACCGCTGATGTTCTTCTCTCTTTTTCCGCTCTGCAGCAGCCACCTGAGCAGACTGGGGTCCTACCTGGTTGGTAGGAGGAGGTGGGAGGGGCAAATCCACTGGAATGCCATCAAAATCACTGGTGTAGTGGACAGGAGGTGGAGGGGGTGGTGGAGGTAGGTCTGTTCGAATGGGCTGGGAGACAGCGACAGGGGTGGGTAGAACTGCTGCTGGGGTTTTCCAACGTCCAGGACCACTTTTGGTCAGAGTGGAAGCAGGGGTGACTGACTTGGAGGAATGGTTCAGGTGCTCTTGGCTGGATGTGCTGGAGTCCACTGAGGAGCTCTGATTGATCCACATATCACTGTCACACTTGCGATCCATGCCAGCCTCTACTTGATGCCGCTCAAGTTGGTAAACCTTCTCTTCTCGAAGCTCTTCCTGGGAACGGGTAACACGCTGAGAAGATAAAGTGGAAACTGTAATACTTTAGGGGGTCACTAGAGAAATCACCAAAATGTCATACATGCTTAATCTTCACAGAGAACAGACTACAAACATGGTGGAATGAATGGATAACCAGAAACAGACTGTTTTTATGGTTCACTGGGCAAATGACACAGCTGGAAATCTGTCTACAAAAGAAATAAAGATTTTCTGTCTCTTTGATGATGCATGCTATTCCTGTCACTCCGGTGCTGGCAGGTAAAGGCATCTCCTCAGGCTCCAGAGATGAATGAGCATAGTAGAAACCAAGAAAAAAAAAAAAAGCAACAAACTCCTGACATATAATTCTAACTACTAAGTAATGCTCATTGTATATATCCATGGTTCAATTCTGAATGAATTCTACAGCTCAGGACTAGCTTCATAAGCTCTTTGATTGAACTAAGCATGCAAGAGTAAGTTCCATTCATCTAAGATGTTTTAGCTCCAATGTTAGCAAAGAAAAAAGGCAATAGCATACTCTGATGAGCATTAAGTTTTTGAGTGCATGAGGAAAAAGATTAAAACAAGTATTTTCCCCCCATAAGCCTAGTAATGAAGCCTGCAAAGTAGCATGTATAGAAGCAGCTTATCCTTATAAAAATAATCACTATGATATGCAAATTAATTCTTTATTCCACTTTTATAATGAGCAGAAACTGAAAATGTAAACCTGAAAAATAAACAATTTATATTTCCTTTTAAGAAAATATGAATTACCACTTAACCATAACAGGAAAAGTGTAACATTAACTCCAATTGGGTAAAGCTTAATTTTCTACAGGTTCTTCATCCTGGTGGCACCCAATTTACAACCCACACTAGAATATCATGGAGTTATATGCCATAACTAACTCAACTCTCTCTGCACCTGCTGCCTAGTGCAGTCTTGGTTTGGTACTTGAGAAGATGTGGTGTGGGCAGGCAGAAGGACATCCAGCTGTTAGCAGTCATGAGGCCCACCCAGGAAAAGGCAGACTCGCCCCCCGGAACAGATGAGAGGATCACTTTCTGCCTAAAGGAAGTTTTTTCTTCTCTTGAGAAATGATTATTTTTGGAATTCCCACATCATTTACTCTCCAGGACACATATTTATTTACGTGTCCTAGACAGTTTCTCTCTTTAAAGTACAATGCTAGCTTCTTCTCCCAGTCACATCTGATAGTACTTCCCAGTTTAACTCCCCAGACTGACATCTCCATCTTTACTGATTTGGACAGAAGTCCAAACTCCTTAGCAGGCTTCTACAATCTTCTAATGAGCCCCGTTTGCCTTCTGATGCCCAGGCCTTTTCCTTCAGAAACATCCTCCGCACAATCACCTGAGATGGACTCTGAACAAGTCAGGTTATCCCCACATCGAGACCCCAGTGGGGTCTAAGAAGAGTATGTTTTCTGTTTGTTTCACTTCTCAGCCCCACCTCCAGATCATCTGGCAGACACAGAACCAAGCGCAAGCTATGCCAGTCACTATATTTTCATTTGCAGTAACTATGCCTTACATTATCAACATTTCATTAACCAAACCTTAAGAGGGACCAGAACTGCTTCTCTTAGGGTGTTCTGAATTTAAGCCTACTCCATTTTGCCTCAAACTTAAAACACACACATAAAAATAAGAGGACAACTTTACTGTTGTATTAGTTACCAATTGTGTTTCAAAACTCACTCAGTCTTGAGCTGCAAGATGGTTCATTACGGTAAGGGTGCTCGCTGTCAAGGCCTGCTGATCTGTATTTGATCCCTAGAACCCATAGGATTGAAGGAAAGAAGTGACCCCTGCAAATTCCTCCAACTTCTGTCCATGTGCCCTGTGTACTCGCAACAAACCCACATAAAATACATATTTTTAAAGAAAAATACAGACAGCCATCACTGTCTTTATCCTGCCAAACTTCTGTACCATATTCCTTTGAGAGATGATAAAGTTTGTGACTCCATTATTTCTAACCTGGATTGCAATACTGGAATGATTACTTTCTGTGTGCATATGAGGCTTTTCTTCATAATTTGGCCACTGGTTCTGAGGAGGGGCCATCCGATCCTGGGATTTTGAAGCTGGAAAGGTAAAATACTCTCTGGTGTACGTCTGAGTAGGGATGGGATAGGCTTCAGGTCTAGGTGGAGGAGTCTGCTCCTGTAAAATGTAAAGACAAAAAAAAAGAGCTATTTAAAATTGTATGAAAGGTTAACTTAACATCCAGCGATCTGTTTTACAATCTTTTAAAATGCTGTACATTAAGTGTTATGCTAAAAATAAAAAACGTGATCCTACACTGTGAATCATGAGAAACATTTTAATTTTTCCAGATTTACTCAGTTAGGACTAATTCTCATTTCCCCCAGATTTATTAATTTAAAATTAACTTATCCAACTAGCATATTAAAAAAATAAAAATATTAAATAACAAAAACTCAGGAGTTACATAGTCAATGTAACTTGTGGAGCACTCTATCAGATAACTCAGTCAACAAGTGATAACAAGTGAGAAAGTCTTTCAGTTCATCTCTCAGACCTCAGTGCAGAGGTTTCCAGTAGAGACAGATGTTATCTTAGCTGCTGTTCCAGAAGCATATGGACTCTTCCCTCCAGGGCTAGGAGGCTGATCTGTTGGAAACAATCAAGAAAACCCAAGTTTCATATTAAATATCAAGTAAAATAAACATAGCAACATTCCTTCAAAGGCAGTAGCCATATCACACACACACTGGTTCGATGTCTAGCAGAAAGCTAGAGACAAAGGTGTACAAGAAGTAACTCCCTACACCCCCACACCAACTCAGAAAAGGGCTTCCTCCAGGGCCAGGAAATGGTTAGCATCTTTGGTAAAGAGACACAAGAGTAAACACTTGATGTTTTTTGAATTTAATAGAGGTCTTTATTAAACAGCCTTCCATTCTTACTTCTTTGTTAGCAATTCTTTAAAATGTAAAAGACCTCAGCTTAAGCTGGCAACCTGATACCCTTTCCGAGAGACATTTTGATCTACAGTGTTTACTGAGTCAAGGGTTTTATAAGTAAAATTGAAATTTTATTTCCTTCAAAGAATATGATACCTCTAGGAAAACTCCACTCCGGGTAGACAACAATGCAAATAATAACTGGCAAAGAACAATGTGCCCACTCACTCTGGCAGTGACCAAACACCCTTAGAGAATGATTCTTCTTACTTGCCACATTGGGGCTGGAACGGTGATCAGCTCTGTTTTTCATCAGTCTGTCGTCACCAGGAAGTTTCTTTGGCTCACTGTACTCTGTCCAAGGCAGCTGAGGACTCTCTGGGGAGCCATTTTGAGCTGAATTATTATAGAGCTCAAAACCTTCACTCTTTGGTCTGGGTTTACCTGAGCCACGACGATCTGAAACTGAAATAAAAGTGGATTCATTCATTCTCTGTTCCTCCATTGGTTCCTAGAGTCTGCTTTGAATGCTCTGAAAAACTTCAAAGGATGCATCTAAAATACTTATGTTTCATATCAATTCTTCGTATAATAGGGTAATTAAAAAACAAAAATAAAGACAAGCAAGTAGAACAAGACAAAACCCAGATCTCACTGGATAGCCACGGCTGGCCTGGAATTCACCAGGAAGACCAGGGTAGCCCCAAACTCACAGAAGTCAGGAAGCTATTTTTGTCTCCCAAGTGCTGGGATTAAAGGTGTGTGCCATCACAAACAGCTTTATATATAAAAAAAATTTCAAACTTTAAAATGTATTCTGACTAGAAAATATTTCATTTAATTGGTATGTATCTATGGGGAAAATTGACATTATTTTCTCAACAAATAAACCATAACTTATTATAAGTAACAAAGTAACTATTTTAGAGTAATTTTTAAAAAGTCCTCAAAGGTAAATATGCTCCTCTCACTTGATAGAACACATATTAATACCCATCAGAGTCATGGCACCCCACTGCTGTCACCTGCTGTGATTACTGTCTACAGTGCAGTCTTTCATCTGCTGACCTGGGACTGATTCATTACCCACTCCCCTCTTTGGGTTTCAAGATGGATGTTCTGCTTTGACATGCCAACATGTGATTTTGTCAGGATACCTTGCTGTTTCTCTGCTGCAGTAAATGGGATTCTAGGCTGTCTGACATTTTCCTGTTGTTGATACTATACACGACAAGGGCTGGGATGTGCAGGTTCCAAAGCTGATTGGGGAGAAGGCAGCTAAGAAAACAGCACTACACTTAACAGACTGTGCATACATCTACTAAAATCTATCATTAAGGCTGATCTGAAGGGTCAATGATCATAGAATAATAAGAGTCACAATGTTTTCAAGTCACAATGCTTTCTTCCTCTTATAGTTTCTAAAATAAATTTTTAGGAAGCTTTAAATTTATATTGATTTTTTCCTAAAGATTTTAATATAGCTGGAGGATCAGTTCCCACAAATAAATTACTTTGTTGAAATAACTGGATTTTCTCTGATGAGAAATATGGCAATTTAACCTTGCCTTATTTTAGTACAGGCAGAATTAAAAGTACTACTGACATGCATATGCATATAAATCTCTTCTAAAGAATACGAAATACAATTCCTATCTTAAAGACTTTATGTCCTGATTGTGCCTATCAAAATTCAAAATCTATTCATTCTCACTGGTGCCCGAGTATCTACCTACTCTGTACACGATCTATGGAGATCATTAGTAGATAATCAGCCAAACAGGCTGAGGTTAAAATTCTCTTGAGAGCCAGGGGAACTTGGATAAACTAAAGGGGTTCAGGTTAGCTGGTGTCCACCTGAATCCTGACCTGGTAGTATTTCTCAGCACCATGCACTCTTAACTTTTAACTTCAAGAACTGGGCAGTAACAGTACCAGCAGCTGCTACATGGGACTTCTGATAACTCCCTTTGTAAAAACAATGATCTTATATGTATGAGTGCTTTGCCTGCATGTATACATGTGCGTGTTGGACTGGTGCCCAAGGAGGTCAGAGGAGGGCATCAAATCCCCTGAAAAGGGAACAGCAGACAGTTGTAAGTGCTGGGAACTGATCGCAGGTCCTCTGGAAGAGAGGAGGGTGCTCTTAATTACTGAGCACCCTCCAGCCCCAGTTTGTGGACACTTCAGGAGTCACAGTACAGTGTAGAATCAGTGTAGGACAGCTACTCGGGCTTGAGCCACTAGTTCTTACTTCTCTGCATCATGGGGGATGGCTGGTTAAGGAGGGTGGCCAGGCCGTGATAGATGGCGCCTTGCTTTGCAACTTCAAGTGTGACCACAGAACTGGTTCTTGTCATGAGTTCTGCTGCCCTAGGAAGAAAATACAGAGTATAAGAAAACTGAGTGCTCACAGGAGAAGCTGTGTTCAGAACACTCAGGCTTAGGTTCCTCAACCTGAGAGCTGCTTGAGGAAATAAATTTGGCTTTCAGAAAGATTACCTCCTATCTATATTCTTTTTGAAATTATAAAAACATGCAAATATATCCTATGTTATCATATTAATACTCACAATATTTAAAAATTCTATAAGTACTAAGTATATTTATATATTCATTTAAATAAAGTCTGGACTAAAATATGTATTTATGAGTGAACAGAAAAATGGAATTTATGTACTCTTAAGAATTTTAGAATTAAAGAGGCAAATGAGGGCATGGAGTATTTCAGCACTACTCTTTGAATTCCAATTTCAAAATTAAATGTAAAATATCACTTCAATACAATAAGACTAAGCTTTAAACACCAATTAGTTATACCTTTCCTGAGAAAGTCCAACCAGACTTCGTCCATCCACACTGAGGAGCTGGTCACCAGCAGCTAGACGTCCATCCTTAGCCATCAGAAGAATGCAAGTGTAGGGAGAAAGAAAGGCAGCTGTCAGTCCATAGCAGCATCCTTTACACAACACAGCACCCACAGCTAGAAGCATCTTCACAGCATTTCACATAGCATAATGCCCTTCAACTGTTTCCTTTAAACAAATACTAACCACATCTGCAGCACCTCCTTTCACAACAGACTTAACGTAGATTCCCAGTTTATCCTGGCCAGCACCCTATGAAAAAAGAAGGTCAGAACAACACAATGAAATCACACTGCAGGAAATGAATTAACACTCTGCCCACATACACATGAGTAACTTGACAAATTTTCAGGCCTCATTTTATACAAAAACTAGAACTATAAAAACTGTATTAGCCGGGCGGTGGTGGCGCACGCCTGTAATCCCAGCACTAGGGAGGCAGAGGCAGGCGGATCTCTGTGAGTTCGAGACCAGCCTGGTCTACAAGAGCTAGTTCCAGGACAGGCTCCAAAACCACAGAGAAACCTTGTCTCGAAAAAACCAAAAAAGAAAAAGAAAAAAAAAACTGTATTAGTAGAACATACTTTTTGACAAAAACTAAAGAAACTAGTTAGGAATGTTTCTATTCTATAGTTTAGGTGTAGAAGAAAAGTACTCCTACAAAATCAGTCAATTCATGGACAATCTAATGAGAAAACGCCCTTAGGCTTGGAATACTCAAAAGGAGTATTTATAAACAGTCTGAACAGTCACAAACCCAAGAGAATGAGAAACTCTTCAAGTGGCCAACCCTTCACCAGGTCGGGACAGAAAGTTGGCTGTAGTGCTGTTAATTTTAAAACAAGGAAAGAACTTCTTGCAGCAAGCAGTTATGAACTAAGTAAAAAATTATCTAGAAAATACTATACTGCAACTCATATATAACCAAGGATTCAAACACAAATACATAGCATTCTTATTAAAAAAAAAAAAACAACCCTAATGGAATCTTCAAGAAAAACTTAGGTATCATAGACAACTTCAGGATCAATATTCTGCTTAGAGATCATAGTATCAACAGATCAGCTTTGATCTGTTCCAGTAAGATTACTTATTGGAACTATTAAAGCAGTCATTTGTATGAAACCTTACTTGGGTATCAGTGGAAGCACAACTGAGTATATATATACTTTTGCACTAACAGCAGAAAACACAATCACCTTAATAGCTATGAGATATCATGTCCTACAAGAAAAAAAGTAAGCACTAAAACAGTGATTTCAAAAAATTAAAATAGATTTTTTTAAAAAGTAATAATCTGGAAGATGTGATCTTTATGTGCAAACAATCCATAGTTCCTATTAGTTAACAATTTTATTTTACAGAATTTACTGCTGAGGCTGGGCGAGGAGGATGTAGTCATTAGGTGTGCACAGCAACCACATAACAACTAGGAGAGGTGGCAGTGCCTGCCACAGTGCATTATAGGTAAAAAAAACCAACTGGAATTCTGAAGGAAGATAGTATGAAAAGCCATAAAGAAACATGCTAAATTGTAACCCAATTTAAAAATGTAACTGGAGGGGATAGTAGAATAAATCTGGTATTAGATGGATTAAAGGATTAAGCAAGGGAAGGGAGAGGAAATGGTAGAGAGAAAGGTAGGATATATGAAAAAGTCTCATGTAAATCCCTAAGTCAGAAGGCTAACATCAACATATAGTTGTGAGGGTGGGGTAGGAGGAGTCTCAACAGAGGTACATTGCAAGGAGTGAATAGCGCCATTCTAGAAGACGTGGGATAAATGAAAACTGCAGGGCCAGGCATGGGCTCTCTCCCTACAAGGATCAAGGAGGATCCAGAAGTCTCCAAAATAGTGCAGGCTATCGGCACTGCTCCTAGCTGCCCATCATAACTACATGGTTAGAGCCTACCACTGAAGTACCAAAACTTTGGTTACAGAACATAAAAATCAATTTCAAACCAAAAGGGAAAATTCTTCCCTTGGGGACTAACTTTCAAAGTGTCAGAAAGTACAGAGCAGGCTGCTGGGGGAGAAAAGACACCAATAATCTTATTTAATGCTTGTCCCTGCCTACTAGAATACCAACCTGCAGAGCAAGATGCACCAAATGCTGCAACAGTGACATGTCTGTGACAGAGGTAACTAAGTGCTTTCTGATTATATTTGCGGCCCACTCCACAGAGGGAATTTAGTGACTGGTGCTATCATCTTATTGGGGAATCTACTATTCTTATTTTCTGAGTGACTGTGCTGTCAATCTGCCTTTAAATACTTGTTCATATCCACAGACTGTTATTCTCAGTCTAGGCGGGAGATGCCTCTTTATGCAGTGGGCAGCAGTCAGTGTAAAGACTCGTAACTGTCAAAAGGCTAAGGACAAGTGATGGGTTATCAGTCCCAAACTTAACATCTTTTCCAAACCCTCTCCTTCCCCAGCAAAGTTCAATCAACACTGTAGAAGGGGGTGGGGTGGGGTGGAGAGGAGCTGGAGGGCAGGGAGAATGCTGTGAAAGTGCTGACCTCTGGGTATGACAAGGCCACTGCACTCAAAGTTACCTGAAAGTCTAAGCCAGCCAAAATTCCAGCACGGGTGGGAGAAGATCTTACAAGGCCTCACCCCTAGGTGAGGAGCTATTGTCAGCTGACAGAGGCTGACCAAAAAAAAAAAAAAAATCATTCTTTGGGGGTGTGGCCACTGGTAGGTTTCCCATGTGTCAGTGAATGGCTGCATACACTCTATGCGTATATGGGTAGCACTACAGGGCTTAATAGGGGACACACACACACACACACACACACACACACACACACACACGGCATGGTGATGCATGATTTTAATCCTAGTGTTCTGAAAGCAGAGGCAGACTTCTGCTCCCTACTAACTGGTAGGAAAACAATGCTTGCTGAATATAAGAGCAGCACTTTTAGTGGTGTGGAGAAGAGTCTGATTACATTTCTGCATTGCAGTTTTGGTAATGCAACATAGACCTTACAACTTATTTAACTTTTTATTTTTAATTACATGCATGTGCATAATTTTTTCTTTTCTTTTTTATTGAGAAAAGGGGGGAAAAAAGTTTCCACCTCCTCCCAGCCTCCCATTTCTCTCCCCTTCCTCCCACCCTTCTCCCCCTCCCTCTCCAGTCCAATGAGCAGTCAGGGTTCCCTGCCCTGTGGAAAGTCCAAGGTCCTCCCCCCTCCGTCCATATCTAGGAAGGTGAACATCCAAGCTGGCTAGGCTCCCACAAAGCCAGAACATTAAGTAGGATCAAAACCCCGTGCCATTGTCCTTGGCATCTCATCAGCCCTCATTGTTCGCCATGTTCAGAGAGTCCAGTTTTATCCCATGCTTTTTCAGTCACAGTCCAGCTGGCCTTTGTGAGCTCCCAATAGATCAGCCCCACTGTCTCAGTGGGTGGGTACACCCCTCGTGGTCCTGACTTCCTTGCTCATGTTCTCCCTCCTTCTGCTCCTCATTGGGACCTTGGGATCTTGGGGGTGGGGTGGGATGAGGGTAAGGGGAGATGGGGAGAGAAAAGGGAGAAGGGCAGGATGGGGGGAACTTGTGGAAAAAGGATGATTGGGATAAAGGAAGGTTGGATAGGGGAGCACGGAAGCACAATTCTTAGTTATGGGGGCCACCTTAGGGTTGGCAAGAGACTTGAACCTAGAGTGGCTCCCAGGTGCCCAAGGCGATGTCCCCAGTTAGTTCCTTGGGCAGCTGAGGATAGGGAACCAGAAATGACCCTATCCTATAGCCATACTGATGAATATCTTGCATATCACCACAGAACCTTCATCTGGTGATGGATGGAGATAGAGACAGAGACCCACACTGGAGCACCGGACTGAGCTCGCATGTGCATAATTTTAAAGTATAGATTTGTGCACACGAGTACAGCACTCACCAAGACCAGAGGCCCTTGAAGCTAGACTTATGGGTAATTGTGAACCACCCTATATGGGTGCGGGGAATTGAACTCAGGGCCTTTGCATGTTCTTAACTGCTGTGTCACTGTTTCAATTACAATTTAAATGGCAAACATTTATTCTTTAAATAAAAACCAACTACTGTCATCTCTAGCAAGAAAACATTTGGCAATAATAACTAATATATTTTAGTAGCACTGCTATAAATAACACCAAGTATATATTTTAGAACAATAAATCAATCATGTCATTTCTGGTATGTTCCAGAGTATTATTAACAAACCCCCAAATAATCTTCCTCTTACTTGGAAAAACTACAGTGAGAATACATTTAAAAATCATGGAATAGACTGACCTGAAGCGAAAGTAGCCTGTCTGCCCTTCCCTGCACACTGCTGCTGTCTGCAGTCCCCCACCTGGAGAAATGTCCTAATCATTTTAATCATCTCTTCAGTAATAACACTCCTGAGTAACAACTAGGCTCCTTAGTTCATAGCTATTCTAATTCTAGACACCTACTACATAAGCTTACATTGTAGACTCAATACGAACTACAAGTAGTTACTTAAATAACCTCAAATCCTGGCTATTTCAAGTAAGCCAATTTAACACACACATATACAATGTGAAATTTTAATAAGCACACATTTAAATATTCACGCAAAATTGATCCCTTGGTAAGTATTTAACGATCCTGTTAGGACTCTTAAAGTAGGCACAAACACATTTTCAGTGTCAGAAACATCCTGGCAAAATGAGGAAATGCTTCCAATTTCACCTACCTAGAGAAATCACCTCTTCTAAAGCACACGTGAATTCCACTGTCTGCCTGCTGTCTGCCAAGACACATGTTCTCCTTCCTGAGTGCATGCTCAGGTATTAGCTTCCCAGCACTGCATTTCCAGCTGGACTCTGGCTCCCACAAGTCTCCATCATTTAGTGTCCCTGGACTCACCTCCCACCAGCACCCGTCCTCTGCTCTCCTCACTAGCATTCATATGGAATCCCCTGTCCCCGTGGACGGCGCTCACAGTGGCCTGTCTTACAGCTGTCTGTGTAAGTAAGACGGTCTCTCTTTTCAACTACAGCGCATGATCAGTCACCCAATGTTACACCACAAAAATTCCTTACCATGTTGGGAGGTTTTACTACTTCATCTGAATAGAAATAGCAACATGCTAATTAGTCTCGGGTTTAAAGAAGAAATAGCACAGATACATGTAAAAAGAAAATCTGAGGCATCTAATCACTTACATCTTATTTCTAATAAGGCACAATATACTTTTAGCCTAGTAAGACTAAATTCAAAATTTCTTACCATGAGGTAGCAGTTCCTATTTTATAGACATATAATAATTAAAACTTATTTTATGGTAGTTCTACTAAGTTCCTAAGTAAGAAAGAAAAACAGAGTTTAGAAGTTATCTCTTATTTGATACTGCACGTCAGTGTATGGCTTTTCAGACACTGAAGGGTACATGTGTGGCCTATTTAAGCACTAACCAGAAGTCAACAATAGAACACAAAACAACAGCTTAAGGGCACTGGCCAAATAGCACTGAACCATTTCCAATCCTGCTGTTCAATACCACAGTCACTAGGACACATGTACTCAAAATGTGGCTAGTTCAAACTGAAAGATGTTGACTTCAAAAGCATAGCATGAAAACAGGATGGATAACACCCTATTAATCTTTTTATAGTAATTATGTATTAAAGTATTATTTTGAAAATATTAAATTACTTTTTAAAAAAAGCTAGGAGAAAATTTTAAGTTACCTGTGTGACCCACAATCTTTTTACTGAATAGCACTGTTAAGAATGAAAGAATTTTTTGGTGTGCTGTAGTTTATCAGTCACCATTATTAGCAATAAATTCATAATTATGCACAAAAGTGTCAAAGTAACATCTTACTGTAACACATATGTTAACATTACATATTCTGATTTCCAGCCATGAGAAATGCAATGAGAATAATACTGAAATAAATATATAGGGATAAATAATTTTTTAAAAAAACTATTTTCTAAAGGTAACTAAAATGCTTAAAATGTTTGTTCTACTTGGTTGTCAAATTATAAGATTAAACATAGCCACTACAAACTTCTCATTTAGTAAGTCAACTCCTTGAATGAAAGGAAGAAGGAGATCGTTTAGAAAACAGTTACATGTTTCCAGGGACACCAGGCACTACCCCTCGTAGAACCTGAGATCCACATCCACAGCACAGTGCTCAACGTAGATGGGCTTGGCCTCTGTGCCCTTTGTGAAGACCACCTAGAAAGCAAGTGCCCAGAAAAGCAGGCATTCAATATTCTAATCTTAAGACTGCACCCGACAGATAGGTCCTTTTCTTCTGTTTATGTGGAGAAGTAGGGTAAGGGAGGAGAGAGGACAACTATCTGTACTTTACCTGTAGAAGGTTAGGAAAGAATGTAACAAAGGAAAACAAACCATGTCAGAAAACAGGACACCCCCCACCCCCACCCCAGACTAGAGAGACACATGCACACACCTATTAGCTGCCCCAGCCTCTGGTGAGATGTGAAGGTCCAGAAAGAAGGCTGTCCGTCTGTCCTCCTAACTCTTACTACCTTCTCAGAGCCTGAAAGGTGGCAGTTCCCTTCTCAGTAGGGAGGCACTACCACAAGAAGCCTGTTCTCCAGCTTGGCTGCCAACAGAGTGTGTGGGAGTATGCCTCAGTAACAGCATAAAAACATCATTAAACCCAAAAGAAAAAAAAAAAAAGCCAGAGGAAGAGGTGTCTGCCAAGCAACATAGGGCTTAGCCTATTGTTCTGGGGTGGAGGCCCAGCCTAGACTCCCCAGCTGGAGCACAAAACAATGTGGGCTGGATGACCTAAGAGCCAGAAGCAGCCCAAACGAAACTCCAGACAGAAACGCTGCTGGGAAGCTCTGTGCTCACCAGCATTTTCCTCACGTCTTTTAGTTGCTTTCTCAGACCAACTATCAAAGCCCAAATAAGGGTTTTAAAAACACTCTAAACATCTTTTTCTAGCAACTACCTTAATTTTTAAATTGGTTTAAAATGCTTTCTTCACATGAATTTCACCTGCAGCAAGTCTCAAAATAAGTTATTCCAACAGATATGGTGGTAAACAAAGTAACTGAGCACAAATTCCATAAACTAAGCTCTAATCTCAGCTGTGTTCTTTTCCCATTTACAGCAATACAAAACCACCAACAAAACAATGAAATTGACCACATCATCCATCTTTTCTTTATCAAACAAATGAGAATAGCCCCCCAGGAGTTCTGAAATGGGATATGGGAGGGGGTTATTTCGACAGAATTGTGCAGAACCTCCTTAAGAGTCTCAAACCTGAGAGTCCTGAGAAGCCGCCTAAGGTGTAACTGCAGAGTATAAATACACCTGGGTTCCTAGGCCTTAAATGAGGGTGAGGTGTGAAGGGGTGTCATTCTGTTTCTTTGTAACCACAGAGCAAAAAATTGGTTCTTTAAAGGAATACCAATTATGCTATTAGATTAATACTCCAATGAAATTCGGAATTTCAGTCAATCCCAGAAATAAATACTTATGTAATAATAATCCTGTGAAAAAAATTACCTTCTTATGTAATTCACTATTTTGTTTTTAGCAAAACATTCATAATACTGTTCAAACTCATAAACCACAGTCACAAGGGATACTGTGTCATTTCAAGAAAAAGACACTTTTTGCATTTCTGTGGAAGACCCTTTCCTGACACAGAGGTACTTTGGAACAAAAATAATTTTTTAAAAAGACTTTTTCATTTTTATCAATGTGTGTGTGCATGTGAATTTGTTATGTGTGTGCATGCCCTGGAGTCCTGAAGAAGGCACTGGGGTCTCCTGAACCTACAGTTAGAAGCGGCTGTCTAAATTTGGGTCCTCTGGAAAAACATCTGTACCCTTAATCTTAAACCATCTCTCCAGGCATGCTTTTAAGAGGAACTGAAAACCCCGGGTTCACTTGTTTAATCAGGTCTTTCCCACGAAGGGTTACAGACCATTACAGAATACAATGGGAATGTCTCAAATATTTCAAGGACCTAAATTATAGTCTATGTAAGGAAATGCTCTCCAAGAGAGAAGGCAGCTATTAACAGACAGTTCGCTCTTGCTTTTTGAAATTATAGAAATCTTACGGTTTAAGCTAAGATTTAAAAACTCAGTATTTAGTCTAAAAGAAACTATAACATCTTTAAGGCACTAACTACCAACTTATTTCCAGATAAAATCTGTAATATAAATAGACATTTTTATGTTCTTAAAAACACCACCACAACAAAAGGCTACGGAGAAAGCCTACTCTGCAACTACCAATGTAGCTACAAATAAGATTTGTGAGTATCTGACTAGGCGCTCTTGAAATCACACAGTGGCAGTTACTATTTAAAGCAACCTTTTAAAAACCATATTATAACCAGTAGTGTTAAAACTTACATTTTTCCTGAATAAAAATCATAAGAACGTCATATTTTTTATGAACCTTAAGTATTTGCAACATAAACAGAGAACAACAACTACCCAGGTGTGTAATCACCAGCTACATTTATGGCTCATTCTTCATGAGTGAGTTAATTATTGACAGGTTTAAACAGGTTGTGGTGGAAGATGAAACACATTCTTTAAAGATCATAGTTTGCACAAGAACATTAAGGACAACACCCTGAAGAAACTCACCACTGATTCCGTTCTTCCAACAACGGAGAACCACATTTTTATCTCTAGGACAACAGTCTTGAGCTGGAGACCAGTAGTCTACTTCTCAGTTTCAACAGCAACCAACACAGCTGGCTTTTCGAGAATGGATTGCCACAACCCTGAGCTGGATGCTGTGACACTGGATGGCATTTATCAACATGAGCTGGAACCAGTGTAACACTCAGATTCTTATGCAACCAAGCCACTCTGATTTTCATTCCCTTGTCCTTTATTAAACTTTAAAGGGTTATAAAAATGAAAGGGAACTGTTTGTGTTTTAAAAATCCAAATTAAACAGGAAGTGTCGGCATCGTGTTGTCCCACAGATGAGTAAGAAGTAGCATGCTGAACTCTCCAAAAGCAACGTCTCAGAAAGTAAACTGCAAACCTACACCGCTTCCAAATCATCTGGATTTTATAAAGCTTAACCACCATGTGGAGGGCAAGGAGAAGAACTTAGTAGCAAAACACGGCTCAGGGTTACAGCAGCAGAGTCATACAACAATTAAAAAAGGGAAAAGGCCTGGGTTAAACACACAGACTTCCAGCAAACAACACAAGTACAGACACAGGAAGGCATTCGGGGTGACAGGAAAACACAGCAGGGCTGGGTGGAAGTGGTGTGTGTAAGTAGCTACTACCAGTGTTTTCTATGGCTTCCTACTCAACCATTAGGACAAACAATTGTCACTAGTCTTAAAGGCACAGAAACGGCCGGCAGAAACAGAGACACAGGTGGTAGGCAGGGAAAACTGGACAGAATGCTGGGAGAAGGAAGGCGGAGAGAGAAGCCATGAAGCCGCTACAGACAGACGTGCTGGAACTTTGCTGGGTAGGCCATGACCTTGTGTGATGCACAGGTTAATGGAGATGGGTTAAAGTAATCTGTAGAAGCTAGCCAATAAGAAGATAGAGCTAATGAGCCAAAATTTAAATAATACAGTTTTGTGTGATTATTTTGGGTCTAAGCTGGCCGGGCAGATGGGAACAAACAAGCAGCTTCCTCCAGCAAATAGGCAGGATGAGGAGTGTAGTACTGTCCCAACAGTCCAGAAAACCAAAAGTGTACGTGGCTCATCAGGAGACAGGGCTGACCATCCTAACTTGAACCAGAGGTCTTCATACCAAACTATCTTATATTCAAAACGCACTATGAAATCTTAATGGTATGGTGACTCCATCACTGTATATATAGAGACTTCTCACCTGCACTGCACAGTCCTGGCAGCCTGCAAACCCAGGATACTTGTGTTTTCTTTCGCTGAGCTTTCATTCCCATACTATAAACATGATAAATACAGTATAAAAATGGGCATGGTGAACAGGTAGCTATTCATCTGTCTCATTCAAAAAACAAGTGCTAATATACTACTATTTCATATGTTAAAATGGCATTGTGCACTTGACAGAGAATTTTTAATTGTTTCCTTCAGAGTGCCCACATACCAATTCCTAAATTTCATCTCTGGATCTAACTTTTTGTTTGTTTTTCAAGATATGGTTTCTCTGTGTAACTGCCTTGGCTGTTACTTGCTGGAACGCACTCTGTAGACCACGCTGGGGCTGAACTGGCCTCTGCCTCCCAATACTGGGATTAATTAAAGGCACGACCCACTACTCCAGGCCCCTCTGGCTCTAACTTTTTGAGCTCCATTATTCAATCCACTGCTGGGGGGGGGGGGAGAGAAAAGAAAAGAAAAAAAAACAAACATTTATTTTTATCAGGTTCCCAAAATTTCAAGTTCAATCCTGAATTCACAATTTCCCCTTTTCTTGACAGCTCTACCCACAGGTCCCAGCTGCTCAAGTCAGAACCAGGATTCTTTTCTGAATTTCCCCTCTGACCTATTACACTCAGCTCATCCCATCTAAATGCTGTCATCAAATAAGGATCTGCCAGCACTGACCATGGCCCAGAAAACTATCAATCCTTCAACAAGTTCCCGCACGGGGCCTGGCCTCAGTATACCTGTATTTCTGTTAGTGACTACCTTCTGCCACCCTACCGCCTAGGACCCTTCACTGGGAAATGAGGACAGAAAACTTGTAAATTAGTCACTTTTCTCCTGCTATAACAAAAGTACCAGATAAAAGCAACTTAAGGTAAGTTTTTGATGTGGTTTGAGGGATGAGAGGGTATGGCCATGGGAGTCACACTATATCCACAGTTAAGAAGCATAGAGAGATGCAGGCTGGTGCTTAACTCATGCCTCCATTTCCCTCTTCTGTTCGGTCTAGCTAGAGCATACTCAGTGGAATGATGCTGCTACAGCAGTGGGTCTGCCCTTCTCAGTTAAATCTCTTTGGAAACATCCTCGCAGACAACACAATGGTATCACGGTGTCTCTTAGTGATTCTAAGTCCAGTCAAGGTGACAATAAAGATTAACCATCACTCCACACAGCAGAGCAGTGATCATATTACACCTAAGTATAAAAGAATACCACTCTGCCAAGACCCACCTTTACAAGGCTGAACCAGTAAGTCAAGACCTGTTCTTGTAAACTAAGTTTAAGGGAACATAGGCTGGACTGTGACTTTAGCTTGACTTGATGTCCTAATTCTCTACCTGATACCTGACAGAGAAAGAAGAGTGGGCAAGGATGCGCGATGAAGCCTGAGCCTACTATTACAAAAAACTAGGTCCTTTGCATCAGGACACCATACCAGAGAAATCAAAACCCAAGTCACACTGGACTCTGAAGAAAACAAGTCATTCTGCACTGGAAAACTTTTTCAACTGGAAATAACATTAACCCTGATTATGGTCACTCTCCAGCAGACTAGTATTAGAGAAGAAGATTATGTCCACAACACAATACAGAACTGAAGACTTCTTTGTTTTTTTTTTCCTTTGTAGCACACAAGAGTCAGTCCAGAGCGTCACAAGAATACATATTTACCACTAAGTTATACCCCATCCCAGGAGTTAAGTCTTTCCTGTGTATGAGTGTGGCAGACTGATCTCTGAACTTGTTTCCCCTCTAGAAATAGGCAGTAATTCAGTTATAATCAAGAAGAAAATGGTTCCATGGCTAACATTTTCAAGTTTCCAAATGTTCTAAGCTTGGGTCAAGTATATTATAATCATTATAACATGATGTATGATCTGGGTCACATGAGATGAACAAGAATTTTGAACAGTAAAGTATGATCAGAGGCCTAGGATCTTGGCTCTGATCATCACAGGTGATTTCACAGAACCTAAGTTTTAGGTGGGTACAGGTTCATTTTGTCTAGTCCTGAACAAACTTGTTGACAGTTCCAGACCCTTCTGCTCAGCCATGCCACCAAGTCTCAGAACCACTGCCTTTTCCCACCTTCCAAACCCTTCATTTTGTTGTGCTGCCAACAAGGCAACAAGACTCCTCTAATCTATCAGCCTACACTCTTAACACTGTACAGCACAGCTCTCTCCACCACCTCTGGCTCTCCTTGCAGATGCAGACTGTTCAAACAGGTACACACAACACTGGTCATTCTTCCCTGCTTGTGTCCTCACTTCTACCTATAACATACCTCTGTTGGGTCATTTTTCTAATTTCTTAATTCCAAGAGTCAGCTAAACCCCACAGTGTTTGGAAGAATACTTTCATGCTCATCAATCTACTTATTTTTTAACTTTTAAAATAGTTTCACGGTTGACAACTTAGTGCACTAAAAAAAAAATTAAATAAATGGTTCATTGTGCTGGGCAGTTTTTGTCAGTTTGACACAAACTAGTCACTTGGGAAGAGGGAACTACAATGTGGGAACTGTCTCTATGAGACTGGCCTGTAGGTGTGTCTGTAGGGGACTTTCTTGGTTAATGTAGGAGAGCCCCAGCCCACTGTGGGCAGTACCATCCCAGAAAGGTGATCCTGGGTTACATAAGAAAACAAACTGAGCAAGCATTGAAAAGAAGGCAATAAGCAGTGTTCTTCCATGGTTTCTGCCTCCGGGTCCCTGCCCTGAATTCCCTTGATGATACAGAATGCAACCCGTAGGATGAAACAAACTCCTCTGCAAGTTGGCGCTGGTCATAGTGTTTATCACAGCAACAGAAAGGAAACCAGAGCACACATGCTTTAGAAGTAAAAACAAACAAACACAAGCTCTTATTTCTGTTAACAAGTATTTCCATCTATCCCAACCATGGGGCTGACTTGGGGAACAACACCACTAGAGAGAAAAAATGTTAGTGGGTTAATAGAGGCAATGAAAGTCAAGTCCTAAGGATCAAATTCCAGTTCTGTGAAGTACTGGCCTCAAGAACAAGCAGAGGACACGAGAGCTGTTAGGAAAATGCTGGCGAGGTAGGACTCATAAACCTTGCGCTTTAGGTTTTTTGCTTTGTTTTGTTTTTTGAGACAAGACTGCACTATGAATACTAGACTGGTCTAGAACTCCACCTTCCTGCCTCTGCCTGCTGAATGCTGGGATTACAGGTTATATGCCATGGTGTCTACCTTTGAAAATGAGTGTGAAGGGCAAAGATCCAAGAAGGAATGATACACAAAGGAATCCCACATTAGAAAGGCCCATGTGCTTACAATCTGCCCCAAGTCAAGAGCCAAGACTTTGGTAAGTTTCTCATTATTTTGCATGGTGCAATGCTGACCTCATGGTCTCCCTATACTTCATGCCATGTGTACTGTATGTAAATCAATGGGCAAGGGTAAGAGACTTAATACAACTTAAAAAAAATATATATCAGCAGTGGGAGAGGGGAATGAACAAAATAGTGACATATTTATAAAAAAATCATAATTAAACTCATTATATGCTAACTTAAAATTTTCATTAAAAACATCTGTTCCATTGAAAATACCTGACTATGATTGTGGAAGCTTTTTACTGTTTTTAAATAATAACTTCAGCCATACTGTTAATTTCTTCTTTAACAGACCAGTAGGACTTAGACGCCAGGAGAACAGGGAGGGTGCGGGAGCTGCCAGCACTTCAGATGGACGCACAGCTGTGCTTAGCTCCACTCCCACCCTCCAGCAGAGAAGACCTAGAGACTAGAACGGTAGTGCTATTAGGTCCCCATGACTGCCACACACTGAAGGCTGAAAAGATCCGATATCTGATATGACAAAGTGACAGGTGCAACGATTTCTCTATTGCCCATGCTCGCTTTTCCCACAGTGCCCAACTAGCCTTGACCATGCCTTTAAACTGCTTCCTCTGAGACTATGCTATCTCAAGGAACCATTCACTACAGCCCCATTCTCAGAGAAGAGCTGATCCTCAGGGAATGCCAGGAGGACAGCAGCTGCCTTCAGGTAACATGTTCCCTTCTCCCAGAAGCAGAGCTGACATCACTCTGGTCCATGCCGACTCATGGTCATGGATGGGAGAAGATGCTCTCCAGGGGCTCCCTCAGTCCTACCTTTGCTGCTACAATGCTGAGGCCCATTCCATTCTGTTTTTTTAGGGTCACAGTGATTATTTCAGGTTCCTTCCTCAGAGGCTGGGCCTAAAGATAAGAACGAATCTCATTTTATCTCATATGGTTAGAAAGCTAGTTAATTTGTTATAAACAACAAAAAAAGAAAAGGTACAAAAAGTCTACTACCTCAGGTACTTTTCATTTGCTAAACAGTATCACATCATTTGGCTAAAGTTTAAAAGATGAACCTAGCTACAAATGCCATTCAAATGTTAAGAATTAATTTATGAAACAAGATTAAGCTTCCATTTTCTACCACGCTAAAAAATACAACCATAAAAACAAAATCCAATTTTTACCTTTATGATCTTTTAAAATAAACTGTTAGGCTTTTGTTTTGTTTTCCAAAGAAAAAGCTTAAAATTATTTTATAATTTTCCACTGTCTGGGAAGATAGCAGAAAACAGCTGTAACAGAGATGAAATACTATTTTCATCTCTTGGGAAACTGCACATTTTATTTAAAATGGTGAACATAAAGAACTATAGGATACAACAGCTGTAGTTTCAGTACTCCATCAAGAAACTTACATTCTGAGTTGGGCAACCAGTGCAAAGGAACTGAGCATAGGCGAGCAGAGGAGGCAGCCAGGGCTTGGACAGATTCAAAGACAGTGGCTTTTGTTGTATTTTGATTTTTAAGGAAAGCATTATTTAAGTCACATATTACACTCCTGCCAAATTTCACACCAAAGTGTGAACAAGGCTAAAAACAAAATGAACACTGAATACACACTAAGAGGAAATGTAACTATTAAGATGCAACTGCAAAGAGACAGTGATTAAATGAAAGGCGAGAAACTGTAAAGACCATGAAAGAACAGGAGGGAGAAAACAAAATTATGTGACATTAAAATTTTTGTTTTATATAGATCAGACTGAAATCGATTTCCTGGGTAATCTGAGAGATGAACAATCAATGAATCCAAAAAGTTAATTGCTTTCGTATAAAATCTGGTCATCAGAAGTTCACACTGTTACTTTGAATTTGACCAAAACAAACAAAGGAAGTCAATTAAAAGAAATGGTCACCTTGTTAGGAGTAAGCCCACATATTTGGTATAATGACAACTATCAATTCAATTTTAGGAGATGGCTCTGATACATGTTTAAATCTAAAGTTTTATATAAACATATATACTATATAAAGTATTCATTTTGAAAGTGTATTTGAAGCAAAATGTAATTTTCCTTAAGATTAAAAAAATCTTATTATTTCAAAATTATAAATTATCTGATACACATTTAAGACAAGTAGAAATCAGTAGAAAAGAATGAAATATTTTTTCCACTGAAAAATATTTTGTAATAAAACTGTTCAAAGTTATTATACTTATATGTTCCAAAAATATGTATGTAGGCTGCCTTAAGTGTTATCATAAATATTCTTTATTGCTACAGAACTATTTATCTTACTACACAAAACTGTACAGACCTGGCTCAGGAAGTAAATGCATGTGTTTTTACAAATCAAAGTTTTAAAATGTTTGAATCAAATTGGTATTAGAAAATCATTTTATAATTTTCCATCATAACATTCTATGTACGCAAAGAATAAATTATATATCTCCGAAGTCATTATGAACATTTCATATTTTACTCCATCCCAACCTCAAATACTTGCCAGTTCTGTGTTCTCACGCATAAGGTGACTTTCATAATCTGCACCTTCAAAATATATCGTCCAAGTACCTGGTGAACGTGTATGAGGAATCAACCTGCAAAATCCTAAAAAGAAATAACTATTATAAGACAGATAAGACATACTTAATCCCACACAATTTTCAACAAGGAAAACAAGACAGATTACTAATTTAAACCATTTTTCTTTTTATGAAAATTGGTGGACTGCTCTGTAAATACAGTCTTACAGAACTATACATCCCACCCGAAAGGAAAACCCTCAATGACATACACATTTGTTTAGCAGAAGAAAGGCATAAGGAACCAGAGAACAACACAGACATGGGCTGCCAACCTGTAACACCAGGCTGGGTTGAATGTCTTACACTACAGACCACTTAACTTGCATACCCTGGGTTGGGCGAGTCCTTTCTCACAACATTTTGTACACATTTCCTCAGCTCGTGTGCATTTAAAGTCTTAAAGAATGGTTCTGTTTTGCTGTTTTCTGAGGCAGGAGCTTTGAACTTACTTTGTAGCCTAGACTAGCCTCAAGCTCATGATCCCCCTGCCTTAGCTGGATCCCCGATACTCCCACCAAAGTATTTCTGATATCCTTATTCAGGATAGAGAACATATTTAAAATATGAAGACCTTTATTCAAAGCCATCTCATCTTAATTTAAATTTTATTTTATAGTCCTCAGTTATTTTTGACAAAATAATATTACATAAGTTTTCCATAATTCTTCTTGTCGTGAACACCCAGTGTTGCTCAAGGTCTCACCATATGCGGACAGCTGCATGTCTGAAGCCTAGCAGTCCAGAGTCTTCCCTGCTTTAGTGTTTTATCAATGGAATATAATTTAGATTGCTGTTATCAGACATGTACTTGTGGAAGAAGGAAGGAGAAATATAAAGAGCATCAGCTAGAATAAAAAATATAATGTAATTTCACTTTAAAAATGTTTCAATGCAGCGCTTTCATTGATATGTAACCAGAATTTGTTTTACTTCCTCATGTTTTAGATAACTATAACGCTATTAAAAATCTGAAATTTCAATAACTGTAAACAATGTTTTAGATTTTCAAATGCCCAGTTTCCACAATGCTCATGGCAATGGGTTTGTCACAGCCTGAGGCACTCATCATACCCCGGAATGGGCTGGGCTGGTGTGGGGTGGGTACTGAGAGTGCACAGTAGTACTTTAATCCGTTTACCAAGAGTAGAGTGTAAAGAATCAAGAAACACTGATGTCAAATACTCAGCCACTTTACACCTTTTAAAGGCATCTGTGTGCTAGGCTGAATGAACTATAAACATCCAACATGTATGAAATAATACATGGTTGTCAAAACCAGAATGAAATACCAACTGGCCTCAGATCACTTATCCAAGAGAGCCTAGGGGAAGATATGAAGGAAACTCTTCGTCAAGTTAAGACCTCACAGTTTCCATGCTGGCAAATACCCATGGTGCACAAGACAAAACCGGCACATTATAAATTATGTCCAGTGCAAAGTCGGAGCAGATGAGTCTTCTAGCTTACTTATTTACAAAACAGTAATTATCACGTTTCTGAGTGTCAGCATGAAGCATGCCTAGGTGAGTATGGACAGGACTGAGGAAGCCCAGCCAAACCAAAGCTACAGTAACTCAGCACTGTGAAGACAATATTCATACCACCACTGGGAAGAGAAGACTTACACATGCTCTGGAAGATAAGATACAACCCTCAGACACAGCTTCATGGGGAAGGCATAATGCTCACACCTCTTTACAACAAACTAGCACCCTAGTCCCTGGCTCTGTACAGTCTTGATGGAAAAGCCTCTGGAAGCATCTCTAGACACGTCTCTCTCATGAGCAGCTCGACAGCCTATCAACAGAAGTAATAGATAAGACTCACTCCTGGGGATAAAGTAGCTATTGACTTGCTCTGCTGAGATGCACACATAGAAACACACCTTTAAGTAGATTTTCAGCAAGCAGTCAAGCTTCTTTACTGTGTTCCCAATGTAGGCTTAAGTTTCTGTTAAAGATGCATGCCTAGAATGTTCACACTATTGCAGCAGGGCTCAATTTCCCTATCTGGATACAGGTCTACCTGTACCATGAATGAGTGTTTTTCGGGCCTAAACACATTCACTCTCCTTCAAATATCACAGTTTTCCTAAATGACCTCAGCTCTGCTTCCCCAACCTTGGACTTTGTGTCTGAGCACAGCAGACATGCTAGGAGAACTAAAGCACAAACTGCTGTGCCAACAACACAGAGTCCATGCAAAGAGGTAGTCTTTCAATGTAATGATTTTTTTTCATCACTATACTTCTGAAGATCTAAAACATATTTTTTGTGGTGAAACAGTCACTGAAATTTAAAAAAACTCACACACTACATTTATCTATGGCCACAGTCCCTTCACTAGGCTTACTATTTGTCATTTAATTGAACCCCTAATCTTTGGGTCTACGTTCCTACTCATCTGTTATTCTCTACATCATAAAAAATGTAGCAGAGTAGATTAAAATTTGTCTTCCCTCAAAGCCCACTTAAAAGAAAAAGTTTTTTCTAAGTGTCATATACCAGCAAAACTGTATATTAAATGTCACAGAGGCAGTCAGGCAAAAACTGGAGACGGCTACACTGTGTCTGCCTGAGGTGGTAGCCCTAGAAGCTGTGACAGGACACTGGACACTCAGAGCCTCCCTCAACAGGCAACCTGTCCAGTGTCACACCTCTTAGTCCACTTTGTGAGGAAGGAACGGAAAGGAAGAAAGGGTGACCAGCCCATGACAGTTTGGATGGCGGGCAGTGAGCTAGGATCTCTCAGAACGCTGGGAGCCTGTGCTGCCAGGACAAAGGTATAATCAAAGGTCCCTTGTTATGGCACCGTGTGGGAAGAGAGCAGGTGCTCAATCAAGGAACACAACACACCCACACGGGTGGTGTCTGGGCATGAGAGATCTTTCATCTCAGTGAAACTCTCTTGAGTCATAGGAACACAGTTTCCTTAGGCACAGTTCCATAGGCCTGTCATTCAGAGAGCCAGTGCAAAGCTACCTCGAACCCAGCTGCGTGCACCAACTGAGGTATGACAAGTGGTATTTACCTCTCTGGCACAGAGGGTCTAAAAATTCTTGTAAACCATTTGGAATGTTTCTGACGACATCACAGGAATATCCATCTTCTGGCAAAAGAAAAGGTAGCTGTAGGTCAGGGTCCTCCTCCAACTGAACATCTCTGCCATCACTGCGGGCAAGCTCATCAGCTGTGTTCTCAGCAACAGCCACAACACTTTCTATGAGATCCTGCAGAAAACAGATACTGACTCATCAAGAGATTCTGACCAACGGGAAGTACTCTGCTGTGTCACAGACATGACCTCGGGGAGAGCACACTCAACCGGATACAGAGTGTTGGCTCCACAAGGTAGTCACACACCCAACACACAATACTTAAAGACAGAACAAGAGGCTGATTAACTCGCAACTACATATGGCTTTAAAACACTGTTTTACCACAAGATATTCTCGCTGGGCAGTGGTGGCGCACAACTTTAATTCCAGCACTCAGGAGGCAGGCAAGTCTCTGAGTTCAAAGCCAGCCTAGTCTACAAAATGAGTTCCAGGACAGGACAGCCAGGGCTACACTACACAGAGAAACCGTCTCAAAACAAAACAACAACCCCCCCCCCAAAAGCAAAAGATGTTCTTCTCTTGTCCAAAGAAGTTGATTTATTTGCACACATTAAGTTGTAAACAATTATTTTTATAGAACATGAAATTCCATACAGAAAACTTTATGAAATAGCTATTAAAAAACAATAACAAAAAATATCTATGATTAGAAGTCTATTAATAGAAGAGCTGCAGAATTGGAAGGTCTATGGATAATTTATATTACCAAATACAGTACTGAAACACACATATACACACACATCTGGGGGTGGAGAATAGTGAAGCTCAAATGTCTTAATTAAAATGAAGATCCCAGCTCATTTCCCCCACAACTTCAGTACCAGGAGCAAAGCAGCCCTGGGCTCTACCACCATCTTCCTTTTCCATATAGGGAACAACTACCCAGGCTTATAATGTCACAGAGTTTTGTCTGTTCTTGAAATTAACTAGCTGGAAGCCACTGCATATATTTTGCATACACATACAGTTTCTTTTGCAACAACTGCATCATAATATTTATGTACATTGTGGAGGCAACCACAATTCCTTCTTCATTGTAGAAACATTCCTCACATCACTGTCACATGGTTTTCTGTACTGTATTGCTAACTGGGTTATTTTCATCTGCTGGCTATTTTGTACCTGCCTTTTATTGTTACAACTCAATAATGAACTTCACTTGTCCATCATAATCTAGACACAGTTGGCTCAGAGGTAGATGGTATGGCTTGGATCTGAAGCATACCTAAAGGTTTATGGATTGGGGGCTTGCTACCCATATGAAAGAAGTGAGGCTTTAGAGAAATGATTAGGTCAAAAGGACTCTTGTCTTTTTTAATGGATTAATAGTTGGCGAGTTCAAAATTTGAATGGATTATCATGAAGTGGTGGAACCAGGAAAAATTAGGTCTAACTGGAAAAAGGTTGTTGGGGGTGGGGTGGGTGTGAGGATTGATCTTTAATGGACCCCTTCCTGTATTTGAATTTTTTTTTAAACTGAAGAGTCCATATATACTTACCCTGTATATGCAAAGAAAGAACAGGTAAAAAAAATGATTCTACCCAAGCCTGGCATGGTAAATATTTAAACGGGGTTACCCATTAAAATCAGCATGGGCAACTTATAGGTAGGTATACCAACCACCAGAAATTGTTACTTGTTCATATAGTCTTCAGGTGGACAAGGAATCCTGTGAGTCCTCCCCCTATTCCACTACACGATGTTAGTGGGCTCAATCCTGTGTCTTAAGGGTCTAGTGTGGGTTACCAGCTCCTCTAATTTTAAGATGGCAACACCATGTTATAACCAAAGGACAGAGCTCCACGAGTTCTGTTTCCTGGCTGCAGGGAGTAAACAGCTCTCGTTCACAGCATCTTCTCTGCAATCATGTCCTCTCTCTTACTATAGTCCATAATCAGGGAACAAGCTGATCACGGACTGAAACTATTTCAACTATTTCTCCCAGGTATTAACTTAAGAGGGTAACATCTGTGGCACAGTCAATAAGGATAGATATAAAGTCCTTATTACAGTATGAGACCAGTATACATAAAACCCCAGGCTCTCTTTTGGGTGAGACTGTTGTTATCAATCAGACACTGACGTATGAAATCTGGAAGACTGCTATGGTAGTGAAGACTTATGCTGTTGCTGATGGCAGGAATGTACATACGGTATATGAAAAGAATCCTTAAAGCTTTAAAAGCAGATCTGGCTCTCCAGAACTTAAGCACAGTGCTTTAAACTTCCTTTCCTCTAGTCCTCCTAAAAATTTCCTAAGAAGCAATGTCCCAAATTAAATAATTTCTTTCTTAAAATGCTTATATAATCTATATTCTTTGCAATGAACAGCTAAGACTTCAGAGTAAAATGATCTCCTATGATAATTTTAGGTAAGCTCACTACTGACACATCACTGAGAAAGCTTTCCTTTTCTTCCCCCTTCATCCTAACCTTCCTGTGCAGACATGCCCACACTACATGGTATCATGGTAATAGTCACTTACCGTAGGGATAACAGGCTCATCAGGTGCACAGTGGTAATTTTGTAATAAGGCTTGAAGTTGCAGAGAATTTAACTTAAAGCATGTGCTGTTTATATTTGGAATGTCATCAGGCACATACTTATCCATGGTAAGCAAAGTAGTAGCCTATTTAAAAGAATAAATATTATAAAGTATGATACTAAAAATATTTTTTCAGTAAGGCTGAGAGAGTAGGTTAGTGGAAGAGCTCATACTCAGCATCATATGTGAGGTCCTGAGTTCAAATTCCCAGTAACACCAAACAGAAAACCCTTTCTAACAGTCGTTAAGCTAATAACTTGTTAATTTGGTTTTGAAATGCAGAATGCTTATAAAGAGGCATTAACATTTAGCAACACATATTAAACTACAAGCATACTTTTGAAGGTTCTTCAAAATAGCCTCTTGGATTTACTTTAGTTTTTATGTTTAACATAATTTGATCCAAGTATAATGGTTACAATGCACTTATAAAGAAAGGTCTCTTTGAAAGTCTGAATATTTATACAGTAAATCAGATGATCAATTATAGGAATAAGAGAATCTTGCTAATACAAATTTTGACAAAAGTTGAGAGCTAACTAGTTCCTCAGGATAATGAATACCTTTAGAGGAGATGAAGGTATAAAAAACAAAAGCTAATATATTAGAAAAGATTCTAAATGTTGTATGTTTTGAGGTTGCACATACTTATTCCCTTAGTTATAAAAAGCAGTTCCTAGACTTTGGAATCTAAAGCTTTCTCTGAGAGCTGTTAAGAAAGCAGAATATGACTTGCTAACTAATTACCATCTATACTTCCACATAAGGCTTTCTAAAGTATATCTTGCTGATCTCAACAAAAACACTTCAATGAAATTGCTATCGTACTGTTTATACACCTTGTTATAGGGTGAATAATGACCCTTGAAATTGTGATGTTGGAGGCCCGAGCATTACAGAAAAGGGACCTTGTTTATATACCATTGGTTACAAAAGGAGGGCCGTGCTACTGGTGCCCCTGTACAAACCGGACACTTGGACAGACATGTACCCAAGAATGCCACATAAAGACGACGGCAAAACTGTCCCACAAATGCCTACGCCGGGCAAGCCAACAGAGGGTGGTAGAACAGATCTGTAACAGTCCCTCAAAAGGTACTCACATGGGTTCCGAGCTCTAGTTTCCAGAAGTGGGAGGTAATAAACGCCTGCTAAGACATTTAGTTTTAGCTGCTTTGTTACAGCAGCCAAGATTTTGCCACATCATTGCCTGACTATACGTGACAAGAAAAAGACTGAGGCTTTACTGAACCCAAGTTCTTGTCTATTATAAAATCTGAAATCCACCACAAATACATTAACAGGGAAGAGGGAGAAGCACAGAGAATGGAGTACAACCGTGTACACACCTGCACAATCCTGCTCAAGTGACAATCAGCTGCCAGCTCTAGTCCCTGCTTCTCTGCCCAGGCTTCAATATGCCCTAGCTGCTGGCGGATAATTGCTCCCCAGTAGTGAGAACACAGGCCTGAATCTGGGTCAGTCACCAATCTGTTGAACAGCCACATATTGATAAAATGGAAGAGCTGGGAGAACAGCTGGATGGTCAAGGCAGCATTGACCCTGCAGCGCCTCAGCAAGGACATGGCTCCGGTGAGTGTATGCAGCACGTCATCTGTTCAGGATACGGAAGAAAAGTCCAGATACCAGATATCACTGCAGACCTTCTGAGTCATACCAACTTTAGACATAGGTAGTTGAAACAATTAACTGATAAGTGTCAAATTCAAACAAAAAGCAGGGATGTAGTCTTAAATACATACAGTTACTAACTAACCACAATTCAAATATGAATTCACCTAGAAGACTTTTTAAGTATTACCAACATAGCAAAACTTATTCATAAATTAACTTAGAAGTTATTACAAAGACTTCCAAATCCATTAAGACATTGAAGAAACCACCCTGGGGCTGGAAAGATGGCTACAGGGTTAGGAACACTTGCTGATCTTCTGGGAGACCCAAGTTCCTTTCCCAGTTGCAGGTACTCTAGGGCTCTAATGCCCTCTTCTGGCCTCCTTGGGTACTGGCACCCACAGCATACACTCATACAAACATATTAACATAAATAAATCTTACAAAACCCCACACCCTTATATATATTTTCAATATATAACAATATATTCAACATTAAGGTAAATTTGAGGGCTGAAGAGGGGGCTCAGAAGTTAAGAGTACTAGCTGCACTTGCAGAAGAGCCAGGTTCAGTTCCCAGACATCTGTAACTCTAGTTCCAGGGAATTCCATGACCTCGTCTGGCCTCTGTGGGCACTAGACACAAACATACACGAGGTCAAAACTCATATACATAAAAAATTTAAAAATTAAAACATAGTCCTTAGCAGAATGGTACAGAAGAAGTTTGCTGGGCCTATAACCAGACAAAGGTCAGTGGCATCAAAAAATAAAGAAAACTAGAAACTGGAGAGGTGGCTCAGTAAATTCCCTCGATTCCCAGCATCCACAGGATGGCTCACAACAGCCTATAATTCAGTCCAGGAAACCTGGCACCCTCTCTGGATTCTGTAGCTCTTATATGGTACAAATAATCAAGCGAAAAACACATATACTTAAAGATTTTTTTAAAAATCTTAAAAACTAAACAAAACAAAAGATACCAAGTTAAATTAAGTTAAATGGTGGAGGAAGGCACACAGATCCTAACCTATTTTTGGTCTTTGCAGACTGTTCTCCTCGGGATCATCCAGAAAGGCTGGCATGTAGTTATTAAGCTCTGACTGAAGACAGTGAACCAAGTACCTGAAAATACATAATTTTAATAACCTTAGCAAGTTTGCACAGATAGTGTTAAGACCTTTTATTGAGACAATCTTTATTCTCTAAGAATATTTTCTACTAAAAATAACAAAAACTACACTCTGGGACACTAGAATGGAGTCCCAGAGTGCCGTGCTCTAAGTCAGCACATTTCCCCAAGCTTCTTGGTAAGCATTTTCAATTAGTTAAATGAAAACCTTTAGTATTAGTTTTGAAAACAGAACAGGAAGCATATAAGTTAACTCTTTCCAGAATGTGTTTCTTACTTAAATGCCATCTGAACCAAGTGTGCCAAAACATCCTGGGCATCTAGTGTGATCCGACTAAGGTCTCGGTCCTGCTTGATGAAGTTGAGAAGTTCAGATGCATTTGCCATCCAGAAAGCAAGTGCCCCGGCAATGTTCTTTTGTTTCTGTGGACAGAAAACATTTCCATTAACAATGTCAAACATTAGAAAAATTAGAAATAAATAGGAATGCTCCTGAAAAGCTCAAGATAGACCAGTACCTTCCCATCTTCACCAGGTATTTACCACAGATACCAGATACTTGCAAAGAAATTTAGGTCATGCAGAGCAATGGAAGTAAATGACCACTGCAGCATCTCGGGATGCATGGACACTGACATACTGGTCTAATTAGACGTAATTTGCAGAATCAGTCAAGAATGGAGATATCATGTATTACCAAATCAAATTGAAGATTATGCATTATCTGGTAATCTGTGTATCATACACACATGTATCCATGGTTACCCACAGCCACCCTGATACTTGTAGTCACTGGCTTGGACACCATGCAACTCAGTATCAAGTACTGATCTATCACGTCCTCTCCCGACCACATTTGCAGGCCAGGCAACCTTAGATGAGATCCAAAGAATAGGAACCAAGGATAAATAATAGAGAAGAAACAGAACTTTTGTCATTTCATATCCACACTGAAGTGCATTAAGCAGAAATTATGAAATGCTGATAAAGTTGCACAGTCAAAAAGGATTTTAGTACTGCATGTTTCAGTTGCTGAATGAGGGTTATGAACTGCTCAGTCCAGGTTTTGTAGGATCATATTTGTAATGGAAGCAGCATGAGAAACTCAGCTAAGCCAACACAGCTAGGATCAGCTCCCAGCAGCATTTCCTACCTGATCAACCTGGTCTACTTCCTGGAGAAAAACAGACGAGGGGAAATCAAGCAGAACGAGAGAAAGAAACTTGTAAACAATCATGATAGTTTAAAAAAATTAAAACACTAACATGAAGGTACGACATGAGGTACGACACTTAGTTATTCCCAAGTTATTTGACATAAAGGGTTGGTTTCATGTTCTTAACATTTGTACAACTGAATTTTATAGATGATAAAGATGATGTCATAATAAAACACAAATGAACATACTGATTTATTTGGAAGACATGCAAAGGAAGGACTTCCAAACGCTTTTTAAAATGATACTGTGGACTTACTACTTAAAGGTAAAGGAGCCCATTCCCCTGAATTAATTATGAGAATGAGAATGAAAAGACCAGGAAAAACAGTCAAAATAAAAGCAGAAAATCTTACGAGTACACAGAGAATTCATATTACAGCTATACTAAAGGGAATAAATTCTAAAAATAGAATTTAAATTACTTCTTCAAATTACTTGCTGTCGTAATGTTTCCACCAACAGAGTGTTTTTCAATGAACCTATTCTGATGTTTGAAAGCCTTTCCTAGACAGCAAAGTCCTCACTAGCAGACAACAGCAAGGACAAGGTCTCAAAAGGAGGTTTGGTGGTTGAAGTACCACAGTCCACACATGGCAAGAGACAGACAATGACTATGAATGATAACTTAAAAGGACATTTGTTTGTTTATATATAAAGTGATGATACCAGAATAACAAAATATCCAGATAAAGTGACTTCCTTTTTATCTATTCCTTAGCTTGGACAAGTCCATCAAACTCCTACTGTTGCTAGCCACTCATATGTAAAAGAAACATTTGTGGAAAACTGTTGGCTTTTTAATAAAAACAACTCTGAGAGTATTAAAAGACCATCTCAGTTTCCCACAAATTATACTGCCAGGATTTTTTTTTTTAAATCATCGAACCATTTAACCAAAGTATTTAACATTGCATTATTACTTTCTTAGCTGAGTAAAGGCACTGGTTAAGTTTGAAAAAGTTTCAAGTCTATAAACTTACTTATAATAACATTTACAATTAAATCCCCAAACCACCTAAATATAAAAAAACGGCTGTGCCAATTTTATCCACTATGGATTGTGAGTAGCAGGGCTGTGAAAGAAGTCCGTCCCCAGGGAAGTTCACCCTCAAACCCGGCAGCCCTACATCTAGAGGTCACAACTACACACTCCCAACACTACAGCAAGCTCGTCAGAGAGAAGCAAGTGCCTGAAACAGACACCATCGCCTGTGGAAGGGAGGACAGCTACCCTCTTGGCACTGGAGACATTCTCAAGGTAGAGCTGCACACATACACTGTGTGGATTCACTTCAGTAATTTAGAGAAAACTCAAAGAAAACTGACCATCACCTCAGCACTTTCTCAGAGACTAATTTTAAGATGATTGTGCTGCAACATATAATTTATCTTCATTTATTCTAAAATTTCCAGAAAAGTTTTAAGAAGTTTTTATTTACTTTTGACTTTAAAAGCTATGCACTTTATTTTATTTTATTAAAAAGACTCCTAGGCTATCGAGGCAAACTTGCATTCAGAACTTTAGAAATATCACAGAAACTAACAAGACGGCTACCATTTCCCAGCAGGCTTGCTGGGCGCACACTCACCTGGATGACCCCTTCCATCATGCTCACCATCTTGTTGACAACAGCGATGGCCTTGTGTGTGCGCTCTGCAGGGCTGACGTCGGGCCTGTGCTGGCTGGACAATACATACCGGCATGCCATGTACAGCACATATGTTGGCGACAACTTAAAGTGAACTGTAGAGCTATTGGTATAGTTTATAATGGCAGACAAAAAAGAATCTTCCGCTGTAAGAAGATTTTAGGAAAGAAGAAAAATGAACAGAAGTCTGAATGTCATCTGGAGAAAGTGGAACAAGAACTCATTCACTAGTAGCAGGATCTAAAAGGACTCACAGCTTTCCCTGAATTCAATGCTGGCAGGCAGGATCAGCTCAGGCCCAACCGCATCCTGGGTTCTAAAAGAAAAACTGACATCACTTGAATTGCCTTAAAGTAAGGTCAACCACTTGTTTCCACGTGGAGTTCTGAAGTGCTACCCCATAGGCAGCAGCTAGAGAGCCCCTTCGGTTCCCCCAGTCACACATTCAGAAGACTGGACAGAAGGCAGGTAAGACCCACGTGTCTGGATTATTAATGAGCACTGCATGTTGAAGACAAGGATCTAAGCCACCCAGCTCAGGTAACAGTGAGAAGATACAGGTTTCTAGTGTTTGCAGACCAGCTAACTGAAATATTCTCTTCCATTGGAAACAGCTCCCTTCTCCGCATCCTCTCACAGCATGGAAAGATGAACAAAAATAAAAGAATACCAAGGGACTGGAGAAATTACTTAAAAGTTTAAAAAAAAATGCTGAGAATCAAGTTTGAATCCCAGCACCTTGTAACACACATATATATGTACATGCACGCACACACTCTAAAGAAAAACAGAACACAATGTAAGTTAACACAAACTATTATCATTTTAAAATTCTTTCCATTAAATTACATTATTTAATGTTTATTCCAGTCTGTAATTTAACAATTTGAGTTTACCTTAAGAATTTGGGAAAATAATCATTTAAAAGCATGATTATTTCAATATAGATCTTATACTAAAAGTGTACTTTTTTTGTTTTGTTTTTTTTAGACATGGTCTCACCATAAAGCCCTGGCCGGCATGGAATCACTATGTAGATCAGGCTGGCCTCAAACTCATAAACTCACATAGACCTGCTTGCCTCCACAATTAACAATGTATAACCACCTTGCCTTGCAGGCAGTTTCAAATTTTTAAAAGAATTAGTTTGCATAAACTATATGTTATTCATTTCATTGTTTTAATAAATTTATTAAAGGGTTTATATTAGCTGGAAAAGGGAAAAAATGTTGGTGATTATTTTTAAAAAAAGTCACTCCCATCACTCAAAAGGATGTTTGCACTTGCTTAAAATTCTAATTTTAAACCTATTTGTTAAAATGACTAAGACTTTACACTATGCCAGTTAAGCACTACTAATTTCAGCATTATCAATGTGAAAAGTGAATAAGGAATTAGAAGAAAGCTTTTCTGTTTCCATCCTGTCTTAATATCAACAAACAACATCCCTAGAGTAAATAATAAAACTTTTAGTACTAGCCTTGCCTTGCATGAAATTATCAAAATGTTTTTATTAGAAATAATCTTAATTAGCCTTCACATGGCTATTTTGTTATAACAGAACATATTTACTTATTTACATGGTTTGTCTCTCCTTCCCACCTAAGTGAATAGTCACATTTCTCCATCACATATAGCCACATGACTGTGGTCATTATAATACCAACTCATGCCAAATGTGGTAGCACACCTTGAATCCCAACCCTTGGGAGGTAGAGACAGATATGTCTGACACACATACTGAGATCCAAGGCCACCGAGGACTATAACACCAGGACAAGCAAATCAAGAAGAGAACCAACACTGATTCAACCCTTCACCATGGCAGACACCATAATCTATTACTCTATACCACCTAAAACAAGTGTAAACACAGAGAGAAAACTACCTTTTATGACACCTAATAATCACACTGCCCCTCCCAAAAAATCTTACATGAATAGTCAAAAACCCCAGAAGAAAAGTATTATATTTGCTGATAAGCACATATTTCATTATTGGACCGAATTTATTAATAATCCTGTGATACACAGAGCCCATTGCTGGAGGATGGCAAAGTAACAAGGCTTTTTATGGCCTACGACTGAACTGACCGTTGACTCTAACTGTAGGGAACTCTGCTTCTGCTAACCATCTGTCTGGATCTCTGACAAGAACAGAAAGAACACCTTCTTCAAAACCCTGTAACAGGTCAATAGTATTCTCAGCTCCCTGCCAGCAACATACAGAGTTCATACCATGTTTCCTTCTCCCCATCTGTGGCTTCTATGGCTCTAAGTCCTATGGTGTCACGTAACAGTGATCACGTGGGACACAGTCTGCTACATACTTAAGAGAATCCTGATTTATGAAGAAGGTAACATATTAAAAAGCATAAAAGAAAATAGAAAGCAGAGAAGCTCCATGCTATGAAAAATGAGGCAACAATGTAAAGGAAAGTAACTCACTGCCTCAGCAGGGAGACAGACCACATGAGAGTCTGGGACACAGAAATGTCTCTCCAAAATTATTTTTGTCTTTATATATTTTTAATTTCTTCTAGAGATGGATACAATAATTTTCTTTATAAAAATGATCACATACTAAAATGTTACGAAAACTCCTTTCTCTATATGCTATAGAGCAGCCAATTTAAAAGAGAAAGTGAAACTCAATGTACCTGTATCAGCAAGGCTACTCTGTGGAAAGGAAGAAATGCAATTACTAAACAGTCATTTTATTCTTCTTCAATTCAGTAATATAAAAATACTCATAAAAGCCTAGCAAACTTTCTAAAGCGGCTGGCTAAATCTAGAAATCCGGCAATCTTTACCCCAAAAGCCTTCTAGGGGTGCTCACTTCTCTCACACAGTCACAGTGAGTTACCTGCTTTCTCTTCGGCGATAATCCTGCTCCTGGTCCAGTCGGATCATTGGTTTCACCATCCCTCGCTCAGCGGTGCTGGAGGCAGAGGACATCCTGTCACTGTCCAGTCTAGTCGTGCTCTGTTCCAAAGGAAGCCACAGGGTTTTAGAATACCTCACACACCAGCCAGGCAAGCTTCACACTTGGCGCTGCAGGCAGAAATCAGATGTGGCGCTGCTATGCAGGGAAAGTGAGGACACAGAACAGATAGTTCAGAAACACGTAGGACACTGGGCCAAAGGCTCACAGCAGTGAATAAAAGAACATGAAAAACAACCTTTTTTTTTCCCAAATAGCAAGGAATAGACTTTAGCAACAAAATACAAAGACAAAATGATTTTGAAAGAAAAGTCATTTTACTTCCCCAAGTTACATTCACAAAAATAAAACTGGCCAGCAGATGGCACTATTTTTAGGCTTTAAAACTTAAAAAAAAAAAAAACCAAAAACTTATAAATGACCAGTAATGGCAATGGAAAAATAAATTAGGATATGTTTATATGCTTGTATACTAAAGAATTATTTTTAAGTGACTTAAGAAAAAAACGCTCACAATTAACAGTACAGAAAGGTATGCAGACAGACAAAAGTCTAATAGTTCAGTTGAAACACATAAGTGAACACAAAAAAACCGGCACACTTGCCTCCCTATGACCTAAGTACTCTGGAAAGGGTCTGCAATGTTAGCAAGAGTCACCTATATACTCTGGGCAATGGACTTTCATTTTCCCTCTATGTTGAATATACATTCTTACAAGAGAATGTCTGCTTGGCCTCTCAAGTATTTATTCACTTGTGTGTGCCAAGGTTCTGTTGCTGAATGGCACTAATCAAAGCATTAGAGGTACAACAATAATTCATGAAGCAGGATCCCTGTGTCCAGAGTTCACAGGTCACATAATCAGTTAGCAAGCAGAGATACCAGGTAGTAAAAATAGTTACACAAAAGTCTTACATGTAGTAGTATGACTGGACGCTGCTCAAGAATGACCTCATCAGGAGGATGGGCTAAGACAAGAAAGGACCATGTAAAAACAAAGAATAAGAGACTCAGATGAGAGAAGAGGGCACACATAAGAACAGAGTATGAAGGGGGAGGGGAAGATACTTCTCATAATACCCATGGAAGGAGAGAAATCACAGTATCAGGAGTTGTAAAGACAGGGTGAAGGCTGTGTGGGTTGGAAAGGTACCAGACTGACAGCAGGGCTCCAACAGAACCAAATGCATGTCTCTAAAATTCAAGAGCAATGACAGCCAGCAAGGACTGGCCAGTAATACTGAGAGGAACTGCTGCTCACAAAACTGCACTGTCCTTTACGTGAGTACTGAGCACTAATAAGTAAGTTACACAGAGGCATGTGGATGCATCACAGCCAGAGAAACAGGATATGACAGCCCTCATACAGGAGTTGTGCAAAGGAAAGAAAGCAAAGGCAACTTGAGACAGACTTCAGCTGCGCAAAGCCATGGTTGGTGATATAACTTACTAAAATGAAAAAAGATGAGAAATAAGTTTAAGAAAAAACAAAAGATATGCTTAATAAGCTATGTTAAATTTGAAATACCTATCAGATACATAATAGAAAGCCAACCAACCAATCTCTGAAGATTTCAGTTTGGGGAGACTAGGGTCAAGGGCACACTTAGGGGAAAGTGACCATCAAATGGTATAATCTTAGGCAACATGGCAAGGTCACCAAGGGAACATGATACATAGAAGAGGCAGGGCCCTGGATCTGACAGCTTAGTTAACTATCAGAAGCTAATAACAGAGAAAGAACCACCAAGCCATGACCCAGGAATAAAGACACAGCAACCCTGGAAGCAGAAGAGTACGTATCAAAGAGTGGTTATAAGTAGACACTATTTTAACAAGAACACAGAAAACACAGCAGAAGGCAGGAGCCTGGTATAAGCAACAAACCTTAGAATATATGAACAGTCACCTCAGGCGATTCTTTCAAGAAATTATGCAAAGAACTGTGTAGTAGCACAATGGGGACAGAGACTGGAGGAAATCAGCAAACTGAATTAGTAGAACCTATGTCATATTTTGATATGTATGACAATGTTCCCAGCTTAGTTGAATCATGGTCTCCAATATACCACATCTCAAGAAGACCTCTTCCCCTTTAATCTGGCTCTGACTTGCTTCAACCAATAAAAGTCAGAAAAAATGACTGGAGTCACATGAGGGACCAGTAGCAAGACCAGTAAACCAGCTGCCCTAGTAAACTCAAACCAGTTCGTACAATTATCAATAAATGAAAAGGCTGCTGTTTCAACTCACCAAGTTTTACAGTGACTTTAATCCAGGAATAGATCACCAAGAGGAAGAGAGAAATAACTTGTATATGCAGGAATGAAGAGCGACTTACATCCAGTATCGTATCAAGGGTAGTAAAGGAAGGAGCAAGGGCACATTATCCTCGGAGGTTAGTTACACATGGCAGCAGCACAGGCACCACACTTACCCCACTGGAAAGAGAAGGCACTGTATTCTGACATCAGGAAAAGGGGACAGCTAGCTACCTTTCATTTATGTACCACTGAGTGAGCAGATACAGCAGAGAAGCTACTGTGAAGTCAAGTCTTTACAAAGGAGCTTCTGTTCTTGGGTGTCCTATAACATCCAACCCTCAAGAAGATCAGGTCACGAATCCATAATCACCTACCCTGCTTGCTGGCAATGCTGTCCCACTGTGAATATCTCCTCCCAAATCAAAGGTTGTCTCCTGAACAGCTCTATTGAATGAAAAAAAAATATATAAAAATTAAATTTCAACCAACAAGGTAGTACTCTTAACACAGCAAGAGAGATAAGTATTCCAATGTTCAAAGACCATTAATAAACTTATTTTGGAATATAGACTTTAAAACAAAGTGACAGTAAATATGCGATCTTTCCTTATTAGGAAGTATACCAAACACTCCCAGAGTAAGTACTGTTTTTAAAACCACATGTTCATAACAAAAAACTGGGGCTGGAGAGATAGCTCTATGGTTAAGAGTACTTGCTGCTCTTTGCAGAGAGTCTGAGATCAATTACCAGCAACCAAATAGCTCACAACCATCTGCAACTCCAATTTTAGGGGATCTAACACTCTCTTCTGGCTTCTCCGGGCACCAGGTACAGACATACATGGAGGCAAAACACTTATACACATCAAGAAAATAATAAAAACCTTAAAATAATACAAAAAAAATCGTATTTTCAATAGGAACCAAGCTGAGGCAAGAAAAACTATATATACAGTTTTTCTTAAACTATATATATATATATATATATATATATACACACACATATATATTTCTTAAACTAAATATATATAATGTTTTTTTCAAGATAGGGTTTCTCTATAGTTTTGGAGACTGTCCTGGAACTATCTCTTTATATATAAAAAGTAGTAAATACAATACACCGGTCCCAATCTAAGAGGAAAAGGAGACTAAAGGTGTCTGTAGGTCAATAAGAATAAGGCAGTGGCTACTTATGGATTGTCCTAACATCTGAGAACTACATGGTTTAATTTCAAAGCTTGATTAATAGACTAAAACAAGCAAGCAAAGCTGAAATTCAAACAACCTTTCTATTAGAAATTCCTCTATATAATTCTCTAAGAAAATAAAATATCTTGCAACATAAAGCAATACCATGCTCTGAATAGTAACTTCTAAGAAGTTTTTTACTAAAGGCCAAAATAATCATTAGCTTTCTGCATGTAACTGTCTTCAAGTCATCAGTTTGGGTATTTCAGAGATGTGTGATGATACACTGGTTTGTGAATTATTTATATACTATAGTCTTGATGCACCAAGCACTTGCATGTCATTATTGTATTCTGAGTAGTGAGGAAGGTATGATTCTTACAGCTAAAGATCATAATATGATGGTGTCTAAATCAGTACAAAGTCACCTTGGACTTGTGCTACATTCCTGCACACATGTATTATGTATACCCAAGTACATAAATTAAAAACAAAACAACAACAAAAACCCTGCAACTCAAGGTGAGAAACTAGAAACCCTTCATACACACCACATGAAACTTCAAGAATCTTTTTACCTAAACGAGCACATGCCAATATGTGCTCACACTGGAGAAAAAAAAATGTTAACTCTGAGCCATAGCATCTGGTCCAAAGTGTCAGATCTGTGACAGTGACCAATGGAGGTTAAGTGGGCGGGTCTCCTGAGTTTGAGGCCAGTTCCAGGCCAGTGAGGGTTACATGAAAAACAAAGGGACAGTAGTGGAGCCCACCAACCACCAGTTCATAGGGTGATTTGTGTTTATATTCTTATGTTTACACTGTTGTAGGCTTAGAAGTAAATGATGTAAGATATGGTGGCTACTTCTCTATGATCAATACTTTGTTAACCTATAAAATGGGTAACAAAGCAGCTTAACAGTATATGTTTCCAAACTTATAACCAAAAGAAAAGTTACTCTTCACCAAAATAATAATAATAATAAAAGGTTTAACATACTACATTGCAAGACCTCATGAAAACACTAGGTGGGGCTAAAATGTTCTGAATTTTTTTTTTTTTTTTTGATTTTTCGAGACAGGGTTTCTCCGTAGCTTTTGGTTCCTGTAGCTCTTGTAGACCAGGCTGGCCTCGAACTCACAGAGATCCGCCTGCCTCTGCCTCCTGAGTGCTGGGATTAAAGGCGTGCGCCACCACCGCCTGGCTGTTCTGAATTCTTAAACAGATCCCCCTTGTGTTACTAGGGCTGTTTTAAATACGACTGGTTACATATGGTGATGACCCAAAGAACAGATCAGCTTTAAAAGTAAGAATCTTTAAAACCAGTCAAAACTTCCAATTTCAAGATTAAGTCCAAATCCAATCCAAATTTTCAATAAACTCCCAATCCATAAAGTTAAGCTTCATTTTTATTTTACATGGATATTTTGCCTGCATGTATGTATGTACAACATGTGTTTGTAGTATCTCCATCAGAAGCCCCGAGCTGGCATCATAGACAGTGCCTGACTCAGTGCTGGGAACCACACTAAGGCCTCTGCCAGAACAGCACCTGCTCTTGAGCACTGAGCCACACATTCCACACCCTCCAGTTTGACCTTTAAAAAGTGGAAATATAAGAGTGGGGAAATGGGAGTGAGTAAGGTGCCTGACAACCTGAATTAGACCACAGGACCCACAGGTAGGAGAAGTACATGTCTGTGAGATATCCTCTCACGCCAGAAAAAGCAGGCACACACAAATGCACTCATACATGCACAGAGAAAATAAAAAATATAATAAAAACTGAAAATAAAGATATTTGCATATAGCTAAAATTACTTTATAGCCAAAACACTCTAAAATCCTTAAGCTGAGCTATCACATTCACCCAGGTTTATGTCTTGGGCCCTTGACCATCAGGCCTCCATCCACAGATCTCTTCGAAAGAACGTGGTCCTGGATGGGGTCCACAAACTTAAACACGTGTGAGGTGCCAAACTGCACTTTCATGCCACTCTGCAGCATGGTAGTCTCTGAGATGCGCTGGCCATCCACGTAGGTCTCTGCATCCATACTTCTGGGAGTCACCGTGACCACTCCATCCATGTTCGTGAGATCACAGTGATGGGGCTGAATCCCTGGGCCAAACAACTGAAAAGAGAAGGAAAAGACAGTTCCATCATCAAGTACACAGTGTTTAAAAAATTCAAGTTCAGCCATGATAAACACAGTCTAACAAGCACTGGACTTTTGTTTTCTTAAGAGGCTTTCTTTCTTAATAGTGTAAAATTATGCCAAAATACCTGGGCATTTTTAACATTTAAGAACTTGTTTTCAAGCATACTGTAACTCTGCTTTATTAATCATATGACCGGAGCCCAGGAATTAGTTCAGTAGCATGGTCCTTGGCAATCTGCATGAGGCGTCAAGTTCCAACCCCAGGACGACTCTGCCCCTAACACACAAACAAAGCATCTCATCTTAAACATTAACTAGGTAATAGATGAATTTATATAGAAAATTATCACTTAAAAAAATCTTATTTACATTTTACTACTGTGTTAAGAACTAATGAATCACATGAATCAGAACTAAAAACACAACCAATTTACTCCTATACAAGTAAAGAACAAAGGTGATTTGGCCAAGCCCAATGTCAAATTCTGACACTCCTTTTTTAAGTTCTTAAGATGCTCAGATAGTGATGACTGAGAGCTGGGCACAGTACTCCTAAAACAGACCTATCAACTGTTATCAGCACCTCTGCTTTCTAAACAGAAGTGAACAGTCAGACTGGAATGTCAACATCAGCACGTTTCTGTAGGTGCATTCTTAATGCAAACACATGAAAAGTGACTCACAGAAGACTGAATGACTTATGGGTAAACACAAGGTCTATTCTTTTCTTCATTCATATGTGGCTGGTTTCTTCACATGTGCTTATTAATAACTGATAGGAGGAATAACAGTAAAAGGCTTAGGCAGCAAATATTATCAAGTACCTGGATAGAATTGTCATCAAACTTCTCTGTCCCAACTTCAGTCACACTTAATTGAAGGCGGTATAACTTTGGCTTGTCTCTGGAGTCAGAGCCATCTGTGAGAAGAGGAGGTACAGAGCTCTATTTTTAAAGTCTAATGATCTTACATTTGAAACAAACAAGTTACTTTACTAAGGATAGTATAGTTTTACTTCTCAGGACTTCTTTCCAAAGAGTCTCCAGCTAACATTATAAACCTTAATACACTAGACAGACACCAGTCAGCTTCTGTTCATATAAAATGTTATATGAACATTATATGTCATTAATTCCAACACTTTCTGATTATACCTTTTCCCCCAGCACACGATCCTTGATCTTCCTTAGTGATTCCGAGGATGGAATTGTATTGAGAAGACAGATTAAGATGACATAAGCCATTATTTCAATCTAGAACCTTTGTAGAGCAGAAGTACCATGCACCCTTAAGTTCACAGCACAATACAGTGGTGGGCACAGCAATGCTCTAACTGTGCGACCCTCCTGAGCCACAGTCTGAATCTCCAGTGTCCAGTGTGCACCACAGTAAAAAATGCTACTGAAATGCTTACTCCCTTTGGGAGAACTGGGGTCAAAGACAGAAAGGAAAGATTTGTTTGCTTTGTTTTTTAATTTGTTCTTAGAGAATTTCATGTATGTTTTGATCATATTCACACCACATCCCAACTCCTCCAGATTACCCCTGCATTTGTACCCATCCAAATCCGTGTCCTTTAAAGAAAACATGGAGCCCAACTGCCATAGCCTCCCTTCCTGTGCCGGGGAGGGTGGAGGAAAGGAAAGCCGCACTGCCAGTCCAGCCCACGCCCTCTCGCCCACTGTACCCCATCTGTAGAAAGGGTGTTCACTGAAGCCGTTTTCAGAGTTAGCACATGACAAGTGTACCTCACAGAACACAAGAACTAATATACAATCCAAGACTTCTACCACAGCCACCACATTCAGTATAGGCTGCAAACACACGGAGCAAGGTTTCCTTAAGAAAGCGAATGCAAGCCTGCACAGTTTGTTTTGTGACTGCCCAAGTAACTTTCCGTCATTTACTCAAATCTTAAGCCATGGAATCAGATGTTAGCTGTGAGAGGTTCAAAAGCTTGGAGGACTCTAGTATGTACACAGACTATTAAATCTTAAAGTCTCTCAGCTGTGATGCAGTCTGAACTCTTACAAACAAAAGACACCATAAATAGCTAAGGTCTCTAGAACCAAGTTTAGCTTTAGAGTACACAAAGTAATATTCTACTGATCTAATTTTCTATTTCTGAAATATTAACAAATCTATAACATCTGGGTGAAGGTATGTTGAAATATGAACGGCGGGCCCGCTTCCTGCCACCTGGCTAGCTTTACCCGAAATAATTACACGGAAACTGTATTCTTTTAAACACTGTTTGGCGCATTAGTTCCAGTCTCTTATTGGCTAGCTCTTACATATTGATCTAACCCATTTCTAATAATCTGTGTAGCCCACGAGGCGGCTTACCAGGGAAGATCTTAACCTGCGTCTGTATGGAGTGGGAGAATCATGGCGACTCACTGACTCAGCTTCTTCCTCCCAGAATTCTGTTCTGTTTACTCCGCCTATCTAAATTCTACCCTATCAGAGGGCCAAGCAGTTTCTTTATTAGTTAACCAATGAAAGCAACAGATTAGAAAGAAATCACTCCCATATCAAAGGTAAGATGAGACTGGAGCATGTCAAAGACATATGCCTAATATGGACTTTGCAAAATGGCTTAAGTTGTTTCCCTTCGCCCTGGAATATTTCCATCTATAATAATTCTCAGAAACTATGGATTTAAACGAGACATCAAATCACAGAAGCTTAACACTGATTAGCTTGATTAATGTCAACACTTCGGATACTGAAGGGAAAAGAAGTTTAAAGCCAGCAACGTGTCTCAATAACAAAACCAAAACTTTATAGGCTTTTCCTGGACGTGGATTCCTCTCCTCCTGGAATGTTTACTGCCCCATATTGTTATGGGCAGCTCACAATTCTTGTCTTTCCTGATCTTCTGAGTACAGGAATCTTGTATCAGAAAGAAAACCACTGAACAGGCCCCCATCAATTCTGAACTCCTTCATAGCTAGGCCACACTGGCCTTCTTTAATAACTGATGTTCTAGAGCAAACAGTCATATTAAAACTGAAAGAAAATAATTGAATATAGATACACAAACAACACAAATGAATTACAAAGGAAAAAAGTAAGTAACCATGTGTGTCGAAGTAACAAGAACACCAAAGACTTGTCTGCTAAGAACAGTGTTCACGTTAACGTTCTCCTGCAGTAAATAAATAAATTAATTAATTAAATTACCTTTTAACATCAACAGACTCAGGGCTGCTTTCCCAGTCTCTCCTTTCTTACTGCACTTCATTGTTGTAGAAAAACCACAGACAAATTTGTGTACAGTGCAGAGAACCTAATAGCTACAGGACAAGTGGATGACAGAGCATCTAGTCTAAACTGAGAAAGGGTGGCAAGTGAGGACAGCTGAAGAGCTTTGTCCTTTGAGCTCTCTCCCAGTGACAGCCCACCTCCAGTTCTGGTCTAGAAGCTGATGATCACAAGCAGGAGTAATATGGGCGTTCCCTCAGCCTCCATTCCAATTGCTCTCCATCTCCAAGGAGCACTGTACAGTCAGCTGTTCACAGCACCTGGATGCTTCTCCAGGGGAAAACTGAGGATATCTGAAGTACTATAGGAAGAAGACCCTAAGAAGCTCTAAGACCCATGGCAGACACAATAAGCTACCAGAGCCCTACCCAAGTTTTAGATTGCAACTTTTCCCCAGGTTTTGTGATATTCATGTCTATTTAACATGCCATACATCTTGGGATAGAAACTACTTTTAAACACAAATTCCATGACCATCTAACACATAGCCGATAGGAAATATACCCAACATACTTAGAGTACCTGGGTGAGGACTATACCCATTACACGAGGTCATCGATTACACGGCTTTCCCTTCTGTCTTCACATCAGCACTTAAGACACTTCATGTTTGGAGTGAGGGATGCTTAGCCTATTCTCTAAGTATGAAAGGAACACAAGCCACACAGCACAGCTCAAGAGCATGTAAAGGCCCTTTGCCTGCAGTCTACAGTTCTGGAGCCAATCCTCTGCCTACAATCACTTCCCACAATGAACCTGGGAAATGAAAGCAGCAAGAAAGCTTCCAATAAATCATCTGGGTGCTGGACGTAGGGCACTGAGCAGAAACAAACAGAAGGAGACATGTACACTTCTTTCACAGGCAGTATGGTGTTCAGTCAACACTGCACACCTCAGAAGTTCCATTAGTGCCCCATTACAGAGTAGTATTAAGTATAGCATTACCTTCATAGGTGTGATAGCTGTAGTACGCAAAGTGATTCCTTCTCCCTGGGATTAAGAGACATGCCAGGGCCCAGGTGAAGGCAGCATCAGCAGGAGAGAGACCATGCAGAACAGGTGGGAAAGGGAAGGAGGAGAAGAGATGCAAAGGGTGAGCTTCAGTGAGATGTTTCAAAGGAAGAAATGGCAAATTTTACCCACTAGCATTCAGAGCTGTGTGGAAAAGACTACAGCAGACCCCAGTCAGTGTTTTAGAAACCAATGTAGACTGTTAAGGAAAACAGCAGGACAATAGGTGAGTCACCAGGCAGCAGGACAGCTTTGTTAACAGTGAGTTAACCTGATAGAAAGTTACCATCCCACTTGGCTGGCTCCTTCTGTTTAAAACACACAAGAAAATCCACTCTTCTGTAAAGCTGTAAATAAACCTGCACCTCAGAAACTCCTGCCAATATCTATCAGGTATTCTACACTGAAGGCACACATCTGATTGACAATGTGCCTGGTGGAAATATAGCTCTTATCCATTCCTAACATATCAATGCGCATGAATATTTCTCATAATGGAAAATAATCCCTCAGCATACTCATCTAAAACGGCATCATGATATAGCTCTGATGCAACAAAGACCTTATTCTAGCACTCAGGCCTGTCATCAAAACCATAACCTTTAGGACAAAACTCAGATATCTTAGGTATCAATGCAATAATAAAGGCAGTTCTTACCAGCAGCCCAGAAAACTTCGAAGGGAATGTGGGCCTGGAGAGCCACTGACACTAATATTGAACCGTGCTCATCAGCTGGCATAAGAGAAAGTCTTACTCATATTCACCCCTCTGTCTATGTAAGGAACTCAATCAATGTCGCCCAAAGGTAACAGAGTGCTAAGAAACATATTAGTGAACATGCAATAATGTGGTTTCTAGTATCTTGACAAAAAGTAGTACAGAATTTCTCTTTATCTACGGTTATTATCTTTAAAGACAAAATATTCTATGCATGTGATTATTTGAGAGACAAGTAAAAACTAAGCAGTCAAAATGGAAGCACTCATTAGAACATGAGCTGGGATGTAATCAGTGTTTTCACCGTTCTATATCATACAGCCTCTCTGCTATCCACCAAAATCTGTCTTCTACCACACATTTAAAAATTAGTGTCAGCTGCTTAATAACTAAGACTCTTCAACTATCAAACCTACGTTCTACAACCAATGCACCAGTCATGCCCCCCACCCCCCACACCCCCGCCAAGACAGGGTTTCTTTGGTTAACAGTCCTGTCTGTCCTGGAACGCTCTGTAGACCAGGCTAATCTCAAACTCATAGAGAGATCCACCTGCCTCTGCTTCCTGAGTGCTGGGCTTAAAAGTGTGTGCCACCATCGCCTGGTTCTGATGCAACATTTTAATGAACAGACCACATACTTGAAAAATAGCCTAAAATTTTTCAGTCAAAAACAAATGGTGTTTTCGCTGTTCGTCTTCTTTCCTTCAGATAAACAATCACCAATGTTCCCCTTACATTACAGACAATAGTATCACAAGGATATCTCCAATTTACAGTGGAAAATAAAACTTCAAAATTAATTTCCCGGATAGAGAATTGAGGACAAAGCACAGTGCTAAATTCCCCACAAAGTACTTAGCAACTAAAACAGGTTTTCAAGCATAATTAAATATAAAACTACTCCCCTAGAACCACACTGTCAAGAGCATAAATTACAGTACATTCAAACATTACTGTCCTACCACATGAATGTAAACCAGCTGTCTCCTAAGACTGTTGACCACAAAGAATATATCTAATCTCTAGTAAATTATAATTAAACAACCTTAGACATAAAAATAAAAATTAAAAACCAAAGGAGGGAAGAACTATATATTATTTATGCAATGTATTCTTTTTATGCTATTTTCCTGTAATTATTAACTTTTACTTTAGTTGCTAACTAGGAGTCAGTGAATGAAATATCTTCATAACATTCAATAATACAGGTCACATAATAGCATCTTAGTAACTAAATTAGGAATGATGTGATTTTAACTGACTGATAAATGTCATGTAGAGCACATATATGCAATACATACTTCATGGGGAATCTGTGTATACATGAAACACTTAAAGAATGTCAGTGTATTTGTCTACCTGACGACTAAGTTACGGCAACATCTTTAGCTGTAAAAACTCTGTAAGTGATATAATTAGAAGACTAATATGAATATAAATTTATGATGTTACTTTAAAACATGCTACTAGTTACTAAGCTAGGTTTCAAAGGCATAGTATTATTAAATCTAAGGAAATTCCTTTTGAACACTGTACATAAATCATAAATACTAATACAATCTAAGGAAATTCCTTTTGAACACTGTACATAAATCATAAATACTAATACAATCTCTTCCTCTCATACACATACATGCAGACTGTCTCCAGCTGAGTACATTTCAATTTGTTGCTAGTACATTAACTAAAGTTCCTTTGGAAATTTTTTCTTAAAAGTAACTGATTACTTAAAACTTTAAATGCTACTCATTAAAGCTTGTTAGATGCATTTTTGTTCATGTGGACTTTATTTTTATGGATGAATTAATGTATTCTGTGGCCTTAGTGATGCCACCTTATAAATGTTACACTTTTTAAGTAAATGGACACTTAAAAATAATACATTAAAAAGTAGAAACATTTATACTAAAAGTATACATTTCCCGATAGGGCCAGCTTTCTCACCGGGGCTTAACTCTACTAAGTAGGGTAGTTTCTCAGGAGGAAGAGCAGAACCATAGCCAGACCCATCAACTCTGTCCTTCCCCTTCAGCGGCTTCCCTTCAACGTGTTTCTTCATTTTCTTTGGGATATAGTCTGGTGGTCTCCTCTTCAGTTGAAAGACTAAAATCCCTAGAACAGCAACAATAGCAATTATCAATGGAGCAAATGTGGTAGTGATGATAACTGACTGACAAACATTTGCCCAAACCAAGAACATGGATTTTAATCATATCTGCCAAGGAGTAGAGGAGCAAAGCTCATCCAATTGATATCTTAACTCAGTGTGCTCTGAAAAATTCTAAACAAGCAACATGAATAAATTATTTTTAACTGACAGGCAGAGCTACCAAAGGATAGCATATGCTAGTAAACAGCTTGTTAGTTTAAAAGTAACGAACCTGCACTTGTAGATAGACCTATCAACATTAATACACAAATACACAAATGATGTGGGATTCCCCCTCTGTATGCTGTGATTACCATTGGTTAATAAATTGTCTTAGGCCTACACAGGGCAGAACAGAGCTAGGCAGGGAAAACTAAACTGAATGCTGGAAGAAAGAAGGCAGAGTGAGGGAGAAGCTATGGAGCCACAGCCAGAGACATTTGAAACTTTGCCAGTAAGCCACAGCCACGTGACGGTACGCAGATTAATGGAGATGGGTTAGTTTAGGATGTAAGAGTTAGCCACAAATATGCTTAAGCTATTGGCCAAACAGTATTGCAAATAATATAGTTTCTGTGTGGTTATTTGGGGAGTCTGGGCAGCCGGGAACACATAAGCAGACTCCTAAAACAAACTGATCCCCAACTAAATCCACTTAAACCTGACTTTGGGAAGGAATTCTAGGCACAAAACAAAACAAACAAACAAGAAACAGAGTTAAGCACTCCTTTCAGAGAGGTTTTCCTGAGTAAGTGGTAGTAAATAAAAAGCCATGCGGTTTTGAAAGAACAGCTTTCTGGGCCATGTTGCCAGCTAGAACTCTTGTCTCTTTCAGGAGGCTGGGCATTTGAATGGGGTTTGTGGGCAGTGTGCTGCAAGTTACTTGGTGGCAGCATGGGCCAACTGCTTCCCAGAGTTGAGGTGGTGAGGATGGCTCCTGCCCGGCAATCTCAGAGGCAGTGATGGGACTTATACCATGTTAGACGGGGCAGAGCAAGCAGGCAGCACTGTATCTGCCCTAGCAATGCCACTGCTTTAGCATTTTAAGGAGGAGTCCTGGTCTAAAATGAATTACAGATACACAGGAAAGGCAAATTCAGATGGAAAAGACCTCTAAGTGGGTCACAGTGTTGGATAAATGTACATAGGTTTGGGAGAGAGAGAAGAAAAAGACTATAGAGAGTTGGAAAAAAATGTAAATTGTTAAAAAAAAATAAAGTCTTTAAAAAGACAGAGTACAGACAGCCATAGATTAAAAAATAAAGAAATAAGGCACGTAAAGATGGAAAATACACAGAGAGTCTGGATTATGTATATTATTGTGTTTTCCTTGAAATTTTGACTGTGAAGGAACTAAGTACAGAGAAATATTTCATTGTACAGACTGTTAAACTAAACCAGCATATATACTCTAAAGGTATCTCGACTTCAAAATTTGGGTCTTAGAATATGTTGCTTTGGAAAAGAGGTTTTTCTTTTGTTTCCACAGAGGAAGAGAACCTGTGGAATCCTTCCAGAAGATCCCATGAAAGTTTGCTGTGAACAACACCCCCCCAAAAAAATACTTTGCTCAACAAAAAGCAGGAAACAGTTTGGAGATAACTATGCCCAAATTCTCTAAATGATTGGTTATAAATGTTTATATTTAAAGGGGGATATGATATAGATATGAATACTTTGCATTGGTATATATCTTGGATTATTGATATAAATTTAAGGTCAATTTTATTATACTGTATATATGTATTTTTGATCTTGATTAAGGTATTTTGTTTGTACAGCTCACTTAAAAATGTAATGTATAATTAAGAAATATAGGTTAGTAGAGAGTTATCTGTAATAGTCAAGCTTGTAGTCATGTTAGGTTTTCTAGATATAAAGAGATATATTTTAAGTTAGATAGATAATCTTCAAAACTTTCAAAGACCTACAGAATATGGCATTTAAAATATTTTAAGATTTTAGGGCTTTTCATGTGCTCCTGGCAGCACTAATCTACTTCACGAGGAAGATGGGCACTGAAGAGGCTCCTTATGAAGTTTGTTGGCAATTTGGGCAGGGGACTGCTCTTGCTTGGACTGCTGTATGAAATGGACATGCAGGGCCCACAGAGAAATGACAGCTAAACTTGCCTAAAGGTGAGACAACCCTTTAGGCTTCCTGCTTCATGAAAGAGTCTGCTAGATATTCTGCAGGACACAGAAGAAAGTGAATGACAAACTGCCAATATAAGCGGACCTGTCTTTGAAATTTCCTGCTTCGTGAAAGTCTGCCAGACACTATGGGCCAGTAGGCTTAACATGGGTGCCCACAATGTTACAGAACTTTGGATGACTGTCCAGGCAGCAAGATGTCTCTGTCAATTCTAGAGTTTTGGAAGTTGCTTACACTGTACTTCCTGTTTACTTAGGTAATATTATATCATTCTGGAGTCTTTGATGGAGTTGAAGAATATATATAGTTTTCCTTAGTTATAATAAAAGATAAAGTAGATATAAATATTTTAACTGTAATTCTTGCTTAATACTTATTTTGTTAAATGTAATTTTACTATGTGAAAGTTAAAACCTTCCTTTCAATTTAAACAGAAAAGGGGAGGTGACGTGGGATTCCCCTCTGTATGAATACCACTGGATAATAAACTATCTTGGGCCTGTGCAGGGCAGAAGAGAGTTAGGCAGGGAAAACTAAACTGAATACTGGGAGAAAGAAGGCAGAGTCAGGGAGAAGCCATGGACCCCCCCCCCCCCAGAGACAGACACTGGATATTTACATGGAAAGCCACAGCCACGTGGTGATAAACAGATTAATGAGATGGGTTAGTTTAGAATATGAGTTAGCCAGAAATACATTGAAGCTATTGGCCAGTTATTATAAATAATATAGTTTTTGTGCGGTTATTTCAGGAATCTGAGCAGCCAGGAACACACAAGCAGACTCCTACAACCCACAAACATCTCAGTTGACCTGTATTTTATTCAAATGAATTAACTCAAAATTCAAAATAACTTTAAAATAAGTTTAACTTTTATACCTGTCTAGAATAGTGCAGAATAAGTATTTTAATGAAACTGGAAATGCACTTATTCTTAGGGTTTTTTTTAAATAGTTTTAAATTATCAATCTACAGACCATATGATTATTACATAGGATCAGAAAGAATTTTTATATCTTCATTAATATAAAGGCACTCACCTAGAAATCAACTGTATCAATCTTAATGTTAGAAACTATACTTCATAAAAGCATAGCATTAAACACTTTGCTGCTTTGAATAGAGAAAAACATCTGACTAGTGACAAACACACACCATTTCAAGTTGGGCATCCCTAAACCAAAAACACCTGAAATCCAAAGTGCTACAAATGAAAACAAACCTCAATAGAGGCAGCAGAAGAAACACCAATACATCAATACATTAAAACCTATGGACTAAATTATACGCAGGCTATGTGTATAAGGCAAATACAAACGAAGGTGATGTTTAGACTTGCATCCATCTGTGAAGTTATCTCATTATGAATGTAAAAACACTCAAGTCTGAAATGTTCGGGGATCTGAAACACTTCTGGGTTCTGAGTACTTCTAGTAAGGATTATTCAACCTATATATGAAATGGCTGTATTACTGGAAAAACTTCAGGCTTGTAGGGTACTTTCTCTGCCTAATAAATTTGCTCACATACCACATAACTCATGTGGATCTATGGACATTGTTTCACAGCTCATCGATAACAATGATCTGTCCCTGCTAATAGTCTGGCATTTCACCTGCAATATCATCTTCACGTGACACTCAAATACGCTGAGTGCGGCTCCACAGGCAAAGGTACCACCACAGAGATGTTCTACAAGTCTATGAAAACATTGGCCAATGCAAAGATACTCCCCCACTGAACTCCCCCTCCTCCCTTACACGCACACACTTTCCTTGTCATCTGATGAACAAGAGTTACCAGAAATCTGACAGGTTGATACTGAGGAAATCCCCTAGTAATAAAGTTTACTGTCTACCTTTGTCACTTGGCCATTCCCTGAAGATTTGTAAAGGACACTCATCATCATCAAGAATAACTTCCTTAGCACCTCTTTCATCAGAATGTTGGGCTCCAGGGGGAAGCATAACCTAATGAAAAAATAATTAACAATGAATAAAAAAAGAAGATCAACAAGTACTCAAAAGCAGTGTTGCCGTTATTTTTGCTCTTACTCTATGGCCCAGGCTAGCCTCAAACTTCCAACCTTCCTGTTTCCTGAGTACTGGTGCAGTCCTGTACCTACCTTGAAAGTACTGCTCCGAATGAGCATGGACAGGTAGACAGACAAGAAAGACAGACAGACAGACAGACAGACAGACAGACAGACAGACAGACAGATATATGATAAATAAAACTATCAAGCACTATAAATAATTTCTACTGGTGACAAAATAAAACATTAACAAAGTATAGGAAACGGTTTTAAACAAAAAGTTTACTTGGACAGTGAATTTGGCAATTTTTATTCGCCTAGCTCTTAACAAGAACTGGACTATTTGCATTTGTTTATTACAAATTTTCACATGGAAAAACCACACAGAACAGCTAATCTTCAAACAATTTACGGAAAGAGAACTCCTCTACTGAGGTCCTCTGCAGTCCAGTCCCTACTCCATCTTTCACATCCAAGCAAATATTTATAAAGCAAATTCATGTAATCTGAAATCTTTAAAATAGTTTCTATTGTAAATAACTGTATGGTTTAAATTATAAGCAGACTGTTAGGTATATTATATAACCATCAACAGCTGTTTTCAGGCAACTGTTTGATGACATTGTGTCCACTGTGCTCTCAGGAAAGACTGCATGGGATGTGACTGATGCCTCTACAGACACTGCCGAGCTTATCCTTTCTCTTCACTCTGGTCCAGTGTAAAGCAATGCAAGAAGCCAAGCCACTGCTTTCAACTTCTTAATGCAACAAACCTTAGTGTGCAAAATTATCACTATGCTTACACATAAAAGAGATCAAACAATTCTATGGAGATCTTCGAATTAGCTTTAAAGGAAAAGGAATTATAGCACCACTAAGCTACCGTCATCTTTTCTCATTGGCATTTTTAATTAAATTCAATATCCTGCCACTTCAAGATTTGACCTTCAATTTTCTCTTTGTCACTATCTGTAACACTTATTTTTTTAGGCCACAATTTTTTTTTTAAGGTCCGACCAGGCCACATGCTTTCTACATCGCAGACCACTCTCTCTAGTCTGAAGATCCTGTTTCTGTTCTCCTCTTTGGCCTTTTGGTCTCCCTCCATCACTGTAAGCTCTTTTGGAGGGCAACTCTTAACTCTGTATTCTGGCAGAATAGCTAACAAACAGAAAAGATCTTAAATACTTAATCAATAATTATCTGAATAGATAAAATGGATAAAGGCTATGAAATAGCTGAAGTTTATATGGCAAGCTCAGAATATAATGCATTTCTACTTCAGGTAAATCACTAACTAGGCTGCCTAAAATTGCTCAAGAAAGCTGGTCAGGCTAGAGCAAAAGGACAAAAGTAAAGGAGCTCGTCCAGAGAAATCAAGCTCAAAAAGGACTTTCAACAAAGCTCAGTCTGTTTCTACAACTCTAGGTCCCTGATAAAATGGTTACTTTACTTTCTGATTTTAACAGTAAAAACAAGCCAACTTAGTTTAAGATGGAAATGCTACAAAGTTCATTATCATACACCAAACCATGTAGTTCCATAAAATATTAGCATCAAAGATTTATACAAAAACTCCCCTTTGTGAAATAATTGAGCAATGTCAAGTTTCAGATGCTAGACATTTAAAGCACAAGCCAAAGAGATATACAGATTAACAAAGAACAGAGTACGTGAACTGAACGACAGGGAGATGAAACAAGTGACTGAACAAAGCATTCAGAGGGAGAGAAAACAAAGCCTTTCTGCAATTTTGCTGGATGAATTGGGTATCCCAATAAAAGAAAAAAAATCAAAATAAACGTAACTTAAAATTAACACACTGAACTAATACATTAGCTAAAATAAAAATCAAAAGGAATGGGACAACAAGATGGCTCAATGGGTAAAGGCACCTGAAAGAGTGTCTTCTGAACAGTACAGGACCACCACACTCATGATCTCACCAGGAGCTGTTACTGCCTGTATAAGACCAGCATAAGATCGGGTCAGTCAGCATCCCATCACAGAGTGGAGAATGGCTTCCAAGTTCCCACCCCTAGCTAATAGGCTACGGACAGTTGATGACTTCTGGAGGAGGGAGAGTCAGTTTTCTTTAAGGAAATGGTCCCTGAAGTACTGACCATGCTTAGTTGATGGCTCCATACCCATGAATAAATATATTTGAAGCACAAATTGAACACAGTGGGGAAAGAGAGAGAGAGAGAGAGAAAGAGGAACATAAAGTTGAGAAGGGTGGGTGACAATCTAGGAGGAGCTAGAAGAGTGGGTGGGGATGGGGAGTTGAGTGTGATCAAACTACATTATATGCATTCAAGAAATGCTTAAAGAATAAAAATATTTAAAACACAAAAACCTGAAAAGTCGTGATAACATATTTCTAGAACCTCAGTACTGAGAGCAGAGAAAACAGGAGGATCCTAAAGCCCACACACCAGCCTAGCCAAAACACTGAGCTTCAGGTTCAATTAAGAGAGAGCCTGCTCAAAATGGAAAGTGAAAAACAAAGACACCAAACATCAATCTAGCCTCCTCTTCCTTCTTCCCTCCCTCCCTCCGTCCCTCCGCCCTCTCTCTCTCACACGCACGCACGTGCATACACACTAATGTGGAATTCCCCTCTGTATGTTGTGAATATGTTTTATTACCACTGGTTAATAAAGAAGCTACTTCAGCCTATGGCAGAGCAAAAAAAAAAATATCAGGTGGGAAATCTGAACAGAGATATATAAAGAGAATAGGTAGAGTCAAAGAGGCCCAAGAAGCAAGAGGTTCCAGAAAGCCACAGCCTTGTGGAGATACACAGATTAATAAAAATGGATTAATTTAAGATATAAGAGCTACCTAGGAATATGCTTAAGCTGTTGGCCAAGCAGTACTGTAATTAACATAGTTTCTGTGTGATTATTCATGTCTGGGAGGCCAGAAACAAAAGAGCAGTCTCTGCTTACACACAATATATTTTCTTTTTAAGTTACTTGCTGTAATAAAACAGTGATCTTTGTTTTAAAATCTATTAGGATTTATTTCTTTCTGCTTCCTGACTCGGGATAAAATGTGACCAGCTGCCTCACATTCCAGCTGCCATGCATTTCTACCACAATGGACTGTATCCTCAAACCATGAGCAAAAATAACCCCTCCTTTCCAAAGCAAAATAAAATTACTGTCAGCTATAATTGGACAATACTGCATTCAATAAAGTGTACAATTACAACTGAGTCAGAAGCTAAGAATTTCTAATTAGTTAATGGATAAATAGAAAATCTTCTGCATTTTACTTAATGTTACAGAATCAATTCTAGGACATAAACAACTACTATATTTGTTGATAACTAGAGTCGTCACAGGAAGGTAGAGTACCCCTGAGAAGATGTAGGTGGTTATTAAATCAGATTTTAATATAAATACAATGGTTGCCTCTGCTGGCTGATGCTGAAGGTGGAACACACTGATTGGAGAGAGCCGTAAAGTATACTGCTGACATGTTGTAGGTGCACTTTCATTGTTGGCTGACCTACCAGCTCAAGTGGGGAGACCAGCCCTGAATTTGATGCCAAGAGGCTGGGTCCCCAGATGAAAGAAAAGGGGGGATGAAGAAGGCAGACACCACATGCAAGCCCCACTCTTTGTGGACATGTCCACAGTGAAGTCGCTGCCTGTGGTCATCACATCCGAGCTTCTTCAAGTCTTTCAACAGAGGGTCAGAGGAGCGGCTCTCCAAGGAGCTATCAGACCTTCACCCTCAAACGAGGACTGCATAACTGGACCTCTGTGTGTATACAGATCTCCATATCTTGGACTGAAATGCTACCAGGTTTTCTGAATCTCCAACATGCAGCATTGTGAGTCTACTTTACTTATATATAATACTTATATATAATGGGTGCGTAATTATATAAGTATTATATAAATTGGTTATACTCCTCTATAACTCTGACTCACTTGATATATGTACAAAATAAAACTTGGAAGAATGTCTATCGAAATGTTAATGATGAAGTTATCTTTTGGTATATTTTTGGGTTATGTTTTATTCAATTTTTCTTTTTTTAAAGAAACCCATTACTTTTTGTTGCATTTATTATTCCCATATGTGCATGTAAGTGGGGGGGGTCGTCTTGCATGTGAATGAATACACATACACACACACAACACACCTCAAATTAGAAAACAAAACCAAAAAAAAAAAAAACCCTTTCCTTTAAATGCAAAGTCTTGGCAGGAATAATCCTGAGGAGCAGTATTAATTCATGGTTCATACCCGGGCAATGCAGTAGTCCTTGGGATTCTCTTTTTCCAGACCATACTTCTCCAGAGATTCCGCTACAGCAAAGTCTGCGGAATCTGTAGTAGACAGCAGGATTGTCTTGTATGGAATATTTGGTTTTAAACTATCTGCATATATTCTCAATGTTCCACCTGGAAAAAAATTATTTTACATCTTTGAGTTCATCTTCATTTTAAGTCAATGACATGAGCTGCTACTCACACACAATCACCTATGAAGAGGGCACTGAAGTACCAACAACAGTGGCACAAATACATTCAGTATCAACCTGGGGCTGGCTTCCTCTACAGGGAAATGAGGAAGAAGGGCTCCTGAGTCTGACTGTGGTACAGTTCTCTTACTTTCCCTGTTCCCAACTTCCCCTACACCTGTATAGTGTGAGAACTATTTCCTCACAAGATATTCCATGACAAAAAACAGATTTAAACAATATGTAACCACAAACCCAGCCTTAGAGAAAGTACTAGAAGGAAAACCCCAACGAAAGGAAGCTAACTGCACCCCCAAAAACACAGGCATCTGATAATCCCCCACCAGCATAACCCAAAGAAGGGAAACACACAAACACTACTACTGAAAAATAACAAGAATTAACAAACACTGGTCATTAATAACTCTTAATATCAATGGTCTCAATTCACCTATAAAAAGACAGACTAAGAGAATGGATACATAAATAGGATTCAATATTCTGTTGTGTATAAGAAACATAAAACCTCAAAGACAGACGCTACCTCAGAGTAAAAAAATGGGAAAAGGTTTTCCAATCAAATGGACCTAAGAAACAAGCAGGTATAGCTTTCCTAATCTAATAAAATTGATTTCAAACTAAATTAAATTAAGTCAGAAGAGATAGAGAAGGACACTTTTTACTCATAACAAGAACAATTCATCAAGATGCAGTCCATGCTTTAATACAAGAAAAAACACCTACATATGTAAAAGAAACATTACTAAAACTTAAATTGCACACCAAATGCCACACAAATAATAGAAGACTTCAACACTCCACTTTCGCCAATGTACGTGTCAACCAGACAGAAACTTAACAGAGAAATAAGAGAACTAATAGATGTCATGAATCAAATGGACTTATCAGACATCTATATAACATTCTATCCAAACACAGAAGAATATACCTTCTTCTCAGCACCTCATGGAACCTTCTCTAAAATTGACCACATTCTCAATAACAAAGCAAACCTCCACAGACAGAAAAAAATTGGAGTAAGCCCCTGTGTCTTATCAGATCATCATGGATTAAAGTTAGAATTTAACAATACTACTCTCAGAAAGCCTACAAACTCATGGAAATTAAACAGTGAACTACTGAACCACCCCTGGGTCAAGGAAGAAATTAGAGACTTCCTTGAATTCAACGAAAATGAAGGCACAACATATCCAAATCTATAGGATACCATGAAAGCAATGCTAAGAAAAAAGTTCATAGTACTAAGTGCCCACATAAAGAAAACAAGAAAGCTCAAATTATTTAATAGCACACCTGAAAGCTCTAGAACAAAAAGAAGCAGACTCACCCTGAAGGAGTAGAAGACAGGAAATAATCAAATTGAGGGCTTAAATCAACAAAATAGAAACAAAGAAAACAATACAAAGAATCAACGAAACAAAGAGCTGGTTCTTTGAGAAAAATCAACAAGATAGATAAACCCTTATCCTAACTAATCAAAAGGCAGAGAAAAACATCCAAATTAACAAAATCAGAAATGAAAAGGGGACATAACAACAGACACTGAGGAAATTCAGAGAATCATTAGGTAATACAAAAACTTGTATTCCACAAAATTGGAAAATGTAAAAAAGAATGGACATTTTTTTAGAAAACACCATATACCAAAATTAAATCAAGACCAGGTGAGCAATTTAAATAGACCTATAAACTGCCAAGACCTATAAATTTAAATAGAAGCTGTCATCAAAATCCTCCCAACCAAAAAAGGCCCAAGGATGGATGGTTTTAGTGCAGAATTCTACCAGATCTTCCAAGAAGAGCTAAAACCTATACTCCTCAAAGGGTTCCACATAACAGAAACATAAGGATCATTGCCAAACTCTTTTTTTTATGAGGTTACAGTTACCTTGATACCAAAACCACACAAAGACTCAAGAAAGTGAATTATAGACCAATCTCACTCATGAACATTGATGCAAAAATACTCAATAAAATATTGGCAAACCAAATCCAAGAACACAGAAAAAAAAATCATCCACCATGAACAAGCTGGCTTCATTCCAGAGATGCAGGGCTGGTTCAACATATGAAAATCTATCAATGTAAACCATCATATAAATAAACTGAAAGAAAAAACCGTATGATCATTTCCTTAGATGCTAAAAAAGCATTTGACAAAATCCAACACCCTTTTATGATAAAGGTCTTGGGAGAGAACAGGAATACAAGGAAGATATCTAAATATAATAAAAGCAATATATAGCAAGCCGACAGCCAACATCAAATTAAACAGAGAGAAATTCAAAGCGATTCCACTAAAATTGGGAACAAGACAAGGCTGTCCACTCTCTCAATATCTCTTCAACATAGCAATAGCAATAAGACAACAAAAGGAGATCAAGGGGATTCAAATTAGAAAGGAAGTAGTAAAACTTTTGTTATTTGTAGATGATATGATAGTGCACATATCCCTAAAACTCTACCAGAGAACTCCTACAATTGATAAATACCTTCAGTGATGTGGCAGGATACAAGATCAACTCAAAAAAATCAGTAGACCTCCTATACACAAAGGATAAAGAAGCGGAGAGGGATATCAGAGAAACATCACCTTTCACAATAACCACAAATAACATAAAATATCTTGGGGTAATACTAGCCAAAGAAGTGAAAGACCTATTTGACAAGAACTTTAAGTCTCTAAAGAAAGAAGTTGAAGAAGATACCAGAAAATGGAAGGATTCTCCATGTTCTTGGATTGGTAAGATCAACAGAGTAAAAATGGCAATTCTACCAAAAGCAATCTATAGATTCAATGTAATATCCATCAAAATCCCAACACAATTCTTCTCAGACACAATAATCAACTTCATATGGAAAAACAAAAAAACAGGATAGCCAAAACAATCCTGTACAATAAAGGAACTTCCGGACGCATCACCATCCCTGACATCAAGCTCTATTACAGAGCTACAGTAATGAAAACTTGTAAGTCCAAATGGATTAAAGACCTCAATATAAATCCGACCACACTGAACCTGATAGAAGAGAAAGTGGGAAGTAATCTTCAATGCATGGGCACAGGAGACTACTTCCTAAATATAACCCCAGTAGCAGAGACATTAAGAGCAACAATAAATAAATGGAACCTCCTGAAACTGAGAAGCTTCTGTAAAGCAAAGGACACCATCAATAAAGCAAAAGGGCAGCCTACAGAATAGGAAAAGATCTTCACCAACCCCACATTAGACAAAGGTCTGATCTCCAAAAAATATATAAAGAACTCAAGAAATTAGACATTAAAATGCTAAATAACCCAACTAAAAAATGGGGTACTGAACTAGACAGAGAATTCTCAATAGAAGAATCTCAAATGGTCAAAAGATACTTAAGGAAATGTTCAACATTCTTAGTGATCAGGGAAATGCAAATCAAAACAACTACGATATACCATCTTACACCTCTAAGAATGGCTAATGGCTAAGATCAAAAACACCAATGATAGCTTATGCTGGAGAGGATGTGGAGTAAGGGGAACACTCCTCCATTGCTGGTGGGAATGCAAACTTGTACAACCACTTTGGAAATAAGAATGGCGGTTTTCAGAAAATTGAGAATCAGCCTACTTCAGGATCCAGCAAGATCACTCTTGGACATATACCCAAAAGATGCTCAATCACACTACAAAGACTTCATAGTCCAGTCCCACTTCTGTTCACTCTTTGCTTTCTGAGCACAGATGCAATAGGACCAGTCAGGCTGCTACTCATGCTACCATGATGCCGGCCCGCCATGTGCTCCTCACCATGACAGACTATATACCCTTCAAAGTGCTTTTGTATAGACATTTTATCACAGCAATAAGGAAATAACTATCACACTGCTAGGTTTATAGGCATGTACTCCCCAAACTGGCTTATAGTTTGTTTTTTCTTTTATAATCATTAACACAACAATTCCTATAAAGTATCCAATTAAGAATTCAAGGCACTGAAGGCTGAAACAAGTTTACAATGCTAAGGCAGCAAGAGAGCTATAGGGCCTACTCTCCTCCACAGCTCTGGGCTATTGAACCTTTGCAATCAAACCTACTATACAGTCACAGGGCAGAAGCAGGTGACCTTGCACTGCTGGAGTCTACCCTCTGAGTGAAGCTGAGAGGACTGTCTGGAAACACAGGCACGAAGCACAACTGCTACTCCAGACATATCAGACGACTGCTGTGAGAGTCTGGAAAGGTAGAAAATCCTTTCACTAAGACTTGGATTGGAGAGAAAAAGTCCAGAATGAAGTGATTTTTCTCAACATGAGCTATTATTATTAAGAAGGCTGTAAAGAAATTATACACATCCCACCATCAGAATCTTCTCACTATCAAGTAAGCTAGCTCTGCAGTATCCTGGATAGCATTGTAATGCCCAAGTAGCAAGCACCTGGAAGGTAATGTTAGAAAAGAAATAGAGGTGATGACATAAGACTAAACTTTGGGGGGTTACGGTAAGATTAATGATATAGCCCTCTAATACAGTTATTTCTTTCTGAAACTCAAAGTGGTTGTCCTATTACTTTTTAAGAAGTAAAACTACTTTAAAACAAGTATTTTCTTTCCTGGATACAATTCCCAGTTAGGTGTAAGTCAAAGTTTTACTCAAACAGTTAACAATACAATGATGCCAACTATTTCAACTCTCTTTATCAAATCTACTTCCCACAGAAACACTAAGCAACTGCAAAATACTGTGAAGAAAACAAGGCAAGAAAACCCTGTGCTAATACGGACTGCACTGCCCTGTACAGCAACAGAAGCCACATTCCTTTAAATGTATTACATTTGTACAGGAGCAAAACTCTAAAGCAAAGAAAATAAAACAAGCTGGGTGGTGGTGGCACACACCTTTAATCCCAACACAAAATCACAAAAGTTTAAAGGAAGAAGGGCTACTTGCAAACTATCTCCAAGGCAAAGGAACAGATCCCTCCCCACATCCCCATGAAAGAAAGCCACTGAAACCACAGGCGTATCAACTGGCTCCAGGAGTGACTCTCATAAACCAAAGGAAAACAGATGCAGTGAACTTCAAATTGATGCGGAAGAAATCTTAAACCCAAGTTCATGAGAAAGTTTTAGTAATCACTGGTCAACTTTAGAGGACACTAAAGAAAATATTTTTGTCACACCAATAGCTTCATTTACACCTGTATCTATATCCTAATCAAGAAAACAAAAAAACAGAAGGGAAAACAATAATGAGCATCAGAGGATGTCACCAAAATCTATAAGACAAAAAACCTAGTGCCTTAGTTAAGGCTTCTATAGATGGAAACAACACCATAAGCAAAAGCAACTTGGGGAGGAAAGGGTTTATGTCAGCTTACAGCTGCCCATCAATTACTGAGAAGTCAGGGCAGGAACGTAAGAGCAACACCAAAGCAGAGACTGTGGAGGATCCCTGCTTACTTACTTGCTCCTCATGGCTTGCTCAACCTGCTTTCTTTTACAACCCAAAACTACCAGCCCAGAGGTAATAACACCCACAGCAAGCTGGACCCTCCCACATCAATCATTAATCAAGACAATATCCCAGAGACTTGCCTACAGGCCAATCTTATGGAGGCATTTTCTTAACTAAGATTCCTTCTTCCCAAATATGTTTAGGCTTATATCAAGTCCATAAAAGCCAACCAGCACACCTAAGTTTTTAACAAAACAACAAAACACAAAGGAAACTAAAAGGGAATCCTAGAATGACAGACTTGAAATTATATAAATCGTGTACGTGTACGTGTGTGTGTGTGTGTGTGTTAGTGTTGGTGCAGGAGTTATATTTTATTATGAAGTTTCACTCTTCATGAAAATGTACTAAAATATTTATAGAGAACTAGTAAGTGTGTAATCTGTCTCAAGTTTAGGACTTACAAAGCAACACATAGTGAAAGAAAAGAATGTGTGAGTTAATAATTTTCAAGACTGTGGTAATTATCTTTCCTGTCTTTATGTCTAATGTTTTCAGGGTTGAGGAGTGGAGGAGAAGGGCCATGTGGCTAAGTATGTGACTGATGCCATCTCTAAATAAGAAGAATTCTGTGAGACATACATGGGACATATTTGCTACTAAAAGGCTACTTCACCTTTTCTAGTGTAAGAAATACATTTATAAGAAGTACAATTGAATGCATTCCACCATGAATATGAAGAAAAGCAATTCTCTCTGTACCTGAGTCAGGCCGCCCGTCTGAGCTCCGAAACTCTTGCATTCTTTTCTCAAGTTTTTGCTGCCGCCGCCGTTTCATTACTACCTCAGGATTAGAAATTGTCCGAGTAAAGCTCGTTTCAGGCATGTCTTTGTAAACTTCAGCAGCCAGTCGAGAATTCTCGCTGTAAGAAGAAAAGATCACCAACGATATTTTAAACATTTTTTCCTCTCAGAAATACATACATCACAATGGCAAGTGTAATCTGTGTACGTCTGTTCCCGTGTAGGTCTGTTGTTTAACTATAACCAATATGTAATCATAAAATAATTTATCTCCAAATAAGTCACACTTTAAACTATCAGGTTAAATGATTTTATTCATCTGAAATCGTTCATTTTCTAAACCAAATAATGTACCTCTCATAAAGCAAACCAAGGAAAGAGCAAGCCACATGGTGTCCTATTTAAATTTTCCTTTTCTAGGATGCTTTCCATACAGGAGCAGCATGTCCATTAACCTTTTTCTCTTGCATAACTCCATTAAATAAGCCTACTTTATACTATTTACAATTAACTACACAGGCATCACCTCATAAGAGGCTACATCTACAACAGAGCTTCTGCGATAAAAACAGGATGTCCAAGCTGCATCTCAATTTGAGAAGGAATATCTGCTCAGTGGCCTAGTCCTGCCAACTCTGGTCAGTTTATATGAGCAAAATATAGAACCATAATTGCTTCAAAGTCACAGAAACGAGTTTCAAAGGACTAGCTGAAGACATAAGGACAACTGAATTTGGTGGTCTTCTCAGAAAAAAACATTAACTAGTGTTTGCCTAAAGTGAACAGAGTCTTCCTCTCTTGAGAGGGCCACCTGCTACATATAAAAGGACAAGTTTCCAAAATAAACCTGGCAGTATCACTCAGCTTTGCCATCATTTACCCATCACTGAGTCAGGTTTGCTGTATTATACACACTTGGTTTGTAGCACACACAGTGGCAAAAATATTTCCAGAAAGACCGACCTGTCATCCCCTTGTGAAGGCCTTTCTTCCTTATCAGAGGCTTGTCTCAGTGCCTCTTTTTCTCTCTTCTTTTTTTCCTTCTTTTCTTTCTTTGAAAGAGTTCTCTTGAAGTTCTGAATGACGCCTTCTTTGTCCTGCTTCTCAGGTCCATTACTCTGAGCCTTCTGGTAAAAGTAACATCATCAGCCCACTAACCATGACCCAGGATCCACACCGGCTCCTCAGGCTCCACTACTGCCTTCACCACAGAAGCCAAACAAGTAAACAAACTCAAACAGGAAGGGGCCAGGGTGGGGAGAATAACACTGTAAAATCTGTCACAACCAAGCAAACTGTACGCTCAAGATGCATGCATTTCACCATATGTAAATATCACCTCAATTTAAAACTAACAAGAAAATAAAAATAAAAATTCACACACAAAATAGGGTGCAATAAAAAAATGGAAAGAAAGAAAACGGGGTACAAATCAGGAAATCTGATTTTTAATAAGTAAAACTCAAAAGTTACCATAAAGTAACTTGAGAGAAGGTAATCTACTGGAGATAAGGAGGAAAGGGTCTACTGAATATTTTTCTATTGCAAAAGAAATGCTAGCAGTAGCTATCTTTAAGCTAGTTTTCATGAACCAAAGTTGTAACTATTTCTGGAAAATGTTTGATTTATTTTACTTATCTTGTTATTAATCGCGTATCCTAGTTTGAATTTGTTTGTTTTTTTGTTTTTCAAGACAGGGTTTCTCTGTAGCTTTGGAGCCTGTCCTAGAACTCACTCTGTAGACCAGGCTGGCCTTGAACTCACAGAGATCTGCCTGCCTCTGCCTCCTGAGTACTGGGAATAAAGGTGTGCACCACCACCACCTGGCGTCAGTCTGAATTTTTAACCTATAAAATTGGCCTGTTAACACACAAAGCTACATTATTTTTAAGTAGCTTAATAAATAAAGAAAAATAATAGTTATGACATGGAAGAGGGGAAAAACAAAGCTTTGTTATAAGGTAAATGAAAAAACATTATTATTATTATTCCATTTTTTCTTTCATAGATACTTATGACATTGTACTGGTAAGAAGAGTTCATACGTTCCAGTAAGGGTCAGTGGTCAATAACAAAGTAAACAGATGGGAATAACAGCAGCTGCAATCAGGGTATAAAGCAAGGATAGCAAAGCCATGGGATCCATTCTACTTTACACATATTTGCCACAAATTAACCACCAGAACCTAGTGGCGAGGAAGGCCAAAAGCACTTCTGTTTAGTTATCCAGGATAACACACAACATGGACAGGAGACAGCAGGAAACTCCTTTCATAAGGCGAAAATTTAGACAATATTTACAACCTCTGTATTTGCTATTACTTGTTAATACCAAAATGTTACATAAGATGCCACTCAACTGAGCATAAAACTACACACTTTCCAGTTATCTCAGTGGAGTATGATGTAATCCTGCCTCCAGGACTGCCCCAGGAAATGAGTCAAAGCAAATCCTTACTCCTTTACATGTTTTTTGTCAGGATAGCTTATCATAGCAACAAAAGAGCAACTGCAACAGTCTATCACACCACCCAAAAACCTAAGGACGTTTTCTGACTCCTCATCTTGACTCCTCATATCTCATCAATATGAAAATGCATTAAATGTGCCTTAGGAAGCTGTGCACACGCAAGTGGGTACTCAACATTTCCTCTGTCCTTTTTATTTCCTACAGGAACAACTTTGATTCTATAATTTGGAAGAAAGCTAAAAATGACAAACTGGTTATCAGCGTTTCCTCAAAAGCATATAGAACTTTCTTCTTGAACAATGGGCGACCAGGTGAACTAAAAGATGAAACAGGTAGAACAGGGTGTTTCCCAAGTGTTTTTGAGGGTAAAGGACTATAGGAAAAAGAGAAGCTCCTATGGCAGAACATAGCCTTGTCCATTCCACTGACCCAGCCCTGGACTGCAGCTGGCATCAGACACAGGGACTGCTCCCACCTTGGCAGGAATGGCGTCATTCTCATTCTTAAGGACGAATCTACCTTCCCGATCATCTTTGTTCCAGTTCAACTGCACAACTAGAGGTTTCTCATCAATGTCTAATCTTCTTTCTTCTTCAAAACATGAAATGAAAAAAAGAAAAAGCCGTGGTCATTTCATGGCAGAAACACAATTTATGCACATAAGATACTTAAGTCCTTCAATTACCTGCTGACAGATTGAAATGCACTGAATATAATCTCAAATCACTTTGAAACAGTCCAGCACCTTGAAGCTACTGCTCTACCATGCTAGACACTGACCAGGTAAAATATATTGTTAAGAATGTCAAATCAGTTTTAATTAGTAGGCTATTTTGTTGCTAGTGTGTTTGTCATGGTAGATTCAGTGCCAGACGCTGACCAGGAAAGAATACTACCTTTATTCTGATCTCACTGAGGAAACTAAAGAGATGAACATTTCTATATATCCAACTATCTCATATACAACTACAAGATAAGGAAATCATGTTAATGGTACATACAATCCCACTGATGCCTCAGATCTTCCTTATCAAGAAATGGCAACAGGCCCATCACCTGTCTCCAGTGATAGATGCATTAGTCTTCCCTTCAATCAAACTGTCCTCTGACCTCCAAACACATACTCCATGACATGTGCACACTACCCCAATAATATTAAACAAATAAATAAATAATCAATTTATTTTCCCTATGACTGAACCAAGGGTTGGACCCAGGCTTTAGCCCATGAAAGCAAAGCAGATAAGAAGTGGGGCCCAGAGACAGTAGGCCACAAACAAGCTCTGATATGTGTAAGGAGCAGATGTACCTACCAGACACTAAAAGAACCCTGGCTCCAAGTGAGCTCCTGTTCTATAACATCTGCTGCAAATGTTCTGCCAGTATTGTGCGGATACAAAAGGAAGCCCTGTGCCAGAGAAGCTCACCAGGTTCAGGAGGCACAATTCTCATTAGTGTCGTTATAATCAAGAATAAAATACAAAGTTTAGTTTTCCTTTCATTTATATGTACCATTTTTTTAGAAAGCTAACCAAGTCTTTGTTAAATATTAACTATTTGAAACTACATAATACAAGGAAGTGCTATATGTTCTTTTTGGCCAAATAATTCACTATCCAAAGATTGTATCAGGTGCTGAGGCTAGAGATATAGCTTGCCTAACATGCTTGAGAACCTGGCTTTAATCCACAGCATGAAATAAAACTGAAAACAAAGAGAACAAAGAAAGAAGATAAGGAAAAACACATGAAGAGCTTTTTGAAAACTTATAATCATAATTTTAAAACTCAACTTCTAATCTTTCATATTATTCTAAGGCCCTTGGTGGTGATATTCGAATAACCAAACAGGCTGAACAGAAGTTTCTTTTCTTGTTATCCTATTTATAGAGGTGTGCAGGTCAAAGAAAACATATCTCCAAGAAAATCACCTGGAACGGAGAACACCCTCTGCAGCTGATTTTAATCTAGTTAAAATTTACACAAGGAGTCATAAAGTAATAAATATGGACCATATCACACATTCCTGAAAAAGGTGTGTAACACTTGAAAATCAACATTATCAAAAACATTCCAATCTTATTTCAAATGTACAAAGAAAGCTGTATACATAAAAATAAAGAAAAAATTATGTCTTAAAAACTTTATAGCTGAAAATTAAGATGTATTGAAATTGGTGTTGTGCCATATATAACCCTTTTTAGCAATATTTGTTGTACTTAAAACTTTTTAATACGTTATTAAACATTTTCAAAAGTATCTATAAAATATTTACATTTTTGCATTTCTAGTCAGCCTAACTTGTGGTATTGAGTTGCAAGACACTTTTATTAACTGCTGTTAGACAGCAATTTTCTGGGGGAGAAAACCTCCATCTTGAAGAAAAACACATTAAGACAAAGAGTCTGCAAAAGAGATGTCAAACACTCCATCCCTATAGGGAAGCACAACTCAACAGCTTCAGGAAGTCCCTAAAACTGATCAGATTTTCTAGGCTCCCTACCTCCACAAACATATATGTGCAGTAAGGACTACTGAGATACTCTCAGACAAATTAAGCTAAAGCTTTGACTAGCTGAACTACAAAGGAGCAGAGACCAGTCAACCTGACCAGAAAGAGCAACCTCCAATCTGTTGAGATTTGTGGTACATTATAGCTTTTCAGCGTTCAAGAGCTGTCACCCATACGGGATTGGGCTTTTTATGACATAGCTGTCTTTGAGTCATTTCTGCTCTTATAAATAGCCCCCTCACTCATATTCCTCTAAGTAAACTCCCCCAAAACTCAATGGTTCATCAAGATGGACTCTGATCTATTGTTGATTCTCTATCTGGGGTAAGAATACCCCATGTCTCCCCAGTAATAATCTCACACAACAACTGCTAATGTTAAAACAAGTAGAAATTACAAAATATATAAGGGGATTTTCCTTAAGATGTCCTACTGTTTCCAAAGAATAATAAAAATGTGCTGTTAACAGAATGCAAAAATATATGGCAAGATCACTGATTTAACCTATACAATATTTATCTGAGTTACAAGTAACCATGGCATTATCCTCTATAGCTGAATTTATACAAAAGCATGTAGCACACAATACTATTGATATACAAGACACTCAGATAGGTTAGGCAAATCTTTTTAATGAAATGTTAATGGCATTTATTTTAAAGAAATAATCGTTGGGCTGGTTACTTTAAAGAAATAATCATTGGCTCAGAAGTTAAGAGCACTGACTGCTCTTCCAGAGGTCCTGAGTTCAATTCCCAGTACGACATGGTGGCTCACACCATCAGTAATGAGATCTGGTGCCCTCTTTTGGCCTGAAGGCATAGATGCAAGAAGAACCCTGTATACATAATCAATAAATAAGTCTTAAAAAAGAAATAATCATACATAAAATATGTTATCATAACTTCTAATAGTTATGTACAAGAATTTGAACAGTTGCCATCCTGCCAATGACTGTTGGACATGGTAAAGAAAGAAAAGAAGTCGAGCAGCAAGCCTGGGACCTGATTATCACACTGCACAAGCTATGACCCCAGGTCAGGACACAGCCTCCACTGACCTCCACTGACATGCACTTCATAGAGGGAATATTTGGGAGAGGACAGCATGCGCATATCAGGGCGGAACTTCTCTGCCAGTGTTTCAATCACATCTTGAGTGGTTGCCGTGCTAGATACCCGAATGCATTTTGTTGCGAAGTTTCCAGCAGCTTTATCTTGAAAATAAAATCTCATGACTCCATGAAACTCCAGATCCTACAAGAAAACAAAGTATGTTACTGGAGAAGTTGCTCTGAAAATATTCACTTCTTAGTAACAATAAATAAAAAGACTATCCATCAGCTAGTTTTTTTTCAAATGTTTATCACAAACATCTTAGAAGGTAAATAATAGATTTTTAGTATTCAAATGTGATTTTGGACAGGTTGTCTAGAACAGCATTGCTTAACCTGGAAGTCGAAGGACCCTTTCACAGGGGTTACCTACAACCATCAGAAAACACAGGCATAGCAAAGTTACAGTTATGAAGTAGCAACGAAAACAATTTTATCGTTGGTGTTCACCACAACATGAGGAACTATACTAACGGGTTGAAGCATCAGGAAGGTTGAGAACTATTAGTCTAGAGTCTTTGCCTTACGTCTCACATATAAAACAAAGGCAGTAGAGCAGCTGGTATCAACAGCAGCTGATATTTACTTAGTTCTTAGCCAGTGTCACGCATAGCATGGCATACATTGCTTGTCTTTACAACCATGCTGTTTAACAGATACTATTACTAAACCCCTCTTCAAGATCTCTTCAAGGCTAAGATTACAGATGTGCACAATCATACGCTCAATGGTGAGAGGAGGGATGCAGGAGGTTAGAGGGTTCAAGGCCAGCCTGTAATAAATTTTATCTCAAAGAAGGGAGAAAATGCCAGCTAACAGAATTAAAACCAAGAATCACTGCCTGGAAAGCCCATACCTGCACTGCCAAAGTCTGCCCACCTCTAAGCTCTTAAAAATACTCGACATTTCCCTAATCCCAATAGTAGCATTTTAAATAAAGACATTTTAAACTCATTTTCTATATGAATTATCATACTAAATGAACATTTCAGGTAGATCTTAATCTTATGGAGAAAAGTGAGGATGGATTTCCAGCCCAAGGTGTTTGGTTTCACATTCTCCCCTTAACTCTAAGATAAGCCAAAGTTCATACAACTGTGAGCCTCCTTTTTATTTTCTTAACAAATACAGTAATTTTCAACAAAATTCCAAAAGATAGGTTGCATCCAAGTATAGGTCATATCCATGTCTCTAGCAGGAATAAAGACTTAGCTGTGCTATTAACACCACAGATTCTTCTTTCTGTTCGCCCTTTGCATCTAATTATAAAATCAGAAAGTGAGCAGGGGTAAAGCACAGTCTTTTCATTTATTTATTGAAGGGGGTGGTACACACATACCACTTGTGTTTCAGTTGAGATCAAAGACAACTTATAACAGTCAGCTCTCTCCTCTTACCATGTCCAGATATGAAATTATGTCACCAGGCTCAGTGACAATACCCTGACATGTTGACCTTTATGCTTTCTTTGTAGGAGCTTTCCCTTCTCTCGGTAGTCAAATTCTCACTCCATGACCAATAAATCTCTCCATCTTTCCCCCAATCAACAACTTTTTCTGCAGATATTCATGAATGAAAAACACTAACAAAAAGTAGGGGCTTGGAGAGATGACTCAGAGGTTAAGAGCACTGGCTGCTCTTCTGGAAGTCCTGAGTTCAATTCCCATCAAACAACATAGTGGCTCACAAACATCTATAATAAGATCTGATGCCTTCTTCTGGTGCAAAGGCATATATGCAGGTGGATAAATTATCAGAACCAGAACCTGAAAATCAATGTGAGTAGCATTAACACTGTCTACAGGCCAGCCTCTGTATCAAATACTCTTAGGGGCTATTTCCTCATCTCTCTTTCATCCTGTCTCTGTTTCAGACTCCCTCTTTCCCCCTAGCCCACTGGACTTATTTAAGTGCCTTCCACTTCAGTTTCTGGTCTCTTCTCTACAAGTTTCTAAGATACCACGGAGGGGGGGGGGGTGTAAACAGAATAAAACCAAGTTATAGAAATCTAAGTTTCTATATGGGAGCCCTATTTTCACCACAAGTTTGCAAGATTTTCCCTACCACCAGCCTGAAGACATATTATATCACAAGTATCCCAAACACTTGCACTACTGTCCTGAGTTCCCAAAAGCTCTCTCTAGTAGGTATCACACCATAAGAGCAGGTAAATGTCCATAGCACTTAAGCATTCTGCTACCAAGCAATCTGTCCCATTTATAATAATAAAACAAGTCAGATGTACCTGTCAAGAAGGCATCAGTTTCTCTGAGAACTAGCAAGTAAATCAGTTGGTAGTAAAGAACCAAACCAAGCAAACAAAGGAAAACAAAAAACCACGAAGACACAAAACCTGCTACTAGTAGGCAAGGAAAGCACGCTCTCCAACATCCCAAGGAGAACCAACTGTTTTTAGATAGGGGCAGACACAGAGAAGCAGGCAAACCACTGCACTGTCCTCACAGGAAGCCACTGTGTGCCGTGCACCTTTTACAGAGAAAGTAAACTCATGTGGTCAGCTACTACCCCCAGGGGAGTGAGGAGGCAGTCATATCTTTACCCCAAAGCTACTATCTTGGTACTCCTGATGATCTTTGTAATAAAACAATTCTTCAGGTCTTGTCAAGCTGAAATAAAACAGCCTATAAAAAACTTGGCCATGACTTCAATGAACACTACATAAGTGTTAATGGGTAATTTAGTTTCACGTTCCACACAAATAGCCAAGTATACTTTATAACCAGAATAGTCCCTTAATAATTAAGATTAACGTTGTTTAGTTCCTCAGCCAATTCTAATCTGGTTGGCGTGAATAAATCTACCAAGTTTTATCAGACCTAAAAATTAATAAAATCAATTGTTGAGCCTAAAATTTGGGTTTATAGTGACCCAATAGACAAACTAATAACTGTATGTTATTGTAATTAACATATAGTAAAGAGCTTACTAAATGTTGGGTATTAAGAATTCTACATTTAATTATCAATCTAAGAGTTGAGTTCTAACATCATCAGCATTAAGTGGGGGAAAACAGAGGGGTTAAGTACACTGTCCACAGAAAAAAAGCTTCTGCCCTGCTTCCATCTCAAGAAAATTATGCCAGTAATTATTTATTTGGTCTTACAGTAGATACAAGAAAAGTCTGAGAAGAAATAAATGAACAGAAAAAAAAAACATCTAGAACCCAGAAGTTTTATATATTCCAGTTTCCTTAACTAGTTAAAAAAAAAATCCCATGTGTACAAGACCCTATTTCAATCCCTAGTAAGTACTAATGAAAACAAAAAAAAAATGATCAGGCAAATTAGTACACTTCTGTAATCTCTGCACTCAAAAGACTAAGGCAGAAAGGACTGCTGTTTGAGTTGTGCTTAGGCTAGGTAGTAAGTTCTAGGTCAGCCTGTATTAAACAGCAAGACTCTAAGGAAAACAACCACCACTTCTCAATAAACTTGGGCGGGTGTGTGTGTGTGTGTGTGTGTGTGTGTGTGTGTGTGTGTGTGTGTGTGTGTGTGTGGAAGACAAGGGTCAGGGACGGTTTCTTAAAAAGCTCTCCACCCAGTGAGGTTGTAGTCAGTTGCAGACTGCTAACTCCTGGGCTTCTATTATTTCACATATTAAGAAATTTTTTTTCCAATATTCATTATTTAGTACTTCTGTAAGTAGGCAACTTTGGTTCACTTCAACAAATACTCTGCCTATGATGGTTAATCTCAACTGGCACCTTACTGAGATCTAGAAGCCCCTAGGAAATGGGCCTTTGGGAATGTCTTCTGAAGTTCTCTTCATTAACTGAGGTGGGAAGAAACTGTACAAGAAAGCACAGTAAAATTCCATCACAAGACAGGAACAGGAAGAAGGCTCATGCTCAAAACCCTAAATCAACTAAAGGAATGCAAAGACATATACATAAAACTCCTATAGGCCAGGTACAGTAGCTGGTAGCATACGGCTCAAATCCCAGAACACAGGAAATTAAGGCTAAGGTTTGAGCTACACATTGAGTTCAAACCAGCCAGAGCTACCAAGGTGAGTCTCTGTCCAAAATGAACACACACCTCTCATGTCGTAACACAATCAATAAAAAAGTTCCAACTTGTATTGCAAAAGCTTTTAAATATACAAAAGAATAAACCACTCTATTCATGACAAAACCATCTCAAGATGATACAACGAACCTTTCCTCAACAATTTTAGCTGGTAAAAATCCAAAAGGCTTGACAACATACACTATCATGGGGCTGAAGAAAAAAATAACATATCCAAGGCAGTAGTTTGCAAAAATCACATATACTGGTACAGTAATTCTGCTTTTGTGGTCCTACCACCAAGGATACAATACGAAAAAAAAATGTGAACTACCTGAGGATCAAATGAACAGATTCCAGTATATGGATGTGCGGTGGTTTGAATGAAAATGGCTGCCACAGACTCATAGGGAGTGGTATTATTGGAAATGTGGTCTTGTCACTGCAAGGTGGGCTTCGGGGGTTTTAAAAGCTCAAGTCTGACCCAGTGTCACTCTCTTTCTGCTGCCTGCAGATTGAGACACAGTACTCTACCATGTCTGCCTGCAGATTGAGACACAGTACTCTACCATGTCTGCCTGCGGATTGAGACACAGTACTCTACCATGTCTGCCTGCAGATTGAGACACAGTACTCTACCATGTCTGCCTGCAGATTGAGACACAGTACTCTACCATGTCTGCCTACAGATTGAGACACAGTACTCTACCATGTCTGCCTGCAGATTGAGACACAGTACTCTACCATGTCTGCCTGCAGATTGAGACACAGTACTCTACCATGTCTGCCTGCAGATTGAGACACAGTACTCTACCATGTCTGCCTGCGGATTGAGACACAGTACTCTACCATGTCTGCCTGCGGATTGAGACACAGTACTCTACCATGTCTGCCTGCAGATTGAGACACAGTACTCTACCATGTCTGCCTGCAGATTGAGACACAGTACTCTACCATGTCTGCCTGCAGATTGAGACACAGTACTCTACCATGTCTGCCTGCACACCGCCATGTTTCCCCACCATGATAATGGACTGAACCTCTGAAACTGTAAGCTAGCCCCAGTGAAATGTCTTCCTTTGTACGAGCTGCTGAGACATGTAAGGAGATAATGAGAAGACATTGTGGACACTGGTGGAGTGCTGCTGAAGACAAGAGCATGGCAGCAGTCACCTGGGAAGGAAAAACCCTCAGCTGAGGAACTGCCCCAATCAAACTGCTTTTCCTGCGTTCGAGAGACTGTTGATGGGAGAAGGACCAGCCCACTGTAACTGACTCCACTCCTAGACAGGTATCTATGAGGCACATAAGAAAGTTAGCTGAGCATACGCAGTCATGAGCCAGTAACAACATTCCTCTACGGTTTTAGCTCCAGGCTCCTGCCTTGAGTTCCTGTCTGGCTTCCCTTAGAGACGGACTGCAACCCAGAAGTGTCAAGATAAATAAGCCTTTCCCAACACTTTTCAACAGTGTTTTCACACCAACAGGAAGGAATTACATCGAGCATCACAAAAATCTATTATAAAAAAGAGGAAACAAAACACAACACCCATTTGATTTAAAAAAAGAAAATCCATAAGAGGATGAACCAAAACGCACTCATCAATGGGCGCGGGGGGGGGGGGGGGGCGGCTTATTTCTTGTCCTTTTTCGGTTTTTTTTGAGACAGGGTTTCTCCATGTAACAGCCCTGGCTGTCTTAAAACTCACTTTACAAAGACCAGACTTTACAGACCAGGCTGGCCTCAAACTCTTAAGATATTCACCTGCCTTCCCCCACCCCCTCGAGTGCTGAGATTAAAGGTGTGCACTACCACCATCACCCAGAAGCATATTTTTTAATTATACTTTATTACATAGCTTCATTTTAGGAACTATAAAATTATTTTTAGTTAAATTTAACAAAATATAATCACCAAAAAGATTCAATATTAAATGAACCTATATAATAAACTGATCATATTATCACAGAAAATAATCTCCAAGTGCTCCTAGAAAACCAATTTTTGGTTTTGTATTTCCAGTTGAGGATCACAAATCCCAGCATAGCCAGCTCTCCACAGGGAAACCTTGTCTCAAAAGATACCAAATTTATAAATCACACAGATCTGCATTTAGAGTCAGATAAATAAGACTTCTTGCATTTGTGTTGCTATTTGCATTTTATATGTCCAGTGTCATACACTCTTCCCACCCTTTGGCGATGCCTCCCCCAAAAGCATTTTTAAAATGCAGTTTTAAAATACATGGATAGCAATTTTAGTGTAAAATTAGTCATTGAAGAAATTGAACACTATTGATAACCAATTATCTTGACATTCAAAATATAAAAGCTATAGCACACATGACCCCACAAACACATCTAAATAAAATGAAATAAAATTGTTAATTTAGTCAGGCATAGTGTTGAACGCCTGCAATCTCCTGAACTCAAGTGACTGAGACTGGAGGACCAGGAGTTCAAGGACAAGAGCTACACAGTGCAACTGTCTTAAAAGTAGGCACTTAAAAGTTTCAGTCATTTCACTAAACACAAGCAAAAAAAACCATGTTCAAAACATATCTGAGTTTTGTTATACTTCCCATCCATTTCTATAAGGGCATTTTTTACATGTTGTTTAAGGGACTCTATTGCTTTTATAAAGTCAATTTTTTCCACTTCTTCTGTGTTAGGGTGTTCAAGTCCTTCTGTTGTAAGATCATTGGGTTTTGGTGTTTTCATGTTGTTTTTCAGATTATTGGGTGAATTCTTGCCTTGGTGCCTGCCCATCTCCTTGAGAACCCCATACAAAAGAAATAAAGGCTAGAAAAATATGCTTGTGATCACTCAATAACTAGCTTGGGGCAAGAAGCTTAAGCAGAGAAAAGAGTTCCCCTAGTCCATTGCTGTGGGACAATGGTCTTTTATCCTGTCACTTGTATTATTTCTAATAAAATGCTGATTGGCTAGTAGCCAGGGAGGAAGTATAGGTGGGGCAACAGTGACCATGCAGGAAGTAGAGGCTTGGCAATGAGAATTCTGGGAAGAGGAAAGGGTCAGTTTGCAGTAGTCACCCAGAGAGAGAGGAAGCCAGACACAGAGCAAACAAGATGTGACTGCCCCTCCAAAAAAGGTACCAAGCCATATGGCTAACACAGACAAGAATAATGGGTTAATTAAGTTATAAGAGTTATTAAGAAGCCTGAGCTAATAGGTCAACCACTTTATGATTAATGTAGACTTCTATGTGTTTCCTCGGGATTAAATGGCTGTGGGTGGCATAGCTAACATAGAAGGACCAGGTAAAACAGAAACCTCAGTCAACAGTCCATCTTAAGAGTCTAGATCAATTAGCTGCCTAAATGTGAAAAGTTAAACTGTAAAACTTTTAGAATATGGAACATATTCAAACCAGAGGGGGAGGTATGTAAATACCAAAGGCTGACAAGTCCAAAAAATTTTTGAAGCTGCATTAAAAGTTTGGATGTAAAGAACAAGAGCAACATACTTGCAGAATATCTTATATACAAAAGATTATTATTCAACTATATAAAGAATTCCTACAAATTAACTCTAAATCAAAATTTAAATGACAAACACCTCATTGGAACAACAAGGATAAAATATAAGTAATTCAAAGAAGGTATCAGAATGAATACAAACACATGAAACTATTGAAACTTGAAAAGACTGACTAGACTGGAAAGGGAAATATGAGTGTGATCTGGCAAGTGTAGGTATAACCTGGTAAGTGTGAGTGTGGCCTGGAAAGTGTGAGTGTGGCCTGGCAAGAGTGAATATAACCTGGTAGCCACCTCAAGGGTTCACTAGCTCGATGAGTACCTAGTAAATGAATTAGTCACCATTAAAAATAAGTAAAACTTACCAATACAGAAAGGAACAAACAAAAATGTTTAAATTCCTATGTTTTAACTGTGGAAAAGCAAAAGAACATATTATTCTTAGCTAGAAATAAGAATAACAACCACATTTTATTTAGACAATGGAATTCTATAAAGCAATTAAAATTAATTTATGGTATCCAGACTAGTAGTTTTCCTAAGGAGAACAGAAAGAGAGAACCAAAGGTAGAAAAATCTATAGGCTGTCTCTAAGTCCTGAAGTTTCTGAACCTTATTCAATTGAAAGAAATGTATACAATAATAATAATGAATCCTTTATTGATCTGGGAATCGTATGAAAAAATAGGCTGATGACAATACTTAAATTAATGGCTACATGTAAACAGAGACATGGAAGGAGGGAGGGCGGGAAGGATAGATAGATAGATAGATAGATAGATAGATAGATAGATAGATAGATAGATAGATAGATAGATAGATAGACAGACAGACAGACAGACAGACAGACAGACAGACAGACAGACAGACAGACAGACAGACAGACAGACAGGAAACAGAAAGCAACACCAGCATAACTCTTGAAGCTGGGATTAGAAAGGTTCATTTCACAGTGATGCTTTGATGTCATTTTAAACACCTTAAATACGAAATAATACAGGAGTGCCAATCTATACTAGAAGGAAGAAAGCAGGCAGGCATACATTAAGAAAAGAAGAAACAAAGCAATACCAGCATAACTCTTAAAGCTGGGATTAGGAAGGTTCATTTCACAGTGATGCTTTGATGTCATTTTAAACATCTTAAACATGAAGTAATACAGGAGGGTCAATCTATACTAAACTTATCTTTCATTTATTCTTTAACAATTTCATACATGTATAAACACTGATCCAACTCCCCTTTCCACTACACACACACACAGAGAGAGAGAGAGACAACACATTGCCCTCCCACCTTCAGGGCCTCTCCACATTGGGGGTGGGGGGGGTGAAGCCCACTGAGTCAAATTAATGCTGCCTGTTGGAATAGTCTGTGATAATACCGGCTTGATTGTGGGCAGGACTTACACAGGTAACCACAGTTACAGTGAATTAGTAAGTACAATGGTCATGTCATGTCTAGATGACAGTATCTCTAAGCATTATTCCCATCCTCTGGCTCTTACATGAAAAAATATAAAGAGGGAATGCTCCCTCTTTTTTTTTTAATGTTTCCTAAGCCACGGAGATAGTGATATAAATGTCCCATTTACAGATGACCATTCAATAATCAGTTATTTTCAGCACTTTGATGAGTTCCTGCCCAGTGCAGAAGAAACTTCTCTGGTCAGGGGTGGGAGCATCAATAATTTATAGGCATAAACATAAATATCTAGAAGGCAGTTTGACAGCCAGGCAGTGGTGGCACCCGCCTTTAATCCCAGCACTCAGAGACAGAGGCAGGTGGATCTCTTGAGTTCAAAGCCACCCTATTTCACAGAGCAAATTCCAGGACAGTCAGGGCTACACAGAGAAAACTTGTCTTAAAAAAAACAAAAAAGGGCAATTTGACATGTTATAATAATTTTTTAAAAAGCACACTGAAAGTTACTAACTGTCGAGTGCTCAAAAGAGACACTAAGCCTGCAGACAGGATGCTTTCATTTGGTGTTAAATCACCACTCATGCTCTCCTTACCTATGGGAGATTTTTCTGGGAACAGAAAAATCCCTGCTCTCATGTAGTTTAAGAGGCCAGCAAGAAACACAAATAAGGACCAGTAGGGGTGAACTGAATGAAGTACAGGGGGAGGGAGAGGAAAGGTGCAATGTCACGTAAGGGAGCTGAAGACGCTATCTCATCACAGCCTAACCGTAGGGAAAGAGTACACCAAGCCAGGGAAAGCAGTGCAGAAAGACACCGAGGCGAAATCCAGCTGGCATGTTTAAGAAACATCAAGAAAAACTGTATCTAGAAGAGAATGAGAAACCTTATGGCTTACTGAGAGAGAGAACTTACAGGCTTTGTAAGTTAAGGTACTCTCTGAAGAATATAAAAAACAAGAGTTTGTCAGAAAAAAATATGACTTAAGTATGTAACTGGATGAAATGAAAATAGCACCAGAAATGTATGATACAATAATACCATACTACACAAAACAAAACATGACAGGTCAGTTGGAAGTGGTAAGAAGTAATTGTAAAATAAACCAAAGAAACCAGTGTGGCAGAACTTGCTAACAGGTTAGACATAAGGTATAAGGGAAAGGAAGTGTCAGGGATAAACATCAGGCACCCTGAAGGAGGAGCAGAGCATCTCCAGTCAGTCAGTTAAGCTAATCTACAATTCCTGGGGCACCTAGAGATGTCCAGGGAACAATAAGCTATTAAGGAACTGGAGTTCAAGACAATAACCAAGCTCAGAAATATAAATGATGAAGATGAAAGATTTTCCCCTAAGGAGCAAATGTGGAGAAAAAGTTACACAGACCAAGCTCAGTTATTTTCCCTGTATTTCCAGAGGGGATGGAGAAAAAAAAAAGCCATGGGTACCAAGAGAAGAAAAATGCCATGAATGATCTACCAACTTCTTAGGAATAAGGTAACAAACAGAACAAGACAAAAATGATGCCTGGTAGTATGAGGTGCTGATAACTCTGACCAGGGTGGGCTTCCAGAGAAATGTTCAGAAATATATCACTCATCCTGAAAATGAACCAATTTAAACTGAAAACAGAGTACAGATACATTTCACCATCCTTTATATATGTCAAGTTCACAGAAAATAGATAACAGAATAATATACTCACTGACCATCTTCACAATGCAATTATCTGCCAGAATATGCAATCAATGTTAGCTTTACCCTGAATTTTACAAGTTTTATAATGTGTAACTCCTCTGAAAATGGCACTTACTAGACAACCAATACTAGGCCACTCCCCCATCCCCATAGAGGATTCTGCAAGTACAAGAAAACAGAATGTTTTCTTGGTTTTTAGTGTTAGATATCTTCTTATCTACCTATTAATTTATATTTTACTGCTAGGGGCACAGAGATACCTGTGCTCACAGATAAGCACTAGGGAAACCAGGACTGTTACACTTGCAGGGCTGTCTCTTCAAACAAAGGAGCCCGTATTCTGCCCAGAAGGCTAGGAATGTAGATGGCTAATCATCATCTTGGCTACCTTAGGGCCAGGCCATACCTGGTTTCCCCAGGAATCCCCAGGCTTCCCCAGACCCTTACTAACAGGACCAGAGGTAGTTATTAGCCTAGGTGACAACTGCACTATCTGCAGGGCCAGGCAACACCTGCTCCATCTCCCTTACAAACAAGACTGAAGCCTAGGTGACCTGTGTGCTATCTGTATGACAGAGACCACTCCTGATCCTCCCCCAGGTCTTCAAGATGACACATGTAGTTTATCTGCAGAACCCATCTTCATGGAAGAAGCCAACATATACTCTGAGAAGTATTTCAATGGAATTATGCCTTAAGTTTTATTGTGCACACAGGGTTGTGTTACACCAGGAAACTTTTTTCAAATTGTACTGTACTTAAATATGCCTAAAATAAACTGGCCAGGGTCAAACTTTTTTTTTTCTGAACCAACACTAGCTACTGAGTCATGTTAAACTAGACTTTCTTCTTGTCACAGATAAACACTCTGATAGCCATTGTATATGCAGAGACCCCCCACACACACATACATACTTTATTATGCCTGGAGAAATAAACTGAAAAAAAAATGGCTACTCTATCATTTAATATACATATGTGTCACAACAAAGAGCTCATTAATCATTTCAAGTAATCTGATGTGAGAGTCCCTTCTATATGCTAGGAATATGTTTTATTACCACTGGTTAATAAAGAAGCTTCTTCAGCCTATACCAAGGAAGAATATAGAGAGACGTCTTGTAGCTGCTGAAGGAGGCAGATGCTCGGAAACTTATTGGTAGGCCACAGCCTCATGGTGATACATAGATTAATAGAAATGAGTTACTTTAAGATGTAAGAGTTCATTAGAAACTTGAGCTAATAGGTTAAACAGTGTTGTAATTAATTCAGTTTCTGTGTGATTTTTTTTGTGTCTGGGCAGCTGGGAAAAAAAGAACAGTCTCCTTTTACAAAATGGCACCCATTTGTTAGTGGCTAACCCACTTGGCCAGCCATACACTTCGGGTTTGGGTGCTTGGGATTAGGAAGAAAGAGGCTGAGAGCACGTCTGCCACTCAACACCCCTGTCTGTCTGTCTGTCTGTCTGTCTGTCTGTCTGTCTGTCTGTCTGTCAGTCTGTCTGTCTATCTATAACATGTAACACATTGTCATATATGTGTATACACACATACATACACACACATATATATCACATGTAACACACATGCCATACAGCCTAGAAGTGTGGTAAGCTATACCATCTAGGTTTGTAGTAGTATCATATATGCGATGTTCACAAGACAAATTCTAACGACATACTTCTTAAAATTCAGACACTAAGTGGACCATGACTACATTTACAATCACCAATAAAGCTAATTTCTATAACAGTCACTGCTTATTTTTGCAAGTGTATGCTTTGGTTCTGGAGGAGATTTTAAGTTCATTTATTTTACACATAGGCACATACAAGGTATAAGAGAAAGGGGTGTGTCTGTATGTACACATATATATTATAACACCTTAGTTCATTTTAAAAAAAACTAATCAGTACAGAAAGGAGCTAACTGTTAAAGGAAAAATAAGTTTAGTAACTTTTTGTAGTTATTTTAGAAAACAAGGACTTAAAATTAAAAACATCAGAATCAGTTAATACTTAAAAATCTCAAAAAAAAAACACGCCTATCTATAACCAATGTTCTTCTAATGTTAATACCACAGGGCTACAGTGTCTTACGGTTTCTACTGCTATAACAAAACCACATGACCAAAAGCAACTTGGAGAGGAAGGGGTTTACGTCAGCTTATAGCTCAACATTATAAGAGGAAGTCAGGGCACCCAAACCTTAAGGATGCTGCCCACTGCTCATGCTTACCCAGGACTACCTGCACTGCTCAAGTAAACCAGACTCTCTTTCATCAATCATCCAGGAAATACCCCACAAGTATGCCCACAGACTAATCTGGTAAGGGCATTTTCTCAATGGAGCTTCCCTATTCACAAAGACTCTAGCTTATGCCAAGCTGACAAAAAACTAGCCAGCACATGCGGCTAAACAGACCAGAACCTGACTTAAGAAAAGGAGGACTGGTGAAATGACAGTAAAGGTGCTTGCTGCCAAGACTGACCACCTAATTCTGATCTCTGGACCCATATGGTAAGAGAAAACCAACTTGCATAGGCTTTCCCTTGGTGCAGCATACGCATGAAAATAAAATTTGTAATGCAACTTAAAAGAAAAAGAGGGAAAGAAAAGGCCTACCCAAGCTCTGGTAAATGTGGTACTTATTAGAATTTTTTAAAAGGTACAAGCTATCAATTACAATCCCGGCTAAGATAATAGTACTTGGGGCACTTAGTGTTCCCTCAGTTTTTCCAGCACCATTTCAAGTAACCTAAAAATAAGGGGAGATATTTCACTGAGTGGCAAACACCAAAATTACTAAAGTATTAAGAAGGAAAAACCAACTGTAAACATAAGAAATCAATATTTTGAGTCAGTGGCACACAACTTTAATCCCAGCACTTGGGAGGCAGAGGCAGGCAGATCTCTGTGATTTTAAGACTAGCCCGGTCTACAACGAGAGCTCCAGGAAAGCCAGAGTTATACAGTGAGATCCTGTCTCAACAGAGAGTGAGAGACAGAAGAGAGAGAGACAGAGATACACAGAGGAAAAAAAATCAGCATTTTTCTTTAAAAAGGTTTTTCAGCAATTATAACAACATCCTAACAGAGAAACAAGCATTTCACTTAGAAAGACAATACAGGTGGCAAGAACTACTCATGAAAAGATGCTCAACCTCAACAATGAGGAAGAAGCTAAAATTCTGAAAATTCTACCTGGCAAGCGGAAGGGGTTAGCTCACACTGTCCAGTGCTAGAAAAGGGCATGCCCACATTGAGGGGTGTAAAGTGGAACAACAATTTGGTAATCCAGCTAACTTTCAGTAAATATAATCCCTAAACTCAATCTACTTGTAGGAATATATTTTATGAAAATACAAGCACAGAAAAGCATACACAGCCTTAATAGTAGCAACTTCAAGACGGCTGGGAAAGGGAGACTTTCAATTTTACTCTAAGGACTTGATTAAAATATCATGAACTAATTTTAATCCACAAAACTCATTAAATGCAGGTTTTTCATATCACTTGTTAGAAGACTCATGATTGCCTCCTCTCTGGAAAACAGGTCATTTACTATTTCCTGGAAAGACCTACATTTTCCCTCACTAGCCACCACTGCAGTCTCTCTCAAGTTGGTCAGATAGTAAAATTTTAACAGATCGGGTACAAAGTGGAACAGTACTCCCAGAGCAAATCAGTATTTTTCATGACATGCTACCAAACCATTAATATATGCAACTAGCTACATGCATTTTATAACATTTTTTGCTTTACTATAAGTTATAAAATGTCTGTGGAAATGGTTATGTAAGTGCAAGGACTAGGGCCTAACTTCTGAAGCTTTAAATAAAAGGCCGCTATTTACTGCAGTTTGTGTATGATCCAATTTCCTAAAACACACATTCTTTAGTCATAGAGGATGTATGTTCTATTTCGCTTTTTTTTTACTGCTATGATAAAACACTGACCAAAAGCAACTTGGGGAAGAAAGAATTTATTTCTTCTTACACTTACATGTCACAGTTTGTCACTGAGCAAAGTGACAGGGACTGAACCAGAGATGAGAAAGAAATCCGCTTGCTTGCTTCTGTGGCTTGCACAACCTGCTTTCTTATGCCACAGTGAGCTGGGCCCTCCCATATCAACCATTAATCAAGAAAATACCCCAGAGACTCGCCTACAAGCCAACCTTATGGAGGCATTTTCTTAACTGAAGCTCCTTTCCAGAAGACCCCTAGCTTGCATTAAGTTGACAAAAAACTGTCACCCGTGTGCATAATGTCCTTGCTCTCAAGTCTCTAAAATGTACAATGTAGAAACCTGCCTTCAAAGTGTTCAGGTTTAGTATAACCCACCACCCGGACGTGTGACTTGTTTGGATACTAATGCTATTCTTCAATCTTGAGAACAAAAACGGCTCTTGTACCTTGTACCTAATGTAAGCAATGTTGCCATGCATTTGATTTCCCCATTGCACCTCTACGTCACTGCAGGGAGAATGTCAGAGATGGTTAAAAGGACAGAGTCTGGGATACTGGGGCAGGGCAAGTCCACAGAGTTCATGTTACATATGAGTATGCTAAGCAGTGATTAGAAGCAAAGGGGCTAATCAAGTTCCTAAGGAGGCCACATATTTTCACACTGGCCAATCTGTACTGCAATCTCAACTCTAGCCATGTGCACTGCAATTTCTGCTGGATCCCCAGGGTTTGGCTTGTTTCCCTCTCTCCTCTACAATACATGCCCTCTTCCAGGACTGTCCACCAAATTCTGACACAGTTTTGATTTAACTTTATTTTTCTGATCAGTTTGTCATTAGTAGATGACAAAAAAACTCTCAATGTAGCAATTTTTTTATTTTTCTAGATACAGTTAAACAAAAATCAAGCCAGCATTTCCTGAGAATATATTCAATTGGTCTCTAGCCTAAAACTGAAAATTGGTCCTAGATCTTGGCACAGGCAAGTCAGCACCTAAGCACTTGTTCTACAGACCATTTAATTCAGACTCTGCGGTGAATCATAGCACTAAGACACGAACAGGGAAATAGAGCCCCATATCTGGAAGTCAGGGAGGACACTGTAGACAGCACTACAAAAAGGAGCTGCTAGACACCAGGTCTCCAACTCCTCTGGAAGGTCCTGGGAGCCAACATAACTAAATTCCTAAGCAGGCGTGAAGTCAATGTATGAACATCGAATGTGCACTATGTCAGCTACCATCAGTACCTGTGTGCTGTGTAATACTTGCCTACTCCATCTCAGACTAACTATATAGTTCTTGGTTTTGTTTTTGTTTTTCTTACTGAAAGAATGAACAAAAGGGTAATAATCCAGGAATAGAACACAACACCAGGAGGAGAGAAAAAGCCCCCTAGGGGCACAGGAAAGAAGATTTTCTAGAAAGAGACTTTAGTGCCATAAAGGAAAATAAAAATAAAAAGAGGAGAAAGTGAAAGAGGGGATAAGGATGTAAGATAGGGAGCAGGGGAGGAGAAGGAGAAAAAAAGCAGTGATCAAAGTCTTTTGTGTGTACCACAATGGGCTCTCAAGAAAGGCAACAGTAGGTTGGCTGGAAGCAAGACAGGCAAAGGTCAAATGAGTGAGAAGCACAAAGAAAAAGGAGACTTCATCAAAGGTCACAGTAGAAATAAAGTATTGTAGTAGTTAGGAGATTTAGCAAATAAATAAAATAAAGGAGGGGGCTTTTAAACTAAAAAACAGTAACAAAACACAGCTAGGTAAAGGTGCTGACATATGCCTGAAATGCTCCAACTCCAAAAGCAGAGACAGGAGGAAAAGGAGCTTCAGGGCTGGTTTGACTAAATAAGAGAACAGAGAATCTATCTCAAAAAAAATGACATCAAACACTTATCTCTGATGTAAGTTTTCATTTGTTGTTTTGGCACGGGGTCTAAATTCATCCAGATGGGTCTATAGTTGACTAAGGCCCAACATGAGGTCCCAATATCAAGGGTCCAATTCTGGAACTGTGGGAATTATAGCCTGCATGCCTGCCTACACAACCTCACTTTGACCAGCACTGGGAAGCGAACCCAGAGAACCTGAAAAAAACAAACCTACCTCGACTGCCTCTCAACAGAACAGGATAAATAAAAACAAAGATGAATGGAGACACGGAAGAAGGAAGAGAAAGTAACAGAACAGAAATGATGGATAGCAGCCAAACCCCACAAGAGCAGCCCACCAAAAATGAAAGGCCAGCCTGGTGTGGCAGGGCACACCTGTAATCCCAGTGCTCAGAAGGCTCAGGGAGGAGGGCTACACAGTAAGACCCTGACTCAATGAACAGGCACTAGTGAAAACGCTCTTTAATAAAACACATCTTTTGAAGTGTTTCCTACAGATACAAAACACACTGGAAATGCATCTGTCAAGGCTCTCTAGAGGAAGAGAACCAATCCAGGTAATATGCATTAAAAGGGATTTTACAAGACTGATTTACACAATACAGTCCAGGTCGTACAACAGTGGCTCAATCACACCAGAGCAGCCACACCTTAGTGCCTCAGGAGTACCAAGCAGAAGGCACTAAAGACCTGGTATATTCCTGGAGAACTGCCAGGTTTCAGTCTACATTAGAAATCCAAAGAAGTTGGGTTATGAACATCAGCAAAAGAATGCAAACGCAGCAGCAGTGACAGCAGTACGGCAGAGGAATCTGCCAGCAAAAGTGATGGCAAGAAGGCAAAGGTTTCTCTTCCACCTCCTTTTATTGGGGCTGCCACTGGATGTTACTGTCTGCATGTAGGAGGGATTTTCTACCTCAAATAACCTATTGAGAAACCCCTGACAGTAGTGCCCCCCCCCCAGCAGTTTGTCTTTATTTGATCCAGATCCAGTTGAGTTGAGAACCAATATTAACCACCACAGGCAACTTCTCTGAAACATGACTGTTCAGTTGGAGCCTCCAGCTTGTCCCTGAACAATCTGGTAAGCCCCATTCCTCCATCCCCCCCAACCCCCCCTCAGAGAATCACCAACAAAGAATAGCATCAAAAAGCCCAGTTCCACATTCTCGACAACTATCGTAACTTCCTCCCCTGTTGCTGCCAACAGTCCAAGTCCCTGCCTAAAGTATGCAACTTCTGACCATACCTGGGCACAAATCCAGCTTGTGACAGACACATCATCACCCCCTCACCTACAACCTATATAATGTCCCTGCTTTAGTTCAGACATGTGGCTTCTCTGGCCTCGATCTCTGGGACTGGAAAACCCACCCAGGAGTTGCTTTGCTCAAATGAACCTGTTGTTATATTTTTCAATTTGGTTTGATCTGGCTCACTCTGTTGGCAGAGAAACCTATTAATGGGGACAGAAAATCTACTAATGACAAACACTATAGGACAGACGGTGATAATAAGCAGCACCACCATGATGCTGAAGTGCTCCAGAGAGTATTAAAGAAGCTTTCAACACAACTAGGTAGTACTTAAGATCAATTTGACAAAACTGCAGTAGGGTGTAGGAAAACTCAGGAGGTATGTCTGCACACTCTAACTTGGACTTCTGGACCACTCCCTCTCAGGATTCTTAAACAGTTCCTCCCTTCCAGCTCATCCACCTGTAGATGTTCTTGAGCTTTCTGCCCTAGGTTTCTTTGTCTCTCTGGCACAACATGTTGGCTATATCTTCCCTGATTCAGTCACCCTGAATCCCTGACTCCCATTACTCTTAACTATCTGAGTATGAAGTTTCTAGGAAACCAACAAGCACCTCAAATTAGATAAATTTTAAAAGAACTTTACTTTCCCACTCCAATTCTAACTTATAACTTACCACATACACATTACTCTAGTTAATGGTATCACCGCATATCTGAGTATTCAAGTAAATGCTGCGATTTCCATAAACTCCTTTCTCTCAAACATTTTCTCCTTACTCTCCTAAGAGTCTGAATTTACTTCTTTATAACCTTCATTTTCTCCTTCCAAGAAAACTGTGATACCTTAACTCATTCAGGATACTGCCTCACACAGTGATGGAGGTGGGTCATTTGTCTATCTGTTGCTTTCACTGGTTAATTAATAAAGAAACTGCTTGGTTTTTGATAGGACAGCAGCTTAGATAGGCAGAGTAGACAGAACAGAATGCTGGGAGAAAGAAGCCGAGTCAGGCAGTCACCATGATTCTCCCACTCCAGACAGACGCAGGTTAAGATCTTTCCTGGTAAGCCAGCTCATGGTGCTACACAGAATATTAGAAATGGGTTAGATCAATATGTAAGAGCTAGCCAATAAGAGGTTAAAACTAATGGGCCAAACAATGTTTAAAAGAATACAGTTTCCATGTAATTATTTCGGAGCATAAGCTAGCTGGCGGCCAGGACCCGGGTGGCAGGAACACAGCCCACGGCTCCCTACAACAACAGAGGCTGGTTTATATGGCCCAGGTCTCCAGCCAGCTCATCACTGGGATGAAGTTTAACTCAATTTACACTCCAGTGTCTTAGCTGGCACCAGTCTCCTCAGTCCCAACTAGACTAGCCACAGTCACGCACACAGATACACAATCATCATGTACACAGACAGACTATATTTCACCTCTAAATTATACTGTGAAAACGACTGGCCCAAAACAATAGCAGCTCTTGCAGTTGTTTCTTTTTTGGTTTGTGTTTGTTTTTTGAGACAGGGCTTCTCTGTGTAGCTCTGGTGGTCCTGGAACTCACTCTATACCAGGCTTGCCTCAATCTCAGATATCCATCTGTCTCTGCCTCCCGAGTGCTGGGTTAAAGAAATGCAGCATCATTGACTGGCTCTGTTTCTTTCTTATAATAATGTCTCACTCTACGGGCAGTTGAAGGCAAGGCTGAGAGAATGAGCCCTACCTGGAACACACTAATCCTTGGGAGACAGCAATGGAAGCACTGCATGGGGCTCGACACTTCTGCTCAGGAACAGCATCTTTCACAGGCTAAAGGAAGTCCCATAGTAAAGCCTGAGAGCCAGAGAAACACACTACAGGTAACTACCTTCGGACTAATCCCCACAACTACCCAGTTTACAAATGCATCCCACATCTCCATACCTAAAAAGACACTTTTTGTAGTTAACCATTTTTGTTCCACTATGTCTTCCACACTAAAATTCAAGCCACACAAGAAAAAGATCCTATGTCAAGTGTTACATTCTCACTTAGTACACATGTAGGCCATGAGTGACCACTAAATGAGTAAACATGAAAATGGAGATGAACAGGGGCATGTGTGTGAGGGGCAGTATCCAGACCTGTCCTGCTATGTACTGCTTTTCTTCTTAGGGAGTAGAGGGTGCATTCCTCGCTCTCTTATTTGAGATCATCAGCTATTTCAGCCCTTCGCTTTTATAAACCAGCATGTAACAAAGTCTGACAAAGAACAGGTTCTCAATCAGTCCTAGTCTGAATGAACAAATGCTAACTGCTCATAGTTTTAGCAGGGCTGAGCCATTACAAACCAAACCAAAGAAAAAGCAACAGAAACACTTACTCATTCTAGGAACTCAGCCTATGATCTAGGTGATGGAGGAAGGTCATTGGTTAAATAAAGAAACTTCCTTGGCCCTGATAGGACAGAAAATTAGGTAGGCGGAGTAAACAGAACAGAATGCTGGGAGGAAGAGGGAGTGAGCTCAGACGCCATGCCTCCCCTGGGCAGACGCGATGAAGCTCCGACCCAGGATGAACATAGACTACAATCTTCCTGGCAAGCACACCTTGGGGTGCTACACACATTAATAGAAATGAGTAATCAAGATATAAGAATTAGCCAGTAAGAAGCTAGAGCTAATGGGCCAGACAGTGTTTAAATGAATACAATTTGTGTGTTGCTATTTCGGGGAATAAGCTAGTCAGGCGGCAGGGAGCCAGGCTGTGGGAAGAGGCCTGCAGCTCCCTCAACATCTAGGTACTAACAACCTCTGAAATTTCTGCTGCTCACCACATCAGTTCATGTATAATAATTTGTAAATAATGTAAATGCTATGATGTAAATCATGAGCGTGGTAATGTACAATCTGCAGCACATCTCAAGAACTGAGCTGGTAATACCAACCACATTAGTAACAAAACACTAATGATGAAAAGTCTGAATACTGAACTAACAAAATACATACAAAATATAACACCTAATGCATCAGAAGTTTATTCCAAAGCTTTGCAAGCTACAAAACGCAGTGTTGGTCATTTAGGTGACACTTGATTCTGTTTAAGTAAAAACTGTATTTTATTCAAGAATATAAATCACAAGAATGAAGAGGCAGATGCTATGTTAAAATAGAAATAAAATTATACACATCTAAAAATACAATTATAGTATTTAATGAGATTTATTCTCATAATAAAACTAAGTATAGTAACACAAATCTTAAATTACTTAGAGATAGAAAGCCTCTTACAAGTATAGTAACACACAATTCTTAAATTACTTAGAGATAGAAAGCCTCTTACTCATAAAAGCATGTAGAAGGCCCTGTCTATCTGCAATTTAAATTTCTACAATTTTAGTGACCTTTGTAAACTACAGCCCAAATAACTGCAGAAATAAACAGTTCTAAGGCTTTGTTTTCTGTGTGCATGCCTGTGTGTAGGTCAGGAGGCCAATGTTTTCCTCAATCCCTCTCCATTTACTTCTGAGATACAGTCTCACACTGAACCTGGAGTTCCCCAATCCAGATTGGCTGACTGGCTGACTGGCAATGAGCGTCAGGGATCTACCTGTCTCCACCCTTCCACCACAGCATTAGGGTGACAAAGGCACACATCTGCACCTAGGTTTGACAGGGGTACTAGGCATTCAAACTCACTTCTTCGTGCTCTTATAGCAAGCCCATTACCAACTGAGCTAACTCCCTGTCCAAATCATAATTTTTAAATTGCAAATGGTACCAGGTGTGGTAGCACACACCTTTAATCCCAGCACTTGGGAGACAGGCAGGAAGATCTCTGTGAGTTTGAGGCCAGTCTGGTCTATAGAATTCCAGAACAGCAAGAGCTACACAAAGAAACCCTGTCTAGAAAAACAAAACAAAACAAAACAACAACAAAATTATAAGTGGTCCTGAGTCCTACCCAGGACCTGAACTGTATCTTGGGTTTACACACTACACATACTTTTGCCTGTCATTTAGTAGCCATGTCCATTATCAAGTGTATTAGTATGGTACTAAATGTTTAAGTAATCCTAACTTTAGTTAATAATGACCTCAAAATGCAGATTTTTACTTAGTGTCTTAAACAATTATTATTGTTGTTAATTTCTGTGCACAATCTATACACTAACCTGTCATAGATGTGTGCATAAAAAGAGAGTATACATGTATTTGGTACCATCCCTGGCTTTTAGGGCTCCACTGTAGAATTCCTAATGAATCCCTATCTTACACAAGAAAAACAAAAATCATCAGTGGAATGAAGTTTCAACAGTTCACCCTTAAGCCTGCCATGTATGAAATTTCTTCTCTTTTGGAATGGCTCACATCCACTCTGTAGATAGTAAGAATCTGCTAGTCACAATCAAATTACTGCCTATAAACAATTTTTCTAAAATTCAAATGTCACCTGAAGAAAACTGATATATGATATATACTATAGTTTTATGAAATCAAATTAGTTAAGCCTTAGCAGAAAGGAGAATCAGGATCTCTATGAGTCACAGAAGAAGAGATTGTGGTTTTCAGTTGAGAGCAAGCAAGCTGGGCCAGGTACTGAAGCAGCACAGTCAGAGGAAAGGGTCTAATGAGTTGCTGCACAGATCCCCGCAGGAACTGACAGCACTCACTGCCCCAGGAGTACAGGAAAGCTTTCAGCAGAGCTATAAAGTTTTGCTCACACTTTCATCACCTATACAATCCGGCTGCTGTGTTAGGGACACAGAAACTCCATACTCTGCCTGTAGTTAGTAAAATATGACATGTATCATCTCGGCTGCCAAAGAAAGTAATCTGCCTCAAAGAAAGATCGTAATATAACTTTGGAAGGCAAAATAAAAATCAATATACTATGGACTGCCATCATCTTGATGGCAGGCGCCGGGCGGTGCTGGCACACGCCTTTAATCCCAGCACCTGGGAGGCAGAGGCAGGCGGTGAGTTTGAGGCCAGCCTGGTCTACAAGAGCTAGTTCCAGGACAGGCTCCAAAGCTACAGAGAAACCCTGCCTTGGAAAAAAAAAAAAAAAAGATGGCTTGGTGGGCAAAGGTGCCTGCCATCAACCTGATGATCTGAGTTCAATCTAGGAACCCACAGGGTTAAAGGAAAATTGCCTCCTGAACGAAGTTGTCCTCTAACTTTCAAATGTGACATGGCATGTACTCCCTTGCACATGAACACGTGCGCTCATTCACATGTGCATACACACACAATAAATAAATACGTAATTAAAAAAAAATCAATACACTTAGCCAGGTGTGTTGGCACGTGCCTTTAATCCTGACACTTGGGAGGCAGAAGCAGACAGGCCAACGTGGTCTATAAAGCAAGTTCCAGAACAAACAGGGCTGTTACAAAGAAAAACCCAGTCATGAAAACACCAAATATAAATAAATAACCACTCACACACATGTGTAAAATGTGTCTATATGTGTACACAGAACATGAGTTAAAGAGACATGCTATTGCATCCTGTCTATAATTCTTCCTGAACATTCAGTTCAAAATTATTTATTAATAAGTTACCTTCCTATAAAACTTTTAACACTGCTTTTAGATTGCAAACATACTAATTAACAGCCAATGTAGTCAGACTACCTGCTGAATCGCTTGCTACTACATGACTGACTGGCTGTGTCCCCTTGCACAGTTCTTTATTCACTCATTCACAAGTGGGAATAGCAATGGCCACCCCCCAAGGACCCCGTGAGAACACAGAAAGCACTCACAGCAGCAATGACACAGTGGGCCTCATAAAGTATAGGCTGTCATTACCAGAATAACCTGGGTTTGTTCTAATGACTAAATTCTTAACAGAGATGCAGCCAAAAAATATGAGTCATCATCACTAGCTAAAATGGAAATGATTAACCAGATATAACATGTACTCTCCCATTCCTAAACAAAATAAAATCCTGCAAGAAAGTCTGAAATGCAATAAAGAATTTCTTCAGACAGCATACTACTGGATAATTTGTTATCTTTGTTTCTATTAGTATTTTTCAAATATCTAAAACATGTATTTTACAATAGAAAGAAAACAAACACCTTTAAATACATAGCTTAATACAATGGAGACCCACTAGTAACTTCAGGTCTAACAAATTCAAGAGTACTCTCAAACCATCAGCCATAAGTATTTTCAATGTTTTTCCTGATTTAATACTCATAAAAAATTACATTCATCCTGGATATTCCCCCCTAAACAATCTCATGAATGTAATTTTTTTTAAAAAAAATTAAGCTGTAATCAGAAAAATTGGCATAAAAATCACATTAACTGTATCATGAATTCAACAAGGTCATCTTTGCCAAACTTGACAGTTTTAAACACTGGAAGCCCTAAACATTACATACAGTAAAATCACTGTCCATGGTACTTATGGCAGGCTCCTCCTCTTAGATAAATGGGAGCTTAACTGACCTAAAGAAGCATTATTACAAATTCACGTCCTCAGTGAATTAAGACCTGCTGTCTGATTGTATTACCCTTTTAAATTAGTGTTTAATAATAAGCATTTTTCACTGTTTGAAAGTACTATGTCATTAATACAGTTCAGTAATACTGTATATAATATCAAATGTAACAGGTATCCAAATAGCCAAAGAAACTTATACATACCCAGGAATCAACAATATAATATACTGCTGAATATACTGTTGAGAAATAAGTTTGCCACTAGATAAAAAATAAGAGAATATTAGATTCTGCTAGTCAGAAATCAAAATATTAAAATTCCAAACGTTCATGATAGCTTTTGGCTGTCTTTGCTTGTATCTGTCTTTCTCTCAAGACTTAGTCTAAGAGAAAAAAGGACATGTCTAGAGCCAGCCAAGACTTGGGCATAACTCAGGTTCTCTACTTAGGAAAAACGAATAAAAGGTCAGTTTAGCCAGATGGTGGTGACCTACACCTTTAATCCTAGTGGGGGGTGGTGGTGGTGTATGACTCAGAGAGGCAGGCAGATCTCTTGAGTTCAAGGCCAGCCAGTCTAGAGACAGAGTTCCGGAGCTACACAATGAAACCTTATCTTCTTGTCTAGAAATCACAGCCCGTCAGAAAAGAAAAGGAGAAAGAGAAAGAGAAAAAGGTCAGCTTTTTTGTCCTATTCTGATATGAGTGTGGGGGTGTGTAGTTGCCTGTTTTCTAATGAAAGGGAAGAAGATATGGATTTGGGAGGGTTGGGTGGGGAGGGAGGGAGGATCTGGGGAGGGGGGTTGAGGAAGGAGAAATCATGATCAGAATATATATATCAATTAGAAAAAAAAGGTCACCCAAGTGCTAGAACTCATAGTTAAGTCTCAGACAGGAAATTCAGCACCCTACTTAAACCACGCTGACACGACATTGCTGCTCTCTGTTCCCCGTGCACTCTTGAAAATGGGCCTGGGACTAAAAAGAACACACACAGGACTGATCTGGGTCATATCCACAAATGGGTTAGAATAATAAACCTTTATGTTTACGACTGTGGCTAGGTGTGGCCAGTATTACTGAATAACAAGAATATGTTAAAAAAAAAAAGCTTGCATTGTATCACTAATAGCTAAAAATTAAAATGGAGTAAAATAAAACACAGAAGTGAGGAAACTTGTCTAAAATTAATGTTGTAATCCACTCTCCCATAAGCCTTATACTCATTTAAAATATACATTTACACTATAGCCCCACTTGAAAATGTCATGCACAGAAATCAAATTTTAGAATACTTATCATCATCATCTGCTGTGGGAAATGCCTTCAACCAATAGCCTTTAAGATACCGGCCCTCTTTGGGTGTGGTTCCATGTACTATAAATGCAGACAAAATGCATGCTTGGGCCTCTTGGCTGCTGGGTTTGGTTCCAGTTCCCAGCACTCACCGAGGACTGCAGATGGCTACTCTTTCTGTGAGTTTATCCCCAGATAAATAAACCCTTGTTACACTCCATTCTGAGCTATTGTGGAACTCTTTTGTACACCAACAAATTGGTGCCCAACGTGGGGCCCAAACCCACATCCCTGAGATTAGGAGTCTCATGTTCTACCAGCTGAGCTCATCATCGCTAGTGCTAGGGATTAAATCAAAGATTTTGTGCACACTAGGCAAGCACTTTATCACTGAGCTTTGTGTCCAGCCTTAAGACAAAAAATATATATATATAGCCATCTCTAAATATTTTTTTTAGGGCATAGCTTTTAAATTGTAGTCCCCCCAAACCTTGGAGTATTCTATGGCTCTTTCAGGCCATGTAAATAAATTATTTTTGTAACAGACAGTACTGGCCTCTCCCGCGTGTTAACATTTATACAAGTGGCCAAAAACTGCAATGAGTAAAACACCAATGGGACAGGAAATATCCAAAGTAACTACATAAAAACAAAGTTTCTGTACAGCAAAGGATACAATCAGCAGAATTAACAGCCCGTTGAATGGAAGAAAATCTTGACCAGCTATTCCAGACAAGAGGCTAGTATCCAGAATTTATAGAGTTGTAGAAATTAAACACCAAGGAAACAAAACCTCCAATCAACAGATGATGAATAGATGGTTTAAAAAAATACAAATGGCCAATAACTGTTTTTATAATGATCAATATCCCTAGTCATCAGAGAAACGCAAATTAAAACTACTTTTGAGATACTGCTTCACCTCAGTCAGAATGGCATCATTAACAAATCTGACAATGGGGCTAGAGAGATAGCTGAGAGCACTGGTTCCTCTTCTAGAGGACCCGGGTTCAAGTCCCAGCACCCACATGGCCGCTCATAACTGTCTGTAACTCCAGTTCAAGAGGATCTGACACCCTCACAGAGACATACACACAGGCAAAACACCCAATGCATATGAGATAATAATAATAAACCAAATCTGACAGTAAGTACTGGAGAGCATGTAAAGGAAACCTTTATTCACTAGGTAGCGGTATAAACTAATACAGCCACTGTGAAAATCAGTTTGGAAATTACTAAAAAAATTCAAAGTAGAACTATTATCTGGCCCAGCTCTTCCTCTCCTGGCTGTACACCCAGAAGTCCAGACCTCATCACAGAGATATCTGCACCCATTTTTTTCTGTTGCCTTATTCACTATAGCAAGGAAATGGAACCAGCACAGCTTTCCCAGCGACAGTGAATGGACAATGAAAATATGGTATACATAAAAAATAAAATACTTCTCAAGCCAGGCAGTGGTGGTGCACACCTTTAATCCCAGCACCCAAGGGGCAGAGGCAGGAGGATCTCTGTGAGTTCGATGCCAGCCTGGTCTACAAAGCTAGTTCCAGGACAGGCTTCAAAGCTACAGAGAAACCTTGTCTCAAAAAAAAAAAAAAAAGAAAGAAAGAAAAGAAAAGAAAGAAAGAAATGAAGTCTAGGACAGGCTCCAAAACTACAGAGAAACCCTATCTCAAAAAACCTAAATAAAAAACAATAAAATAAAATACGTCTCAGCTTTAGAGAAAAATTAAGTTTGTAATTTTATAGAAATTTGGATGGAATTAGAATATTAAATGAGGTCCCATACCTTCAGCAAGAAAAAAAGCTGCATATTCCCTTCTCACCTGTGGACTCTAGACAAGACTATTTGTACATGTATGGGTGTGAGAAATCCTTCTATGTGTTGCTTTTGTTGATTAATGAAAAAAGAAACTGCCTTGGCCTGTTGATAAGGCAAAACTTAGGTAAGCAGGGATATCTAAACAGAATGCTGGGAGGAAGAAGGCAGAGTCAGAGAGACGCCATGGAGCCACCAGAGTAAGACATGCAGAAACTTTGCCGGTAAGCCACTGCCACGTGGCAATACACAGGTTAATGGAGATGGGTTAAATTAAGATGTAGGGGTTAGCCCATAAGAAGCTAGAGCTAATAGGCCAAGGAGTGATTTAATTAAAACAGTTTCTGTGTGGTTATTTAGGTTCTGGGCAGCCAGGACAAACAAGCAACTTCCTCACTACACATGTAAACAAATATACCTGTGGGTACACTATAGCATGAAGGAAAGAGAACAAGAAAGGCTAAATGTGGGGATGAGGAAGGACTGAATGCAGGTAATGGATACAAGTTATGAAAGAACTAGTCTAACTCTGTTGCAGATTTTTTGGTTTTGGTGGTGGCTAAGTACATAAACTATATACAATACTGAAAATGTAAAATTTAATGTGGGACTTTGCAGCTTCTGTTCCAGATGCTGATTCTAACTATATATTAAATTCATGAAGTTAGCCGGGCGATGGTGGCGCACGCCTTTAATCCCAGCACTCGGGAGGCAGAGGCAGGCGGATCTTTGTGAGTTCGAGACCAGCCTGGTCTACAGAGCTAGTTCCAGGACAGGCTCCAAAGCCACAGAGAAACCCTGTCTCGAAAAAAACAAAAATAAATAAATAAATAAATAAATTCATGAAGTTGTACAGACTTTGGATCTGGTTAATTTGCGTGTGTAATATTTAAAATTATTTGTAAGTTTCTTTTATAATTAACTTCATCAAAACATAAAGAAAAAGAAAACAGGTCTTCTACAAAGCACCGCTCAAATGTATAAAATGAACAAGTTCTCCAAGGATTAACAGGAATGCAAAGGGCAGCATTTACCTGCTTTTTTTAAAACGTTGATTTTTTAATTTAAATTTTTAATTTTTTTTACTATTTTATGTGTACATATCTTATTTTACATTTTATGCTTGTATGTCTGTGCAGTACATGTGTGCAGTGCATCACAGGAGACATAAGAGGGCATCAGATCCATTGGAATTAACAGTTACAGAAGATTGTGAGCTGCCACGTAGGTGCTAGGATTCAAACCCAAGTCCTCTGGAAGAGCAGCCAAACTCTTAACCACTGAGCCATCTTTCCAACCCTGTTTGATTTCCTTCAAGAGAGCACATGAAACCAAGCAGCAGAGAACCAGGAGCTGCAATTCTGAACAAGCACAAGAACGACTCCTAGCCAGCGAGGAAGGCAAACAGTGAATGGGCATTCTTCTCATCAGTCATCATTAAGCAAGCCGAACTCTTCTACTCTGAAAACCAGACATCTTCTTAAGTGGCACTCTCTGGAACACAGCTTCCCAACCTGGAAACAACGTATGGCACGTTCCTCGACACAAAGCTGGACCCCACTGAAGTGTATCCTCAGTATGACTCCATCTTAGCAAAATACAAACCGGTTTTACACACACACACACACACACACACACAACCGGTTTTACACACACACACACACACACACACACACACACACACACACAACCGGTTTTACACACACACACACACACACACACACACACACACACACACACACACACACACACACACACACACACAGTCTGTGAACGGGGTCTGGAACTGCCTGTCTAACAAGTTCAGAAGTCCATTATACACTACTGAAGAGTTGAGAGAAGCAGTGCTAGTCTATGCCTGGTGTCCTGTTGTCATTAACAACAACCAGTTTAAGTCACACAGTGTTCAGAATAGTGACCCTCCTGCGGTGTAATGGTATTCACAAGGTAAAGCATATATTCAATCAATTTCTGAGTCTCTAAATAATTTCAATCCTGACACATGCCTGTAAACTTGAATTATGTAGTCTCGTATTCTTCCACTTTTAGGCTCACTTACATTAGGAAACTACTCTCCAACATTATAAGAAGTGTTCTGTCTAGCTGCTTAGTTTCACTTTGTGAAGTATATTCACTCTCTAAATTATATGCTATGGGTCATTAACATATGCAAAACTGGAGGTGAATTTTTGTTGTTATTGTTGCTAGAATAAAATTCAAGTCAGAGATGGAGAAAGAAATCTAAGCCAGATAACCTGAGACCAGCAATCACAGTCAGTCGCCCTTGCTATCTCCCAGACTGCTTTAATCCAGCTCTCAACTCATTAAGTGCTTGCAATTAAAACTGTTTTCAGAGCTCATATTTTTCTGGGTTTTATTTTATAATATCTACATGTATGTAATAAGGTATCTTGGGGAGAGGGCATGAATTTAAACATTAAATTTATTTGTTTAATTTATGTTACACCTTATAAACAGAGCCTACCTATAATTCTATACAATATTCTCCTTGTGCCTACATTTTTACTACCATCTGTCATATTAGGTCAGATGTTGATTTTTCCACTTGTGGTAGCATGTTAGCATTCAGACTGTTTTGGATTCCAGAGCATTTTGGACTTTGGATTTCGAATTGAGCAGAGATGTTAAGAAAAATGTGCTCGTGAATAAACAAAGTCCAGCCTTAATAGCACGCACACACCTACCATCAACTCCCAGGGAGAGAGACTACCCAGGGATCTTCAGGCCTTATTAGAATATCACTGTTAGCAAACACTTAACCTACCCAGAACAGATAAAGAATCACTGGGATGTTTGTAGCTTGTATGTAGGTATGTATGCTACATGTGTAGGAACACTTCCTACATCTATCTTACAAGTATAAATGCAAGCCAAGCACAAATACCAATGCTTGCTTGTTCTAGGCAATTTCTAGGTAAATGAGCTAAGTCTACATATAAGCTCTGCTAGCCAAACTTCTCAACAACCAGTGCTCTCCCTAATGTGGAAATAACTTTCAATTATTAAGGCACTACAGTTTTTAGCATAGATTTCCCTTTTATAATAACAGAAAATAAGTTTATATCTAAATAATTATTATATCATTTTCTGACATTACCCCAAAGTTCAAGTCTGGTAAAACTGTTTAAAAACAAGTTACCCTATGCACCAGAATAATAACCAATGTCTAGCAATAATGCTCTACAGATTACAATTACTCAATTCACCCATAATAACATAACAGTAAACTTGTTTTTTTTTCAATATGAAGGCCAACGTCTAGCGATAGTCTAATGTTATCATTTAATCAGTTAAAATTCCATAAAAATATACAGTTACAAAATATTCCACTGGTCCAACAAACTGCACTCATTTTCACTGGCATAGAACAATGAATTAAAACTGGTCTAAATGCCGTTCTAACCTATGTACCTAAGCAGTCACCACTATACCAGTGCTGTGCGTAGGCTGCCAAGCACCAGTTTAAGAGGACAAGGTAAGTGATGTCCCTGCTCCATAACTGCTGCAGAACAGACTGCTGCAAACTTACCAGTAACAAAGCTCCCAGAAAACAAGGAGCTACAGAAACCTTCCACAACAGTTCAGCGTCATTCTGACATGAAGAAACTTTGTCATTGCAGGCCCTACTGCTATGGCACTCTGTAAAATCAGACACCACAAGATGTCAGCTGCTAATTCTCAAACCCCCTTCCCGCATCTGGTATGGAGAACTGCTATGGGGATGCTTGCAGAAGGCCAGTGACACCTAACTGGTTGGTATGTCTGAAGACACCAACCTGACCCAGACAGCCATCTAGCATGCTGCAGGAGTACAGAATTTAAGAACTGCCACCATGGGAAACATTTCCTTGTGAACATCATTTTTCTCTTCTTCTCATTACCAACTGTTCTGGTTTCCCCCCCCCCCCCCATGGAGTCAAACAGTACCTAAGTATATGATTGTAAGTGGGAAAACAGGGAGTATAAATCAGGCACTGGCAGTTCTCCAACTTCCACTTATGTGTGAATTTCAAACAGAAATGGGGGTATAAAGCATTTACACAAGTCAGAAAGTTTGGGAAAACTCTTCCCCACCCCCCACTATAGCACCAAGGCTAATCAGAGCTACTTAGGGAGATTCTGTCTCAAACAGCAACAATAAAAAAAATAACAGGATGGCCAAGCTCTTTAATTCCAGGATTTGAAAGACAGAAGCAGGCAAATCTCTATAAGTTTGAGGTCAGCCTAATCTACATAACATATTAAGTTCCAGGACAGCTAGGGCTGTTACATAGGGAAAAAAAAAATCAGAAAAGAAAAAAAAAGGAACTAAAGAAAGAAAAGAAACAACAGGATGCCTATAAATATTTAATCTTAAAAACCACCTGTTTCACTTACAGTTACAAGAAAGATTTTTATCAGTACCAATACTTAAACTACCACTGTTCCCTTAAAAATCTCAAATATAATTAGATAGTATGACAAAGCATCATTACAACCTAAGCAAGCATCAGTCTAGAATAAAGATGTAGCTATAATAAGCTATGCAATTAGCACACTCACTTCCTAGTCCACCTCTGACAGCAATCTCCAAGTTATTTTTTGCACACATCTTTCAGGTAATATCATCACATGACTTCTAAGATTAATCAAGGAATCAGAATGAATCATGTTCACCGACAATAAAGCATATGTGGGTGTCCACACAAATTGTGGGCTATTTTTCCTCCAGAGGGGAAAAAAAAACATAATAAACAAATGACCAAAAGGTATCACATGAAGTTAAAAAACTCAGTAACTTAGCAAAGCTTATCAGTATAAGCTTTATGCAAAAGAATAAAACAAATCTTTATTACGTAAACCATTTTCAATAAACTTTTACAAGCATCTACCACATATTTTGTCACGAATAAAGGCATACACAAAGAAAACCGTAGTAAGTATTCCTTTCCACACATTTCTTACTTTTATGTAATGAGAGGGAGAAAACCCAGTAAGTTTGATGACAACTCTTGGTGAGGCCCTCCTCTGAAGAGCCACAGGGGTACTCTGCCATCATAAATCATCAGATATCCCAAAAGCAATGAAGCCCTAACTTGAAAAGAAAGAGTCCGAAAATGCTTCGAGAACATGTTTATTAGCTTCTACGGTGGTCAAGTTATTAATTCAGCTTAACATCAGTCTCCCAGCCATAAAACATTAACACTCTGCGTAGATCGTGAACTCTTTATTTTCATCAAGTACCTAGGACCAAGTAAGGGAATGACTGAAAAGTCGTCAACGGCAACTTGCTGGTTCCTTCAAAGTGCCCCTTTACACTAAAAGATGAGCGGGAAGGAAAAGTCAAACTTATCAAGGATGGTGCCAAAACATATTCTAATTTTCTTTAAAAGTAGATATAATTATAGAAAGCAAAGAATTATCAGCAGTGATCAAAGCTGCCAGGCACCAAGTCCCAGATGACTGATGGAGTTTAAATGTGGTAACAGATACTGAACACTATACCAAACATAAGCAAACAGAAGAAAAAACTCACCATACTCTTACAAACATAAGACTGACCAACTAAACAAATATAAGGCCTAACTCTTCCACAAATCAACTTCTGCAGTGAAGCTGAAAAATGTTTACTGAATATCTACTAAGAGTTGGTATAATATCTATCCTCTTGTAGAAGATTGCTTGATTTATAACAGCCAGATGGAATAAAAAGCAAGCATTAGATGGCAAAATTATTCTGAAGCTTTGACAAACCAGGCTGAATGCACTGGCCTAAGACTGCCTTAGAGGACTGAATTTACTTTCATGATGTAATGTGTTAAGCTTAAAGCTCTGCTTCAAATTGAAGAACAGAATGATTTTAATAGTATCCAAAAATTCGCCAAAAAAAAAAAATAAAACAAATGTGAGCTAGCCATTATATAACAATAAAGCTAAGAAAAATTAAATTAGACATTTTTGGAAAAAAAACTTCATTATGAAAAGCTTTCAATTACAAGTCATTTCTAAAAATGGAAATGTTCAGATGTGAGGATAATGTAATATGAAAAAGATAATCTTGTTTTTTAAAGTCTTTTAATTTTTTTAACTATCTACACAACTCTTCATCTGCAGAATCACCTGGGGAGGGGAGAGGCCTCCCAAAAAGCGTGCCAACTTTAATAACTGCTCATATCTTCAAAACGAAATAAGTTTCAACTTAATGCTTATACAGTAGATCAAGTTAAATCGAATAATTTATCTGAAATTCTTTAAAGTTAATGCCTCAATTTAAGACTAAAACTTGAGCTGACTGCTACTTCTCGACTGAAAAGACGCCTTTTAACCATACTTAATAACTCTCAAAAAAAGAAAATCCACATGCCTAGCAATATTCTACCTCCAAATTTTATCCTGCCATTAAAAAAGATCAAGCTAATTTATTTTGAAAGACAAGATAATGTTGAAACTAAATTACTAGATGGTTCCTTTCTAAAGAGCCTCTATGAATGAACACTAACTACACAGTAAATTTGCTTACTAAAACGTAACTCGTAAAATCATTATAGAAGATGAATTATGAATCAGGAGTAACTTAACATCGGTGTTCAAATTGGCAACCTGAACCTAATAATTTACCTTAGCTTGTCAATTAGGGCTCGAGAGGAAGGGCTCTAACTAGGTCAAGTGTGCTCACAAGAAGGTGAGACAAGCCTTCCTCCACAGGCAACACTAAGTCAAAAGGTGAAAGCCAAGATTCAATCTGGAGAGATGGTTCCAATCTACAAACACGTTTTCGCGGCTAAGCGCTGCTGTAGTCAAACAAGCACCTTCTTTTTATAACAAATCACAACTAGAGCTATTTCCTGATCAGCACAAATCCTAGATAAAGTGTGGGCTGGTGTAGTGGAAGTCCGCCTCAATCATCCCCGCTGTCACAGAGGCTTCCCGCCAGCCAGCCAGCGCCGTCCGCACCATCCCTCGGGTACGAGGCGGCGAGAAACCTGCCTCCACCCGACCCCACCCCCAGAATCGCCCCGAACTCCTCCCGCGGCTCGGAGACGACCAGCCGCCGCCGTACCGTGCCGGAGCCGGGGTGCCCCGCCGCCCTGCCCCGCCGGGCCCGGGTGCACGCGCGCAGTGGGCGCCCGGGGCTCAGACCGCCGCGAGCACCGGCCGGTCACGTGCCGGGCGCGGAGGGGGGGCAGAGATCCGCGTCCCGACACTAGGAAGACGCCATCAAAGACACTGGCCGCGGCGACGAGGGACACGTCCGCCCCGGGGCGCGGGGGACCCCGCATGGGAGGGCAGCCCTCGGCCCGCAGCGGGCCGCGTGGGGGAGGTGGGGCCCGGGAGGCACAGGTGGGTTGTGCGGGCACAGGTGGGCGGCCAGGTGGAGTCCTGTGGGCTCTGAGAACACGGGGACCCGCCTAGAACGGGTCTCGGTGACACAGGTGGGGTCTGCGGACACACGTGGGTGGCGGAGGGGGGGGGTCCCAGAGACACGCGTGCAGCCCCAGGTGCGTCGCCGGGCGCAGGTGGCCAGCCCGCCCGCTCCGCGGGCCACCGAGCCGCCTCGGACCCCGCCCGGGCGGCGGGGCGCGGAAAGAGGCGACAAGGACGACCGGCCCCCTAGGGACCCTGCCGGCCAGCACGGTGGGCGGAGGCCGAGGGGGACAGGGCCGCGGGCGAGGGCGGGTCTGGCGGGCGGGCGGGCGAGCCGGCGGGGGAGGGGCGGCCGCGGGACCCCGCTGCGCTCTGCCTCCCTCCGCGTCGCCGGCCTGCGCGCGCCCCCTCCCTCCCCTCGCCCGGCGGCGGCGGCGGCCGCGGCGCTTACCTCGGTCGGCTGGCTGATCTCGAACAGGTCCAGCCGGTTGGCGTTCCAATGGTGAATGATGTCGGCCAGCTTCCGCCGCTCCTCGTCGCGGCCACCCGCCGACATGGTCGCGGCCGCTTCTCCTCCTCCTCCTCCTCCTGTTCACGGGCGGCCGGGCCAGAACACCGCAGGCCGCCTCACCCACCACAGCCGCCGCCGCGGCCACTGCCTCCGCCGCCCGCGCGTCCTCCGCCGGGCTCGGCCCGCGTCCGGCCAGCGCCGCCTCCCTCAGCCCGCCTCAGCCGCGGCCGGTGCGCCGAGCGCCGCCCCCCCCCCGCCCGCCGCCGCCGTGCGCGCCGGCCGTGCGCGTCCCCGTGCGCGTGCGCGCCGCGCACCTCGGCGCCGCTCCGCTAGGTGCTGCTGCGTGGCCGCGCGCTCGGGGCTGGGGCTGGGGGGGTCGGGGGCGCGCCGGGAGTCCGCGCGCTCGGCGCCGTGTGCCGGCGTTCCGAGCCCTCGCGACCGCGGGGTTCCGGACCGGAGCGGCTGGGTCCCGACTGGAGCCACTGGGTTCTACGAGCGCGCCGGGTCCGCCCTGAGCAGGCTGAGGTGTGGCGGGCTGCCGGGCGGCGCGGCGTCCTGACGGCTGGGGCGGGCCCGGAGCTGCCGAGCCGGGTGGACAGGTGGGCGTGGGCAAGCGGGGCCGGAGGAACTGGCTGGCCGTCCCGCCGCGGCCCTGACCCCTGGGGGTGCACTGGCTGCCGGGGTCAGATGCTTGCTGACCTTTCTCCGGAGGAAAGATAAATTATTATGGTTGTGGGTGAGCGTCAGTGCAAATGTTTTCCCGAGTCCTCCTCAGGCTCCGGGTGCTGTTTGAATCCCCCGCATTCCTCAGCCCTGGGCAGGGAGCAGCAGCGGCCTTTGTGTCTCCGGGGAGCGCATGCCACCTCGGAGGAGACAGCGGACCAGAGTTAAAGAACAGGGAGGACATTAGCGTGAGTTGTTTTTTGTTTTTTTAAAATCTTTTAAAGGGTCCCAGTGAACCTAGAAACGTAAAACTTAACTTCAACAGCAAATGTGGGTTTTACAGACGTCTGTTTCTTTGTCTTTTTCATGCCCTCCTCCCTGCCAAAAATATTTGTTCGCTGGAGAGCATATCTCGAAAGAGCTATTTACCCCCAATCATCCAGGTAAAATTGATTCTGGCATTCTCTGTGACATGCTGGAAGGAAGAGCCCTTACCGAGGCTGAAAGTGATACGCCCTATTTGACGCGGCCTCTTTATGTTCGCTGTCACCGTTTCCAGTGTGAAGATGTGTTTTCTCTCTGCCAGTTGGATTTCTTCCTTTGTGGGCGAGAAGAGCATCTGCCCCCCATGCTTTGTCTGCTCCGCGATGGCCCTAGCACAGCAGAGCTACATAAGGACGCTTTTCAGTCCAGGAGCCGGGCATTGAACTCGTGCCATGGGGAATGAATTCTTCAATAGACCCCTCGGCCTCTGCTGGAAGTTAAAGAGGGGCGGTTTGCAGGGAAGCATATGTGAGCGAATGTGTCTTCCTGTCCTGGTGTTCCGTTCTTTTGTGCCTTTAAGTTCTCCTGCTTCTGTGTGGACTCGTTTTTTATTGCAGTGAGTTCCCTGGTGGCAATGCAGCTCAGGACCCTTGCCAGCCTACACACACACACACACACACACACACACACACACACACAATGTAGCGCCTACTGATAGCAGCAGTGTAAACTGATTCTGACAGTTGAGAGCTTTATTCCTGCTGTGCAATGACTGGCTCTTACAGAATTAGTTTGCAAAGCTAGCAATTAGATAACTAATGTCCATAGTACTGTATTGCTAAAGGGAAAATCCAGTTACTAGAAATCAAGTATGGACTCCACAGAGTTGTTTTTTATGGGAAATGTGTGTGTGTGTGTGTGCGTGTGCGTGTAGAGAAGCCACTGCACAATGGAGGGTTTACAGATGGCTCTAAGTCACTGTCAGTTATCACTGGATTCTGGTTTACTTAAAGGCTCCATCTATATCAGTAAATCGGTTCCCAAACTATAGTTCATAGTAACTCATTAGTTAATTGATAAAGGCTTAAAAGCAGTCTGAAATATCCAAAATACCTGTGATTCTCAGTCATAAATGCTCCAAGAACTATTTTGTGTTTAGCCAAAAAAAAAAAAAGCTTTAGGTTGAACCATTCCTCCAATAATTGTCATTGAGACACAAGGATAGTGGGGAGTGGTTGCCCAGGCCTCTGCTCCAAGAATAGGGATGTGGGGTAGGAAGATCAGGACTTATATAAGTTCAAGAAAAAGAAAACGTTACCAAAATAATACTCTGAATCATGTGTTGTGATATCCCATGTAAGAATAAACAGACATGGCCATCATGATAGTCATAATCCCCAAACTGAATATGAGGGACAGGGACTTAGGCTGGAAGATTGCAAATCCTTGGGCAACTTGGGAAAACCATGTCTCAAAATCAGGGTTTACTGAGGCTGTGGTTGAGCGGTACAGAGGTTCTAACACACATGAGACCCTGGGCTCTGTCATCGTATTGGAAAAAGAAGTATGCCTAAAGAAAGTCAAATGGTGTGTAAAAATAAAATCATGATCCTTCTTGGTTGATAGCACGATGACTGGTCAGGCATGATGGCGTGATACAGAAAAGAAGGAGAAAAGCCTAAGATTCTGTGAGTTCTGCTAACCACATCCGTACAGAAACAGAACCGGTAAAGGGTGATTGTGTGTGACACCAGAGAAGGCTGCCCTGGATGAGGCAACTTTATAATCTGCTGATCGGTTTTGAATTTATTTCCACTTTATATTTAGCTCCTGATCTCCCCTTCTAAATGTGTTAAAATGGTTATATATAAGAACCATCAGTTAGCTTTTTGTTTTGTTTTTCTCTCTTTTTTGACAGTCTCCTGCATCTCAGGCTGGCCTTGTCATTAAGTAGCCAAAGATGACTTGACCTTCTAACCCTCCTCCCTTTGTTCTCCAGAATAGTAGACTGTGGGAGGGGTGTCACCACTTCCAGCTTATGCAGTGCTGGGGGTTTGAACACTTGGCTTCCTGTATGCCTGGCAAGTCCTCTGCCAACTGAACTACATCCCTAGCCTTTTGAAATTTATTTTTAATAAAGTATTTTTAAAAACCAAATTCTACAACCAACAATATGCAATAAACCTTTGTCTGCCTCAATGCGCACAAGCCCCAGAAAATAAAAAGAACCAGGAACAAGATTAATGCATCTAAGAAAAGCAAACTACTCAAACAGAGCAACTATGTTTAATAACCAGCAGATCACTTGACTAGCAATAACTTCCCTGCTTTGGCAAGTTAGTATAATGTTGAAATATTGTGGTTTTATAATTGCGCAAGCCAACTTACAAACCATTCTAGTAAATAAATCAATTCAGAGGATGTTCCTTAAACAAAATATACAGGTAAAGGGTATCATGAGCGAAGGCAGCCAGAGCACATTGGTGTCGATTGTTGTCCACAGAAGCCTCTACACAGGAGAGCAGTTCTGGCTCGTTAGCCATGAAACCCAGAAGCTAACTCCTTTTCAGAACCTACCGCCTAGAAAGGTCAGTGTCGATTAGTTTCTTGAAACAAGAAACGGGGGAAGGGAGGGAAGAAGGAAGGAATTTAGAGATTAGGTTTCCATAGACACTACTACTTTATTTAATAAAGAAAATACCTTTCAACTCTATTTCATATTTCTATGTGCTTGTTATTTAGTCATATTTTAGATTACCTAGTAAAATTTCCAGAAAGCTGCTTCTACAAAGAATTGTGACAGAAAACGTTTGTAGAAGCAGGGAGTGGTGATGCTTGCCTTTCATCCCACCAGGCAGAACTCTGACTCACAGATCAACCTGCCAGGCCAGCCAGGGCTCTGTGGTAGGACCCTGTCTCAAGAAAAAGGGAGATGCAACGGGACTTGATCATAAAAGGTTTAATCTACCACACACTGTCCGTATGACTTCACTTCCTACCTGGTGTGGATAGGCAAAACAAGCTGCTGAAACATATAGCCCAGTGGTGGAGTAGATGCCTAGCAAGCCGTAGGCCCTGTGTTCAATCCCCAGTACTGAAAACATCAAAGTACTGCCAAGATAAGCCACGCGATAACCTTATTCCTACAGCAAGTCTTCACAAGCTCTGTAACAGAACGAGAAAGATACGGTGAATACACAGATTTATCAACTATTTATCTTGTACATTTCATGCTCTTCATGCTCTTTTCTAGTAAAAATTATGCATATGCATAATATTTCGTGTATGGGGTATATAGTTTTGTTGAAAAACTGATATTCTAAAATGTAAATTCCCATTAAACCCCTTTTTTTTTTAGATATGACAAGGTCTCAGTATGAAACCTGCCAAGCACTAGGCCCTGGGCGACCTGAAACTCACCATGAAGACAAGCCCCACCTCCAGTTCTCAGAGATCTGCCTGCCTCTGCATCCTGCACATGAAGATTGAAGGTGTGCATCACCATACCTGGCTTCCCAAGGTGTAGCCCAGCCCGGCCTCTGCCTTCTCAGCGTAGCCTGCTGGAACAGGCCACCATAATAAACAAATTTTATTATAGATGTAAAAAGTACATATCAACCAAAAAGTAGATGCCATTTTACAATGCCCTACCAAAAATAACAATTAGAGGAACAAAAAGCAGTGTTGAGAAAACCTTATTCGTGGAACTCTGCGAGTATGTCTAAGAATGTTCTCTAAAAAAAATATGTACTAGTATGTCTGTAGATCAAAAATATGAGATGAAGGGTTTCCGCTTGCTTTTGAAAATGCAATGCCACTTAAGCATTTTTAAAGTGCTGTAACTTTTTCAGCTAAGTCCACGAGAAGCGGGAACTTGACTGTGGCCTTCTGTTACAATGGTGTTATGGACATGTGCCCTGAAACACTCCGCCACACACATCTGCCCTAAACATGCATCAAGAATGAAGAGGAAATGTGGGTGTCAAGTAGCAGAAGCAGCCGGGACGTGGCTGACCACCCCTTTCTGAAAGGGCATACAAGATGGCGAGAAGGGGCTGACGAGGGAGTCCTGCTGGACACTGGGACGTTGCAAATGGGTGGGGAATGCTGGCTAAGCGTGCTGGGGAGGAGAAAGCTACTGCAAGTACAGCATGCAGGTGTGACTTGCATCACCAGAAGAGAAGCCACCGATACAGCCTTCTTACCAGTAACTATGCTAGCCCATCTAGTGGGTGAATCAGTTTCACCCATCCATCCAACAGGATGCTCCCTTAGTCACGGCCCTTCCTAGCAAGAGAGAAGCTGAGCAAAGACACTGCTCAGAGTCACATAAGCTAACAAACCAGAAATTCCTAAAGTGCAAGAGGTTAATGTCAGAAAACCATCACAACCAGCAATCTAGAGAGAAATTCACTCCAGAGGAATAAAACCAATATCCTGAAAAGAGCTTAAAAATAAACATGTTTTAGGAGCTTTAAAGAAATGCATGAAGCCGGGCAGTAGTGGCACATGCCTTTCATCCCAGCACTTGGGAGGCAGAGGCCAGCCTGCTCTACAAAGTGAGTTCCAGGGCAGGGCTGTTACAGAGAAACCCTGCGGCGAAAAACTAACAAACAAACAGAAAGAACTGCGTGAAAAGTTACGGGGGAAGAGGGCTAAAAAATGGTAAGGTAAAGAAGGAAAGCTGGGAATAGTGGGGCACGCTTGTGTCTCTGGCTCTCAGGAGCATAAGGAGTATGAGATCAAGGCCAGGGGATACACAGAGAGATGTCTCAAAAACAAGCAAATTATATATGATATGTATATGATTTCAAAAGCCTTACATCTAGCAAATATGTCTTCAACCTAATCCCAAACATAGCACGTGAGACTCAGGAAGAGGCCAGTAATCTGAGTTTCAAGTCTCCCTCAAGTGAGTCTGAGGTAGATGGGCGTGGAGAATCAACAGCTGAAATGAAATTTCTGGTTTCATTTGACCTTGAGACTTTCCGAGGTCACGCGCTTCCTTCTGCTCAGGTGAGCCTGTCTCCACTCCAGCACTGAACACGCGCGCGTGCGCGCGCGCACACACACACACACACACACACACACACACACCTGTGATCAGAGGAACAGCACTAGCCCACAGCCACAACTCCCAGGTTTGTGGTCCACCTCTGACACTAGGACTGTAAGCAGTTTCCTCGTGCAGAGGTAAGCAAGGCTGACTACAGCGCATTAACTGCCCTCCTGAGCTGCTACAGGGTCAAACCCAGTGAAGGTTTGCAGATTGTTTTCCAAGTATCTGTTTAAGACAGTAATAAGTGTCTGTTCTAGATTTAAACCTTGACCACTTGAGGGACGTTCTGAAGAGCTCTGAGGAAAACTGCATACAAGCACCACATAGAAAAGAGGAAAATCATTAAATTTTACCTTATACATTTTTTTCATTTTAAATACTAGAAGACACTGCATTAGAACTGCCATTTGTTCTGAAGATTTCTGCAAAGTTCTGAAGTCTTCGTGGGACTTTAAGCCCTAGGAGGCTGCAATATCTTGCTGTGTTTTTTTGTGCTTTGGAAAGGAGTGGGCTGTGTTATCCTAATTGTTTTCTTTCCAGTAAGTTTAATGAATTTGACACATTATATATTGTACCTTTTTAAGCTGTGCATTCTCACCTAACCTTACCAGACGCCATGTTCCTGCCCCTACTCTGAGTCCCTGGGCTCCTTGCCAAGCCTTCCTTTCCTCTGCTGTCTCTCGCTCTAAATGCTTGATTCAGAGACTCATCTCTTTGACCCCGTTGTTACCCTGAACACTCCCTTCTTGCTCAAGTCCACCCCTTTGTCTAATCCTAGCAGCTCTTCCTGTTTCACCCTCCTCTCGCTTGCATTCTCTCCTCACTGCAAACCAAGCATCCTCAGACACTGCTTCATTCTCCGACGATTTCATGTGTGAATCCTCAGCAGAAGGTTGGTCTCACCAGTACGAGCGAGCGTGTTTCCACTCCCTCACATCTCCAGCTTCATCCCTCCACTCCTCTCTAGGTGGAAGCCCCTTGTCAGTCACCCAATAGAATCCTGACCGTCTGTGGTGTTTATGAGCTTCGTCTCGGCATTGCTGAGCTCACAGAATTTCTCTTTCCACCCTGTACAATAAGCACGGCCACATGACTTGTTCTGGTCCATGAGCCATGAAGAACTGGTGTGTCACTTCTGATGTGAGTGGTATACTGCCCTGTCTTTCCTTACCACAGTGACTGGGGAATGACACAATGCCTGGGATTCGGGGCTCAGCCACAGCCACGGCACGATGGCTCTGGAGGGCCAACAAGTCCCCACAGTATTATTTACGAAAATTAGCCCAGAACTGGATTTGAGGTTCCTTCTTAGAGCGAGATAATGTGGCACATCTAGATTCAGAGATGTCCATAGGCCCAGCTAAAGTGTTCTCTGCCACTCCAAAGCTCCTGCCAGCCCCTTCTGCAGACCCCCGGGGCTCTTTGTCTGTTCTTGGAAATCATATCTCAAAATAAGAAAACCAATATGGATACTGTCCTGAGTTCATCCAGCTGCCATTGGCCGGTTAATGCCCAAGGATCTTTCCAAAACACATTTCCTAATCTGGGTACTTGATGTCATTCCTTGTGGCATTTTTTTTTTAAGCAAACAACACTGCAGCAACATATGTGTGATACCGTTAAAGTGAGTTGTTAAAGTTCTCAACACACATGTTTTCTCTACTTGGAATTAATTTCCACTTAGCATGCTCACCCAAGTGTGCTTTCTCACGGGCAGATGCCGTCTGTGATAGTTAATATGGCAAACATAACTATATCGTGTCACTAGGTCATCAAGCTGGCACATGCCGTTCATTGGAGCACTCGAGAGGGAGGCTAAGGCAGGTACATCTGTGTGAGTTAGAAGCCAGCCTGGCCTAGATAGTTCCAGGCCAGCAAGGACAACAGTACTTTCCTGTCTCAAAATAATAATAATAGCAATAATAATAGTAATAATAGTAATAATAATTTAAAATTACAGATTAAGCAGGAGAGATGATTCTGTGGTTAAAAGTGTGCATCACTCTTGCAGAAGACGCCAGTTCTATTCATAATGCCCCTATCTAAAGCCTCACAACAGGAACTCCAGCTTCAGGGGATCCAGAACCGTCCTTAGCCTTTTAGGGCACTATACCCACATGTACAAACCGACACTTGGACACACACAATTAAAAGTAAACATTTAAGTTATTATAGATAATTCTTTTTAAAGTTTTTTTTTTAAACTGGGCCTCATGTAGCCCAGGCTCCAAACCTCCTGCTGCAGCTCCCTAGGTGCTAGGATTTTAGGCATGAACCATTTTACACACACACACACACACACACACACACACACACACACACACACATCTGAGTCTTACAGTGAATTTTAATTGAGTGGTCACAAGAAAAGCCAATTAAAAAACCATCAATTATAAGAAACATTAAACACCATAAAATGGAATCTTTTAAAGTTATTCAGATCTGTCTTGAGTTTCATTTGGTCTGGGTATCTATCTTGAAATGTAAGACAATGCTTGATATAAGGCGTTTAGTTTGATGGCTTACCAGAGATCTAAGTAAACATCTGTGGTGAAATGAACAAATGTGTGCTTATTGTAGACCGGCTCAGGTCTTCGACAGGCAGAAACCAGTCCTCATTTAGACACTAAATTCTTTAAATGACGGTGTCGTAGATAACTGGGCCCACACAGCTTCAGCAGGCTAGCGTGAGGCACGGCGTGGACGAAAATACATTATTAATGAAATCTTGTACTCGGCAGCTTCAGTAATTTGTGGTTGTAATTCCTATGAGAAATATACAATATCATTAACATCTTTTAAAGTATCAATCTCAGAAGCTGGTTATGAGAGATTTTGTGTGATTCTAGATGTTACCTTGAATTGGGATGCCAGAAAATAAGTTTTCTGGCTCAGTATTCCCCACCAGAGGGTAATATTTAACCCGTAGTTTCCCACACAGTTGTTAAAGAAAACAGTATTACAGTTTGAATTGGAATGCTGAGATAGCCATAAAAGAAAAATCAAAATGAGTTACAATTAATTTTAACAGCTAGATATAAGATACCAGTTAACAGAATCTAAGTTGCAGAAGACACAAGAGAAGGAAAGTGCCAAGTTCTTGAAGATCCATCTCACTATGGACTTGCTTTGGCAAGAAAATAAAACAGGTAAACTTTAAATATTTCTTAGAGAATGGTGATAATCCCAAAGAAAGAATCAGGTTCCAAATAACACTGATATGTTTAACTGAGAAAGGTCCGCCGCCTTTACCTATCTGAAATCCCTCTAAGGTCACTTGAAGAGTTCACAGACAAGCCTCTGGGGAAGAACCCTAATCCCTAATTAGATTGTCTGCGGAAGCAGCTCTGGGGAAGATTGTTATTTTTTACTTTGCAATTATATTTTCTTAGATGCAGGTAGACAATAATTATGAGTGTGCTTCTGTCTTTGCGAAAGCACGCAGATTAATTAATGAGCATCCTCATTGGATCCAGGCGGAGGACTTGGAGGGCAGAGCCAGAATGGAGCCACACAGGTGCTGTGTCCGTGAACACGGGAGCAGGCTCCTCTTCACACACTGTCTTCAGGTCACTGAGTGTGAGGTGAAAGTTTGCTCCAGTCTGGACCGGCTGCGCTCGGCACCTTGTGGCACACTGAGGTCTTCCTGTAGCAACCTCAAGGCAGTTTTTCTTATTTCTTCATTCCGGAGAAGCCAGCCTAGCCTACTGCGCTCTGTAGCGGGTGCTATTCTGTCCTGTGCACTCTTGAAGTTTTGCTTTCTAAGTCATTCGCTCCCCCTTAACACTGCATTACTGCAAGGACTTAACTGATGAAGATTTCTTTTGTGGAGCACATATAGAAAAGATTTTAAAAGAAATTTACAAACAACTGAAGGAACACCATCCCCACCCCCAAAGCCTTGCTCCTGTCTCTCCTAAAATGTCCCCTTCATCTTCTGGCAAAGTTGAGCACCATCCTGACTTCTGGCCTGGTAGGTAAAGTCATCTTACTTTTGAAGTTTATAAAAATAGAATCATACACGCTCTATCTGTTCATTTCTGTTGCTCCAGTCAAGTGTCTTTGTGTGTGGGAGACGCAGCACCCATCAGGGACTGGTGCCGTCCCATAGCTGGTGAACTTGAGATTGTTCCAGGTTTTCACTCTCTAAGGAAGGCGCTGGCCTGCATAGCTCCAGATGTCCCCATGTATAGCCTGGGTGCAGACGTCATTTGGGTCTGGATGCAGGAGCTGAAGTGCACGTGCGCACAGGTTTCCGAGTCCTGAATCCATTTACGTGTCCATCAGCAGCTCCTCGGGCTGCAGTGGGCAATGTCCGTCTTTAGCCATGCTGGTGGGTGATGTTCAGAGAATTTGGAGTCTCAGTCCACATTTTCCTCATTTTTAATGAAAATATTTCCTCACATAGTAATTGTTTGGGTCCTACCTTTTATGACGTCTTGAAGTATTTTGGTATGTGTGTGTATGTGTGTGTGTGTGTGCGCATGCGCACACACATGTAAGCATGCATGTATATACACACATGTGTACATATATGTAAAGGCCAAAGGTCAACTTTGGTTCCATTTCTCAGTTACCGCCCACTTTGTTTTGTGAGACAGTCTCTCACTGACTTGGAGTTTGGCAACTAGGTTAGGCTGTCTGGCCAAGCCCTGGGGATCCTCCTGCTTCTGCCTCCCCACTGCAGGGGTTATAAGCAGGTACCAACACGCCCAGCTTTTACTTGGGTTCTGGGCATCAAACTCAGGTCCTCATGCGTGTGCAGCGAGCACTTTGTGGACTGAGCCGTCTCCTTACCCACTGGGTCATCTGTCTTAGTTACCTGGTGGAGATACTAATATACTCTGGCTGTGATATTTTGACTCTGTCACAATCACCTTGTCCCCTCCACAGCTTGTCTTCTCATTCCTGTAGCATTGTCCTTTGTTCTTAGATTTAAATTCTTATTTATCAGTCTTTTTCTTTATGATTATGGTTCTTTTATATGCTGTTTGAGAAATTTTCTTTATATCAGAATTATAACTGTTTTATTTCAATTCATCAAGTCTTCTTGTTAGACTTAGATAGTATACCAAATACTAATTTGGGGGTTCAGTTCAGGTTGTGTTTTTCTAAGCAGCATTTTCACTGCTGTGTAAGTGGCATCATGGCCTTGAGTGTCTATGTGTCTCACACTAATCCCCTTCCCTTCCGGCATCGGGCCCTTAGTGGTTTGAGTGTCTCTCACTTGGCCTCTTTGCTATCACCTAGCAAAGCCTTGTCTTAGTCACTGAAGTCATACAGCATGTCTTCTGCCTGATAGAGTGAATTCTTCCATCTCGTTCTTATGAAAGTTTGTCACTATGCTATGACTCTTAGTGGCACTTCCTGCTCCATATTAACTTTGTAATCTACTTGTTAATTATCATAGGAAATCCAGATGTGGTTTTTATTAGGCCCACACTGTGTTTCTAGATCACTTTGAGGAAAGTTGATGTATTTATCACAATAATATTCCTAATCCATGGACTATAATGGAATTATCTTTAATTTTTCTTAATAATGTTGTATAATTTGTCTATATAACCCTTAGGTGTATTTTTAGATTTTTATCTTAAGTATTGATGCTTTCTGATCTTGTATATGTGATACCTATTTTAATATTTTACTTTCCAATTATTGCTAGTTTACAAAAATATAAATGATTGTTAAAATATGCATATTGTGCCAACAAAACTCATTTTTGATTTTTGTTTCTTATGTATACAATCATGTTAATGTTAGGTCTCAAAAAAAAAAAAAAAAAAACCCTGGGACAAATGACTGAGGTGCCAGCTCTCCCAGCTTCACCAGTGGCTCCTCCCAGCACTTCTGACCCCGCCCTTACCCTAAATCACTCCCTCCCAGGAGCTGGGCTTCCACTCCCCTCCCAGCCCCTCCCCCTAGCTTCTCTTCGCTGTGTAGTTCAACTGTTTTGGTTGTGTATCTCCTCTGTCTCCTGGTTCGCTCCTGGCCACTTGTCTCCTGGTTCCTTCTCAGGGTCTGGACCAGATGTCTCTCCCTCCTGGTTACAGTAAACATTCTCCTCCACAATATCTTGGAGTTGTGTGTCCTCATTTCATGGTTTCCACTCAGTTAGCTACAAGTAGTGACAACTTAGTCACCTCTGTCGGGTCTTCTGCCCTTATTGCCCCTGGTTTAAGTTCCAAATGGAAAACTCCAGCATCTTGTTATTAAATGTTTTTTCAAATACTTTAAAAAATTTTTTTCATCATCATGAAGTACCCACTACTCTATTCCCAGCTTACTAAAACTTTTTTGAATTGCAAGCAGATTTAAATTATTTTAAATTATTTCTCATTATTAATTATATGGCCACCGCATTTCTTTCTTTTCATAATGATTTTTACTGCTGCCAGGAACGAGCCTATAATTTTGTGATATTAGCATTTTTAACACATTGTTGTTATAGTTTTCTGATATAAAGTTTGTCCGTATGCACAGGAAGATTGGATTAGTCTTTGTCTTTCTTACCACGTCCTTACAAGATTTGGATGCATGCCGGCATCACAAAAGCTGTTAGGAAGTTTCTCCCTTTTTATTCTCTGAACTTCCCACTTCCCTTGAACTTTTATAGAACAAGGTCAGGGAGGAAGAGCTTTATGAATAGATATCATTCCTGGAGTCTATTGAAATCCTCTGTTTCTTCTGAAATCCATATCGTTAGGATTCATTTTTCTGAAATCATGTCCAGTTTTTCTCACAATTTCCAATCCACCAGCATGAAGATATAATACAGTGTTGAGGTAATATCAGTGTGAGGAGCCTACAGTGCTGGCTCTCATTCTGGAGGGTGATTATTTTCATTTTCAAATTTAATTTAAAGAGCCAGCTCTCACTGGATGTCATGGCTCAGGCCTAAGGCCAGAGCTTGGATATGGGAGTCAAAGAAAGGAGGATTTAAGGCTGCCAGGGCTACAGGAAATGAATTCCTGTCTCAAAAACAAAAGAACAAAAAAGAGTAAAACATACCTTGCTTTCTATGCGAAATAGTAACATAAAACTTCCCAGCTAATCAGAGACGCTTAGTGTAGAAATATTTATGTCTAAATTTTGTGATTTTCAAGATTCTAAATCTGTGAATAAAATATTTGCAAAGCGTGTGTCAAGGGGAGGGAGGAATGTGAGTTCCCGAGCCACAAGGCACCGCTCTGATTGTCTGGATGTCTTCACGGATACGCTCACAGGTTAAAACACAGCACAGCAAAAATGATGAAGATGAACTCGAGGTAGGGGCTGGGGTGGCCATTGAACCTCTTTGCTCTTCTTCCCAATATGGCCTATTTTATACATCCATTTGTGCTTCTCAAAAAGCAAGAGCAGTACAGTTCACTGTCTAAACTATCAATAAGCAGTTTTATTTAGAAAGGAGATTGTGGCCCAGTGAAACAGTTCACCAGGCAAACGTCTGCCGCTCAAGCCTGACGACCCACGTTCAATCCCTGCAGCCCACAGTGGGCGGAGGAAACTCGCTCACACACAAACATCATCACTCGTACACGGGGGTGTTTTAAAAACGGGAAATTTGGGATTTGTAGACCAAGCTGCCTTGACTTTGCATTCTCCTGCTCCAGACTCCTGAGTGCGGGATTAGAGGCATGAGCCACCATGCTAGGCCTAATTAGACAATATCTCCTTAACTGGAGGAGAAGACCCAGCCTCTGCTCTCCTAGCAGCAGACACAGTGAATGTTGCTGTTTAACCAGAGTGGCTTCCTGTTGTGGTTTTCGTTTCTTGAAGTGGTTACATTTAAGCAAAAACGTGGTTGCTGAGTTTTTTTCCTGGCCCTTTTCAGACACTGAACCTGAAAAGTTTTACCCCAATTACCATCCCTTGAAAAAAAAAAAACCACATATGGTATAATTGTAAACAGATATGACATTGATAATTAAATGTATTTCAATTGTCGAATGAATGCCCTTTCCGCTTCTAGACATAAGCTATAATCTTTAGATTTAATTGGTTCTTTTCCCACGGAAAGTGTTTCCTGGTAGGAAGTCTTTGCAGAAATGCATGTGAAACCTACATTTAAAAATTGATTTTGCTGGGTGGTGGTGGTGCACGCCTTTAATTCCAGCACTCGGGGGGCAGAGGCAGGCGGATCTCTGAGTTTGAGGCCGGCCTGGTCTACAGAGCGAGTTTCAGGACAGCCAGGGCTGTTACACAGAGAAACCCTGTCTGAAACAACAACAGTATCTTTTAGGGCCTATGACTCCACTGGTAGAGCTGCCTAATACCCATAAAGCCCTGAGATAGATCAACAGTGCACATTAGTACACATCTCAGCACTTAGGAGACGCAGGCAGGAGGAGCAGAAATTTAAGGTCGTCCTTTACTTCATGGCAAGTATGAGGCTAGCCTGAGCTATGTAAAGACCCTTGTGTCAAAATAAAAGTGAATAAAAGAAATACAATTTAAAAGTTCAGAGATACAACTTGTTTTTTATTTGTAAATATAAAATCAGCTTCACATTTTAGAAGTCATAGACCCAAACTGAAGGGTGACTCACTATGCACTGTAAGCGTCAGGGTCCAGACAGGGGGTGGCCCCCACTTAACCTCGTGTTCCAAAACACACCAGGAGTCCTGCACTCACCTTCCTGCTGCCCTGCGTCTTCCCCTTTATAAGGTTATTATGATGGATCTGTGTCGGAGTGTGGTATGTGCCTCCCTCGGAGGCCAGAGCACGGATTCCCTTGGGGTTGTGACCTGCCTGTGCAGTGCTGGGAAGGAAGCAGGGGTCTTCTGGACGAACAGTGTGCACTCCTAACCGCTGAGCATCCCTCTGGCCCCTGACTTGCTTTCTCATTCTGCTCAGGAAAGGGGCAGCCTAACTGCCAGGCTGGGACGCGCTGCTAAAGAAGCTGATGGTCGTAGGACTGCCGTGAAGATGGTTATGTCTTCAGGGTGTGGGAAAGGTAAATTTGGGGACTATGGTAGGATTTGTCCCTCGTCCGCTGATTGATTAGTCGTGCCTCGTGCTATTCTGCGTATGGTTCAGAGGGCTGAGTTCTACAGCCTCTCTTTAGAGGTGAGCTCTGATTCTTCATTTTATTAGACAGGCTGCCCTTTAGCAGGCTGCTTACCTTTTGAACTATTTACTATCTATACTAAGTGAAATGATATTTGTCCCTATTGGGAGGACATTTCCGCATGCATGGGCCACCTTTCTAACTCTGGGGGTAGGGTGAACTGTCTTGGGATGGTTTGGACTCCCAGGCGAGCACAGGTCAGATTTGTCTGTAGCATATTATGAATGATAGGGATTTCCTGAGCTTGGACACAGCTATTACACAAGCTGACCATGTCTGCTACAGCCCCCTCTGACTCTCTGTGTCACCCCCAAGGGACTGTCCCCCAAGGGAAGCTGGCACGGACACGAAATGTGAAGGGCAGACTGATTGCAGCAAGGGAGTCTTTGCTTCTGAGTCAGGGAGCGCAAGCCTTTTGCCAAAAGCAGAGTACCAGGTAGGGTGGCGAGGCTGGAAGCTTGCCACCTTTCAGGAGGGCCGTGAGAATGGCATGGCACTCTGGGAAAAGAGAAACCACACAGCCTTCGAGAGTGTTTATCTGCACGTCATTGGCCTTTCTTCAGGTTTCAGTTAGGAAGTGTAATAATTAACAGCTCTCAATACCTGACCGTGAGGAGATGACTGGATGGACAGAGAGGTGAAAGTGGGTGCACTTTCCCGCCTTTTCCAGATCCTTCTGAACAAAGGGTTCAAGCTGCCAGTGCTTATTTTAAAATGCTCTCAGCCCCAAATGCCTCTGGTACAGCAGCACAGCGTGTGCTCGTAAGAAACAGATACCAGCATTTGTCCAGCGGTTCCGTTTGTCCAGCGGTTCCGTCTCACTGCGACTTCTTACTGTGTTTTCTAGGGGATAGGAGGGTGGGTTACGAGTAGATAACATGAAGAAAAATGAGCAGCCATTCTTACCGAGAGACGTCAGCCGCATGCTTGCTAAGCCACAGAACTGTGGGATGGGCTGATGATCCTGTGTGCTTTTTCAACGGTAAGTTCTGCTTAAGGATCTCATAGCTCCGTAGTGTTTTAGAAAGGACTGTCCCGTCTGTTCCTACTCTCTCCCTCATCTCCTGGACATCTGCCAAGGTGCGTATCACCTGCCCGCATGGCAGTGAACATACCTGGCAAATCAACCTCTGGACAGGTTTCTCATGTTTAAAAAAATCACAGCACAGTTCCTTGTAAAAGTTTCTCAGGCAGAGTGAAACAGCGTTTCTTTGTCAAACCATTTTATTAGACCTTCTGCCTCAAGAGAGCATCCAGACTGGTCCTGTGGGGTGCTGCCTGTGGCGGGAAAGGCCTCTCTGCAGCATTTCTGGGGATTCATCCTTCAGATGCTGTTCCCAGAAGGTGTGTCCTTGCCTGTGAGCCTGAGTTCCCCAGAAGGCAGTTTTCAACTTGCTTTTTAGTTTATAAAACGCTCCCCTATCCCCACCACTCACCCCATGCTTTCTTACATTTGCAACGGATGCTCGTGACTATTGGACTAGTCACTAGCATACACCGCGCGTGACAGAACGCCTTCCCTCAGCCGTACCACACCAGCGCGTGAGCAGCTGCACAGAAGTGTGAAGGCCACCTTCTGATGACTTCAGCTTCCTGGTGCCCTAAACTGGGAAAGCAGGCAATCCTGCTGCTGGCACATTCCTTTGGCATGATTGTTTCCCATATCTTCATCTGTAAACAGAGGCCGTGACACCTGCTCTGGCGCTGTGGGAACCACGCTGACGCCTCGTAAAGGCAGCCCTGGCTGGTGGGAAGCTTCTCCCTCACCTCCTCTCTGTCCACACACTCCTTCGCCTCACAGGAAGCACGGGCTGCAGCAAGTAATGGGAGAAGGGCAGCCTGTTCAGAGGGCATCTTAAGCACACGGTCAGTGTCTGGTAGAATTCCCGTTGGGGCAGTTCTTGTAATTGCGGTACGCCATGCAGATGATCTCCGTAAATGCGGCAGAGGAAGAGCCCACGAGGAAACCAACAGGAAGCAGGCAGAATACGTGTTGTCATGCTCCCCGCTTCCTTTCTACACTCCTGGATGGCGAATACAATTGTGACATTGATTTTCTTAATGACAAAATACAAGGCTAGTCGCTGAGAGCCAGCAAGGGTCAAAGAGGCACGCAAGAAGCAAGTGGGACCCCTGTAGCTATGAGTCCCCAGGGAACCTGAATCTAGGGACACTGTACTTGTCAAACTGGGTGCAGGGTTTTATAGAGCAAGACCTGAGGAGGAGCTCACTGAGGCAAGTCCTGAGGGCAAAGGAAGGAGGGAGACTGCATATCCAGTAAATCGGAGCAAGGCTTGCTGGTCGTCCTCTGTCCGGCCCCACCTGTCCTGTGCCCAGCAAGGCGGGTCTCTGTTCTGTTGGATCTGAGCCACAGACGGCACAGGCTAGGGATGAAGGGCAGCATGGGAAAGCCAAGGCCTTCCTCCTGCTTGCTCCTCATCGCACCAGGCGACCCTCAGAGCCAACTGGGCTCTAGGTGCCATTCCTCTGGCCCCGGCCCCTGGCAGACTCACAAGTGTCAAAGCCTCCAGCTTCCCTTGCTAGCTAGTTCTGGCCGCTCTCTTTATGAAAGCCTGTTTGCTTTGCTGACGCTTAATTCACAGAGCATGATAGTGGTGGTTTCTGGAGCACGGAGAGTTGAATAGCCATCACTAAGATCTCAAAAAGAGACCTGGTGCCTGTTCACGGTCCTTTAACATTTTCCCCAGTGCCTCCAGCACTCGGGAATCACCTACCTAATTTCTGTGCCTCTAGAGCTGCTGGTCCTTGAGGCTTCAGATGAAGGGTCAGAAGACATTCTTCACCCTTGGAGTTCCCTTAATCTTGTCTACACCTGTGTAAACAATCCCTACACAGAATGCCCCTCTGTTAACCCTTTAATAGACACTCTGTCTTCTTGCGACCCTTAGCTTAGACTTGTTTACCAGTTCAGTGGGAAGAAGAGAGCAGCAGTGAACACAGAGCAGGAAGGGCTCCCGGATGTGGCCATGGGTGTAAATAGTGCGGTAAACATGATAAACACAGACACTGGGCATTGTGGGTGTAGATAGTGCAGTAAACATGATAATCACAGACACTGGGCATTGTGAAAGCGGAGGGACCACTGTGGCCCTTTAGGTTAACTTGCTTGCAGGGCCCTGGGGAGAACGTCCAGCAGCATGAGGTGCAGAAGACCCTAGCCAATGACAAGGTGTACGCTAAGTATCTCCTCCTTGCTTCAGTCTTAGAACCAAGCCCTGGAAAAAGACCCCACAAGTACCCCAGTCCTTTATTTGCCCTCTTGGACGCAGTAAGGATGTCAGTATTCCCATAGACCTGCTAGAAGAGTCCACATCCCTCCCTGCCTTGATCCTTTCCCATAGGCCACTTGATTGGTCTCTTCAGAACATCCCAGAACCTTTATTCTTCCTGTTTCTTTCTGTTCATCTAATCCTGTAAGCCATCATGTCCAATACCAATGGGAGGCTGTCTTTAATGGACAGAAAGGAAGAAGATGAGAGCTGCCGGGTAGAGGTGCCATAACCTTCTCAAGGGCCAGGCATGGCCATGACCTTCTCAAGGACCGGGCGGAACACATGCTCCTACCTGCCCTGCACTAAGGGAAGACTTCGGATGTCCTTGAGGGAGCATCGGCAAGAGAGGGCGTGAGGGAGAAGAGAAACTCAAGGGATGACAAAGAGTCACAGAAATTTAAGAAGAAGCATAAAGAGCAGTTGCTGGGACTTGAGAAGAGGGGGAGCTCCAGGTGTAGAGCTTTTGAAGGACAGAGACATTGGTGATTCTCTGGGCTCATCCGCTGGGCAGGAATGGGGAGCCCTACAAGGACATCTCTCTCTGAAGCTGGTCTTGAAGACTGCATTTCTCTACGTGTGTGTGTGTGTGTGTGTGTGTGTGTGTGTGTGTGTGTGTGTGTGTGTGTGGTGTGCACACCCTTGACTTTGGCCTTATTAAAGCAGGACTAGGAAGTGGGTATGGAGGAGGGGAAGTGTGACTTCTCTGTGGAGAACTGTGATAGTGAAGGGAGAAGAAGGGGAGATGTGGGATGAAGAAAACAGAAGTCAGTGAGGGCCCAAGTTGGCGGATAGTAAGGGCTGGGAATAGGACCAGCTGCCTGAGACGGCACGGAGCCCTGGGCAGACATGCTGGGATAGATTGCTTTCCTCAGAAGTGTCTTCAGACTTCTCCAGTCTGCTTTCTGTCGTGGGACCTCACTTCCTGTCCATTCTGGCAAATGTACTTCCTGTTTGGGGATGAAAGTTTTCCTAGGGAGGCATCTACCTCGCTTCCTCTTGCCTGCTGGCCCCTGCACAATACCAAGGGTGCTCAGCATGAGACCTAAGCTGGTGCTCTTGTAGAACAGGAGCCTGGACACCAGGAAAGCCTGCCTGCTGTCAACTGTTGCGACTTGAGTCACCAAGAAGAGTCGAACCTTCATTCCAACCCTTAAAAAAAAAAAGCCCATTATTAACTCGCACCACGCCCCTCATAAACAGGCTTACATGCTGGCCCATTTATACCTGTGAAGGGCAAACATTAAATAATTGCAGACCACGGCACACACAGCCAGTAAAGCGGCGTGTCGCAGAGGTTGGCTTTTACAGCCCTCAGTACGAGGTTGGCCTTCTGCTTGTTTCATTTTGAGATAAATATGGGTTATTAGGGGGAAAAAATCACAGCCTGTGGAAATTTCATTTATTGTCAGAAGCCTGTCTGTTTTTCTTAATTCAGTTGGTAATTTTTATCGTGTTCTCCTGTTGCTCTCTGTTGAGAGGAGGTTTTACTTCACATTCCACAAAGTTTACACGCAAAGTGTCTTTGTGTTTCTCCCCTCTGGCGTCATAACCCTCTGATATCTTTGGTGAGGGACTACCACTTTTCGGTCACAGGTGGGAAAGTCAGTCACAGAGAACTGGAGCAAGCAGCTCAAGCCTGCAAGCGCCCAGCTGATGCAGTGGGGCACCCCGCCTCTGGAACTCCAGCCTCCGTGGTCAGGCTGGGAACAGGACCTGGTAACGATGCTCAGAACTGGACTGCCTCTGCGGCGGCGTGAGTCTCCAGCTGGAACGTGTCATCTAGAAACATCCTGGGCGCTTTTTCACTAAGTTCAATGTCACAGAACAGTACAGCTAAGAGGACCTCAGAAGCCATTAAAGCCAGTCCCAAACCTCCTATATTACAGTCAAATACGAAATAACATTAGGTATAATTCCATTAAAATTTTTATAAGATTCGGAAAAGTAGTTTTTATTTTAATAAGATACTAAGTAAAAAACTGGATTGAGGAGTGGTAGTGTGTGCATTTAATCCCAACACTTCAGGAGACAAAGGCAGGCATATCTCTGAATTTGAGGCCAGCCTGGTCTACAGTTCCGGGACAGCCAGGGCTATATATAGTCCTGAAAAAATGAAAAAACAAACAACAAAAAACAAAACAAACAAACAAAAAAACCACACACCTGATTGAAACCAGATCTTTTGGGGGTGGGGTTTTGTTTGTTTGTTTGTTTGTTGAGGCAGGGTTTCTCTGTGCAACAGGCTGGCCTCAAACTCACAGAGATCCTCCTGCCCCTGCTTCTGGAATGCTGGGATTGAGCGAGTGTGCCACTACTACCGGGCTACCATCAGATATTTTGAAATGATAAAGACTAGCATTGTCCAGCGGGAATTTAACACAACGCAAATGTGACTTAAACCTTCCTTTAGCTACCTTATCTCAGTAAAAAGAAACAGATAAAAATGGTTATATTTATATACTACATTTTGCCCCATATGAACAAAATAGTGTAGTCTGGCATGTTTCATACAAAAATTGCCAGTGAAGTTTTTATATTCTCCTGATTTTATATCACTGTAACTTTTTGGGAGGCTAACATATCTAAAACCCCATCTGAGTGGCGTCTTGTTCTCTGGGGAAGGTCCGGAGTGTCTCCTTTACAGCCATGGATCACCACTATACTGCCATCATTTGAGAAAGGAGGAGCTGCTGGTTTCTGTGAGGCTGATACTCTTCAGTGATTTCCTGAAATGTCCAGAACTCCTTAATGAAAAGTTCCCACTTTCAGTTGGATGACCAGAGTCACATTTGCTCAGGGAGCCCAGGCCATCGTCTATTTCTGCTTCCTGGGTACCTCCTGTGCACTTGCCAGTAGAGGCCAACGCTGCTGCGAGCCATCTTTACACCCAGCTCATTTCCCCAGCTGCTGCCAGAACATAAACCTTCACACCCTGATACTCTTAATTCCCAGTCTCTGATACATACATCTTTTGTTGTGCTGGTTTCTTAGGAAACAGCGTCCAGGGCCTTGGGAAGGGTCAGCAGGAAAGGTATTTGAGGAATTACCAACCTGAAACATGACCCATCTAGAGAAGTGTCACTGGGAAAGACAGGCAGCAGGAGACCACGGCTCCCACGTGAACAGGATGCTCCAGAACAGAAGAAGCACAAGGTCATTGTCTGGTAGTGTTCCTCTTGGGGCAACTCTGGCAGTTGCTATGCACCATACACATGCTCTCTGTAGTAGGCTGTGGAGCAGCCCGCGTGACAACCGGTAAGAAGCAGGCACTGCCTGCATGCTGCTATGCTCCCCGCTTCCTCCCCACGCCTGGTTGGCAAGCACTGTTGTGACTCTGATTTTTTTCTTACTAACAAGGTGCACATTTTTAAAAACCCTTCAGAAATGTGTTTCCTTGACCTGAAGCTAATAGGAAAATCGAAGTCCAGAAGAAGAGGCGGTGGTGCTGCAAGTTCAAGCCCCAACACCACCCCGTCTCCATCCTCAGCATGCTTAGAGTAGCATTGGTGACAGTCCTGATGCAGGGGACAGCTGGGAAAGAAATGGCGATAAGGGATGTCTATCTCATTTGTCCTTTTCATTGGCAATCTCCCAGCTCACGTATAAGGACAATCGCTGCATCTGAGAGCTGCTGTGTATGCTAATACAACAGCCTTGGTGGCACATGGGAACTCTCCTGGGAACTGTGGATCACGGCTGCTGAGTCCTAGGTGGAAAACTGGACGGCAAGGCCCCAGCTCCGCGGGTGAGGTGACTCAGTGAGGTGGAGTCCTGGGTCGTGACAAGAGAGTCCCAGAGTCTCCCTTGCCTGTTTTCTGGGCTCACTCTGTCTCAGCTTGGAATTGCACGGCTATTGTGAAATTGTATGGGTTGGGACTCCCTGCAGTGGCCATCAATGCCTGGAAATCCACTGCATCCTCTCATTGTGTGCGGGGAGAGCCGGGCCAGACTGGTAGACGCATGGCTGCCAGCGTGCAGACATGGCTCAGCTGAGCTCTAGGAAGAGCAGACCCTGGCTTAGACCTGGAGCAGCTCAGCCCTGTGTGACAGACATGATTGTGGCTGGAGATCATGCACACCCCGGGACAAACTATTTCGTGGAAAGGCGCTGCGCAAGCTGCTGCTCTCTGAGGCTTCTCGGCTGCTGCCTCTGCCCAGTTTCTCTACACTGGCCGAGCCTTCTGTGCAGCACAGAGAGATGGGAATGGAGAGATGGGAACTGAACCTCCTCCTGGAGACTCGGTTTCTGTGTAACTCATCTGCAAGTGCTTGTCACAGCCGTGGGAATTCTCAGCGCTCTCTCCAAAGCAATGGCTTTATTCTGGCCCCATGCATGCCATAGTCTCTAACACTCTTCATCACTCAGGAAATGTGATATTAATACATGTCATGGGGAAATAAGGATGTAGTGGCTGAGACTGACAGGGAATGTTCACCTAGTACAATCAAGAGGATTTCAGTGACTGTGGAGATACTGCTTGTCAGAAACAAGATAGTGTTTAAAATTCAATGTGTATGTGTGTCTGTCTCTGTGGAGTTATTTCTCTTCTTCTGCATTTATATGTGTTCCAGGGGTTGAACTTAGGCTACTAGGCTTATGTGGCAAGCACTTTTGCCTGCTGAGTGATCTCAACAACCCAGAAACTAGGTAGGTTTTTTTTTTTTTTAATGAGTGGACTGATCTGGGAAAAAGCAGCTTCAGGGTTTTAGACCTCAGATCTACCAGTGATGCAGACTGGTTAATAAGGAAGCCTGACTCACGAGATATGCTAGTACCACAGTTGTCAGCGGAGGCTGCTTGTTCATTTCCGGCTGCCCAGACTGGAAATAAGCACACAGAAACTAAAACATTAATTAAAACACTGTGTGGCCTATTAGCTCATGCATATTTCTAACTAGCTCTTATATCTTAAATTAACCCATTTCTTCTCATCTGTGTATAGCCATGTGGTTGTGGCCTAGGTAAGGTTCTGCCCAGAGTCCAGCGTCTGTTTCCTGTGACATCTACATGGCTTCTCACTCTTTTTTTTTTTTTTTTTTTTTTGGTTTTTCAAGACAGGGTTTCTCTGTAGCTTTGGTGCCTGTCCCAGAACTAGCTCTTGTAGACCAGGCTGGCCTTGAACTCCCAGAGATCCGCCTGCCTCCCGAGTGCTGGGATTAAAGGTGTGCGCCACCACCACCCGGCCTATGGCTTCTCCTTGACTCTGCCTACTCTCTCTCTCTCTCTACATCTCTGTTTAGATTTCCCACCTGGCTTTACTTTGCTAAACCATAGGCTAAAAGCAGCTTCTTTATAAACCAATGGTATTACGGCATACAGAGGGGAATCCCGTACCACACAGTTGAGCTCAAGGTCCCCGGCATGCCTGTGTCCCCTAGTGTTTATAAACACGCATATCAGAGACTAATCTGAGATTGAAAAGGCACTATAGACCAGGCACGGGCCTGGCACTTCCAGAAGATACGGAAAAGGGATGTGTAGCAAGGCTAGACCATACACTGTCTTTTAGTGGGAGGCTAGCCCCAAACCATGGAGATATTTGACAAGTACACTGTATATAAGATAAGTCAGCTCTAAAACTGTGTTTAGTTTTAAGCCACACCATGGTCTGTTTCTCATTGCTGTAACACAGTACCACATATAAACCAGAATTATTCCTCATGGTATGGTAGGTGGGGAGTCCAATATCATGGAGTCAGCCTCTGAATTCGTGCTGTAACATAGCATGGCACACGCCATCCCAGGATGCGAGAGGTTGCTGGCCAGCTCTAGTCTCTCTCCCTCTTTATAAAGCAGCAGATGCTATCAGGGAGCTGTACTATTATACCCTCAGTAACCTAATTGCTTCTTATAGCTTTTACCTCAAAATCCCATTAACATGTGAATTACATGTGAATTTGGGCTCATGCTTCAAACACATGGGTTTTGGAGGAGCTTCATGTAAGCCATAGCAACAAAAGAGAGACATTAAAAAATGAAACAATTCGCCTGGCAGTGGTGGTGCACATTTTTAATCCCAGCACTCAGGAGGCAGAGGCAGGTGGATCTCTGTGAGACCAGCCTGGTCTACAAGAGCTAGTTCCAGGACAGGCTCCAAAGCCACAGAGAAACCCTGTCTCAAGAAATAAAATAAAATAAAATAAAATAAAAAATAAAAAAACAACTATTTGTTTTGGAGGCACTGTATTTTAAAATACCCCAGGCAATCAGAGAAACATTGGCATCCTTACACAAATTCCTAGCCCACAAAGACCTCCAATGTCAGCCTCAGCACCTCGTAACTGCTGCATGCAGTCTTTCCCCATACTCATAAGCCAGCATTGCATGGTGTCATGTGAGAAGCATTCACAGCGTCATGTGTGAAGCCTTGCACAGCGCCATGTGTGAAGCCTTGCCCAGCGCCATGTGTGAAGCCTTGAGCAGGGTCATGTGTGAAGCCTTGCCCAGCGCCATGTGTGAAGCCTTGCCCAGCGCCATGTGTGAAGCCTTGCACAGCGCCATGTGTGAAGCCTTGTACAGTGTCATGTGTGAAGCCTTGCACAGCGTCATGTGTGAAGCATTGCACAGCGTCATGTGTGAAGCCTTGCACAGCGCCATGTGTGAAGCCTTGCCCAGCGCCATGTGTGAAGCCTTGCACAGCGTCATGTGTGAAGCCTTGCACAGCGCCATGTGTGAAGCCTTGCACAGCGCCATGTGTGAAGCCTTGTACAGCGTCATGTGTGAAGCATTGCATAGCGTCATGTGTGAAGCCTTGCACAGCATCATGTGTGAAGCCTTGCATGGCATCATGTGTGAAGCCTTGCACAGCGCCATGTGTGAAGCCTTGCACAGCGTCATGTGTGAAGAGCTACCATTCCTCTTGTTTGCACTTGAAGCTCCATTTTCCATTTCCCAGGGCTATGGCAAAAAATCTCTGTGGCCTGGTTGCTAAGATACCGGCTAGTTTAAAGCTCAGTTTCCAAAGGGTTAATAAGACATGAATCACCCACAACAGTCCTCTTGCCTGTGGCTGAGGGAGGAAGGCGATAGCTCTGAGCTCAGCACCTCATCCCTTCTCGCACAAGCCCTTGGCCATGAGCTGTCCTTGAGCATCACCGGATCTGCAGCAGCTCCTAGAGCACAGGATGAACAACGACGTGGTCCTTTCCTCAGGAACGCGTGGATAACTATTGTCGTCTTCCTCAACACCGCTCAGTCAGCGGGATGCAGGGCCAGGTATTCTGTTGATGCTAACCAGGCTGGGACTGAGTTCCTCCCACATATTCTTTACTCAATTTTTTTTAAAAAAAGAAAGAGAATTACATTCTTCTTAAAATTTTATGAATCTGATTTTTGATGCTTTTGATGGGCCTATTACTCTAAACTCTGAAGCTTGATTGTAATTTGTTCTCATTGTGTATGAAAGTAGGTAGGTAGAAAAAAATAGATATGTCAAATCAAGGCATTGTAGTAATTACGATAATTGTCTGAAATCTCTTATTTGATAAATGTGGAAACTGGGAATAAGAAGAGTTAAGAAATGTGCCGAGAACTCACTCAGTATTTAAGTATCTCTCCGTGCCAAGCACGAGGCTCCATTGCTCCTAAGAACGGGGCCAAGCACAAGCCAGGTCTTCTGATGTGTTTGTGTTCCCAGGGCTCTTTTTAACCTCTTTACAAATCGTACCAGCCTCCCTGGCAGTTACCACCAAGTCTAGCAGGGAGAGAAGTGCTATCTTTGTCCTGGCTGGGTGCATGCTGGCACAGTTCTCTCTGTGGAAGTGCACAGGGCAGCTTTGAACTCTGGAATAGCTGGAGTAGAGGGTGACCTAAGTCCTTTCACTTGGTGCTTTGCAGTGGCAGGGGACTCTACAAGGTGTGTGGACTTGAGCAGGAGAGTAAAATATGCTATGATCACAGGGATCAGGAATGCCGCCATTTTTACTTTCTTGGACTGGCATTCTACCTATTCAAAACACCACCTTTCTTAGCCGGGTGGTGGTGGTGACACCTTTAATTCCAGCACTTGTGAGGCAGAGGCAGGTGAATCTCTGTGAGTTCAAGGCCAGCCTAGTCTACAAGAGCTAGTTCCAGGACAGCTAGAGCTGTTACAGAGACAAACCTTGTCTTGGAAGAAAAACAAAGCAAAGCAAAACAAATCACCTTTTTCAAATGTGCAGATTATCTAATCAAAAAGGAAAGATAAAAACTATAAAGACAAAAGACTCAAAGACATAAGTTAACCCAGGCTGCCATTGCTGATGCTGTGGGTGGCGGCCTTTCAACAGCTCTGAGCCTGCCTTCCCACAGCCTCTGACTTTCCTCCTGTGTCACCGAAGAGTAGCTGAAGGTTAGTTGCAAAACTGGTGACAAAGGTCCTAGTCGGCAGCTCTCCTTGGTTTACTTGGATTTCCTCATTCCCACCATGCTATTTTTGGAGCCTTAAATGCAGTATGGGTCTAAAAAGATAAAATTACTATTCAAGGATAAAAACTGTGGTAGAATTTTGTTAAGTCCTGCCTTCGTGACCCCTTGCCTTAGAGGTTGGGAATTGACTCCAAGAGACGATGAACTTGCCTGCGGGAGCCTCTGAATCCTTTCACCCTGTGTCAGGAGCAGAGCCTGGGAACTAACAGTCATTAACCGTAGGCTTGTTAGATGCTGTCACTCACTTGCTGGTGAGGAAAATTTGCCAGCCTTTCCCAGACTGCACAGTCAGAAACAGAGCAGGCGCTATCCGACAGGTGTGGGTGACCTTAGAGTGTGTGTGCTGTGCTCAGGGGAAGGTCGAGTTACAGTGACACAGGACACAGATTGCTGAGGAGTACACATCATCTAGCAGGTCCCAAAGTCTGGCCCATGGAGGGCAGAGATCCCCAAGGTCTGCAAGATCAAAACAGTTATCAGCGTCACGCAACCCATGACTGCCAAGCTGAATATAATGCTATCCACAATTAAGACGACAGTGCTCCTTCCTTGCTGTGTGAGGTGGCTGCTCACCGGCACTGGCTCCATGCTGCTGAGTTCTTCACTGGGAAGCACCCAAGTGAGAAAACACCGGTTCCACTTGAGACTGGGCCGCCGCGCCAGTCACTCACCCCAGCAGGTTTCTGCTCTTCTGTGGCATGAGTGCAAACGGAAGGAGCAGCCTTGAAGCAGGGCAGGTTTCACCTCAGGGACATTCTGTCCACTTTCTCACTGGACCACCACCAAGAAGCAGGTATCCTACGGTCATCCAAGTTTTGGTACTTGGGTAGGCATTTTCGAGAAAAGAAACCATCTCCTAAAAAATTAACAGGCAGTATTGCTTGGCAAGGACACTTAAGATTCTGTGTGAAAATTAGCTTCAGAAAAACATGTTTTCACCAGTATGAGCTTGTCAGTTTCTCATCACTTGGAGACTATCTGGGGAGATCAGTGGCAGTGTTTTTACTAATGGTGTCCTTTTAATATCAAGCTAAATCGGCCTACATGGGAAGACATGCAAGATTCAGTGAATCCAGACATCTGAGAGTGAACCATCAGAGCACAAAGCTCGGCCTGTGGATTCTAATGAGTATAAAAAAACTCTGATTTCAGATTCTCAGGTCAATGAGCACTTAAGAAATTATCTTCCACAACTACCCGAAAAGGCTGCCGCAGCGTTCCCTTTTCTGTGTTCAGTCATAGTGGTCTGTCACCATGAACTAGACACAGATGTGGAGAGGTCTGTCACCGTGAGCTGGACACAGATGTGGAGCGGTCTATCACTGTGAGCTGGACACAGATGTGAAGCAGTCTGTCACCGTGAGCTAGACAGATGTGGAGCCGTCTATCACCTTGAGCTGGACACAGATGTGGACCTGAAGTTGACTTTGAGTATGCTAAAGCCTCACCTAATAATATTTGCAAAAGTGTTACCTTTTGAACTGTGTGTACCATTTTTATTAGAAGATGTAACTACTTTTCATAAGAACACATATTATTTTTATTAATATGCAGTAGGTCCATTATTGTTGTTTTTGAATGGCTCAATATTTTGGAAAATTCCCAGTTTTTATTTTTAATAGAGTAAATACTGATAGAAATTACCTAAGCAAGCAAAACCGTGGATAAATTTTGAGAGGAGAAATGGTCCTGAGACCAGGAAGACTGAGAACTTTGCTGTTGGTGTGGAGGTTGTGTGTTCCTGGGGACACGGATGGCAGACGGTGGGTCTGTTTGGGGTTCACTAACGCAGATGGAGAACCGTACAAGCAAGACAAAAGCTAAAGAGAAATGGGGGCTTGTGATAGAGTTGAGTGGTGGAGGGTAGGGTGGACTTCAGGTATGCAGAGAACAGGTCATGTGTGAGACTCGCCTCCAAGACGGAGGCGACAAACTCATCTGCCAGCTTGAAAGTTGCCAGCACCCCAGAACGGAGGTTTCTGCATCTAAACAGTCTGAAGACTAAGACCAATATGTCAGCTGTCACCTGAATGCCCAGGCCACTGCCTGTCCTATGGATTCCAGACTTGACAGTTCTCAAATCACACAAACCATTTCCCTAAAATCAAAAACCGAGTCGCAATACATGAATGGTTAAGAAGGTTGCAGAGATGCCAAAGAGGTTGCCTTCTCTGACGATAAATTCTCTCATTCTGCCCCAGGAGGAAGACTGTCTTGTGAGAGATAACTTATGGAGCTCGAACTGCTCACAGAGGCCACAACATTCCCTTTTCATCATGGTCTTGTAAGGCATGGCTACCATGGAGGACTGCCATCTAGAGACACTCTTCCTTCTGGGGGGGAAGGAACATAGCCTGGTCAATGTCACCAGTGCAGCTCTGAGGCCACCTTATTCCGTGGTACATCCATTTATACACTGATTTGTTTACCAAGATGCTGTGCTATTTGTATTCATGATTGACAAGTCCTCAGCATGGATGTGGCCTAGTAGTTACCACAAGGATATAAAATGGCCTCACTCATGAGAATGGTTTACATCTCATTATCTTTAATTCTCTTTTTTCCTCTTTCAGTTTTATTTTTAAACAAGGCTTCACGTATCCCAGGTTGAACTTGAATTCATTCTGGAATCCACGCCTGGTCTAGAACTCCTTATCCTTCTGCATCAACTTTCTGAGTGCTGGGATTACCACGTGAGCTGCCCCACCCAGCTTGATTCTTCTCATTCTCTTCTAATCCTCATCTTCTTGTGGACCCTGAATAATTGCAGTGGTCTGGAAGAAGAGACTCAGGTTCCTTATTTCCTTATTACCTGCGTGGTGTCTGTGTGAGGCCTCCACGTTACCCGTGGGAAGTGAAGATGAGTCTTAAGCTAGCGTCATCTCCCTCGTCACAGCTGCAGGCTTTGGTTACCGGAGACACAGCTCCCCATTTCTGTGTGTGGTGGAGACTGCTAAACCAGGTGCTTTTCTGTAGCTCCAGAGGCATAGGAAGGATAGGCCAAAGAGAGAGTGAGCCGGTTTCGGCAAGAGCAGGTGATTCATACACACCCCTGGAAAACGTTCTGCGGGAAAGCAATTAAGAGTACGTTTGGCAGGTGGCGAGAAGGCATGTCAGCATCTCGTTTGTTCTCCAGCAGCAGAGGGCTTTTGTTTGAGCTCGCCAAACTCTTTCCACCCTTTCCTTTTTCACAGGAAGCAGATGAGACCGTTGCCCATCTTTAACTTCCTACGCCGGCTTTTGAGCACACCAACGTGATAAGGACCCAAGAGCAAGTTGGCGACTTGGTATTGGATGAGGGGAGGAGCAACATCAATTCCCATTCCCCGAGATCTTCCTCCCAAAGCGTGGTTTGCTTTGAGCTGAGGAAACACACTGGAGCTACAGCCCAGAGGCAGAGAAAAGACAGAGGGTGTGCAGAGGAAACCAGAGACGTGAGGGTGGACCAGGCAGCAGGCCTGGTGGGCTAGACAGAGGCGGACAGTCTGGCGTGGTCAGTAATTACTGGCCTTCTACACTCCGGGTAAAGGAGGGGCCGTCTGGGACAGCAGTCTGGACAGGGGTATAGAAGGGGAGGGGACACTGGGACAGGTGGGCAGGTAGGGTGCCTGTGAGAACACAGAAAGGAGATAGTGGGGATTGTGGGGGTGGTACCCACAGAGGGCAGGCAGCATGCCGTGGGGATCCTGGGACTCTGGGAGAGACTGTGTGGAAAGGGGTCACAGCGGAAGGGATGTTATCAAAGAGTAGCTCTGTGATGACTTCAACCAGGGTGGCTGGGCATAGCAGCAGAACACGAGACGAGAGACCTGTAGTCTGACCCTGAGTGACGGTGACATTTTAAGAGACTCCTGTTTCATCATCAAAGATAATGACCCAGGACCGCAGTGTGAGAACCATTAATTAACATTTGCACAGGGATCCTGGCCAGAGACAAGAGAGCATTTGGAAAAGGCTTCTAGGCCTCTGTATGAGACAAGCAGATAATAAGGGTTCCCTCCAAAAGCAGGCCTGCAAGACCTGGCCTCAATTACAAGGAGATAAAAACAGCAGTAGCCACAGAAGTCTGCTGTGACTGGGTGGGGGATGAGAGTGTGCGTCTCTGCCATCGGCTCTGGGTACCACAGTGTCGCCCCCACGAAGTCATTGTCTATTCCAGATAAAAGCTCCTGCAGACACATTCCCAGATACTTCAGTTTGTGTATTCAACCTTTGTGGTGGGGTTGCAAGGTCAAACTTGAGAGGAGAAGCAGCGCTAGAACCCAGTTACCTTAGATGGGCAGAGCTGGTGGCCTTGTGAAGGCCACCCTGCCAAGTGCACCCCTGAAGGCTGAAGCGGATGCTTATCGCCCTGTGATTATTCCAGAGGAATTTTTCATTCGTATTGGATCTCTTCCAGATTCTCGATACTTACATTAAAGCAGAGGCAACGTGGGGGCAAAGCATAATTAACTTGCATTTGCTCACAAACAGAAGCCTTCAAATCCCTTACTATAAGCTGAAGCTCACTGAGATTTCTCTTCCCTGGCCTTGGCCCCCTTCCCTGTGCTGCCAGCCCAGCCCAGCCCAGCCTCACTCTGCAGTCTAAGAATGGCAGCCATGCCCTCTCCATCTGTTCGGCTTTATCCCCTGGCTCTGAACTCAGCCTGGGTCAGACCCAGGACCTGGGTCTGTGCTGGGAGAGACGGAGCATAAAGTCTGCCCTATGTGGGGAAGTCCTACTGCTCGATGCTCGGGACAGGTAGTGGTGCTCCGGCGTCTTGGCGAATTCAGGCCACTCCAGCCTCAGTGCCAGGCCCTGATTCTTTCTGTTGGGAAAACTCTGTCCCTTGGCTTTAGCAAGCCTCTCTTCTGGCAGCAACCTGCCCCCCTTTTATGAAGAATCCGTTCTAAAGTAGCCTGTCTAACTCTCTGGGCGAGACTTTACTTCCCACTATAAACAAATCTGGTGTGTTCTAATTGTGGTTCAGGCTTTACCTTGTACACCGGAAAGAGAAGTGTGTGTGTGTGTGTGTGTGTGTGTGTGTGTGTGTGTGTGTGTGGTGTGTGGTTTAGATACCTGGACACTCAGAAGCTAGACAGGGACCTCCTGAGGTGTGCACAGCACATGCGTGCCCACCCTGGATTGACATCAGTTGAGTTCAGAGCAGCTGCCGCTCAGCCCTTGATAGGCCACCTCTTTCTGGGTGCCAGGAAACTGCCCATGTGCATGCATTCAAAGAGAGAAGCAGAACATTTCTTTAAACAAAAATGCCCATATTTTATCACACCTTCTCCAGCCCTCGGTTGGTAGAGCAGCAGACTGACTTCCATGGACTAAATTTCTTAAAGAATAAACAAACCAAAGGAATGAAGAAGTCAAGTTTGTAGCTGACCAGAAGCAACCGGATATGAGATCCCAGTAGGTGGAGCCTGGACCTGTATCATGAGAGATGGGAGGTACAACATTTCCTAGTCTCCTCCAGACCCAGAGCTCTGGACACACAAAGCCCACATCCCCACAGCTTTAGAGGCACAAACACATTTGTCCTCATCGAACCCTTGCCACTTTCAAAGATAAGAGCCTGAGAATACGGGTCCATTCTGGGAAAGTGTTCCATATACTTTGGTGTGCTGACTAGAACAGAGCAGCCTGGGGGGCTCTGGCAATCTGTCGTCTATAGCCCGACATGACCGTAGTTCCTGCGGGTGAGGAGCACAGCAGAGCACAGAGGACCCACTGGCAGGACATGGAACCCTGCGGGTGACACTGCGTAAGATCGGGGAACGGCAGCAGTGAGACAAACCGCAGCTGACTCCTTGTTCTCCTGGGTGGCACAGCCACTGTGTGGGCAGAAGAACACGGATGCTCTCCAGGCAGTACTGCCATGGTCCTATAGCATGTCCGTTGAGGGCCCAGTGTTAGCATTCTGTCCAGCAAGAGCTGTGAGCCAGAAGTCTCAGCTGTGCCCTCAGTGGTTGTAGATGGCACCAGAGGAGCTGGGGCAACGAGATATTTTTACAAAAACATAAATCATAAGGTAAACTCGTTGGGTCGTGCTAACAATTACAGGGATGTCTCGCTTCTCCTCCCTCTTAGAAACCTCTGCTTCTTTTGGTGTGTTGCATTTCTTTAAAACACACAAAGCAGTGGCTACAAAAGCCAACATAGAATCTTACAGACAAGCAGCAGCACTCTGTGTACATGTACTAACATTTCCTTTAAATCTCACAACTGTGTGTCTTCTCAATCTTCAGGCCGCAGAGAAGGAATGATGCAATAAGATTTACTGCCTGGAATGCCTGGCACTGTGCACACAGACTGGCCTGGAATGGGACGTGATGGTATGCAAGAGAGGGTCACACACACGCACACACACACGCACACACACACACACCCATGGCTGAACCTAAGAAGATTCAGAGTTCGAGGCCAGATTATGCTCCACAGTGAGATCCTGTTTTAAAACCCTCAAAGGAACCAACCCATCGAATATAGCCCATCAAATATAACCCATCAAATATAACACAGCAATCTGACTCTTTTTCAACAAAACATAACTCATTATTGATAGTGTCATAAATTCTAGGTACAAATAGCATTGCCGTTAATAATATTTTAGAAGGCTTGCGTCTTTGGAGACAGGGTCTCAGACTTGTTATATTCAGGTTAATACTGGACTCCTGATCCTCCTGCCTCTGCCTCCAAAATTCTGAGCTAATAGGATTTCACCACCACCTTTGATTTAAAAAATACTAAATCAGCTACATTTTAGAGCTAGGGAGATCTTGTTCTGCCAAAGGCTGAGAGTTTATATATTAGGTACTTTTCTCATCACTGTGAGGAAAGTCCAGAGAAAGCAACCTAAGGGAGGAAGGGCTTATTTTGGCTTCAGGATTGGAGAATCAGCCTGTTGTAGCAAAGAAGGCATGGCGGTGAGACTTGCTCTCGTTTGGGGAGATCAAGAAAGAGAGGACAGGGAACAGGGAGGGACTCAAGAGTTCAAGAAAGAAAAAGAAACTCATGATAATCCCTGGAGAAAATAACTATGAAAAACTATCATTATAGATTTTTGTTGTGGTTTTGTTTTTGGGGACAAGGTCTTTCCAGGTGGCCCTGACTGTCCTAGAACTTGCTCTGTAGACCAGATTGGCTTTGAACTAAGAGATCTGCCTGAGTCACGCAGTGTCCTTTCTGCTATTGTTCTGTTGTTGTTCTCTGTCTGCTACATTGCAAGCCTATGAAGAGCGGAGATATTTGTTGTTGCTGATTTTGGATCTAACAGGCAGGGTGCCTTGCTCAGAGTAGATATTTTTGAGTCAACAGAGTCACACAGACTAAGAAGATGAAGCAATGGAGGCAAGCTAGAACACAATATTTGCGCAAGATGTGGGCTATAAAATTTAAAACAAAGACATAAAGTAGCCCTCTTTAAGAGGAAAAACCATCAATTCATCTGTTGAAAATGTTCTTGTGGTTTGGTGGGAAAAGTAAAGAAATAAAGCAAATATAAAGGTGGCTGAACCCTGAATTCTGAGACTAGATTCAAGGGGCACAGACCTCTGTAGATAAAGTTCATCCAAATAGTTAATATGACTTCTCAATAAACAGTCCCGTGATTTGGCTTAATAGTGTGACTGAGGCCAGAGCACTCTCCCTTAGTTGGTATTCAAAGTGGAAATGGTTTCTGCACCACCAAGCGTAAGTGGAGACTGCTTTTTTGTTTCCCAGCCACCCAGACCCAGATAATCACACAAAACTATATTAATTATAACACTGTTTGGCCAATGGCTCAGGCATATTCCTAGCTAGCTCTTACATCTTAAATTAACCCATTTATATTAATTTGTGTATCGCCACAAGACTGTGGGTTACTGGCAAGGTTCTGGCATCCTTCTCCTTCAGCAGCTACATGGCATCTGCCTGACTCTGCCTTCTCTCTCCCTGCATTCAGTTTAGTTTTCCCACCTATATTCTGCTCTGCCATATGACCAAATCAGTTTTTTTATTAACCAATGGTTAAAAAAAAACCTTATTCATAGCATACAGAGGGGAATCCCATGTCAACCAAGTTTATCAGTGATGATACTTGACATTCTCTCTTCAGACTGATGTCACCAACAACTATGTAATGAAGTGGGAAGGTGCCAGGAGACATTTCAGGGACAGTTGTGTTAAATCATCACTCATTCAAAGGCAGCTCTATAAGCTGCAAAAATCATACACGTTTTAGGTATTTATAAATGACTTGAAGATTATTAAAACAATGTGATGAAAAATTTGTACTGTAATGAACATGTATTGGTCAGCGGCTATGTGTGAGTTTTAGTATCAAAATACAAATAATATACTAGTACATTTCCCCCTTTTGTCCAAAATAAAAAAGGTTATAAATAATATGAGAAAAATTACATACAATAAGTACAATGACTGTATACAATATGGACAGGCAATAAGTACAAATCAACAACGTCTAGGCCATTTGCATTTGACAAATTCAGAGAAAATACATCTATCCTATTTTTGTACAACTATCAAATTTTTGTACAACTTGCATTACCATACCACACTATCTTTTGATATCTTTCAACTTTATATACTTTACATCTCTTTAGCGAATTTCTTTTCTGAGTCTCTTAAACCAGGGAGACTATAACTATTTAGTCTTCAACTATCTCAGAGACCTGAGAAGGAAATAATATTAACTGAGTAAACAGGAAGTACAAGCAAGCAACTTCTAAAAAATGTGAGTGATGAAACAGCTGGCTGCCTGGACTGTCACCCGAAGTTCCTCAGCACCATTGGGGCATCTATCTTTGGCCTATAAGCCTAGCATCCCCGACAGACTTTTCTGTGAAGCAGGGTAGTCTGAAGGGCTGTTCTACCTTGTCTTGGCAATGTTTTACAGCTACTTTCTTTTGTGTCCTGCTTGTTTAATTAGGACAGCATACTGTCAGCAGTCAAGGCAAGGGCGTTTTCTTGTCCAGTGGCTTACTTTTGTACAAAGACAGTAAATTCCATGTGGAATTTCTTCTAGGCCCATTATCTTCTCTGAAGTAGATTGGTGCTGCCAGGAGCAGACATGTCTTATTGTCATAAAAATGAAGAACCTAACTTATTAAAACATCTTGAATGCCATATTCTGTAGATATCTGAAGTGTTTGCAGATGACCTGTCTATCCAAAAACATATCTTTGTTTGACCTTGAAAACATACCTAATGTGACTACAATTATGCTAGGTGACTAATTACTAACACTGTATTATTTTCTTATTATCAGATTTATTTATCAAAATACAAATAGTATATCACTTCAACCTCCTACGGCTAGGAGTGGGCTTTCCAGCTTGTATAGGTTCTCAAGGCATCTTCAGACTTCCATGCATTTCCATGCATGCACTGCATGCTGGGAAACCCAGTGCTGGGTTTACAACAGAGCCCACCACAGTACCTGGACCAGGAGGAGACAAGCAGTACTATGGCTGGGCATGTTCAAGGTCTGGAGAAGGTGACTGAAGCCCAGTGGCAGCTGACAAGCATTTGGGGATTAGAGTAAGGACACAGGCTGTGGTGGGATGATGTGGGACCGGCAGGCTGAGGTCCTGAGAGCCGTGCAGGGATGGGTGTGCACAGAAAGTGTTCACAGGGCAGCTCCTTTGCAGGTGCGAGACACGCAACATGATGGAGTGCTAAGACGCCTGCTCAGGCTGGAGCTTGGCTCCTTGGCAGTTGGTGAAGGGGCATGGGTGTTCTAGAAAGACAGGCTCATGTAGGTTGGGATTATAGGTTTTACACGACACTCGAGAGGGTCCCCAGAGGTTCCTGTGCTGGAAGCGCAACCTACAGTGTGATGTGATGTGACAGCTGGATCTTTAAGAGGGGATGGCCCTAGTGGGTCCTGTGGGCTCAGAGTCCATTCATTCTGATTTAGGGCAAACTGGTTCACACAAACGTGAACTGGTTCCTCAGCCTCTGGCTTCCTATCTTGTCATTTGGTCTATTTGACACTAGAGCCTGCTCTATGAGATCACCTGCCAGGAGGCTGTCACCACAGCTAGCAGATGCCTGTGCCATGACCTGAAATCTCTGGAACCAACGTGAGATAAATTAACCTCTTCTTAAAATAAAGTACCCCACTCCAGGTATTCTGTTATAGCAACACCAAATGGCTGAGACAGCTGGGCCGGAGGCAAAGAGCTGAGTGGGCGTTGGAGGTGCTGATAAGAGAGAGGAGGTGGTGGAGGCTCACACAGAGATCTCCTCACTTAGGAACAGGGATGCGTGAAGAAGTAGCCATCTTCAGAATGCTCCTCAGGAGGGAAACTAAGGTTGAAAGGAAGTGGGAGATAAATCAGGCCCACACAGCGTCCCAGCTGGTGCCATGCTTCAGAGTAGAGGAATTGCGATAAGCTCGAGCCTGAGAGGAGACCAGAGCTGGGCTACGATTCCTGCTTGGAGGGAGAGTTGGAGCCTAGGAAAATAGAATACAAAGTGTGGACTTCAAGGCTCTGTGCTTGACTCAAGCTGGAAGGTGTTGAAGTCTGATGGGGCTGAGCAAGGTGGGCATCGGGCCCGGCTCTGGGAGGGGGCAAGGAGCATTCCTCAGCTCTTGATGTGAAAATGTGCATGCGGGGCTTTTTTGGTTCTCCCAAAGGGGAAACTGAGTCATCACCTGAGGGTGCCATAAGGGGAACTCTGGTGCTGCCCACCCTAGCATCATGGTCATGATGTGGTGAGTCCCATCTCCTGGGAAAGACACGGTACATTGTCTGTTGACAAGGTAGACTTGCTGACTCTCTTGTCCACTTTAGGACTTCCTTGGACAATGCCACTTCTGGGGCCACATTTTACATGAGAGAACCCTACTGTGGGCTCACACTCCTCTCAGAAGGCTTCACAGGCTAAACAAGCAGTGGGAAAGGGGGAAGAGGAGGAAAGAGTTGATGGGCCCTGCACCGTTGGGCCTGTAATGCCTATCCTGAAGGCCCTGCCTGTATTGTTGGCTGCGCCTACTACCTTGGCTGTGTCTCATGTGACTTCTCTGGTCCACGGTTGAGCGAAATCATCCTTGGTTCTGTTGTCTCTCTTGGCTGTCCTCCAGCATTCAGCATTCGTCTTGGTCAAGCGTTCTATGAAGCTCATGAGATATGTGTGGGTCTCTCATATGATTATCAGATAAAAGTGGCCAAGGCTTTTATAGTGTAACATGAACCATCGGGATGCAGAAAGTAAAGTCTCCATCAGGCTTAGAGCAAACTGGAAATTAATGCCTGATCACCAGCTCTCTTTGTCACAGCTTGTATGTTTGTTAAAAATGAGCCTGATCCCCATCCCTCGCCTGATCTTGTATTTTTCTAGTCTGCGTTTGACCATCCATCCTGTTTATTCAGCTAAAATTTGGTCTCTGTACAGAACTAAATTAAACCTTGGCATATTACACTGATTCTCACTGAGGGAAACTGAGCATTGGGAGACTACCTTTTGAAAAATAAGGCTATTTCACAGAAAATGATAGCAATAAAAATTTCCCTGAGGATTGTTTCAGGCATGTTCATGTTCTAATTAGAGAGCCATAATTTAACCTGAAAAAGAGAAGGAATGAAACTAGGTAAGTAATGTGTGTATCATAAGATCATTTTAATAAAACCAAGAGGAAATACATAGCCACTGAAGGAAAGGTTCAAAAGACCCCAAGTGCGGAAATAAGGTAACAAAGCCAACATCTATTTTGTGTGTGAGTCGTGTGTGGGGCCAGGGCCTGTCCTTCCCCATGATGAATCATGTGTAGAACCATGGCCTGTTTTATCCCATGAACCTGTTCCCACAGACTGAGTGCTTCAGAGGCCTTCAGATGTGGCCTCTGTGACTGCTCTGGCAGGAATTCCAGGGGGTGAATTTGTGCTCCTTTCTGCATGAGGGATGCTGCCCCTGCTGATGCTAGTACTGGTGCCCAGGTCAGAAGGGATGGAGAAGCCATTACTGGCGATAAGCCAACTCAACTGTATTTGTCTTACTGGTGTGACAGGAGTGATTTTAGGGAGGTGTGAGGGCAAGAACGTGGACTGTGACGTGGCTGCCCACAAACCAGTCAGAGAGAAAGCCAGGTGTGAGGGCAAGAACGTGGACTGTGACGTGGCTGCCCACAAACCAGTCAGAGAGAAAGCCAGGTGTGAGGGCAAGAACGTGGACTATGACGTGGCTGCCCACAAACCAGTCAGAGAGAAAGCCAGGTGTGTGGTGCTCTGCACAGTGCATCCCGCTCCTCCCTGAGACATGGTCAACTAAAACTCGCTATGAAGACCAGGCTGGCTGCAAACTTGCAGAGATCCACCTGCATCTGCCTCCCCCGAGTGCTGGGATTAAAGGGGTGCACCACCATGCTTGCTAGGCTTTCTCCTTTTCATCCCTCTGGGGCTGTAGCCCCCGGCACGATACCACCTGCTTGGGTGGGATATTTGCACACTGTGTGAAGGTGTATTGTTGTGATTGCAGTAATAAAAAGCTGAATGGCCAATAGCGAGGCAGGAGGTATAGGCAGAATTTCCAGGCAGAGAAAGGAAGAGGAGGAGGAATCCAGATGCATGGGAGATGCCAAGAGACAAGAGGTGCAAGATGGAACAGGGCTAGCACCACATGATAGAACGTTAATTAATATAAATGGGTTAATTTAAGTTATAAAGAAAGAGCTAGTTAGGAACAAGCATAAGATACAAGCTGAGCTTTCATAATTCATAAGACGTCCTGTGTCATTATTTGGGAGCTGGCTGGCAGGATAGAAAAAGGCTCTTGTTTTTCTTTCAAGGTGGACCTTCCCTTCTCAGCTAATACCCTCAATGGCCACCAGAGGTGTGTTTCCTCTGGGACTCTAAGCCTTCTCAGGTTGACAATGAAGGCTTGTCATCACAAATCTGGTCTCTGCTGGGGAAGATAGACGCCAAATCTCCTAGAAACAATGACCTATTGTCCCGCAGGTTAGACGGAGTTGTCTGTTTCTCTCCATGAGGCCTGTGACCCAGCCTTTCCTGGGAGTCTCCGTCACAAGGGAGAACTCCTGAACCCATGTAGATTCCCACCCTGCACCCATCACAGCTCCCAGGACCGAAAGCAGCCTGTGCAGGTTGCTTTCTAACAATGGCAAACACTAACAGGTACAAGGTCACCAAGAATCAAATGGAGGAGCACACAGGACAGCGAGCCAGGACATCCTAATAACAGCTGAAGGGCCTACTGGGTGAATCAGCCGCTTTATACTTCACCCACACAACCACACTACCAGGAGCTCCCCCTGCTCCTGGTATTTAGAGGGGTCCTGAGGTCTCAAGCTGCTAAGCTGCATGCACCACAGGGGTACCTGACCTCAGGGAGCTGAAGCCCAGCCTGATGAACAAGCTATGGTCTTCCTGTCTCTTCTTGACAGGGCACGTGATGGAAGACCCTCTAGGCTTTTGGGGAAGAAAGTTATGTGCTGAGTTTTGCCTAAAAAAGGCATCTTGGAGTGCAGCTGAAGGAGCCCACAGCAGGGTGATCAAGCAACAGCAAAACCCAAAACAAAACAGAAAAACCTGCCTCCCAAGGAATGGCAGATCCCAGTTTGTGGGATTGTTGGGTCCGTTCTCTACTGGATAACAGCGTCCAAGCCACCAGATTCAATCTCATCATCACTGGAGCTGAAAATGAGGGCTCAGCCTCACTCCGTGAGCAAAATAAAGTGCACTAAGGCTCAAAGGTTTCAGGTACTCCAGATGTGAGGCTCATTCCTGGTCCGCTGTCCCCAGATGTCCCCAGCATCTTCCTGGTTCTGCCTGGATCCAGTGGAGCTCATAAATTAGTGCTCTGAGCTTACCTATAACATGATATGGATGCTATACTCCAACCTCTGAGGAGAAGGAATCATAAAAAGATGCAAAAACTAGGGCACCCAGTGTTAAAGGAGCCTGCTTGAGCCTCCGACGTCAGAATGGAAACAAAGCACACATAAAGATCTGTGTCCAGGCCCAGCTCAGCTTTTACTCTTAGAGTTTGCATTCATCCCCCAAAGAGCCCTTGGTAGAGAGTTGAAGACAGTAAATCCCAATTTAATTCAGCTCGGTTTTTGTGTGCAAATATTCTTTTCCACAGAGGCCGTGTGTGCTTTTACTCTTGGTTTCATTCCCGAGTGCTGAGCTATGCTTTAAAGCCTGGGGCCAGGGGGAGAGAGCCCAGAGTGTGTAACCTTATGATTAATTCAAATGTCCTTGGCCAGTGAATGCCTTTGAAGATGACTGTCCTCGAGGTAAGCCATACAGGAGTCAGAATGCACTGGTTCTGAGAAGAGACCCCCAGGGAGTGCTGCCACCAAAGCTCATCAGATTGGAGGTCAGCTTTCCTGGAGACACACTTCTGTCTCATCTCTGTGGGACCCCTGGAAGAAGTATGCCAGAATTTGCACGGGCAAGGCATCTTGTATTTGCTAACTGTGTCCAGATGTGACCTCTTCCAGGACAGCTGTCTGCTGTCCCAGGTCTGCCTGTGGATTCCTACGGTTCCTTAGCACTCATGGCTCTCTCTTGTTCTCAGAGGGCTGGGCTGGGCAAACCTGGCCAGGAGTACTCTAGAATCTGCCCATCGCTCATCTTAAACCTAAGGACAATAGATTTGCTTTCTTTCCAGAATCCTGCACATTTTCAGCCTTTCGAGAACAAGGAGAATAACAGAGATGTTAGACCTCTTGCCCAAATCATTGCCCCTAGGACGAGGAAGAAGCGTTCTGTTGGTGCTCAGAGTAGGCTGAGCCCACGGTATGGGAAGGTTTCAACATTCTCAAAGCCAGGAGACTGTGTCTTCGGATATGATTGAAAATAGAATTCCATTCTCTGAGTCCAGGAAGCAGAGGTTCGGTTCACCGGTGAGTGGAGCCATTGTCAGTGTGTGACTTCTGTGATGAGCTGGATACCTGGGGCTTCTAGAGTATATGGAGCCCTGTCCTCTGCCAAGCTGACAGCTTTTTTTTGGATAACAGGGAAGTGCTAATCCCTGTACTTAGCAACTAACTAATAGCCTAACCTCTGAACCCTTGAAGTCCAGGCTACTGGAAGCCAAGGATATAGTCAGAAACCCCATGGGGCTTCTGTACTATTTTAAACTCTCCAGCGATGAGTGTACTTTGCCTGTTTGTCATTGGACACATTTTCGATGCATGGCGGTCTCTAGGAACAGGGAAGTAACTTCGCCGTCATGGTGCACACTTAATAATATAAAACAGTATTTAAGACCATAGCATGAGTCCTGAATGTCCCTCAAAGATTCATGTGTAAAAGTGTTGCTCTGTATAATAAATAAAATAATGGTCCATTCTCAAAGGTGACATGAGTCAGCTTAAGTTGCACTACAGATGAACAGAAACACTGGACTCACGTGACCTCCCATACCATAAAAGTTTAGTCAACCCCCACAACTCTAACTAAAAAAATTAGAGTAAAATAATTCGCTTGCCTGCCATGTCAGGCTCCTGATAAATTCCAAAGAAAACAGGATGCAAAACGTGAGGATGGACCCGCACTAAGTCATTGCGAGGAAGCAGGCAAACCCAAGGAGCAGAAGGAAAGAAGAGACCAGATGACACAGAAAATAGTGCCCTCCTGATGACTCAGTCAGCGGAGAAAAGGAAGAAGGGGCCTGCGTGGGGGTCATGAAAACTGCTTTCTGTGTTCGATCAGTGCGCCTGCCATTCTGAGCTGAAGTCTTGCCCTGCAAAGCCAAAAACAAACCAACACCAACAAAAAACAAACAAATGCCTCCCTTTGGCAGCTCTGAGTCTCCAGTGCTCTTATTATGAAGAAACAGTCCATGTTTCTCGTACTCCCAGCCGGTGACACTACTGAACAGAACAGACCCTTCAAGAGGTGGGACCTAGCGGGAGAAAGTGAGATGTTTGGGTTATTTTGCACTGTTGTAGAGCCCACCATGGTAAGGTAGTGTGAGCCCAAGGCAGCTGCTTACACGGCAGGGAAGGCATGGCAGTCTGGGCATGGGCAACCGGTCACACTGAATTTTCAGTCAAGAAACAGAGAGATGAATTCTGGTGTTGGCTCCTCATAATCCAGCCTGGGACCCCAAGCCGTGGAATGGTGCCACCCACATTTAAGATGGGGCTTCTCACCTTATTGAACCCAGTCTAGAAACTTCCTCAAGGGCATATCAAGAATTTGTGTTCTAGGTTATTCTGATCATGCCAAACTGGCAGTATCATCCTACTCAGGAGGCTGTGGAGGAGGGGCCCTTCTAGGTTCTGGGACTCCAGTCTCTTCCCTTCTCCTATGGTCTTCTGGCAGGCACGGCATAAATCATTCTCTCTGCTCATAGCCTCTCGGAAGGCCCCAAAGCCATGAGGCCAGCTCACCAAGGATGGAAATCTCCCAGACTGAAGCTAAAGTTGGTCTTTCCTCCTTGAGTCTCTTACGTCAAGTATTTTTCACAGTGACAGAATGCTGATGGACACATATTCATGAAACCCTGCTCCTCTTCCTGTCACTCTTTCTTCTCTGCCTTGGAATCTGGATCTGTCAGCCACCATGGCCTCAGTGGTTGTGCTGAGCACAGAAAGAGTTCCCATGCTTGAGGATTTTAGACTAGGACCTAGTACATCATGGATGCCCAGAATCAGCCTGGGTACCTGATGCTGCAGAGCGCAACAGAGGCTCGCTTGCTTGGCTCCTGCTTGTCCTGCATGCTTTCTGGGGTCATCGTGACTTCCGTGGTTCCCTTTTCTCTCATTCTGGGCCCAGGACAGGTAAAGCAGGTCACTAGACAAGGGGACAAACACAAAACGGTCTCACCTCAGTGCATCATGCTCTGCACAGGTGATGCAGACATTCCAAGCCCAGACCCCACCATGTGGGAATTCCCATAACAAAGGGTCAGAAAGCCAGTCTTTCATGAGCTGCAGAGAGCCCACAATGGACGTCGGTGGGCAGTGCTAACTACTGCCACGGTCATTACCATTAGCTGATTTTGTCCCGGAAAACATCTGGTTGGTATAGCCTATCCTAAAGGGAAGAAGGAACTTCTGGGCACGCATCCAACATAGGTGCCACAGACAGATCCTGAGCTTCAGACTCTGAAGGAAATGAGCTCACTTTTTATTCCTTTCGTTCTGATTTTGAGGCTTGAACTCTGTTTTTGCAGGCAGAAACCCCGCAGAAGCTTGGATAGATCCGACGCAGCGAGAGCTACAGAGAAGTGCTCTTTGCAGAGCTCAGTCTTAGGGCTGTGTACATGGGCTGTTTTGGAAAGCCCCAACTACTGTGTATATTATTTATTGATCAAAGCTGCTCTCCTTTCTTCTGCCCCCAGTGGGATCACAAAGACTCCATTATGTAGGCACTTGCAGTGGCTTGCGTGCTGACATTTGATTTTATGCTGGTAGAAACAAGATCAAGAAAGCCCAGGGTTTGCCAATTTACAGCAGAGGTTATCCCAGGAGCCAGTTTCACCTGCCACGGAGCGTGTGAGATAAGTAAGCCAGAAAATGAGATGTGTCTGGTTATAATTCTCCTAATCAGTGCAACCAAGGTCTTATGTCATTCCGGTCTGGGTGACTTGTCATAGAAAGTCCGATTGCTTTTCTTCTGTCAATCAAGCTTGTGTGCCAGAGTCTTCTCCAGGACTCAGGCAAAGTTTGGGGAAAGGGTGACTCAGAGGTGAGAGGCTGTCTCAGGAAGTGCCAGGGAGGCACGAAATGTGGAGAAAGGAGGCAAGGCAAACGTCTGGATGAGGCCAGAAAAAGCAGCAGCAGAGAAGGCAGCAGCGAAACCATCTAGGGGTCTTTTGTGCTACAGAAGGCCTGGCCATTCTCAGTCATCTGGTCCACCATTCTCAGTGAGCTGGTCCCTGGTTTCTTTGCACACCTGGTCTAATCTGCATGGCAGTGTAGCTAGTAAGGTGTGTCTCCATCTCGTCCTTCCCTTTGCTAGGGCCTTCTTTGGACTGTTGCCCAGCCAGTAGCAACACATGAGATTCATTAGTGTCAGATCAACATAGATGGTGGGTGGGTTGGTGGGCGTATGGAGGGAGTGAAAGAAGAGAGAGAGAGAAGGAGGAGGAGCAGGAGGAGGAGGAGCATATACAGTGAATGACTCTAAGGTACTGTGCTAGACCGAGGGAGGAAGAGCAGCTGGTGAATGGCCACCAGCTCTATGATGCTACTCGGATGTTTTAAGTCCCAGTGCCCAGCACACTCACTATGTGGCCTTAGGGAGCCTGGGCCTTCCTTGGTGTTCTGAACTGCATGGTGTAAAGAGAGGCCGTGGGAAGGATCCAGTGCATTAACACCAGAAGCATGCTTAGAAAAGTTGTTCAACGTCTGTGGTCTTTGCTACTCTCACTAACTAAGTGGCAAAACCTCCCAGCTGCTCGGCTTCTTGGGCAGGAGGAAACTGAACCGAGCTGGGAAGCCAGGGATGGAGCCAACATTTTTCATAGTTTCAAAATGCTTCCTCACCTTTGACCCTGGCATGTCAAGGATGACAGGAAGCTTTGTGCAGCACTGTAGTCTTGGCCGAGGGTGAATGAAGTCTTTAAGAAACCATCCAGCTGGTTTTCCTAGGGTGACTTTGGCTCGGGGCACTGTGTCCAAAGTCCTTAGGCTGTGGCCAGCATTGTCCCACACAGTCTCCTCTGTGCCCACGCATTTATCCACTTAGGAAACAGTTGCCGGGCACCTGCGCTTTGCAAAGGTGCAGTTCTGGGTTCACCGCCTCGTTTTTCTCTCCTGAGAAGGCCTTTCCTAAAATGTTTGGCTTTCTCTTCTGCAGTCAGATTTGGATTTGGCAAGCATGACCTAAGAAGCTTCCAGAACAGTACTGGAGGCAGCAATGGGTGGTTTTAACACAGCTCTCCCGCTTGCTTCTTTCCCCCACTTTTGTCACATCTAACGCCAATGTGTTCCCTTAATTCTAGACCTGGTGAGCTTTCCTGTGGAAGACTTAACTGCCAGGCATCTCTGAGGATGGTGACGCTCCAGTTGGGTTTCAGACATGTTGATCTGAAGCAGGGGGATAAGTAATTCTCAGTATGGGAGCTCTCCTCTCTCTCTCTCTCTCTCTCTCTCTCTCTCTCTCTCTCTCTCTCTCTCTCAGGTTTTTATTTCTTGGAAATTTCCCTGATGTGTTTTTCCATCTCCAGAGCAGAATCATAGGGTCCTGAACCCGATGAAGAGCTCATGTATACATGGAACAGGGACGGGGTTAGCCCAGAAACAGCTCCGCAGATCTGGAAATGGGGAAGCACCACTGTGTGTGGAATTGAGAGAAACTGTCCCAAGCCATCAGCTCTGTGCTGGGAAGTCCACAGTAAGTGATGACAGAGTCTCCTCCGCCAGCCCGCAGCCAGCTGTCCTTGTCCTCCTCTTTACCACCTGCATGTGTTTGTACCTTGTCACCTCATGTCCTAAACAACATGGCCTCCTGGGAGCCAGGACACACCTGCAGACCACTGGGCTGTGGCCAGGTAGGTTAAGAGGGAAGGGCCTCTTATTCATGCCTACCTGCATTGTGGATGTCCCTATATTAAACTTTGTTTTGGGTTTTTTTAATCTTTTACCCAGGTCCCAAATAAACACACAGACACTCATTCTTTCTTTTGAATGGTCAGCCTTAGCTTGGCTTGTTTCTAACCAGCTCTTCTTCTTCTTCTTCTTCTTCTTCTTCTTCTTCTTCTTCTTCTTCTTCTTCTTCTTCTTCTTCTTCTTCTTCTATGTTTTTCTAGACAGGGCTTCTCTGTGGCTTTGGAGCCTGTCCTGGAACTAGCTCTTGTAGACCAGGCTGGCCTCGAACTTACAGAGATCCGCCTGTCTCTGCCTCCCGAGTGCTGGGATTTAAGGTGTGCACCACCACCTCCCGGCTTTAGCCAGCTCTTCTTAAATTATCCCATCTACCTTTTTTATCTTGTGGCATTTCCCTTTCTCTATTCTATGTGCCTTTCTTTTCTTCTTACTCTGCGGTTGGTTGGGTGGCTGGCTTCTGGTGTCTGCCTTTCCTCTTTTTCTCACTCCTCCCTCTTCTGTTTATCCTCCCTGCCTGGCAGTCCCGCCTATTTCTCTCTCTCTCCTACTTTGCTATTGGCCAATCAGCTCTTTATTAGGCCAATCAGGTGTTTAGACTGGGAGAGTAACACAGCTTCACAGAGTTAAACAAATGCAGCATAAAAGACTGTAACACATCTGTGCATCAATAAACAATGTTCCAGGTTCATGGCAGCATTGTTTGTAATAGCCAGAACCTGGAAACAACCTAGATGCCCTTCTACGGAAGAATGGATGAAGAAAGTATGGAATATATACATATTAGAGTATTACTCAGCAGTAAAAAACAAGGACTTCTTGAATTTTGCATACAAATGGATGGAAATAGAAAACACTATCCTGAGTGAGGTAAGCCAGACCCAAAAAGAGGAACATGGGATGTACTCACTCATATTTGGTTTCTAGCCATAAATAAAGGACATTGAGCTTATAATGCATGTTCCTAGAGAAGCTAAATAAGAAGGTGAACCCAAAGACAAACACATAGGCATCCTCCTGAATATTAACCTTCATCAGGCGATGAAAGGAGACAGAGACAGAGGAGCACGGGACAGAAATCTCAAGGTCCAAATCAGGAGCAGAAGGAGACAAAGCACGAGCAAGGAACTCAGGACCGCGAGGGGTGCACCCACACACTGAGACAATGGGGATGTTCTATCGGGAACTCACCAAGGCCAGCTGGCCTGGGTCTGAAAAAGCATGGGATAAATCCGGACTAGCTGAACATAGAGGACAATGAGGAATACTGGGAACTCAAGAACAATCGCAGTGGGTTTTTGATCCTACTGCATGTACTGGCTTTGTGGGAGCCTAGGCAGTTTGGATGCTCACCTTAGGAGACCTGGATAGAGGTGGGCGGTCCTTGGGCTTCCCACAGGTCAGGGAACCCTGATTGCTCTTCGAGCAGATGAGGGAGGGTGACTTGATCGGGGGAGGGGGAGGGAAATGGGAGGCGGTTGCGGGGAGGAGGCAGAAATCCTTAATAAATAAATTAATTAAAATAAATAAATAAACAATGCTCCACAGCATAGACCAATGTAACACATCTTAGACGGATGTTCCACAACGGAACCTGTCATTGGATGACCCCGCCAGGTTTCTGCTCTACCTTCTCTGGGGCCTTTCATCCGCGTGCTCATTCCCTGTCTCAGACAAATGGCAGAGCTCTGCCTTCTCCGTCCCTTCCCCTGGGTCCTGTTCCTCTCTCCTCTCTGCTCTCTCTAATTCATATGTAGAAGTGCTGTGATTTCTTACTTCCCCCAAACAGATCGTGAACTCATTTCAGCCTCACTTCATCTCCCATCAACAGTCCAAGGACACGGTGACCTCTCCCTCAGGCTGTCCGTTGTCGGCGCTGGGTCCTGGCTGCCTTGTTCCAAGTGAGGCAGCTACTTCTCCACCTCCTTTTGGGGGTCCCTCACCCTGTCTCACAGTAGGCTGTCTTGGGGCTTGCTTCTTAGCTCAAGTCTCTACTCTTCACCTCCAGGTTTGTGGTTTTGAGCCTCATCCCAGGGCTGCCCCTCAGTCTAAGCTCCAGCCCCCCTTCTCTGTTCTCAGACTCACAGGAATGTCTGCAGGGCACTGGTGGAGATGCATGGTAACCTTTCCAAATCACGACCTAAGTCCCTGTGATGGATGAACAAATCCCTCCCCACTCTTGCCTCTCAGACGAAGCCTACGCTATGTCCCGGGTGTGCCAGCCATACCTCCCTCTGTCCTGAAATTCATGTCCATCACCTCCATGGCCAGTTCAGTGTTCACTCTGACTTCAGAAGATACCAGGAGCAGAATCATGAGCAGCCTGTCTGTGTTTATGGAGTTCAATAGCCACAAATCCCAATCTTATAGATACAGAAGAGACTCAGAGGCCCCCAGAGATGGCTAGAGTCTGTGCTTACTGTGGGACAATGCCACACAAATGGGCCTAGCCTGAGACTTCACTGGCCCTGGCGTCTTCGCTGCCTGGGACAGACGGTGAGACGAACGGAAGGGTTATGGCCATACACAGTCTCAAGATGCTGTGTGAGCAGGGAGAGGAAGCAAGAGACCATGGCCTTGTACTGCCCCGGTCCTCATCTCCCATGCCCCTTCCCAGGCTATGCGACTGTGTTTTCAAGAGAGTTCTGTGCTTATGTTCCGGGATAGGCAGCTCTAGAGAAGCATCCAAAAAAGATACCGGCAGGCCATGGAGATGGCAGGCCATGGAGATGGCAGGCCATGGAGATGGCAGGTGTTGTTCTGTGTCCTACTCTGGAATTCATGGCTAGGTCTATAATTAAGATAAAATCGCTGCTTGCTTTTGCTTTCCCTTCATCGAGCTGCACAAGCAGGGCCTCGCTCAGCAAGAACAGGTTGTAGCTGTGGGACACAAGGAAGCAGGGCTCACCAAGGGCTGTAACTTCTCTGCATGGTCACCTCAGGATGGTCTAGATTTTCAGGGCAAAGCTGGGTGAAGTCTATGTCTAACTTGCTACAGAGGTATCCCCTGGGCCCTCTGAAAGGAGGTCCTGTTTTCTATGGAGGCCCCACTTACCTTTGCTTGATTCTGTCATAAGAATCTATTTATTTCCAAGCCTGGGCACCTGGGGTCTAGCCTTAGGCACCTGGGGTCTAGCCTTAGGCACCTGGGGTCTAGCCTTAGGCCTCTTCTGAGCTCTCTGAAGTTAGGAGCAGAGGACAAGACTTCAGATTCCACAATGGTGAGGAAAGGAGTCTTCTGGAGCAATTCACTCAGAGCTTTGCCTGGGGCTTCAACACAGCAAAGCCCCCAGCCCCATCTAGAAAGCAGTGAGGTCCCACGGTCCAGGTTTGTCAGGAGCCAATTTCCCCCCAAAATTATTGCAGGAACCATTGTCCTAAGGAATTTGCAGAGAACCCCACTTCCCAGTTGTATTGAGAATTGTTTTATTGGCAGAGCCTACCCCACACCCAATTATCTGTTAATAGAGAGCTATCTGTTAGCGGAACCCGCCCCACACTCCAATTATCTAGAGAACTAGGTGTGTCAACTTGAGACTTCCTGACCCAGGAATCGTGACCTGACCGATTGTAACCTCCTGGCCAAGGACCTCGTGACCGGCTCGAACCACCGCTACAAGATTCCCTCCTGCCCATGCCCCTACCCCCCAAATTCCTCATCCTATATAAGCTGTAACCATGACTCTAATAAACGGAGGCTCTGACAAACCTAGCATGGCCTTCTTTCTCTCTCCCGCCCATGTCTTTCAGATAGCACCTCTCCGGGACCCTGGAATTACTGACCTGCCAGGCGGGTTACAACCCCTAGACTGAGTGACCCCCCAAGGCAGTCTACATAGGTTGTATTGGGGACCCGGATTATGCATCACTATTGTCACCCGGTGGACCGGGCCTGCTGCTTTTGAAAGACTCCAAACCCTTTCCTGTGTTGCTGTTCTACCTATCAACTGTGCTGCCGACACCATGTGAGTCACGGCAGGGACACTCCAGCTAGAGAGCCACGTCTCATGGTTGGTGTCACCCACACTTTCTATAATTGATGTTGGCTGCTTATGTGAACATAGGATGGATGACCCGATGGCCACCCCTCTCAGGGCTGTGTTTAAATGGCTTTTCTTCACCCCAATAAGAAAAACAGGGTTGAGCCCCTCTCCTTGTAGACAGGCTCACAGTGGGGAGGTGGAAGGCTGTGTTGAGATGCTCTGGAAGCAGTTCCTTTTACGGCTGCTGGCAGATGTGCGAGGTGGTTCAACACCCAGGAGAAAAGGCCGTATGGTGCACTACAATCACTGATACACTCAGCCCAGCATCCCCCATCCTTTAATGTGAAAGACACGTGCATCAGTACGCCTGCAGAACAGCATGTGCACATGTGCATCGGTACACCTGCAGCATGGATGTACACATGTGCATCAGTACACCTGCAGCATGGATGTACACATGTGCATCAGTACACCTGCAGAACGGCATGTGCACATGTGCATCAGTACACCTGCAGCATGGATGTGCACATGTGCATCAGCACACCTGCAGAACAGCATGTGCATGTGTGCATCAGTATGCCTGCAGAACAGCATGTACATGTGTGCATCAGTACACCTGCAGCATGGATGTGCACATGTGCATCAGTACGCCTGCAGAACAGCATGTGCATGTGTGCATCAGTATGCCTGCAGCATGGATGTATACATATGCATCAGTACACCTACAGCATGGATGTACACATGTGCATCGGTACACCTGCAGCATGGATGTACACATGTGCATCGGTACACCTGCAGAAGAGCATGTGTGCATTGGTACACCTGCAGAACGGCAGGTACACATGTGCATTGGTATGCCTGCAGAACATCATGTTCACAGGGCCGCTCGTGGTAGCATAGCTTGTAAGCACAAAAGATTGAGGATGACTCAGATGCAACCTCCCCAGGTCTGCCTGAAGAATGCGAAGCTGTTGGAGACTAAAGAAAGATGTCTACCAACTGCCAGGAGAAGAGCTCCAGAACTCAGTGGGAAGAAGTAAACACAGAGCTACAAAGAAAGCAAGGGATTGTAACATACATTATACCATCTGCTTTCATGTATGTGAAGAAATAGAAAGACAAGTAGACCGAAGACCGAGAGTTAGGGATGAAGGATGTGCTGGAGCTGCAAGACGGGGGAGGGGCTCCTTGGGAGTGAGGCCTCCGCTGCATGCGTCTTTCAGCTTCATGCTAGGATGTGAACAATGCCGAGTGTCATCTAGCTCAGCAGAAAGTTAGAGATGGGACAACTAGGATCATGGCCATGTGTCTCCTCTTCTCTGCTGGGGATCCTTGAAGTTTGCTCTGGGGGCAGCTCCTCCAAAAGCTTCCAATCTGAGGGCACTATGGCTCCCGCCTCCAATGCATTCTGAACATTTTCTACAGCGTCTGTTTCGTGCAGCTTACATAACAGTCATTAACCCACTTGTCTCCCCTCGGTGATACCGTGCTCCAGGGGAAGGCTTCCCGGTGACTCATCTCGGCAGTTGACACTCGGTGACTCAGCTGACATCTGTCGAGTGAATGATTTAGGGGATCCCGAGAAGACCATGCCTACATTAGGAGGCCTGGCAGCCAGGTTTGTGACAGAGATTCTCCAGGAGGAACTGGGGTGCTCAAGACCTACGGGAACAAATGCCATCTCTGCACTGACTATAAAGTGCCATGTCTACCCAGGCATCCTCCAGTACGACATCTGTCCTGGGTTAGTCCCAGGGAACAGCAGTCTTGGTGTCCTGACCTGAGGTCAGTGATCTCCTCATTGTGCCTTCTTGTCCCAGCATAGCCTTCTTGTCCACAGAAGGCCATGGAGGATTTCATCGACGTATGTAGAGTAAGTAATGGAGACAATAATTACGGGGTTTTAATTAATGCCTTTTCTTTCTCATTCTCAGAGCTACTCACTGAAACGGCTGTGTGTGCAGAGAGGAGCCACAGGCCAGGATCTTCACCCCAGGCAGGTGAGGCTGCGCGGATGGGGACTGGGAGGTGATGAGGCCAACTGACATCACTCAGCCTTCCAACAGCGTGGCTCACTCTGAAAGCAGGAGGTAGACAGCTGGCGGGCATCGGGGCCCATCTCCACTTCCACCAACTGGAACCCTTGAGGAATTGGGTATACAGCCCTATAAAACCAGGGCGCCTTCTACATAAAGCTGAAGGAAGCAGGGAGGTGTTCTCTTTACTCTTGGTGACTCATGAGACACTGCTGGGCATTTGAGATCCAGGGGGATTTCAGGTGACAGCAGGGACCTTCCACCCCGTGCCCATCTTTAAACATGCCGCCATTACCAAGATATAAACCAGTTCCTGTTTACATGAGTCTCTGACTGGCCCACGCCGGTGGAGCCCAGTGTGTTAGGCACGTCTCCTCTCCCCACAGGGAAGGAAGGGGAAGGAGGAGATGTTTGCTGAGGGCTTCTACAGTGTGTGCTTACCGTGGTACTGAGGATTGCTGTATGTACTAGTGGGTATATTTTCCCCAGCAACCCTCCAGGCAGGCTCCACTTCACTCCACTTTTTAGTAGGATCATTAAAGAAGCACAGAAAGATTAAATCGCATGGCTCAGAACCACACAGCCGGTGAGTGGAAAGTACCCCACACCTCATCTACTAACCCCCAAACAAAACAAACAAAAAAAAAAACACTTTTCTGTAGTATCCTGACCTTTTTGAAAGAGTAAATGCCTTCTGAACATACACCTAAGTTCTGCTTTAAAGTTGAAAACCAACAGCAACAAAAACCCACTAAAGCTATTAAAAGATTTAACAGAAGTTTGAGGAGCTGGCACTCTGGAACTGTGGTGACCAGAGGGTTGTGGTACCTGGCACAGCTCTAGAGGTGCTTTATTTCCTCCCCCCTCTCCCCCTACCCCTGTGGAAAGCATAAGCCAGGTCCCTGAGGCATCCTGGGGCCTCTCAGCATGGCTCCTGCTGTGGCAGCTTCTGGGTGTCGGCAGGAATGCGGACCCCAGACCCATCCTGCTCAGCTGGCGTAGGCCCTGCCCTTAGCCACATGCCCATGTCAGGATCCTGCCTCTGAGCTGCCCTAAGCCCTGGTTCCATGATTCACAGTCTTTGAGATTGTGGCTATGATGTAACAGGTGGTGCGGTTAGCTGAGTGCAGTCATGGATGGCAGGATGACTTCCCTGGCACTGGGTACCAGTGCCCAGCCCAGCACCAGCCACAGCCAATGGCCTTCTCCTTTGTTGAGATGGGTTTGGATCAAGCTTGCTTTTCTTAATCACCACTTAGAGGGAAGGCCTGATTGTTTACTCACGGGGCAGGAAAACTGAAACGAGGTGCTTACCCCCATGTGTCCGGTACAGGCAGTGGCAGAGCCATGATGAAGGCTTGCTAGAGCATCCAGCACACTTGCTGGGTTCTGGGGTCACTGTGCCACTGAGTGTAAGATGTACCTGGGCGTCTGCATTTTACAAAGCTACTGGGGTTAAAGGCATGATCTACTTTGGGCCTTCTGGGTCAACATAAAGGGAAGCTAGCCAGCAATATGGCAGACAATGGCTGCTCCAGAAAAGAGGAAGGTCAGGTGGTCACTACAGCAGGTGGAACCCCAAGCAAGGCTACCTCTGCTCCCAGACGGGCAAAGGGAGCCCCATGACTCAATGCCTTTCAGTCTCCAGGCATGCGCCCCATTGCCTCGCCCTGTGCCCCCTGATTCTGAAGAAATGGGTTCACAAATTCTTCTTGAAGCCATACTATCAGGGCTAAGATCTCTGCAAGAACCCAGGTGGCTGCACCTGACAGGCCGAACAGCCAGCCCAGCTCTATTATGTAACTTACTATTGAAATCACAAACAAGCCTGGCTTCTCTGGGGCCAGGTGGTAAGCAGACCAACAGGTTCCGCCAGGGGCTGGCCCTGGAACCTAGTGTGGTTGACCAGAGCTCAAGGTGACTGTGACTGCATTTGCAGAGAGTGAGTCAGGAAGCCCTGGGCTGGATCCTCCCGCAGACAGGCCTCACTGGGGTGGGGGACTTCCCGCCTCTGGGCCATTGTCAATGAGAAGCCCAAAGCAGGGTCTGAGCACCAGGCTAGGCAGATATATACTCTACAGTATATACTATGAGGGGCCTGGAATTTGAATCTCTCTCTCCCTCTCTCTCTCTCTTCCTCCCTTCCTCCCTCCTTCCCTCCCTCTTTTCCTCTCTTTTTGTTTTTCGAGGCAGGTTTTCTCTGTGTAACTCTGACTGTCCTGGAACTCACTCTGTAGATCAGGCTGGCCTCGAACTCACAGAGATCCGCCTGCCTCTGCCTCCCTGAGTGCTAGGATTAAAGGCAAATACCATCAATGCCCAGCCTAGAATTGGAATCTACAATAGACAGAAGGATTAGCTGCTATAGGAGCATATATATACTTAAGGATGCATGACCACCAAAAAGCGACTGTCCCAGGACCTCCAGGCTGTCTGTTGGTGGAACATTGTGCATTCCAAACACCAGAGAGCTCAAGACTGACTCGATGGGTCACCAAGAGGCGACTCTGCATCAAATGCAGTGGCACAGTTTTTACAGGGATGCGTAGGCGTCTGGAAGCCTGGTGAGGAGGGAATGAAGATTCTCAATAGAAGGAGAGAAACAGAATGTTCTTGGAACTTGGAATGCCCCGTGAGGACAAGCTTAAAAGCTAAGCATTTCTGTTTAAGATACATTAGATTGTGAGCTTTTCCTCTTAAAAGTTGGCTATAACATGAAGCAGATTTTAAAAGAAGCACGGCTCACATCTCTAGGGAAGAGGGATGAGGCCCCTCTCCTACAGTAAGCTTTCTCCGTTTTCAGGACGTGCGTCTCCTTTGTCTTTGGAATGTTCCCTGCTGTATTAAATGTAAGGTCTTCCTCCACTTCGGCCCTAAACTTTCCAGAATGAAGAACTCTACAAACCAGAAAAGCTTCATACCTCTTCCCCAGAAACGCATGCCCACAGACAAAAGCCTACAGCAGCACTGAGAATCTCGGCATTTTAATTTTCACTATTTACTTATTTATTTGGAGACAAGGTCTCATTTAGTCCAGGCTGGCCTTAAACTTAGTATGTAGCTGTGGATCCCCCTGCCTCCACCTGCCGAGTGCTGGGATTACAGGCAAAGCTCCACTCTGTTCCGTTTATTGTGGTGAGCACTGAGCCCAGGGTTTCATGCTTGTTAGGAAAGCCAGCCTTCTACCAACTGAGCCACAGTCCAGGCCACAGGAATTTCAGGCTCACTGGTGATTTGACCTTAAACCCTATGCAGGATCCCCTGTTTACAGACCTCCTTTGGTGGCCTAGGTGATATCCCTTTGCCTTCTGCTCAGGCACGCCTTGCCGCCTTGCTGAGGGCAGTGACTTGCAACCATTAACCGAGTGGCCAGCATTTGTAATCAGTCATGCCTCACTGCTAATGTTTTCAAGCAGTCAAATCAAACTAAGGTGTGTCCTTTCCACCGCACCAAAGGTGACTTGATTCTCCACAGGGCGGGGCCCTCTCCTAGGTGACCAAGGGCCTTGGGAATAGGAGGCAACCATGACCGTGGCGTGGCTTGGCAGGAGGGGCGGTGCTGTTAGTGCTAAGGCTGTAGGTTCTATGATCCTGCCGGTACCTGTTTCCTCTAGGTGACTGACAATGACGTGGGTTCCAGATTGATGCTCTCTCCTCGGCTGGGGGGATGGGTAGCAGAGGGACAGACACATGACCTGCGGCACCCCAAACCATAGCTGAGGCTTGAGTGCACTCTTGCTACAGAGGGCTCCTCCATGCCTAGGTGACAGGGCGTTAGTTAGTTAGGGTAGTGTGTACAGAGAAGTTCCTGGGGCATCCCATCTGCATGGGGATCTCAGCTTCAGAGGTAGATGGAAACCAGTGTCCCCCCTCACTGCCCGTTCAGTGTAGGGGAATATTGAAGTCACCCCAGGTCAGGCACTGGTGGCTCCTACAGCCAAGAGCACAAGATCCCCCCTGGCTCACTTGCTTCTGAGTAACAGAGCCCATTAGGGCACAGGTATGGGCTGTTTTCCACCGGATGAGACAGGAAACTCAGTAAGGACATGCAGCTCTGTGGTCGTTCCTTCATGGCTGCCCCTCCTCTCCCAGGATGCATGTTCACAGACATAAGCACATGCACACGCTGCCAACAAGTCTGATGAGGGATTAAAAGGACACGATTTCATAACCGCACCCTCCAGCAAGGACACGAATCAGCACAGTAACAATGCAAGAAGAAATGTTTGAAACTGAGAATTCGCTCTCTGTACCTAGATCTAGCGTTCATCTAAAACAAGCGTTTTTCACATTTATATCACTCAGACTGGTAAATAGGCGCACGCCAGCGCTGCTCTAAATACATTATTTATTTTGTTTAAAAATTTATAGAGTGCTCATCAATAATGCAACTCAGAGAAGAATAAAAACTCACTTCAGGGCACACCTCATACCTGTGGGTTCTTCCTTCATTACCTTCTGTAAGCACTCCTGGCCAGGCTGACCAGTGAGAGAGACCTGCCGCCAGGTGGCCAGAGGAGGCGGGCTACTGAACACGCATCCACCCACCGCGGTGTCTTGGCATCCCAGGGCCTCATCCACGTCACTGCTGTTGGCTTGTGGTAAACCCCAAACCTAAAGACTTGGCTATTCTGTTGAAGTCTGAAGTTTGCAAAAACAGCTCCTGGGGGATTAGGGTCTGAGGCAGTGATGCAGGCTCACCTGTTCTCTGGAATGTACCGGCACCATGGGGGTAGAGCTTCCGTCAAGAAGCTCCCCAAATTTGGTTTGAATTTGTTCTTTGCAAAACTCCCCAGATCACAATTCTTGTAAATCTAATCATCAACACGTCCTGCATGACCTGCCCGGGCACCGATAAGTTCCTGTAGGGTCTAAAGGGCTCTGAACCAGTGCTTAGGAAACCAATGGAGTCTGTTTTTGTTCACACAGTTGAGGCCTGGCCAGAGGTGCCTTCTGTAAGCCCAACACCCAGGAGATACAGGCCTTGCTCCACCCAGGAGACACAGGCCTCGCTCCACAGACTACCCCTGCCTGTGCCTCAGCAAATCCAAGGAGGGATGAGTGGAGGAGGAGACTCTTCAGTGCTGGTGCTCCTGGCTTGTGTGGGTCCAGAACCCCTCCACTCCTTCCCAGGACACCCTGAACAGCAGGTGGTTGTCGGAACACCCAGCGTATGCAGACTGAGGTCTTTGTGCAGGAGGCACAGACTTTCCCCAGCTGCTCCTCCACCTCCCGTGACAGCCAGACCAGCACTGCAAGGGACAGCACCAGGCCAGTTAGAGCCAGGGCACGAAAGTCAGAAATATCTCCAGGCTTGGGCTAAAATGTAAACCCAGGAGGAGCAAACAGGGCCAGCAGCTCAGGAGGCAGAGCAGAAAACAGGCCCTAGGCTGCTTTTTGAAAATAATTAAGTTGGGAGTCTAAATTTTTGCAATTTTATTATTTTGCCCCTTTGTGTATGTATACCATGCGTATTGACCACTCTCAGGTCCCTCCCTGCCAACGCCTGTCTGCACCCCCTACCACAGATCTCTCTTTTATGTTTACTAGTTTTGTTTTGTGAGCCATGTAGATTAGCCAGTGACCATGGGTTTGGAGCTCTGACCGGCTTAGCAATGGGAACAACTAACAACTAACACCAGTTGTAATCTGGATCTTTCCTTCTTTCCTTCCTTCCTTTCTTCCTTCCTTCCTTCCTTCCCTCCTTTCCCTCCTCCCTTCCTTTCTTTTTGAGATAGGATTTTTCTGTGTAGCCCTGGCTGTTCTGGAACTAGCTCTGTAGACAAGGCTGGCATTGTATTCAGAGATCCTCCTGCCTCTGCCTTCTTAGTGCAGGGATTAAAGGCACATGCTACCACAACTGGCTGAGTAAGGATTTGCCAGCAGCCCCTTATATTATTGTATATTATATTATATCATTTCTAGCTTCTGTCATGAGCACAGCTCCCTGTTTGGCAGAGAGGAGCCTATGTCCTGAACAGTCCCTGTAATACTTAGAGAGACGTGGAGTCTAGAATTGAAACCTGTAGCTCTCTGTGGCTGACCTGGTGCTAAGCTCGGGAATCTACCGCCCCGTGGTGTGAGAAGGGCAGTGTATGAAGTGTTATTGCAGTTCTCGTGACTCAAACTGCGTGACGATCGTGCTCAGAATCCATTGCTCCCTGGAAGGGGAGGGTGCTGTGCCCAGAACACTGCCACAGACCATATCTGCACCAGAACCAGCCATGCTCACCCAGGGAGAGCGTGCCTCGCGAATTCTGAAGTCCTTCTATCTCCACCCAGACCTCTTATGTGGGGTGGGAACTGTCATGGATTCCCCCAGGCAAGGTACAGAAAGAAGACTTTCATCACTGGACAAAGGCAAGGTAACCCAGCTGTCCTTCAAGAATAGGGTGAGTAAAACCTCACGAAATGCTTAGAATTTAGCAAGAACTTCCTGTCCCAAAGCCAGAGGCAAGGGCACTGGAGCTTCTCAGGGTGTGTGTGTGTGTGTGTGTGTGTGTGTGTGTGTGTGTACCAGATGAGGCGATGAGGCATACCTCCCCTCTTCTTTCTTGACTTGAATTTCTACAATGAGAAGTTTATCCTTTTATCTCCTGGGTCCAAAGCCTGTAATCTCTGGAATCCAAAAGCTGGACTCAGATCTCAAGTCCAGGACCTGCCCTCTGCCCTGTCCACAGTGGGTTGTTTAATTCTTCAGGGTTTTGGCTTTCTTATCTTGGAGGAGAGCCTGTTAAGAGATAAGCCAGCATTCCTAAGACAGGCACCTCCCTCAGCCAAAGGTGTCTCCATTAGCCTAGTGAGGCCTCAAACAAAAATGGATCACCAAAAAAAAAAAAAAAAAACAAAAAAACGTTACCTATGATGTAACCTGGTAAAGAATTTGAAATTTCTCAATGACTGAAGTCCTAAACCACCTGGAAACATCGGCATTCCATAGTGGAAGCTACGGGCTAGGCTGGAGGGTGCAGAGTTTGTGGGTAGGAGCTGAGTGACTCAGGCTTCTTTAAATAAGCAAAGTTGCTTCCTAACCCTCCAGCCCTGGAGGGTGGAGGCTGTGGAGGAACTTCAGAGTTGATGACTACGATCAACAGGTGAGCATGGTGCAGGCGTCCAGTTGGGAGGTAGAGAGGCAGGTGCATCTCCGCGAGACTGAGGCCAGCCTGGTTTACATAGTTTGTTCCAGTACAGCCAGAGCCTATGTATAGAGATCCTGTCACCCTGTCTCAAGAAGGAAGGAAGGAAGGAAGGAAAGAAGGAAGGAAGGAAGGAAGGAAGGAAGGAAGGAAGGAAGGAAGGAAGGAAGGCCAACCAACCGAAAGACAAACAAACAAGAACCCAACAACTAGTCCCCAGAAAGAGGCCTGTCTGATCCATGCCAGTGTCTACATTCAAACCCAGAACTTCACGCCTGGATACTCTGTGGACATCTCTTTCTGGATGCAGCTTCAGGGTGGCTCATAGCTTCGAGGCTGTGGGGATTAAAGTCATGCAGGCTAGAGATGCTATAGATTGCTATAGATCACTCTTCTGAACACGAAGTTCTAATGGTGGTGACAGACAGACCTAAATTGGGGGGTCTTCTGCTACTTCTCATGGGCCTTTGGAATTCAGAGATCACAATCTGAGTAGTTCTTGCTCCCCGAGACAATTAGGACCATGGTTCTGGGATAGTCACAGTAATATTCCCTCCCAGGAATGCTTCCATTTTCAGTCCCAGGAGCTGAAATTCAAGTTCAGGTCCATGTGGCTCCATGTTGTTGACCCCACCCTTAAGAACAGGGTGGCTGAGCCATGGCTGACCCCTTCTGCTGTCAGTTGCGCAACTGTGAGCCCTTTCTGCTCACAGATGACCTTGCAGCTGTGATATGGGGTCAGGTGACCTCCCTTCTTCGTGTTCAGCTTTTGCTCATTCTGGTTTCTCTACATTTCTGGACACAAACTCAAATCGGTCAACATTCAACCAGAGAAAGGGAGCCAGTAGATGTAGATGTGATATGATTCGGTGATGGAGGAAGGTCATTGGTTAATTATAATAAAGAAACTGCTTGGCCCTCATAGGTTAAAACATAGGTGGGAGGAGTAAACAGAACAGAATGCTGGGAGGAAGAGGAAGTGAGCTCAGATGCTATGCTTCCCCTCTCTGGGCCAGATGCGATGAAGCAAGCTGCCAGGTCAGACATGCTGAATTTTTCCTGGTAAGCGCACCTAGTGGTGCTACACAGAATATTAGAAATGGGTTAGATCAATATGTAAGAGCTAGCCAATAAGAGGCTGGAACTAATGGGCCAAGCAGTGTTTAAAAGAATACAGTTTGTGTGTTGTTATTTCTGGTGTAAAGCTAGCCGGGCAGGATGAAAAGCAGGCCTGCAGCTCCCACAATTCGGTGCAAAGAATTAGCTTAGGTGGCTTCTGGGGTGAGCAATTCTACACGGCAGGCCACCATAAAGGACAGGTTGGACCACTGTCACAAGCTGAACTGCCTGTTGATGGAGGATGTTCTTGCTTGGGAACACTCCAATCACCCATGGATACCTTCAACTGATGAACTGCCTCACTGAAGCTCAATGATAATGGACTTTATTTGAAGTTGTCACCTTCACAATGTTGGCTGAATCCACTAGAGTGTCTAACCAATGGCAGGAGTTGGACCCAACCTAGACTATGCCAGATAGGTGAACTCTCGCGGTCTGCCCTTGAGAGGTCAACACCAACTCCATTCTTCTGCCTGCAATGGTGCTATCGTTTACAACCAAACACACAGTTAGCCATTCCTTCTAGGAGCACACCTGACTTGACTGAAAGTCACTCTTCCCCTTGACAGCCTGAGCGTCACAAACTGTCAGCATAGCTAGTTGCTTGCTATGGCTTCATCTCAGGTTAGACAACGAAGAAAGAAGAAAAGAGGAACGTGGATACAGACACTCAAAACCAAACCAGGAAGATATCTCCCGACAGTACAGTCATCTCACCTGCAACTGGTCTTGGGGTTCAAACCAGTATTCAGGGTTGCAGATGGCACCTAACTTAAGATGACTGTGCTTTTGACCAGTCAACTTTCCACTGGTGTAGCAGTGATAGTTTCTAGGTCCCAAAGAAACCCAAGACAAATGGCTGAGTGCCTACTAGCATGTCAAAGTGGAAGCTGGCCACCAGGCTCTCTCAGTGTGTACTTGTTACAGCAAGTACCTGTTACAGAGTCCTGGCTGCCCTCTGCCCCTCCTCCCCTACCCTAAACCTCTTCATCCTCTGAGCTGTGCTTCTCTTCCCCTGAATTCTGAATCCTCTATAACCCAGCCATTTGGCCACATATTTTCTTGATTCTCTCTTAGCCTCTTGATTCTCTTGGTTCTTCTTCCTCTCCTGGGGGAGGAGTCAATGCATTGTTGCTAAGCCTGACGCTCAGTGGGTTAGGTGTTATTATTGAGACAAAGTGTTATGAGCGTGCTGTGCCAGAAACATGGAAACATTTGTGTCCTCCCACAGTGTCATAATTTATTGAATGACAATAAATTCTGCTATGTTGGTTTCTGGTGTTGTAACTTACTAAGTAGTCCCAACTTCCCTTAATAACCTGCCCCTAACAATCACACATTGTTTGGGTCTAATCTTAGTGATTTCCTCTCTATCTACAGTCCTCCAAGCCTCTATGGTTAATTTTGGTCAACTAGTGGCTGGCTCCACCCTCCGACTACAAGCAATTTTTGTTAGAACACAATCAAAATATCACACACGTGTGTGTGGTGTGTTACAAAATGGCTACAAAAAGGATTAAAGAGGACACAGGGTTTAAAGAGGACTTGCAGAAGCTCACACACATGTTAGAATAGGTAATATGGTTGTGCTGGTTAGTTTTTTTTTGTCAACCTGACACAAGCTATAGTCATCTAAAGAGGGAACCTCACCTGAGAAAACATCTCCATAACATCCATCTATGATGCATTTTCTCAATTAGTTCTCAATGGTGGAGGGCCCAGCCCGACGTGGGTGGTATCATCCCCACGTTAGAGATTCTGGGTTCTATAAGAAAGCAGGCTAAGTAAGTCTTAAGGGGCAAGCCAGTAAGCAGCTCCCCTCCATGGCCTCAGCATCAGCGCCTGCCTCCAGGTTCCTACCCTGTTTGCACCCCTGTCTCAACTTCCTTCAGTGATAAATAGTGATGTGGAAGTGTAAGCCAAATAAACCCTTTCCTCTCTAACTTGCTTGTTGGTCATGGTGGGTTTTGTTGTTTGTTTGTTTTTTGTTTATCGAGACAGGGTTTCCCTGTGTAACAGCCCTAGCTGTCCTGGAACTAGCTCTTGTAGACCAGGCTGGCCTCGAACTCACAGAGATCCGCCTGTCTCTGCCTCCCGATTAAAGGCGTGCGCCACCACCGCCCAGCCATTCATGGTGTTTCATCACAGCAGTAGAACTCTAGTTAAGACAAGTTGGTACCAGGAATGTTCTATTGTTATGACAGACCTGACCATGTTTTGGGAAGGACTGTGGAAGGAAATTGGAGCTTTGGGCTAGAAAAGCCACTGAGTGTTGAGAGCCCAGTGGGGCATTTTGTAGGAGCTTGGAAGATGAGAACATTGAAGCAGTGTAGAGGATGGAGGCCTGACTTGCGGAAATTCGGAGGGCAGTTTAAAGATCCTGTCAGGACTCTTTGCTATTTTCATTAAGATTCTGTCATTCTGATCAGTTGGGACTGAGGAGTGGGCAGTGATGTTGATCACTGAAGTGAAGCCTTTGCATTCCTGGGACAATTCATGCTGGTCAGCTGGAGCTAAGACATTAGTGGTGATTTAAGAAGACACCACATCATTGAGGTGAGATCTTTTGAGAACTGTTTCCTACGGGTCAGCACATAGAAGCTGTGTTCCAGTTGTGGCTGAGGTTTTGTCTTGTGCTGGCAGCCACACTTGGTAGTGTCAGAATCACCCAGATGGTACTGGTTTCGAAAGAGTCATGAAGAGTAGCAGAAACTTGGCACTGTAAGAGGCCGGGAGAGACCATTGGTGAAGGTGCAGCCTCGGTGGCAGTGGAAGGCACAAGAGTGAAGGGGCATGCCAAGAAGTTGAGGCTTGGCACCATGAAGAGAGCCTAGGAGAGGTTATAGATGAAAGTGTAGCCCAGTCATAGCAAACGAGCCCAGCATTTTGGAGATGCCAACGCTGTAGGATGACCACCAAGAATAGCAGCAGCAGCAGCGAGTGGAGCAGTGGAAGCCTAGAGGGGCAGAGCCAACAAAGTGACCCAAGCCCTGTGGAGGAGTCCAGAAGATGGAGATGAACCCCAGATAGTAGACATTGCTTTGATCTGATCGTGAGTGTGCCCTGGTATTTCCCTGTTTAAGTAAGGGAGTATTTGCTTTATTTTTGATTTCACCAGAGCCCATGGTTGAGAGAACTTGAATTTGTATGTAATAGCGAGAACTGCCTGCAGGGAGCTGCTGCATCTAGGCACGCTCTTCCTGGCCGTGCTGGAGGAGCATCCCTGTGCATCATCCTGCAGCCAGCACAGTCCCCCTATTCTTTGCCTGTTGACTCAGATGCATGAGGACCCCTGAGTGGCAAGATGACATCTTAGCTTCTAGCTCAATGAAATCATTGTTGCTGTAGTTCCCTGGTGGAAGCATTCCTGTGGGGACCCAAGGCCTTTGGCCTTGCGGAGCCAAGGTCGTGAAACTGGGAAGCAAATATTTGGCTCCCTGGGGGCAAGGGAGAGTGAGCCAGCTCCTCCTCCACTCTTTTGCAGAGAGACAAGGAAGTGGCACTGTTTTCTTGCTGAAGATGAAGATAAGCGCATGTGACCTTTGCTTCTCACCGAGAAACAAATGGATTAACAAAAATAATAGAAAAGTGTGCATTGCTAAGCAGTGGCCGGAGCCTCTGGCTGTCTGCTTTTCTTCTGCGTTAGCCACAACAGTAGTGTTTCTGCCGTGCCTCGGCCGAACGCGTGGGACTAGGCTCTATTCTTTTCTGTACCCACGTACCAACGGGGTAATCTGCATTTCACCCACATAGCGTGTCATTCATTTAGTTACTACCTCATCCCATTGTTCACACATTCCCCACCCCCCTCACGCATTTGTTTATTTATTTGACACATGATTATTGGGGGAAAAAATCCAAGCAACAATTTTCTGAGCACTGTTCCAGATGTGGTGGTTATCCTTGTTACTCACCTTGACACACGTGCATCCCAGAGAACGTGCTGGATCAAGGATCCCTCAGTTCCTGACCTGAAAGTGAAAGGAAGGTGGGCTTTTTATCTCCTCCCTTACCATGGCTTTGATACACTGGTAACTGAATGAACGTGCCGTTGCCAACGAGTAGTGACAGCGTCCTTTCGAAGGCGCGCTACACTCTCCTCTTAACTGTTTCTCACAAGAACTGAAGGTTACACCTGGGTGTGGTGGCACACGCCTTTAATCCCAGCACTCGGGAAGCAGAGATAGATGGATCTGTGAGTTCGATGCCAGCCTGATCTACAGAGTGAGTTTCAGGACAACCAGGGCTACATAGAGAAACTATCTTTAAAAAAACGAAAAAACAAAAAACAAAAAAAGATCTTAAGGCGTCATACGAGCTTGACTCCTTGAACTAGAATAAGACATTTTAAACTGGAATAAGGAACTGCAGTCACAGAATTAAAGAACAAGGTGATGTGATCTTGTAGATATGGAAAGGCTTTTTTAAAAATAAGGTCTTAATATGTAGACCACGCCGGCCTGGAACTCACAGAGGCCCCGCTGCCTCTCCCTCCCAGGTGCTGGGATCAAAGGTGTCCACCGTCAGCAAACACTTTATGAACTTCCTGATAACAGGTGTTTGGCAAACAATACAGAACTTCCTCAACCCTAATCTACAAAAGGTGTACAATGGCTATCCCAGTCCACTGGGCAGTCATGGTGACTTTCCCCTGATGCTAGGAGCAAAGCTGTTCTCACAGTGTTCGTGAGCACAGAGGTTCTAGACAGTTCCATGTCAATGAAAAAAGAAATGCAGAAAGACCTGAAACAAAGCAAAACTGTCGTTCTTCACGGATGGCATTCTGTGGCACAGGCCCCAGCCCCTCGCATCTATCTCAGCCCCCAGGTCTGGTCTGGACTCCAAATCCCACTCCCCAGGGTATTTAAAGGAGTTCCCCAAAGAGGAACACGTGGTCTCCCTTTCTTTCTCCTGGTGGTCGCCTTCTGGTGGCTTCCTGGTTCCCCCAATGGGCCTCCTGAGAGCACAGAACTTCCCTTAAACCTGGATATTTCTTAATTTGGCTTGTTTTGATTTGACTTGATTGGGAATTTTGCATCGGCAGGGAGCTCGTGTTAGGAAATATTCCTAACAAGAGACAGGTGAATCGGTTTGAGTTTGAGACCAGCTTGGTCTACAAAGCAAGTTCCAGGACAGCCAGGGCTGTTACACAGCGAAACCCTGTCTCAAAAAACCAACAAAGCAAAACAAAACAAAAATCCTGTGGGATATACAAAAGCATTCTAGAATAAATAAATTAACAATGTAGAGTGATAGAACTTACATCCCCATGCATTAGCCATGAAAATGAAAATTAAAGACAAACACTCTTATCTAACCTATCTCAAAAACATTTATACCTGGGAATCAATCTAATAAAATATGTGCAGTTGTATTAAAACGTAGAAAAACAGAAAACACTGCTGATAAAAACAGAGAAGCCCCAAATAAGAGCATTGGTTTCTGCTCACAGATCAAGACAAGAGACTTAATGTTCATATGGTGTCCACAGCTGAGCTCAGATGAATCCCAGCAGGTTCCTAAGAACAGAAACTGATGACATCATTCTAAATGCCAAGATTTTCAAAGGATCCAGAATATTCAAAACAGTTTTGAAGAGAAGCGCAGCTAGAGAAACACACGACCAGATGCACAGCTGACTTCAGAAACAGGAATCAGGCAACTCAGGGAAAGGCGGAGACACAGATCACAGAGACAGGTGCACGGTCTGGAGGCAGGTCTGGTCACTCACCTGCCAAGTCCGCCGGATGGAGAAAGCAAAACCTTTTATGGAATTTCTTTAAAGATGCACTTTATGTGGATGAGTGTTTTGTTTGTGTGTCTGTGAACTGCGTCCACATGCCTGATGCCCAGCCTTCAGGAAAGGGTTCTGGATCGCCTGGAACTGGAGTCATGAGAGGTTGTGAGCTGCCGTGTGGGTGGTGGAAACCTAACCCTGGTCCTCTGTGAGAACAAGTGCTTACCCCCTGAACTCTCTCCCCAGCCCAGCCATCTTTCAGAACAGGTGTTTTGGAGGGGTTGGGGGGTGGCACTTGAGAGGTGATGACAACAGTTAGGACTGTACATTATTTCTGCAGGGGTTCCCACCTCCTGTGTCGGGCTCAAGACCTCTGAACTCTGAGGACACCGGCACTCATGAACCTACACACACACACACACACACACACACACACACACACACACAATATTAAAAACAAATGTTTTGATTCAATTGAATATATGTAGGTAAATTAAAAGGAATCTGACTTCTTTTTATGCTTCTATATAATATCCTGTTTCCGGAAGAAAATATAGAAAAAAATACGAATGACCCTTGGGTAATCAAAAAGTTCTTGTGGAAGACATAAATACACTATAAAGTAAAGCACACTTAAGTATGGGCATGTACACTTATAGGCTTGGCTAATCCGAAAGCTGAGGTGGAGAATAAATTGAGTCCAGGAATTTGAGTGCTGCCAAGACAACACAGCACATCGAGTGGCAGGGGCCGTGGGTGATAAACAGAATTTGAATTTTGTGAAAATTGAAAATCTCTGTTCCTCAAAAGATTAAGAGATTTAGATAATTAACAGGCGAGAGGTGGAGGAGAGCTTTGCCGCACACGCAACTGCAAGGCTAGGATCCGTCATGAACAACTCCAAACTAATAACTGCACTTCAAGCCGTGGACACCACATAGGAACAGGAGGATGAAAGGCGCTTGGCGGCGTGCGTCAACACAGGTGCCAATTAAAAGCCGGTGAATATCATTAGAACGACGGTCACGTTAATGAGGGCGCCATGTGGAGCAGCTAATTGCGAGAACTCACTGCAGCTTCTGCTTGAGTCAAGCATGCATCTCTCATGGCCAAGGCTGTAGAGCATATACTTAGTGTGCACAAAGCCCCAGCATTCAACTCCTCTCTCCCCAAACCAAAAGCCCCCAAACCTAACATGCATCTTTGCTAAGATCTAACAATTCCACTCTTACCCAAGGGAACAGAGAATTCTGTGTTCCCTCAAACCCTTGTTCTGGAATTTACAACACTGACCAAACTGGATGCAATCCCATACAGGAAACAAGCAAAATGAGCAGTAGTCAGGAAGTGAGCTAGGAAGGCATGGTGTCCACACAGTAGGACACAGTTTAGTAACAGTGACTGACAGCAGACACAAGCAACAGCGTCACTGAGCACCAGGGAAGCCCAGCACCAAGGGGTAGACTGCATGGAGGGTAGGGCTTTGGGGACAGAGCTAAGAAGCGTTTGATTGGAAGGGCATAGAAGGAATCTTCCAGGGTGATAGACAGAAAATGAGATGTTGATGTACGGAAGAGTGATAGTCCACTGATCAAACAGAAACCCTTCTTCTTTTGTGCTGGTCATAAGCAAACCAGAGAAAAAACTCAGGAATGAATGGTTTCCCTTTCTCTTCCTGAGTTTAGCTTGGGCTCTTTTCCTGCTGTGGAAAATAGGAGCCCCTTCTGCTGTGGGTAGGCAGTCCAGCTGGGGGTAGGCAGCCCAGCTGCGGGTAGGCGGCCCAGCTGCGGGTAGGCGGCCCAACTGTGGACAGGCCATCCAGCTATAGGCTTCCAGCCTTTCATGACCTCTAGGGTTCGCCTTCTCTAAGGGCAAACACTCTGGAACTCAAGTTTCCCCGCATGTGGTCTGGGGAAGGCCTATTTTGCATGATTCGCAGATAGAAGAACTTCAGCCATGTACGTGTACTGTGACATACAGGCTAAGCTAGGCCCTGCCCATCCCATCCATGAAGCTGCAGCCCACACGGAAGGAGCCTGATGAGCTTGGGCCAGCGAATAGGTCAATAGGCCCTGCCTCTCCCATCATACAGTCATCATCCCTGTCCTTCTAGGCTACAAATTTGTTGCAGAAAGTATTTTAATGTGCACAAAAGCATATGAAGAAAATTACGCGAGATGACTTCACCATCATCATTGGGTTCCTCCTTTGCTACATACTTTCTTCAAAATTGTGATTATAGTGTATAGTCCATGTCAATATATTTGCAATTAATGCATACCAAAAGGATCCGTGCAATGAAATATTATTTTGTGACACAAGGTTTAATTACTGTATGGTAGCCCATCATATGAAAGTTTGATTATGACACAGTGTCCCATCATATGAAGCTTTGGTTACTGCATGGTATCCCATCATATTAAGGTTTGATTACTGCATGGTATCCCATCATATGAAGCTACTATAATCTATCAAATTGGGTGGGTGTTTTTGAAAAATATCTCCAGACTTTATAAGGTGGTGAGTATTTTGTGCTTGTAGATATTTTCCCAACATCTCCCAAGCATGTGTTCAGGTGGGGATGCCTCTCAGGGTGTTCTGAGAGAGAGATAGCTCATCCAAGGACCTTCTTGGCTAGAGAGCCCAAAAGGAACCTGGGAAACAAACACCTGATGTGGGATTCCCCTCTGTATGCTGTGAATACCATTGGTTAATAAAGGAACTGCTTTGGGCCTATTGCAGAGCTATGGGGGAGCAGAACTACATGGGGAAAACTGAAGTGAATGCTGGGAGAAGGAAGGCAGAGAAAGAAGTCATGAAGCCGCTGGAGACAGACGTGCTGGAACTTTAGTAGTAGGCCACGACCTCGTGGTGATGCACAGATTAATGGAGGTGGGTTAAATTAATATGTAAGAGTTAGCCAATAAGAATCTAGAGTTAATGGGCCAAGCAGTGATTTAAATAATATAGTTTCTGTGTGATTATTTTGGGCTGAGCAGTCGGGAACAAACAAGCAGCCTCCTGCACCAAACACCTAACTGCCGCCAGTGCTGGGTTACTAGTGACCCTCTCACTGGCCAGAAGATAGCGTCCAGGACAGAGCCTTTCCTGGCAGGACATTGTGCATCCTATGTATGACAGGCACATGACAGTCTATTCAACAACGATTCTTTTAGGGGCTGGGGAGGTGGGTGGCTCAGTCAGTTAAGCACTTGCTAAGCAAGCATGAGGATCCACGCTCAGGTCCCCAGCATCCATATTAAAGCCAGGCGTGGCAGTGTGTGTGTGGGGGACCCCATTGCTGGACATGGGGCATGGAGAATGGAGACAGAATTCTCTGGCTAGCCATCCTAGTCAGGCGGGAAAATCCAGGTTTGGTGAGAGATCCTATTTCAAGAAATAAGGTGTCGAGTAAATGAGAAAGACATGCACACGCGTGTGTGCACAAACACACATGAGCATGCACACGCACCACCTCTGCATGCACAAACATACTTTTGTGGGAAGATAAGCAGTTGCTGTTGAGTAATAGCAAACTGTAGTGTTGTTTCTCTGGTTTAATAAGTCTCTGTTCTGGTGAGCTTCACAGAATATGGTGTTCCGCTGGCCAGAGGGGCTGGGAGCAAACGATGTGGAGAAACCTGCTCCAGGAACGGCTCCCGGTCACTTCTCTCATCCACCAGGGCAGACGGGCTCGCTGGCACAGTGTGCTCTGGCGGAAAGCCGCATTCTCTCTCATCTTTGCCGTGTATGCATCTCACCCCAGGTGATTATCTGTGCAAAGCAGTGTGGGTATGAGGAGACTCAGAGACACTGCGTCCCACCTGGTCGTTTTACAGATATAATGTGGGGTGCCGGAAGGACCATGGGGTCTGTTTTTATCTCCTTTGGTATCAGTGCAGGCAGGACCCCTGGCTTCCTAGTCTCTCTTTTTAGTGCACTACACAAGTTACAAAGGACCTCTTTGGTGTGAGGGGTGACTTTGGTCACCTGTGCCACTTGATCCCCAGTGAACTGTGTGGGCCTTTTCAAGTCACGGAGTTTTTCAGAGGATAGGGAGAAGAAGAATATTTGCTCAATCTCAAGCAGAGGATCTCCTTCTGTGCGGCCAGTGAGCTCTGTTGGAGAAGGTCCTTGGCACAAGTGCCACCTCAGCCCTGACCGCCTGTCTGGGTGCCCAGGACAGGAACAATCCTAGGGCTGCTTCCTCCCCAGTGAGAGCCCAAGGCAGAGTTCAAGGAGCCCACTTCCCTTTGTCCCCTGTGTGCTTGGTGCATTGGACATTCTCTGGGATGGGCTTTTTCTGCCGAGAAGCATGGGCTCCCAGTTGGCAGACATGGAAGAAGGCGCATACATGTATAACATCAGAGAGGAGCTGAGTGACCGAAAGACACATCGGACAGGAGGAAGCCTGCCTGGCATGCTGTAGGCCAGCCAGGAAGGTTCCTGAGGAGTTTCCCATGTTCTTATTGTTCCTTCATACTCTGACAACACGACTGGGCTGGAAGCCAGCAGAAGGTGTGAGCCCTTTTTCCACTTTTCTCTTGGAATCCTAGGGAATTCACCAAAATTCTTCTTCACAGGGGCTTTTACCTGTGAAGCGAGGACGCCATGTCCACTAGCTACACAGGTAAATGAGAAGACAGACTACCCTGGAGAGATGGCTAGGGGCTGCATCTCCATGTGCTGACTGTGTCCTGAGGGGGGTCGGATGGCTCCAGATACCGGAAGGTTCTGTGTAGCTCAGACCTCAGATGTCCTTGGCTCTCCCACAGCCTGGCAGTGTTCGGCTCCACCCAGGTCTGAGGCCCCAGGCACCAGGTCTCACCCTCGGATCCTCTCAGCTTTCATTCACGCATTTCTGAGCTGCAGCTTTGACCCACAGAGGAGGGCGGGAGCCCACAGCCTCCGCATTCTGCTGGCTCACTAGGGAGCAGCTTGGGAAGCAACTATAATTTAACCCAAATCTCAAGGGGCATTGCAAGTTCAGGGCACCATCCTGGGCACTGAATAATGGCTATGGTTGTGAGTAGGGACTTAAATAGCCTTTTCCCTCCAGGATAATGGCCAGACACTGTCAGGAAGTTGCTCAATGTCAAATCTGAGTCCAGGACTCAGTAGAGTTCAAAAAGATAGAACGGAGTAGGTTGAATGCCAGTCTCGTTGGGATGAATTTGAGCCTTTGTTTAAAATGAACTGTTTTGGGGCAGAAAATGCACACTCTTGCAAACCCTGAGAGAGGCCAGAGTCCACTGTGGAGAGTGAAAGACGTTAGGAGGGTTTTTGTATCGGTTCCTAGTCACTGTCTTTGAAAAACGCCCTACTTCAGAGGACCAGGACCGACAGTGGGGCTGGATATGGGTCAAAGGCCCTCGCTCACGGGGTGCCACTGGAATCCCCGCCCTGGACAGCGGTCTCTCAGCACCCTGCGGATAGTTTCCAAGCTGGAGTTCCCCACGCAGGTGGGGGAAGCTGCTATGGAAACCAGAGTGAGACAGGAAGGATAGTGGAATCCGGGAGTGGAGCCTAACGGGTGGAGGGGATGGGGGGAAAGTTGTGAGGAATCCAGACAGGCGCATGAGTGTGTGCCTTGGAATGTAGAATGGACAAGCTGCTCCTTTCAGACTCCCTGTGCCATGGGAGAGCTGACAAGGACGGCTATGTCTCTTGACCGCCCTGCCTCGCTTCCATTTTGGGTTTGTCCCCTTGTTCTCTGTGGCAGAAAGTCAATAGTCTTAGACACAGCCGCAGGGATGCCAGTTCCCTACATCAGAGGGACAGCAAAGCTGTCTCCACAGTGCTCTTCCAGGGCGTTGCCTGTAAGATCTACAGTAGATGGGGAACCCCAGGACACATGGTTATAATTATAATACGGTGGCCTGCCCTGTCACCTGGGTACCCTGTCCCTGTAAGACATAAGCTCCACCCACTCCCAATCTCCTCCTTCCTGCCCAGGGAGCTGGTCTCAGTCCTCTTCCTCTCTCTCTCTCTCTCTCTCTCTCTCTCTCTCTCTCTCTCTCTCTCTCTCGCTCTCTCTCTCTCTCTCTTGTCCTACTGAGGAAGCAGCTTTCTGTCTCTCCCCACCCTTCTTCTCTCTCCCCTTCCCCTCCTCTCTCTGTCCCTGTCTTTCTCTCTCTCTCTTCCCCCCCAAACCCTACCCTCCCAACACGCACTAAAGAACTCTTCATACCCAAGCTCTATCTGAATGGCATTTCTATCTGTCCCTTACCTGCCACAGGACCCGCCAGGGTCACTCTCACCATAAATCATAACACGCGTGAAGGACAGCTCAGCTCAGGTGAAGGACTTCTCCACACAGAGGAAGGGTGGACACACTCCTACATTCCGACACAGGAGGGAACGCTCTTCAGTGTCCCAATCTCTAAAACACACATGTGCTTAATATTTAGTTGAACATTGTTTAGCTATCGCTACATATGTTTATACTTGCTCATTTAGTGCATGTGTGTCATACTACATGTATGGAGGGCAGAGGGCAACCTGAGGGAGTCTGTGTCCTCCCTCTGCCATGTAGGATCCAGGGACTGAACTCAGCCCATCGGCCATGTCAGCAAACGCCTATAGCCACCGAACCATCTTGCTAGCTGCGCGATCATTTCAAAATCGACTTTGTGCTTTTAGAGTAGTTTTAGCGTCACAGGAAAAACGGGGAGGAAGATGTAGAGATTTCCCGTGGGCCTTCGGGCAGGGCCCTGCTCCCCTCTCCTGAATGCCCCCTGGAACATTTGCTGCACCAATGAGCCTCCTGTAATTGGCGTCAGTTTGTAAATGGAGACTGTTCTTTCCTTCCTGGCTGCCCAGAGACGAATAATCACACAGAAACTATATTGATTACAACACTGTTCAGCCTATTAGCTCAGGCTTCTTATTAACTAACTCTTCCATCTTAAATCAACCCATTAATCTGTGTATCTCCATAAAGCTGTGGCCTACCAGTGAGGTTCTGATGTGTCCTCCTTGGGCAGCTACATTGCATCTCTCTGTCTCTGCCTACTCTCTCTATATAACTCTGTTTGGATTTCCCACCTGGCTTTACTCTGCTAAGCCATTGGCCGAAATAGCTTTTTTTTTATTAACCAATGGACATATTCATAGCATATAGAGGGGAATCCCACATCAAGCCTCCACCTATCCATCATCACCCACATTTGGTTAGGGTTCACTCTTGGTGTCCCTCAAGAGTACAAAGACACATGCATATGTGAATTTTCCCCACCCTAAAAGCCCCCAGCTTCTGCCTGTTCATCCCTCTGTTTTTTTTTTGTTTGTTTGTTTGTTTTTGCCTAACAAAATAATGGAAATTATCAGCTTAGAAAGAAAAGGGGTTTGCTTGGGCTCTCAGGTCTGGAGGTTTCGGTCCTCCGTGGGTTGACCTGTGGCTTTCAGGCCTGTGCTGGTGCAGCACTGTGAACAGGAACTCAGGAAAGACCCTGTGTCTGTAGACTGACTAATGGATTAGACTTCAGTGCTGTGGAGAGCTGGAATGTTAGAGGGGCAGAGGTCAATTACCTTATCTTGGGCTACTTCTCGCTCTCTGGAGCAGTAATTGCCCATCCACCTCTGGAAGACTAGCACCTAGTGACTAACAGATAAAACCTATAAGACTCTATTAACAGACCCACAACTGCCATCAGATAGCATCCTGGGCCGACAGAAAGCTTCTCCCATCTCACGCTTCCTGCCTCTCTGATGTCCCAAGTTTAATGTATTTTAAACATGTCTTGATTTATGTCTTTCTTTTTACAGTTTTTGTAAAACTAAAGCTTCGTGAAACTGCTTCCATGTTGAAATTTGGAATTTGGGGCAAACTAAATCTGTGCTCCTGGACCGTGGTCACTCAAAATGCCCCAGAATAAACTATCTCTTGTTCCCTGTAAGAGTATAGCTACAGTTTTCGCATTGACAGAACCATGCGTTGGGACCACACAGCAGAGGAGGCTTGTTCACCTCACACCCATCAGGGGTGAAGAGTCAGACAAGAAGAGCCCATAGTCCCCCCTTTCATTCCACACTGACAAGCTTCTAGCCTTTCCCACCAGGCCTCACTCACCATAGTGCCTAGCTGAGGACCATGCCCTCAACCCAGAGGCTTTTGCAGAACATCCAAGGTTCAGCCTGCAGCACTCCCTCCCACCTGACTGTAGAGAGCCCCTGGCCTTCCACCTCTACGGTCTTGGCTCTTCCAGAGCACTGTCTGTAGCTGAAGTCAAGGTTGACTTCTTTCACTTTTCAACATACATGGAAGGTTTTTACTCCTTTTCATGGCTTGAGAGTTCTTTGCTTTAAAAATAACGTCCCATTTTGGCCATTCCACTGGTTCATGTATTTGCCTGAAGGGCATCTGGGTTACTTAATTGATTACTGATTATTACTAAAGCTGTGTATGAGCACCCACAGGAAGCTTGCTAAGTGCCAACTCCTTCGGAGGTGGAGTTAATGGTTTTCTCAGCCTTAAGTCTGTGGGCACCTTTCGGTTCCTGGAAGAACAGGTTATTAAGTCAAGGAAGTTTCCTTCCATGCTCGATTCTCTGGGAGAGCTGATGTATTCAGAGCTGAGCAGAAAGAGTTCACATTTGAGCTCTGAGCATTCCCTGTGTTCTGGGCAACACTTCAGGTGTCTGTGGGAAGAAGAAGCCCATGAAGCTATATAGAGCTGGCCTAGGACTGGAGCCCAGTACATCACGAGGCCTTTATTCCAAATTTCTTCAGGAGAAATTCCTCCAGTGGGACTGGAAGGGAGGGAGGCAGATGTCAGAGGAGACCCCATAGCAGGGCAGATGTGGTGCTGAGGTCCCAGCAGCAGCGTCAAGCCTATTGTCTGCCGCCTACATCTGAGCTCAGCTCATCTCTGAAGCCCATAGACTCTCAGGGAAAGCACGTAATGACATAATGAAGAGAAACGTGTTGTTTCTGCTCTTTGAGACAAGAACTAGAGTGACAGATGGGGTGGCAGAGTTCCGCTTCTTCATCCTTCATCCCCATCTCACAGCCACTTCTGCCCCCTGTTGCTGTCCCCTCCTGAGTGCCAAGGGGGACTGGTGTGGTTTCCTGTGACTGGCTGTGTTAGGACCGTGAGGACACAGGAATCTTGCTTCATGTTTGCCCCACTCTCTGCCAACTGAGGATCTTCGACTGTTTAAATTCTGTGTCCCTCTTAAGTGGGGAAACTGGGAATCTGATTCAGTTACCCCAAACTAGGTCAATAAAACCCTGTCCCGTCCCAGTGGGCAGCATCTGTCCTTTGTAAATTATGGCTCTTTATCCTGGATTTATTTTCCCCACAACAGGGTAGATTCCTGCCAGGCTAACAGCTGGGAATTGTCTTACAGGATGGCACCATCTTTGTTGGGCAGGGTTGATGGCTTCCTGGCAGTGGCCCACAGCAGGTTCTCACTAATATATTTGCAAATGAGAAGAGAACTGGAGAGTGGGGATCCAATTTGCTCTGTCAATCACCCCGGATTTTCTCTTTGCATGGCCCACAGAGACAGGCAGATTTGCTACAACTGAGCAACTTTCTGGGCCGGCTCAGGGACCGGCAGAGTCAAGGGGGGCCACACGGTCCCACTCTTTGTGTGTGGATGGAAAGGGAGTTTCCAGGAGCGGGTTCTCATATCACTTGGCAGTGCCAGACAAACCCCTGTGGGAGTAACACAGCCCGGTGCCCAGGGCTTGGAGTTTGAACTCCACACTGCAACTATAAACATAAAAGGTAGCAGACACGGCAGGAAAGAATGGCTTAGCGAAGCAGAGGTTTACTGAATCAGTTCAGCCAGGCTGTGACGGAGGCTGGGTAAGCTGAAGCCGTTATGGGCATGAGCTGGCCCAGAGCCCCAGGCTGCCATACTTCATAAACGCATGATGTTTGGATTTTGCTTGCTTTCTGTATAACCCATGTTCTTTAACATGTCCAAAATGTTTAATTGTTCATGTTTTTGTATCTCTTTAATCAATAATTTTGTCTCATCTTTCTTTTTATTCCTCATGTAACAAATTTTGAAGAAGCCTAAAAAACAAATGGATGTTATTTAAAGTATCCAAAATTAACAGATGACGTTATTTATTTATTTTTGGTTTTTTGAGACAGGGTTTCTCTGTAGTTTTAGAGACTGTGCTGGAACTAACTCTTGTAGACCAGACTGGCCTTGAACTCACAGAGATCCACCTGCCTTTGCCTCCTGAGTGCTGGGATTAAAGGTGTGCGCCACCATCGCCCAGCTCAGATGAAGTTTTATTTTAATCTCCAGGATAAGAAGTGATTTTTTTAAAGCCAGGTGGTGTAGTGATATTTTATTTGTATTTTAATAAATAAAGCTTGTCTGAAGATCAGAGTGCAAAGCCAAGTCACTAGAGGCCAGGAAGTGGCGGCACACACCTTTAATCCTAGAGTTTGGGAGTCACACACCTTTAACCTCAGCACTGGGGAGATGGAGACAGGAGCAATATGACTGGTGAAGAGAGGAGTATAAAGGGGAAAAGACAGGAAGGAACTCACTGGAGTACGGAGTCTGAGGTTTGATGGAGACACACTGCAGTCTAGGCAGTCTGAGGATTGTCCCTTCCGTCTGAGCATTGGTAGAGGTAAAAGGTCTCCCTAGTGGCTTACTGCTCTGCTTCTCTGGTCTTTAGCTTTAACCCCTGTATCTGTCTCTGGGTTTTTATTATTCAAGCTACTTTATTATTCAAGCTACAGGGTGGTGATCATGCACAACTTTAATACCAATACTTGGGAAGCAGAATATACATTCTATCTATCTATCTATTTATCTATATCTATCTATCTATCTATCTATCTATCTATCTATCTATCTATCTATCTATTTGCATACAGTATGTGCATATGCACACAAAACCCAAACCAGTGACTTGCTTTGAGTAGCAGGTTGGCACCTGAATGTTATCCTGTAACCTGCAGGTGAGGCCAAGAGAAGTCTATGGCTTTTGTTCAGAATACTCCTTCAGAGAAGCAAGCTATGGGGAATCCTGAGCTGTAGAGGCTGGAGGCCCTCAGCACCCAGCTGCAGGCAGGTGCACCATCTCAGGCCCTCAGCACCCAGCTGCAGGCAGGTGCACCATCTCAGGCCCTCAGCACCCAGCTGCAGGCAGGTGCACCATCTCAGGCCCTGAGCTCCCAGCTGTAGGCAGGTGCACCATCTCAGGCTCTGAGCTCCCAGCTGCAGGCAGGTACACCATTTCAGGCCCTGAGCTCCCAGCTGCAGGCAGGTGCACCATCTCAGGCCCTCAGCACCCAGCTGCAGGCAAGTGCACCATCTTAGGCCTTGAGCTCCCAGCTGCAGGCAGGTACACCATCTTACATTTTCCCGTGCACCGAGCCCCAGCCCCGAATCTACAGCCCAGGGAAATCAGAGGAAACAACCCAGGATTCAGATGACCAGATTAAGATGGTCTGTAACACAGCAAGACACAAGAGCAGCTCCTTCTCCAAGGCTGTGTGCTTAGAACAGGGTTCTCCTGACCCAGCATAGCTACCGCAAAGTCTTCACTTCTCTTTTTTGTTGGCAGAGTGGACTCTCCCCAGAGGACCAGAGGACCTCAGAGAGAGCTCCCTCAGATGGGATGCCAAGAACCCAGCTCTTCCCTGGGAAGTTTAGGGTGGGACTGGCTTAAGCTTAGATGGATCCAGGATAAGTCAGGCATTCCTTACAACAAACAAAACAAAACAAAGCAGGACATTCCTCTAAGTACATCTCCTACTTGTTCTTATCTGGAATTGAAATTGAATTGGGCTACCTTGCGTTTCCCTGGAAGGCTCAGAGAGCAGCTACTGCACAGTGCTGGTCTTCTCTGTGTTTGTTGATTGTACTCTGTAAACATCCTCCTTAGATTGTCCTGTTACTTCCCTCCCCAGTGACACCTCTTGACTTGGGGGAGAGACACAGGGCAAAAGTTAGGAACCTTGGGGCTGGAGAGATGGCTCAGAGGTTAAGAGCACTGGCTGCTCTTCCAGAGGTCATGAGTTCAATTCCCAGCAACCACATGGTGGCTCACAACCATCTGTACTGAGATCTGGCGCCCTCCTCTGGCGTGCGGGCATACATCAAGGCAGAATGTTGTATACATAATAAATAAATAAATCTTTAAAAAAAAAAAAAAGTTAGGAACCTGGGTGAGCCTCTCTGATCTGAACCACGGGTGTGCTTGTGTGGTCCCAGGCACTTAGCTATAGTGAGGATGGGTACCTGCTCCACAGGCAGTGTGGAGCAAGAAGACATTCTGCAAGAAGAGCTTCTGCTCAGTTAGAGTTGGCTCCGTGGAGCTGCGAGGTCTCCTAGGGAAACCCACAGGATGCCTTGGTCCGGTGGCACATAGATTCCGTGCTGCAGGGGTTGGTTCATCTTTGCCTTTTTCCTCCGTTCCAGAATTCTGATTTGTCAGTCTGTCATAGGCCTGGGTGTAAACAGAAGTTTCTGTCCCACCTGATCCTGCAGTCCCAAAGAAACACACTGAGGCTTATAATAATTATAAACTGTTTGGCATATTAGCTCAGGCTTATTATAAGCTAGCTCTTACAACTTAAATTAACCTATAATTCTTGTTTATATTTAGCCACTTGGCTGGGTACCCTTTCTCAGTGAGGCATTCTCATCTTGCTTCCACTGCGTCTGGCTGGTGACTGACTCTCTGCCTTCCTCTTCCCAGAATCCTCTTAGTCTGGTTGCCCCACCTATACTTCCTGCCTGGCTACTGGCCAATCAGTGTTTTATTAAACCAATACAATTGACAAATACAGTGTACAAAAGTATTATCCCACACCTGGGGAGAGCAGAGCCCAAGAGGGGGTTGTAGGATGAAAAGGTGATCAGCCAGTCATCAGAGAGGTTATGGAGAAAGTCATCATTAAGTTTGGAACTTAGCAAAGAAGTAGCTCTGAGAATAAACAGAACCCAGGTGCCCCATAGTAGGTGGCAATGCTAGGGACAGGGGACTAAGATTTTCTTGGTCATCACTTATGAAAACACCTTGACGATCAGGTGTGGGGTCACACAAAGACAAAATGGCCTGTCTTTAGGTGTGTTCAGCACAGTGAGCAAGCAAGAGGTTAGAGTAAGGCTAAGTTAAACCAGGAACCAAAGGCTTCAGGACAATGCTGGTCAGAAGGAGGTCTTCTCAAGTGAAGAGGGTCAGGGCACCCAGGATCCATGGTCCCTTTTCTCCCCTTTGCCCCTTGTCTGGACTGGGCTGTAAAGAGACTTCCCACTTTTGCTGACATGCCTCTGCATGAGCAACTGCAGTCGGATATTCAGAGGGACTGATCTGATAGTTCCTCTGAGGATACAGGGCCCGACGTAGCTCTTACCCTCCCCCAGACAGGAGACTTGAGGGCACAGGGAGGGTATAGGGCTGAGTCAGAGTATGGCCTGCTGACCGTCGCTACTGCAGAGAAATGTTTTCTGGTCTCCCTGGAGGAGCTGCTGTGTTAGCTATGCAGTGTCAGGGGGGAACTAACCAGCTTGTACTTCAGACCAGACAGAAAAGAACAGTGCACCTAGTAATTTTCTTCTTCAGAGAACCTGGTAACCAAAGGGCTGTGGGCTGCGCGGTGTCCAGAGATGAGGTGGCGTGGATGTGATTGCTGTTGTCACTCATTAGTGGACTCCAACCTCATCCTGATGGTTTCTTGGTCTGGGACCTCAGTTTCCCTCTGAGCATGACTTCGTGACCATACACACAGAGAAGGAGGGGGAGGAGTGGCCGACTCAGGACTCATCCCTCCTTTTGCATCCAGTCCAGGATTCAATGATGAATTATATTCTTTTCTGTGCCTGGGGTTAGGATCCTGTGGTAAAGAGGGAGTAGCCCATCATGCAACTGGTCGGAAAACAGTAAATACTTATGGGGCTTGCAGCTAAATTATTTAGTACAGTGCATAAATTCTGGAAGGGCCTAGAGAAAGGGACATTGCCGTTTTATTTAAGGGCCAGCTTCTACGGGGCTCCAACTGCCCATATACCAGACACCTCCCAGGTACGCCTCCTTGTAAAGTAAACTGCAAGTCTGGTAGTGTATTGCTCTCTGCCTCAAGGACTCGGGTCATCTCTGACCTTCAGCCCACAGTCCCCAATAGATAGCATCTAGCCCCTACATTCCCTCGTGGTTGCAAAGGGGTTGCTGCAACCATTATATCTGCATTCTGTCCTACTCTTTCAAGCCGTTGTCTGAGAAGTCTCACCCAATTTGTCCTACAGATCAGCTATCCCTAAAGGGGCACGGGAAGCCGATTAACCCAAGGGCAGGCCGTTGTTCTGGTACATGGGAGTTTCAGGACTGGCCAGCAAGGCAGGAATGGCTGTGAGTTGCACAGACCTGAACATGTGACTGTGGGTGACATATACAGTGTCCTCTCTATTCCCCACCCCCTTTCCCATGTCACCTTGGGCCACAGTTCACATGTGATGCGTTTCCCACAGTGGAGCTTAGGTATTTGATTGGCTGGGTGATGATCTCGTTTGCTGCGATGTCTCCACTGCTAACTGCAGAACCTGGACCTAGAGAGGATTCCACAGGTCACAGGGCAGGGGGACACAAAGGTTGGTATAGCGTGCGTGCGTGCATGCGTGTGTGTGTGTGCACGCACGTGTGTGCTGTATATTATATAACATAATGGGCGGATTCAGGATTAGCCTCCCATGTGTTTCCTTACCGCCATAGGCATCTTCCTAAACAAATGCCAGGAGAGATGAGGGCAGAAAGGGAGGAGACAGTTGGGGTGGGGGAGGGCTGGCGGCAGATTATGGCTGCCTTACCCACTTCCCTTTGTTTTGTTCTACACCCTGCAATTTAGCCAGACGATCACTTTTCTGATTAAAGTCCATTGCTGTAATGACCGTCTTTCTCTCAAACCAGAGGATCTCTCGCTGTCCCCCCTCCCCATTTATTTTTAAGATACTCTCACTGTGTAGGCCTGGCTGGTCTGGACTCATTCTGTAGACTAGCTTGGCCTTGGTCATGAATCGTCTCTCCTGCCTCTGCCACCGGGGTGTCAGGATCACAGGTGTGTACCACCGTGTCCAGCCCAAGAAATCTCTCCTCAGATGCCTCAGTAACTGGGTTCCCCTGTCTACGTGTAGCGAGGGAGGAGGGCATGTTTCCCCTCACATGTGAACACAAACATGGAGAAGGACCTGGTGAGCATCTGTGTCTGGGTAGGGTCTCTCCTCTCTCTATGTAATCACCAGAGTTCTTATGAGAGTAGGGGAGGGGAGGAGATAGAAAATAAAGCAGTGAGAAAGAGCAGTGTGTCCCCAGCCTGCTTCCTATGGTCTCTGGGTAGCTCAAGCTTGGGAAAGTAAACTTTCCAGACTTCTAGAAAGGCAGATGGAGGTAATGCCACTCCAATGAATACATCCTTGGCTAACCCATTTTCAGAGTAACAAAAGAATATGAAGCCAGACCCAAACCTAGGAGCATAGAGCCCAGACCCAACCATGGGAGCATGGAGGAGCCTGGACCCCAATCTAGGAGCACTGAAGAGCACATATCCAAACCTTGGCTCATGGTTTCAGAGGGTTCACTCAGTGGACAGCTTTCTCCATGGTTTCCCGAGCAGTGGTAAGGTGCAACATGAAGGAGGAAGGTAAGGCCGAACAAAGTGGCTCTCCTCATTGTGGTCAAAGGAAGGGAGGGGCTGAGAATGAAGCTGAGCCCTTTCAGATCAAACCCCTCCCCTCTCCAGGATGCACTTCCTCCAGCTAGGCCTCCTCCCAAGAACTCCATCGAATTATGAGCCTATCAAGGGATTGACCGTTTGATTAGGATACAATCATTCCTATCATTAGGATACAATCAAAGCCCCACAAAACCTTTAATGCATGAGCCTTAGGGGGAAGTGTCCATTGAAACTGTAACGAATGGCTACTGTGTGCTCACAGCTGGTTCCCTCCCAAGGCTGTGGTGCCTGTGGTTGCATTTTGTCATCTGCTGAGCATGTGGTACTTTCCTCCCCTCCCCACACCTGACTCACTCTACTTGGAAAGTTGTTCCCTGGCATCTGTTGCTGTGCCTACCGCTTGGAATCTGAGAAGGAACAGGCCTAGCTCAAGCCTCTTCTGTCTGCCAAAGCTGTATGTACAACCCTTGCCCCAAAGGGGTCTCAACTCTCACTCTGGAATTTCCCTTTTCAAAAGTTATTTTTAAAATGTTTTAAGTTATATTTACTTTGGGGGTGGGCACGCAGAAGACATTTTATGGGAGTTGAATGACACAGAATCCCTCCTGTTGACTTTCCCTTCCCCGAGTTGTGGCACAAAGATTATGACTGACAGACATTTGCAAGACTGTGAATGCACAGGCAAGGCCACTGTCTGTTACAGCCTCAGTCTCCCTGAACTCAAGCCAGGCTACAAGTGTGTTGCTTGTAACAGAAGTCCCCGTGCGGCAGTGGAAGACATGAAGGCCACTCACACACCATTGGGCAAATGCCAACTCTCTCCTGCTCAAACCATTCTTGGATTCGGGCCAGGGAAAGTATAGACATTGCTGTCCCAGAAGGAAGAAATATCAAGCCCATATAACACATACTATTTGGGGACACAAGTTCCAGAAGGCCCTGCTGGAAGTAAATGTTGGGGTTTCTGGGAACTCATGCTGTACACAGATTTTTATATTTTTTTAAAAAAATGCCGCAAGATCCCCGGTGGCAGTAGGCAGCAGAAATGCTGTAGGTCCCAAATGGTGGTGGCGGGCCATGTGGCGGCAGACAGCAGGCCCTGCGAGCAGCCAGTACCAGGCAGAGACGGCTGCTGGTCCCCGAGCAGTGGCTGGTGCCAGGCAGGGAGACACATGACAGGCAGGCAGGAGACAGAGACATGGATAGACATGACATGCAGAGTGAGGTTGAATATTTATTCAGGGGGTTGTGGAGGGGAAAGGGTGAAGGGGAGACAGAGAGAGAGAGAAGAGGAGAAAGGGACAGAGAAGGGGGAAGCGGAGAAGTAGGAAGAGAGGCAGAAGTGAAGCTGCCTCTCCCAGAGGAAAATGGAAAAGAGAGAGAGCTCAGGCAGGAAGCTGAAGATCAGCCTGCCTCAGTAGATGGGGAGGGAGTGGGCATGGCTTGTCTCTTAAAAAGACAGAAAACCATAACACAGATGGCTTCAGAAGGGGCTCCACATCAGCAGCCTGGGCCCTTAGCCATGGTTTCCTGCAGGTGCCGAGAGAAGAAATGGGGGTAGCCTGTCCTCTGTTTCACTTCGTAACTGTGGCAGCAGATTGCCCCAGGGATATGAACTTATCCTGCCTGCAGCTTCTGTGTCGTGCTGAGTCCCTTTAGGAGCCTCAACCTCTTGAAGGCTGGCTTCTGCAATCCCATCCTGCACTTCCATACCTTATGCCTTTACTGCTCCTTCCCTGGAAGGAATGCCAGGTCTTGGAGGGCCGTTGGCAGACCATAGTGAACCACTTGCCTTCTTCGCCATAAGATTGCAGAAGAGTCCTGCTGGACAGGGCTCTGACTTCTCCAACTGCACCTCCATCTGGGGACACAGGACCACAGGACCAAGGTTGTAGATGGAAGTTTTTGTCCCGCCAGGTCCCACAGCCTTTCAGTCCCAAATACATATATAGAGGTTTATATTAATTATAAACTGTTTGGCCTATTGCTCAGGCTGATTATTAACTAACTCTTACAACTTAAATTAATCCATAATTCATTCTATCTCTCTCTCTCTATCTATCTATCTATCTATCTATCTATCTATCTATCTATCTATCTATCTTAGTTTTCAAGACAGGGTTTCTCTGTAGCTTTGGAGCCTGTCCTAGAACTAGCTCTGTAGACCAGGTTGGCCTCAAACTCACAGAGATCCGCCTGCCTCTGCCTCCTGAGTGCTGGGATTAAAGGAGTTTACCACCACCACCCAGCCTAACCCATAATTCTTTTCTATGTTTAGCCATGTGGCTTGCTACCTTTCTCAGTAAGGCATTCTCTTCTTGCTTCCTCTGTCTGTCTTGTGACTGCATCACTGCCTCTCCTCTTCCCAAAATTCTAGTCTGGTTGCCCACCTACACTTCCTGCCTGGCTACTGGCCAATCAGCGTTTTATTAAACCAATACAAGCAACAAATCTTTACAGTACAAGGTAGGGCAGGAAGAGAATTGCATGGAGGTAGCGTCTGTCTTGGTGGCTCACAGAAGAAAAATGGGTTTCCAGGTCACCCTCCTCCTTCTGTATACTTTGACGTGGCTACACTCGTCATGGAAACTGAGGCATGTGACTCCAGGTTGTTCTCCTGCTGTCTTTGTAATGCGGCTGTAGCTTTGTAAATCAGGACATTTTTCCCCACTTCTTGGGTCCCAATGTCTTGATTTGCTTGCAGTAGGATGTGGGGTACCTTTCCTGTTGGGGCCTAAGAGATCTTACTCACAGGGTTGGTACAACCATGGAGCATAGTCAATGGAGCGTACCCACAGAGCATTCCTACAGAGCATAGCAACGGAGCATAGCGGTGAAGTATGCCCACAGAGCGTGTCCATGGCGCATAGCTATGGTACATGGCTACACAACAGGTCCGTGGAGCTTGTCTGCACAACATAGGTGCCATGGAGCATGTCCACAGAGTACGTATCCCGGTTACTCACATAAAACAACAATAAAACCTCCACGCACCATAGAACATGGGACTTTTGTTTTCCAGGTTGGGTTCTCTCTGGCTGGTCTGTGATGGAGACTTCTGTGTCTATACCAGCTATGTCAAGTGGCTCGTCTGAGCCTTGCTGAACCCTGTGGCTTTTTCCAGATGTAGAGAGGGCTCAACAAGGCTCAGCCACTAAGATTTTCATGCAACTAACACAGGCCCCCACTGAGAATAATAGGGAAGTTTGCCATCACTCATGTCTCTGAGTTTGAGTAGTGAGGGTGTCTCCCACGATTTACAGCAGGGGCTGTCCTCATCATTGAATGGAGATTATACTGAGATACTGTAGGAGACACTGTGGTAGAGCCGCTATCTGCTGGCATAGATCTAACCAGTCACAAGTGACAATTCTTAGGTTCTGAAATGTGCTGGACAGATTCTGGCATGCCAGACCAGGGGAAGGTAGCCGGTCCCTAAGAAGGCTATTTAAGGAGAGGTGTGCTTTTCCCCTGGACATTGTCCTCTTTGGCTATGACAGTCTTACCATTGAAAGGCTTAGGAATCCATAGCCTAGACTAGAAGGTGTGATCTGCCTCTGCCTGAGAGCGAACAGTGCTCACAGCCCACATGTCTGAAACAGAACACTAAAAAGTAGGGAAGGGGAGCAAGCAGAGAGCTGGTCTGATCCCAACCCACGTCTGCCTCATGACTTTGAGGACCCTGTGAGGAGGAGGGTCACTGGCACTATTCCAGGCTTCTGTGGTTTGATGAGAGAGGAAGGGAATTTCTGTAGAGGGAATAAGATGGTAAGGCTGGCTCAGAGAGGCCTTAGAACACGTGGGACCTGTGAGAAGAAAGGACAGGGTTGATGCTGTGGGCCTGGCCTTGACTACCATTCAGTGTGGGCAAGGGCTTGGCATCCTACTCACCGTGGTAGTCTGGATGTCACTGGCCCCCATACTCTCATAGGGAGTGGCACTTTCAAGAGGTATGGCTTGCTGGAGGAAGTGTGTCACTGTGGGGACGAGCTTTGAGGTTTCCTATGCTCACAATACCACCTAGTGTCTCAGTGGACTTCCTGTTGCCTGCCAATGTTGGACTCTCAACTACTAACCCATCATCATGTCTGCCTGCACACCGCCATGTTCCCTGTCATGATGATAATGGAATTGTAGGCAAACCACATCAATTAAATGTGTTTTCTTTATAAGCGTTGCCATGGTCACGGTGTCTCTTGGCAGTGCCGGCAACGCTCACTAAGACACTCAGCATGGGCACTAGCAAGAACAAAGGAAATCAATGAGTGCCCTAGTCTGCTTTCTGTTACTGTGATAAACATGGCAAGGCAGTTTGGGGGGATAAAAGAGTTTATTTCAGCCTACAGGTAACATCCTGTCCTCAAGGGGAGCCAGCGCAGGAGCTCCAGGCAGGAACCTGGAGGCAGGCACAGAAGCAGAAACCAGGGAGAAGTGCTGCTTACTGGCTTGCTTCCAAACTACATTTCTTAGACAGCGCAGGCCCTCCTGCCTAGACATGGTACTGTCCACACTGGGCTGGGCTATTGTGGGGGACCAGCTTCAACAAAAGGACCTCTCGCTAGGGTAGAGGCACGGGGATTTAGAAATATAGTAAAGAATATGAAGACAAGATTGAAAACAGTAAAACAGAGAAACATATAGGATAGTATCAGGAGGGCGTTCCAGTGAGTACTGAAATTCATCCTCATTTCATTTCCAACTGCCTAAAATACCCCTGACCCCAAAAGGTAGGAGTAAGACAAAAAAAAAACTACATTAACATGATACAAAAAACTGAACATACCAATTGAAGGTCGCAGGCTACATTCATAGTTAAACATTCTGTTGCTAGAATAAAACAAGTCCTGCTCACACACTAGACCAAAACATTCTGTAGGCAAACCACTCCCTGGGTGGAATCCCAAGTTATCTCCACAAAGGGAGTGGAACTTAGTTGGATCCTTAGACTTTTGTTTGAGGTGGAAACAATCTACTTCTCTATTCCTGGAGCACAAGGTCTGGCTATTAGCCACACCTGTTGACAATAACCTTGGGAGAGCAGAACCCTCTGGTCCACACGGCTGAAGCACAGTAACCTTGCGGTAACTAGCGGTAGTTCCTACTCTCTGACCTTTGGTTAACGTGGAAATAGGCTCATATTTTGGGCTTTCACAGGCTTTCCTATACCAATTGGCAGTCAAGAAAACACCTCACAGATATGCCCATAGGCCATAGGGGGCTCCTTTTTGATATCCCCTAGCATGTCACATTGACAGTGGAAGCTAATTACACTGAGATTATTTTCTGTTTATTGAGATTTTCTGTGTCTTTTTACCTGTGTCTACACCTGTGAGTTGAGGTCAGAGGTCTGTTTATGTTGGGTATCATCAATTATTCTCTGCCTTACGTATTTGTTTGTTTATCCATTTTTGAGTCTGGTCTGGATAGCCAGGAACTCACTTCGTAGTACACAGTGGCTTCTACTTCACAAGAGATCCACCTTCTTCTGTTTCCCAAGTATCGGGATCAAAGATGTACCCCCACCCCCGACCCCAGCCACTCTGCCTGACTTTTTAGACAATGTCTCTTATTGAACCTGGAGTTCAACACTTTAACTAGGCTGGCTGGGCAGAGAGCTACGGGGATCTCCCTGACTCTGTCTCTCCAAGACCGGGGTTATAGCCATGTCCTGCAGTGTCTGGTCAAACAGGAGTCCTCATGTTTGGGCAGCCACACTTTACTGACTGACCCACCTACCAGCTTCTTGTTCTTGTAAGTTTATACAAAGCTCTCGTACCTTCTTAGTGTGTAATTCTTCTTAATGGTTGGTTGTGGGCCTGAATGTAAAACTTTAAATTTTAAAACCACAGATTGCTAAAAAACATTCATGCTCTTTTTGACCTACCATGAATAGAAAGAAAATATGTTACATCAACAAAATCTTTGCAAAATGCTGGAGGTAGGGTTGGTTATGTTAAGTTTATATCCATGATGTGCTTAGAAATAACTTCAAGAGGGTGTTTTTATATGTATAAAAAAGAGAATATACCTCAGACCCATGGTTAGAAACTTTGTAATTAAAATAAAGGGTATTCTCTCTCTCTCTCTCTCTCTCTCTCTCTCTCTCGTGTGTTTGTGTGTATGTGTGCTTTTTTTCAGTTAAAAAAATGGGTCATTGTTAAGAAATTTATAAGGGAAGCAATTCATTATGCAGCAAGAAGATAGAGACAATTATAGTGACGGAAAAGAATTGCTGAACTTTGGGAGCAATAATGCATGAGCAAAGCAAGTCTCCCAACCTGGAGCTTCTCCCCACCATCACCTGTTGTCTCCATGACACAGCCCAGCATCATCTGATTCTGTAACCGTATGTGAATCTTTGCCGCTGTGATCACCAGTGTCTCGCAAGATCACGTCTTGTTTTAAGTAGACATTTATACAGTGTACTTAAATTTTTCAAAATACTTGCTAACTCATTTTTTAAAATATACAGCATGAACATGTTTTGTTTATTTTATGTGTATGAGTGTTTTGCCTACATGAATGTCTGTGTACCACACATGTGCCTAGTACCCTCAGAAGTCAGGAGAGGCGTCAGATCCCCTGGAACTGAGGTTAGAGATGATTGTAGGTGCTGGGGACTGAACCCTGAGCCTCTGCAGGAGCAGCCAGTGCTCTTACCAACTCCTGCTACCTCCGGCTGCTCTGTTACTGTTCAGCTTTTGCTGCCCAGTTCTGTGATTCCTATTCTTGGGTACTTTGCTCATATTTTAGCTTTGTTTCCCTAGAACTCAGCATCATAACTAGACTTCAGACTCCTTCTTTCACAGGTATTAGGCGGTCCCCATGGCCATGGCCAGCATCTCTAGCCTTGGATGTTCACACGCTACAGTTAACTTTTGCTTTTAACCTCAGTCTCAAGTAAGTTTTCATCGGACGTACATCCTCTGTACATTCTTCTATATTTAACACAATTGCTTTGAACTAAGGCTTCTTTGTCGACCCAAGAGTGAGAACGTAACTTTAAACACACAAGCCTGTCTTTTCTCACAAGACTTGGCAGAGCGGAGATTCAAGGATGGAGACTTTTATTCCCTTTAAACCTGGTGCTGTGACCTCATGTCTGGCCAGCCTGAAGGGCAGGAATCAGAGACCATCTTGCTTTCTATTTCTCTTTCGTGTGTGTGTGTGTGTGTGTGTGTGTGTGTGTGCATGTATGTGTTTCTTCTGAACGTCAAGTTTTGACTCTGCTGTTCAGCCTATCTGGATAGGGTATTTGGAGAGCAGACAGGATATACTTTGACGTTATCTTTACTCTCAGCCTCCTAGTCTCGGGAGCCTAGGGAGGCATGCAGTCACGTATTTAAAACGTAATAGGCCTAAAATACAGCATTTCTCTGCGCAGCAGACTCACCTCTGTGGTTCTAGGCCTTGCTGAATGGGAGGAAACAGGTGGTGCTGCCAGCAGCAGAGACAGAAACTCTGACTCAGGCAGGCTTCAACCTAAAGAGGAAATGGATCACCTCACACTCCAGGAAAAAGGAAGTGCCGGGCAGGTGTGGCCTGCCAGTGGGATGAATCAGACTTTTAACAAAGGCACAGGTTTCTGTTCCCCAGGCCGCCCCAGCAGGGGCTTTGGCCCAAGTCTGCCTTCACTTCTGTCCTCTCTGAGAGCAGAAACAGGGTGGGGTCCTTAGTTGCACCACCTTCAGGGATGAACCCAACTCCCTGCAGTGGGATGAGACCCTCGGCAGTCAGAGGGACTGATTGAAGCTCTTCTCTTCCCAGGGCAGGAGTCCTGAAAGAGAATTACTCCTTAATAGTTAGATGCCTGTGCCCAGGCCGGCCCAACCCAGAGGTGGGCTGGTCTGCTGTAATTAGCCAATCCTCTGCTGTCTGATGCTCACCGAGGGTGTGGCTTACTCAGCCGAGGCCAATCAGATCCACCCCTTGTGTTGGGGGGGGGGGAGGCGGCGGCAGATAAAATTCTGAACAAAACTGGTTCTGTCAGGGGAGTGAGGTGATCCCTGGTTAGAGCTGGGGCAGATTCTAAATCTTCCCGTCTTCTAAACGGAGAAGAGAAAGAAGAGTCACAAGGAGCAGCAGGAGGGGGGTGCACACACATTCAGAGCCTCCACGGTCTCCCAATGCTAGGACTTAGGTCTCAGAGATGCTGGGGGAAAGTGCTATTTCCATACAGTCCCAGTAGCTGCCTTGGAATCCTACACAGCTCAAGGACAGAGCATGGTCCGGGCTGTGATTCGAGGTAAGGTTGAGAGCACAGGAGGAGCAGATTGGAAGCTGGGGAAAGAGTCTTAGACACTGATGAGAACCTTCGTTGCAGGGGCAGGAGCGAAAGACCTGCTCCTGCCGGTGGGGCACACAGTCTCCTGAATGTGAACGTGGCCATGTTAGGCCGGGTTCCCAGCAGGCGAAGCCTCCTACCACAGAGCAGCTGTGAGGTGGTTGCCCTGGGTGCTGCGTGGAGACGGGATGCGGAGTCACTGTCTCGACCACAGACACTGGGTTTTCCACCCACGCCCGGGCTTCCCACCCACTCCCCGGGCTCCCTCTCAACACCTCACGCTTCTGCTCTGCCTGGGGGTTACTCCACCCCCTTCCTTTCTTCCTTCCTCTCTCCCGTGGCTTCGCCTCGGGGCCTCTTTCTTGTCCCTGCCGGGAGGCCCTGGAGATACTCTGGTGGCTCACAGGCACGGAATGTCCAGAGGCCTAAGGTATATTTCCACCTGCCCCTCCCCCAAGGCTGATCAGCCTGTGACCCGTTCTCGGGTGTGGCCCGTTGCCCTTGGGAGTGAACAGCTAGCTCTCCCCCAGAGTGGACAGGGGGTGCTGATCTCAGCTGGCCTATCTAGCCATGTGACCCAGGCAGCCCTGTCATCTGCCCACATCTCAATTCTCCTGTGGTTTTGTGGTCAGCCTCAGATTAAATCACGACTGCCTGGCAGCTGAGAGTTACATTCTCCCACGATCACCTGAGAGAGTCCAGTCACAGGCTGACATAGACCAAGGAGCCTGAGAAGGCTCTGGGCCCGACTGCACGTGGAGAGCAGGGGGCTTGACCCACTGTAGAGACGGGAGAGAAGGGAAACATGCAGGCGTTTGGGTCAAACCTGACTAAAATAAACCGTTCTATTGCCGTGTGTGTAGGTGTAAGTCCATATGCACACAGCATTCCTGTATGACCAGCCAGTGAGCCATGTTTATCTTCCTCCGTCACCACCATCCACCTTACTTCTAAAGTCAGTACTTTCACAGAGCTGAGAGTTCGCTGATTAACCTACTAGCCTGGCAGGACAGCAAGCTCTGGGAATCCTCCTGTCTCTACCTTCCCAGCACTGGGTTTATAGACAGACATGCACTGTATCTTTTTATGTGGGAGCTGGGGGGGGGGTGTCCAAAGTCAGGATTTCAAACTCTTGAGACAAGTACTTTGCTGACTGAGCCATGTAAGCAGCCTGGGGCCCGGAGAGGTAACCCCAAAAATTCTGTTCCTAGCATAGCCATCAAGCAGTTCACCACTGCCTGTAACTCCAGCTCCAGGGAATCCAGCACCCTCTTCTGGACTCCAAGGGCACCTGCACTCATGTGCATATATCCTCACACTCACACTCATGAAATAAAAAATAGTTTTTTTAAAAAAGAATTTCTGTCCTCAGCGGCTAGCTCATTTCTCAGGAAAGAAGAAAAGAAAAAGAAATTCTGCTAGAAATAGAGAAGATGGCGCCTCCCTTGGATGGGTGAGGTTGGGGGCTGCTCCTCAGAGCAGATGCTCCTCTAGAAGCAGATGGGTGTGTGGAAAGGGTAACTGAGCCAGCCTTTTGGGGACAGCTGCCAGCAACTCTGCCTGCTGAGGCAAGGACTGCCAGTGTTCCCAGACCTTCCACCTTAGCTGACCCAACCAATGAGCTTTCTCACATCCTTCATTTAAGCGTGTGTCTTTCAAGGTCACAGGCCTGTGTACAGATTGCAAAGGTTGCCGAGAGCTCATTTTAGTGATTTTATTAGTTTATTCTACAATAGTAAAAAATGAGTCATAGAAATGGCTTGAGAGAGTAAAATCTGTGTTGGATTTTCAGACTGCTGTTGTGTGAATAGAAAGACACGGGGTCTACTTTCAAAAGTTAGCTCTCTGTCAAAGTAAAAGGAGTCCTTTGCCAGTGTCTGTCACCGTCTCTACTCTGTGGGGGAGGGGGGAAATGTGCTCACTATGTCACAGTAACTCTGAAGACACTGAGTAGGTAAACAGCCCAGGATTCCAGAGGGAGCTTATTATAAGGAACAATGGCAATTTTAAAAACTCTTTTAAAGACAACTTTGCATTGAGAATCTCTTTATTGCTTTCCCCCATCTGTGGAGTAAATATAATCTCATTATTTAAAAAGAACAAAACAGCAAACAAACAATTCCAACCACAGGGAAGTGGGAAAAAAATCAGAAAATCTAAACGCTTCCCTAATTTCCACGGCCTGTGTTCAGTCCAGAGACACTGTTTGGCTAGGAGTGCCATTTTCGTGTGGCCCTCTGTCTCAAGGGATCACAGCAGTGTGAGCTGAGTCACACCCACGTGCTCCTCTGCTAGGATTTTCGGTTTTTTTTTTTTTTTTTTTGGTTTTTCGAGACAGGGTTTCTCTGTGGCTTTGGAGCCTGTCCTGGAACTAGCTCTGTAGACCAGGCTGGTCTCGAACTCACAGAGATCCGCCTGCCTCTGCCTCCCGAGTGCTGGGATTAAAGGCGTGTGCCACCACCGCCCGGCTAGGATTTTCTTAATGATATTCTTGAGGTGTCTCAGCACTCAGGACCTTTGTGTGTGTGTCTGTCTGTCTGTCTATGTGTCTGTGTGTGTGTCTCTATATGTATGTCTGTGTGTGTCTGTGTATATGTCTGTGTGTGTCTCTGTATGTATGTCTGTATGTATGTTTGTGTATGTGTCTGTGTGTGTCTCTGTATGTATGTCTGTATGTATGTCTGTGTATGTGTCTGTGTGTGTCTCTGTATGTATGTCTGTATGTGTGTCTGTGTGTGTCTCTGTGTGTGTCTCTGTATGTATGTCTGTATGTATGTCTGTGTATGTGTCTGTGTGTGTCTCTGTATGTATGTCTGTATGTGTGTCTCTGTGTGTCTGTGTGTGTGTCTGTATGTATGTCTGTGTATGTGTGTCTGTGTGTGTGTCTCTGTATGTATGTCTGTGTGTGTCTGTGTATGTGTCTGTGTGTGTCTCTGTATGTATGTCTGTGTGTGTGTCTCTGTATGTATGTCTGTATGTGTATCTCTGTGTGTGTCTGTGTGTGTCTCTGTGTCTGTGTGTGTCTCTGTATGTATGTTTGTGTGTGTGACTGTATGTGTCTGTGTGTGTCTCTGTAAGTGTGTCTGTGTGTGTGTCTGTGTGTGTGTGTCTCTGCATGTATGTTTGTGTGTGTGACTGTGTCTGTGTGTCTGTGTGTGTGTCTCTGTATGTATGTTTGTGTGTGTATGTCTCTGTGTGTGTGTGTCTCTGTATGTATGTCTATATGTGTATCTGTGTGTGTGTCTGTGTCTGTGTGTGTCTCTGTATGTATGTTTGTGTGTGTGACTGTATGTGTCTGTGTGTGTCTCTGTATGTGTGTCTGTGTGTCTCTGTATGTATGTTTGTGTGTGTGACTGTGTCTGTGTGTCTGTGTGTGTGTCTCTGTGTCTGTGTGTGTGTGTGTCTCTGTATGTATGTTTGTGTGTGTGACTGTGTCTGTGTGTGTGTCTCTGTGTCTGTGTGTGTGTCTGTGTGTGTCTGTGTGTCTGTGTGTCTCTGTATGTATGTTTGTGTGTGTGACTGTGTCTGTGTGTGTGTCTCTGTGTCTGTGTGTGTGTCTGTGTGTGTCTGTGTCTGTGTGTCTGTGTGTCTCTGTATGTATGTTTGTGTGTGTGACTGTGTCTGTGTGTGTGTCTCTGTGTCTGTGTGTGTGTCTGTGTGTGTCTGTGTGTGTGTCTCTGTATGTGTGTTTGTGTGTGTGTCTGTGTGTGTGTCTCTGTGTCTGTGTGTGTGTCTCTGTATGTATGTTTGTGTGTGTGACTGTGTCTGTGTGTCTGTGTGTGTGTGTCTCTGTGTCTGTGTGTGTGTCTCTGTATGTATGTTTGTGTGTGTGACTGTGTGTGTCTCTATATGTATGTTTGTGTGTGTGACTGTATGTGTCTGTGTCTCTGTATGTATGTTTGTGTGTGTGACTGTGTGTGTACACACTAGAAGTCCAGAAGAGGACATCAGATGTCCTGTTCTACCTCTTCCCGTCTGATTCTGTTAAGACAGGTGTGAGGGCCCACAGATGTGAGCCTCTTCCCCTTGACTAGTGGTCAGGGAGTCTGAGCTTATTCCTGCTGTCTCAAAGTTGTTGACCACAGGTTGGCTACAAATAAGAGATCCTGACCTAGGGTGTGGTTAGTGGGTGTTTTGGACATTAAGAAGGCCGGTAGAGGTGGATCCGCTTCACCCTGACCAACGATCGGAGAATTCAAGCCTATTCCTGCTCCTTCATTTTAAAACAGGAGGTTTGACAGAGGGAGTGGGCGCCTCCAGAATACTTGGTCTAGGAGTTTTCACTGCATATCCTGCCCAAAAGACTCATTCGGAATGTTTAGCGTAGGAAACAGTGGCTTTATGTTCAAATACTAAAGTAAGTAACTGTGCTGGTTGTCCTTTGCGTCATGTCAAGGCAGTCTTTGCCCTTCTCTCCCACCTTTTGTATTGGGGTGTATAAGTGTATGGAAGATAAACGCGGGAGATTTGGTATTCAGTATCCGCCGAGCTGTCCTCTCCCTACCATCCTGTGTCTGTGTTTCTTTCGCATCTCTGTTCCTCCTTTGTCGCAATACTAATCCATAGGCCCCTACCTTGGAATGCATGAACCCACTGAGGCCGGTCTACGACAGAAAGGGGGTAGCTAGCAAGCCCCAGGGATTGTTCCGTCTCTGCCCCACAAGGGCTGGTGCATCCCAGGTGCACATGTGGCCTCGTTTGGCTTTTCACATGGGCTCTGGGATCTGAACTCTGGTCCTCAGGGAAGAGTGTGAGCCTGTGAACAGAGAAAGGAGGCTAAAGTAGAGGTAGCATCCTGGCTCTTCTCCCTTCTGCTGACATTCTCCTGGTGGCCTTTCTCTTGGGTTAAGGGACTGGTCCTGAGAGTCACATGGTCTTGGTACTAAGAAAGGTTGTGGGTATATACCAAAGGACACAATGGTACTGAGACTGAAAGAGAACCCACCACCCAAATATCTGCACCCCAATGATCAGCGCATGTGAGATCTTAACCCCTGGAAGCTTTCTGTTCCGTGAGTCACAGAGTCTCGGTGGTTGGGAAAGGACATGCCAACTCCACGTGCTTCGCCTAGGCCACGTGTTCCCACTGCAAGGATGCCGTCTGTCGTCACTCCCGGCAGTCAAGGTTTGGGGAGAGCAGCCTCTGCACCTGTCTTCCCCAGCAGCTCTCCATGCTTGGGAAGGAGGCTGGGGCTGGTCACAACAGAAGATAGTTCCCACAATGGAGTTCCTTTCAACTGCTCTGACTTTTTGCCCCCTCTTGTCGTGATTGTCTCAAGAAAGAAAAAGGAAGAAAAAGGAATGCTGCATATATATCTATATATCTATAGACATATATCTATATATTTATATATAGAGAGACATATATATATTTAAAGACAATTGAAGATGGAAAAAGGAATTTTTAAAAAACCCAATGAACTTGTATATTTGAGTTTATTCTGGGGATTGGATTCTGTCTCGTTGGCTGGTCTGTCTGTCTTCACACCACTGTCATTCTCTTTATATTAATACAGGATTGTAATGGATCTTTAAATCCGACAGGGCCGTGCCTCCAGTTTTACTCTTTTGGAGTAAGAGTGCTTTCTTTACCTATTGAGCTTTTTGAAAATGCCATATTTTACTATGACTTTATGATTTCTGTAAACTATAATATTTGAAATTTTATTTTAAAGTGCAGAGTATGATGGTGGTACTGCCTTGGGTAGTACAAACATCCTAAAAGAATATTCTTTCTTCTAACCATTAAAACAAGATAATGAGGAAGAGAAGTGTGCTCCTTGCTCTCAGGTGAGTTCACCTCTGAAGTGAAGAAGCGGAGTTCTGAGGGAGGTTTCCTGAGCGCTGAAACCCCAGTCTGGATGTAATTGACAGGTGATTTCTTCTGCTCTGACTTGTGAAGGCAGAAGGTAGGGAGGAGGTAGGCGATTCCCAGCTGTTGTACTCCTTCTTTCTTGCTTTAAGGCGGTAATCACCACTGTGTTAAACCAAGGCTGGGTTGGCTCTTGGTGTGCCTGCTTGGTTCCATCTTCTTCAGACATCTTTCCTTTGCGTGACCTACCTGCCTGCTGGGTTTGCTTTGTTGTGTTTGTAATGAATCATTATGGTCCACTTTCAGAATGAGGTCCACGTATAGCTCATTAGAGAATCACAAATAAGCAGGAGACACTGGGCCCCTGTCTTCCTGATTGGCAGCTGACACCTGCTTGTCCTGGCCCTCTCAGTTCCTCCCAAGCTGAAAAGGTGCCGGTGCTCATTGTGGTGGTGGTGCAGGCCTTTAATCCCAGTGCTCGGGATGCAGAGACAGGAGGATCTCTGAGTTCGAGGCCAGCCTGGTCTACAGAGCTAGTGCCAGGACAGGCTCCAAAGATACAAAGAAACACTGTCTGAAAAACAACAAAAACAAAAACAAAAAAAAGAAAAAGAGAAAAAAGAAAGAGAAAGAAAAGTTACAGGCAGACTGCTGCACAACTGAGTCCATGTGTCAGGAAAGGAGGGAGTCTCAAATCTCTGAATATACCATAATATATAGACAAGGTTTCACATTCTGAACCTGGGAATTTATAGGAGGTAAAATATAACTGGTATCTCATCTCTCCCTGAAGAACTCAGACAATGAAGAACCCAGGGATCAGAGAACTGTAACTAGGAAAACAGCCCCACCCCACCCCACCCCACCCCTCACAAAAATATTGATTTTGCCGAACTGTTATGCCAGCCATTTTTACCTTTTCTCTGCTGATGCTTCTCTTTGCAGGGCAGCAAAAGTCAAAACGCTTTGCTGCCCGAATTGCCAGGACTCTTACTGTGAAGTGAGGATCTTTGTTCACAACCTCTTTGTTCCTCTTCCCCCAAATTGTAGCCTCCTCAATTGCTCCTCTCCCCACTGCCCTCTCTTTCTCTACCACTTCTCCTCCTCCGTTCTATTTCCTTCCTCCTCTTGCATCTTTCTCTTCCCTCTCCCTCTCGGTTTCTCTCCCTTCCCCACCCTCTGGCTCTCTCTTCTCTCTTTTTCCCGTGGTCTTAGGTATTGAACCCAGGGACTCACTTGAACCCAGCTAAGCACTTTCCCACTGAGCCACACCCAGGATTCTCTTTCCAATGAAGAACAGGTTGTGTTTCTCTTGTTTCTTGCTGTGTTCTCAGACTATTCTGCCCTGCCCCACCCCACCTCAGCTAAGAAGATTCTCACTGGCTTGAATGTAGTGGCTTCTGTTTTCTGGGATCACATTATCACCGTAAGCTGGGTTTGGAGTCATTCTTGGGACAGGCTGTGTCAGGCTGGGAACAGCAGCTCTGGGGTTCTCTTCAGGGGGGGGGGGGGGTTGTGGCAGCCCCAGTTCTCTGTCACAGAAGAGCCGGTGCTCCTGGATCTGATGTCCCTCGTCCTGACATCCAGCTTATCTGAGGCACAACTCGCTTTTTGCTGAGTTATCATTGCACTTTCTCCCTTCACACTTGTCTCTGCAAATAGACTCCGAGTCATTCTTCCCCAGCTTCTGAGATTCCGTGTACTCGGTATTCCAAAATGGACTTATCTGGGTCTGCTGCTATGGGTCTGTCGTTCCAGCTACTTGGGAAGCTGAGAGAGGAGGTTAGCCAAGTTCACAGCCAACTTGGTTAACTTAGCGAGACTCTGCCTCAGAATACAGAATAAAAGGGGGGCTGTGGGTTCAGTGGTTGAGCGCTCGTTCAGCATGCGTGAAGCCCTAGGTTCAATCCCTGCTACCACAAATAGATGAATAAAAATAAATAGGGTTGTAGACAGTTTGGTGGCTAGAGGTTGGAAGGACATTTCACAAGTCAAATGAAGTTTAGGAGGGCCCGGGGCAGGTTGGTACACACCTGCTAAGACAGGCTCTATAGAGACCAACCAGAAAGTGGGTGTGAGTCTCAGTTTACCCTAAGGAAAAAAACCTGACTCCAGAAAAGACCACAAACTGGGACCACTCAGGGACCACCCAGAAATACCTAATGGTTCAATCACTAGAGATAGGATTACTTGATGTCCCTCTACCCAGCACACACCCATCCCCTTTACACTAGGGCACCCCTAGACAAATGTCAGCCAATCAGGGGTCCTGAGCCTTAGAAATTCCTCACCCCAAACTCTGCTTTTAGAAAAACCCCACCCCAACTGAGCTCGGGGGACTCTCTGATCGTGCCAATGTGTTGAACGCACAGAGGGTCCGAGTTCGAACTTGAATAAAGGCTCTTTGCTTTTACATACAGGATTCGGTCTCTTGGTTGGTTTTGGGGGACTCCGCGATCTGGCCTAATAAAAACCAGAGCTATAGTCAAGACCAAGCATTAGAGCAGTTAAGGATTCCCTCCTTGTGACTAAGCTTCAAATCTGGAATGATCCAATGTTATTCTTACAAAGAGTGTATGAGAGAAGCCTACAGTACAGCTGCAGACCCAGCATGGTGTGTACTGCCTGGGTCTGAGCTTTGGCCGGTGGATGCTGAGAAGTTCAATCACAGCCTCTCCCAGCAGATCTGGCGCCTTCTTCTTCTTCTTCTTCTTCTTCTTCTTCTTCTTCTTCTTCTTCTTCTTCTTCTTCTTCTTCTTCTTCTTCTTCTTCTTCTTCTTCTTCTTCTTCTTCTTCTTCTTCTTCTTCTTCTTTTTGGTTTTTCGAGACAGGGTTTCTCTGTGGTTTTGGAGCCTGTCCTGGAACTGGAACTAGCTCTTGTAGACCAGGCTGGTCTCTGCCTCTGCCTCTGCTGGGATTAAAGGTGTGTGCCACCACCGCCCGGCTCTGGCGCCTTCTTAAAACCTAGAGCTGGGCGGAGAGTTCCTGCACCAGCCAGCGCATGCGCATCCCTGACGCTGCAAACTGCGGTCTATTTGGGGGTCCTTAAATCTGTTTCTGGCTCCGGCGGGTGGAATCTTGTTCCTTCCACAAGCAGCACCCACACTGTCCTGTGGAATGAAACCGGAAGCACAGCCATCTTCACCTAAACACACACAGGTGGGGAGGGCTAGGAGGGAGCCAGCCCCAGTGCTCGGCTCTGTTTGCATAGAGAGATGTCAACATAGCTCATTTCGACTTGGGGCAACATTTCTTCCTCCCCAAACACAGGAAGCTGTTTCCTATTTAAAGGCGCTTGTTCGCAACTGACCCAGAAATCTGGTGAGTGGTAAGTGATCAACAAGAAAAGGTTGAGAAATTATCCCCACGTGATTACAGCAGCAGGCCAGGGAAAGACTGTTCCGCTGGAGACTGGCCCATGGAGACGCATAGGAGCAAGGCTCAAGTAGCAGACAGCAAAGCTGGGGGACTGTGGGTTTGTGTGGGGTGCTAGTGTTCCCTGTGGGAACATGGCCAGCACAGTCAGGGCAGCATTTCGGGGCACAGCGTGCTGAGCAACATCAAGTTGTTCTACCTTCATACTCTGAGGTGTCCTCTACACGTTGGTATCTAGCAAGCGACAGCTGGTCGCTCCCTGGAGGACTTGGCATCTTTGTATCCTGACCTCTGGTCTTGCTAGCAAATGGTGGCCCTGTGGGCTTGGGCTAAGCACAGCACTGAGAATTTGGAGGACAAGAGCATAGACCTCACACTGCATAGAGGCCAGTTCTTTCCCTAGGAGAGTAGCCACAGGCTGAATCTGTCCCCTAGGTGAAGATGTCACATCTTCTGAGAAAATGGCCCCTTTTTGTTTGTTTGTTTCTGAGGCTTTTATGGCTGGAGATGGACTTGAGAGAAATGAGATTTCCACAGGGCATGGACCAATGTGGAAACATCTGGACATCCTCTCCTTAAATTCTGGTTTGTTTTGTTTCATTTTATTTTCTGTGTGTTTGTTTGTCTGGTTGGTTGGTTTTTGAGACAGGATTTCTCTGCGTAGCTTTGGCTGTCCTGGAACTCACTCTTAGACCAGGCTGGGCCTTGAACTCACAGAGATTCCCCTGCCTCTGTCTCCCGAGTCCTGGGATTAAAGTCGCATGCCACCACTCCGAGGCCTGTATGGATGACAAGTATGACTGTTTTACTCTCTGATCTTCAGGCAAGCTTTATTTACTAAAGCACAAATAAATATACCACTCTAAGATTCAAATCACAACACTTCGCCAAATGTCTGGATTATTTTGCAGAGAGGAAACACAAGGGCTACTGGGAAACAATCAGCCAGGAAGAGCAGGGAGGTGGGAGCCTCCAAAACCTCTGTAAATCCCACTGTCCTGTGCCATTTCTCCTAGAGGCCACGTGACAGGCATGTTTCGGCACCAGACCATGAGTGTCATGGAGAAGTTGTAGCCAGACCTGCCTCCTTTCTCATTTCCTCTCCATTTTAATATATTTTTTTAATTTTATGTGCATTTGTGTTTTGCCTGCAAGTATGTCTGAGTGAGGGTGTCAGATCTTGGAGTTACAGACAGTTGTGAGCTGTCATATAGGCGCTAGGAATGGAACCCAGGTCCTTTAGAAAAGCAGTCAGTTCTCTCAACCTCTGAGACACCGCTCCACTCCTCCCCTCTGCTGGAAGAACCTTATTGTACTTTATTCTTCTTGATTATGTCATATCGAGACCCAAAGCCTCACGGGCAATGTTTTGTGACTAGAGAATGTGAGTACTGGCTTGCAACACCTGCGTGAGTCCATGAGCCAAGCTTCCACTGTGAGACACCCAAAGAACCTGAGCTACCTGTACAGGTAAATTGCACAGGTACACTTAGGAGGGGCAGGGGGATGCCCTGGCCAGGCTTCATCCTGCCTACTCTGTGGAGGGAAGAGGGCTTCTATGTCAGGCATGCAGCGAGGGTGTCTGATAACAGGCCCACCTGAGGCTTGAGTCTCCGGTGAATATCGGCCCACTGCCGTTTGTTCAGGAGGAGAGGCCAACACAATCTCTTACATTCACTGTAAATGAATGTGTTTGTCCAGCAGCTCAGAGGATTGTGGGCCCACAGAGACCTCCTCACTCAGAGGTGAAGATTTCTGCCTCACACAGACACTTGGAGGGGAGAGACAGGTGCATAGCGCATCCCTGGAAGGGAGGGCAGAGTGATGGGTGGTGTCAGGCACAATGAGGCACGTGGTAGGCTATGTTCAAGATCACGGACCAGTTCTTCTTTTGGAAACTCACGGTTCTAACCAAAGAGTCCCTAGAGCGTGCACATGCATGCTCGGCACCCAGGCACCACAGCAGCATGAGCAAGCACCAGTCATTGTAGGAAGCAGCGCACACAACAACCGAGTAGTGGATTCTGGTGTGGAGCAGATTGTGCTTAAAAGCCAAACGTGGGTTGAAGTGACAGCTCACTCAGTAAAGGGCTTGCTGTGCAAACAAGGAACCCGCGTCCAACCCCCACGTAAAAGAAAGCCTGGCATAGCGGTGCTCATAAATAATCTCAGTGTTGGGGTGGCAAGAGGCGGGGGATACCTGGGGCTTGCTGCCTGCCAGTCTGTACTCAGCTCCATGAGCTTTGGCTCAATGAGAAACTTATTCTCAAAAAACAAGGTAGACAGAACTCAAGATTCATAACCAAGGTTGACCTCTGGCCTCCTCATGCACCCACATCCACAAATACACAAACGTTTTAAAATGCCAAACTCAGGGCTTCAGGGGATGGCTGCCCTTGGGGACTTTTGTTACACGTGGCATTTTTATGCTGAGCTTGTTTTTGGATTGCTGACCCGACTTCCTGAAGTCTTCCAGATGCACCTAGCAGTAAACAGCAGTCACCTCATGCACCAGCTGTTGCTGCATCCCAGTTCTCTCTTCAGCTCACACTGCTGCTCTCATGGGAGCACGTGACCTCACAGAAGGGTCCGGGATCCTGGATAAAGTGTGTGGCTCCTGCGTCTGGAAGAAGGAAAGGCTCCAGCATGGTGGGATGTTCCAAGCGTGTTCTGTGGATCCCAAGACGTCAAACGCGGCGTCTCTGCCAGTGTGACCCACGACAGCTGTCCAAGTTAGTTCTGCAGCTTATTGGCCTTTCTCTCGCTCCCAGGAGAGAGGTCTGATTCACACCTAACCGTGAAATCCATACCTCACACCACTGAAGCACAGGGCCAGGGGCGGAGCACAGGTGCCCAGTCTGTTTTCTCTTACTTTGGTGGGCGGTAGCAGAAGGACTAGAAAGGCGGCCACGGTCATTCTACACCAGAGCTGGGGGCAAAAGGGCAAGGTGGCTACTCTGACTCACACTTGCACACTGACACACATTCACACGCATACACACGTGTCCCCTTTGCACCTATATAAAAAACACACTGAACTATACGTACTTGGACTGCTCAGCCACACTCCCTACCACCTGAACTATTTGACTATAGACACACACACACACACTCATACACACACACGCCCTCATGCTATCTCATATGTATGCCAAGTATGTGTGCCTTGCCACACTGTGGAGGTCAGAGGGCAACTTTGTGGCATTGTTTCTCTTCCTCCATGCTTACTTGGGTTCTAGGTATCAAGTTCTGGTCATCACGCTTGAGTGACCATCACCTTTACCTGCGGACCCATCTCACCAGCCCTGGGAGGAAACACTTTTTACAGCTCCCATCCTATGTGGGGAACCAAACTTCTACATCCTGTGTGATGACCCCTCTGCTACCTTCTGCCTGCCTCAGTGTGGTCCTTGTGTGATGACCCCTCTGCTACCTTCGGCCTGCCTCAGTGTGGCTTCTGGTCCCTCACCACAGATCTGAAGGGGGGATGGGCTCAAATTCTCAAAGACTTGTCCCTCATGACCCACCTCTGTCAGTCAAAGCCACACCCTATCAAAACACTGCCACCATTTGGGGACCAGCATTCAAACCTATGAACCTGTGGGGTACATTTCGTGCTGGATCTATAACATGAAATTTAGGCTTCCCCTCCATATTCTGTGGCACCACCTCTAACAGGTGCTCAGTCAGACTTTCATCAATGCCTGAGTCGTCCCTGACAGGAGGCTCTGATGCAGAACACTGGAGCCTGTTCTGGGCCCAGCGGACCCTCACCTGTGGGCTGTGTGAGTTCATGGAAGCCACCGGACCTCTCTGGGCTCCCATGGCACAGGACAGACACTTCTCGCTCACAGCGGGGAAGGGTGACTGGCATCTGTCCAGAGGGGAAACATTCATGGCAAACTTGTTACGCATTGAGAAGCTGCAGGCAAGCTGCAATGGACCTTGACCTCCCAAGCACAGGAACAGAGCTCTCCAGTCCTCCAACAGGGCAGAGACAAACACAGCCAGAGGGAGGGAGTATGGGCGGAGCCACCTTCAGCTCTGGATTCCAGGGAGAGGAGGCAGGGCCCTTCCCAGCTGTGGTGAACAGGTTTGAAAGCACAGAGCCTTCTTCTGGGCTGTGTCCTGACTTAGGCTGCTACCCAGGCAGGAGTCCCCAGGGTGCTGAACCCTGCCTGGCCACAAGTTCTTTTCTGTGGGAGCTAAAGCTTGACAGCTAGAAATTCACTACATTTATGCTTTTAAAGTTAATTTAATATAATGAAGTTATTAAATACTTTCTTTGCTTTAAAAACCTTTTGTGTGTGTGTGCTTGCCTGTGCATGTGTATGTGTGTGTGTGCACGTGTGCTTGCCTGTGCACACACACACATACATGGATGGATGTGCGCACTCACGTACCCACAGAGGCCATAGGAAGTGCTCTTTACCCCCAAGACACCTGGAATTCAGCTGGTAGTCAGCAGTCCTTTCCCTGCCTCCCCACCCCCAGGGCAGAGGATGCAGGCAGTTCATGCCCATGCCTGGCTTTGAATGTGGGTGCTGGGATCTGAAACCAAACCTTGACGTTCATGTAACAATCTCTCTAGCCCTTTTAGCAACATTGGAGGCGCTGGGCAGCCACTACCGCTAAGTTTGTTGCTGAATCGCATACATCACCCCAATCTGGAGATAATACGGATGGTGGAGAGTCATCAAGAACATTCATGTATTATCCACGATAACAATGGAGTCTGGTAGTGAGGATAGTATGCCCACTCGGGCAACCCAGCTGCTTAGCAGCTCTGGTGGGCACGGCTGGGGAGTGCCTGGTGGGCTGAATGGGAGGTTATAAAGCCTTTGGTGCTTATGCTGGGCATGCCAGCCCTAGGCTTGTAGAGAAGCCCAGGAACACCATCGGCTGGCAGGTCAGGGAGGGAACAAGATGGCATTGCCCTGTGGTGGCTCAGCTGGGCAAGCCTCAAGTGAACACGGGCTCACCTAGTCAGACTCACACATATGACTTAGTAGTTGACTTACTTCACTTGACACGGGACCTGATGTCATCTAACAAGGTTCCCTTGGTCACTGCATACATGCCCAGTCCTTTTGCATGTGGCAAACCCATGGTCCTTCTCAAATTCCTGAATAATTTTTGTGCTATCGGGTTGGGCGGGGGAGATGGATCATGGTCTTCCAGAAGCTTCCTGCTCCTACACTGCCCATGGACTTCTGGATCCTACACTCGGGGGTCTCTGCCCCTCCCACCTGACTCTAGAGCCCGTGGAGACAGGACCAGGTTCAAACAGTGCAGCCTGCCTCTGGAGCAGGGTGGAGATTGCAGCATAGCGCAGCCCCACAGTGGAAATAATGGAAGAAGCCGATTCCACCCCACGTCCCCAAGTGCCCCCATCTCTGACTTCTGCAGCTGGATGTTGACCTTGCCATCCTCCCTGGGGTCACATCTCTGTTTCTGTAGCGCCCCCCTTCTTGCTTTCCCAGCCCCCTCTTGTTGGTATGGACCGATCTCAACTGGTGCACTTCTCCTAACTACCACTCTGCCCTCACGTCGGTTCAGCTCGCTCAGGATGCTGTAACAAAAGCCACAGACGGCAGTTTGTAGACAAATAGATTTGTTTGTTTCTGAGCCGGAAACCGGAAGTTCAAGGTCTTGCCTTGGCCTGCCTGGTGCTGGGGAGGCTCTGCCTGGTTTGCAGAGAGTGTCCTCCTTCTGTCCTCACTTGGCAACCACTCCTGTCCTTCCATGTCAGGGCACCAGTCCCGTCCTAAGGGCTCCGAGGTGAAGGTCATGATCTAGTCACTACCCAAGGCTCTGGCATCACCTGCATACTTGTATACATCACCAGGATACCTGCATCCTGGCAGCACCAGCTTCAAGAACAAACCTTTGGTAGGTGAATCTGGGGGGCAATCCAAACACAAAGCCTCAGCACAAGCTCATGTTACTGGGACATCCGACAGTTTTTAAGGCTAGTGGGTCTTAGCACGCTTTCTCTTTCCTAAGGAGGCTGCCCTTCAGGTGGGGGCTATTGCCCATCTACCTCCTAAGGCTCCTAATTTCCATGCACCCCGCCCCCAACACTCCTTCTTCCACCTGAGTCACTAGTGTGGGATTTTGCTTCCTGAGGTCTTGGAAATCCATGAGTGCATCCATCTATCACACAGATATCTGTCAGCGCTGATGGACAAGGAGCCAGTAGAAAAGCCTAATTGCAGTCTGCCCCTCCTGCACGCGAACACTGGTCCACTTCTCCCGGGTTATTAGAAGTGTCGCGTTCCTACAACGTTGGCCCAGTTGTCATTTGACAATTTCCGTGTCTGCATTAGTTTTGTTCAAACCATTCAGTTTGGGTCATCACCCATTAATCTGACTCCTGATTCTGACTGGGGACAACCTCCCCGTGGAACAAGTGACAGTTGGACTTGCTGCCTCCCTCACCAAGCCCCCCAGTCTCCCAGAGCAGAACAGAGCACAGACACTACAGAAGGGCTCGGACTGTGGCCCTGCCCTGGCATTCATGGTGGGCAATGCCATCTGTTGGCGCTTGCTGGGCGTCCCTTAGTGCTGGTTCTGCTGTTCTACTACATCAGGGTTGGGTATCAGTCAGAGCATTGTGGGGGAAGGGTGACCCGCTGCTGCATCCTTGGCTTCCTCCCTCTGCTGAAGAGAGACACCAGGGTCCCCTGCCTGCTCATCTGCCTGTTTTACCTTTCTTCCTGGGGAAGGAGGCTGGAGGCCCACAAAACATCCTTTTGGGCTTCTAACACAGCGAAAGTGTTTAGTGCCATTTGTATCTGGTATTGTTTATCCAGCATCTCTGAGTGCCGCTAGAGATTCTGGGAACAAAAGGCTCAGGGCTGGGTGAGATGCCAAGTAAGCTGTACGCAGAATGAACAAAGCCTGTGGACCAACCAAGGACTAGTTTAGACTCCGCTCTGGGTCTTTAAAATGCCCTCCTGGCTCAGGACATGTGTAAGAATGTCAAACAAGCCAGGAGAGACGGTTCCTGAGGCGAGAGAGCTTGATGGGCAGCATCCACATAAAACACTGGTCATGGCTCTGTGCCTACAACTCCAGTGGTGATGGATATGTCCCTAGAGCTTGCTGGCCCGCCTAGCCAGAACAGCGAGCTCCCAGGTCAGTGAGAGACCTTATCTTAAGGGAATAAGATAGAAGATGACAGAGATGTTTTTCTCTGGCCTCTGTGGGAGTATGTACCTGTGCATTCACTCCCCCCCCCCCACAGACAGACACACAGACACACACGCACACACGCACACACACGTACACACACAGACACACACACACAGACACACACACACGTACACACACAGACACACACAGACACACAGTCACATGCACACACACACAACACACATACACACCATGCAAACAATACAACCTCCAGCCATTCTTCATTTCCCAAGATTCTTACAGGAAAGCAAAGCCTGTGTCAGAGGGTTTGTGAACCTGAGAGTTACCGTACGTCATCCTCATCTGTCCTGGCTGGCTAATTCCCCTGCGCTGATCAATATCAAAGGCCTGGGCTTGCCTCCAGCCTGTGACTTGCCACGTGTTCCTGGAGAACACTGTGGCTGCATTTCAGAGCGCGCCCACGGTAACCCGCAGCATCCATATTCACGGACAGCCCTGAGAGAAAAGATTCTCCTTAATCTCCTAAAATCATGATAAGGCAGTGGCAGCCTGGAGATTTTTTTTTTTAAGCAGGAAATGGAAAACACAAGGAGCGGTGCATTCATTAGAATTCCTCGTGTCTCCTGACCCGCATAAATCTCAAAATCCCTTCAATGGTTTTGTAGTTTAGAATTCAAATTCGTGGATGCCAGCCAGCCAGCCAGCCAGCTAGTCAACTGAATCTCTGTTTCCCATTCTTTTTGATATATCATCAAAAACGTCTTTCTTACAACTGGTATGGACCCCAGGTGCCCTGGGAGCATGCACGAAACCTAATTTGGCCCAGGGGAAGATTATAGTTAGTGCAACCTAGGCCTTTTGGACGAGGGGTGGGGGCGGGGGTGGGGGTGAGGCATAGCACAAGGAAGCTGCAGGTGTAATGGGCCAACCCCCAACCTCCCCCACCTCCCACCCCCCCACCCCCCGCCGGCTCAGGCTTAGGGGCTGGGAGAGAGAAGGAGACCGGTGGGAGAAGAGCTGGAGAAGCTGAGAACAGCTTGAGCAAGCAATAAATTTACGGCCTGGTGCCTTGATTCATATGCTAAGGAGCATCGAATTCGGCTTTAATTGGTGAGAGAGGGAAGCTCGCAGCTGCTTCAGGCCCACACTGTGCACTGTGGGACGCTCTGTGAACGGTGTTTAAAGATAAGCCCCGCAGGGAAAGCCACGCGCGAAGGCTGAGAGCGGCCAATGACTGGGAGAGGGGACGGGGCTGCAAGGTTACAAGGTTAAATCTGAGTGAACCTCAGACCTCAGTGCTGGACTCAAAGAAATATCTGCTTCACCTTTCTGTGAAAATGATTAGTCTTTGGTGCCCTTTGCCTTCCTACTATGGACTCCCGCGGAGAGGGTGCTATCTGGCGGGTGCCAGGTCTGCCTGCGCTGCGTGGTCGCCTCCTCCAGCCCTCCCTCTCCCCGCTCCGCTGAGCCCCACCTAAGCCCTAGGAAGGGACCCCTAGAGAGGGTAGAAAGCTCTGCCCGAAGCAGGAAAGAATGGCACTTGACTAGGGCAGCCCTGCTTGGGTCCTGGCCAAGCCCAGGCAAATTAATTCAGCCTCTTCCTAGCTGCAGTGCAGGGTGACCACGTGGAAAGGCAGCTCCTGGCCAAGAGGCTCGGAGAACAGGATCTGGGTGAGGTGCTTACTCTTTGTGTGTGTCTAGGTTGTAGGAACCATTGCTCATGGGCAAACCAGCAATGAAGAGGCTTTCAGACCTGAGTGTTTGTGTGTGTGTGCACATGTGTGGAGAGGGAGTAGGGGGAGAGAGTGTTTGTGTGTGTGTGTGTGTGTGTGTGTGAGAGAGAGAGAGAGAGAGAGAGAGAGAGGGAGGGAGGGAGGGAGGGAGGGAGGGAGGGAGGGAGAGGGAGGGAGGGAGGGAGGGAGGAGAGAGAGAGAGAGAGAGAGAGAGAGAGAGAGAGAGAGAGAGAGAGAGAATCTTTGTTGTAAAGGAAAAGTCCAGTGCATTCCATTCCGTGGCGAATTCCATGTGCCAGGCTTCAGGTGAGTGGGTAGAAAACCCAAGGTGTGGTCTGTAGCCATCAGCACCTACTCAGGTCTCTCAAGGCAAGGGGGACAACTGTACTTCCAGTTCTGGGGCAGGGTAGTCATGAGGTCTGACTGCAGTTGGGTTTGTAACAGCTTTGCGGCTTGTAGACTTTGGAAGCATCTCTGAGTATCTGGAGCTGTGTCTTACTACTATGGCAGATTGTCCCTATTCCTACCTCCACCCTTGCCAGCCCTAGGCTTCCTTTTGTAGTCCTGGGCAACGACCCCGGGTCCTTGGAGGAGTCGGGAACTACAGCAGAATACCTCATGGGAGGGAGGCTGCTCCTGGGAAGTTGTGTGTATACTTGTGTGTGTGTGTGTGTGTGTGTGTGTGTGTGTGTGTGGTGGGGAGGACCCTGTCAGGCTCTGGCTTCTCAGCCTGTGTGCAGAGCTTTGGGGACACATCTGATAAAGCCCCAGGCTCCAGCAGGACAGTTCTGTGGTTCCCCAGCCTTGTGGGTTCATATGTGACCTTGGTGGCAGAGATGATGCTTCTGTGACCATCCCTGAAGATGGAGCCCAGCCTTTGTGTTTCCGCTTTAGCGAACACGCTGGCTCTTTGTCCTATGGCTGCACCAACAGCTATTGCATCTGGGGACACAGGCTCAGGCTTTAATCCCATCAGTGTTGGAGGACAGTGTATTCTTGGCAGCTAGGACACTGGGGTGAGGATAGGGCATGGTACTACCGGGAGAGGCCTTGTGTTCCATATCTGCCCGGACCCTCTGAAAAGGGTCAATAAAGGAGCAAAGGGGTGCTCTGAGATTTAGAGCGTGAGGAGTAGCCTTGGCGAAGGCCACGCTGCTGCAGCCCTGCTTAAAATGCTTACTCGGCACGAATGTTCTTCAGAGCATCAGAAGTGGTGACGAGATGGTAGCCCTGTCTGTAAAGCTGTGAAGTGAAAGCTCAGACTAGGAGGGTCCCCCATGTCCCCTCATTAAACCCACTGCACTCACGCACCCCCAGTTCCAAAGGGTCCCCCATGTCTCCTCATTAGAACGTGCTGCACTCATGAACCCCCAGTTCCAGAGGGTCCCCCATGTCCCCTCATTAGAACTCTCTGTACTTATGCACCACCAGTTCCGGAAGGTCCCCAATATCTCCTCATTAAAACCTGTTGCACTCATGCACCCCCAGTCTTTGTCTTCTAAAGTTCTAAAGGTCTTCTCTTGGAGTGGTCTTGGATTAGCCTGCAGGCCTCCTGTCCCTCTAGAGCCACAGTTCTTTCCTTGGGACAGTGAGGGCACAGTTCACAGACCACATACACACACACCCAAGCACACAATCATGCACACACACACACACACACACACACACACACACATACGGTTGGACCTAACATCAGTGACTGTACGCACAGCCTGGGATCTTAGCAGAGAATGTGGGTTGGAAGCCACAGGGCTCTGTCTGCCTGGCTCTTCTCTTCCTTCAAGAGAGGAACAGGGAAGCAGGGAATCCCACAGTTGCCCCTACTACAGTTAAGCTCAGAGAAGAGTGGGGAGCTGAGGGTTACTCCACACGCTAGTAGTCTTAGCTGCTCCTGGGATCACCGGGGCTCTGTAAGCTCCTGGTTCCTAGTTAAGTAGGAACTCAGGGAGGGAGCCGCCAGGATCTTTTACTGATGAAAGATGCACAAGTCTTGGGTGTGACCAGCTCTGAGGACTGTCTCCCTTTATCTTGTCTACACTACCACTGCCTACACTCTTCCATCAGATGTAAGGTGTGCCCTGATTGAATCCCCTACCCACACTGTATGTGAGAGGCACCCTTCCCCAGAAACATTAAAATATGACGGAGAGTATCTAGTATCGATTAAGAGTAACCATACATGGGGCTGGGGCTTCACCTCGGTCTGTAAGGTCCTTGCTCAGCAAGGACCACTGGGAGGTGGAGACGGGCAGATTCCTGGGGCTCCGAGGGCAGCCAGGATAATCAGGGAACCCCAGACCAGCAAGAGCTCAACAAACAAAGTAGGTAGTCCCTGAAGAATGTCCTGGAGGTTGACCTCTGGCCTCCATGCACACACACACACACACACACACACACACACCCCAAGAGAGTAATGCTATACTAATCTGGGGCAAGTCTCTGGTCCCGCTAATGTGAGTGAGAGACTCAGACCCTACAGCCACTAGATGCATCCCCAGTGTTACCAGCACCGTTGGCATTCTTTGTGAGCAACCTGCCGCAGAAGTTGAGCCACCATTGGGTGAGGCTGTCAAGATTGAAGTCCTCATTTGACCTCTGGCTGGCTCACCACCTTCTCACTCAGTGTGCACCAAGTTCAGACCTGTTGCAACAGAGCTCAATTTTCCATACAGCTGACCAAACTGGAGAGGAGTCTGACATCTCTTCAAGACATTTTGATGGCTCTTAGGAGAAAAAGAAGTGCATAGGAAACCACAGAGCTTCTGTAGAGTTCCAGCATTGTAGAGAGGAGCTGGAGTCCTCTGGCAGAGCCCAAGGAAAGACCTGGCAACAACTTTTCCAGGGAAGGTCTCGGGACATGTGACATTCACGCTGAGGGTACCATTCCCCCCTGCAGTGTTTCCAAATAGGTCATCCTATTGGAGTGTTGGGAAGTCGCTCCCAGACCCGAGTGTGGAGGGGGCCAGAACTAGGTAGCATCCAACAAACGCTTGGCCACACGATGGGAAGCAGCCACGCTGGGGAAGAAATGTATCCACTGTCACCTCCCTGGGACCTTCCCTAGAGACCTTCCACAGGATGCTTCAGTTCTGGGAACTTTTTGACTGTGATCAGCAGACCACCCTGTATGGGGAAATGGATGGAGTGTTTTCTGTAGATGGCTGGGGTGGGGCGAGAGCACCATGTCTGGATCCACTCATCCAGGATGTGGCCTCGGCTCATAGACGATAGATCTGAGGCCCTGCGCCAATGCCCTCACAGCCTTTGCCCCTTGCTTCAGCAGCGGGGGCTGTGCACCACTTGCTGTTCTAGGATTACAGAAGTGCTCTAGACAGAGTGCTCAGGGCAGGGAAGCCAGCAAAGCCCAACACTGTGCGCAGTGCGCTGTGCTGTGCGCTGTGCTGTGCGCTGTGCTGTGCGCTGTGCCAAGTGCGCTGTGCGTGTCTGCTCTCCGAGCCCTCAGACCCCGCCTTCTGGAAAGCAAGTCCTTCCTCCCACGCGATTCCACTCTTCCTAGTATATCCAAGGTGCTCCCAGAGCACTAGGGCATGCCTAAAGGAGGGAAACTGGTCCAAGGAAAATAAGACAGGAGGCAAGCTACTCTTTGCTTGGCTATTTTCTAGAACCCTAGTTTTACAGAGTCTGATATTTTTTTTTCTTTCTCAAATCTTGACCTTCATCTAGTTTTATTGTTTACTCCCATCTGCTGGCTTGTGGTTTATTTAGTTCACTGTAATGAGATTCCTGTCGTGGTGGGCATCTGGTCCCACCAATACCGAACACGTTATCAAGTGTGTATGTGTATCAAGAATCAAGTATGCATCCATAGGGAATGGGTGGGTAGATGATGTATGCACAGGTCAGTTCTCCCGGGGACTTGTTCACGGTTACTGACTCTTAAATAGCTTTTCCTCTGGGACTTGCTGGTTCTGGATTACATCTGTATTGATTCTACTATACACCTGTACAATGGTTCCATTTTCATGGCCAGCATGTTAAGCTCAGGCTACGTCATGCTCTACTGAATGGAGGGAAAGTGTTTTTATTCTGAGAGAGACAACGTGTGGAAACCTCATGCAGCGTTGTGGTGGGGAAAGAAACAACAGTGGTGATGTGCTGAGGACTGCCTTGCTGACCAGCTAAGTGAGTGCCTCGGATCTGAACCACTCCGTCTCTACACCGGCAGAAGCCTTTTCACTCGGTGCAGACATGAGGATGGAAGTGAAGGGCAGCCCTGCATTTCTGGCCTTTGCCCTGCCCATAGGAGCAGGTGTTCACATGGCCTGATGTCCAGACAGAATGCCCACCCAGTCGGAGTGGACATTTGGATCATGTTAGTGTTTGATTCAGAGCAGAACAGCGATCTCAATGGTGCTTAGTCCTCACGCTCTGTCCTACACCGGGCAGGCTTCTCTCCTTGGGCTGACAAAACAGGAATGCTCCTGCCTCAGGGAAGCGACCTGATGAACTTCCCTGGGAACTGGGAGGTGTCTGGATCCCTGAGGGAGCCCTGGAGGCCAGCAGGAGCCACCTCTCAGCTGACTGTAGAAGGAAGTGTGAGATACCTAGAGGCTGTGTTACTTGGTGGGGTTACACTCTGTCAGGGATGACTGGGTCACCCTGATGCCTGCCCTCTCTCCTCTTTGGTTACTTCCTGGAAAAGCCAGCCATTCACTGAGAATGAATACAATGAGTTCCCAGGAGGCAGACCCCAGCCCAGGTGTCCTGGTATTCTAGTGATGTTCCCCAGAGGGTGGAGAGAGGCTACCTACACCCTAGGCATCCCGAGCAGCTGAGGGGGGTTGCGGGGCCGTGATCTCTGCCATGGGGATATCCCCTGATGTTCACCATGCTAACAGATCTCTCTCAGCCTCTGGGCTTCCCTGCATCCCCTGCACACATATTTTTCACAATAAGCCACAGGAACAGTGAGCTTGAGCCAAAAGGCAAGGGGTTCTGAGGGGCCCTGTTTGGCCCTCTTAAGTGGGATAAACTAGTAGCACACAGGACAAGAATCAGGCAGGAATTTAAGTCCCCGGCTTTCCTAGGGATCTTATTCTGGTGACCTCTACATAAAGCTATGTGAGTGGCTTCAGAATCATTCTGTGCCAGAAAAATCATCCTCTGGGATTGGAGGAATGGAGGCTTCTCTGGGATTGGAGGAATGGAGACACACTCCAATGGCCTATGCATCTGTTGGGTTCAAGCTGGAGAGATACCTAGACTTGTATTGTCCTCATGGGAAAGACCCTCAGGGATGAAAAATTGAGGTATAGGGGCTAGAGAGATGGCTCAGTGGTCAAGAGCAATGACTGCTCTTCCAGGTTCAATTCCCAGCACCCGCATGGTTGTTCACAACTATCTGCAACTCCAGTTCCCAGGGGATCTGACACCGTTATACCAATGCACATAAAATAAATTGTTTTCAAAAAAGAAAGAAACAAAAATCCAGGTCTAGCAAGCACACAGGTTACTGAACCAAGTGGGCATGTATCCTCCCCAAAGACATAGGTTCAAGGCCAGCCTCCTCAGCTTTTGGCCCCAGGGTTTATACCATGCTCCCCAAAGTCTGAGTGGAAGGCCATATCTGCTGTCTAGTTATGGCAAGGCAAGAACAGCAAGGATGCACTTTGTGCATGGACAATGCTCACAGGTCAGCTTCCTGGCTCCGCACACCTCAGTCAGGAGCACACACACAGCCCAGATGATCTCTGCAGGCTGCACAGTCAGTGAAGCCCAAGATCAGACTGTCCTGGGAGTCTACAGATGCCCCGGCTTCCTTCTTGGCCATTGCGGAACTGGTTCCTTGGCTATCGAGTCGCAGGAGGAGGTAGGCTTGGAGAAGAGCATTCCCTAGGCCTTTACCTCAACCTTGTACCCCTCACTCAACCCTTGCTATGTATCAGGAGCCAAAGCCTAGGGTGCTGGCTTCATGGAGAAGGAACTCCTCTCCAGACCTCATGCCAGGGGGTCACCCAGCAGCAGAGGGGTCTGGATCAGAGTCATCTGCAAAGGAGATGACCATCTGCTCCTGGATGCCTGCCAGGTGGGGTCCCTTACTGTTCCTGCTCAGGTATGAGCCCGTTTTGATACATGTCCAGCCCTCACCCTTCCAGGTTGGCTTCTTGTCATCTCATATCACTTCAAAGATACTTTCTTGAAAACAAGTCTCTTTCGGAAGACATACCCAAGATAGCTGTGTGCTTTGCTTAGGCAAGTCTGTGGCCATGTGACCTATTTGGTGGGAGCTTGGGAGTGGGTGGGCGGGGCTCTGCTAAAACGGCTCATCTAGGTTCTGTTTTGTTGGGGTCAGCTCCTGGTGAGGACTGCCGTCTGTGGGTCCCCCTGGCCTTGTATCCTTCATCAGAGTCTGATGACCCTGAGCTGTATTCTCCAGATGCCATTACAGGTGCGTCTATGCCTCAGTCCACAGAACTCCTGAAGGTCAGGGTTCACCTCTGTCACCTGTTCCCCCCTCACAGTGACGTAGTCCCACCAGCATTAGAAATCCCTGCTGACCAGAGAGAAAATCAAATTGGTCAGGTCCTTTCCCCAGTCGGACCTCTCAGTGGGAGATAAGACACCACGGCCCAGGAGCTGTGGCAGGACAAGCAGAAGTTCAACATTGTGGCAATAGCGGTGTCTCTGAAGTAGCAAAAAGTCTGGGAATGTGGGAGGCAAAGGAGCCTGGTCAGAGGTTGGCGGAGACGCACCACATCACCTTATCAACTTCCAAGCAACAAAGCTGGCTTGACCCAGAAACTCAGAGAAAGGAAAATGTTATCTCCTGTTGCCTGGCATATCTCATGCCATGAGGGCAGAGGTGATGAGCCATGGATAAAACACTCTGAGAGTGAAGGACATTATCAGCATTCTCAAACGCCTTACAGTAAACACCGCTCCCCACCCCCAGCCTGGGTCAGTCCAGGCTCCCTGGCCACTGGACTGAGCAGATATCCTAATGTTAGTCAAACCCTTCAGTGGAGATTCAGATACCTGCCCATCTTCTCAAAGAGGCCATGGGGAGGGGCAGAGGTGCTATGAAAGGAGCTGTTACTTGGTTACTTCTTCATGTGTCTCCTCCTTCCTACCCTACACATTCCGAGTCTGAGGTTTCCATTGATGTGCACACTGCGTAGTGCTTGCATCAAGGCAATTCTGTTTCCTCAAATCTGTTACAGTAACAGGATCCAGGATGCTTTGCAACACACTTTTGTTACCATCAGATATTTCACCAAGTGCCACAAGAACACTGCCATGGAGACAGGGTGGTCTGTGCCAGGCTATTTTTGGGGGGGAGGGGAGTGGCCACCAACCAGCTCCCAAATCATGACACGGAGACTTCTTACTAGTTACGAAGTCTTAGCCTAGCTTAGGCTCGTTTCTGGCTAGCTCTTTTAACTTAAACTGTTTCTCTTTAGCTACGTTTTGCCTCGGGCCTTTTTGACCCTTTCTTTCTGTGTATCTTTTCCTGCTTCTTCCATGTCTGGTTGGCTGCCTGGCTTCTGGCCCTGGAAGTGTCTATACCCCTCTTTCTTCTTGTTCTCTTCTCTCCTCGTTCTTTTTGAGCCTAGATTTCTCCTATTTATTCTTTCTGCCCACCAGCCCCACCTATCCCTCTCCTGCCTCGCTAGTGACTGCTCAGGCTTTTATTACACCAATCAGGTGCCTAAGGCAGGCAAGGTGAAACAAATAAAACACATCTCTTCATAATTATAGAAATACAGCATAAACAAACGCAGCACACCTTTACACAGTTAAAGGAATATTCTGCAGCATAAACAAACGCAACACATCTTTGCCCAGTTAAAATAATATTCTACAACAGCCGTCCCCATATGCAGGATCCAGGATGAGAGCCACTTTGAAGAGTCCCAGAGGTCATCTGGACAAAGAGTGGAAGGAAGGAAGGACCACTTCACATAGGAGGCGTGACTCTTGAGGCCAGTGGCTTGCAGACAGAGCTGCCCTGCCTGGAGTAAGGGCAGGTTCTGCAAACGGGGGCCTCTGAAGGCCTGGAGTTGTCGGGAGCCCTGCATGGTGGTGAGGCAGAACCATTCTAGTCAGACAGGATGGAGTGGGGGGATACTGCGAGGAAATACTATAACGTAGCATTGAAATATGTGGCCCTGTGACAGGAAGCATGGTCAGTAGACAGCCATTACCACCAACTGCCCATCTCCATAGATTTTTCCAGTCCCCCAAAGTGAGACTAAACCCATAAAGCAGCGGCTTCCCACCCCTGACCCAACCCACCTCCCACCCCTGGCACTTCAGAGGCGCCCCCAGCACTTGTTCTATGACTAGATTTCTTCATTCCCCCCATGTCTTCAGGACCCCTCCCCTGAGTCATGCCTTGGCATTTCCTCCGTCTTTCAGGTGGAACAAAACTCCACTTGTCGGGACATGCAGGTGGATTGAGATTTTGATATCCCAACACCACCTTAAAATTTGTAAAACATGTCCGGGCCATCTTCTTTTATTTTCTCAGCTGTCTCCTGTGATCCCAGTCTAGACACAGCAAAGCATCAGGAAAATGGCTGTCTGCATTTGCAGTGCCCGAGAAACCCAGGATAGGACTGAGAACCTTACCACCTCCCTCCAAGGGGTGTTCCCAAATGCCAGGGCACCCACACAAACTGTTTTCAGCGAAGGGGCATGCCCTCCTGAGCAAGATCTGGAGTGCACAGACAGGAGAGAGCAGCTTGTTGTACCTCTGGCCTCACTCTCTGATGGACACCCGCTCAGCTGCTGTCTCTTAATTCAGTTTTAACACTGTCTATTTGGAGGCTGTGTCAGATGCCACACGTCAAACGTGCAGGCCCCAAGACGGCTGCCTGTCCAGATGGCAACCCCAGCTTCAAGCTGTGACCCGTTCTGACCAGCTAGTTGTGATCCAGAGCCCAGCCACCTCTTCTCTGGGTTCTGTTTATTTTCTGGAGCAACTCAGAGGACTGCCAAATGATTAAAGAGGGTTTAAGAGGCCATGCAAGAGGAAGGGGTGGGGCTTCCACACCCCTCCCACTGCCCTCCAGTTCAGCTAGCTGCCCTAAGCTTACGGACCTTATTCTTGTGGGATGCTGTAGAGGTTTCCCAATAGCAGACAATGCCACAATTGGCGTCCTCACCTCGGCTGTCCTACCTCTAACTGCCCCATCCTAAAGCAGCTGAGTAACCCCAGCCATCCTGTCTGTGTGCGAAAGATCCAACCCCACTTGGGAGATTCCAGGGCTCTAAGGAGCTTAGGTGAGAAGCTCGAACAAATATACATTTTTTTCACACTACTGAGAAATGCAAGGTGACCCGTTGCTTTTGACTTGTGCTGGGTTGCTTTTACTGCTCCCTAAAACAAAACAAAACAAAACTGATAACAGTGTTCAGCAGAAAAAGAACACTACACCATTGTTGTTGCTCAACGGGTGAGGCTCCGAGAACAATACCCCCAAGACGGGATGTTTTCTCATGCTGAGCAATTGGAGCGAGTTGAAAGAAAGAGAAAATGGAAGCTTAGAGTGAGGCTCCAGGCTGAGCTGGCTTTCCTGTCACGCTGGGCCACCTAGGCATCACTTGTTTAGAAACACAGGGGACACTGGACCTGCCACACAGCTTTCTTCCCTTCGGACCCCCAGTACTCTGAGAGGGTGGCCAGCCCTGCTCCTCAGGTGTCTGGCCCGACAGACCTTGCATCAAACTGGATGTTCTCTGGGCACACTGAATGAGTGTTGGGGGTTGCAGACCCCTGGCCCCTCGACTTTCTCTGCCTGCCTCAGACCCTTTGCCTGCTGGAGTGAACTGAGCAAAACAGCTTGTTTACCTGTGCCTGCAGCTGCTCTGAGCACGAGACCCTGATGGCAGAGGAGTGGGTTCTGATGAGGCCTGCAGCTGGGGCATGGCTATCAGTTAAGGATCCCCGTATAAGTTTCCCTGGAGCACACTAAAGTGGGCACTCTTGTGTCAAGGATGACCCGTGTCCCCGTCTGTCTGTGTGTGTGTGTTTTTAAGTCTCCAGCTTAGTTTCCAGCTCACATGCTGTCCAATTCCATGAAGGTTTCCTGTGCCCGCACTCCCCTGCGCTGCAGAAATAGGGCCCTGCCATTCCTGAGTCGTGCTGGGCAGAGGGTAACTGACTTAGCGCAGCAGTGAACCAGCCTCCCAGCATGCCTTTCTCTATCTGTTATTGTGAATTTCAGAGAACATAAGGATTTCCCCTCTCCCTGCAGATGTGCAGGGAGGGCTTTTCAGCTCAATCACACCCACCAACAACCCCCAGGACAGTAACAGCCTGGGTGACAGCCAGAGCGGACACTGACTCCTTCCAGGCTGCAGAGAGAAACCAGAAGCGGCCGAGAAGGCGGGAACTGTGCGGAAGGAAACAGCTGGCCGCCTATGAGACCATGGTTCCTCTCTCCCTGCTATGAGGCTTGCAGCACACACTGGTTTGAGTTTGAGGAGGTGAGGGTGTCACTTGCCTGAGCTGCTGAGGCAAGGTCACACTGACACATCTTAGAGCTGTGGCTCATCGGAGATGTGGCTTGGCCAAGATGCCCAAGGGGATGGTGCCTGGACCAGGCAATATGGCTGCCAGAGCCCAGCCTTGTGCAGGGAACGGGTGGAATGCTTCTGTGATGGCGGAGCCGGTGTGGTAGCGCTGGGGTGTGTGTGGTGACTGGGACCGCACTCGGGTGTGTGGAGTGTGTTGTGTGTGCTGTGTGTGAGGTAGCATTGTGAATGCGGGACTTTCTTTGCACGCCCATCGGCCCTTAGTGCGGTAGACTTAGACACAACTTACCAAGTACACTCACTGGTCGCCTTGACCTACTTAGAAAGACTGACGGTTGAAAGAATTTGTCCTGGGGGGAGGGGCTTTGTGACCTGAAAAATTTCCTTTTCTGTTAAACTGTATCAAATTCTATTAAAGTGTTGAATATATTGTTATATATTATAATTATATGTATATATATATATGTAGGATTTTACAAATAAAAAAATAACTGGATCCATACAGGGTTGCCACCAAAGGATGTCATGGGAGGTGTGGGCTCATTCCCGGCGTTAGGATTCACTGTGATCCAAAGCTCTTCTGGAATTCCCCCAGAACTTCTTATTTGGGCTCTGTGATCTGGACAATACACCTTTGGCGTAGAAACACGATCTTCTGACTTCACGCCCCCGGCTTCCACACCCTGAAATGACTTCCTTCTGTAAACAAACACAGTTTGGAATTTGGAGGATAAATATGTTGAAAAATAATCCTGGGTAATACAATTTTTGTTGGAAACCCAGAAATCAAACTGGCTCTCAGGCAGCTCACAAACTGGCCCTGGGGGCTTCCACTGGTGCTTGAAGCCCTGGGCAGGCCCGCCCTTGAGGAGTGGCTTCCTGTGGTGTCCACTTCAAAAGACAGCCTGGCGGCTCACACAGTGGCTGACTGATTAAAGAAACACTGTCCTTGCGAGGACCTTTTCCTGCCCAGCAGCCCTGGGTCGTCTTCTAACATTCCCTCCTTACTACACAGCCTGCGATCTGTCCAGCTGAGGACCATGGGGAGGACGGGACAGGTCTGTTTCATCCTGGAAGATGTCCAAGACCAGACAATGGCTCCTTCACCCATCCTCGAAACTGGGCTCGGGTTACTCCCTGCCCTGGTACCAGGAAATTTATTTTTAGATCAGGAAGACAGTGTGGGGGAGGGGAGGAGGGAGGGCGTGGATCCTGCCAGGGCAAACATTTGACAATCTGCTCTCAGAACAGAAAGACTTGCATGCCTGTTTGCGTTTACTTTGAGTCCTGTGAGGAAGGGGCCCAGCAAACGATGGGCAAACACACAGGGCTCTTCATGAGCACCCTGTGCAGGTGGACTCTCACCCAGGGCCTTTCCCCAACCTGCCTCTGCTCCTGATGTGATCTGGTCCGGCTGCTTCTCCTGCGCTTCTCACCATCTCTGTGGTCTAAGTTTTGTGTTAAATTGACACAGGCCATAGGGGAGGAGGAGCCTCCACTGGGAAAACACCTCCATATTATCAGGCTGTAGGCAAGTCTGTAAAACATTTTTTAGTGATTGACCCCATTGCGGTTGGGGTCACCTATGGGCTGGTGGCCCTGAGTTCTCTAAGAAAGCAGACTGAGCAAACCATGGAAGCAAGCCAGGAAGCAGCGCCCTTCTATGCTCTCTGCATCAGCTCCTGCCTCCAGGTTCCTGCCCTGCTTGAGTTCTTGCCTTGGTTTCTCTCAATGGACCATGAGTCCACATACGTAAGCCAGAGAAACCCTTTCCTCCCCAGGTTGCTTTGGACTGTGGTATTTTATTAGCCCCAACTAAGATACTGTCACAGATCTTGAATGGAAACCCGCAGTTCTATGAAATTTCATAGCTGAGATCATGTTAAGGGACAGGAGGCCATAATTAGAATATAATGTATGAAAAAAATCAATTTTCAATTAAAAAGAAAAGAAAAGATGTATCTCCTCCAAGTTAACTAGGCTGTGTGAGCCGCAGGGGCCAGCCTCAGTACCTATGGAGTGGGGTGGCACGTTTGTCCATTCAGGCCTGTCCCCCATGGGAAGTAAGCCTCAGGATTTTCTCGGGTCATGTAAACTGGTAGAGTATAGGACACTGGAGTGATGGGCCCTGGAAGTGTCCTGGGAGCTCCTAGAACTGTTGGGTGGATTTGGAACATCCACAAAGGATTCACCTCACCATTTCTCAGCTTGAGTGTTGTCCGCCTGGGGCAGGCAGGCATGGCTACATCGCAACCTGCTAATAGTGGGAGCAAATATGTATATAATATAAGATGCACAACCATAAATATATATATATTCTCAGCACGTCTCTGTACCATCCTGTACCTCCCAGGCAAACTCAGGGCAATGATTGATGTGCACAGCTAGGAGGAGGCTTCTGAGGAGCAAGGCGCGTTCCATACACCCAGTTCTGTGGTCGTGGGTCACTTAGGAAACCACATGCACACATGCGAACACACACTCACACACACACATGCACAGTCACTCACTCTCACACACACACTTTCACACACACGTGCACACATGCGAACACACACACACACATGCACAGTCACTCACTCTCACACACACACTTTCACACACACATGCACACATGCGAACACACACTCACTCACACACACATGCACAGTCACTCACTCTCACGCACACACTTTCACACACACATGCACACACACACATGCACACACACACATGCACACACACTCACACACACACATGCACAGTCACTCACTCTCACACACACACTTTCACACACACGTGCACACATGCGAACACACACACATGCACAGTCACTCACTCTCACACACACACTTTCACACACACATGCACACACACTCACACACACACATGCACAGTCACTCACTCTCACACACACACTTTCACACACACATGCACGCATGCACACACACACACTCTCTCTCACACACACATACATGCACACACGTTTTCCCTCCCTTGTCTCCATGGCCTTGTTCGGGGTCTCCTCTCCACACAGACCACATGGGTTGTGGGAGGCTCTGCTCTGCAGACTTGACGGCCACAGGTACTCTTCTTGGCTCTGCTGTCGGCAGGAGCTGCACTACTTTACAGACACAACCTCTCTGGCAAGTGCCCAAGGTCACCTGTTCCTATAAAGGACTCTTACACCTTGAGTGTTTTATTATTGTTGTCGCTGAGAAACAGAGAAGGCCTGTGCTGTTTCTCCAAACACACACTTATAGCCCCGTGGACCTCCCCCTTCCTTCTGCCTCTTCCCTCTTCTGTCCCTGTCCTGTCCCTCCCTCGTCCTTAATCCCCAAGAATTAACTTAGAGCTTTTGTCCCTCTTTCTTTCTTCTTTCTCCTTTCCTAATTTCTCCCCTTCTTCTCTTCCTCACCCCTCCTATCTCCTGCCTCCTTTCCTCCTCCCCCCACTTCCTCATCCCTCTGCCTGTCTTCTTTTCTCTCTCTTGCTTTCCTAGAGCAGTGTTTATTCACCTCCCATAGCCTGTGGTGGGTGTGCAGATGGCTCGGGTGGGGGTGGTGTCTTTCACAGCTCTGTGAACCTCTGAGCTCACGTCTTACCCCAGCTGCACAGGACCTGCTTGAGTAAATTAATTCTATTGCTCCAGTGCCAATTAATGCTGGCGTCACGAACATATGCCTCACGGCGCCCTCGTTCTTACGGCACATAAACCTTGCTGCAGGACACCATGGGAAAGTGCCGTTTAAAATATGCACGAAGCTTTGGTTTAGTGCATTTGCTTAATTGGGTGGCACTGGGCTGACCAAAATTAGCTAAAATAATCCATGAAACAATAAAGAGAACAGCAAACATTTCATTGTGGAAGCAGAACGGTCTAATGGCCCTGGTGATAACAGCTATTGACTCTGCAGTCGCGTTAGAATAAATCTTCTCATTCAGTCCCTTCCACGAGAAGGGGAGGGAAGGCCTCAGAGAGGCCACACAGCACACCCTAAGTCGCTCAGCGGTAACTGGAGGTCTCCTTGTCTCTCAGCCTGACCTCCGGACCTCTGTTCAGGCCTTCAGTGCCACTTAAAGTGAATTTGCCTGCTGTGGGCATCAACATTTAAAACAAACAGTGATGGCAGTCTGTGGAGACATTGGTTTAAGAAATTAGAAGGTTTGCAGCAAGGTTCCTTTCTCACACGTAAAATATAACTGCTTTTCCAAGAGGAAATGAGAATGGATTTCGTGTGAGTGTGTCTGTTTGTGTGTATATGTATATGTGTATGTTTGTGTGCTTGTGCATATGTGTGTATGTTTGTGTGTGCATGCGTGTGTATGTTTGTGTATTGGTGTATGTGTGTGTTTGTGTATATGTGTGTACTTTTGTGTATTATGCATATATGTGTTTGTGTATAGTTATGTGTGTGTATGGCTTTTCTGCATGGGATTTTCTCTTGCACATGCCCTCTTGCCACATTTAGAAACATGATTGTAAAGAAAGAAGGTGTTTTTCTTATTTTGTTTCATTTTAGAGTGCGCATGTGTGTGTTTATGTGTGTGCATGTGTGCACACGTGTGTGAAATCAGATGTCAGCCTTGGATGTTGTTCTTCAGGTGGCATCCATCTTGCTTTCTGAGACAGAGTCTCACTGGGACCCCGGGGGATTATCAGGGAGAATAAACTGGCTGGCCAGTGAGCCCCGGGGACATGCCTGTCTCCACTGCTGTCGTTGGGATTATAAGCGTGTGCTCCCAGGTCTGGCTTTTTACATGGCTCCAAGGATGGAACTCAGGTTCTCAGGCTGCCTCAGTCCCCCAGAAGAAGGTTTTACCAGTGCAACGCCAGCTTCCCAGAGACTCTCTCACGTCGGGATGAGTCTGTGGCTCATGTGTGGGTGTGGCGGTGAAGTTCTTTCCAGCTGCCATCTGAGGCCGGTCCTCTGAAACGGACCCCTGCGCAGTCGCTCAGAGTGTGGTGCCTTTCCCCCACTCTAGTCCATTTAGTGAGGAAGAGTCATATTTTTTTTCTTTTCTTTTTTTCTTTTTTCTTACAGCACTGTGTTCAAATGCCCAACCTCCATCAGCTACAATGTATCAAACCTGCTGCAGAAGGCAGAGAATCAGGAGACCTTGCCCTTTTCCTACCATACAGAGGCTGAGTTTGGTCATGTGACTTGCTGTGGTCCCTGTATCTGTAACTGTTCGCCATCTCCTGCTCCTTCTGCACCCCTGAGAAAAGCCTGGGCCCTAGGAAGAAAAGAGGCAGCAGACATCCTAACACCCCCCCCCACCTCAGTTCAGTCACTGGTCAAACCCACCTCGACTCAGCCTGGGTTGAGTGTGTTCAGTGTGTACACACGACAGTCACGAACCAGCTGAGGTATACACTGACCAGCAAAGGTGTGGCCATCTCAGGCAAGGACAGAGTCAGTTTTAATGAGGCAGCAGCTGAGCTGGGGGTTTCATCTCCCCTCCTGAGGAGTGTTGGCCACACATTCCTCACCTTCCAGGACTTGGCAGAAGTAGACCTCACAGAGCCAAGCTCCACCCACAGGGCAGCAGGGGTTATCTGGAAGTCGGACTTTGAGTTGGCCGAGCCTCTGAATTAGGAACATTGCAGGCTTCTGGTCTCCTGTGTCTTGGGGTGAACTTTGTATCTGTTCAGTTTCCAGAGCAAGGAGTGTGTACATGCGCACATGTATATACATACACAGAACATACACACACACATAGACACACAACATTCACACAGAGACAGACAGACACAGAGAGGAGAGAGAGACAGACAGACAGACACAGGCAGGCAGATAGACACACACACAGAGACACACAGCACACACAGAGACAGACAGAGAGACACAGAGAGGAGAGACAGACAGACACACACACAGACAAACAGACACAGGCAGGCAGACAGACACAGTGATAGACACACACACAGAGACACACAGCACACACAGAGACAGACAGAGAGACAGAGGAGAGAGAGACAGACAGACAGACACACAGGCAGACAGACACAGGCAGGCAGACATACACACAGAGACACACAGCACACACAGAGACACAGAGAGAGAAAAAAGAGAGAAACACACATACACACAGAGACAGATAGACACAAAATGCATGCACAGAGACAGACACACAGACAGACAGACAGACACACACACACACACACACGCACACACAGCTCCTCCAAGGTCCTGTAGGACTCTGTCTCAGCAGGCACAGAAAGGCGGTATGGCTCTTTATCAGAATAAATCATTCAGATTTGAGGAACTGTCTCAGATGAGGGGCTGGCTGGGGTTTAACCTCCTCCTAAGGAGAATGCCCACCCTCAGTGGCATTCACTTCCTCCAACAAGGCCACACCTCCTAATCCTTCTCAAGTAGGGCCACTCAAATATATGAGCATTCAAATATATGAGACTATGGGAGCCATTTTTATTCAAACCACAATTTATATTATGTGTTTAACACAATAGAGGCAAATTCTACCTTAGTATGAACACAAACATAGACTTGGTATATACCTCCAGGGCCACATGCCCCACCCCCACCAATGCACATGACTATACAGAGCACAGGCTCACTGTGAGTTTGCCAGAATTTCTAGGGTCTGGCTTTAACCTTTAGTCTGGAGTTTCTGTGGATAGGCCTCAGAGGGTCACCAGCTGATCAAACTAAACTAAAGGATACATGGTTGTTTTTAATTTATTTCTTTTTCTTTTCTTTTTTTCTTTTTTCTTTTCAGATTTGTTGGTAGAGGTTTCTGTCCCACCTGATCCTGTAGCTGTTCAGTCCCAAAGAAACACACAGAGGTCTACACTAATTATACACTGATTGGCCTATTAGCTCAGGCTTCTTATTAACTCTTACATCCTACATTAACCCATAATTCTTGTCTGTGTTAGCCACATGGCTTGGTACCTTTTATCAGCGAGGCATTCTCATCTTGCTTCCTCTGTGTCTGGGTGATGATTGCAGACTGAACCTTTCCTCTTCCCAGAATTCTCCTGTTCTTGCCACCCCACCTCTGCTTCCTGCCTGGTCGCCCACCCTATACTTCCTGCCTGGCTACTGGCCAATCAGCATTTTATTAAAGCAATACAAGTGACAGATCCTTAAAGGGTACAAGATCATTGTCCCACAGCACAGATTTTTATGATTCAGGAAATTTTTTTACAAGAAGATACAATTCTGAACTCTCCTGTGGTTTTAGAGAAGGGGCAAAACTGTGCACTGCTATCCCTACTGACTTTCTAGAGCCTGGCTCAGAGCTTCTCTCACTAGGGAGAGGTGCTGCTGATGTCTCTCCCAGTCAGAGCCATACTTGAGGAAGTTGCTGGCAGGTATTCCTCAGGCACCATGATGTTCAGCCTCCATTATCACAAGAGAGCTAAGATGAAAGGCCACTTTGAAGACTGGCAAACTCAGCTGTTACCATGGCACCCAGCAGCTGGGATGGCACGTCTCCTTGTTATGACAGTGTGACTGGGACACAGCACATGCTCTCGTTCAGTGAGTAAATTTCTGTGCCTTAGAGCTGAGGCATCTTCAAAATCCATCTGGCACCAGGTTCCGTCAAGAAGGCCATGCTGAGCAGCAGTGAGATGGAAAAAGAGGCAGGAGATGCAGCGAGGAATGGGTAGTAAAAGGGCCTTGACTCTGTGCGTATAACCCATTGTACACCATTTCTCTGTGAGTGTGGGTGTGCGCACGCATGCGTGTGTGCGTGTGTGCGTGTGTGCATGTGTGAGTGCGTGTGAGTGTGTGTGTGCATGTGTGTATGTGTGCGTGTGTGCACGCATGTGCGTGTGTGTATGTGTGTGTGTGAGTGTGCATGCATGCATGTGTGTACGTGTGCGTGAGTGTGTGAGTGTGTGTGTGTGTGCATGCATATCTTGTCGAGAGACGGTGACAGCCCACGGGCTCTGACTCCAGGACCCCTCTCCTGTCAGAAAGCCACCCTGGGGAATGGCAGAAAATGTAAAGAGACAACTAAGCAAACATGAGGTTCCCAGTTAGATCACTGCACCATGAGCAGTCAGGAGTAGGGGTGTGTGCTTATCATCCAGGTGCTGGGGGTGGAGCACAGAGACAGGATCCCGGGACTGGCTGCTAGCCAGTTTAACCTAATCATGTAGCCCTTCAGGTAGAGACTCTGTTCCAAAAAGCGAAGTGAGCAGTACCTGGCAAGCAACCTCCAAGGTTGACTGGCCTTCATACATGCGCTCCCTCAGCCTGGGCCCGACTAGACTTATCTACCACAGGTCCCTAAAGATACATGTTTGAGTGCTACCTTAGGCCCCACCCCCTTCATTTCCACACTGTCTGGAGTCCCTACTAAGAACGCTGTAAGAGCCTTCTGGTTTCCTGGTTTGGTTCCCCTGACCGTTGGAGTCTTATCTGTGCAAACACAGAGGTTCTTTTATAGCCACTGCCTCCAGCAGTCTGAGCTGTGTGGAAGCCGGCACATCCCATGTACTGCTGGAGTTTATTCTTGTTTCCCCTGAATCTGTGAGTTTTCTGTCCTTTCAGGGCCAAGCAACATGATGAACACACAAGGCGAGAGCTAGCAGAGGGGCAGGAACACACCGGAAGTGCCTAGCTGTAGCAGCAAACAAGTACACAGAGATGATGTGTGGAGGGACCGCTGAGCAAGGCTAAGTGAGCCCTGGAGAGCATCCTGCTGAGTACTGGATCCCGGCCATCATCAGCCCAGGTACCAGATGGCTTCAGGTACCTCTACGGAGACTTGTCTCCCAGTAGCTCTAGCAGGTGGGTGTGAGCCCACGTGCCTGTGTGAGTGTGTATGCGTTAGTGCTGACCCAGGAGCCATCATTTGGTGACAGGGGAGGGACTGTCCACCAGCAGACAGGAATGATGATGATAAAGTACCTTTTAAAATTCCAGCTTCCTACTCTTCGGCGTCATAAATGGCTCCGCGTTTCCGGTGCTGGGCATGCAGTTGGGGTGCTGCCGCATTGCCAGGACACTGGGGAAGACTCACTAATGGAGATGATTGCCCGTAATGACGCTCTCTGGAAGCGCCTGGCTGATTAAATGCTGAAGGAAGAGGGCATAATCGTCGGAATTCCAATTAAACGCTCGTTTCATGCTATCAGAGGAAGAAGCAATTTCATTTGCGCTCCTGGCTGCAGCACCACGGTCTGTCAGAAACTTGCGGATTGTGTCTCACTCTGCGGCTGAACTGCAGCTCCAGGCCCAGGCTCGCCTCTGTGCCAACGTCAATCATCCAGAGCAGCAGAGTGTAGCCCTCAGCCCCCACTCCTTCCTGAGGAGGTCACGGATGCTCCCCTCCAGGCCTCCTACAGTAATTACCGCAGGGAACCAGGTTTGCACAGAGCTGCGAGGTGAAAGGGCCGAGTGCAGTCAAAGCCCACCGGGATTTTGTGTACAGAGTCACACACTCTGAGAGTTCAGCCACCTTGGAGGTTTGATGAGAGATAGTCCCCTGCGAGGGTCCTCTGAGAGACCAGTGCCGGGACTGGAGCAAGACTTAGATCTGGAGAGCTCTCCTCCCTCCCCCCTTTCTATTTCTTCTCTCACGCCCTCTCTCTCACCTTGCCTCCTCCTTCACCTCCCTCTTTTCTTTTCTTATCCTCCTGGCCCTCCTCTTCCACCTGCCCCTACTAATATCTTTTCTGAGGGCCTCTATGTCCACTCTTCCCGCAGGGCAGTGTCTGTCCCTGGCTGTGGTGTGGACTGAACTCTCTTTTCTGCTCCTCAGAGGCAGAGGTTTCTCCAGTTGTTTTCTGCTTCCAGGGCCTGGGTCACCATTGGCCAACAGTTGTTTTCAGCGACCATTTCCTTGGAGGCCTCCTTCCTTACCTGTGTGGCTTCCCTGGCCAGAGCAGAGCATCTGTGGTCTTAGGGATAGCCTAGGGCCTACTTCCTTCCTCCAAGAGTCCGGATACACTCGCGCGGCTCTGGTGCAGGCCGTCACTGCTGATCATAGAGAGGAATGGTTGGGCTGATACAAATGTATGCAGGTTTTATCCCATTAACATCACTTCATGATGTCACCCTTGTCAGTGGCGTTCAAGGCATTCATCATGTGTTCACGGTAACGCTGAAATACGTGCACACACCAGTGCCAGCAGAATAAAACTATACAGCACACACAGCTACGAATGGTGCGTGATGTTTGGCGGTACTGATGCGTGTCTGTCCTGGTTGCTTCCTGATGCTGTGCTGTGGTGAAAACCACAACCTTGGTAAAGAAATCTGGGAAGGAGAGGTGTTATTTCAATGTACACTTCATAGTCCAACATCAGGGAACTCAAGTGGGGCAGGAACCTGGATTCAGAGACAGAGACCATGGAGGGGTGCTGCTTACTGCCTTGCTCCTCAGGGCTTGCTCAGCTTGCTTTCTTAGATAACCCTGCCCAGGAGTGGCCCCGCCCATAGTGGGCTGAGCTCTTCCATGTCAGTCATTAATGAAGAAAATGCCCGTACAAACTTGACTTACCTACATGCCAATCTTATGCAGGCATTTTTTTTAAAGATTTATTTATTATGTATGCAGTGTTCTGCCTGCATGCATACCTGCACACCAGAAGAGCGTACCAGATTTCATTATAGATGGTTGTGAGCCACCATGTGGTTGCTGAAAATTGAACTCAGGGCCTCTGGCAGAACAGGCAATGCTCTTAACCGCCGAGCCATCTCTCCAGTCACTAGGCCTTTTCTTAACCAAAGCTCTTCTTCACTAGAAGATCCTAGCTTGTATCAAGTTGACCAAAAGCTAAACCAAAAGAAAACTGTAACAGTATGCATGCTACCAGGGCCAGTGTTTATCATCATGTGGTTACTGTTGTTATTACTGTTATTGTTGTTATTACTGTTACTGTTGTTATTACTGTTATTGTTGTTATTACTGTTATTGTTGCTACTTTAGGGTGCCTTCCTGTGAACAGTTTTCTGGGTGAGACAGTGACAGCCTCAGTCATCCTGTCTGCACCTCTCCCTTCTCTTGATCACCTCAGGGTGCTATGCCAGGCCACTGTCCTTTCCCTCTCCACCCTGTAATGCTCTCACGGGGCAAATCCATCCGTGGTGTGTCTCTGTGTCCCCATTGTTAAATCCCGCAAGACTGTTTTCCTCCTGTTCCCAGGGGATTGATTTGTACAGCCCCCAGGTGCTCACTTTGCTGTGAGTTGACCTTCAGGCAGAGACACGGGGGAGGATTTGGAGTGCATGGCCATGAAAATGGGTCCACTTCAGAAAAACAGGTTATGTGAGGGCCTTTATGTGACTCCATGCTTGGTGGTTTTCATGGCTGGCACTCAGATGTCACTTTGGGCCACTTTGTGTGAAGGGCTGTTTCATGGGGTGCCAGGTTTTGATGTCCTCCTTTGCTGCTGCTTTCTTGTTCTCATCGCTCCAGGACAGACAAGAGCCCTGGATCTGTTCCTTTTGGTGCTTGTTTTAAGCCTGGAGAGTTTGACTTCAACTCTGCAATCTTCATTCACTGGCAGCTTCGGTTGTTCTCTCTCTCCCTCTCTTTCTCTCCCTCTGTATCTCTCTGAGGAAAGGAAAATGCAGAGTGTCATTTTTGACATTGACTTTGAAATGATAATGTGTGTATTACTCGGCAGGCTAAGATCTCGACGTGATCCCAAGGAAACCCTGGAGGCTAATGTGAATATATCATCCCCTACAAGAGGCAGACTCCTTTAATTTCAACTAGAATGTTCCTCTTCCTTCTTACTTTTCTTTCTCATACTGTAAATGTTTTAACGAGCACTACCAAAGAGGGGCTTGCAAGGGTCAGCCCTGTTAACAACAGAAGCTGGAGGAGCCTCAGCTTCTGGCACAGGGGCGCAGCCATGGAGAGCTTCCTTTGTCCCGGGAATGCTATGATCTGTGGACTGTGGTCTATGAAACAGGGCAGCAGAATGAAGGCAGGTTTCCTAGTGCCTCACCAAACATCTGCCCCTCTCTGTGTGTCCCAAAGCTCCCCTCCTCCACGCCTGAGTTTCCTCCTTCCTCGCTTAGGGCCCAGAGCCCCGGAGCTCAGTGAATAGAGAACTACAGGCCTGCCTGCCTTCACCGGTGCCGATGGCTCACCCGAGCGTCCAGTGTGGCCTTAGAGAGTGTGCTAAAAGAACTGCCCAGCTCTGGGCTGGGCTGCCCCAGCTAGTTACATTATTAAATGCTCGTCATGACGGAGGGTAGCCAGTCCTCACTCAGGCGGGGCCAAGTATGTTGGGCACAAAAACTCTTGCAATACCGTGTGCTAATTCCTTACTCTGATGAAATTTTCATGGAGCCGGTTCCTGTTTGACGAACTGATATTTAGATGAATCAGTAGGTTTGAGAAGATGAAGATCCAGGAGAAGTCGGGAGGTGGTTCCCTGTTACCATTAATCTCGCCACTTTCTTTCAAAAAGGCCTCAAAGTTGATGTCTGTAGCAGCTGTGGGTTGAAGAGTGACCTTCTGATCTCCAGTTCCTGTGAACCTCATTTGGAATGGGATCTTCGTAGATATCATCCAGTTGAGATGGAACACGAGAGTAGGTTTTCTCTTTTTAAGAAGGAAAAACAAGGTGGGGAATAGAGGCTCAGCAGGAGGGCGTAAGATGGCAGAATTAGAGGGCCTTATGCACCTGCAAGCCCAGGGAGCTAGTCAGAGGCTAGCAGAAGACCCTAGGGAAGACCCTTTCTCCACCTCCCCAGGGCTGAGCTCTGTGGACTGCAGCATTTCTGATATCCAGTAAGCAAAGCAAACATGCCACTCGGCTCCCAGTTTGAGATCTGTCATGCTGCCTCTAGGACAACTTCTTACCCTTTATCCACTCTCAATTCCCTTTTGCCCAAGAAATTTTTCTCTGGCCTCAGGTATACAGGAATATCAAATAAATGCAAATCAGACATTTACTGATTATAAGTCTGCTGTGATTATGTTCACTGTTAATAAAGTGAGGACTGGCTGATAGCCAACAAAAGGTATAGGCAGGGCAATCAGACTGCGGATGCTGGGGAAAGAAGGGCGGAGCCGAGGAGATTCCAGTCAGCTGCTAGGAGAACAAGACTTGCAAGAGAGTAGGTAAAGCCACAGGCTACATGGAAAACACAGATGAACAGAAATGTATTGACTGAGGTCTCTGTCCTGCCCGATCCTGCAGTCATTCAGTCCCAAAGAAATCACACAGAGGTCTACGTTAGTTATAAACTGATTGGTATAGTAGCTCAGACTTCTTATTAACTCTTATAACTTGTATTAGCCCATTATATTTGTCTATGTAAGACATGTGGCTTGGTGCCTTATTTGGCCAGGCAGTCACATCTTGCTTCTTCTGTGGCTGGGTTAGGACTGCAGAGTAGGACTTTCTTCTTCCCAGAATTCTCCTGTTCTCCTTGACCCGCCTCTACTTTCTGTCTGGTTGTCCCGCCTATACTTCCTGCCTGGCTACTGGCCAATCAGTGTTTATTTAAAATATAATTGACAGAATACAGACCATTGTCCCATACCAGAAATGGGTTAATTTAAATGTAAGAGCTAGTTAGTAAGAATCCTGTGCTACACACTGAGCATTTACAATTAATATAAGTCTCTGTGTTGGTAATTGGAAGTGGCTCCCAGGGCGGAAAAACTCTGCCTACATAAATCATAATGAAGCTCATTTTGACACAATTCTTTGTAATATATATAATTCTACCATTTATTAAACACAAAAGAAAATTTGCATGCTAATGAGATGGACATGCTTGTTTATTTTTACACAAGGAATTAAATCTTGTCTGAATGTTTGATACGGCAGAGCACATAACATTTTTATTTTTCAGAATGATTAATATTTTGACTTTATAACGGTCAGTGCTGAGCTGCCACTTTGCATAAATAAGCAGCACAAATGGCAGAAGTACATTTAGGGTCACTTCAGAAACTGTTGGAAATACGATTCTAATGTTTTTCCTTAGAGAATCAGCTTTCTGTCTTCCTTTTTTTGAACATAATTTTTATTGATTTTTTTTGGAATGTTAAATCATGCACCCCAAATCCACTCATTTCTCAGTTTTTCATGTCCATCCTCAAACCTTGTAACCTCCCCAATAAAAAAAAAAGGTAAAAATTAAGAACAAAACCAAACTGAAAACAAAAGTCACCATGATCATCTCGCCGACTGCTCTGAGCCACAGCTGCTCCTCTGTCAACCGCAGTCTTATTGCGCCTGTTACAGCTGTGAGTCTCCACCATGTGCCACTTGGCTCCCCTGTCTTTCCCTCCTTACACCTCTTTTGTTCATCCCAGTGGCCCTGGGAACTGCAGTGTGTCATGCAGGGGACCTTTGCCCAAACAACCTTCCTTGCAAATGCTCATTGCAATGAGTTGTTGGTCTGGTCCATGGGCTCTGGCTTCTGCTACACCATCCATACTGGACCCTCACGGGACCTCCTCTAGGACATCCTGTTGTTGCCCTGTGTGGGCAGCTTTGATTCTACAGGACCAGTCCCTGCACGAGCTCCAGCAGGTCATAGATGGGGTCGATGCTGAAGAGGACCAACTCAAAGCCTTGGATCTGGGCCTGGGCGATAGCTGAGTCGGTCAACCTGCGCCCCTCCGCAACAGAGTGTGGGGTCAGCTCAGCAAGGGTGGGGACATCAACATGGCCTCAGGGGGTGGCCTAGACCGTGAACATTTGCATGGCTCTTTGGTGGTAACGCCTGCTGACATCAACACATACCCCTGCTGCAGCAGGACCATGGACCCAGCCTTAACTTTCTGCAGCAACACAGGCCCTGACATCACATGGCCTCAGGTGGCACCGCAGGCCGCTCACATCAGACATCAGCCTGTTCCTCACCGATGTCCCTCGAGTCTCCAGTTCCACCTCTCTCCCCCGCCTCTTCTTCTCTTCCATCTCTCCACCACATACTCGCTCATGATCTGGCGCTCAGCCGCCTGTCTGCCTGTGGAGCGCAATGTGAGCTTTCAGCCCCACGCCTGCCTGCCTGCCTCCTGCCATGCTTCCTGCCACGATAGTGGATCAATCCTCCAAAGCTGCAAGCATAGTCCCATGTAAAACTGCCTTCCACCTGTGCATGCCGTACCCCGAGGTAGTGGGTGGGCCTGTCTCTGTCCTTATCTTAAAACAAAATAGAGTGAGTGATTTTTTTTTTTTACCAAATAATCTGTAATTCAGCAACTCAAACAGCAACTTAAAAAAATCCTATATTCTGCTGTGTGTGGTGGCTTGTATCTCAATCTTAGTACTTGGAAGGCAGAGGTGGGTGGATCTCTGTGAATTCAAAGCCAGTCTGGTTTTCATAGTGAGTTCCAGGCCAGCAAGGGTTACATAGTAAGAGGCTGTTTTACAAGACCAAAATAAACAAACTTTCTAGCATAATCTAATCCAAAGATGTTCTAATTTAATGTACAGTAAGTGCAGCTCATAGTGCATGCTGGTGTCAGGTGTGAGCTGAGGTGTTGGTGTCAGGTGTGAGCTGAGCTGTTGTGTCAGGTGTGAGCTGAGGTGTTGCTGGTGTCAGGTGTGAGCTGAGGTGTTGCTGGTGTCAGGTGTGAGCTGAGGTGTTGTTATATCAGGTGTGAGCTGAGCCGTTGTTAGTGTCAGATGTGAGCTGAGCTGTTGCATCAGGTGTGAGCTGAGGTGTTGGTGTCAGGTGTGAGCTGAGCTGTTGTGTCAGGTGTGAGCTGAGCTGTTGCTGGTGTCAGGTGTGAACTGAGCTGTTGTGTCAGGTGTGAGCTGAGCTGTTGTGTCAGGTGTGAGCTGAGGTGTTGGTGTCAGGTGTGAGCTGAGGTGTTGGTGTCAGGTGTGAGCTGAGGTGTTGGTGACAGGTGTGAGCTGAGGTGTTGGTGTCAGGTGTGAGCTGAGCTTTTGTGTCAGGTGTGAGCTGAGCTGTTGTGTCAGGTGTGAGCTGAAGTGTTGGTGTCAGGTGTGAGCTGAGCCGTTGTGTCAGGTGTGAGCTGAGCCATTGTTGATGTCAGGTGTGAGCTGAGGTGTTGTTGTCAGGTGTGAGCGGAGCTTTTGTGTCAGGTGTGAGCTGAGGTGTTGTTGTCAGGTGTGAGCTGAGCTTTTGTGTCAGGTGTGAGCTGAGCTGTTGTGTCAGGTGTGAGCTGAGACATTGTTGATGTCAGGTGTGAGCTGAGGTGTTGCTGGTGTCAGGTGTGAGCTGAGGTGTTGTTGTCAGGTGTGAGCTGAGCCATTGTTGATGTCAGGTGTGAGCTGAGCTGTTGTGTCAGGTGTGAGCTGAGGTGTTGTGTCAGGTGTGAGCTGAGGTGTTGTGTCAGGTGTGAGCTGAGCTGTTGGTGTCAGGTGTGAGCTGAGGTGTTGGTGTCAGGTGTGAGCTGAGCTGTTGTGTCAGGTGTGAGCTGAGGTGTTGGTGTCAGGTGTGAGCTGAGGTGTTGGTGTCAGGTGTGAGCTGAGGTGTTGGTGTCAGGTGTGAGCTGAGCTGTTGTGTCAGGTGGGAGCTGAGCCATTGTTGATGTCAGGTGTGAGCTGAGGTGTTGGTGTCAGGTGTGAGCTGAGGTGTTGCTGGTGTCAGGTGTGAGCTGAGCTTTTGTGTCAGGTGTGAGCTGAGCTGTTGTGTCAGGTGTGAGCTGAGCTGTTGTATCAGGTGTGAGCTGAGGTGTTGTATCAGGTGTGAGCTGAGGTGTTGCTGGTGTCAGGTGTGAGCTGAGCTGTTGTGTCAGGTGTGAGCTGAGCTGTTGTGTCAGGTGTGAGCTGAGCTGTTGTGTCAGGTGTGAGCTGAGGTGTTGGTGTCAGGTGTGAGCTGAGCCATTGTTGATGTCAGGTGTGAGCTGAGCTGTTATGTCAGGTGTGAGCTGAGGTGTTGTGTCAGGTGTGAGCTGAGGTGTTGCTGGTGTCAGGTGTGAGCTGAGGTGTTGTTGGTGTCAGGTGTGAGCTGAGGTGTTGATGTCAGGTGTGAGCTGAGGTGTTGTGACAGGTGTGAGCTGAGGTGTTGGTGACAGGTGTGAGCTGAGGTGTTGGTGTCAGGTGTGAGCTGAGGTGTTGTGACAAGTGTGAGCTGAAGTGTTGGTGTCAGGTGTGAGCTGAGGTGTTGGTGTCAGGTGTGAGCTGAGGTGTTGGTGTCAGGTGTGAGCTGAGGTGTTGGTGTCAGGTGTGAGCTGAGGTGTTGGTGTCAGGTGTGAGCTGAGCTGTTGGTGTCAGGTGTGAGCTGAGGTGTTGGTGTCAGGTGTGAGCTGAGGTGTTGGTGTCAGGTGTGAGCTGAGGTGTTGTGACAGGTGTGAGCTGAGGTGTTGCTGGTGTCAGGTGTGAGCTGAGGTGTTGGTGTCAGGTGTGAGCTGAGGTGTTGGTGTCAGGTGTGAGCTGAGCTGTTGTGTCAGGTGGGAGCTGAGGTGTTGGTGTCAGGTGTGAGCTGAGCTGTTGGTGTCAGGTGTGAGCTGAGGTGTTGTGACAGGTGTGAGCTGAGGTGTTGCTGGTGTCAGGTGTGAGCTGAGGTGTTGGTGTCAGGTGTGAGCTGAGGTGTTGGTGTCAGGTGTGAGCTGAGGTGTTGTGTCAGGTGTGAGCTGAGCTGTTGGTGTCAGGTGTGAGCTGAGGTGTTGGTGTCAGGTGTGAGCTGAGCTGTTGTGTCAGGTGTGAGCTGAGGTGTTGGTGTCAGGTGTGAGCTGAGGTGTTGGTGTCAGGTGTGAGCTGAGGTGTTGGTGTCAGGTGTGAGCTGAGCTGTTGTGTCAGGTGGGAGCTGAGCCATTGTTGATGTCAGGTGTGAGCTGAGGTGTTGGTGTCAGGTGTGAGCTGAGGTGTTGCTGGTGTCAGGTGTGAGCTGAGCTTTTGTGTCAGGTGTGAGCTGAGCTGTTGTGTCAGGTGTGAGCTGAGCTGTTGTATCAGGTGTGAGCTGAGGTGTTGTATCAGGTGTGAGCTGAGGTGTTGCTGGTGTCAGGTGTGAGCTGAGCTGTTGTGTCAGGTGTGAGCTGAGCTGTTGTGTCAGGTGTGAGCTGAGCTGTTGTGTCAGGTGTGAGCTGAGGTGTTGCTGGTGTCAGGTGTGAGCTGAGCCATTGTTGATGTCAGGTGTGAGCTGAGCTGTTATGTCAGGTGTGAGCTGAGGTGTTGTGTCAGGTGTGAGCTGAGGTGTTGGTGTCAGGTGTGAGCTGAGCTGTTGGTGTCAGGTGAGAGCTGAGGTCATGCAGAGTTTACCAGTGTGACTTGAGTGTGCTAGTGGCAGGCAGATGCAAAGATTCAGAACCCAGGCTGCAGAGAAGTCTCTTGATGGAACCAGGGTGAGCTCTGTCCCAAACACCTCTGACCCATGGTGCTTTCCATTGTGGATGAATTGTTTGCTGTGTGTTCAGAAAGCACACACTTAGCTGGGATTCTGTAAACCCCGTGTGCTGGTTTGAATGAGAATGGTGCGCAGGGGCTCAGGTATTTGAATTCTTGGTCCCTAGTGGGTTGTTGGGAGGAATTAAGAGGAGAGGCATTGTTGGAAGGGTGTGTCACTGAGGGAGGCTTTGAAGTTTCAAAAGCCTACAGCAGACATTGTGTCTCTGTGTCTCTCTCTGCCTGTGGAGCAGGATATAGCCTCCCATGTCTGCCTACACCCGCCATGCTCCAGCCATGATAATGGATTAATCCTCTCGTGCTTTCCTGTGTAAGAGGTGCCTTGGTCATGGTGTCTCTTCACAAGAATAGCTCGTGCATCCCACATTTAGTCACGTGGCTCCACATGGGGCCATGCTGCATACTTTAAGTATCCCTAGGATACCAAGCCAATAGCAGAGCCAGTCAGATGCCGCACTGAAAAAGCTCCTCATAGACGCTCAGCTCCATCCTCAGCTTTGTGTTACATTCATCACTAGAAAGTGAGAAGACAAAAAAAAGTGCTCCCAGCACAGGCCAAGTGTTCCCAACACAGGCTGAGTGCTCCCAGCACAGGCTGAGTGCTCCCAGCACAGGCTGAGTGCCCCCAGCACAATCTGAGTGACATTAGATTATACCCCCTCTGTGCAGGGGTGCCAGGTCACTGCAGACACAGGGGTACAGCTTGGTATCTGGACACTGTTGGGCAGAGAAGTGTCATTATCACTTCAGGTCCTAGAACTCAGCGATGTCGCACTATCGTGTGACTTTACCAGCAGAAGGAGTGATTTTTAACCCCCCAGGTCCCGGCTTTCTCTGTCTTCCTTTCTGTTTAGGACTCCACTATCCTTGCCAGAAGCAACACTGTTACTGAATTCCTCTGGTAGAGCCTCAGTGCTTGCTCCCTTGTTACTCTCAGCGGAACACACAAGCCTTCTTCATCCCCAGGTACCTGCAGGGAGCGCAGTCAGGGGCCAGTGGAGATGTAACTTCCATTACAGCCACATCCCACTAGGAACCCAGAGAGGCATCTGCCTCCAGCAGTAACCGTCTGCAGGACGCTCTCTGGTGAGTGGTGCACACACAGAACTCACACACACCTGCACACAGAGCTCACAACAATGTACACACCTGCACATAGAACACACAGCACTCACACCTGTGCACAGGGTACATGCAACACATAATATGAACACCAGGAATTCTACAGCACTGTATGTGGAACCCACAACACACACACACAGAAACTACAACAAATGTGATGTGGGATTGCCCTCTGTATGCTGTGAATATCATTGGTTAATAAAGGAACTGCTTTGGGGAACAGAGCTAGGTGAGAAAAACTAAACTGAATGCTGGGAGAGAGGAGGTGGAGTTAGAGAGAAGCCATGTAGGCCCACCAGAGACAGACACCAGAACTTTATACAGTAAACCACAGCCTCATGGTGATACAGATTACTAGAAATGGGTTAAATTAAGATATAGAAGTTAGCCAATAAGAAGCTAGAGCTAATGGGCCAAGCAGTGATTTAATTAATACAGTTTCTGAGTGATTATTTCAGGGCTGAGCATCTGGGAACCAACAAGCGGCCTCCTTCAACACATATGCACACCCCCTCCCACATAACCCACAACACAAACCTATAGGCATGGAATCCCTAGCACAGACACTCCTACATACACCAAGATGACAGCTAGCTCCTTTGCAGACCTTTGACTACCCTCCACACAAACAAAATAAGACAAACAAAACAAGCAAACAAAACACACCCTGTTATCTTCTATTCTGTGTTAGGATGGGCTCAAGCCAAGCAAGACACATGATACGGTAAGGGGGTAGGGCTCCAACCCTTCTGGGCTGTGTAGCCTGGCTGGATAGTGGACAGGGGACAGTACAGGTGAGCTGGGGGAAGGTATTCTCATCCCGCCCTTCTTACCACACCTCTGTTCCCACCACAGACCCCTGTGTGTGCTTTCGGGGACCAGTGGAGCTCTGCCAGGCCTTCTGGAAGTTTTAGTCTCAGAGGGCTGATTGTAAACACGGTAGCTGCCTGTGTTACTGCTGTGGAGGTCAGACCCAGAGGGTCTCTATTATCCTCATTCCTGTTGTGCCAGTTAAAAACCTGTCTGGGAACATGTTCAACCTGTCTCGCTGCCTCTTGCTTCTTCTCAGATAGAGATCTCAGTCTTCAGGGCTTTAGGAACCTGGTTATCTTCAACCATGACCTGCTTGGTCTGGTACACATTCCCAGAGCCTTTCAGACGTGTGTGGGCAGAGCTGAGGCTCCCAGGCTGCTCTGCTCCTCGGAGTATCAGCTTATGAATCTGGGACTTGGGCTAAGGAAGCAGGATGCTGTTGAAGATGAGGAGTTAGGGGGCCAAGCCAGCACTGGTGGGACTTGGTCCTCGGAGCAGAGTGGACCTGGCTGGAATTTGAAGTAGGTTCTGAGTAGGTGAGGACTACTTCCAGGGAGCCTATTGTACCACTGCCACACCTGTAACCGCTGCCCTTGTCTGGTCACAGTGCAGGAGCCACAGTGCGTACCAAGAGTCTCGGTGTCTTCCTGCATGCAGCACGATGCAAGCCCAGGAGTCACATTGTTTGTGGCCATGACCCCTCCAATCTTACTCAGGACAAAAGGCTTCAGCTAAACCCCAGCTGTTGATTTCCACATTGGAGGATGCTGGAGGTTCCTGAATTTTAGGGCTTCCTCCTCCTCTTCCTCTTCTTCTTCCTCCTCCTTCTCTTCCTCTTCTTCCTCCTCCTCTTCCTCCTCTTCCTCCTCCTCCTCTTCCTTATCCTTTTCTTCCTCTTTTTCCTCCTTCTCCTCCTCCTTCTCCTTCTCCTCCTCCTCCTCCTCCTCCTCCTCCTCCTCCTCCTCCTCCTCCTCCTCCTCCTTCTCCTCCTCCTCCTCCTCCCTCTCTCTCCTAAGCCCTATTTCACATTAGATTCCTTTCTATTTGCACATCTCATTATGGAGTGAATGCAGCTACTCAACACCCTCATTTTATTCTCTTCTCTTTCCATTTGTGTGTGTGTGTATGTGTTTGAGTGTATGTGTGTGTGTGGGAGGAGAGTGTTGCATGTATGCATGTGTGTGTGGAGGGGGAGGGAGTGTTGCATGTATGCACGTGTGAGTTTGCATGAGTGTTGTACGTGTGTGTGTGGAGGGGGAGGGAGTGTTGCATGTATGCACGTGTGTGTTTGCATGAGTGTTACACATGTATGTATGTTTTCATGTATGTGGGAATATGTATACGCGGGGGCACACGTACTTGCTCACTTTTGGGGAGGCCCGAGGTTGACGTTAGAAATCACCTTCACTCTCTCCTCCACTTTTTTCAGTGAGACGGTCTCTCAGTTAAACCCACACAGTTTGCCAGCATGGCTTCTTTGCTAGACAGCTTGCTTTGGGCACTCATGTCTGCCTTCTGGGTCTGAAATTACAAGTGGGCTGTCAGGCCCACTGGGCATTTTTATGTGGGTTGTGGGGATCTGAACTCTGGTCTTCAGGCTTTCTTGGCAAGTGCTCAACCCTTGAGCTGTCTCCCCAGGCCCTAACCAGACATCTTCAGTGGGAGGGCCTACAGGTCCACACCCTCTGCCTGCACACAAGTGTTGACATCCAGGGCCTTGAGTAGCACAGTCTGACTGCTTTTGTCAGAGATCCAAGGACTAATGTCTTGTAAACAGACATTTACTGACCATAATTCTGGAGGTTGAAGGCCAAAACTAGGTGTATGGTGAAGGTGCCTCTCTGGTTCATAGTGGCAGCTTCCTGAAGGCCCACCAAGCAGAGGGGGACCGGAGCTGTCTGTGGTCTCTGTGAGTGTTGGGAGAGGCTGCTTGTTCGCTCCCAGCTGCATAGACCCAAAATAATCACTCAGAAACCATATTATTTGCAATACTGTTTGGCCAATAGTTTAAGCATATTTCTAGCTTGCTCTTATATCCTAAACTAACCCAACTCCATTAATCAGTGTATCACCACGTGGCTGTGGCTTACCAGGTAAAGTTCTGTCTGTCTCTGGTGGGGCTACATGGCTGCTCACTGACTCTGCCTTCTTTCTCCCAGCATTCAGTTCAGTCTTCCCTGCCCAGCTCTATTCTGCCCTGTCACAGGTAAATCAGCTTTTTTATTCATTAACCAAGAAAAGCAACACATACACAGAAGGACCTCCCACACCAAGCGAGGGGGTCCCACTTGACCTCAGCACCTCCACAGGCCTGCCTCCCGACACTGGCTTCCATCTTTGCTTTGAGACAGTTTCCCTGAATGCCGTCCAGGCTGCCCTTGCACTTGACCTCTTCTGACCTCCCTTCTGTGCTGAGGTCACCTGGTTTGTGCCACCGTACCCCTCCTGGGCAATTGCATCCTCAGCAGCTCCCTGACAGATGTTCCCGGTCTCCGCTTCTCCGAAAGGCTAGAGTAGCAAGCTGCATGTCTGGGTGTAGCTACCTGCAAAAGGAGCGAGAGATTCAGTGGCTGGCACAGACTTGGTGAGAGTGCGGGACTGGCCTCCATGACGCAGACCAACACTAAGGACGAGGGTCTTCCCAGCTGTCTCCACTCACCCACCGCCCACCATCCACCACAGCCCCACAGAGCCGGTTACCTCTGACTCCCAGAGGCTCCCTGCCTCTGGACAGGTCTGTGTTCAGTCTTCACCCTGCTCTCTGCCGCCTGGATGAGGTAGACCCTGCAGATGCTTTGCTTCATAGAATGAGCTGGAGTGTGGAAAGCTGGATTTGCTAGAAGTCCCCACCATTCCGAAGTCATGCCTGCCCTTGGCGTGGCTGGCCGAGGGACCCTCACACGGAAGCTTGTTTGAGCCAAGACACCCTACAGTGGTACCACTGGCGTCAGAGGAAACAAAATCCACATGATGGTGAAAGCAGGGTCCGCTTTTGGTTTTGAGTGGGCACAGAAACTATCTGGGAACTTCAATCATCCCCAGGTGTTCTGCTAGCAGACAGCATTTTCTGTTTTCCTCTTGCTATTATATTTATTCACTTTTGAATCATTACATTCTGTTATGACTCATTTCAAATCATTTCCCCATCAAATAATTTTCTACCTCATTTTATATATACATTCTGTATTGTTTTTCCTAATAATACAAATGCGTTTCCAGGCCCCCGAAGTCTGCATGGGCCTCCTGGAGAAGGATTGGGAAAGAGGCTGGTCTCTGACCAACTCAGCCCCTCTTCAAGTGGGTGGAGGGGTCACTGTGTCCCTCAGGTATAGGGCTAGGAAGTCTCAGTGCTCACCAGAGTGACAGGGGGCAGGGGGCACCGAGGTATGAAGCGTCTCTTTCTGGCTACCACTTGGTCACAGAAAGAGTTAAGAGCAGCAAAGGAGAAGATCTCAGGAGCGGCTGTGCATTTGGAATTCGGGGAGTGGCAGAGACGCCAACAGGAATTTTAGGGGCCACTGCTGAGGCCTCTGCTTGTATTTCCTCCCAAGTTTGTGTGTCTTGGCGGGAAGGAGAGGGAGTGGGAGGCAGTGAAGACAGTAATTGAGAATTGAATTATTTTTAAGCCTTTCCCTCCCTTTGGCAGCTATATGTTGTTATGACAATGAAGACTGGACCACGTGGGACCCAGGGTCTTGATCCACCCAAAGCACCCTGTTTTCTATTTGTTGACCTCCACAGGACCTAAGCATGGGCAGCTGGGTGCACTCCCTGTGGGTGCCTCAGCCTCTCCCTACCTGGGGGCGGCCCAGCAGGGCCCAGGCTGTCCTTACCCCCACACCTTCTCCTGCTGCTCTGTTCCCTCCTGCTGCCCTTTATCTCCCTACGGCCCCCTCTCCTCCCCAGGCAGGCTCACTACCAAGTTCATCTCAACATTCCACGAGCTCTCTAGTCTCTGCCTTTGTTCGCTTGGATCATTCCTTCTGGAAAATTCTCCCTCCCTGGTGACCAGCTCCTATTTAGTCCCCGTGCTCAAGATAAACCCAGCTGTGGTAAACACCTCTGAAGGACCTTGCCTGTAGGGACTGGCCTTACATGGAGAAGTTGTAAATTATTTGTTTCTTTCTTCCTTTGTTTCTTTGTTTGTTTATTTCTTTGTTTGTTTGTTTCTTTCTTTCTTTGTTTCTTTCTTTCAATTTATGATTCAACAGAATTGAAGTCAAGTTGATGGGGGAAGTACAGGGCCTGGTCCAGCCCAGCATCCCTTGGGCTTGGCGGTCTGTGGCCAGGAGGTCTCGATGCTGCCTGAACTTTGTGTCTGCAGAGGGAGTTAGCTCTAGGGTGAGAGGGCAGGGCAGGCCCATCAGGGGAGGATGTTTATGTACTTCATAGACAGGACTGCAGTGGGTCCCTCCTCATTGCTCTGACTAAAGATGACTGCCTTGCTTGAGGCCACAGCCCTCTGTGAGAGGCTGTGTCCTTTGCCGATTCAGCTCAGCCCTGAGACCTCCATCTTGGATTCCTCTGCCAGTCAGTTCCTCTTCCTGCTCTGTCCAAGTTGCTCTCTGAGACCTAGGACATTTCCAGTTCTCTGGGGTAGACATTCCAAGCCCTGGCCACCCTTCCATCAGTCTCCATTGTTAAGTCCAGATCCACGGAGGTCCCCAAAACCAGCAAGGAGACTGAGTTCCATATGTAAAAGCAAAGAGCATTTATTCTTATTCAAGTCTGAACTAGGACTCTCCGTGTGTTCAACCCATTGGCACGATCAGAAAGCCCTGAACTCAGCTGGGGTGGGGTTTTTCTAATAGCAGAAGTTAGGGTGGGGGATTTCTAAGGTTCAGGACCCCTGATTGGCTGATATTTGTCTAGGGGTGTCCTGGTGAAAAGCAATGGGTGTGTGCTGGGAGATGATCCTATCTGTAATGGTTAGAACGTTAGGAATTTTCTTTGGATGGTCTGTTCCTGGGTGGTCTCAGTGTATGGTTTCCTTGGAACCAGGTATTGTCTAGGGTAAAGTACTGAGACTCAGGCCCTTATTGAGCTTGTTGTGGCTGGGCCATGGAACACGTGTGTCACATGGGACACACGCCAGCCTGTTAGGGACTCCACCTCACTTTCCAACCAAGCAGAGGGCTGAGACGGAAGGCCTGCCGTTTTTTTGTAGATGGACATCGATACCTCAACCCACCCTATCGCCACAGAAACAGCTGCACCTGCTTCTTTATAAACTGTCTTTCTGAGCTTTCTGTGAGCACAGAAGGAGCTGTCGCCGTAACCTGGTGTGCTTAGATCCAAACACCCAGATAGGAAGAAGCATTTCTAGGAGGATGCTGACACCAGAAGGGGGCCTGGTGAGGAGCTGAGAGAGCATGTGACTGAACGGAGGAGTGGGGGATGCTGAGTTGGTCCACAAGACTGAGTGAGCGAGAGTGCACGAGAGAATAAGTGCACGAGTGGACCTGTGGAAGGACGAGCCTGCGGATGACGGCTCAGTTGGTGAAAGAGTGAGCGAGAGCCAATGAGTGAGTCTGGCACACTGACTCCATGGCTCTAACATGGCAGCTGTCACGCTCCATGGTCAGGACCGCATAGCTCTGGCACGCTGACTCTATGGTTCTAACATGGCAGCTGTCATACTCCATGGTCAGGACCACATAGCTCTGGCACACTGACTCCATGGTTCTAACATGGCAGCTGTCACGCTCCATGGTCAGGACCGCATAGCTCTGGCACGCTGACTCTATGGTTCTAACATGGCAGCTGTCACGCTCCATGGTCAGGACCACATAGCTCTGGCACGCTGACTCTATGATTCTAATATGGCAGCTGTCACGCTCCATGGTCAGGACCACATAGCTCTGGCACGCTGACTCCATGGCTCTAGTATGGCAACTGTCACGCTCCATGGTCAGGACCGCATAGCTCTGGCACACCGACTCTATGGTTCTAAGATGGCAGCTGTCATACTCAATGGTCAGGACGACATAGCTCTGGCACGCTGACTCTATGGTTCTAAGATGGCAGCTGTCACGCTCCATGGTCAGGACCACATAGCTCTGGCATGCTGACGTTACTCAGACATGAAATGCCCGTTTCATCTCTGCACTGCCTCTGTGTTTTAATGGAGATGGCATTAACCTAAACCCTCCCCTGCTGGAGCTTGTGTGGGCTTCTCTGTCTGGGTGTGGGCCTGTTTTCTGTGTGAATCGTGTCTTGCTGCCTTGGGCTTGTCTATCAAAGCTCTCTGCATGGCAGCACACCATTCCGAGTGTGTACCGACGAACACATATTTCGTGGGTGCCGTGCAACTTCTCACCCTGGTCAGGAACTTCCCTGAAACAAGCAGAAACAAAAACACTTGAAGCCATCCAGCAGGACAGGGCGTGTGTGTGTGTGTGTGTGTGTGTGTGTGTGTGTGTGTGTGGAGACTCTGCTCTGTCTGGTCCCTGCTCACATTGCTCTGTCCCTGGTGACTCTTGCCACCTCTGCTCCTCAGCAATGGCTTTAGTAATGAAACAGACTCCTTTCCTTATTCTGGTGTGAACTCTAAAGAAAATGCTGACACAAGTCATATCTGCAATCATGGGATCAGGGCCTCGAGCTGGGCATTGCTCTAAGGAGACCTCACACCATCTTTATCTTCTCCCCACGGGAGCAGGGGCCATTGATGGCCTTTGGTAGGTTATAAAACCCCGTGGGAACTGGTCATGAGTCCTCCAATAGGGGTGGTGCCCGGGCCCATTCAGCAGTCTGATGTTCCAGGCTTTCTTGGAATGCAGGCCCTGGTTAGTGTGATATCTGTGTTACTTCGTTGTTCACAAAGATTACAGGTACGTGCCCACGGTGGAGTCTCGTGGGAAGCAGTGTGGATGTGGCCCTCACAGGATGGGTGTTTGGAGGGCCGTGGGGGAGCATTGTGAGCACTGTGCTCAGAACTCAGTGTTCTCAGCAACAGCCGGCCCCTGTGAGCCTCTCTGCCTCTCCCACCGTGGGGGTCTGTGGCCTGTGAGGTAGAGCAGGACAGCACACTCAGCAGTGACTCATTGAAGGTGACCTCGTTGTGCATACGAAATTCTAAGCTAGAGGTAGCTGGAGTCTCTCTTCAGAACCATTTAATTGCTGGCCACAGGGTGGACATTTTAGCATTAAAATTTTAATTTCAAAGTAAGTCATGCAAAAATATTTTTTTTTCAGAGCTCAAGCTTCTGCAGCTGCCCTTGACAAGGTGGAGGGGTTGAGTGAATTTGCTGGGCAATCCCCAGGCATAATTTTGTATTTAAACTAGTCCCGGAAGGGACCTGCCAGGTACCCAGTATGGTCCTGGGTCTTGGGTCCAGGGTCAGCACCCTGCCTGTCCCTGGGCTTCCTTATTTTAAGAACTTCAGAGGATGCCGGACAATGAGAAGACCCTGTGTGGCCGCTGCTTAGCATGGACTTGGAAAATGCGATGCCATTGACTGGGGAGACCCGACTGTCAGTTCCAGGACCCCATGGTGGGCAGCAGAGAAGGAAAAGCAGAACACACAGCAGAGACTGGTGGAGAACGGACTAACGGAGTGGCTGGAAAGATCCACAAAGGAAGAGGTACGCATGCGCATGCCGAGTCTGTGAGGGCCGCAGACTGCAGGGCCCTGCTTCTGTAGGCCGCCGAGACACGCTGGCAGATAAAGGAGTGTGGACGGGATGACCCATGGCTGATGCCTCCTGAGACTAGGTAGGCCTCAGGAAGGCTTTAAGACACTGCTGAGGAGCCTGAGCACAGAACCAGAGTCTTTAGACTTCCCTCTCCAGGTGGGAGTAGTGTCGAGCTGGTGGGCAAGAATTTAGAGCCCTTGCAATCCGCTTCTGTCCAGCCCCCACAGCTCTGACCCAGACAGCAAGGTGTGGTATCCTCAATTCCGCTTGCTTGAGCTTATCCTACTTTGCGTGAAAGCGTGGCTTTGGGGTACCAAAAGCCGCGGTTCTGCCTGCTCGCTGCTCTCTTCCCGCGCTCCACACCTGGATGTTGGACTCCCCCCTCCCTCGCCCTGTTCCTGTTCCGTGAGTTTTCCCTTTTAATAAAGAAAAACCTTAATATACCTTATTTGGAGCTAGTGTGAGATTATTTGACTTGCGTTTCCCCTAACTGACAAGTCATGCTCTGTTGTAGCCTTTGCATTTTTTTTTTTTTGAAAATTGTTACTATGTGAAGACATTATCAGAATATTAAATGCTAAAACCTAGATCAGGGGAGCCTTTGACTGAGATCTACATATTTCCATTTGGCTCTAGTTCTCAACCCCGAGCCCACGGGGACCCAGCTGTCTGTGTCAGGAGGACAGTGGTACAGGCCCTTGACCAGCTTTTCTTCAGTGGGGTTTCCCTGCCTTGTGACAGTCATTATAGCACACACGATCACATCCAGTCATAGTCCCTTCCTTTCCCTTATTGGTGGTTCAAGAGCAGACTGAGAGCAAAGGCCACAGGCTGGGGAGAGGAGCCTCCTTGCTCTGTGGATCTCGCTCCAGGTGCTGCCATCCTGGGGGTTGAGTTCACAGAAGTGGGCAGCATCTACCAGGAAGGACCCCGGTAGTTCGTTAGCTTCAAAAGTGCATGTTTTAAGTTTTTGTTTTCCCTCTTCGGTAGAATTAAGGATATGCCTTAATAGTTGCCTTTAAATTCTATTCCATTGCTCGAACTGTTAAAATTACTAGTTCCTTAAAAGCAGAAATGCTCCCCAGTTCTCTTTGGGGTTCTGAGAGAACGCCTTGTAAGGTATTAAAAGCCAGTCCTGGGATGATTAGAACACAGCTCTGGAGAGACACACTTCACTCAGTTCTCATTGTCTTGGAGAGGGTGCGGTGTTAGGGAGAACAAGATATACTACAGCGAAGTGCTGGGTGTGACCTGAGCGTGATTTCACCCGACTCCACAGTTCTCATGGGCAGCAAGTGATGTCATCACAGCTGTGGGATGAAGGGCTCATCTTGAGAGTCGTGTGGGTCCCTTCACTCCTGGTTACCAATTCCCAGGGATTCGGGACCACCATTTGTTTTCCTTCCTTCCTTCCTTCCTTCCTTCCTTCCTTCCTTCCTTCCTTCCTTCCTTCCTTCCTTCTCTCCCTCCCTCTTTCCTTTCCTTTCCTTTCCTTTCCTTTCCTTTCCTTTCCTTTCCTTTCCTTTCCTTTCCTTTCCTTCCCTTCCCTTCCCTTCCCTTCCCTTCCCTTCCTCCCTCTTCCTTCCTTCTTTCCTCCCTTCTTCCCTCCCTCTTTTCCTTTCCTTTCTCTTCCCTTCCCTCCCTCCCTCCCTTCCTTCCTTTACTTTTTTTTCTCCCCCAAGAAAGGGTCTCGTTATATATTTTTAGCTGTCCTGGAACTCACTATGTAGACCAGGCTGGCCTTGAATTCACAGAAACCCACCTGCCTCTACTTTCCAAATGCTGGGGTTAGGGGGTGTGCCAACACACCTGGCCTAGGCCACCACACCACTTTTTTTGGGCAGCAATGAGATGACAGGAGAGTGTTTCACAGCTCACGCCAAGCACATGGAGATGCCCATCTTTCTCAAGGCAGAGGCACTTAGGGTACACACCAAGCCTACGTCCTTCTCCAGTAACCACCAAACAACTCTTCCTTTTTATGGATTTTTTTTTTGAACTTTCAGGCTTAAATGTGAGTGTGAAAAACCATACAAAAACCGAGAACACAGCCAGGGATATAGTTGGCCATTTAAATGTTTATATTCTTTGTGAAATTCTTCACAAACTAATATCATGGTGATAAAAAGAAAAGAAAAATTCATATTCAAGTATGCACCCCAAGCAGCACACAGTGCAGTGAAGCTCAGCTCCAGACAGACAGAGGAGAGGAGGAGACACTGGCTGCGGAGTCTAGCGAAGCCTGGGATGGATGTCCTGCCCTGGGCGTCAGCGGCTCTGAACCGAGACAGGCTGTGACAGCCATGTTAGGCCCGGCCTTCACAGAAGAGTCAGTGGGGGACTCCTGGTTCCACTTGAGTTATCTTTAGAGCAGGGACAGCGGTCCTGGGAAGGCCTGTCTGGACACCTCTGGGCTGCAGGTACTGAACCAGTCATGTGCAGTGACTGGTATCGACTGCCTGATACACCTAAGATCATATAGTATTTAAATCTACTTTCAGTATTAATAAGTACTGTGTCATATAGTTCTTTTTTTTTTTAAGATTTTTTTATTTATTTACTATGTATACAGTGCTCTGCCTGCATGTATGTCTGCGGACCAGAAGAGGGCACCAGATCTCATTACAGATGGTTGTGAGCCACAACATTTGGGTGCTGGGAATTGAACTCAGGGCCTTCGGAACATCAGCCAGTGCTCTTATTCTCTGATCCATCTCTCCAGCCCTTCATACAGTTCTTGATATTGTGATTTGAAATTTACAAAGGAGAGAACAAAGGCGCCATTAAACATGCCTGTGGCTGTATGGCATACCCTAGAGCCAGCTATGTCTGTGGTTCGAGTCCCCTATACCACGCTACCCTCCACTGAGATACTCTTTCTAGCTCTCAGCTGTGCCTTTAAGTGCCATGCCCATCAGTCTAAAATGAAAGGGGATTTAGAGGTTTTCGGCATTCTCTATGAAAGAAAGCATTCGGATAAGAGAAAGCTGAAAATATGGGTGTCTCGTGAATGCCTTCTTCAGAGGAGATGCAGGGAGCTTTGGACATGGCCCTGTTGGACCCCGTGGCCTTCTTAAGATTGATGTTGTTCAGTGAGCACGAGGGCTGCGGAGGGGACCAGTTACTGAAGCCATGGGGCTGACTGGTGTGCAAAGGAGAAACTGTAAGGGAATATTGTTAAAATTTGAGAATTCTGCAAACGAAAGAGAATTTTTAATATCGTCATGGTTGCCACTGTGTTCTTTAAAAATAAAACATGTGTGACTGTATGCATATCTTTAAGGCCACCACTGCAGGGTGGGCATTTTATTGTAACTTTAGAACATGGCATCCTAGACTGGAGAGATGGCTCAGTGGTTAAGAGCACTGCCTGTTCTTCCAGAGGTCCTGAGTTCAATTCCCAGCAACCACAGGGTGGCTCACATCCCTCTGTAATGAGATCTGATGCCTTCTGGTGTTCAGGTATAATGCAGATAGAATATTATATGTGTGTGTATGTGTGTGTTTATATATACAAACATATGTTATATATGTATATATAGTATTGTATATATGCATATATCATTTATATATAATATATAACAGTGCTTATATGTGTTTTTAGATATACATATGTTATATATATGTTTATATATACATATAAATAAACACTGTATACATAATAAATAATTCTTTAAAAACAAAACAAAGCATGGGATCCCAGGAAACACGCAGTGGTGTGGAAGAAAGGCTGTAAGGAGCGTCAGCCTTGCCCTGGCTCTCGCAGAGACCATCTGACATGAGATCTGGGGAGTCAAGGTATGAGAGAAGACTTTTGGTTTTGTTTTGGTTCTTGCTTTACTTTACTATAGTATCCAGGCTTGGAAATCAAAGTAGTTAAGGAAACACAGAAGCAGGTGGATCCTGCATAGCTGCATCCACATCACCTTTGAGCCTTTTCTGACAGATGAGGAAGAATTTTGCTATGAGAGTCGACCCGCAGCCACTTGTATAGATCAACACTCATCGTCCCTCACAGGAACAAACCAGACACTGAAGGGACCTGTGCAGGGTGTCTCTCCAGACCCTGGGCCTCCAGGAACCAGGCCTGCTACCCACTGCGCTGGAGATTTGTGAATGGACCACGCAAGCACCTGAGAGTAGTCCAGCAAAACAGGGCTCCCCCTAACTTCAAAGGACTTCCAAGATTCAGCACCCTGTGGCTCAGCTCCCTCTTACTCACCCCTGCATGGCTCAACTCCCTCTTACTCACCTCTGCATGGCTCAGCTCCCTCTAGCTCACTCCTGCATGGCTTAATTCCTTTCTGCTCATCCCTTGCATGGCTCAGCCCCATGACCCAGAACTCCATGGCTCAACCCCTCATAGCTTGGTATCTCATGGCTGATCCCACTCCACCATGCTCAGCCCCACATGACTCAAACTCTCATGGGACATCCCCCCACCTCTACCCCAACAGTGGCTCAGTCCCTCAGTGTTACAGCTCTCTTCATGGTGCAGCCCAGATGGTATTAACTCGCCCCGAGTTGCGGTTCAGCCTCCATGAGGGCAGCTCTGGTCTACCCAGTCTCAGCAGGCCTGGAGCAGCCTCGGGAGCCCCACCCGTCCTACAGACGTTTGAAGCAGGAAACTCGATATGAATGTGAGTTGTTTGTTATTGTAGGAATGGCTGTCCTTTCTAAGGGCTCCCTCCCAGCCCAGACTGGGACCTGCTTAAGTACATTGTTTAGTTTTTTTAGAACTGTCTTATGATACAAGGACCATGTTCATGTTTATCAAATTCCGGGTAAGGAACCTGGCAGAGTCACTGGAGACAGCATGCCTTGGTGTGCACACGGGAGGGAGGAGAGAGCAGGGCAGGGGCCACCCAGGCAACACACCCTGAGAAAGGTGTGGAGCCAGGCCAGGACTTAACAGGATTTAATGAGGGTAGGGAGAGAGTGCCTGGGTCAGGGTTCAGGGTGTGTCAGGAAATAAGTGAGTTTTTTTTAATGACTCTAGAGTTGGCCCCACAGTTTCCCCATAATATTGTTTTTCTCTTTGAAAGGAAGCAAGATCAGCTGAGATTTCTGTAACTATTTTTTTTTAACAGAAAAGAAAAAAAATCAGTGGCTGCTCTCGGTTCACAGGAATGCGAGGCCAGCCTAGTTCAATATTTGAAGTTCATGCGAGCCTGGGGGTCTTGTTCCACATGGAGAATTTCTTTCTTTTTCTAAGTAGCTGATGAATTTTAGAAATAAATAATGTGTGTTCTCTCTACATCCGAAGTCGTGGAGTGCTGGTTTAGGCTCTTTGCCATGCCCAGGGACATGCACGGCAGGCAATGTGTCTCATCGCTAAGGCATCTGGGGAGGTCATGCCTCCACTCACCTCACCAGCCTGGTGGGGCCTCACTAGTAGCAGGACAGGGAGACAGACGTGGTCCTGATGTGGGGACCCTATCCGCGGGCAGACCTCTGATTCCGGTGAAGGGTTCAGGCATCCCTCCTGTCCTCTTCTCAGGAGGTTAGGCTGTAGGATGTGACTCCACCTCAGAAGAAAAAGGGGAAGAAATATTTTATCAGAGAATTTTAAAAGCATTCAAGCCTGCAAGCAAGAGAGCAGCCACCTGGCTGCCTCATCTTGTAAGCCACTGCAACAGTTTGCTCAGAAACTTGGCGCTTAGGACCCCGTCCTCTTTGGCTTCCCTGTCCTACTCTGAGGACTTCCTCGCAGAAGGCAGACTCTGGAATGAGTGCTGGGCTGTACAGGACTTTATTTCCTCTTTTTTTTTTTTTTACAGTGTGTGTTCTGTTTATTTTTGTTTGTTTGTTTGTTTGGTTCAGTTTGGTTTGGTTTTTCTTTTTTTTAAATTAATTAATTAATTTATTTATTAAAGATTTCTGTCTCTTCCCCGCCACCGCCTTCCATTTCACTCCCTCTCCCTCAATCAAGTCCCCCTCCCTTGTCAGCTCAAAGAGCAATCAGGGTTCCCTGCCCTGTGGGAAGTCCAAGGACCACCCATCTCCATCCAGGTCTAGTAAGGTGAGCATCCAAACTGCCTAGGCTCCCACAAAGCCAGTACGTGCAGTAGGATCAAAAACCCATTGCCATTGTTCTTGAGTTCTCAGTAGTCCTCATTGTCCACTATGTTCAGCTAGTCCGATTTTATCCCAGGCTTTTTCAGACCCAGGCCAGCTGGCCTTGGTGAGTTCCCGATAGAACATCCCCATTGTCTCAGTGTGTGGGTGCACCCCTCGCGGTCCTGAGTTCCTTGCTCGTGCTCTCTTCTGCTCCTGATTTGGACCTTGAGATTTCTGTCCAGTGCTCCAATGTGGGTCTCTGTCTCTCTCTCCTTTCATCGCCTGATGAAGGTTAATTAATATTCAGGAGGATGCCTATATGTTTTTCTTTGGCTTCTCCTTCTTATTTAGCTTCTCTAGGATATCTAATTATAGGCTCAATGTCCTTTATTTATGGCTAGAAACCAAATATGAGTGAGTACATCCCATGTTCCTCTTTTTGGGTCTGGCTTACCTCACTCAGGATAGTGTTTTCTATTTCCATCCATTTGTATGCAAAATTCAAGAAGTCCTTGTTTTTTATTGCTGAGTAGTACTCTAATATGTATATATTCCATACTTTCTTCATCCATTCTTCCATTGAAGGGCATCTAGGTTGTTTCCAGGTTCTGGCTATTACAAACAATGCTGCTATGAACATAGTTGAGCATATACTTTTGTTGTGTGATAGGGCCTCTCTTGGGTATATTCCCAAGAGTGGTATTGCTGGGTCCAGGGGTAGGTTGATCCCGAATTTCCTGAGAAATCACCACACTGCTTTCCAGAGTGGTTGCACAAGTTTGCATTCCCACCAGCAATGGATGAGTATACCCTTTTCTCCACAACCTCTCCAGCAAAGGCTATCATTGGTGTTTTTTATTTTAGCCATTCTGACAGGTGTAAGATGGTATCTTAAAGTAGGACTTTATTTCCTAAATGGAGCTAAAACCAGTGTTCACCAGCAGGGGCAGAGTGGAGTGAACTCCTTCAGGTTCTGCCGTGAATAGGCAGTTCCGAACCTGCTCTGGAGCAGCCACCCTTATCGAATCATCAAAACAAGCCACGCCGTCACAGACGTGGCAGAGTGGAGCGCAGCACACACCTGTGGGCAAGATGCCGAGGGTCAAAGGACCTCTCGTTGGTTTTAGGGGTCCTTGATCGCTTTTGTGATAGCCAGTAAGGTTCAAGCCCCCAAAGCAGATGGGTGAATTGCTGAAGGCATTAGTATAGCAGCAGCTGCTGGGGGGCAGAGCAAAACCAGCAAAAACCCTGGCTGAACATTTAAACAAGGCAAACACTTGCGGTGGCAGACCACAGACCAGATTAAGAGTTTTTTCTAAGCATTTGGGTGCTTTCTCCCCACACCAGGTTTGACAGAGCTTGCCTGATTGGTCCTTATTTTCACTCTGTCTCACGATCACCCAATCAGGGCACAGCATCTCCGGTCTGACCCTCTGTTTGTTTCCAGGGCTTCAGAGGCATTACCAGGTTCTTGGCACTCAGACATATACAAACACATTTGGTGGAGAGGAAGGGACAGCCAGCCATCCCAGTGTGGCCTTGGTACTCTGGTATGGGTCCACAGTTAGACCCTTTGGGAGCAGTGAAGCCATCCTCGATTAAGGCACTCAGCTGAGCTGGTAGGGGATTGCTTTTCTCATGGGGGGTTGAAGGGGAGGGGTGGGAGCCCAGGGTAACATTGAAAGGGAGGGAGGGTTAGGAGCCCAGGGTAACATCGCTGACATGGAGGCCTCACCTTACATGCCCATATAAAGATGGTTCTCAAAGTAGTGAAACCAGCGTGAGCAGGGCTAACCTTAAACCGGGGCTAAGGATTGGTCCTGGAATCCCTTGAGAGCAGAAAAAAGCTTCAGCAATTTTGTGTTATGATATTGTTACAAGCCTATGGGGGCCAGGAAGTGGCATTGTTAGGAGGCGTGGCCTTGTTGGAGTAGATGTGGCATTGTTGGGAAAGTGTGTCTCTGGGGGCGGGATGTTAGGTCTCAGATGCTCGAGGCCTAGGGGCTCCTTCTCTCTTTCTGCTGCCTGAGGACTTGGATGGAGAGCTCTCAGCACCTCACCACCACCGTGTCTGCTTGCACGCGGCCTTGCTTGCTTCCATGATGAAAACGGACTGAACCTCTGAACTGTGAGCCAGTGAAATGTTTTCCTTCTTAAGAGTTGCTATGGTTGTGGTGTCTCTCCATGGCAATAGAAACCCTGACTGAGACAGCTGGAAAGGCCACCCTATAAAGTGGCCCAAGAACTCGCGCCTACCCCTTCAACAGAACCCTAAGCATGTAGAAAGAGGGGAAGGAATGAAGGAAAGGAGAAGTTCACGGCTTGAGAACAATCTGTCCTTTCAGCTTTGTGAGGAGAGAGACATTTGAGTCTCATGTCGTCTGTTTCCTTGGCGATTGAGCACAGGGTCTCGTGCACGTCAACACGTGCATTACCTGAGGTACCAAATTGGTCTTATGAAATTTAGCAAGTATGTCCTCATTGGTTCTCTTTTGATGTTCATGTTATTTAAAGGGATGTATATAGTTTTCTGCATTTTAGTTTTTAATTTTTAAATATTTATCATCATTATCATTGGGTTTTTCAAGACAGGGTCTCACTATGTAGCTATATCTGTCTTGAAACTCACTCTGTTACATTTAAGTTAACACGTTTCTATTAGTCTAAGACTGTGGCTTTACCGGTTTGCTGGCTTGTTGTTCCTTGGGTGGATGGATGGCATCTCCCAGACTCAGCCCTTTTTCTCCTGTGTCTGTGTCCTGCTTGTCTCTCTCCTGCCTTGCCATAGGCCAAAGCAGCTTTATTTATCAACCAATGAGAGCAACACATATTCACAGCATACAGAAAGACATTTCACAGCATTATGACAAGCTATATTTTATAATTTTATAAGTATTTTTATAATCAAAATAAGAAATGAATAATCCAACATTTGAACAGTAAGTTTCCCCAAGGGAATGCACAGAACATTCGGGATTAAAAACTCTGAATGCTTCAGAGGGCTGGTTGGATCATGTGTTCACTTAAATCTATAATAAAACAAAACAATTTGAAAGTTACTTTTAGATCCTGGTGGCAGGAAACAAAAATGAAACAAATTTAAAGGAATGTTCAGAAATAGAAACTAGGCCAATCTGAAGTACATGCTTCTGTCTGGGGAAAGAACGTGATTTTTGTTCCATCCATCCATCCATCCATCCATCCATCCATCCATCCCTGTCTGTCTGTCTGTCTGTCTGTCTGTCTATCTATCTATCTATCTATCTATCTATCTATCTATCTATCTATCTATCTATCTAATCGGGAAGAGAGAAAAATCACTTTAACATCCCGCTTTTCTTCCTCGGGAGGTTTATTCAAGCCCCTTGGCTTCTCCCTGTGTTGATGAAACCTCAGAGTACGAAACCTCAGGGAGATACCTGCCTGCATTTGAGGCAGCATGGCCATAAAGGTTGCCCAAGGGGAAACCAGGAAGCTTTCAGTTAAGGCAAGAAGATAGTGTAGATGGGAACGGGGAGGGACTTGCCTTGGCACAACCAGGACAGACTCCCACCTCCCCAGGGCAGTCCTCATTCTGGCTCATCCTTTTACTAAGGAAGACTTTTAGACAATCTAAACATCGGCTGTGTGTTCCCAAGTTGTCTCTAGTTTCCTTTTCCTTTTCTTTTCTCTCCCTCCTCTTTCTTTCTCCTTTCCCTCATCCCCCCAAGACAGGGTTTCTCTGTGTATCCCAAGCAGTCCTAGAACTCTTTTGTAGACCAGGCTGGCCCGGAATTCACAGGCCACAGCCTTTGGAGTGCTGAGGTTAAAGGTGTGCGCCACCACGCCATCTGTCTCTAGTTTTCTAATAGAAGGTTTGCAGCGGTGGTTAGGTCTGTCTGCTTCTTTTCTCTGTTCTTTCCCTTGATTAGATGTGACCAGCCCAAGACTGATACGGGGGGCTTCCTACAAGGCAAATTCCTACCAGAGAACCGACTTCTGTCCTAAGCTAGGACCAGCCCAGAGGTCAGCAAGAAGGAATCCTGAGCCTGGCGCTTGGTTCTTGCCCTAGGGGAAAAGATACTGCAGATGCTATATGCCCACTCATGCCACCAAGACTGAGGTCAGCTCTGCAGCCAAAACACATTTGTTACTAGTTTGCTTTCTGTGACAATGAATTCCTTACAGGGTCAGATTACAGGGCAGAAAGGTGAGTTTGGCTCACAGTTTTGTGCATTTAGTCCGTGGTTTGTTGGCTCATTGCTTTGAGCCTGTGTGAATCGTGTCAGGAAGCAACCGGCGAGGCAGTTGCTTCCTTGTGGTGGCCAGGAAGCAGAGAAAGGAAAGTCGTGGCTGGGATCCTAACATCATCTGCCTCCCAACACTTAATTTCTTCCCCCTGGGAGCCACCTTTTATAAGTTCCGTCATTTCCCACTTGCAGGCAGAGCCTCTGGGGACATTCCAATTCTAACACAGCAATGCTTTTCTGTAAAAAAAAAACAACGCTCCCTGGTTTTTCAAGACAGCGACCGTTGCTCCTCAGTTTCACAGAGCAGGATGGGAAGCAAATTAAAGAGACACTGTATGCACCTCACATGGCATTGCCAAATTTTATTATTTTTCCATGCTTTCCTCATGCATTAAAAACAGCAGTTATAACACATGCCTAGTTGAAGCGTTAGGTGATTTTGGCTCCATCCTCTTTCTCCTCGTGGGGGGCAATGCTGGTTCTGTGTTTCATTTGCTGCCTGCCGTTATGCTTCATCCTTTTGTTATGTGCATACATGTCATGTTTGCTCTCTATTGCTGTGGTGAAACACTATGACCAAATGCAGCTTGAGCAGGAAAGGGTTTATTTGGCTTATGTATCCCAGGTCACAGTCCGTTTAAGGAACCCGAGGCAGGGACTCAAGCAGGGACTGACACAGAGGCCATCGGTGTGTTGCTCACTGGCTTGCTCTAGGACCCCTAGGCACTGCCCACAGTGGGCGGACTGGACCATCGCAGGTCAATTATCAGTCAAGAAAATGTCCTGCAGTCTTGCTTACAGGCCAAACTGAAGGAGGGATTTTCTCCATTGAGTCTCCTCTTTCTACATAACCCTAGATGGTGTCCAGTTGGCCTCAAACTAACCAGGACACTTGTGATCACATGAATAACACAGTGTTGTGGACAGATAGCTCACACAGTCTTGTGGCCTGCATGGTGCCGTAGACAGACAGCCCACCCAGTACCATGAACAGCCTGCCAGCCCAGTGCCATGGACGTACAGCCCACACAGTGTCATGGATGGACAGCCAGCACAGTGTCATGGATGGACAGCCCGCACAGTGTCATGGATGGACAGCCAGCACAGTGTTATGGATGGACAGCCAGCACAGTGTCATGGACGTACAGCCCGCACAATGTCATGGATGGACATCTCGCACAGTGTCATGGATGGACAGCCCACACAGTGTCATGGATGGACAGCCAGCACAGTGTCATGGATGGACAGCCAGCACAGTGTCATGGATGGATATCCCGCATAGTGTCATGGATGGACAGCCCACACAGTGTCATGGATGGACAGCCAGCACAGTGTCATGGATGGATATCCCGCATAGTGTCATGGATGGACATCCCGCACAGTGTCATGGATGGACAGCCCACACAGTGTCATGGATGGACAGCCCACATAGTGTCATGGACAGACAGCTCACACAGTGTTGTGGACAGATAGCCCACTCAGTGCTGTGGACAGCCAGCCAGCACAGTGCCGTGGATGGACAGCTCACACAGTGTTGTGGACAGACAGCTCACACAGTGTTGTGGACAGACAACTCACACAGTGTTGTGGACAGACAGCTCACACAGTGTTGTGGACAGACAACTCACACAGTGTTGTGGACAGACAACTCACACAGTGTTGTGGACAGACAGCTCACACAGTGTTGTGGACAGACAGCTCACATAGTATTGTGGACAGATAGCCCACTCAGTGCTGTGGACAGCCAGCCAGCACAGTGCCTTGGATGCATTGGAGGCTTCACTCCCATTTTCCTCATACCATGCCCTGTCTCCTTGTGTCTGTGGCACGTTTCTCTCCAGCAGTAGCTGTAGTTTATGCACGGCTGGTCCTGTGCTTGGCTTACACCAGCACCTAGGACAGCTCAATGGACCCCAGACTTCTAAGTGTCAACTTTCCAACTTAATGCTGTCATACAGTTTTGAGATCCATTCAACAAAGCACAATATTGTGATTTTTATCTCTAAGCTGTTTTGAGTCATTCACAGTAACCACCTATGATGTGCCCTTGTAGAGGGTTTTACGTATTCTCCGTCTCACTGCAGCAGAGTGAGCTTCAGGCTGCTGCTTTCCGTGCCAAGAAGCGAGCCCAAGCTGGCTCATTTCTGTTTCCTTTCCGTTTCTAGGTTTCATCTGGCTTTGATGCCAGAATAATGCTGTTTGACAGAAGATGTTGGCAAGTGTTTGTGTCTCTACTGCAGCCCAGAATCATGAGAGTACTTACGTCACATGGTGCTAACTTGGGAATTTCAAATCAGAATTCAGTTAAAAATGGCTTCTCCTCAGGGCCTCTCCTTCTGCACCATCAGAAAGTAGATCGTTGTAAGCGGATTCGTTACAAACAGATCACATGTGTATGCTTTCAGAATTATATGTTTGCAGTATTTTCTGATATTGCTTTTATTTATTCTTCGGCACATGGATTATTTAAAATTGTATCATTTGTGTTCTGAAATTTTGATCTTTCTGTTGTTTATTGTGATCTCCTTCTATTGTGCTTAGAATAATTCATTTTGCTTAATATTAATGACTTTTGTTGTATGAAGACTTGTTTGTGGTTAAAACATAGACCATCTTTGTAAATATTCCATGTGCAGTTGAAAAGGATGGGCAACCTGCTACCTGGGATAGGAGGAATCCAAAATGCCAACAAGACCAAGTGGGCTGCCAGAGCTGTTCTTGTGGACTGTATAGCTACAGGTCTGTCTGTGAACTCCTAGCGTTTCACACTGGCCTGCTAAGAACCCACTCTTTTGTCCGTCTCACTCATCAGTTTTTATACCACAAAGTTCCAGGCTGTTTATTTAGCACCTAAGCATTTAGAATTGTTGCATATCTCCTTAGTTCACTGATTTCTCTTTTCTTACCAATCATTATTACAAAAATCTCTTTTTTCTGATTTAGATAAGGATACAGTTTTCTGTGGTCAGTGATAGCCTTGATATATTTTGTTCATAATTACCTACACACACCCCCAATCTCTGTCTCTCTTTCTCTCCCCTCCCCACAACCCCCTACAGCACAAGAAGTCAGGGCAAGCCTCCACCACTGGCCTACATCTCAAAATCTCTTTTTATATTTTATTTTAAGATCAGGGTCTCACTAAATTGCCCACACTTGTTTTGTGGCTTTGTATCCTAGGCAGGTCTTGAACTTATGCTCCTCCAGTCTTCCAAGTAACTGAGGTTGCAAGCCTGACCCTCCAGGTTCATCTTGGTTTTTATTTTTAAGAAAAAGTCTCACTATTGTAGCTCAGGCTGTACTTGAACTCATAACCTTCTGTCTTAGTTAGGGTTACTACTAGTGTGATGAAACGTGATGAATCAGAGCAAAACAATTTGGGGAGAAAAGGGTTTATTTGCTGTATGCTTCCACATCACAATCTGTCATTGAAGGAAGTTAAGACAGGAACTCATAATGGGCAGTGGTTTCTGTCGTGCCCAGTCCTGCAGTTGTGCAGTCCCAAATAAACACACAGAGGTCTACATTAATTATAAAGTGGTTGGCCTATTAGCTCAGGCTTCTTATTAACTCTTACATCCTACATTAACGGATAATTCTCGTCTGTGTTAGCCACATGGCTTGGTACCTTTTATCAGCGAGGCAGTCACATCTTGCTTCCATTCCATCTGGGTGACGCCTGTAGACTGAACATTTCCTCTTCCCAGAATTCTCCTATTCTGGTCACCCTGCCTATATTTCCTGCCTGGCTACTGGCCAATCAGCATTTTATTAAACCAGTACAACTGACAAACCTTTACAGGGTACAAGGCCATTTTCCCATAGCACTCCTGCCTCCCCTTTTTTTCAAAACAAGAACTCTGAATTGAATCTCCTTTGTTTACTTTTTCTAAACATTATCCATAACAACTTGTAACCTGTTGACCGAGGTTTCTGCCCCACCTGGTCCTGCAGTCATTCAGCCCCAAAAAGCTACACAGAGGTCTACATTAATTATAAACTGATTGGCCTATTAGCTCAGGTTTCTCATTAATGTTTATATTAGCCCATAATTCCTGTCTGTGTTAGCCATGTGGCTTGGTACCTTTTTCAGGGAGGCAGTCACATCTTGCTTCTTCTGTGTCTGGATGACAACTGCAGACTGAAACTTTCCTCTTCCCAGCATTCTCCTGTTCTCATTGCCCCACCTATACTTCCTGCCTGACTACTGGCCAATCAACATTTATTTAAAATACAAGTGACAGGGTATAAACTGTTGTCCCACAGTACTTCCCCTTTCTTTTTTAAACAAGAACTCTGAATCTAATCTCCTTTGTTTAGCTTTTCTCCTGACCATTTTCCATAACAACTTGTGACCAACATTCTAAACAAAGGCAAACATTCATAATCCATATTTTGGGAATGTGGGCATAGTTTTCTGATGGAGGAGGGTCATCTGTCTATCTGTTGCTTTCATTGGTTAATTAATAAAGAAACTCCTTGGCTTGACAGGACAGAAAAT